>NC_045684.1:25501345-27901345 GCF_003331165.1 Xiphophorus hellerii
AGTGACAATATGTGAATTTTCAGCACTACTGTCAATTTTCAGGCTTATAAGCTTGGAAACAGCATAAAAATGATGAGATGCAGTAGTTCTGGTGGTTTGAAGCTGGAACCAAGTCTAAATTTTGAGTTTCATGAGTTTTGAATGTTAGAGACCAAAAAAGCGTTTTCTCGGCGAGAGAAGAGAAAAAGTGACAATATGTGAATTTTCAGCACTACTGTAAATTTTCAGGCTTATAAGCTTGGAAACAACATAATAATGCTGAGATGCAGTAATTCTGGAGGTTTGAAGCTGGAACCAAGTCTAAATTTTGAGTTTCATGAGTTTTGAATGTTAGAGACCAAAAAAGCGTTTTCTCTGCGAGAGAAGAAAAAAAGTGACAATATGTGAATTTTCAGCACTACTGTCAATTTTCAGGCTTATAAGCTTGGAAACAGCATAAAAATGCTGAGATGCAGTAGTTCTGCTGGTTGGAAGCTGGAACCAAGTCTAAATTTTGAGTTTCATGAGTTTTGAATGTTAGAGACCAAAAAAGCGTGTTCACGGCGAGAGAAGAGAAAAAGTGACAATATGTGAATTTTCAGCACTACTGTCAATTTTCAGGCTTATAAGCTTGGAAACAGCATAAAAATGCTGAGATGCAGTAGTTCTGGTGGTTTGAAGCTGGAATCCAACTCTAAATTTTGAGTTTCATGAGTTTTGAATGTTAGAGACCAAAAAAGCGTTTTCTCGGCGAGAGAAGAGAAAAAGTGACAATATGTGAATTTTCAGCACTACTGTCAATTTTCAGGCTTATAAGCTTGGAAACAGCATAAAAATGCTGAGATGCAGTAGTTCTGGTGGTTTGAAGCTGGAACCAAGTCTAAATTTTGAGTTTCATGAGTTTTGAATGTTAGAGACCAAAAAAGCGTTTTCTCGGCGAGAGAAGAGAAAAAGTGACAATATGTGAATTTTCAGCACTACTGTCAATTTTCAGGCTTATAAGCTTGGAAACAGCATAAAAATGCTGAGATGCAGTAGTTCTGGTGGTTTGAAGCTGGAACCAAGTCTAAATTTTGAGTTTCATGAGTTTTGAATGTTAGAGACCAAAAAAGCGTTTTCTCGGCGAGAGAAGAGAAAAAGTGACAATATGTGAATTTTCAGCACTACACTCAATTCTTAGCCTTATTAGCTTTGGAACAGCATAAAAATGCTGAGATGCAGTAGTTCTGGTAGTCTGAAGCTAGAACCATGTGTAAATTTTGAGTTTCATGAGTTTTGAATGTTAGAGACCAAAAAAGCGTTTTCTCGGCGAGAGAAGAGAAAAAGTGACAATATGTGAATTTTCAGCACTACTGTCAATTATTAGGCTTATAAGCTTGGAAACAGCATAAAAATGCTGAGATGCAGTAGTTCTGGTGGTTTGAAGCTGGAACCAAGTCTAAATTTTGAGTTTCATGAGTTTTGAATGTTAGAGACCAAAAAAGCGTTTTCTCGGCGAGAGAAGAGAAAAAGTGACAATATGTGAATTTTCAACACTACTGTCAATTATCAGGCTTATAACCTTGGAAACAGCGTAAAAATGCTGAGATGCAGTAGTTCTGGTGGTTTGAAGCTGGAACCAAGTCTAAATTTTGAGTTTCATGAGTTTTGAATGTTAGAGACCAAAAAAGCATTTTCTCGGCGAGAGAAGAGAAAAAGTGACAATATGTGAATTTTCAGCACTACTGTCAATTTTCAGGCTTATAAGCGTGGAAACAGCATAAAAATGCTGAGATGCAGTAGTTCTGGTGGTTTGAAGCTGGAACCAAGTCTAAATTTTGAGTTTCATGAGTTTTGAATGTTAGAGACCAAAAAAGCGTTTTCTCGGGGAGAGAAGAGAAAAAGTGACAATATGTGAATTTTCAGCACTACTGTCAATTTTCAGGCTTATTAGCTTTGGAACATCATAAAAATGCTGAGATGCAGTAGTTCTGGTGGTTTGAAGCTAGAACCATGTGTAAATTTTGAGTTTCATGAGTTTTGAATGTTAGAGACCAAAAAAGCGTTTTCTCCGCGAGAGAAGAGAAAAAGTGACAATATGTGAATTTTCAGCACTACTGTCAATTATCAGGCTTATAAGCTTGGAAACAGCATAAAAATGCTGAGATGCAGTAGTTCTGGTGGTTTGAAGCTGGAACCAAGTCTAAATTTTGAGTTTCATGAGTTTTGAATGTTAGAGACCAAAAAAGCGTTTTCTCGGCGAGAGAAGAGAAAAAGTGACAATATGTGAATTTTCAGCACTACTGTCAATTTTCAGGCTTATAATCTTGGAAACAGCATAAAAATGCTGAGATGCAGTAGTTCTGGTGGTTTGAAGCTGGAACCAAGTCTAAATTTTGAGTTTCATGAGTTTTGAATGTTTAGAGACCAAAAAAGCGTTTTCTCGGCGAGAGAAGAGAAAAAGTGACAATATGTGAATTTTCAGCACTACTGTCAATTTTCAGGCTTATAAGCTTGGAAACAGCATAAAAATGCTGAGATGCAGTAGTTCTGGTGGTTTGAAGCTGGAACCAAGTCTAAATTTTGAGTTTCATGAGTTTTGAATGCTAGAGACCAAAAAAGCGTTTTCTCGGCGAGAGAAGAAAAAAAGTGACAATATGTGAATTTTCAGCACTACTGTCAATTTTCAGGCTTATAAGCTTGGAAACAGCATAAAAATGCTGAGATGCAGTAGTTCTGCTGGTTGGAAGCTGGAACCAAGTCTAAATTTTGAGTTTCATGAATTTTGAATGTTAGAGACCAAAAAAGTGTTTTCTCGGCGAGAGAAGAGAAAAAGTGACAATATGTGAATTTTCAGCACTACTGTCAATTTTCAGGCTTATAAGCTTGGAAACAGCGTAAAAATGCTGAGATGCAGTAGTTCTGGTGGTTTGAAGCTGGAACCAAGTCTAAATTTTGAGTTTCATGAGTTTTGAATGTTAGAGACCAAAAAAGCGTTTTCTCGGCGAGAGAAGAGAAAAAGTGACAATATGTGAATTTTCAGCACTACTGTCAATTATCAGGCTTATAAGCTTGGAAACAGCATAAAAATACTGAGATGCAGTAGTTCTGGGGGTTTGAAGCTGGAACCAAGTCTAAATTTTGAGTTTCATGAGTTTTGAATGTTAGAGACCAAAAAAGTGTTTTCTAGGCGAGAGAAGAGAAAAAGTGACAATATGTGAATTTTCAGCACTACTGTCAATTTTCAGGCTTATAAGCTTGGAAACAGCATAAAAATGCTGAGATGCAGTAGTTCTGGTGGTTTGAAGCTGGAACCAAGTCTAAATTTTGAGTTTCATGAGTTTTGAATGCTAGAGACCAAAAAAGCGTTTTCTCGGCGAGAGAAGAAAAAAAGTGACAATATGTGAATTTTCAGCACTACTGTCAATTTTCAGGCTTATAAGCTTGGAAACAGCATACAAATGCTGAGATGCAGTAGTTCTGCTGGTTGGAAGCTGGAACCAAGTCTAAATTTTGAGTTTCATGAATTTTGAATGTTAGAGACCAAAAAAGTGTTTTCTCGGCGAGAGAAGAGAAAAAGTGACAATATGTGAATTTTCAGCACTACTGTCAATTTTCAGGCTTATAAGCTTGGAAACAGCGTAAAAATGCTGAGATGCAGTAGTTCTGGTGGTTTGAAGCTGGAACCAAGTCTAAATTTTGAGTTTCATGAGTTTTGAATGTTAGAGACCAAAAAAGCGTTTTCTCGGCGAGAGAAGAGAAAAAGTGACAATATGTGAATTTTCAGCACTACTGTCAATTATCAGGCTTATAAGCTTGGAAACAGCATAAAAATACTGAGATGCAGTAGTTCTGGGGGTTTGAAGCTGGAACCAAGTCTAAATTTTGAGTTTCATGAGTTTTGAATGTTAGAGACCAAAAAAGTGTTTTCTCGGCGAGAGAAGAGAAAAAGTGACAATATGTGAATTTTCAGCACTACTGTCAATTATCAGGCTTATAAGCTTGGAAACAGCATAAAAATACTGAGATGCAGTAGTTCTGGGGGTTTGAAGCTGGAACCAAGTCTAAATTTTGAGTTTCATGAGTTTTGAATGTTAGAGACCAAAAAAGCGTTTTCTCGGGGAGAGATGAAAAAAAGTGACAATATGTGAATTTTCAGCACTACACCCAATCTTCAGCCTTTTCAGCTTGGAAACAGCATGGAATTGCTGAGATGCAGTAATTCTGGTGGTTTGAAGCTGGAACCAAGTCAAAATTTTGAGTTTCATGTGTTTTGAATGTTAGAGACCAAAAAAGCTTTTTCTCGGCGAGAGAAGTGAAAAAGTGACAATATGTGAATTTTCAGCACTACACTCAATATTCAGTCTTATTAGCCTTGGATCAGCATAGAAATGCTGAGATGCAGTAGTTCTGGTGGTTTGTAGCTGGTACCAAGTCTAAGTTTTGAGTTTCATGAGTTTTGAATGTTAGAGACCAAAAAAGCGTTTTCTCGGTGAGAGAAGTGAAAAAGTGACAATAAGTGAATTTTCAGCACTACACTCAATATTCAGCTTTATTAGCTTTGGAACAGCATAGAAATGCTGAGATGCAGTAGTTCTGGTTTCTCGGCGAGAGAAGTGAATGTCGGGTCCTTGGGTTCTTGGCTTTCTTTGTTTAATTGGGGCCTGCCATGCAAAGCAATGGCAGGAACCTATTACTATTGTCGGAGAAAGTGTTTCTTTATTGGGGCCTGCCATGCAAAGCAATGGCAGGAACCTATTACTATTGTCGGAGAGAAGCGTCTCTTTAATATTCTTTATTGGGGCCTGCCATGCAAAGCAATGGCAGGAACCTATTGTTATTGTCGGAGAAAGTGTTTCTTTATTGGGGCCTGCCATGCAAAGCAATGGCAGGAACCTATTACTCTACACCCAACAAGCGTCTCTTTATTATTGGGGCCTGCCATGCAAAGCAATGGCAGGAACCTATTACTCTACACCCAACAAAGTGTCTCTTTAATATTATTATTGGGGCCTGCCATGCAAAGCAATGGCAGGAACCTATTACTCTACACCCAACAAAGTGTCTCTTTAATATTATTATAATTGGGGCCTGCCATGCAAAGCAATGGCAGGAACCTATTACTATTGTCGGAGAGAAGCGTCTCTTTAATCTTCTTCTTTATTTTTCTTCCGTCACCGTTAATGCGGCTCATACCGCTGGGTGCACACCTACAAATGAGGTATCAAAACGTGCAGAAAATTCACGCCATTGGAGCTATTATTTTTGGTGGGATTTGGGCTTAACGTGGCGACATAATTCGCAAAAAACTGCGAAAAAAACCCCATTATAAGTCAATGGGAAAAATCCTGGAAATACCCTATTTTTGAGGATTTGCTGTGTCGTCACAAATTAACCTAGAAATGCCATTAAAATTTCATTTTGTAGATACGTCTGTGATCTCTTCGAAAGTGAAGACGGCTCGTCGATACCAGTTACGGTTTGTCCACAATTTGCCTCTAAGCGACCCAAAGTTTCTCATTTTTCCTAAAGTTAGAGTGCGTCTCTGGCTGCTTAGAGTGAGAGATGAAGACAACTTTTTCAGCCCAAATCATTTTTGAAATCGCCATCACGCCCACAAATATCGCACGATTAGTATCACAATCGGTCCTGACATTGATACGCCTGTCTGCTCCGGTAAAATGTTTTCGAAATTTATCTAGACCGTACGGTTTTCTGTCACGGTGCTTCAGAGCAAAGTCATGCGACAGGATTTTCTGAGGCTGTCTGAGGCTCTCTCCCATGTATTTGAATAGAATTTCAGATCTGGGCACAACATTTCTTTCTCTCATCACTGTAAATGCTCTGAGTGAGGTACAGATATGAATCTCGGGACTATCGCAGAAGACACATAGGCCTCTCATACGCTCGAAAAGCTTTTCGAATATGTATTACGGTTCCCGAACAAGAAGGATTTGTTTCCAATGCTTTTTTTCAGTAAACCGTGTTGGCTCAAACACACAATTGTGTGTTTGAGCATGTATGACTCACAGCTCACACCTGCTGAGACCATTATTTACCATGGCTACGGAACTCAAGAGGCTGTTGGCTGCTGATTTGGACTACAAATACGCATCGCTGTAGTTCTATCTATCCTCAGTTGAAACAGATCAGGACTGAGAACTGGCCTTTAGAACTACCTGCTGCTATGGGCTGTATATAACTGATTTAACTCAGTAACTGTTACACATGGGATTATTTTGGAAGTTTAAAATTAAGCATACTGAAAATTTCAAAATAAAAGCCTTGAATATTTTACATGACGTAATTGCTCTTTTTGGCCGTATATGACTTTTTCATCCAAAGCAATGTTACACATGGGATTAGTTCGGAACTTTAAAATGGAGCATAATAATAATTTCAAAATAAAAGCCTTGAATATTTTTACATCAGGTAATTGCTGTTTTTGGCTTTATGTGACTTTTTCATCCAAAGCACTGTTACACATGGGATTAGTTCGGAACTTTAAAATGGAGCATACTGAAAATTTCAAAATAAAAGCCTTGAATATTTTTACATCAGCTACTTGTGTTTTGAGCATTATATAACTATTTTAACCCAAGGACTATTACGCATGGGATTAGTTTGGCCCTTTGAAATGAAGTTTAACAAAACTTCCAAAATAAAAGCCTTGACAACATTTTAAATCGTACTGAATGGTGCACGTCCGCCTCGCTTAACGTTCTTGTGCTTCTCCGCGTGCCACTGATTACGTTGCAGCGTTCTTTAGCGTCGACGCCAATTTGTGGCGTGACGACGCCGGGCCCAAGCCCGACGGGCGCGCCTTGGCAGGCCCCGGCTAAATTTCTTCAGAAATTTTGTTTTTGGGGCCTGCCATGCAAAGCAATGGCAGGAACCTATTACTATTGTCGGAGAGAAGCGTCTCTTTAATATTATTATTATTATAGAACTTTATTTTTCTTCCGTAACCGTTAATGCGGCTCATACCGCTGGGTGCACACCTACAAATGAGGTATCAAAACGTGCAGAAAATTCACGCCATTGGAGCTATTATTTTTGGTGGGATTTGGGCTTAACGTGGCGACATAATTCGCAAAAAACTGCGAAAAAAACCCCATTATAAGTCAATGGGAAAAATCCTGGAAATACCCTATTTTTGAGGATTTGCTGTGTCGTCACAAATTCACCTAGAAATGCCATTCAAATTTCATTTTGTAGATACGTCTGTGATCTCTTCGAAAGTGAAGACGGCTCGTCGATACCAATTACGGTTTGTCCACAATTTGCCTCTAAGCGACCCAAAGTTTCTCATTTTTGCTCAAATTAAGGTGACAGCCGATCTCGGTTCAGATCTGGGCACAACATTTCTTTCTCTCATCGCTGTAAATGCTCTGAGTGAGGTACAGATATGAATCTCGGGACTATCGCAGAAGACACATTGAACTGTCATACGCTTAAAACGCTTTTCGAATATGTATTACGGTTCCCGAACAAGAAGGATTTGTTTCCAATGCTTTTTGTCAGTAAAACGTGTTTGCTCTCAAACACACAATTGTGTGTTTGACAGCTCAGAGCTCAGAGCTCACACCTGCTGAGACCATTATTTGCCATAGCAACGGAACTCAAGAGGCTATTGGCTGCTGATTTGGACTACAAATACGCATCACTGTAGTTCTATCTATCCTCAGTTGAAACAGATCAGGACTGAGAACTGGCCTTTAGAACTACCTGCTGCTATGGGCTGTATATAACTGATTTAACTCAGTAACTGTTACACATGGGATTAGTTTGGAACTTTAAAATTAAGCATATTGAAAATTTCAAAATAAAAGCCCTGAATATTTTTACATGACGTAATTGCTCTTTTTGGCTTTATTTGACTTTTCCATCCAAAGCACTGTTACACATGGGATTACTTTGGAACTTTAAAATGGAGCATAATAATAATTTCAAAATAAAAGCCTTGAATATTTTTACATCATGTAATTGCTCTTTTTGGCCGTATATGACTTTTTCATCCAAAGCACTGTTACACATGGTATTAGTTCGGAACTTTAAAATGGAGCATAATAATAATTTCAAAATAAAAGCCTTGAATATTTTTACATCATGCAATTGCTGTTTTTGGCTTTGTATGACTTTTTCATCCAAAGCACTGTTACACATGGGATTAGTTCGGAACTTTAAAATTAAGCATAATAATAATTTCAAAATAAAAGCCTTGAATATTTTTACATCAGGTAATTGCTCTTTTTGGCTTTGTATGACTTTTTCATCCAAAGCACTGTTACACATGGGATTCGTTCGGAACTTTAAAATGGAGCATAATAATAATTTCAAAATAAAAGCCTTGAATATTTTTACATCATGTAATTGCGGTTTTTGGCTTTATGTGACTTTTTTTATCCAAAGCACTGTTACACAATGGAATAGTTTGGAACTTTAAAATTAAGCATACTGAAAATTTCAAAATAAAAGCCTTGAATATTTTACATGACGTAATTGCTCTTTTTTGCCGTATATGACTTTTTCATCCAAAGCAATGTTACACATGGGATTAGTTCGGAACTTTAAAATGGAGCATAATAATAATTTCAAAATAAAAGCCTTGAATATTTTTACATCAGGCAATTGCTGTTTTTGGCTCTATGTGACTTTTTCATCCAAAGCACTGTTACACATGGGATTAGTTTGGAACTTTAAAATTAAGCATACTGAAAATTTCAAAATAAAAGCCTTGAATATTTTTACATGACGTAATTGCTCTTTTTGGCCGTATATGACTTTTTCATCCAAAGCAATGTTACACATGGGATTAGTTCGGAACTTTGAAAATGGAGCATAATAATAATTTCAAAATAAAAGCCTTGAATATTTTTACATCATGTAATTGCTCTTTTTGGCTTTATTTGACTTTTTCATCCAAAGCACTGTTACACATGGTATTAGTTCAGAACTTTAAAATGAAGCGTAATGAAAATTTCAAAATAAAAGCCTTGAATATTTTTAAATCATGTAATTGCTGTTTTTGGCTTTGTATGACTTTTTCATCCAAAGCACTGTTACACATGGGATTAGTTTGGCCCTCTGAAATGAAGCATACTGAAAATTTCAAAATAAAAGCCTTGAATATTTTTACATCATGTAATTGCTCTTTTTGGCTTTATTTGACTTTTTCATTCAAAGCACTGTTACACATGGTATTAGTTTGGCCCTTTGAAATGAAGCATACTGAAAATTCCAAAATAAAAGCCTTGAATATTTTTTACATGAAGTAATTGCTCTTTTTGGCTTTATTTGACTTTTTCATCCAAAGCACTGTTACACGTGGTATTAGTTTGGCCCTTTGAAATGAAGCATACTGAAAATTTCAAAATAAAAGCCTTGACAACATTTTAAATCGTACCGAACGGTGCACGTCCGCCTCGCTTAACGTTCTTGCGGTTCTCCGCGTGCCACTGATCACGTCGCGGCGTTCTTTAGCGTCGATGACGATTTGTGGCGTGACGACGCCGGGCCCATGCCCGACGGGCGCGCCTTGGCAGGCCCCGGCTAAATTTCTTCCGAAATTTTCTAGTTGGGGCCTGCCATGCAAAGCAATGGCAGGAACCTATTACTATTGTCGGAGAGAAGCGTCTCTTTAAGTTTCTTCTTTATTTTTCTTCCGTCACCGTTAATGCGGCTCATACCGCTGGGTGCACACCTACAAATGAGGTATCAAAATGTGCAGAAAATTCACGCCATTGGAGCTATTATTTTTGGTGGGATTTGGGGTTAACGTGGCGACATAATTCGCAAAAAACTACGAAAAAACCCCCATTATAAGTCAATGGGAAAAATCCTGGAAATACCCTATTTTTGAGGATTTTCTGTGTCGTCACAAATTCACCTAGAAATGCCATTCAAATTTCATTTTGTAGATACGTCTGTGATCTCTTCGAAAGTGAAGACGGCTCGTCGATACCAGTTACGGTTTGTCCACAATTTGCCTCTAAGCGACCCAAAGTTTCTCATTTTTCCGAAAATTACAGTGCTTCTCTCGCTGATTAGAGTGAGAGATGAAGACAACTTTTTCAGCCCAAATCATTTTTGAAATCGCCATCACGCCCACAAATATCGCACGATTAGTATCAAAATCGGTCCTGACATTGATACGCCTGTCTGCTCCGGTAAAATGTTTTCGAAATTTATCTAGACCGTACGGTTTTCTGTCACGGTGCTTCAGAGCAAAGTCATGCGACAGGATTTTCTGAGGCTGTCTGAGGCTCTCTCCCATGTATTTGAATAGAATTTCAGATCTGGGCACAACATTTCTTTCTCTCATGGCTGTAAATGTTCTGAGTGAGGTACAGATATGAATCTCGGGACTATCGCAGAAGACACATTGCCCTCTCATACGCTCGAAACGCTTTTCGAATATGTATTACGGTTCCCGAACAAGAAGGATTTGTTTCCAATGCTTTTTTGTCAGTAAAACGTGTTTGCTCAAACACACAATTGTGTGTTTGAGAGCTCAGAGCTCAGAGCTCACACCCTGCTGAGACCATTATTTGCCATAGCAACGGATCTCAAGAGGCTATTGGCTGCTGGTTTGGACTACGAATACGCATCGCTGTAGTTCTATCTATCCTCAGTTGAAACAGATCAGGACTGAACTGGCCTTTAGAACTACCTGCTGCTATGGGCTGTATATAACTGATTTAACTCAGTAACTGTTACACATGGGATTAGTTTTGAACTTTAAAATGAAGCTTAACAAAAATTTCACAATAAAAGCCTTGAATATTTTTACATCATGTAATTGCTCTTTTTGGCTTTATTTGACTTTTTCATCCAAAGCACTGTTACACATGGTATTAGTTTGGCCCTTTGAAATGAAGCTTAACAAAAATTTCAAAATAAAAGCCTTGAATATTTTTACATCAGGAAATTGCTCTTTTGAGCTTTATATAACTGATTTAACCCAGCAATTGTTACACATGTGATTAGTGTGGCAATTTAAAATTAAGCTTGATGAAAATTTCAAAATAAAAGCCTTGAATATTTTTACATCAGGTAATTGCTGTTTTTGGCTTTATGTGACTTTTTCATCCAAAGCACTGTTACACGTGGTATTAGTTTGGCCCTCTGAAATGAAGCATACTGAACATTTCAAAATAAAAGCCTTGAATATTTTTACATCAACTACTTGCTTTTTCAGCATTATATAACTGATTTAACCCAATGACTATTACACATGGGATTAAAATAGACTGTTTTGCATGAGCAGCAGATAGATCCTCTATTGCACATGTGTCAAACTCAAGGCCCGCGGGCCACATGTGGCCGGCTACGTCATTTTATGTCGCCCTCTCCCCCCTACCACCGTTTTACAGCCCCATTGATTGACTTAAAATAGGTTTTGAGCACGAATTGACTACAAACTACATATCCCATAATGCCTTCCGATTCTTACCAACCAACATTACGGCTTCTCGCCACTAGAGTGCAGCAGAGTCACCTCAAGCTGATCATTAATTTTCCCAGCGAATAAAACTGAAAGATCGACAAGCTAACAAGCTAAAGAGCGAAGTCCCGTGATGTTTCAATCGAGGACTTTTACCGTCTACTGCCCCCTGATTTGATGCCACAGCTTCGACTCCATGCAGCTCGTGTTTTGTCCACGTTTGGAAGCACCTATCTGTGCGAACAGATGTTTTCAATAATGACTTTAAACAAGACCAAGCACAGATCGCGCATTACTGACGAAAACCTACACGCCGTTTTGCGGATTGCCACAGAATAGAACTAAAACCAGACATCGACGAACTGACCAGGGGAAAACGGTGCCAGACATCCGGCCAGAAAACATTGGTAAGCACAAACAAACTACATTTAAATAGAATGAATGTAAAACCAAAACGCAGTATACTGGAATATGCATATAGTTTATTGATTTTGCTTGTGTTTTGTTTATTTACAGAACACAACGCAATGAGGATGTGTGTGAGTTGGTGACAGGGTGAAGAGGGATCAGCGTTGTGTTCAAGGACAGGCAACGTCACCTCATTGTTTTGTTCTTATGTGAAATGCATGTTCGTTGCGTAATAAATAACGAAAAAGTTTTGTGAATGAAGTTGAGAGTTAATATCAAAACTTGTTTTTTATTATTTGTCTGCTTATCTTCAAAGCAGACAAAGAATAATTTTCCCAGCGAATAAAACTGAAACATCGACAAGCTAACGAGCTAAAGAGCGTAGTTTAGCAAGGCCCGCGGGCCACATGTGGCCGGCTACGTCATTTTATGTCGCCCTCTCCCCCCTACCACCGTTTTACAGCCCCATTGATTGACTTAAAATAGGTTTTGAGCACGAATTGACTACAACCTACATATCCCATGATGCCTTCCGATTCTTACCAACCAACATTACGGCTTCTCGCCACTAGAGTGCAGCAGAGTCACCTCAAGCTGATCATTAATTTTCCCAGCGAATAAAACTGAAACATCGACAAGCTAACAAGCTAAAGAGCGAAGTCCCGTGATGTTTCAATCGAGGACTTTTACCGTCTACTGCCCCCTGATTTGATGCCACAGCTTCGACTCCATGCAGCTCGTGTTTTGTCCACGTTTGGAAGCACCTATCTGTGCGAACAGATGTTTTCAATAATGACTTTAAACAAGACCAAGCACAGATCGCGCATTACTGACGAAAACCTACACGCCGTTTTGCGGATTGCCACAGAATAGAACTAAAACCAGACATCGACGAACTGACCAGGGGAAAACGGTGCCAGACATCCGGCCAGAAAACATTGGTAAGCACAAACAAACTACATTTAAATAGAATGAATGTAAAACCAAAACGCAGTATACTGGAATATGCATATAGTTTATTGATTTTGCTTGTGTTTTGTTTATTTACAGAACACAACGCAATGAGGATGTGTGTGAGTTGGTGACAGGGTGAAGAGGGATCAGCGTTGTGTTCAAGGACAGGCAACGTCACCTCATTGTTTTGTTCTTATGTGAAATGCATGTTCGTTGCGTAATAAATAACGAAAAAGTTTTGTGAATGAAGTTGAGAGTTAATATCAAAACTTGTTTTTTATTATTTGTCTGCTTATCTTCAAAGCAGACAAAGAATAATTTTCCCAGCGAATAAAACTGAAACATCGACAAGCTAACGAGCTAAAGAGCGTAGTTTAGCAAGGCCCGCGGGCCACATGTGGCCGGCTACGTCATTTTATGTCGCCCTCTCCCCCCTACCACCGTTTTACAGCCCCATTGATTGACTTAAAATAGGTTTTGAGCACGAATTGACTACAACCTACATATCCCATAATGCCTTCCGATTCTTACCAACCAACATTACGGCTTCTCGCCACTAGAGTGCAGCAGAGTCACCTCAAGCTGATCATTAATTTTCCCAGCGAATAAAACTGAAACATCGACAAGCTAACAAGCTAAAGAGCGAAGTCCCGTGATGTTTCAATCGAGGACTTTTACCGTCTACTGCCCCCTGATCTGATGCCACAGCTTCGACTCCATGCAGCTCGTGTTTTGTCCACGTTTGGAAGCACCTATCTGTGCGAACAGATGTTTTCAATAATGACTTTAAACAAGACCAAGCACAGATCGCGCATTACTGACGAAAACCTACACGCCGTTTTGCGGATTGCCACAGAATAGAACTAAAACCAGACATCGACGAACTGACCAGGGGAAAACGGTGCCAGACATCCGGCCAGAAAACATTGGTAAGCACGAACAAACTACATTTAAATAGAATGGATGTAAAACCAAAACGCAGTATACTGGAATATGCATATAGTTTATTGATTTTGCTTGTGTTTTGTTTATTTACAGAACACAACGCAATTTTTAAACTGAGCAGTAATTTTACATCCATGCAAACTCAAATGTAATATTTAAAACTTGAATACATAAAATCAGTTATTTAACAATATGAGGTGTTGTTTAAAAATAAAAAAGATAGCAATTTCTTTTTATTGCAGAGACATTAGATTCTTAAATTTATGGTATTCTTTAAATGTTGTAATTTTGGTTCATTGTAAACTTTACCTGTAAAAAGTTTGTAGAAATCTTTAACATAAGGTCAATATATATTTTTAAACTGTGATATGTTGTGTGTGTGTGCGTTATTGAAAATTTATATTTGTGACAATCATTAGGTAAATGCTAATGAACTGCCTTCCTGCAGTTTATGAGCATTGAACTGTTACTAAACAGTTCAATGCAAGGTTCATTAGCGTTAGCATTTTAGCTTCAATAAGCTATTAGCTATTTATTTTACTTTTTAGCAATGTTTAGTATACTGAATGGAGTAAATCAATTACAGAAAATATCCTAGTGATTTCCCACATACTGATGAAAGCAATGACGCTAACATTAGCGTTTCTGCTGATTTTAGCTGATATACTTACTTTATAATACTGAACGGTGCACGTCCGCCTCACTTAACGTTCTTGCGATTCTCCGCGTGCCACTGATTACGTCGCGGCGTTCTTGAGCGTCGACGCCGATTTGTGGCGTGACGACGCCGGGCCCAAGCCCGACGGGCGCGCCTTGGCAGGCCCCGGCTAAATTTCTTCAGAAATTTTCTAGTTGGGGCCTGCCATGCAAAGCAATGGCAGGAACCTATTACTATTGTCGGAGAGAAGCGTCTCTTTAATATTATTATTATTATTATAGAACTTTATTTTTCTTCCGTAACCGTTAATGCGGCTCGTACCGCTGGGTGCACACCTACAAATGAGGTATCAAAACGTGCAGAAAATTCACGCCATTGGAGCTATTACTTCTGGTGGGATTTGGGCTTAACGTGGCGACATAATTCGCAAAAAACTACGAAAAAAACCCCATTATAACTCAATGGGAAAAATCCTAGAAATACCCTATTTTTGAGGATTTGCTGTGTCGTCACAAATTCACCTAGAAATGCCATTCAAATTTCATTTTGTAGATACGTCTGTGATCTCTTCGAAAGTGAAGACGGCTCGTCGATACCAGTTACGGTTTGTCCACAATTTGCCTCTAAGCGACCCAAAGTTTCTCATTTTTCTTCAAATTAGAGTGACAGCCCATCTCGGTTCATATCTGGGCACAACATTTCTTTCTCTCATCGCTGTAAATGCTCTGAGTGAGGTACAGATATGAATCTCGGGACTATCGCAGAAGACACATTGAACTGTCATACGCTTAAAACGCTTTTCGAATATGTATTACGGTTCCCGAACAAGAAGGATTTGTTTCCAATGCTTTTTTTCAGTAAAGTGTGTTTGCTCAAACACACAATTGTGTGTTTGAGCATGTATGACTCACAGCTCACACCTGCTGAGACCATTATTTACCATAGCAACGGAACTCAAGAGGCTATTGGCTGCTGATTTGTACTACAAATACGCATCACTGTAGTTCTATCTACCCTCAGTTGAAACAGATCAGGACTGAGAACTGGCCTTTAGAACTACCTGCTGCTATGGGCTGTATATAACTGATTTAACTCAGTAACTGTTACACATGGGATTAGTTTGGAACTTTAAAATTAAGCATACTGAAAATTTCAAAATAAAAGCCTTGAATATTTTACATGACGTAATTGCTCTTTTTGGCCGTATATGACTTTTTCATCCAAAGCAATGTTACACATGGGATTAGTTTGGAACTTTAAAATTAAGCATACTGAAAATTTCAAAATAAAAGCCTTGAATATTTTACATGACGTAATTGCTCTTTTTGGCCGTATATGACTTTTTCATCCAAAGCAATGTTACACATGGGATTAGTTCGGAACTTTAAAATGGAGCATAATAATAATTTCAAAATAAAAGCCTTGAATATTTTTACATCAGGCAATTGCTGTTTTTGGCTCTATGTGACTTTTTCATCCAAAGCACTGTTACACATGGGATTAGTTTGGAACTTTAAAATTAAGCATACTGAAAATTTCAAAATAAAAGCCTTGAATATTTTTACATGACGTAATTGCTCTTTTTGGCCGTATATGACTTTTTCATCCAAAGCAATGTTACACATGGGATTAGTTCGGAACTTTGAAAATGGAGCATAATAATAATTTCAAAATAAAAGCCTTGAATATTTTTACATCATGTAATTGCTCTTTTTGGCTTTATTTGACTTTTTCATCCAAAGCACTGTTACACATGGTATTAGTTCAGAACTTTAAAATGAAGCGTAATGAAAATTTCAAAATAAAAGCCTTGAATATTTTTAAATCATGTAATTGCTGTTTTTGGCTTTGTATGACTTTTTCATCCAAAGCACTGTTACACATGGGATTAGTTTGTTACACATGGGATTAGCTTAACAAAAATTTCAAAATAAAAGCCTTGAATATTTTTACATGACGTAATTGCTCTTTTTGGCTTTATTTGACTTTTTCATCCAAAGCACTGTTACACATGGTATTAGTTTGGCCCTTTGAAATGAAGCATCCTGCAAATTTCAAAATAAAAGCCTTGAATATTTTTACATGACGTAATTGCTCTTTTTGGCTTTATTTGACTTTTTCATCCAAAGCACTGTTACACATGGTATTAGTTTGGCCCTTTGAAATGAAGATTAACAAAAATTTCAAAATAAAAGCCTTGAATATTTTTACATCATGTAATTGCTCTTTTTGGCTTTATTTGACTTTTTCATCCAAAGCACTGTTACACATGGTATTAGTTTGGCCCTTTGAAATGAAGCTTAACAAAAATTTCAAAATAAAAGCCTTGAATATTTTTACATGACGTAATTGCTCTTTTTGGCTTTATTTGACTTTTTCATCCAAAGCACTGTTACACATGGTATTAGTTTGGCCCTTTGAAATGAAGCATCCTGCAAATTTCAAAATAAAAGCCTTGAATATTTTTACATGACGTAATTGCTCTTTTTGGCTTTATTTGACTTTTTCATCCAAAGCACTGTTACACATGGTATTAGTTTGGCCCTTTGAAATGAAGATTAACAAAAATTTCAAAATAAAAGCCTTGAATATTTTTACATCATGTAATTGCTCTTTTTGGCTTTATTTGACTTTTTCATCCAAAGCACTGTTACACATGGTATTAGTTTGGCCCTTTGAAATGAAGCTTAACAAAAGTTTCAAAATAAAAGCCTTGATTATTTTTACATCATGTAATTGCTCTTTTTGGCTTTATTTGACTTTTTCATCCAAAGCACTGTTACACATGGTATTAGTTTGGCCCTTTGAAATGAAGTTTAACAAAACTTCCAAAATAAAAGCCTTGACAACATTTTAAATCGTACCGAACGGTGCACGTCCGCCTCGCTTAACGTTCTTGCGGTTCTCCGCGTGCCACTGATCACGTCGCGGCGTTCTTTGGCGTCGACGCCGATTTGTGGCGTGACGACGCCGGGCCCATGCCCGACGGGCGCGCCTTGGCAGGCCCCGGCTAAATTTCTTCCGAAATTTTCTAGTTCTTCTTTATTTTTCTTCCGTAACCATTAATGCGGCTCATACCGCTTGGTGCACACCTACAAATGAGGTATCAAAACCTGCAGAAAATTCACGCCATTCCAGCTATTACTTCTGGTGGGATTTGGGCTTAACGTGGCGACATAATTCGCAAAAAACTACGAAAAAAACCCCATTATAAGTCAATGGGAAAAATCCTAGAAATACCCTATTTTTGAGGATTTTCTGTGTCGTCACAAATTCACCTAGAAATGCCATTCAAATTTCATTTTGTAGATACGTCTGTGATCTCTTCGAAAGTGAAGACGGCTCGTCGATACCAGTTACGGTTTGTCCACAATTTGCCTCTAAGCGACCCAAAGTTTCTCATTTTTCCTAAAGTTAGAGTGCGTCTCTGGCTGCTTAGAGTGAGAGATGAAGACAACTTTTTCAGCCCAAATCATTTTTGAAATCGCCATCACGCCCACAAATATCGCACGATTAGTATCACAATCGGTCCTGACATTGATACGCCTGTCTGCTCCGGTAAAATGTTTTCGAAATTTATCTAGACCGTACGGTTTTCTGTCACGGTGCTTCAGAGCAAAGTCATGCGACAGGATTTTCTGAGGCTGTCTGAGGCTCTCTCCCATGTATTTGAATAGAATTTCAGATCTGGGCACAACATTTCTTTCTCTCATCACTGTAAATGCTCTGAGTGAGGTACAGATATGAATCTCGGGACTATCGCAGAAGACACATAGGCCTCTCATACGCTCGAAACGCTTTTCGAATATGTATTACGGTTCCCGAACAACAAGGATTTGTTTCCAATGCTTTTTTTCAGTAAAACGTGTTTGCTCAAACACACAATTGTGTGTTTGAGAGCTCACAGCTCAGAGCTCACACCCTGCTGAGACCATTATTTACCATAGCAACGGAACTCAAGAGGCTATTGGCTGCTGATTAGGACTACAGATACGCATCATTGTAGTTCTATCTATAGTGGACCGCTCAGTTGAAACAGATCAGGACTGAACTGGCCTTTAGAACTGCTTTGCTGCTATGGGCTGTATATAACTGATTTAACTCAGGAACTGTTACACATGGGATTAGTTTGGAATTTAAAATTAAGCATAATAATAATTTCAAAATAAAAGCCTTGAATATTTTTACATCAGGTAATTGCCGTTTTTGGCTTTATTTGACTTTTTCATCCAAAGCACTGTTACACATGGTATTAGTTTGGCCCTTTGAAATGAAGCTTAACAAAAATTTCAAAATAAAAGCTTTGAATATGTTTACATCATGTAATTGCTCTTTTTGGCTTTATTTGACTTTTTCATCCAAAGCACTGTTACACATGGGATTAGTTCGGAACTTTAAAATGAAGCTTAACAAAAATTTCAAAATAAAAGCTTTGAATATTTTTACATCATGTAATTGCTCTTTTTGGCTTTATTTGACTTTTTCATCCAAAGCACTGTTACACATGGGATTAGTTCGGAACTTTAAAATGGAGCATAAGAATAATTTCAAAATAAAAGCCTTGAATATTTTTACATCAGGTAATTGCGCTTTTTGGCTTTATGTGACTTTTTTAACCAAAGCACTGTTACACAATGGAATAGTTTGGCCCTCTGAAATGAAGCATACTGAAAATTTCAAAATAAAAGCCTTGAATATTTTTACGTCATGTAATTGCTCTTTTTGGCCGTATATGACTTTTTCATCCAAAGCACTGTTACACATGGGATTAGTTCGGAACTTTAAAATGGAGCATAATAATAATTTCAAAATAAAAGCCTTGAATATTTTTACATCATGTAATTGCTCTTTTTGGCTTTATTTGACTTTTTCATCCAAAGCACTGTTACACATGGTATTAGTTTGGCCCTTTGAAATGAAGCTTAACAAAAATTTCAAAATAAAAGCCTTGAATATTTTTACATCATGTAATTGCTCTTTTTGGCTTTATTTGACTTTTTCATCCAAAGCACTCTTACACGTGGTATTAGTTCGGAACTTTAAAATGAAGCATACTGAAAATTTCAAAATAAAAGCCTTGAATATTTTTACATCAGCTACTTGTGTTTTGAGCATTATATAACTATTTTAACCCAAGGACTATTACGCATGGGATTAGTTTGGCCCTTTGAAATGAAGTTTAACAAAACTTCCAAAATAAAAGCCTTGACAACATTTTAAATCGTACCGAATGGTGCACGTCCGCCTCGCTTAACGTTCTTGCGGTTCTCCGCGTGCCACTGATTACGTTGCGGCGTCCTTTGGCGTCGACGCCAATTTGTGGCGTGACGACGCCGGGCCCAAGCCCGACGGGCGCGCCTTGGCAGGCCCCGGCTAAATTTCTTCAGAAATTTTGTTTTTCTAGTTCTAGTTATAATTCTTTATTTTTCTTCCGTAACCGTTAATGCGGCTCATACCGCTGGGTGCACACCTACAAATGAGGTATCAAAACGTGCAGAAAATTCACGCCATTGGAGCTATTATTTCTGGTGGGATTTGGGGTTAACGTGGCGACATAATTCGCAAAAAACTACGAAAAAAACCCCATTATAAGTCAATGGGAAAAATCCTGGAAATACCCTATTTTTGAGGATTTTCTGTGTCGTCACAAATTCACCTAGAAATGCCATTCAAATTTCATTTTGTAGATACGTCTGTGATCTCTTCGAAAGTGAAGACGGCTCGTCGATACCAGTTACGGTTTGTCCACAATTTGCCTCTAAGCGACCCAAAGTTTCTCATTTTTCTTCAAATTAGAGTGACAGCCCATCTCGGTTCAGATCTGGGCACAACATTTCTTTCTCTCATCACTGTAAATGCTCTGAGTGAGGTACAGATATGAATCTCGGGACTATCGCAGAAGACACATTGAACTGTCATACGCTACAAACGCTTTTCGAATATGTATTACGGTTCCCGAACAGGAAGGATTTGTTTCCAATGCTTCTTTTCAGTAAAACGTGTTTGCTCAAACACACAATTGTGTGTTTGACAGCTCAGAGCTCAGAGCTCACACCCTGCTGAGACCATTATTTGCCATAGCAACGGAACTCAAGAGGCTATTGGCTGCTGATTTGTACTACAAATACGCATCGCTGTAGTTCTATCTATCCTCAGTTGAAACAGATCAGGACTGAGAACTGGCCTTCAGAACTACCTGCTGCTATGGGCTGTATATAACTGATTTAACTCAGTAACTGTTACACATGGGATTAGTTTTGAACTTTAAAATTAAGCATACTGAAAATTTCAAAATAAAAGCCTTGAATATTTTACATGACGTAATTGCTCTTTTTGGCCGTATATGACTTTTTCATCCAAAGCAATGTTACACATGGGATTAGTTTGGAACTTTAAAATTAAGCATACTGAAAATTTCAAAATAAAAGCCTTGAATATTTTACATGACGTAATTGCTCTTTTTGGCCGTATATGACTTTTTCATCCAAAGCAATGTTACACATGGGATTAGTTCGGAACTTTAAAATGGAGCATAATAATAATTTCAAAATAAAAGCCTTGAATATTTTTACATCAGGCAATTGCTGTTTTTGGCTTTATGTGACTTTTTCATCCAAAGCACTGTTACACATGGTATTAGTTCAGAACTTTAAAATGAAGCGTAATGAAAATTTCAAAATAAAAGCCTTGAATATTTTTAAATCATGTAATTGCTGTTTTTGGCTTTGTGTGACTTTTTCATCCAAAGCACTGTTACACATGGGATTAGTTTGGAACTTTAAAATGGAGCATAATAATAATTTCAAAATAAAAGCCTTGAATATTTTTACATGAGGTAATAGCTCTTTTTGGCTTTTTTTGACTTTTTCATCCAAAGCACTCTTACACGTGGTATTAGTTCGGAACTTAAAAATGAAGCATACTGAAAATTTCAAAATAAAAGCCTTGCATTTTTTTACATCAGCTACTTGTGTTTTGAGCATTATATAACTATTTTAACCCAAGGACTATTACGCATGGGATTAGTTTGGCCCTTTGAAATGAAGTTTAACAAAACTTCCAAAATAAAAGCCTTGACAACATTTTAAATCGTACCGAATGGTGCACGTCCGCCTCACTTAACGTTCTTGCGGTTCTCCGCGTGCCACTGATTACGTCACGGCGTTCTTTAGCGTCGACGCCGATTTGTGGCGTGACGACGCCGGGCCCGAACCCCACGGGCGCGCCTTGGCAGGCCCCGGCTAAATTTCTTCCGAAATTTTCTAGTTCTTTATTTTTCTTCCGTAACCGTTAATGCGGCTCATACCGCTGGGTGCACACCTACAAATGAGGTATCAAAACGTGCAGAAAATTCACGCCATTGGAGCTATTATTTGTGGTGGGATTTGGGGTTAACGTGGCGACATAATTCGCAAAAAACTACGAAAAAAACCCCATTATAACTCAATGGGAAAAATCCTAGAAATACCCTATTTTTGAGGATTTGCTGTGTCGTCACAAATTCACCTAGAAATGCCATTCAAATTTCATTTTGTAGATACGTCTGTGATCTCTTCGAAAGTGAAGACGGCTCGTCGATACCAGTTACGGTTTGTCCACAATTTGCCTCTAAGCGACCCAAACTTTCTCATTTTTGCTCAAATTACAGTGACAGCCGATCTAGGTTCAGATCTGGGCACAACATTTCTTTCTCTCATCGCTGTAAATGCTCTGAGTGAGGTACAGATATGAATCTCGGGACTATCGCAGAAGACACATTGAACTGTCATACGCTTAAAACGCTTTTCGAATATGTATTACGGTTCCCGACCAGGAAGGATTTGTTTCCAATGCTTTTTTGTCAGTAAAACGTGTTGGCTCAAACACACAATTGTGTGTTTGAGAGCTCAGAGCTCAGAGCTCACACCCTGCTGAGACCATTATTTGCCATAGCAACGGATCTCAAGAGGCTATTGGCTGCTGGTTTGGACTACAAATACGCATCGCTGTAGTTCTATATATAGTGGAATACTCAGTTGAAACAGAGGTTGACTGAACTGGCCTTTAGAACTAATTGCTGCTATGGGCTGTATATAACTGATTTAACTCAGTAACTGTTACACATGGGATTAGTTTTGAACTTTAAAATTAAGCATATTGAAAATTTCACAATAAAAGCCCTGAATATTTTTACATGACGTAATTGCTCTTTTTTGGCTTTATTTGACTTTTTCATCCAAAGCACTGTTACACATGGTATTAGTTTGGCCCTTTAAAATGAAGCTTAACAAAAATTTCAAAATAAAAGCCTTGAATATTTTTACATGACGTAATTGCTCTTTTTGGCTTTATTTGACTTTTTCATCCAAAGCACTGTTACACATGGTATTAGTTCAGAACTTTAAAATGAAGCACACTGAAAATTTCAAAATAAAAGCCTTGAATATTTTACATGAAGTAATTGCTCTTTTTGGCCGTATATGACTTTTTCATCCAAAGCCATGTTACACATGGGATTAGTTCGGAACTTTAAAATGGAGCATAATAATAATTTCAAAATAAAAGCCTTGAATATTTTTACATCAGGTAATTGCTGTTTTTGGCTTTATGTGACTTTTTCATCCAAAGCACTGTTACACGTGGTATTAGTTTGGCCCTCTGAAATGAAGCATACTGAAAATTTCAAAATAAAAGCCTTGAATATTTTTACATCATGTAATTGCTTTTTTTGGCCGTATATGACTTTTTCATCCACAGCACTGTTACACATGGGATTAGTTTGGAACTTTAAAATGGAGCATAATAATAATTTCAAAATAAAAGCCTTGAATATTTTACATGACGTAATTGCTCTTTTTGGCCGTATATCACTTTTTCATCCAAAGCAATGTTACACATGGGATTAGTTCGGAACTTTGAAAATGGAGCATAATAATAATTTCAAAATAAAAGCCTTGAATATTTTTACATCATGTAATTGCTCTTTTTGGCTTTATTTGACTTTTTCATCCAAAGCACTGTTACACATGGTATTAGTTCAGAACTTTAAAATGAAGCGTAATGAAAATTTCAAAATAAAAGCCTTGAATATTTTTAAATCATGTAATTGCTGTTTTTGGCTTTGTATGACTTTTTCATCCAAAGCACTGTTACACATGGGATTAGTTTGGCCCTCTGAAATGAAGCATACTGAAAATTTCAAAATAAAAGCCTTGAATATTTTTACATGACGTAATTGCTCTTTTTGGCTTTATTTGACTTTTTCATCCAAAGCACTGTTACACGTGGTATTAGTTCAGAACTTTAAAATGAAGCATACTGAAAATTTCAAAATAAAAGCCTTGAATATTTTTACATGACGTAATTGCTCTTTTTGGCTTTATTTGACTTTTTCATCCAAAGCACTGTTACACGTGGTATTAGTTCGGAACTTTAAAATGAAGCATACTGAAAATTTCAAAATAAAAGCCTTGAATATTTTTACATGACGTAATTGCTCTTTTTGGCCGTATATGACTTTTTCATCCAAAGCAATGTTACACATGGGATTAGTTCGGAACTTTGAAAATGGAGCATAATAATAATTTCAAAATAAAAGCCTTGAATATTTTTACATCATGTAATTGCTCTTTTTGGCTTTATTTGACTTTTTCATCCAAAGCACTGTTACACATGGTATTAGTTCAGAACTTTAAAATGAAGCGTAATGAAAATTTCAAAATAAAAGCCTTGAATATTTTTAAATCATGTAATTGCTGTTTTTGGCTTTGTATGACTTTTTCATCCAAACCACTGTTACACATGGGATTAGTTTGGCCCTCTGAAATGAAGCATACTGAAAATTTCAAAATAAAAGCCTTGAATATTTTTACATGACGTAATTGCTCTTTTTGGCTTTATTTGACTTTTTCATCCAAAGCACTGTTACACATGGTATTAGTTCGGCCCTTTGAAATGAAGCATACTGAAAATTTCAAAATAAAAGCCTTGAATATTTTTACATGACGTAATTGCTCTTTTTGGCTTTATTTGACTTTTTCATCCAAAGCACTGTTACACGTGGTATTAGTTCGGAACTTTAAAATGAAGCATACTGAAAATTTCAAAATAAAAGCCTTGAATATTTTTACATCAGCCACTTGTGTTTTGAGCATTATATAACTATTTTAACCCAAGGACTATTACGCATGAGATTAGTTTGGCCCTTTGAAATGAAGTTTAACAAAACTTCCAAAATAAAAGCCTTGACAACATTTTAAATCGTACCGAATGGTGCACGTCCGCCTCGCTCAACGTTCTTGCGGTTCTCCGCGTGCCACTGATTACGTAGCGGCGTTCTTTGGCGTCGACGCCGATTTGTGGCGTGACGACGCCGGGCCCGAACCCCACGGCCGCGCCTTGGCAGGCCCCGGCTAAATTTCTTCCGAAATTTTCTAGTTGGGGCCTGCCATGCAAAGCAATGGCAGGAACCTATTACTCTACACCCAACAAAGTGTCTCTTTATTATAATTCTTTATTTTTCTTCCGTCACCGTTAATGCGGCTCATACCGCTGGGTGCACACCTACAAATGAGGTATCAAAACGTGCAGAAAATTCACGCCATTGGAGCTATTATTTGTGGTGGGATTTGGGCTTAACGTGGCGACATAATTCGCAAAAAACTACGAAAAAAAACCCATTATAAGTCAATGGGAAAAATCCTGGAAATACCCTATTTTTGAGGATTTTCTGTGTCGTCACAAATTCACCTAGAAATGCCATTCAAATTTCATTTTGTAGATACGTCTGTGATCTCTTCGAAAGTGAAGACGGCTTGTCGATACCAGTTACGGTTTGTCCACAATTTGTCTCTAAGCGACCCAAAGTTTCTCATTTTTCCTAAAGTTAGAGTGCTTCTCTCGCTGATTAGAGTGAGAGATCAAGACAACTTTTTCCACCCAAATCATTTTTGAAATCGCCATCACGGCCACAAATATCGCACGATTAGTATCAAAATCGGTCCTGACATTGATACGCCTGTCTGCTCCGGTAAAATGTTTTCGAAATTTATCTAGACCGTACGGTTTTCTGTCACGGTGCTTCAGAGCAAAGTCATGCGACAGGATTTTCTGAGGCTCTCAGGCTCTTTCACTAACACTTCACACCTTGGTGTGAAACTTATTTAACATAGCAACGGAGCTCAAGAGGCTATTGGCTGCTGATTTGGACTACAAATACGCATCATTGTAGTTCTATCTATCCTCAGTTGAAACAGATCAGGACTGAACTGGCCTTTAT
Organism: Xiphophorus hellerii; assembly: GCF_003331165.1. Taxonomy (NCBI): domain Eukaryota; kingdom Metazoa; phylum Chordata; class Actinopteri; order Cyprinodontiformes; family Poeciliidae; genus Xiphophorus; species Xiphophorus hellerii. The sequence continues at coordinate 25,526,972 of NC_045684.1, forward strand.
AACTAATTGCTGCTATGGGCTGTATATAACTGATTTAACTCAGTAACTGTTACACATGGGATTAGTTTTGAACTTTAAAATGAAGCTTAACAAAAATTTCACAATAAAAGCCTTGAATATTTTTACATCATGTAATTGCTCTTTTTGGCTTTATTTGACTTTTTCATCCAAAGCACTGTTACACATTGTATTAGTTTGGCCCTTTGAAATGAAGCTTAACAAAAATTTCAAAATAAAAGCCTTGAATATTTTTACATCAGAAAATTGCTCTTTTGAGCTGTATATAACTGATTTAACCCAGCAATTGTTACACATGGGATTAGTGTGGCAATTTAAAATTAAGCTTGATGAAAATTTCAAAATAAAAGCCTTGAATATTTTTACATCAGGTAATTGCTGTTTTTGGCTTTATTTCACTTTTTCATCCAAAGCACTGTTACACATGGTATTAGTTTGGCCCTTTGAAATGAAGCTTAACAAAAATTTCAAAATAAAAGCCTTGAATATTTTTACATCATGTAATTGCTCTTTTTGGCTTTATTTGACTTTTTCATCCAAAGCACTGTTACACATGGTATTAGTTTGGCCCTTTGAAATGAAGCATACTGAAAATTTCAAAATAAAAGCCTTGAATATTTTTACATCATGTAATTGCTCTTTTTGGCCGTATATGACTTTTTCATCCAAAGCAATGTTACACATGGGATTAGTTCGGAACTTTAAAATGGAGCATAATAATAATTTCAAAATAAAAGCCTTGAATATTTTTACATCATGTAATTGCTGTTTTTGGCTTTGTATGACTTTTTCATCCAAAGCACTGTTACACATGGGATTAGTTCGGAACTTTAAAATGGAGCATAATAATAATTTCAAAATAAAAGCCTTGAATATTTTTACATCATGTAATTGCTCTTTTTGGCCGTATATGACTTTTTCATCCAAAGCACTGTTACACATGGTATTAGTTTGGCCCTTTGAAATGAAGCATACTGAAAATTTCAAAATAAAAGCCTTGAATATTTTTACATGACGTAATTGCTCTTTTTGGCTTTATTTGACTTTTTCATCCAAAGCACTCTTACACGTGGTATTAGTTCAGAACTTTAAAATGAAGCATAATGAAAATTTCAAAATAAAAGCCTTGAATATTTTTACATCATGTAATTGCTCTTTTTGGCTTTATTTGACTTTTTCATCCAAAGCACTGTTACACATGGTATTAGTTTGTCCCTTTGAAATGAAGCATACTGAAAATTTCAAAATAAAAGCCTTGAATATTTTTACATCATGTAATTGCTCTTTTTGGCTTTATTTGACTTTTTCATCCAAAGCACTGTTACACATGGTATTAGTTTGTCCCTTTGAAATGAAGCATACTGAAAATTTCAAAATAAAAGCCTTGAATATTTTTACATCATGTAATTGCTCTTTTTGGCTTTATTTGACTTTTTCATCCAAAGCACTGTTACACATGGTATTAGTTTGTCCCTTTGAAATGAAGCATACTGAAAATTTCAAAATAAAAGCCTTGAATATTTTTACATGACGTAATTGCTCTTTTTGGCTTTATTTGACTTTTTCATCCAAAGCACTCTTACACGTGGTATTACTTCAGAACTTTAAAATGAAGCATACTGAAAATTTCAAAATAAAAGCCTTGAATATTTTTACATCAGCTACTTGTGTTTTGAGCATTATATAACTATTTTAACCCAAGGACTATTACGCATGGGATTAGCTTGGCCCTTTGAAATGAAGTTTAACAAAACTTCCAAAATAAAAGCCTTGACAACATTTTAAATCGTACTGAATGGTGCACGTCCGCCTCGCTTAACGTTCTTGCGGTTCTCCGCGTGCCACTGATTACGTTGCGGCGTTCTTTAGCGTCGATGCCGATTTGTAGCGTGACGACGCCGGGCCCAAACCCCACGGGCGCGCCTTGGCAGGCCCCGGCTAAATTTCTTCCGAAATTTTCTAGTTGGGGCCTGCCATGCAAAGCAATGGCAGGAACCTATTACTATTGTCGGAGAGAAGCGTCTCTTTAATATTCTTTATTTTTCTTCCGTAACCGTTAATGCGGCTCATACCGCTGGGTGCACACCTACAAATGAGGTATCAAAACGTGCAGAAAATTCACGCCATTGGAGCTATTATTTTTGGTGGGATTTGGGCTTAACGTGGCGACATAATTCGCAAAAAACTACGAAAAAAACCCCATTATAAGTCAATGGGAAAAATCCTAGAAATACCCTATTTTTGAGGATTTGCTGTGTCGTCACAAATTCACCTAGAAATGCCATTCAAATTTCATTTTATAGATACGTCTGTGATCTCTTCGAAAGTGAAGACGGCTCGTCGATACCAGTTACGGTTTGTCCACAATTTGCCTCTAAGCGACCCAAAGTTTCTCATTTTTGCTCAAATTAGAGTGAGAGCCGATTTCGGTTCAGATCTGGGCACAACATTTCTTTCTCTCATCACTGTAAATGCTCTGAGTGAGGTACAGATATGAATCTCGGGACTATCGCAGAAGACACATTGACCTGTCATACGCTCCAAACGCTTTTCAAATATGTATTACGGTTCCCGAACAAGAAGGATTTGTTTCCAATGCTTTTTTTCAGTAAAACGTGTTTGCTCAAACACACTTGTGTGTTTGAGAGCTCAGAGCTCAGAGCTCACACCCTGCTGAGACCATTATTTGCCATAGCAACGGATCTCAAGAGGCTATTGGCTGCTGATTTGGACTACAAATACGCATCGCTGTAGTTCTATCTATAGTGGAATACTCAGTTGAAACAGATCAGGACTGAACTGGCCTTTAGAACTAATTGCTGTTATGGGCTGTATATAACTGATTTAACTCAGTAACTGTTACACATGGGATTAGTTTTAAACTTTAAAATTAAGCATATTGAAAATTTCACAATAAAAGCCCTGAATATTTTTACATGACGTAATTGCTCTTTTTTGGCTTTATTTGACTTTTTCATCCAAAGCACTGTTACACATGGTATTAGTTTGGCCCTTTAAAATGAAGCTTAACAAAAATTTCAAAATAAAAGCCTTGAATATTTTTACATGACGTAATTGCTCTTTTTGGCTTTATTTGACTTTTTCATCCAAAGCACTGTTACACATGGTATTAGTTCAGAACTTTAAAATGAAGCATACTGAAAATTTCAAAATAAAAGCCTTGAATATTTTTACATCATGTAATTGCTCTTTTTGGCTTTATTTGACTTTTTCATCCAAAGCACTGTTACACATGGTATTAGTTTGGCCCTTTGAAATGAAGCATACTGAAAATTTCAAAATAAAAGCCTTGAATATTTTTACATGACGTAATTGCTCTTTTTGGCTTTATTTGACTTTTTCATCCGAAGCACTCTTACACGTGGTATTAGTTCAGAACTTTAAAATGAAGCATACTGAAAATTTCAAAATAAAAGCCTTGAATATTTTTACATCAGCTACTTGTGTTTTGAGCATTATATAACTATTTTAACCTAAGGACTATTACGCATGGGATTAGTTTGGCCCTTTGAAATGAAGCATCCTGCAAATTTCAAAATAAAAGCCTTGAATATTTTTACATGACGTAATTGCTCTTTTTGGCTTTATTTGACTTTTTCATCGAAAGCACTGTTACACATGGTATTAGTTTGGCCCTTTGAAATGAAGATTAACAAAACTTTCAAAATAAAAGCCTTGAATATTTTTACATCATGTAATTGCTCTTTTTGGCTTTATTTGACTTTTTCATCCAAAGCACTGTTGCACATGGTATTAGTTTGGCCCTTTGAAATGAAGCTTAACAAAAGTTTCAAAATAAAAGCCTTGAATATTTTTACATGACGTAATTGCCCTTTTTTTCTTTATTTGACTTTTTCATCCAAAGCACTGTTACACATGGTATTAGTTTGGCCCTTTGAAATGAAGCTTAACAAAAGTTTCAAAATAAAAGCCTTGAATATTTTTACATGACGTAATTGCTCTTTTTCGCTTTATTTGACTTTTTCATCCAAAGCACTCTTACACGTGGTATTAGTTCAGAACTTTAAAATGAAGCATACTGAAAATTTCAAAATAAAAGCCTTGAATATTTTTACATCAGCTACTTGTGTTTTGAGCATTATATAACTATTTTAACCCAAGGACTATTACGCTTGGGATTAGTTTGGCCCTTTGAAATGAAGTTTAACAAAACTTCCAAAATAAAAGCCTTGACAACATTTTAAATCGTACCGAACGGTGCACGTCCGCCTCGCTTAACGTTCTTGCGGTTCTCCGCGTGCCACTGATCACGTCGCGGCGTTCTTTAGCGTCGACGCCGATTTGTGGCGTGACGACGCCGGGCCCATGCCCGACGGGCGCGCCTTGGCAGGCCCCGGCTAAATTTCTTCCGAAATTTTCTAGTTGGGGCCTGCCATGCAAAGCAATGGCAGGAACCTATTACTATTGTCGGAGAGAAGCGTCTCTTTAATATTATTATTATTATTATAGAACTTTATTTTTCTTCCGTAACCGTTAATGCGGCTCGTACCGCTGGGTGCACACCTACAAATGAGGTATCAAAACGTGCAGAAAATTCACGCCATTGGAGCTATTACTTCTGGTGGGATTTGGGCTTAACGTGGCGACATAATTTGCAAAAAACTACGAAAAAAACCCCATTATAACTCAATGGGAAAAATCCTAGAAATACCCTATTTTTGAGGATTTGCTGTGTCGTCACAAATTCACCTAGAAATGCCATTCAAATTTCATTTTGTAGATACGTCTGTGATCTCTTCGAAAGTGAAGACGGCTCGTCGATACCAGTTACGGTTTGTCCACAATTTGCCTCTAAGAGACCCAAAGTTTCTCATTTTTCTTCAAATTAGAGTGACAGCCCATCTCGGTTCATATCTGGGCACAACATTTCTTTCTCTCATCGCTGTAAATGCTCTGAGTGAGGTACAGATATGAATCTCGGGACTATCGCAGAAGACACATTGAACTGTCATACGCTTAAAACGCTTTTCGAATATGTATTACGGTTCCCGAACAAGAAGGATTTGTTTCCAATGCTTTTTTTCAGTAAAGTGTGTTTGCTCAAACACACAATTGTGTGTTTGAGCATGTATGACTCACAGCTCACACCTGCTGAGACCATTATTTACCATAGCAACGGAACTCAAGAGGCTATTGGCTGCTGATTTGTACTACAAATACGCATCACTGTAGTTCTATCTACCCTCAGTTGAAACAGATCAGGACTGAGAACTGGCCTTTAGAACTACCTGCTGCTATGGGCTGTATATAACTGATTTAACTCAGTAACTGTTACACATGGGATTAGTTTGGAACTTTAAAATTAAGCATACTGAAAATTTCAAAATAAAAGCCTTGAATATTTTACATGACGTAATTGCTCTTTTTGGCCGTATATGACTTTTTCATCCAAAGCAATGTTACACATGGGATTAGTTCGGAACTTTAAAATGGAGCATAATAATAATTTCAAAATAAAAGCCTTGAATATTTTTACATCAGGCAATTGCTGTTTTTGGCTCTATGTGACTTTTTCATCCAAAGCACTGTTACACATGGGATTAGTTTGGAACTTTAAAATTAAGCATACTGAAAATTTCAAAATAAAAGCCTTGAATATTTTTACATGACGTAATTGCTCTTTTTGGCCGTATATGACTTTTTCATCCAAAGCAATGTTACACATGGGATTAGTTCGGAACTTTGAAAATGGAGCATAATAATAATTTCAAAATAAAAGCCTTGAATATTTTTACATCATGTAATTGCTCTTTTTGGCTTTATTTGACTTTTTCATCCAAAGCACTGTTACACATGGTATTAGTTCAGAACTTTAAAATGAAGCGTAATGAAAATTTCAAAATAAAAGCCTTGAATATTTTTAAATCATGTAATTGCTGTTTTTGGCTTTGTATGACTTTTTCATCCAAAGCACTGTTACACATGGGATTAGTTTGTTACACATGGGATTAGCTTAACAAAAATTTCAAAATAAAAGCCTTGAATATTTTTACATGACGTAATTGCTCTTTTTGGCTTTATTTGACTTTTTCATCCAAAGCACTGTTACACATGGTATTAGTTTGGCCCTTTGAAATGAAGCATCCTGCAAATTTCAAAATAAAAGCCTTGAATATTTTTACATGACGTAATTGCTCTTTTTGGCTTTATTTGACTTTTTCATCCAAAGCACTGTTACACATGGTATTAGTTTGGCCCTTTGAAATGAAGATTAACAAAAATTTCAAAATAAAAGCCTTGAATATTTTTACATCATGTAATTGCTCTTTTTGGCTTTATTTGACTTTTTCATCCAAAGCACTGTTACACATGGTATTAGTTTGGCCCTTTGAAATGAAGCTTAACAAAAGTTTCAAAATAAAAGCCTTGATTATTTTTACATCATGTAATTGCTCTTTTTGGCTTTATTTGACTTTTTCATCCAAAGCACTGTTACACATGGTATTAGTTTGGCCCTTTGAAATGAAGTTTAACAAAACTTCCAAAATAAAAGCCTTGACAACATTTTAAATCGTACCGAACGGTGCACGTCCGCCTCGCTTAACGTTCTTGCGGTTCTCCGCGTGCCACTGATCACGTCGCGGCGTTCTTTAGCGTCGACGCCGATTTGTGGCGTGACGACGCCGGGCCCATGCCCGACGGGCGCGCCTTGGCAGGCCCCGGCTAAATTTCTTCCGAAATTTTCTAGTTCTTCTTTATTTTTCTTCCGTAACCGTTAATGCGGCTCATACCGCTTGGTGCACACCTACAAATGAGGTATCAAAACCTGCAGAAAATTCACGCCATTCCAGCTATTACTTCTGGTGGGATTTGGGCTTAACGTGGCGACATAATTCGCAAAAAACTACGAAAAAAACCCCATTATAAGTCAATGGGAAAAATCCTAGAAATACCCTATTTTTGAGGATTTTCTGTGTCGTCACAAATTCACCTAGAAATGCCATTCAAATGTCATTTTGTAGATACGTCTGTGATCTCTTCGAAAGTGAAGACGGCTCGTCGATACCAGTTACGGTTTGTCCACAATTTGCCTCTAAGCGACCCAAAGTTTCTCATTTTTCTTCAAATTAGAGTGACAGCCCATCTCGGTTCATATCTGGGCACAACATTTCTTTCTCTCATCACTGTAAATGCTCTGAGTGAGGTACAGATATGAATCTCGGGACTATCGCAGAAGACACATTGAACTGTCATACGCTTAAAACGCTTTTCGAATATGTATTACGGTTCCCGAACAAGAAGGATTTGTTTCCAATGCTTTTTTTCAGTAAAGTGTGTTTGCTCAAACACACTTGTGTGTTTGAGAGCTCAGAGCTCAGAGCTCACACCTGCTGAGACCATTATTTACCATAGCAACGGAACTCAAGAGGCTATTGGCTGCTGGTTAGGACTACGAATACGCATCGCTGTAGTTCTATCTATAGTGGAATACTCAGTTGAAACAGATCAGGACTGAACTGGCCTTTACAACTAATTGCTGCTTTGGGCTGTATATAACTGATTTAACTCAGTAACTGTTACACATGGGATTAGTTTTACACTTTAAAATTAAGCATATTGAAAATTTCACAATAAAAGCCCTGAATATTTTTACATGACGTAATTGCTCTTTTTTGGCTTTATTTGACTTTTTCATCCAAAGCACTGTTACACATGGTATTAGTTTGGCCCTTTAAAATGAGGCTTAACAAAAATTTCAAAATAAAAGCCTTGAATATTTTTACATGACATAATTGCTCTTTTTGGCTTTATTTGACTTTTTCATCCAAAGCACTGTTACACATGGTATTAGTTCAGAACTTTAAAATGAAGCATACTGAAAATTTCAAAATAAAAGCCTTGAATATTTTTACATCATGTAATTGCTCTTTTTGGCTTTATATGACTTTTTCATCCAAAGCACTGTTACACATGGGATTAGTTTGGAACTTTAAAATGAAGCATACTGAAAATTTCAAAATAAAAGCCTTGAATATTTTTACATCATGTAATTGCTCTTTTTGGCTTTATTTGACTTTTTCATCCAAAGCACTGTTACACATGGTATTAGTTTGGAACTTTAAAATGGAGCATAATAATAATTTCAAAATAAAAGCCTTGAATATTTTTACATCATGTAATTGCTGTTTTTGGCTTTGTATGACTTTTTCATCCAAAGCACTGTTACACATGGGATTAGTTCGGAACTTTAAAATGAAACATACTGAAAATTTCAAAATAAAAGCCTTGAATATTTTTACATCATGTAATTGCTCTTTTTGGCTTTATTTGACTTTTTCATCCAAAGCACTGTTACACATGGGATTAGTTTGGCCCTTTGAAATGAAGCATACTGAAAATTTTAAAATAAAAGCCTTGAATATTTTTACATGACGTAATTGCTGTTTGTGGCTTTATGTGACTTTTTCATCCAAAGCACTGTTACACATGGGATTAGTTTGGAACTTTAAAATTAAGCATACTGAAAATTTCAAAATAAAAGCCTTGAATATTTTACATGACGTAATTGCTTTTTTTGGCCGTATATGACTTTTTCATCCAAAGCACTGTTACACATGGGATTAGTTCGGAACTTTAAAATGGAGCATACTGAAAATTTCAAAATAAAAGCCTTGAATATTTTTACATCAGCTACTTGTGTTTTGAGCATTATATAACTATTTTAACCCAAGGACTATTACGCATGGGATTAGTTTGGCCCTTTGAAATGAAGTTTAACAAAACTTCCAAAATAAAAGCCTTGACAACATTTTAAATCGTACTGAATGGTGCACGTCCGCCTCGCTTAACGTTCTTGTGGTTCTCCGCGTGCCACTGGTTACGTTGCGGCGTTCTTTGGCGTCGACGCCGATTTGTGGCGTGACGACGCCGGGCCCAAGCCCGACGGGCGCGCCTTGGCAGGCCCCGGCTAAATTTCTTCAGAAATTTTGTTTTTCTAGTTTTTCTTCCGTAACCGTTAATGCGGCTCATACCGCTGGGTGCACACCTACAAATGAGGTATCAAAACGTGCAGAAAATTCACGCCATTGGAGCTATTATTTGTGGTGGGATTTGGGCTTAACGTGGCGACATAATTCGCAAAAAACTACGAAAAAAACCCCATTATAAGTCAATGGGAAAAATCCTAGAAATACCCTATTTTTGAGGATTTTCTGTGTCGTCACAAATTCACCTAGAAATGCCATTCAAATTTCATTTTGTAGATACGTCTGTGATCTCTTCGAAAGTGAAGACGGCTCGTCGATACCAGTTACGGTTTGTCCACAATTTGCCTCTAAGCGACCCAAAGTTTCTCATTTTTCCTAAAGTTACAGTGCGTCTCTCGCTGCTTAGAGTGAGAGATGAAGACAACTTTTTCAGCCCAAATCATTTTTGAAATCGCCATCACGCCCACAAATATCGCACGATTAGTATCAAAATCGGTCCTGACATTGATACGCCTGTCTGCTCCGGTAAAATGTTTTCGAAATTTATCTAGACCGTACGGTTTTCTGTCACGGTGCTTCAGAGCAAAGTCATGCGACAGGATTTTCTGAGGCTCTCAGGCTCTTTCACTAACACTTCACACCTTGGTGTGAAACTTATTTAACATAGCAACGGATCTCAAGAGGCTATTGGCTGCTGATTTGGACTACAAATACGCATCGCTGTAGTTCTATCTATCCTCAGTTGAAACAGATCAGGACTGAGAACTGGCCTTTAGAACTACGTGCTGCTATGGGCTGTATATAACTGATTTAACTCAGTAACTGTTACACATGGGATTAGTTTGGAACTTTAAAATGAAGCTTAACAAAAATTTCACAATAAAAGCCTTGAATATTTTTACATCATGTAATTGCTCTTTTTGGATTTATTTGACTTTTTCATCCAAAGCACTGTTACACATGGTATTAGTTTGGCCCTTTGAAATGAAGCTTAACAAAAATTTCAAAATAAAAGCCTTGAATATTTTTACATCAGAAAATTGCTCTTTTGAGCTTTATATAACTGATTTAACCCAGCAATTGTTACACAAGGGATTAGTGTGGCAATTTAAAATTAAGCTTGATGAAAATTTCAAAATAAAAGCCTTGAATATTTTTACATCAGGTAATTGCTGTTTTTGGCTTTATTTGACTTTTTCATCCAAAGCACTGTTACACATGGTATTAGTATGGCCCTTTGAAATGAAGCTTAACAAAAATTTCAAAATAAAAGCCTTGAATATTTTTACATCATGTAATTGCTGTTTTTGGCTTTATTTGACTTTTTCATCCAAAGCACTGTTACACATGGTATTAGTTTGGCCCTTTGAAATGAAGCATACTGAAAATTTCAAAATAAAAGCCTTGAATATTTTTACATCAACTACTTGCGTTTTCAGCATTATATAACTGATTTAACCTAATGACTATTACACATGGGATTAAAATAGACTGTTTTGCATGAGCAGCAGATAGATCCTCTATTGCACATGTGTCAAACTCAAGGCCCGCGGGCCACATGTGGCCCGCTACGTCATTTTATGTGGCCCTCTCCCCCCTACCACCGTTTTACAGCCCCATTGATTGACTTAAAATAGGTTTTGAGCACGAATTGACTACAAACTACATATCCCATAATGCCTTCCGATTCTTACCAACCAACATTACGGCTTCTCGCCACTAGAGTGCAGCAGAGTCACCTCAAGCTGATTATTAATTTTCCCAGCGAATAAAACTGAAACATCGACAAGCTAACAAGCTAAAGAGCGAAGTCCCGTGATGTTTCAATCGAGGACTTTTACCGTCTCCTGCCCCCTGATTTGATGCCACAGCTTCGACTCCACGCAGCTCGTGTTTTGTCCACGTTTGGAAGCACCTATCTGTGCGAACAGATGTTTTCAATAATGACTTTAAACAAGGCCAAGCACAGATCGCGCATTGCTGACGAAAACCTACACGCCGTTTTGCGGATTGCCACAGAATAGAACTAAAACCAGACATCGACGAACTGACCAGGGGAAAACGGTGCCAGACATCCGGCCAGAAAACATTGGTAAGCACAAACAAACTACATTTAAATAGAATGAATGTAAAACCAAAACTCAGTATACTGGAATATGCATATAGTTTATTGATTTTACTTGTGTTTTGTTTATTTACAGAACACAACACAATGAGGATGTGTGAGTTGGTGACAGGGTGAAGAGGGATCAGCGTTGTGTTCAAGGACAGGCAACGTCACCTCATTGTTTTGTTCTTATGTGAAATGCATGTTCGTTGCGTAATAAATAACGAAAAAGTTTTGTGAATGAAGTTGAGAGTTAATATCAAAACTTGTTTTTTATTATTCGTCTGCTTATCTTCAAAGCAGACAAAGAATAATTTTCCCAGCGAATAAAACTGAAACATCGACAAGCTAACAAGCTAAAGAGCGAAGTTTAGCTGAGCAGTTTAAAAATACTGAGCATATTTTTAAACTGCTCAGTTTAAAAATACTGTAATTTTTAAACTGAGCAGTAATTTTACATCCATGCAAACTCAAATGTAATATTTAAAACTTGAATACATAAAATCAGTTATTTAACAATATGAGGTGTTGTTTAAAAATAAAAAAGATAGCAATTTCTTTTTATTGCAGAGACATTAGATTCTTAAATTTATGGTATTCTTTAAATGTTGTAATTTTGGTTCATTGTAAACTTTACCTGTAAAAAGTTTGTAGAAATCTTTAACATAAGGTCAATATATATTTTTAAACTGTAATATGTTGTGTGTGTGCGTTATTGAAAATTTATATTTGTGACAATCATTAGGTAAATGCTAATGACTGCCTTCCTGCAGTTTATGAGCATTGAACTGTTACTAAACAGTTCAATGCAAGGTTCATTAGCGTTAGCATTTTAGCTTCAATAAGCTATTAGCTATTTATTTTACTTTTTAGCAATGTTTAGTATACTGAATGGAGTAAATCAATTACAGAAAATATCCTAGTGATTTCCCACATACTGATGAAAGCAATGACGCTAACATTAGCGTTTCTGCTGATTTTTGCTGATATACTTACTTTATAATACTGAATGGTGCACGTCCGCCTTACTTAACGTTCTTGCGATTCTCCGCATGCCACTGATTACGTTGCGGCGTTCTTTAGCGTCGACGCCGATTTGTAGCGTGACGACGCCGGGCCCATGCCCGACGGGCGCGCCTTGGCAGGCCCCGGCTAAATTTCTTCCGAAATTTTCTAGTTGGGGCCTGCCATGCAAAGCAATGGCAGGAACCTATTACTATTGTCGGAGAAAGTGTTTCTTTATTCTTTATTTTTCTTCCGTAACCGTTAATGCGGCTCATACTGCTGGGTGCACACCTACAAATGAGGTATCAAAACGTGCAGAAAATTCACGCCATTCCAGCTATTACTTTTGGTGGGATTTGGGCTTAACGTGGCGACATAATTCGCAAAAAACTACGAAAAAAACCCCATTATAAGTCAATGGGAAAAATCCTAGAAATACCCTATTTTTGAGGATTTTCTGTGTCGTCACAAATTCACCTAGAAATGCCATTCAAATTTCATTTTGTAGATACGTCTGTGATCTCTTCGAAAGTGAAGACGGCTCGTCGATACCAGTTACGGTTTGTCCACAATTTGCCTCTAAGCGACCCAAAGTTTCTCATTTTTCCTAAAGTTACAGTGCGTCTCTCGCTGCTTAGAGTGAGAGATGAAGACAACTTTTTCAGCCCAAATCATTTTTGAAATCGCCATCACGCCCACAAATATCGCACGATTAGTATCAAAATCGGTCCTGACATTGATACGCCTGTCTGCTCCGGTAAAATGTTTTCGAAATTTATCTAGACCGTACGGTTTTCTGTCACGGTGCTTCAGAGCAAAGTCATGCGACAGGATTTTCTGAGGCTCTCAGGCTCTTTCACTAACACTTCACACCTTGGTGTGAAACTTATTTAACATAGCAACGGATCTCAAGAGGCTATTGGCTGCTGATTTGGACTACAAATACGCATCGCTGTAGTTCTATCTATCCTCAGTTGAAACAGATCAGGACTGAGAACTGGCCTTTAGAACTACGTGCTGCTATGGGCTGTATATAACTGATTTAACTCAGTAACTGTTACACATGGGATTAGTTTGGAACTTTAAAATGAAGCTTAACAAAAATTTCACAATAAAAGCCTTGAATATTTTTACATCATGTAATTGCTCTTTTTGGATTTATTTGACTTTTTCATCCAAAGCACTGTTACACATGGTATTAGTTTGGCCCTTTGAAATGAAGCTTAACAAAAATTTCAAAATAAAAGCCTTGAATATTTTTACATCAGAAAATTGCTCTTTTGAGCTTTATATAACTGATTTAACCCAGCAATTGTTACACATGGGATTAGTGTGGCAATTTAAAATTAAGCTTGATGAAAATTTCAAAATAAAAGCCTTGAATATTTTTACATCAGGTAATTGCTGTTTTTGGCTTTATTTGACTTTTTCATCCAAAGCACTGTTACACATGGTATTAGTATGGCCCTTTGAAATGAAGCTTAACAAAAATTTCAAAATAAAAGCCTTGAATATTTTTACATCATGTAATTGCTGTTTTTGGCTTTATTTGACTTTTTCATCCAAAGCACTGTTACACATGGTATTAGTTTGGCCCTTTGAAATGAAGCATACTGAAAATTTCAAAATAAAAGCCTTGAATATTTTTACATCAACTACTTGCGTTTTCAGCATTATATAACTGATTTAACCTAATGACTATTACACATGGGATTAAAATAGACTGTTTTGCATGAGCAGCAGATAGATCCTCTATTGCACATGTGTCAAACTCAAGGCCCGCGGGCCACATGTGGCCCGCTACGTCATTTTATGTGGCCCTCTCCCCCCTACCACCGTTTTACAGCCCCATTGATTGACTTAAAATAGGTTTTGAGCACGAATTGACTACAAACTACATATCCCATAATGCCTTCCGATTCTTACCAACCAACATTACGGCTTCTCGCCACTAGAGTGCAGCAGAGTCACCTCAAGCTGATTATTAATTTTCCCAGCGAATAAAACTGAAACATCGACAAGCTAACAAGCTAAAGAGCGAAGTCCCGTGATGTTTCAATCGAGGACTTTTACCGTCTCCTGCCCCCTGATTTGATGCCACAGCTTCGACTCCACGCAGCTCGTGTTTTGTCCACGTTTGGAAGCACCTATCTGTGCGAACAGATGTTTTCAATAATGACTTTAAACAAGGCCAAGCACAGATCGCGCATTGCTGACGAAAACCTACACGCCGTTTTGCGGATTGCCACAGAATAGAACTAAAACCAGACATCGACGAACTGACCAGGGGAAAACGGTGCCAGACATCCGGCCAGAAAACATTGGTAAGCACAAACAAACTACATTTAAATAGAATGAATGTAAAACCAAAACTCAGTATACTGGAATATGCATATAGTTTATTGATTTTACTTGTGTTTTGTTTATTTACAGAACACAACACAATGAGGATGTGTGAGTTGGTGACAGGGTGAAGAGGGATCAGCGTTGTGTTCAAGGACAGGCAACGTCACCTCATTGTTTTGTTCTTATGTGAAATGCATGTTCGTTGCGTAATAAATAACGAAAAAGTTTTGTGAATGAAGTTGAGAGTTAATATCAAAACTTGTTTTTTATTATTTGTCTGCTTATCTTCAAAGCAGACAAAGAATAATTTTCCCAGCGAATAAAACTGAAACATCGACAAGCTAACAAGCTAAAGAGCGAAGTTTAGCTGAGCAGTTTAAAAATACTGAGCATATTTTTAAACTGCTCAGTTTAAAAATACTGTAATTTTTAAACTGAGCAGTAATTTTACATCCATGCAAACTCAAATGTAATATTTAAAACTTGAATACATAAAATCAGTTATTTAACAATACGAGGTGTTGTTTAAAAATAGAAAAGATAGCAATTTCTTTTTATTGCAGAGACATTAGATTCTTAAATTTATGGTATTCTTTAAATGTTGTAATTTTGGTTCATTGTAAACTTTACCTGTAAAAAGTTTGTAGAAATCTTTAACATAAGGTCAATATATATTTTTAAACTGTGATATGTTGTGTGTGTGCGTTATTGAAAATTTATATTTGTGACAATCATTAGGTAAATGCTAATGAAATGCCTTCCTGCAGTTTATGAGCATTGAACTGTTACTAAACAGTTCAATGCAAGGTTCATTAGCCTTAGCATTTTAGCTTCAATAAGCTATTAGCTATTTATTTTACTTTTTAGCAATGTTTAGTATACTGAATGGAGTAAATCAATTACAGAAAATATCCTAGTGATTTCCCACATACTGATGAAAGCAATGACGCTAACATTAGCGTTTCTGCTGATTTTAGCTGATATACTTACTTTATAATACTGAACGGTGCACGTCCGCCTCACTTAACGTTCTTGCGATTCTCCGCGTGCCACTGATTACGTCGCGGCGTTCTTTAGCGTCGACGCCGATTTGTAGCGTGACGACGCCGGGCCCATGCCCGACGGGCGCGCCTCGGCAGGCCCCGGCTAAATTTCTTCCGAAATTTTCTAGTTGGGGCCTGCCATGCAAAGCAATGGCAGGAACCTATTACTCTACACCCAACAAGCGTCTCTTTATTATTATAGTTCTTTATTTTTCTTCCGTAACCGTTAATGCGGCTCATACCGCTGGGTGCACACCTACAAATGAGGTATCAAAACGTGCAGAAAATTCACGCCATTGTTGCTATTACTTTTGGTGGGATTTGGGCTTAACGTGGCGACATAATTCGCAAAAAACTACGAAAAAAACCCCATTATAAGTCAATGGGAAAAATCCTGGAAATACCCTATTTTTGAGGATTTTCTGTGTCGTCACTAATTCACGTAGAAATGCCATTCAAATTTCATTTTGTAGATACGTCTGTGATCTCTTCGAAAGTGAAGACGGCTCGTCGATAACAGTTACGGTTTGTCCACAATTTGCCTCTAAGCGACCCAAAGTTTCTCATTTTTCCTAAAGTTAGAGTGCTTCTCTCGCTGATTAGAGTGAGAGATCAAGACAACTTTTTCAACCCAAATCATTTTTGAAATCGCCATCACGCCCACAAATATCGCACGATTAGTATCACAATCGGTCCTGACATTGATACGCCTGTCTGCTCCGGTAAAATCTTTTCGAAATTTATCTAGACCGTACGGTTTTCTGTCACGGTGCTTCAGAGCAAAGTCATGCGACAGGATTTTCTGAGGCTGTCTGAGGCTCTCTCCCATGTATTTGAATAGAATTTCAGATCTGGGCACAACATTTCTTTCTCTCATCGCTGTAAATGTTCTGAGTGAGGTACAGATATGAATCTCGGGACTATCGCAGAAGACACATTGAACTGTCATACGCTTAAAACGCTTTTCGAATATGTATTACGGTTCCCGACCAGGAAGGATTTGTTTCCAATGCTTTTTGTCAGTAAAACGTGTTTGCTCAAACACACAATTGTGTGTTTGACAGCTCAGAGCTCAGAGCTCACACCCTGCTGAGACCATTATTTGCCATAGCAACGGATCTCAAGAGGCTATTGGCTGCTGGTTTGGACTACAGATACGCATCATTGTAGTTCTATCTATAGTGGAACCCTCAGTTGAAACAGATCAGGACTGAACTGGCCTTTAGAACTATTTGCTGCTATGGGCTGTATATAACTGATTTAACTCAGGAACTGTTACACATGGTATTAGTTTGGAACTTTAAAATGGAGCATAATAATAATTTCAAAATAAAAGCCTTGAATATTTTTACATCATGTAATTGCTGTTTTTGGCTTTGTATGACTTTTTCATCCAAAGCACTGTTACACATGGGATTAGTTCGGAACTTTAAAATGGAGCATAATAATAATTTCAAAATAAAAGCCTTGAATATTTTTACATGACGTAATTGCTCTTTTTGGCTTTATTTGACTTTTTCATCCAAAGCACTCTTACACATGGTATTAGTTCAGAACTTTAAAATGAAGCATACTGAAAATTTCAAAATAAAAGCCTTGAATATTTTTACATCATGTAATTGCTCTTTTTGGCTTTATTTGACTTTTTCATCCAAAGCACTGTTACACATGGTATTAGTTTGGCCCTTTGAAATGAAGCTTAACAAAAATTTCAAAATAAAAGCCTTGAATATTTTTACATCAACTACTTGCGTTTTCAGCATTATATAACTGATTTAACCCAATGACCATTACACATGGGATTAAAATAGACTGTTTTGCATGAGCAGCAGATAGATCCTCTATTGCACATGTGTCAAACTCAAGGCCCGCGGGCCACATGTGGCCGGCTACGTCATTTTATGTGGCCCTCTCCCCCCTACCACCGTTTTACAGCCCCATTGATTGACTTAAAATAGGTTTTGAGCACGAATTGACTACAAACTACATATCCCATAATGCCTTCCGATTCTTACCAACCAACATTACGGCTTCTCGCCACTAGAGTGCAGCAGAGTCACCTCAAGCTGATTATTAATTTTCCCAGCGAATAAAACTGAAACATCGACAAGCTAAGAAGCTAAAGAGCGAAGTTCCGTGATGTTTCAATCGAGGACTTTTACCGTCTACTGCCCCCTGATTTGATGCCACAGCTTCGACTCCATGCAGCTCGTGTTTTGTCCACGTTTGGAAGCACCTATCTGTGCGAACAGATGTTTTCAATAATGACTTTAAACAAGACCAAGCACAGATCGCGCATTACTGACGAAAACCTACACGCCGTTTTGCGGATTGCCACAGCACCAGAACTAAAACCAGACATCGACGAACTGACCAGGGGAAAACGGTGCCAGACATCCGGCCAGAAAACATTGGTAAGCACAAACAAACTACATTTAAATAGAATGAATGTAAAACCAAAACTCGGTATACTGGAATATGCATATAGTTTATTGATTTTGCTTGTGTTTTGTTTATTTACAGAACACAACACAATGAGGATGTGTGTGAGTTGGTGACGGGGTGAAGAGGGATCAGCGTTGTGTTCAAGGACAGGCAACATCACCTCATTGTTTTGTTCTTATGTGAAATGCATGTTCGTTGTGTAATAAATAACGAAAAAGTTTTGTGAATGAAGTTGAGAGTTTATATCAAAACTTGTTTTTTATTATTTGTCTGCTTATCTTCAAAGCAGACAAAGAATAATTTTCCCAGCGAATAAAACTGAAACATCGACAAGCTAACGAGCTAAAGAGCGAAGTTTAGCTGAGCAGTTTAAAAATACTGAGCATATTTTTAAACTGCTCAGTTTAAAGATACTGTAATTTTTAAACTGAGCAGTAATTTTACATCCATGCAAACTCAAATGTAATATTTAAAACTTGAATACATAAAATCAGTTATTTAACAATATGAGGTGTTGTTTAAAAATAAAAAAGATAGCAATTTCTTTTTATTGCAGAGACATTAGATTCTTAAATTTATGGTATTCTTTAAATGTTGTAATTTTGGTTCATTGTAAACTTTACCTGTAAAACGTTTGTAGAAATCTTTAACATAAGGTCAATATATATTTTTAAACTGTAATATGTTGTGTGTGTGTGCGTTATTGAAAATTTATATTTGTGACAATCATTAGGTAAATGCTAATGAACTGCCTTCCTGCAGTTTATGAGCATTGAACTGTTACTAAACAGTTCAATGCAAGGTTCATTAGCGTTAGCATTTTAGCTTCAATAAGCTATTAGCTATTTATTTTACTTTTTAGCAATGTTTAGTATACTGAATGGAGTAAATCAATTATAGAAAATATCCTAGTGATTTCCCACATACTGATGAAAGCAATGACGCTAACATTAGCGTTTCTGCTGATTTTAGCTGATATACTTACTTTATAATACTGAATGGTGCACGTCCGCCTTACTTAACGTTCTTGCGATTCTCCGCGTGCCACTGATTACGTTGCGGCGTTCTTTAGCATCGATGCCGATTTGTAGCGTGACGACGCCGGGCCCAGAGCCACGGGCGCGCCTTGGCAGGCCCCGGCTAAATTTCTTCCGAAATTTTCTAGTTATAATTCTTTATTTTTCTTCCGTCACCGTTAATGCGGCTCATACCGCTGGGTGCACACCTACAAATGAGGTATCAAAACGTGCAGAAAATTCACGCCATTGGAGCTATTATTTTTGGTGGGATTTGGGGTTAACGTGGCGACATAATTCGCAAAAAACTACGAAAAAAACCCCATTATAAGTCAATGGGAAAAATCCTGGAAATACCCTATTTTTGAGGATTTTCTGTGTCGTCACAAATTCACCTAGAAATGCCATTCAAATTTCATTTTGTAGATACGTCTGTGATCTCTTCGAAAGTGAAGACGGCTCGTCGATACCAGTTACGGTTTGTCCACAATTTGCCTCTAAGCGACCCAAAGTTTCTCATTTTTGCTCAAATTACAGTGAGAGCCGATCTCGGTTCAGATCTGGGCACAACATTTCTTTCTCTCATCACTGTAAATGCTCTGAGTGAGGTACAGATATGAATCTCGGGACTATCGCAGAAGACACATTGAACTGTCATACGCTCCAAACGCTTTTCGAATATGTATTACGGTACCCGAACAGGAAGGATTTGGTTCCAATGCTTTTTGTCAGTAAAACGTGTTTGCTCAAACACACAATTGTGTGTTTGACAGCTCAGAGCTCAGAGCTCACACCCTGCTGAGACCATTATTTGCCATAGCAACGGATCTCAAGAGGCTATTGGCTGCTGGTTTGGACTACAAATACGCATCATTGTAGTTCTATCTATCCTCAGTTGAAACAGATCAGGACTGAGAACTGGCCTTTAGAACTAATTGCTGCTATGGGCTGTATATAACTGATTTAACTCAGTAACTGTTACACATGGGATTAGTTTGGAACTTTAAAATTAAGCATATTGAAAATTTCAAAATAAAAGCCCTGAATATTTTTACATGACGTAATTGCTCTTTTTGGCTTTATTTGACTTTTCCATCCAAAGCACTGTTACACATGGGATTAGTTTGGAACTTTAAAATTAAGCATACTGAAAATTTCAAAATAAAAGCCTTGAATATTTTACATGACGTAATTGCTCTTTTTGGCCGTATATGACTTTTTCATCCAAAGCAATGTTACACATGGGATTAGTTCGGAACTTTAAAATGGAGCATAATAATTTCAAAATAAAAGCCTTGAATATTTTTACATCAGGTAATTGCGCTTTTTGGCTTTATGTGACTTTTTTATCCAAAGCACTGTTACACAATGGAATAGTTTGGCCCTCTGAAATGAATCATACTGAAAATTTCAAAATAAAAGCCTTGAATATTTTTACATCATGTAATTGCTCTTTTTGGCCGTATATGACTTTTTCATCCAAAGCACTGTTACACATGGGATTACTTCGGAACTTTAAAATGGAGCATAATAATAATTTCAAAATAAAAGCCTTGAATATTTTTACATGACGTAATTGCTCTGTTTTGCCTTTATTTGACTTTTTCATCCAAAGCACTGTTACACATGGGATTACTTCGGAACTTTCAAATGGAGCATAATAATAATTTCAAAATAAAAGCCTTGAATATTTTTACATCAGGTAATTGCGCTTTTTGGCTTTATGTGACTTTTTTATCCAAAGCACTGTTACACAATGGAATAGTTTGGCCCTCTGAAATGAATCATACTGAAAATTTCAAAATAAAAGCCTTGAATATTTTTACATCATGTAATTGCTCTTTTTGGCCGTATATGACTTTTTCATCCAAAGCACTGTTACACATGGGATTACTTCGGAACTTTAAAATGGAGCATAATAATAATTTCAAAATAAAAGCCTTGAATATTTTTACATGACGTAATTGCTCTGTTTTGCCTTTATTTGACTTTTTCATCCAAAGCACTCTTACACGTGGTATTAGTTCAGAACTTTAAAATGAAGCATACTGAAAATTTCAAAATAAAAGCCTTGAATATTTTTACATCAGCTACTTGTGTTTTGAGCATTATATAACTATTTTAACCCAAGGACTATTACGCATGGGATTAGTTCGGCCCTTTGAAATGAAGTTTAACAAAACTTCCAAAATAAAAGCCTTGACAACATTTTAAATCGTACCGAATTGTGCACGTCCGCCTCGCTTAACGTTCTTGCGGTTCTCCGCGTGCCACTGATTACGTCGCGGCGTTCTTTAGCGTCGACGCCAACTTGTGGCGCGACGACGCCGTGCCCGAGCCCGACGGGCGCGCCTTGGCAGGCCCCGGCTAAATTTCTTCCGAAATTTTCTAGTTGGGGCCTGCCATGCAAAGCAATGGCAGGAACCTATTACTCTACACCCAACAAGCGTCTCTTTATTATTGGGGCCTGCCATGCAAAGCAATGGCAGGAACCTATTACTCTACACCCAACAAGGTGTCTCTTTATTCTTTATTTTTCTTCCGTAACCGTTAATGCGGCTCATACCGCTGGGTGCACACCTACAAATGAGGTATCAAAACGTGCAGAAAATTCACGCCATTGGAGCTATTATTTTTGGTGGGATTTGGGCTTAACGTGGCGACATAATTCGCAAAAAACTGCGAAAAAAAACCCATTATAAGTCAATGGGAAAAATCCTGGAAATACCCTATTTTTGAGGATTTTCTGTGTCGTCACAAATTCACCTAGAAATGCCATTCAAATTTCATTTTGTAGATACGTCTGTGATCTCTTCGAAAGTGAAGACGGCTCGTCGATACCAGTTACGGTTTGTCCACAATTTGCCTCTAAGCGACCCAAAGTTTCTCATTTTTCCTAAAGTTAGAGGGCTTCTCTCGCTGATTAGAGTGAGAGATCAAGACAACTTTTTCAACCCAAATCTTTTTTGAAATCGCCATCACGGCCACAAATATCGCACGATTAGTATCAAAATCGGTCCTGACATTGATACGCCTGTCTGCTCCGGTAAAATGTTTTCGAAATTTATCTAGACCGTACGGTTTTCTGTCACGGTGCTTCAGAGCAAAGTCATGCGACAAGATTTTCTGAGGCTCTCAGGCTGTCTCACTGACATTTCACACCTTGGTGTGAAACTTATTTAACATAGCAACGGATCTCAAGAGGCTATTGGCTGCTGATTTGGACTACAAATACGCATCATTGTAGTTCTATCTATCCTCAGTTGAAACAGATCAGGACTGAACTGGCCTTTATAACTAATTGCTGCTATGGGCTGTATATAACTGATTTAACTCAGTAACTGTTACACATGGGATTAGTTTTGAACTTTAAAATGAAGCTTAACAAAAATTTCACAATAAAAGCCTTGAATATTTTTACATCAGAAAATTGCTCTTTTGAGCTGTATATAACTGATTTAACCCAGCAATTGTTACACATGGGATTAGTGTGGCAATTTAAAATTAAGCTTGATGAAAATTTCAAAATAAAAGCCTTGAATATTTTTACATCAGGTAATTGCTGTTTTTGGCTTTATTTGACTTTTTCATCCAAAGCACTGTTACACATGGTATTAGTTTGGCCCTTTGAAATGAAGCTTAACAAAAATTTCAAAATAAAAGCCTTGACTATTTTTACATCATGTAATTGCTCTTTTTGGCTTTATTTGACTTTTTCATCCAAAGCACTGTTACACATGGTATTAGTTTGGCCCTTTGAAATGAAGCATACTGAAAATTTCAAAATAAAAGCCTTGAATATTTTTACATCAACTACTTGCATTTTCAGCATTATATAACTGATTTAACCCAATGACTATTACACATGGGATTAAAATAGACTGTTTTGCATGAGCAGCAGATAGATCCTCTATTGCACATGTGTCAAACTCAAGGCCCGCGGGCCACATGTGGCCCGCTACGTCATTTTATGTGGCCCTCTCCCCCCTACCACCGTTTTACAGCCCCATTGATTGACTTAAAATAGGTTTTGAGCACGAATTGACTACAAACTACATAACCCATAATGCCTTCCGATTCTTACCAACCAACATTACGGCTTCTCGCCACTAGAGTGCAGCAGAGTCACCTCAAGCTGATTATTAATTTTCCCAGCGAATAAAACTGAAACATCGACAAGCTAAGAAGCTAAAGAGCGAAGTTCCGTGATGTTTCAATCGAGGACTTTTACTTTTACCGTCTACTGCCCCCTGATTTGATGCCACAGCTTCGACTCCATGCAGCTCGTGTTTTGTCCACGTTTGGAAGCACCTATCTGTGCGAAGAGATGTTTTCAATAATGACTTTAAACAAGACCAAGCACAGATCGCGCATTACTGACGAAAACCTACACGCCGTTTTGCGGATTGCCACAGAATAGAACTAAAACCAGACATCGACAAACTGACCAGGGGAAAACGGTGCCTGACATCCGGCCAGAAAACATTGGTAAGCACAAACAAACTACATTTAAATAGAATGAATGTAAAACCAAAACTCAGTATACTGGAATATGCATATAGTTTATTGATTTTGCTTGTGTTTTGTTTATTTACAGAACACAACACAATGAGGATGTGTGTGAGTTATTGACAGGGTGAAGAGGGATCAGCGTTGTGTTCAAGGACAGGCAACGTCACCTCATTGTTTTGTTCTTATGTGAAATGCATGTTCGTTGCGTAATAAATAACGAAAAAGTTTTGTGAATGAAGTTGAGAGTTAATATCAAAACTTGTTTTTTATTATTTGTCTGCTTATCTTCAAAGCAGACAAAGAATAATTTTCCCAGCGAATAAAACTGAAACATCGACAAGCTAACGAGCTAAAGAGCGAAGTTTAGCTGAGCAGTTTAAAAATACTGAGCATATTTTTAAACTGCTCAGTTTAAAAATACTGTAATTTTTAAACTGAGCAGTAATTTTACATCCATGCAAACTCAAATGTAATATTTAAAACTTGAATACATAAAATCAGTTATTTAACAATATGAGGTGTTGTTTAAAAATAAAAAAGATAGCAATTTCTTTTTATTGCAGAGACATTAGATTCTTAAATTTATGGTATTCTTTAAATGTTGTAATTTTGGTTCATTGTAAACTTTACCTGTAAAACGTTTGTAGAAATCTTTAACATAAGGTCAATATATATTTTTAAACTGTAATATGTTGTGTGTGTGTGCGTTATTGAAAATTTATATTTGTGACAATCATTAGGTAAATGCTAATGAACTGCCTTCCTGCAGTTTATGAGCATTGAACTGTTACTAAACAGTTCAATGCAAGGTTCATTAGCGTTAGCATTTTAGCTTCAATAAGCTATTAGCTATTTATTTTACTTTTTAGCAATGTTTAGTATACTGAATGGAGTAAATCAATTACAGAAAATATCCTAGTGATTTCCCACATACTGATGAAAGCAATGACGCTAACATTAGCGTTTCTGCTGATTTTAGCTGATATACTTACTTTATAATACTGAACGGTGCACGTCCGCCTCGCTTAACGTTCTTGCGATTCTCCGCGTGCCACTGATTACGTCGCGGCGTTCTTTAGCGTCGACGCCGATTTGTGGCGTGACGACGCCGGGCCCATGCCCGACGGGCGCGCCTTGGCAGGCCCCGGCTAAATTTCTTCCGAAATTTTCTAGTTGGGGCCTGCCATGCAAAGCAATGGCAGGAACCTATTACTCTACACCCAACAAGCGTCTCTTTATTATTATAATTCTTTATTTTTCTTCCGTCACCGTTAATGCGGCTCATACCGCTGGGTGCACACCTACAAATGAGGTATCAAAACGTGCAGAAAATTCACGCCATTGGAGCTATTATTTTTGGTGGGATTTGGGGTTAACGTGGCGACATAATTCGCAAAAAACTACGAAAAAAACCCCATTATAAGTCAATGGGAAAAATCCTGGAAATACCCTATTTTTGAGGATTTTCTGTGTCGTCACAAATTCACCTAGAAATGCCATTCAAATTTCATTTTGTAGATACGTCTGTGATCTCTTCGAAAGTGAAGACGGCTCGTCGATACCAGTTACGGTTTGTCCACAATTTGCCTCTAAGCGACCCAAAGTTTCTCATTTTTCTTCAAATTAGAGTGACAGCCCATCTCGGTTCATATCTGGGCACAACATTTCTTTCTCTCATCACTGTAAATGCTCTGAGTGAGGTACAGATATGAATCTCGGGACTATCGCAGAAGACACATTGAACTGTCATACGCTTAAAACGCTTTTCCAATATGTATTACGGTTCCCGAACAAGAAGGATTTGTTTCCAATGCTTTTTTTCAGTAAAGTGTGTTTGCTCAAACACACTTGTGTGTTTGAGAGCTCAGAGCTCACAGCTCACACCTGCTGAGACCATTATTTGCCATAGCAACGGATCTCAAGAGGCTATTGGCTGCTGGTTAGGACTACGAATACGCATCACTGTAGTTCTATCTACCCTCAGTTGAAACAGATCAGGACTGAGAACTGGCCTTTTGAACTACCTGCTGCTATCGGCTGTATATAACTGATTTAACTCAGTAACTGTTACACATGGGATTAGTTTTAAACTTTAAAATGAAGCATACTGAAAATTTCAAAATAAAAGCCTTGAATATTTTACATGACGTAATTGCTCTTTTTGGCCGTATATGACTTTTTCATCCAAAGCACTGTTACACATGGGATTAGTTTGGAACTTTAAAATGGAGCATAATAATAATTTCAAAATAAAAGCCTTGAATATTTTTACATGAGGTAATAGCTCTTTTTGGCTTTTTTTGACTTTTTCATCCAAAGCACTCTTACACGTGGTATTAGTTCGGAACTTAAAAATGAAGCATACTGAAAATTTCAAAATAAAAGCCTTGCATTTTTTTACATCAGCTACTTGTGTTTTGAGCATTATATAACTATTTTAACCCAAGGACTATTACGCATGGGATTAGTTTGGCCCTTTGAAATGAAGTTTAACAAAACTTCCAAAATAAAAGCCTTGACAACATTTTAAATCGTACCGAATGGTGCACGTCCGCCTCACTTAACGTTCTTGCGGTTCTCCGCGTGCCACTGATTACGTCACGGCGTTCTTTAGCGTCGACGCCGATTTGTGGCGCGACGACGCCGGGCCCGAACCCCACGGGCGCGCCTCGGCAGGCCCCGGCTAAATTTCTTCCGAAATTTTCTAGTTGGGGCCTGCCATGCAAAGCAATGGCAGGAACCTATTACTCTACACCCAACAAGCGTCTCTTTATTATTATAATTCTTTATTTTTCTTCCGTCACCGTTAATGCGGCTCATACCGCTGGGTGCACACCTACAAATGAGGTATCAAAACGTGCAGAAAATTCACGCCATTGGAGCTATTATTTTTGGTGGGATTTGGGGTTAACGTGGCGACATAATTCGCAAAAAACTACGAAAAAAACCCCATTATAAGTCAATGGGAAAAATCCTGGAAATACCCTATTTTTGAGGATTTTCTGTGTCGTCACAAATTCACCTAGAAATGCCATTCAAATTTCATTTTGTAGATACGTCTGTGATCTCTTCGAAAGTGAAGACGGCTCGTCGATACCAGTTACGGTTTGTCCACAATTTGCCTCTAAGCGACCCAAAGTTTCTCATTTTTCCGAAAATTACAGTGCTTCTCTCGCTGATTAGAGTGAGAGATGAAGACAACTTTTTCAACCCAAATCATTTTTGAAATCGCCATCACGCCCACAAATATCGCACGATTAGTATCAAAATCGGTCCTGACATTGATACGCCTGTCTGCTCCGGTAAAATGTTTTCGAAATTTATCTAGACCGTACGGTTTTCTGTCACGGTGCTTCAGAGCAAAGTCATGCGACAGGATTTTCTGAGGCTGTCTGAGGCTCTCTCCCATGTATTTGAATAGAATTTCAGATCTGGGCACAACATTTCTTTCTCTCATCGCTGTAAATGTTCTGAGTGAGGTACAGATATGAATCTCGGGACTATCGCAGAAGACACATTGCCCTCTCATACGCTCGAAACGCTTTTCGAATATGTATTACGGTTCCCGAACAAGAAGGATTTGTTTCCAATGCTTTTTTGTCAGTAAAACGTGTTTGCTCAAACACACAATTGTGTGTTTGAGAGCTCAGAGCTCAGAGCTCACACCCTGCTGAGACCATTATTTGCCATAGCAACGGATCTCAAGAGGCTATTGGCTGCTGGTTTGGACTACGAATACGCATCGCTGTAGTTCTATCTATCCTCAGTTGAAACAGATCAGGACTGAACTGGCCTTTAGAACTACCTGCTGCTATGGGCTGTATATAACTGATTTAACTCAGTAACTGTTACACATGGGATTAGTTTTGAACTTTAAAATGAAGCTTAACAAAAATTTCACAATAAAAGCCTTGAATATTTTTACATCATGTAATTGCTCTTTTTGGCTTTATTTGACTTTTTCATCCAAAGCACTGTTACACATGGTATTAGTTTGGCCCTTTGAAATGAAGCTTAACAAAAATTTCAAAATAAAAGCCTTGAATATTTTTACATCAGGAAATTGCTCTTTTGAGCTTTATATAACTGATTTAACCCAGCAATTGTTACACATGTGATTAGTGTGGCAATTTAAAATTAAGCTTGATGAAAATTTCAAAATAAAAGCCTTGAATATTTTTACATCAGGTAATTGCTGTTTTTGGCTTTATGTGACTTTTTCATCCAAAGCACTGTTACACGTGGTATTAGTTTGGCCCTCTGAAATGAAGCATACTGAACATTTCAAAATAAAAGCCTTGAATATTTTTACATCAACTACTTGCTTTTTCAGCATTATATAACTGATTTAACCCAATGACTATTACACATGGGATTAAAATAGACTGTTTTGCATGAGCAGCAGATAGATCCTCTATTGCACATGTGTCAAACTCAAGGCCCGCGGGCCACATGTGGCCGGCTACGTCATTTTATGTCGCCCTCTCCCCCCTACCACCGTTTTACAGCCCCATTGATTGACTTAAAATAGGTTTTGAGCACGAATTGACTACAACCTACATATCCCATAATGCCTTCCGATTCTTACCAACCAACATTACGGCTTCTCGCCACTAGAGTGCAGCAGAGTCACCTCAAGCTGATCATTAATTTTCCCAGCGAATAAAACTGAAACATCGACAAGCTAACAAGCTAAAGAGCGAAGTCCCGTGATGTTTCAATCGAGGACTTTTACCGTCTACTGCCCCCTGATTTGATGCCACAGCTTCGACTCCATGCAGCTCGTGTTTTGTCCACGTTTGGAAGCACCTATCTGTGCGAACAGATGTTTTCAATAATGACTTTAAACAAGACCAAGCACAGATCGCGCATTACTGACGAAAACCTACACGCCGTTTTGCGGATTGCCACAGAATAGAACTAAAACCAGACATCGACGAACTGACCAGGGGAAAACGGTGCCAGACATCCGGCCAGAAAACATTGGTAAGCACGAACAAACTACATTTAAATAGAATGAATGTAAAACCAAAACGCAGTATACTGGAATATGCATATAGTTTATTGATTTTGCTTGTGTTTTGTTTATTTACAGAACACAACGCAATGAGGATGTGTGTGAGTTGGTGACAGGGTGAAGAGGGATCAGCGTTGTGTTCAAGGACAGGCAACGTCACCTCATTGTTTTGTTCTTATGTGAAATGCATGTTCGTTGCGTAATAAATAACGAAAAACTTTTGTGAATGAAGTTGAGAGTTAATATCAAAACTTGTTTTTTATTATTTGTCTGCTTATCTTCAAAGCAGACAAAGAATAATTTTCCCAGCGAATAAAACTGAAACATCGACAAGCTAACGAGCTAAAGAGCGTAGTTTAGCAAGGCCCGCGGGCCACATGTGGCCGGCTACGTCATTTTATGTGGCCCTCTCCCCCCTACCACCGTTTTACAGCCCCATTGATTGACTTAAAATAGGTTTTGAGCACGAATTGACTACAACCTACATATCCCATAATGCCTTCCGATTCTTACCAACCAACATTACGGCTTCTCGCCACTAGAGTGCAGCAGAGTCACCTCAAGCTGATCATTAATTTTCCCAGCGAATAAAACTGAAACATCGACAAGCTAACAAGCTAAAGAGCGAAGTCCCGTGATGTTTCAATCGAGGACTTTTACCGTCTACTGCCCCCTGATCTGATGCCACAGCTTCGACTCCATGCAGCTCGTGTTTTGTCCACGTTTGGAAGCACCTATCTGTGCGAACAGATGTTTTCAATAATGACTTTAAACAAGACCAAGCACAGATCGCGCATTACTGACGAAAACCTACACGCCGTTTTGCGGATTGCCACAGAATAGAACTAAAACCAGACATCGACGAACTGACCAGGGGAAAACGGTGCCAGACATCCGGCCAGAAAACATTGGTAAGCACGAACAAACTACATTTAAATAGAATGGATGTAAAACCAAAACGCAGTATACTGGAATATGCATATAGTTTATTGATTTTGCTTGTGTTTTGTTTATTTACAGAACACAACGCAATTTTTAAACTGAGCAGTAATTTTACATCCATGCAAACTCAAATGTAATATTTAAAACTTGAATACATAAAATCAGTTATTTAACAATATGAGGTGTTGTTTAAAAATAAAAAAGATAGCAATTTCTTTTTATTGCAGAGACATTAGATTCTTAAATTTATGGTATTCTTTAAATGTTGTAATTTTGGTTCATTGTAAACTTTACCTGTAAAAAGTTTGTAGAAATCTTTAACATAAGGTCAATATATATTTTTAAACTGTGATATGTTGTGTGTGTGTGCGTTATTGAAAATTTATATTTGTGACAATCATTAGGTAAATGCTAATGAACTGCCTTCCTGCAGTTTATGAGCATTGAACTGTTACTAAACAGTTCAATGCAAGGTTCATTAGCGTTAGCATTTTAGCTTCAATAAGCTATTAGCTATTTATTTTACTTTTTAGCAATGTTTAGTATACTGAATGGAGTAAATCAATTACAGAAAATATCCTAGTGATTTCCCACATACTGATGAAAGCAATGACGCTAACATTAGCGTTTCTGCTGATTTTAGCTGATATACTTACTTTATAATACTGAATGGTGCACGTCCGCCTCGCTTAACGTTCTTGCGATTCTCCGCGTGCCACTGATTACGTCGCGGCGTTCTTTAGCGTCGACGCCGATTTGTAGCGTGACGACGCCGGGCCCATGCCCGACGGGCGCGCCTTGGCAGGCCCCGGCTAAATTTCTTCCGAAATTTTCTAGTTATAGTTCTTTATTTTTCTTCCATAACCGTTAATGCGGCTCATACCGCTGGGTGCACACCTACAAATGAGGTATCAAAACGTGCAGAAAATTCACGCCATTGGAGCTATTATTTTTGGTGGGATTTGGGCTTAACGTGGCGACATAATTCGCAAAAAACTACGAAAAAAAACCCATTATAAGTCAATGGGAAAAATCCTAGAAATACCCTATTTTTGAGGATTTTCTGTGGCGTCACACATTCACCTAGAAATGCCATTCAAATTTCATTTTGTAAATACGTCTGTGATCTCTTCGAAAGTGAAGACGGCTCGTCGATACCAGTTATGGTTTGTCCACAATTTGCCTCTAAGCGACCCAAAGTTTCTCATTTTTTCTAAAATTACAGTGACAGCCCATCTCGGCTAGAGTGAGAAATGAAGAGGTTTTTTGAGCCCAAAATAATTTTGAAATCGCCATCACGCCCACAAATATCGCACGATTTGTATCAAAATCGGTCCTGACATTGATACGCCTGTCTGCTCCGGTAAAATGTTTTCGAAATTTATCTAGACCGTACGGTTTTCTGTCACGGTGCTTCAGAGCAAAGTCATGCGACAGGATTTTCTGAGGCTCTCAGGCTCTTTCACTAACACTTCACACCTTGGTGTGAAACTTATTTAACATAGCAACGGAGTTCAAGAGGCTATTGGCTGCTGGTTTGGACTACAAATACGCATCATTGTAGTTCTATCTATAGTGGAACCCTCAGTTGAAACAGATCAGGACTGAACTGGCCTTTAGAACTAATTGCTGCTATGGGCTGTATATAACTGATTTAACTCAGTAACTGTTACACATGGGATTGGCCCTTTGAAATGAAGCTTAACAAAAATTTCAAAATAAAAGCCTTGAATATTTTTACATGACGTAATTGCTCTTTTTGGCTTTATATGACTTTTTCATCTAAAGCACTGTTACACATGGGATTACTTCGGAACTTTAAAATGGAGCATAATAATAATTTCAAAATAAAAGCCTTGAATATTTTTACATCAGGTAATTGCGCTTTTTGGCTTTATGTGACTTTTTTATCCAAAGCATTGTTACACAATGGAATAGTTTGGCCCTCTGAAATGAAGCATACTGCAAATTTCAAAATAAAACCCTTGAATATTTTTAAATCAGATAATTGCTCTGTTGAGCATTATATAACTGATTTAACCCAATGACTATTACGCATGGGATTAGTTTGGCCCTTTGAAATGAAGTTTAACAAAACTTCCAAAATAAAAGCCTTGACAAAAATTTTAAATCATACTGAATGGTGCACGTCCGCCTTACTTAACGTTCTTGTGGTTCTCCGCGTGCCATTGATTACGTTGCGGCGTTCTTTTGCGTCGATGCCAATTTGTAGCGTGACGACGCCGGGCCCATACCCCACGGGCGCGCCTTGGCAGGCCCCGGCTAAATTTCTTCAGAAATTTTGTTTTTCTAGTTGGGGCCTGCCCATAGCAATGCATAAGGAGAGCAGTACTGACTTGCGAAGCAAGTCAGTACTGCCTCCATGCATTGCATGGCAGGCACCTATTATTCTACACCCGATAGAATGTCTCTTTATTGGGGCCTGCCATGCAAAGCAATGGCAGGAACCTATTGCTATTGTCGGAGAAAGTGTTTCTTTCTTCTTCTTTATTTTTCTTCCGTAACCGTTAATGCGGCTCGTACCGCTGGGTGCACACCTACAAATGAGGTATCAAAACGTGCAGAAAATTCACGCCATTCCAGCTATTACTTTTGGTGGGATTTGGGCTTAACGTGGCGACATAATTCGCAAAAAACTACGAAAAAAACCCCATTATAAGTCAATGGGAAAAATCCTAGAAATACCCTATTTTTGAGGATTTTCTGTGTCGTCACAATTTCACCTAGAAATGCCATTCAAATTTCATTTTGTAGATACGTCTGTGATCTCTTCGAAAGTGAAGACGGCTCGTCGATACCAGTTACGGTTTGTCCACAATTTGCCTCTAAGCGACCCAAAGTTTCTCATTTTTCCTAAAGTTAGAGTGCGTCTCTGGCTGCTTAGAGTGAGAGATGAAGACAACTTTTTCAGCCCAAATCATTTTTGAAATCGCCATCACGCCCACAAATATCGCACGATTAGTATCAAAATCGGTCCTGACATTGATACGCCTGTCTGCTCCGGTAAAATGTTTTCGAAATTTATCTAGACCGTACGGTTTTCTGTCACGGTGCTTCAGAGCAAAGTCATGCGACAGGATTTTCTGAGGCTGTCTGAGGCTCTCTCCCATGTATTTGAATAGAATTTCAGATCTGGGCACAACATTTCTTTCTCTCATCGCTGTAAATGCTCTGACTGAGGTACAGATATGAATCTCGGGACTATCGCAGAAGACACATAGGCCTCTTATACGCTCGAAACGCTTTTCGAATATGTATTACGGTTCCCGAACACGAAGGATTTGTTTCCAATGCTTTTTTTCAGTAAAACGTGTAGGCTCAAACACACAATTGTGTGTTTGAGCATGTATGACTCACAGCTCACACCTGCTGAGACCATTATTTACCATGGCAACGGAACTCAAGAGGCTATTGGCTGCTGATTTGGACTACAAATACGCATCGCTGTAGTTCTATCTATCCTCAGTTGAAACAGATCAGGACTGAGAACTGGCCTTTAGAACTACCCGCTGCTATGGGCTGTATATAACTGATTTAACTCAGTAACTGTTACACATGGGATTAGTTTGGAACTTTAAAATGGAGCATAATAATAATTTCAAAATAAAAGCCTTGAATATTTTTACATCATGTAATTGCTGTTTTTGGCTTTATGTGACTTTTTTATCCAAAGCACTGTTACACATGGGATTAGTTTGGGCCTCTGAAATGAAGCATACTGAAAATTTCAAAATAAAAGCCTTGAATATTTTTACATCAGCTAATTGCTTTTTTTGGCGGTATGTGACTTTTTCATCCAAAGCAATGTTACACATGGGATTAGTTTGGAACTTTAAAATTAAGCATATTGAAAATTTCAAAATAAAAGCCCTCAATATTTTTACATGACGTAATTGCTCTTTTTGGCTTTATTTGACGTTTTCATCCAAAGCACTGTTACACATGGGATTACTTTGGAACTTTAAAATGGAGAATAATAATTTCAAAATAAAAGCCTTGAATATTTTTACATCAGGTAATTGCTTTTTTTGGCCGTATATGACTTTTTCATCCAAAGCAATGTTACACATGGGATTAGTTTGGAACTTTAAAATGGAGCATAATAATAATTTCAAAATAAAAGCCTTGAATATTTTTACATCATGTAATTGCTGTTTTTGGCTTTATTTGACTTTTTCATCCAAAGCACTGTTACACATGGTATTAGTTTGGCCCTTTGAAATGAAGCTTAACAAAAATTTCAAAATAAAAGCCTTGAATATTTTTACATCATGTAATTGCTCTTTTTGGCTTTATTTGACTTTTTCATCCAAAGCACTGTTACACATGGTATTAGTTTGGCCCTTTGAAATGAAGCATACTGAAAATTTCAAAATAAAAGCCTTGACTATTTTACATGACGTAATTGCTCTTTTTGGCCGTATATGACTTTTTCATCCAAAGCAATGTTACACATGGGATTAGTTCGGAACTTTAAAATGGAGCATAATAATAATTTCAAAATAAAAGCCTTGAATATTTTTACATCAGGTAATTGCTGTTTTTGGCTTTATGTGACTTTTTCATCCAAAGCACTGTTACACAATGGGATTAGTTCGGAACTTTGAAATGAAGCATATTGAAAATTTCAAAATAAAAGCCTTGAATATTTTTACATCATGTTATTGCTCTTTTTGGCTTTATTTGACTTTTTCATCCAAAGCACTGTTACACGTGGTATTAGTTTGGCCCTCTGAAATGAAGCATACTGAAAATTTCAAAATAAAAGCCTTGAATATTTTTACATGACGTAATTGCTCTTTTTGGCTTTATTTGACTTTTTCATCCAAAGCACTCTTACACGTGGTATTAGTTCAGAACTTTAAAATGAAGCATACTGAAAATTTCAAAATAAAAGCCTTGAATATTTTTACATCATGTAATGCTCTTTTTTGCTTCATTTGACTTTTTCATCCAAAGCACTGTTACACGTGGTATTAGTTTGGCCTTTTGAAATGAAGCATACTGAAAATTTCAAAATAAAAGCCTTGAATATTTTTACATCAGCCACTTGTGTTTTGAGCATTATATAACTATTTTAACCCAAGGACTATTACGCATGGGATTAGTTTGGCCCTTTGAAATGAAGTTTAACAAAACTTCCAAAATAAAAGCCTTGACAACATTTTAAATCGTACCGAATGGTGCACGTCCGCCTCGCTTAACGTTCTTGCGGTTCTCCGCGTGCCACTGATCACGTCGCGGCGTTCTTTAGCGTCGACGCCGATTTGTGGCGCGACGACGCCGGGCCCGAACCCCACGGGCGCGCCTCGGCAGGCCCCGGCTAAATTTCTTCCGAAATTTTGTTTTTCTAGTATATTATATATTATTATTCCGTTACCGTTAATGCGGCTCGTACCGCTGTGAGCCCACCCACAAAAGTGGTATCAAAACGTGCGGCTTATTCCCGGCATTGGAGCTATTATTTTTATAAGGAATCGGACTTACGATGGCGACGTAAAAAGCGAAAAACGAGCAAAATTACCAACTGCCGAAACGCAGAGCCTAACTGACACCAACTGCCGCTTTTTTAGAGTGAGAAATGAAGAGAATTTTTGACCCCACATTAATTTTGAAATCACCGTCACGCCCACAAATATCGCCCAATTGGTATCAAACTCGGTCATGACATCGATACGCCTGCCTGCTCCGGTAAAATGTTTTCGAAATTTCTCTAGGGCTTACGGTTTTCTGTCAAGGTGCTTCAGAGCGAAATCATGCGCCAGGATAACTGACGCTCTCCCAGATTCACTTCCATGTATTTCTGAAAAATTTCTGAGCTCTGCATGCACCATTTTTGTCTCATCACTGCAATTACTGTGAGTGAGCTACAAATATGAATCGCGGTACTATGGAAGACGACAAATAGCTCTTTCATATGCTTCAAACGGTTTTCCAATACGTCTCTCGGTTCCTGAACGGCAAGGAGTTGTTCAGGCTGCTTTTTCCATGTAAACCAATGGGGTGTCTCACAAAGATAGAAATCTTTTTCCACCTCTCTGTGTCGCACACACATGACAGTTAGCAGAGGATTGATAACCATAGCAATGGAACACAGGAGGGGATTGGCTGCTGGTTAGGACTACAAATACGCATCACTGTAGTTCTAATCAATACTCAGTTAAAACAGAGGGCTGAGCTGCCATTTAGAGCTACAGGCTGTTTTGGCCAGTAAATAACGGATTTAACCCAAACACTGTTAGACATTTTAATTCGTGTGATCATTTAATATGAAGCTTATGTATTTTTTCAAAATAAAAGCCTAATATCCCCCTCAGGTTAATGCACCGCTGTAGGCGGTGCAATAATATTAGCATGCATTATCTTTTTCTCTCAGGTCAGGGAACTGCCTTGCGCAGCAAGGCAGTTCATTAGCATTAGCCTTTTACCTTAAATAAGCTATTAGCTATTTTCTTACTTGTTAGCCATGTTTAATATACTGAGTGGAGTAAGTCAATTACAGACAACATTCTAATGATATCCCACATGCTATTGACAGCATGTAGAGAAAGATATGTTCAGCCTGCTTTGATCAAAAAAACTAACTGCTTCAAACAGTTACAATTCTGTCTCTCCCTCTCTGTCTCACTCACATGACAGCTGAGCTGCTCTTTAGAACTACAATGACTGAAGGTTAGAACTACAACATGGCGGACACTCAGTGCCTACAAAAGAGGTCTGAGCTGAATGTCAGAACTACAAACATGGAGGAACTGTCAGTTACTACAGAGGAGGACTGAGCTGGCCTTTAGAACTACTTGTGTTTTGGGCTTTTTATAACTGATTTTACCCAACCATTGTTACACATGGATTTAATGTGGCAATTTAAAATAAAGCTTAATGAAAATTTCAAAATAAAAGCCTTGACAATTTTTGCATCAGAAAATTGCTCTTTTGAGCTTTATATAACTGATTTAACCCAGCAATTGTTACACATGGGATTAGTGTGGCAATTTAAAATTAAGCTTAATGAAAATTTCAAAATAAAAGCCTTGAATATTTTTACATTATGTAATTGCTCTTTTTGGCTTTATGTGACTTTTTTATCCAAAGCACTGATACACATGGGAATAGTTTGGCCCTTTGAAATGAAGCTTAACAAAAATTTCAAAATAAAAGCCTTGCCAATTTTTACATCAGATAATTGTTCTTGTGAGCATTATATAACTGATTTTATCCAATCACTGTTATACATGGTATTAGTTTGCACCTTGGAAAGGAAGCTTAACAACAATTTCAAAATAAAAGCCTTGAGAAATCTTACATTAGGTAATTGCACTTTTGAGCAATAAATAACTGATTTAACCCAATGACTATTAGACATGGGATTAGTTTGGACCTTTGAAATTAAGCTTAACAAAAATTTCAAAATAAAAGCCTCAACATGCCCCTGAGGTTAGTGCACCGCCGCAGGCGGTGCAATAATATTATTCTGCATTATCTTTTTCTCTCAGGTTAGGGAACTGCCTTGCGCAGCAAGGCAGTTCATTAGCATTAGCATTTTAGCTTCAATAAGCTATTAGCTATTTATTTGACTTATTAGCCATGTTTAGTATACTGAATGGAGTAAGTCCATTATAGAGAACATCCTAGTGATGTCCCACATGCTAGTGACAGCAATGATGCTAACATTAGCATTTTTGCTAATTTTAGCTGATGCACTTACTTTATCATTCTGAATGGTGCAAGTACATGTTAGTCAACATTCTTGTCATTGTCCTCATATGATTGCAGCTTTCTTTAGCATTGATGCTAATTTCTAGCATCAGAACGCTGGGTCCAAACTGACGGGCACACTTTGGCAGGCCCCGGTTAAATTTCTTCAGGAATTTTCTAGTTGGGGCCTGCCATGCAAAGCAATGGCAGGAACCTATTACTATTGTCGGAGAAAGTGTTTCTTTATTCTTTATTTTTCTTCCGTAACCGTTAATGCGGCTCATACTGCTGGGTGCACACCTACAAATGAGGTATCAAAACGTGCAGAAAATTCACGCCATTCCAGCTATTACTTTTGGTGGGATTTGGGCTTAACGTGGCGACATAATTCGCAAAAAACTACGAAAAAAACCCCATTATAAGTCAATGGGAAAAATCCTAGAAATACCCTATTTTTGAGGATTTTCTGTGTCGTCACAAATTCACCTAGAAATGCCATTCAAATTTCATTTTGTAGATACGTCTGTGATCTCTTCGAAAGTGAAGACGGCTCGTCGATACCAGTTACGGTTTGTCCACAATTTGCCTCTAAGCGACCCAAAGTTTCTCATTTTTCCTAAAGTTAGAGTGCGTCTCTGGCTGCTTAGAGTGAGAGATGAAGACAACTTTTTCAGCCCAAATCATTTTTGAAATCGCCATCACGCCCACAAATATCGCACGATTAGTATCAAAATCGGTCCTGACATTGATACGCCTGTCTGCTCCGGTAAAATGTTTTCGAAATTTATCTAGACCGTACGGTTTTCTGTCACGGTGCTTCAGAGCAAAGTCATGCGACAGGATTTTCTGAGGCTGTCTGAGGCTCTCTCCCATGTATTTGAATAGAATTTCAGATCTGGGCACAACATTTCTTTCTCTCATCGCTGTAAATGCTCTGAGTGAGGTACAGATATGAATCTCGGGACTATCGCAGAAGACACATTGACCTCTCATACGCTTTAAACGCTTTTCGAATATGTATTACGGTTCCCCAACAGGAAGGATTTGTTTCCAATGCTTTTTGTCAGTAAAACGTGTTTGCTCAAACACACAATTGTGTGTTTGACAGCTCAGAGCTCAGAGCTCACACCCTGCTGAGACCATTATTTGCCATAGCAACGGATCTCAAGAGGCTATTGGCTGCTGGTTTGGACTACAAATACGCATCGCTGTAGTTCTATCTATAGTGGACCGCTCAGTTGAAACAGATCAGGACTGAACTGGCCTTTAGAACTAATTGCTGCTATGGGCTGTATATAACTGATTTAACTCAGTAACTGTTACACATGGGATTAGTTTTAAACTTTAAAATTAAGCATATTGAAAATTTCACAATAAAAGCCTTGAATATTTTTACATCATGTAATTGCTCTTTTTGGCTTTATTTGACTTTTTCATCCAAAGCACTGTTACACATGGTATTAGTTTGGCCCTTTGAAATGAAGCATACTGAAAATTTCAAAATAAAAGCCTTGAATATTTTTACATCATGTAATTGCTCTTTTTGGCTTTATTTGACTTTTTCATGCAAAGCACTGTTACACATGGGATTCGTTCGGAACTTTGAAATTAAGCATACTGAAAATTTCAAAATAAAAGCCTTGAATATTTTTACATCAACTACTTGCGTTTTCAGCATTATATAACTGATTTAATCCAATGACTATTACACATGGGATTAAAATAGACTGTTTTGCATGAGCAGCAGATAGATCCTCTATTGCACATGTGTCAAACTCAAGGCCCGCGGGCCACATGTGGCCGGCTACGTCGTTTTATGTGGCCCTCTCCCCCCTACCACCGTTTGACAGCCCCATTGATTGACTTAAAATAGGTTTTGAGCACGAATTGACTACAAACTACATATCCCATAATGCCTTCCGATTCTTACCAACCAACATTACGGCTTCTCGCCACTAGAGTGCAGCAGAGTCACCTCAAGCTGATTATTAATTTTCCCAGCGAATAAAACTGAAACATCGACAAGCTAACAAGCTAAAGAGCGAAGTCCCGTGATGTTTCAATCGAGGACTTTTACCGTCTACTGCCCCCTGATTTGATGCCACAGCTTCGACTCCATGCAGCTCGTGTTTTGTCCACGTTTGGAAGCACCTATCTGTGCGAACAGATGTTTTCAATAATGACTTTAAACAAGGCCAAGCACAGATCGCGCATTACTGACGAAAACCTACACGCCGTTTTGCGGATTGCCACAGAATAGAACTCAAACCAGACATCGACGAACTGACCAGGGGAAAACGGTGCCTGACATCCGGCCAGAAAACATTGGTAAGCACGAACAAACTACATTTAAATAGAATGAATGTAAAACCAAAACTCAGTATACTGGAATATGCATATAGTTTATTGATTTTGCTTGTGTTTTGTTTATTTACAGAACACAACACAATGAGGATGTGTGTGAGTTATTGACAGGGTGAAGAGGGATCAGCGTTGTGTTCAAGGACAGTTCGTTGCGTAATAAATAACGAAAAAGTTTTGTGAATGAAGTTGAGAGTTAATATCAAAACTTGTTTTTTATTATTTGTCTGCTTATCTTCAAAGCAGACAAAGAATAATTTTCCCAGCGAATAAAACTGAAACATCGACAAGCTAACGAGCTAAAGAGCGAAGTTTAGCTGAGCAGTTTAAAAATACTGAGCATATTTTTAAACTGCTCAGTTTAAAAATACTGTAATTTTTAAACTGAGCAGTAATTTTACATCCATGCAAACTCAAATGTAATATTTAAAACTTGAATACATAAAATCAGTTATTTAACAATATGAGGTGTTGTTTAAAAATAAAAAAGATAGCAATTTCTTTTTATTGCAGAGACATTAGATTCTTAAATTTATGGTATTCTTTAAATGTTGTAATTTTGGTTCATTGTAAACTTTACCTGTAAAAAGTTTGTAGAAATCTTTAACATAAGGTCAATATATATTTTTAAACTGTAATATGTTGTGTGTGTGTGCGTTATTGAAAATTTATATTTGTGACAATCATTAGGTAAATGCTAATGAACTGCCTTCCTGCAGTTTATGAGCATTGAACTGTTACTAAACAGTTCAATGCAAGGTTCATTAGCGTTAGCATTTTAGCTTCAATAAGCTATTAGCTATTTATTTTACTTTTTAGCAATGTTTAGTATACTGAATGGAGTAAATCAATTACAGAAAATATCCTAGTGATTTCCCACATACTGATGAAAGCAATGACGCTAACATTAGCGTTTCTGCTGATTTTAGCTGATATACTTACTTTATAATACTGAATGGTGCACGTCCGCCTCACTTAACGTTCTTGCGATTCTCCGCGTGCCACTGAGTTGCGGCGTTCTTTAGCGTCGACGCCGATTTGTAGCGTGACGACGCCGGGCCCATGCCCGACGGGCGCGCCTTGGCAGGCCCCGGCTAAATTTCTTCCGAAATTTTCTAGTTTTCCACTTTCTCCTTCTGCCTCTACTCACCATTCATCCACTAGATGGCGCCAAACCTTCCTCTTTTCAGAGAAGTTTGCCGTCATCCGGCACACCAGAGTTTAATCATCTCATCAATCCTGGAGTACAAGAGGAGCGGACTACCAGTAGGCCTACTTCGACGCTTGAGTGTTAGCCGGTACTCTGAGCCCATTAGAGCTAGTCTCTGTGTTCCTCGTAGAATTCTCTTCTTGTGATTTCTTTTGTTGTTTCCTGTCTTCAGGTGTTTTCCTTACCTGAGTGAAGTTGCCCCCCCCCACTTTCTTCAAAACAGACAAAATTGGTGTCAAGCATTTGTGCTATGTTTGTGCTGCTTTGTGCAGCAAAATTTTTTGTTTGTGCTGCTATCATTTTAAAGATGTAAGGAAACATAGCTGAGTTTCTAGAGGTCATCAAAGGCCACGTGTTGTACTAGTTCAGATTCATTCTAAAGACCTAGTTCCAAGCTAATTTCATCCACGATAAAATTAAATTATTCATGTTCATAGGTTAGCACCAAACAATTTCAAATGAAATTCACAGATCCAGCATGAACTGATGTTCATTGACTTTTGATGACCACTAGAAACATTTTATTAATATCTTCAAAATGATTTGTTGTTTGTGCAAC
The DNA here is from genome assembly GCF_003331165.1 of Xiphophorus hellerii. Classification (NCBI taxonomy): domain Eukaryota; kingdom Metazoa; phylum Chordata; class Actinopteri; order Cyprinodontiformes; family Poeciliidae; genus Xiphophorus; species Xiphophorus hellerii. The sequence goes on from NC_045684.1 coordinate 25,568,238, forward strand.
AAATGGAAATTTTTGTTGCACAAACATAGCTGAGTTGATTGACACTAAATTTGTTTATTTTTTTGCAAATGTGAGCAGGGCCAGGGGAGTGGTTGACCTCTGATGACCCCTAGAGCAGTGGTCCCCAACCACCGGGCCGCGGACCGGTACCGTTCCGCGGACCAATTGGTACCCGGCCGCGCAAGAAATAATTAACTACTTCCGGATCTTTTATTTTGAAAATCCTAAACCGGATTTTACCGGTTACGTCTTGCGCGTCAAAATTGAGCCAACTTGCAGCAGAATGAGTAACAAAACAACATCAGAGTACAGTGAACCCTCGCTATTTCGCGGTTCACCTTTCCCGGTCTCGCTGCTTCACGGATTTGCATCGTGCATTGTGTTCTGCATTCTGATTGGCTAAACAATCTCTCCGCTTCTTCTCTACCTGTGTGTCAATAACGTTGCGGTTTAATATGTACACGTACGTAAAACAGCTTGCCATATTTAACATTATCGATGGTGGCATGTCGGTTTATAAGAATCTTTTTGCCCAGAAGAAAAAAGAGCGACAACAACTACCGATAACTATGTTCTGCTCTCGAAAAAACACACCTGCACCGCGGGCTTTAGAAGAAGAAGAAAAAAAACGCTGCAGAGCGCAGTCAGGATGCAGCGGCTCAGTCAGAAGAGCAGTGAAATACACGTGAGTCACTATTTGTCCTACTGTACTTTGTTTTGTTTTTTTTCATAATCATTTTTTATTTTCTCCCGTTCTAATCCAATAACTCAGGTCGCGGTGGGGCGGCGCTGATCTCCGCAATTCGGGCACGGGAATCCGCTTTCAGTTCGTATTAAAATTATTATTTTAAAATGTTTATACAGTACTTTTTATTTGTTAAACAAATGCTTGGGCCTGTAAAAAGGTTTTGTTCTTTGGTTTCAATGTATTATGGAATATTTCATTGTATAATAATTGTAAAAAAAAAAAAAAAAAAAAAGTTACTACTTCGCGGATTTCGCCTGTCGCGGGTTCTTTTTGGAACGTAACCCTTGCGAAAAACGAGGGGGTTACCACCCGACTCGGTACTTACGACGTGCACCCCCCACCGGTCCGCAGCAAAATTGCGAAGGGTTGACCGGTCCGCGCGACTGAAAAGGTTGGGGACCACTGCCCTAGAGAACATTTTTCTTTATATCTTTACAATGATAACAGCACAAATGAAAATGTTTGCTGCACAAAGCAGCACAAACATAGCACAAATTTGGTGTCAAACGTTTGTTTGACACCAAATTTGTCCGATTTGAAGAAGGTGGGGGGCTAACTTCACTCAGGTCATATTTATGAGGTTTAGTTAATATTCATCTAGTTGAGTCTGGGGTTACTGTCAAAAACCTCCCAGTGAAAAAGTTCAGTGTAGAGTCTGCGATATTTCTTCTATGTACATAGAAATAATGCACATAGAAGGTCAAAATGGCATTATATGGCCATTTTAGGCAATATACAGTAATGCCTGAAATGGCATTATATGGAGATATGGGTTGACCATGTGAAGTTAGATATCTGCAATATCTAAACATATTGCAGATATGGTTGGATTGTGGAATATGTTCATTCATATGCCAGATCATAGATTAACAAAACACATTTTCCTTTGGGATTTCACAAATAGGTATACTTGGACCAGACATATGGAGTAGATATGTGAGATATTTGAGATTTTTGGTACATATAGGAATAAGATAAGATGTAATATTGAATAGCTTAAACGGTTTTATTTTGAAGTTTAGTGGACAGTTGATATCTTACATAAACAAAAATTATGTACTTATATTTTACTAAAGGATGCCTATATGGTCTTGAGCCATATGCATCATGGAACTTGTCTAAGAAACGACTGTCCATGTGCGCCCAGTTCAGATCTGGCACTTTGGGTTTGGAGACCGTTTGTTTTCGTTCAGTCCCAGAGGAAGACTGAAGATGTTCTTTGTGTGATTTGGGGGAAACTGAGAATGAAGTCCACTTTTTGTTTTACTGTCCTTTGTACTTGAGGTTGAGAATTGATTTACTAAAATACTTGATATTAAGCGATGGGGATAAAATGTATATTTATTTAAGTATTTTATGTTTCAGTTAGCACAGTTTATTTTGAAGGCCCAGCACCTAAGAAAGAGGACACTCTTTGTTTAAAGAATATTTATGTCTGTCATGTTTAAAGCTACACGCTTGACCCACATGCAGAGACACAAAATAGGAGAGAGAAAAAATCAGATAAATAAAGTTTATTTTTCTGATTAAACAGATATTTGGTCTGATCTGTAATTTAACTGGTCCTGTGGGACAGGATCATCTTGTGCTGAGGGCAGGAGAGAAGAAAGGCAAGTGGTAGGCAGAACTAAAGCCAAAACTACTTCGGGAGCGACCTTACAGGATTGGTGAGAGGCATCCGCCGGAGAGGGGGATCTGAGGTTGGGGAAACCAGAGCCTGGGGTGCTGACAGGAGGAAGGAGGAGTCCAGTCCGGGGTTCGAGGGTCGGAGAATTCTCTGCGGTCTCTAATGGGAGAATCGTTGGAGGGCGGGCAGGTAGGCAGCAACCTGGAGCGGATCTCGGCCAGTATAAATGGCTTTCCACCGGTCTTCAACGGAGGTTCTTGGACCTGTATGAGGGTTTCTTAAGGGATTTTTCTCCACGGTACCATGTGAGGAGAACCTGCAAGAAGACACCAGAATAATTCAGGTAGCTCAAAAACGCAGACGGGAAACACTAAGGACTTAGCTCAGAGTACCATTAGAGGTTAACACTCAAGCGCTGGAGAACCGGCCGCCCGCTCCTTTATGCTGGAGATGATGACGCCGATTACGCACAGGTGCGCGGAACCGATCCTCCCAGACCGCGACCTCATGGCTCCTCCTGGTGGAAAAGAAAGCTCCCTACAAAACTAAACTCCAGCACCCAACAATGTCTGTCCGCTTGTTTTTTCAACAAGGTCCAAAATAGCCAATCAGGTGGAGCCTCTTTTTTTGTGCGTTGAAACCGTACCGGGAATTGGAAAGAATCAGTTTTTTATCCACGTATTTAATTAATCTGCTATGGACAACTCTTTCGAGAACCTTTGATAAAATTAGAAGAACAGAAATGGGGTGTAATTGTTAATATTTTTATTTCTGGATTTGTAAATTGGAATAATTTTTGCAACGCTAGCCATTTTTGGCATCATACCATGTAATAATAAAAGGTTGATTCAGTGTTCCAGAGGTTTAACTATGGAATTATAAATTGCAAGCAGAATTTTACTGCAAATCCCATCAACCCCTTCTGTGTAAGAACCTTTCAAATTTTCAATGATTCTCTTTAGTTAGTTTTCGTCAGTAGGCTTTTTAAAAAGGAGTGCAAATAATGCTCTGCAAGATATTTATTGTAAGATTTTTTCTAGGGATGATGGATTTTTGTTTGCAAGATTTTGAACAATAGATTAAAAAAAATTATTAAATCTGTCAGCAAGGACTTCCGCTTCCGGCATGCCTGAGTAGAGACGCTTGCAGACGACGCACTGACCGAAATATCTTTTAATTTACCTGTTATTAAAATTTAATTCCACCTACATTTCCAGAAGACGCTACTACAATGACCTCGTTACAAAAGTCTACAAGAAGAGAACAGAAGATGGGGAAAAATGATGATGCGAAGACGACACAGAAACAGCTAACACTTGATGCTAGCTTAACTCAGAATGAAACAGGGACCGACTTGTTAATGCTAACAGAGCTCCGCAAATTTCGAGAAGAATCTGGAACGGCGCAGCGAGACATTTTAGAATCCCAATCCCGGATGGAGGCATCGATTGCAGAAATAAAAAAGAGAATCGATACACTGGAAGAGAGACTGAACACAGCGGAAGAGAGAGTGAGTAACGCAGAAGATCGTGGCCTACAGCAGGAAAGGGTGCTAGCTTACTTACTCAAAAAAGACGCCAAAGTAGCTGCAAAATTGGATGATATAGAGAATAGGATGCGCAGGAACAATATAAGAGTGTATGGGATAAAGGAAGATTCAGAAGGAAAAGAGATGATCCCGTTTATTAAAGAATTTTTAAAATCTGCGCTGAAGCTGCCTGAAGGCACGGACATTTGCATTGAAAGAGCCCATAGAGCTACAGTTCCGAAGCCGAAGTCGACATCTCCACCGAGATCCATAATAGTTCGCTTTCTGGATTCCAATGTTAAGCAGCTGGTACTACAGTGTGCCTGGAAGCAGCGGGACGTGGAGTTTCGGGGAAACAAAATTTTCTTTGACCAAGATTACTCCACCAAGGTACAGAGAAAAAGAAAACAAGTGCGTGAAGTCATTAAAAAGCTGAAGGAACGCAACATAAAGGCACAGTCACCATACCCGGCTCAACTTAGACTGTTTTTGGATAAGGGTGTCAAGACCTTCTCCTCTCTTTTGGAGGCCCAATCCACTCTGAAGGAACTCGGGATCCCGGTGGAGGTGGATGAGCGGGACGTCCTGGAGAGAGATTTTCTAAACAACAATTGGCAGACCCAGGGGAGACGTGGAAGGGCCGATCCAGGTCTGGATAACATGGACATCAGGGCCATACTAAACTCGGTGGATCAGCACAAGCAGGGTTGAGACGGTACTGTTTTACCTGATTCTATCCTGGTTTAGCCGACATTTTATTTAAAGGTTGATCTTGTTAAAAGTATAAACATACAAACTTACATTAATACTTATGGACTATCGGTTGGCGTATTCGCAGTGAGTGTTTTACTTTTTTCCCTTTTTTTTTTCTTTTTTTTTATTGGGCATTTAGTGCAGTAGAATAGGAAACTATGTGGTCTACTGCTTACACACAAGGTGTACTCCGCCCAGGGAGACCATTATCCTTGTCCATTTTACATCAGGAGTGTGCTGCCTATGTTTTCAAAAAGGGCAGCACATGGAATACTTGGAAGTTCTGTGAAGATGAAGATCTGACTACTTGTTCATTCTGTTCATTGTTTTTCGGCGAGCTGATTTTGAATGTTAGAGATATTTGCATAGGGATCAATATATTACTGGAGGGATGTAACTTTTTTTTTGTTTTCATATAAATATGACGACTTTGAAAATTGTTACTTACAATATTAATGGAGTAAATCACGTTATAAAAAGGAAAAAAATTCTAACGCAATTAAAAGGTTGAATTGTACAATTGGGCTTTTACAAGAAACTCATTTAAATGAGATAGAACATGCTAAATTAAAGAGAGACTGGGTGGGACAGATATTTAGCGCATCCTATGGAAACTACAAAAAAAGAGGAGTAGCAATACTGTTTCATAATTCTTTATGCTTTGTAGCAGAAAACGTACTCAAAGATAAAGAAGGCCGCTGGATAATGGTTGTTGGTTCAGTTGGAGGAACCACTCTTACAATTATGAATATTTACACCCCAAATGAGGATAATCCAGGTTTTTTTTAAAGAGCTAGCCCAAATTTTAGCGGGTCATTCAAAAGGAACGATTATTTTAGGTGGAGACTTTAATTGTGTCTTGAATCATTACATGGACAAATTTCCATTAGAACAAAAATATCAATTATCAAAAACAAAAGCGTTGAAGAGCCTATTGGAGGAGTTGGGGCTGGTTGATATATGGCGTGCAAAACATCCAAAGATCAGAGATTATACTCACTTCTCAAAGGTTCATAGAAGCCATTCCAGAATAGACTTCTTTTGCGTTCCCAAACAAGCAACTCACAGAGTGGTGGACTGTCATATTGAACCTCAAACTATCTCAGATCATGGACCTGTGATAATGTCTTTAAATGTCGACCTGGAGAAACCTTTTAAGTTATGGAGATTGAATGTATCACTTTTAAATAATCCGGAGACAATCCGATATATAAAAGACGAATTAAAGTTCTTTTTAGATATTAATGATAAGGACGAGATTTCACCATCTATTCTATGGGACACAGCCAAAGCATACTTGAGGGGTAAAATTATTTCATTCTCTTCAAAAGTTAAAAAGGAACGTGAGAAAAAACAAGAAAACTTACAAGAACAGATTAAGAAACTTGAGATTAAACATAAAAGAACAAATGAAGATAATGTATTACAGGAACTTAGAAAATGTAGACAAGATTTGAACGAGTTACTAACTTATAAAGCAGAGGGCGCTTTACGTTTCACAAACCAAAAATACTATGAGCAGGGAAATAAAGCAAGTAGACTATTAGCATTTCAACTAAGAAAATCGCAGGCAAGTCGAACCGTTCAAAAAATTACATGCCCAGTATCCAAAAAACTAGTATCTCATCCCAAAGAAATCGCAAATGCATTTTCAAAATACTATAGACAACTATATAATTCGGAGACTAATCCTAACAAATTAAATAAAATTAGGCAATTTTTGCAGCGAATTAATCTTAATAAACTTGACGAGGAGGAGGCTAAATCATTAGTGGGGACAATTACCGAAGAAGAGATAAAATCTGTTATAGGAAAGCTTAAAAATAATAAATCACCTGGAGCGGACGGATTTCCAGGAGAATTCTATAAATGCTTTCAGGCTGAGCTTATCCCACTCTTATACAGAGTGTTTAATTATGCTTTAGGTTCCAAAGATCCACCTAAAACATGGGCAGAAACAATTATCTCGGTCATATACAAAGAAGGTAAAGACCCCACACAATGCGCCTCTTACAGACCAATAAGTCTGCTGTGTAATGACGTTAAGATTTTAAGTGCCATCTTGGCCAAAAGACTACAAAAGATTATTAATAAACTTATCAATCCTGATCAGACAGGCTTTATACCCAATAGACTCGGAATAAATAATATCAGACGTACCCTAAATATAATTTCAATTGGTCAACAAAGCCCTCACACATCCATGCTTCTCGGCCTAGACGCCGAGAAGGCTTTCGATCGGGTGGATTGGTTGTTCCTGAAGCAGGTTCTATTGAAGATGGGCTTTAATGAAAACTTTATCAGTTGGTTTGGGGTGCTGTACTCCAGTCCAACCTCTAGAGTACGCGCTAATGGTTATATGTCAGAAAGTTTCCCCTTAAAAAGAGGAACTCGTCAGGGTTGCTGCCCGATCCTGTTTGCTATCAGTATAGAACCCCTAGCAGAATTAATAAGAACAGACTCATCAATTCTAGGCATACCAGATAAAATCAGGACTCACAAACTATCACTGTATGCTGATGATGTCATTCTGTATATAAGAGACCCAATAACTTCTATACCAAATATTTTAAAATGTTTGAAGGACTTTGGTGTGGTCTCAGGATATAAAGTTAATGAATCAAAGTCAGAGGCCATGATGCTAAGAGGCTCCTGGCCCGCAGAACTATCCAAATCAGTGAATTTCAACTGGTCACCTAACGGATTTCGATATTTGGGAATCAATATTACCACGGATGTTTCCAAATTATATAAGGCAAATTTTGGGAAGCTATTGGACCAAATTCAAAAAGACTTAGATAGATGGGATATTTTACCGCTTTCCTTTTTTGGAAGGATTGAATCAATCAGAATGAATATTCTCCCTAGATTGTTGTATTTGTTTATGGCCCTTCCTATTTGGGTTCCAACGACAAAATTAAATAAAATGCAAAAAATGATTTCTACATTTATTTGGCAGAAGAGAAAGGCCAGAATAAAACTTACTCAATTGACCAGTGGTAAACCTTATGGAGGTCTTAATGTACCAAACTTAAAATTATATTACTGGGCAGCACAACTACATGCAAGTGTAGGCTGGCTAACACAGAATAAAGAAACAACGTGGCTGACATTGGAACAGAGCGCAAGCCCTAAATTTTCTTTACAGGCCCTTGTATTCTGCTCGACTGAAATCTGGCATAAGTACAAAATTACAAATTTATGGATGAAAAGCACTCAAAGGACTTTAAACATGATTAGAAAAAATATGAAAACTCCTCAATCTATATCCAGAGCTACAAAAATTTTGGATATAATAGACTTTAAACCAGGGCGACAAGATCCAGGATTTCGAACCTGGCAAAGCAAGAACTTAATTTTTATTGATGACTTGTTTGAAGGGGAGATTCTGAAATCTTTTAGCCAGATTAAGGAGAAGTATGGATTGAGCACATCTGATTTTTATAGATATTTACAGTTGCGAAGTTACCTGATGTCCCACACCGAATGGTCCCTTCTTAAGTCACGACCTACTGATTTAGAATTATTGTTTATAAAGATCACCAAAGAAAAAAAATCTAATAATACTGTGTCGAATTTATACAAATGCTTACAATCATGTCTGTCGACGGGATCTCCTGGGATAAAAGAAAGATGGGAACTAGAAATGAATGTTGTGATTGAAGATGAAGAGTGGGAGCAAGTGTGTGTAACTGGACATAAACTGACTAACAGTCCAACATGGAAAGAATTTTATTGGAAAATAATCGTTAGATATTTCAAAACTCCATATATTATTTCCAAATTTGATCAAGCTAAATCAAATTTGTGCTGGAGACAGTGCGGACTAGTTGGAGATCACACTCATGTCTTTTGGGATTGCCCAAAGATTAAGAAATTTTGGGAGGGAATTAGAGAGGAAATTTCAAATATTTTGCACACTTATATTGATTGGAACCCCGGATCTTTGTTCTGGGAATTCCCCCAAATAATTTAAGTAAAGAAGAACAGTACTTGTTTGGAATCCTTGTTCTCATAGCCAAAAAAATGATAACAGTATGTTGGTATAAACTTTTACCCCCTACTGTAAATCAATGGAAAGAGAAACTAGTGAACGTTTATACGATGGAGAAAATAACAGCAAAATTAAACTTGTCCACTGACTTATTTAAGAAAAGATGGAACCCTTTGAAGACATATTTCCAATTAATATTGTAGTAAGTAAGATAAATGTAAACACACAGGCACATATTTTATAGGTAGATTTAACACATATCTCCGTTATGATAAAGACAAAAGTCACTCGAGTAAGATTTTTCCTTTATTTCATCCCCCATGTAAAAAATCCTGGATCTTCAGCTCGCCGACTTGTTAGGTTGTTGTTGTTCAACTGTTTGTCTGGTTGTATTGGAAATTGTTGTTTCTGACTTATTGTATTAATCTTTGATTTTGAATATTGATCTGATAAAATAAAGTCTTTGTTCAAAAAAAAAAAATCTGTCAGCAAGCTGATGTAAATCCCCAAGTTGAGTTAACCAGTTTTGGGATTCTGACCAGAATCCCTCAGTGTTATTACCTTGAGAAATAATGAGATTTGGATAAGTATGAAACAAGATTTAATGCCGAAAAATGATCAAATGTTACAAGTCAAACAAATGGAACAAAAACAGAGTGATATTCACCGTCCAGCACTGAACTTCACTCAGCTCACTTTAGGGCTTGTGAAGTAAAAATTGTTTTATTATTTCTCTTAATTTTATTTAATTCTTTTAACCACATTAGTTTTGTTCAACCTGTGAAGACTAGAGAATTATTAGACTATCTAACTGCAGAACCAGTTAGATAGGTTTCTTGTTGACCTCTCCCTGCAGCAATTGCAGCAGGCTGATAGCAACGGCAAGGCACCAGAATTTGTTAACAGAAAAGAACAGATAGTTTAGATCAGGGGTCTCAAACTCCAGTCCTCGAGGGCCGCTGTCCTACAGTTTTTAGATGTGCCACAGGTACAAAACACTGGAATGAAATGGCTTAATTACCTCCTCCTTGTGTAGATCAGTTCTCCAGAGTCTTGTTAATGACCTAATTATTCTATTCAGGTGTGGTGCAGCAGAGGCACATCTAAAAGTTGCAGGACTTTTAGAGGACTGGAGTTTGAGACCCCTGGTTTAGATAGAAGTTCTGAGGCTCAAGTAGTTTTTCTATGGAAAATCACCAGCTCAGAGTTTTAAGAAATTGATGCACCTGCTGGATATTCTGGTTTGACAATGTTCTTGTTATGCAAAATTGTTCCATTAGCAAACCTGATTTTTTGGAAACTCACATATTTGAACAAGAAGATGTTTATCATCCAAGGAGTTAACTGACCCTCCAGTGTGATTACGTGGCTTGTATATTGTTCAACTGAAACTGGAATGACTACATTGTGTAACATGAGTTCTATATATTGTGAGGGCTTGCAGCTCCAAATCAGAATTCAGAGCAGCTTGCTGCTGTGTTTGTTCTCCGTCTGCAGATGAAATAAAGCTTTGCTCTTTGCCATTTGCCAGAGTCTCAGCCTGATCCGTTATTACACAAGATTTTTGTCCACAGGCTGACACTAAGTGAAGCATAGATTGTAGAGCGAGTTTAGCTTTTATTCTTCTCATTCTGTTGCATCCCTAAAGGGTAGTGTAATCAGTTTCATTTTGTTTATGTACCAGTCTTATATGATATGGTTATGGTTAGGCAGCAGCGGTATGTGTTGTAAGCAGATAAGAGAGATAGAGGAAATCACAGAATCTTTTTTAATCCATAACACTTATTACTTTTCTTTTCAGTTCTGTCATTCCATATAAAACCAAATGGGGTCCTGTAATGTAAATCAACAAAAACATGCATTCCAATAAATATAGGTTGTGACAAGTATATCATAGTTGACTGTAAATAAATCACAGGTGTTGAAAAAGTAGTCTGTTGGTATGTGTGTACCACACATGATCATCTACACTGTGTAAACAATTATAACAAAAGTTGTAGTATTGAGGTTTCATTTTATTGTTGGACAACTACAGCCTCTCGGTCAGTCCAAAATGTTAATAACCTCTCAAACCTGAATATTTAAGTAAGTATAAGTGAGATTTTGGCTTTCTCAGGACAATATTTATGTGTGCACAATTATTAGGCAACTATTAGTGTGCAGAATTATTATACAACTGAATTAAAACTGAAAATGTTCCCATCTCACTTGTTATCATCTGTTATAGTGAGAATAATAAACATGCAAACAACCAGTATCGCCACCCTTCTTTTCAGTAACAGTTATAAGCCTTCCATTCATGGATCCTGTCAGTTGCCGATCTGTTGACTTTTTATACAGCAGCAACCACAGCCTCCCAGACATTGTTCAGAAACGTGTACCGCTTTCCTTCACCTTCAATCTCCCATTTAAGAAGAGCCCACAAGTGTCCATGGGGTTTAAGACTGGTGAAGAAGGGGGCCACTTTATCTGAGTCTCTCCAGATTGAAATGCAAATCAACAAATAAAATCCATTCCTATAAATATAGATTGAAGCAACAAGTGTAAAAAAAGTTATATTGGGTAGCCTCATATTTTTCTGTAATACAAATTGTCAAACAAAATGCATTTCTTTAAATAAAGACGGAGGACAAATGTTAATTTTAAATTTGGTTGAAATACGTTTTAAAAGTTGCTAATGAATGTTTGGGAACTAAAGAAAATTGATTAATGAAAACACAGAAGAAGAAAACAATTTACTTCTGACCTTTTTACATCACATTTTATTCTTATTTCTTTTTCCAAGTACTGCCTTTAAATTCCTCTTTAAATTAAACTCTTATATATTGCTACAGAAAATACCAAAGTATGTTTCTAGATCTTGGATTGATCTCAAAGTAGCCTGTTTTTCAGCCACTCTATAGTCTGAAAGGCTTCTTTAGGCCCCTTTGTATTGTTAAGTGCAGTGTGTGAAAAAGCGTCATGTGTGAATGTTTTCCAGATGGTTTTTAACATGATTTAGAGCACGACCAAGAGGGGACCTAAAAAATGTCCCCTCTTGTCTTGACATGACTGTCCCCTGTTGGATAGGTGGGTGAGTGCAGACTCTTTACATCTTTATGAGACAAAAACTGGGGAAAATTATTATTTACGTTCGAATGAGGTGTTCACATCCTTTTATTTTTATTTTCTTCATTTTGTGTGCGGTTCAGTTTCATTGTGTCTAAGCAATAAAATATTAAAATCATGAAAATAACATCTGCTTTGATGCTTCTTGGTCTAAATAACAATGAATGTAGTCAAATTTCAGTGTATTTAGGTGAGTTTTGAAGCTTTGTAGTTTGATATTGTTCAAAGAAAAAGTTTGCGTGGCTGCCGCACAATTTCACACCAGGGAAAAAGTGTGCGTATATCAGACTTTGAGCAAAGTTCATTTTTATACATGCCGACTTGTGCATAAAATATGGCGCCGCATATTGTTTGTGCAGAAGCACACTTTATACATTAGGCCCCTGGGAAGGTACCTGCCTCCCCTCTTCTCCTCCCCCACCCTATTCACCCCTCCTCCACATCTTAGCTCCGCCCCTGTAGCCTTAAGTAAAGTTTATATTGTAAGATTGCTAAGGCAGTATAATATTTGAATCGCTGATTGGAATGCATTTTTCAAAGGACTTACAATTAGCAATCTAAAAGGGAACAAATGCGATGGAGTGTGACCCCCTCTCGCCCGATGACTGGTGGAGATTGGCACCAACTCAGCAGACCTGCTGACTCCACAAGGATAAGAATGTCATAATGCATTGATGGGTGGATGGAATAGATTTTTTTATGCCCCTAGTGATAAAATGAAGTTCAGGGATAGTTTACGGTTGGCCAACGTATTAAAAGAAACATGTATACAACTAGTATAAAGAAAAGCTTAAGTTTTTGTTATTCTGCGCGTTCAAGATAAAACACTTATTTATGTTCTTCATGTTTAGTCATTTCTAAGTATAGCGAGAATATTACAGGCTTTGTGGTCTGTCGTTTTCTATGTGGAAGCTGGCTTGACCGCAGCTTACGCAACAGCAGCTGTACCCCCTATCTCCTGCAGCTGCACCGTCACTGCGCTGCAGTCCTGGACACGCCCTGCATCACCCCGCAATGCAATTTCAAGGCTCTGACACAAACTCCTCCACAGGATTAAAATAATAATAAATAAACAATTAATAAGCTGCAGGACGAACAAAACATCCAAGGTAAGGTCATTTCTGAATTATATTGTTAACAGTTTCCGTTATGCAATCTCTGTGTCTGAGAGATATATCTTGGCCAATTAAAAACATTGAACAATTTTTAAAGATCGAGGATAAATTCTGTGTGCTTTAAAGAGAGTTGTTACGGCCGGTGCTCCTGGAGCTGTTCTAACTGCAATCATCGCAGCATCCCTGTATCATATCAGACTAACCGGACAGAACACATAGGGAGCATGGAATTAGCAAATTCTCATTGCTCAGACAAGAATGAGACGTCAGGTGCCGCATGCTTACTTTTCTATTCACTATATGCCACTATACGCAGTAAGCAATGCGGCTTACTGCATACGTTTCCCAAGTGGTTCTATTTTAAGCAGAAGAGACTGAATGCGGCATGCTCTAACCTTCCCGTTTCAGTCTGTGGGAAATCTTGTGGAGTTAAATCAAAAACAGAGCAACGGCACAAAGTTCTGTCCATCCACTTGCAGAAGAACGGAAATGGCATTGTCAAGATAACAAGTAGATAGCGACTACCATACCAAGCTTTAAGATGTTGGTAGTGGTTTTACATCTGGGCGGCGGCAACTGAGACATGCTGCTGCTGTGCAGAGCACTAACATGTGTGTTAGAATCATGGTACAGACTGTGCCTTTGCAGAGTCTCTCCAGCCCCCACCCCAGTGAGTTGAGTAATGATGTTTGGATGCAGATAATGACATGTAGTATGTATAATAATAATGATAATGATAATGTAAATTATGACTAACATTAGCTAGTAATGTGTGTGAGATAAATGACTATCATTAGCCAAAATATCGAGTTAAGCTTTTCAACCGTATAGGCTGGCACGTGCAGAAGGTGGTAAGGTCGGAGGGGACTTGAGCTCTGCCCCCTTTATCCTTGATACTCCAAGTGCCCTTTAAGTTTATTTTACTTTCTTTTCCTTGGATTTTTTTTTTCCATTTTTTTCTCTCCGAAGAGTTTTTGCGGCGCTAGTGACTCGTATTTTTTCGACAGTAGGCAGACAGGAAGGAGGGTGAGGAGAGGGGGAAGACATGCGGCAAAGGTCGTCGGGACCGGGAGTCGAACCCGCGTCGAGGACTAACGTCTCCAAACGTGGGGCGTGCTAACCCCCTGCGCCACCACAGCACGCCCCTTCCTTGGATTTTTAAAATGTTTTTATCTATGGGTCAGGAGGTCTGCTTGTGCCCCTGAACAACAGATTGTCACCGCGACGCTCCTCAAAGCCCCCGTACCGCCTGCTCACGGTTCGCTCTCTGCTACATTTTACCCTTACTACCAGGTGTGTTCGCAGCGCTGCGGACCGCTGTTACTGCAGAACCTCAACTGCTGTTATTTATTGACAAACTATGTTGTTGTGTTTTTGTTTTTTTTTTGTGATTGGATGCTCTTCACTGACGTCATCTTTGTGTAACCCTATTTAAGACATGACAGTGCACTTGATTAAATGATTGACTGATTGTAATAAAGCGGTGACTTCTCTCTGATCAGCTGGAGATGTGTGGCATTTGTCCGACTTTTCCCTGCCCTGTACCACACCAACAGGTTATGGGCCCAGGTTATGGGAGATGGGAAGTCGATGGCAAAGACTGTGCTTTGACGGAGACGAAAGAAATTATGAGTTGTGGGAGACCATGTTTTTGGGTCACCTCAGACTGCAAGGCTTGAAGGACACGATTCTGCGTCAATTCGAGCTTGATGCAGAGAAAAAAGATGTATCGGAGAAAAATGCCGAACTGATGCAGTTTCTATGACAACTGTTTGTCTTTAGTCACAAGAGAGACAGCAGATAACGGCGGAAGAAGGTACAGATCCTGCACTATGCGGGCAAAGGGAAGCCGTGCAATCAGCCTCTACACGGAACTGACATCCCTCCAGAAAGCTACCAATGATACTGTCACAGACTACATTATTCGAGCTGAAGCTGCAATCACAGCACTAAGAAATGTTGGAGAGACGCTTAGCAATGGATTATTGATTGCAATCATAGGAACCGGAACAGGGGGAGAGGAGGCAGGGGGACATTGGCCCCCCACTTTACGGCCCTGCCCTGCCCTGCCCGTCCACTGGTCCCGCCAGACATTAACACAGACTGCACACAACTCTGACAATCTGTGACTGACATTTCTCTGTGTTTTATATGCAGACAGAGGTACAGATAAAAAATACAGCATTGAGATCTGGACCATGTCTACGGCTCGAGATCGCATAACAGTCACCCAAAGGTTTACGCACATGCGGCGGCTTCGGGTTGGGTTGGGATCATGAACCGGTCTGACATCTGAAAAAAGGCTTTGACTCTGATCCGGTCCTGGTCTGAACCAATTCTGCCTAAAAATTAAATGAGATTTCTGTATTTGTCACCATTTATAGAACTGTGACGATGTTTTCTTTCTAATGGAGTTGGGATGAAAAAAAGGACATCAGGCCCATGTCCGTTTACGGGTCTTGACCAAATGCTCACCCACACTTTGCCCAGAGCAGATCATTTTTGCTCAGATCGAAAAATAATTGTGTGAATCTGTTTGTTTTTTGGACTTGTGATAAGCAGCTGAGCACAGGGCACCCGCAGCTGTGTGGACCTTGAGATTTTCCTTTAAGTAAAACAGAAAAGAATAATTTTTGATTTTTTTTTATTATCTAACCCTCTTCACTATTAACAACATTTAGGGGAACAAAGGATCTAGTACGTAGCGAGTCTGTGAGTCCTGGAGGTGCGCACGCCAAAGCCTAAATGTTATTGGTCAGTTTACTTTTGTAAATTTGGCAATTTGGAGCTTTTTTTTGTAAGCTAAAATGAATGAGCGGTGTTTGAATCCTCCCGTAGTTCTAAGAGCGGTCGTTTGGATCCTGCCAGAGCTTTTTACCATGTGCGCGGTTCTTGCGGTTTGCCGTTTATGAGCTTTTTGTGTGTGTGGTTTGGTGAGCTGAAGAGCTTACGGGTCACCCAGTTGGACAACTGTTTAACCCGCTACTGGTGCGTTCACACCAATGATGTAATGATGACAAAACCTTCATACAAACACTGTTTTTTAAAACCGCCGTTCTCTGTATTCAGCTGTTCTTAGGTGGGCTGCAGGCATTTATCCGTCTTTTACACTTTTCCAGACTCCAGTTTTGAAAATGGTAAACTTGTGTGTCTGTCTTTTTCTGTTTTGCTTAGTCTTGTGACACCAACTGAGCTTCGTTACCAGCAGAATGGCTAACAATGATAAAAGTTCAGCACCAAGTCTCTCTGCACGCCAGCTCCAGTCCCACCTAAAGATGGAGCCAAAGACTTTAGGGGTACAATGGCATTTGAATTTTTAAAGTTTAAAAGTGTATAATGTTTATTGTTTTTGCATAGTATGGTAAATACCATACTATTTACTATCGAAATGAGAAGTGTAATTCCCCTATTTTATTACTCAATAAAAAAATTTTGAGTAATAAAATAGGGGAATTACACTTCTCATTTTGTTTTATAAATCTGTGATGATTACTTCCTGTATCCTCCTGTATCCTTTCCAGGCAATCCAAATAGTTATTGGAGCTTTGATCCTATGTCTTAGTGCCTCTGTGCTTCAGCTCCATGAAGTACACTTCACTGGGGATGTAGCCCTGTTCCTCATTGTTGTCATACAGGTAAGACAGTTGGAATTTTTAGTTAGCATATTTTTAATTGTGGCAAATTTTACTATATTTTATTGTGTGTTACTTATCTAAGACAAGATGTTGCCATGATCTTTGCTTTTATTTTCTGTTGGATCAGCAGCCTAACCAGATTTTCTTGAAATGCATCAGGTGACATTGTCTGGCTCAGTATTGGTCCATAGTGGCAGAAAACCAACAATGTTTTGGGTAAGTCTAAATAAAATCTAAACAGTCCTGACTGTCTTTAATACACATCCATCTATGTATCTGTCTGTCTGTCTGTCTGCCTGTCTGTCTGTCTAACTATCCAACCCATTCTCACTCCCAACTCGTCATATATTGACGCATGGGACGGTCCGTCCTCGTCACATGTTGACGCGCAGGGTACCCCTTTCGCGTCAATATGTGACGCGAGGTGTTTTACACTATGCCTTACCGTAATTTTTGCCCTAAACCTAACCAAATCGTTGGGTTTTGAAGGTTCGGCAGGGGTTACGAGAACCCTTCACGTGAAAAATCCACGTAAAACATGTCACCTGCCCAAATCGTCAACATGTGACACTGAAGGACCCTGCCCAAGTCGTCAACTTTTGACGCGAAGGGGGTACCCTTTGCGTCAATATGTGACGCATGGTCAGAAATTGTCCTAACTCGTCAATATATGACGAGTTGGGAGTGAGAATGTGTTGAACTATCATGTGCAGTGAGGTACATGGCTGGTGAGGCACTGACTTAATCATAATCAGATTTACAAATGTAGACCCCCTGCCAATCATATAAGCAAATTATAAATGGTGATTGCTTTTCCATTTTTCCTTTCATGAGATAGAACAATTAACATGCCAACTGACTCCTGAGGATGATGTTTTCTTTGAGTAATGCACAGTCCGACTGTGGGAGCAAATTAACTTGGGCATCCATTGTTGAACTAGAAATATTTCCTAAAATTATGTTATTGGATGTCAGCCAGAATAATTCTGCACATGAACGCTGCTATTGTTATTTGCAGGTGAAATGTGTCCTGGTGCTGCATCTGGTCAGTGCTGCATTTGCTACTGCTGCCCTGGGTCTTATGTCTAAACATCTCCCCTACCGCCAGGATTCTTACCACTGTGAACACTGCCGAAGACTAGAGCAACATGCTGTGGTATTGTGTTTAAAATATACAAAAATTATTTCCTTTTATATTTACATTTTATTAACAGAAAAAGCGCAGAATAAATAAACGCAGATGTTTCTAGCAGTAATGACCCAGAAATCTACCAAATTTCCTGCATGAGGGAGCCAAGATTTGTCTTCTACGATGATGTTTTATACTTAAAGTCTTGCCTGGTGCAAGACTGAAACAATGTTTGCGGGACAAAAAGATACCTTTGTCCGATTAATATAGTCCCTAATAGGATTTAATCAAACTATAAAATATGTACAGTTAGAATTTTAGATGAACAGTTCAATTCCCCTATTCACTACAGGCATGAAAAAGGGCCTTACCAATGCCAAAGGCCTTACAGAGACTTATTTGTTATGGAATAGCAGAGGTATTTTGATTCTCAAATTTATCTGAAGAGAGAAAATAACTTAGGAAGTTTTAAAATGTTGGAAGTTAGTTAGCTGAAAAAAGTTTTTCTGTATTTTCCTATTTGAGGTAGTGAATCACAGCATAAAGATTCTGGGTTGGTCTGTATGATTTCTTTTTATGTTGTCCCCATAAATACATAGGATTTCTAAAAGTACTCTCAATTTTTCCCACATTAAAAAACCTTCATATTCATTTGGTGACATGGGAGAAAAAAAAAGCATGTGGCAACGACTCGTTCAATTCATGGGAACAAAATTATATGAATAGTGAGTCAGTGACTGGCAGTTCATTGACTAGCAGTTGTCAGCTGCTTTGCAAACATGGAGAAGTCACTCATTTTGTTTTATTAATCTGAGAATGAAATGTCATATTGTTCAGTCATTTGCAGTTAGGCATGGAGTAAGTGGTAGCAAGAGATACTTAATTCAAGTGCTCAAAAAGCACAAATATAAGGTCCAAAATGTAAAATAAAACATCATTAAAACCACATTAAACATCAATGCAAACTGTAATAAAGTCCTTGAACACATTGTCGCATTATGTAATAATGAGGTAGCTCTTTTTAAAAAATGATAATTCAATGATAAGTTGCATTATGCAATAAATGTTCGCAAACCAGTCTTTGTGTTCGTTCCAGTCAATATATATCTAATAACAATCAAGTTATAAATCCTACACAATTAAATTTTTGAATCTTATGTTAATAAATGTCAAACTGTGGTCATTTAGTTGTCTTTTCAGACTGATTTCTCTGCATTAACCTACAGAATTATTTTGCCCTAAAACTGTGACTGAGTGAACTTTTGAATATGATACATTTGCAAGGAGACAGTGAGAGGAAGGCTCATATCACAAGGAAAGCACTTTCCTGGATTGATCCATTTGTTCTTTGTGTGGAAAACATGGTAAAAATCCCATTTTCCCCAATGGGCAAATGTAGGGTCTGTGTATTTTCAGGCAGTTTGTTTTTTTGTTTGAAATGAAAAATGAAAAAAATTAAAATAGATTCTTTTTTTGTTTTTTGTTTATTAAGCCAAAATCGGAAATCGAATAATGGACCCCGAGGTGAGCCGTTATCTGATTTTGGTTTAATAAACAAAACACAAATCTATTTTTTTATTATTATTTATTTATTCATTTCAAACGAAAAAGCAAACTGCCTGAAAATATATGGCCCCAAAACGCCTTAGCACCTTCATGGTATGTATTGGAGACGTATCATGTTCGTATGTTTCCTTGTATTACCACACTACTAAAAGCCTAATCATAGACTGGTTCTGCAAACTGGTCTTTGTCCAAAAGGGCCTTGAGATAACTGTCTCTTTTAAATCCATCAGTTTTGTTCCATCATTGCTAAAAAATCTAGATGAATAACAGTGTGCTCTCTCTACTTCTGTAAACCTCGCTCTTTCACTCTTAAACCTGAAACATAGAATAAATTAGATATTCCTAGACTATTTATTTCATACCAAAAAAAATCACTAAAGTTTAGTGTAAGTTACACAAAAACCCTTAAATCTGACTTTGCTTCCCCAATACTTATTTCTTACACTTGTCCCCACCCTGCGGTTGCATCATCCTGATATCAAATCTCCGTATCCTCATAATACACATTTTCTTTAAGAAAGAAAGAATATCATTGAGTGTTAAAATGATTGAGTGTTAAAATGATTACTTTCCACATTAATCTGTAAAGAATAAAAGTTTCTGATTATTCATTGAGAAGAATAAGTAAATACTATTTAATTTTGAAACATAAGAATGTTTTCTCTTAGAGCTCACGCACACAACTACTTCCCCAAATTCTCTGCACTCTTCAGTCAGGAAACTCCAACTTTCTAAGTGCCCCATGCAGACTCACTGCTCTGAGGCACCTGAAGTTCTCCTTTTTGTGATTTTGCAATCTCCTGCTCATATTCACTCAAGGTTCTCACACAACGAAGCACCTAAGGTGTGAAGGTTTGACTCACATGGGAGTGAAGGACTGTGAGGAGGGGTAAGGAGACAGAGGGTGGACTGCAGCAGTGATGGTAGTGTGGCAGGAGGTGCACCAGGTTATGATGACAGCAGAAAAAAGCGTGCCAAGAGCTACTGAGCAGCGTGCAAGCTAGCCAGCAGCAACTCCGCATATGGACCCGACAAGGTGACTATAATTCTGCTAGCTTTGCTAGATCTTTAGCAATAGTGAGGAACGGAAAACCATTCACAGATGGCGAGTATGCTAAAACGTTCATGCTGGATGTAGCCAATGAACTTTTTGATGATCTTCCGAACAAAGACAAGATAATCAAACGGATAAAAGACATGCCTCTGTCGGCAAGAACTGTTCATGATGGCAAACCAAGTGGAGGAAACGCAGGTCAAGGACATAAATGCAGCGCCGTTCTTTTCCCTGGCTTTGGATGAGTCGACAGACGCAAGCCATTTGTCACAGTTCAGTGTGATTGCAAGATATCCTGCTGGTGACACACTGTGCGAAGAAAGTCTTGTTGTTCTGCCAATAAAAGGGTCCACAAAAGGTGAGGATTTATTCAAGTCTTTCATGGAGTTTGCTCAAGAAAAAAAATCTACCTATGGATAAATTCAAAAACTGCAAAAAATGTTAGAAAAAGAACATCACATGCAAGTCAAACGTGAATATGGAAGAAACGTGCCAGAGATTAAAGATGTATCAAAGGTTTCTTGCTCTTCCAAAGTTACAATCGACAAGAGCATTCTTCAACAGCTGGAGTACTTCAAGAGGGAGGCTGAAAAATACGCCTCCCGCAACAAGGGTCTGATAGAAGTAATGGTTGCAGAATACAGAATGAGACTTAAATATGAGGAGCAGCTCAAAAGTCACATTGAGCAAACTTCCAAATCAAAGCACAGGAAGAAACGATAAAATCTGCAGGGTCAGGTTGCAGACCTGAAGGTGAAGTTGAAACTTGCTCTGGAAAATAACCAAATAACCAAATAACCACTTTTGTTAAAAGTGTCTGACAGTAGAATATGAAAGAGAGAATCTGTGAAAAGTCCTCTGGCTCTGCTACTGTCCAGAAACAACCAATCAGAACCAAAAGGCAAACTTTTGGTTCTGATTGGTTTATAATGCGTTTAATGTGTCTCAGCACATTCAACACATTAGACTACTAATGTACTGCAGCTACGCAATTGGCAGAAAAACACCCTAATATTATATAATCATTGTTTATAATGATTTAGACAGGTTTGTACAGGTTTGTCAAAACTATTTCAACCCATATTAGAACTTTGCATTGATTTCCCTTCATTTTATAGTAGCTGCGATTTTGCCTAACCCACACATTTTCCCTAACCCTCCACAATACTAGCCTATTCCTAACCCTAATCTCAGTTACCAAGTTTGTGAAAAATGTATTGCTTGCAATAATGCAGACTTTTTGATGTCTTCGGGGAGTGTATGGTAAATATTTCTGTAACAGGGATCATGACAGTAAAGCTAAAAAGGCAACTAAATGGTGGAAACGTTGGCATATATTGACTTGTGTCAAAGGTTTAAATACTTAGCATTTACAATATGATTGTTGTAAGAGTGATATTGTTGAACACAAAAACTGGTTTGTGGTTATTTATTGCATTATGCACTACATATCTTTTTTAAAAGAGCTACTTCCACATTTTTTTAATAATCAGTGAAAGATGTAAAACTCTTTTGTATAATGTGACCAACAATTACACCTGTTCAAATATTTTACTATGTTTTGGGTTGATTATTACATAATATGTTTTTAATACATTTTATTACATTTTGAAGCCAGAATTTGTTACAGAATGCAACGTTACAGGGTAGGCTAAGTTAAGTGTCTCTTGCTAAAAACTACTTCATGTCTAACTGCAAGTGACTGAAGAATATAACAATTAATTCTCAGCTTAAAATAAAGCACAATGAAATTAGACTTGTTGCGTCAGCCACTTGGAAATACATGGACAACAGCTAGTCAATGTACAGAGAAGTAATTTTTTTCCCACCAATTAAACCAGTTGTCCCCTCACATTTCTTGTGGTGTTTTTCTCCATGTCACCAGATGGGCTTTGTACATACTAAGTTAAAATGATCACTCTAAACTGTCCTTAGATGTGAGTTTGTTTGCATGGCTGTCTGGTCACCCTGTGTTGCAATGTGATGGGCTGTTGTTTTCAGCTGTACCTCACATGTTGTCCTCTGACTGGAAATAGGTATCACCCTCCTGAATCATAATTTTGTTATGGGTGTTTCATATTATAAAGTACCGTAGGTTGTTTAAATGTAAAATCTAAATTTGAACTAAATGATTAAATTTGTTGGTAAGTAACTTCAATGTAAGACATCAAATTAAATTTCATGTTTGATTCTAAATTAAATACAGCCAAAAGGTTGCAATAAAATAAAATTATCTAATACATTATAACAAAATATACAGCAGGTGTAACAAAAATTGTCTCTACAAAAATAAATTGATATAAATGAAGTATATTTATATCAATACATTAGACACCCCTAACTGATATCTATAACAGATATATTATAATGTGAAGGACATAGCTTAGGTCTCAAAGAGGGTGACCACTGATATGATTGTATTTGCAATTAGTAATACCGCAAAAAAATAAAAATGGACTGTACAAGTTGTGAAGCAGACTTCCTATTTCTCTGTGTTTACTGTCCACTGCAGCAACATTGTTTCAGAAAATGCACCGGGCTGGTCGAGCAAAAGTGTAAAGTAAGTTACTAACTATTGCTACAACTTTGGTCACACATATTTTTAGATTACAGACTGGAGTCTAAAATAACTAAGTTGGAGAATATATATTTTTGTAGATACATTATGGAGAGGCTCAATAATACATTGTATTTTTTAGAAGCTACTTGTCTCTGGAATATTCACACTAATTGTAACCATTTTAACTTTGAAATTCTCTGGGCAGCTACTTCTTGATGGGATTTTGGGAACTCTGGTGATCTTCCTAGTGCTTGAGCTGCTGATCTGCATCACTGCCATGTTGTTTGGACTAAGTGTTCTAGCTGCAGGAGGAAGCCAGGTAAGGGTTTCATTATTTAAGTAATTTTCAAACAAAGAAACAAAAAGACAAACAGTTGCACAGAAGTGTTCCTCATTAAACTGAATTTGCTGTACTTGCTTTACTGTACTTACTTTACAATAAATTTATTTTTTTCTTTGTGTGTCACAACATGAAAACTGAAATGCAACCTGTATGTGTTTACTGATACAACCACAAAGCTAAGAACCCAGAAAAACCAAGACCATTTGAATGTAATTTTATAGAGAGCAGTGATAAGTATTTACATGATTTGATTTGAAGGAACTGATACATCTACCATCAACACACAACTCTGACAATCCGTGACATCTGATATCTCTCTGTGTTTATGTCAGGTTTAAGCATCCTAAAACATCATTAATAAAAAGAGAGGAAAGACAAAAGAGTTAGATTTCTTATACTCGCGAGGAGAACGGACAGAGACATACTCAGTTACAATCTCTACCCGCTTTGAAGTACGTCCTGCCGAGCCCTCTCTTTTTATTGAAACAGGGTATGCCCTAATCACAAAGCATGTTACATCTCTAAGGAAAATAGGTCACACAGCTGCAACGTGATTCAGAGTTACACAGCATATCTTCTGGAACACAGGTCCATGTACGATTAAACAAAAACAAGTTATACAGCTTCACACAATCGTTTGTGTCAAGGGCACTGGAACTTCTTGCCGAGCGATTATCTGCTGAAACCGGCTGCAACGACTCCCTTACTCAAAATATTCATGTTGACCGCTCTCTTCAGTGAGGCCTCCTTAAATATAATGATTAATATTTATATAGGTTATTATTTTAATTCTATCAGTTTATATCAGAGATGTCAAACTCCAGTCCTCAAGGGCCGGTGTCCTGCAACTTTTAGATGTGCCTCTGCTGCACCACGCCTGAATAGAATAATTAGGTCATTAGAAAGGCTCTGGAGAACTTATCTACACAAGGAGGAGCTAATTAAGCCATCTAAAAACTGCAGGACAGTCGCCCTTGAGGACTGGAGTTTGACACCTGTGTTTTATATGCAGCCAGAGGTACAGATAAAACCTACAGCATTGAGATAAGGCTCGAGATTGCATAACAGTCACCCAAAGGTTTGCGCACATGCGGCAGCTTCGGGTCGGGTTGGGATCATGAACCGGTCTGACATCTGAAAAAAGGCTTTGACTCTGATCCAATAGGCAGAATTGGAAAAAAAATTAAAAATTAAATGAGATTTCTGTATTTGTCACCATTTATAGAACTGTGACGATGTTTTCTTTCTAATAGCGTTGGGATGAAAAAAAGGACATCGGGCCCATGTCCGTTTACGGGTCTTGATCAAATGCTCACCCACACTTTGCCCAGAGCAGATCATTTTTGCTCAGATCAAAAAATAATTGTGTGAATCTGCTTGTTTTATTCCCTCTTTTCTCTTCCAAAAGGTAATCAGCCATCATAGCCATAAATATCATTGGCTACTGATGGTTTTCAGGTGTCTGTTGGCTGTTGAAATTCATTTTTGTCTGCTAAATAACAAGCACATTAAAATTTATTCATGATGTTTTTCGCTTTGTTTTTAATGCAAAAACATTGTCAGCAGTCTGGCTGGTTATCTGTCCCACTCAGACATCTCTTTCCCGCACAATTTGTGGAACATGCAGCAAATATAATCTGCTCTGGCTTTTGGTTTTAGACCCAGAGCACCGTAACGTGCTGGAACCATTAGGTTGTCCTGCTGCTCTAAATTGGTAATGAAGCCTAGGTGTAAATTCAATCTGGAAGACTCTTTAGCCCCACCTGCATCATCCAACCGGCGCTTCCTGCTCATCACCGCTGATTAACCAAAGCTGGTCCAAATCCAAGTCACGCCCAATCTCCGACCGTGTTCCAGCTGAAAAGGACCACCATCCACGGCGTCTCTCGCTTTCCAGCAGAGCTCAGCCCACCTCCACCCCCTCACCTCCACTCGCTCGGCCATCCGGCCGCATGCCTCATTGCCTCCACCACCAGTGTCGGGTCCGGGGGGGATGACGTTCCGTTCAACGTCAGGGATGTTCATCCGAGCCCATCGCAAAGTTTGCGATAATAGATGTCCTCAGCCGGGGCCCGAGCGCCAAAGATTTGACTCATGCTGTTAATAAACTTTCCTAATTGTTCCCCTTTCTCTGTCCGAGTCTCTCCAGATTGAATTGCTGGAGGATATTTGACATCTATTTTTTTTTTTTATGTTCCAAATATTTGACCAGTCGTGATTTTTGTCATATCTAGCCATCCTCGGCACAGTCCTATTGTGTGTATTTTGGACTTGTAATAAGCAGCTGAGCACAGAGCGCACACAGCTGTGTGTACCTTGAGATTTTCCTTTAAGTAAAACAGAAAAAAATAATTTTTGAATTTTTTTTATTATCTAACCCTCTTCACTTTAACAAGGAGAACAAAAGATCTACGTAGCGGGTCTGTGTGAGTCCTGGAGGTGGGCAATGTTATTGGTCAGTTTACTTTTGTAAATTTGGCGACTTGGCGCTTTTTTTGTAAGCTAAAATGAATGAGCAGAGTTTGAATCCTCCCGTAGTTCTAAGAGCGGTCATTTGGATCCTGCCAGAGCTTTTTACCATGTGAGCGGTTCTGGCGGTTCGCCGGTTTATGAGCTTTGTGTGTGTGTGGTTTGGTGAACTGAAGAGCTGACAGGTCACCCGGTTGGACAACTGTTTAAACCCTGGTGCGTTCACACCAATGATGTAATGATGACAAAACCTTCATACAAAAACGTTTTTTTTTAATACCGTCGATCTCTGTATTCAGCTGTCCTTAGGTCGGCTGCAGGCATTTATCCGTCTTTTACATTTTTCCAGACTCCAGTTTTGAAAATGGAATAAAGTCCATTCCGCAATCTAAATGCTCTGTGTAAAGCTGCTTTCTGCATGTTCCCCACTGACTACTTAACATTTTTTTTTCTGATTATTTTCCACCAAATCACTATGGCCGCAGCAAACAATCATAAAATCTAGCCAGACCGCAGAGAATGGTAGATCCCAAAACGTTGTCCTCCAGGTAAGGGGTGTTTATAGTTTACTTCGGGACAAATTGCGACAAACCCACTGAATTGATTGACAGGCGCCATCACATCAATTGAACAAGTGCGCGCGCCTGACATTCAAAGTGCTTAACAGAGGTGAGGAAACACCCCATGCCCCCCCACCTAGAAAAATGAATCCGGCGCCGCTGACGCTAGCATAACGCTAGCATAACGCTAGAGCATTGCTTCAGCAGCACAGGGAGGATCTGAAATCTGAGTTCAAATCTTCGACCAACATGCTTAGCTCCAAGCTAGATCAGGTTGGGCAGGCCCTGGAGGAACAGGCAGAACGAGTCTCCTCCTTAAGGCTTGCAAAGAGGACCTGAGCCAGCGAGTAGTGTGCTGCTCTCCGTGAATACAATGCCAAGCTGAAAGACAAAGTGACTGACCTGGAGAGCAGCAGCAGGCGACAGAACATCCGGATCCTAGGTTTGCCTGAAGACAGTGAAAAGGAGGTGGGGCACAAATTTCTTCTCTAACCTCCTCTGCGAGCTATTTGGGAAAGAGGTGCTCCCCATGTGACCGGTGGACTTCTGCGTTGTGTATGTTATGTGATGATCGGACAAACCACAAAACACCAAGTCTGGGTTTGGAGGCGGTCTCCGTTTATTTAATCTGTCAATCGGGAGATATTAGCATTAGCACATAGCATGTGCTCCAGTTCTCCAACCCGATCTCTCCCCAGTGGAACGAGTAACAAAAGGACCTGCTAACATACCTGTCAATCAGGGGATATTACCATTAGCACATAGCATGTGCTCCAGTTCTCCAACCTGATCTATACAAAATAATAGTGTTAGCATGCATCAAATGTTATAAAGGCGTAATAGCAACTTAAATGAAAATATCCAAACACCTATCATTAGGCCTGTCACGATAGCAAATTTTGCTGAGCGATTAATTGTCTCAAAAATTATTGCGATAAACGATAATATTGTTTGAAGACCTTTTTACACTGATTTAATGGAAATGACATAATAATCCATGCGATTTCTTGCAAAAGATAGATACACTTTATTTTCAAAAGAACACTAAACACTGGAACTGATAAACAAAATAAACAAAACAACCAAAAACGAAAATAAAATGGATTCTCAGTCTCCATTAACAAAAAACGCACTTGAAAAAAAAAACTAAACAACATAAAGTCAAAGTGGAAATAAATACTGCATTCAACCAAAAGAGTGCAGATTATGAAGTCTGTATACTATGTTGCCCTTCAGTAATAATTAGATTTAAATAGAGAAGATGGGCACATCGACTACCTGATGCAATAATTCACACTACACGGTTTTTTGCTCCTATTTTTCCCCTTACAACAATCTTAAAACGTTGATCTTTCTAAGATTGTGTGGTGTGTTACGGTAGATCGTCGTTGCCGCTCCGATCTAAATCAGGGATTTTCCCCGACTGGGCGCTTTAACGCAGCCTGTTGAATGTGACAGGCAGCCAATCAGCACTTTCTGAGGGGAAATTACAGAGGGGAATCCCAAACAGCTGAAACGGCGCAACCCGAAGTCCAGCGGACATTGGAGATGATATGTGGAAACAACATTAATGTTTATTCAACATGCAAAGAATATAGAAATGACAAGAGGAGGAGTTGGAGCAAAATTGCTACCGCACCCCGTAACTTTTCAGCTGTTCTTCGTTAACGTCACGTAAATAGGTTATAATGATTTTCATTCAGTCAGGACTTTACGCTGACACTAGCCACATGCATTGCAGGTAGATTGTAGTAAAGCATTGATTAATGCCTGGTTTTAAAATTAGTTCACTGGACTTGTAGCCATTATTCTGTGCCCATTGTTGGACACCACATGGCAGGAACAAATCCGATCGAACCGATATACCTAGGATTTCTGTCGCTAATGTGTGATCTGTCAGGTGTGCGCTGGGCTTTACACTGAGGAAATGAGGAAGGGAGGAGTCAGTGGAGAGCACCGGAGTTGAGCCTTTTTTTCATTCAGTGTCATTAACAGAAAGAGAAAAAGGCCGGAAGAGACGATAATGCCGATAATTAAAATGACGTCGATAGTTAATTTATCGTACGATTAATCGATTTATCGTTTATCGCGACAGGCCTACCTATCATTAATACAGAAGGAAAAATAAACATTTGAACAATATAAATGATTACAATGGATTATAAAAATTGCCTCTCCCCAGTGGAACTAGTAACAAAAGGGAAGAGGAAATTAATAACTTAATATTTATAATAGTCCTGGAGGACCCTGAACAAAAGAAGAAGAAAGTAAGGCGGAGCTCGAGGACCAAACCCCTTATAGCAGGCACAAAGGAATGCAAGGACAGTCAAGTATAAGCGGACAAATACATTAAAGAAAACATTTTGTGAAAATATACAACTATTAATATAGACCCAGTTACACCTATCCCACGAGAGATTGACAGAGCGCGCCGCTTCCTCGCAGATAAACGGCCCGCGGGGCGGCCACCTCGTCCAATAATCCTTCGCCTGAATCGATACCTGACCAAAAACCTCATCATTCAGGAAGTCAGAAGGAGAGGGGAGCTCGACTACTGAGACGCGTCTCTTCGTATTGTGGAGGATTATTGTGAAGGACGTCCTGGTCCGACGTGCAGAGTATAAGGACATCATGGTGGATCTCTAAAGCGGGGCTTGAAGCCTTCACTTCCCAGCCCGACTTAACATAACGCAACACAGCAGAGCCCAAAAGTTCCTCAGCTCAGTGGAAGAGGCTCAACTGTTCATCAAAAGGCTCCCAAAATTGTAGTATCAGGCTATCGGTGGATAGGAACCTTTGTGCTGTATTGTGTTCGGGGGCGGACCAGAATAAAGCAGTACCTGCTAAGATGGAGATGTCTCACGCGTGCTTCTGTGTAGCCTCAAGATTTTATTAAATATACATATCGGAGAACAGAACATGGTGTCAGAAGTATAGACTACTAAGCGAAGAGAGAACAAGTGAGAACTGACGGCTCGAATAAAATAAGAACGACAACGTCATGAACCAGTTTCAAGTCACCCCGCCAGAAAAGTTCACGTTCAGAGCTGAAGACTGGACGAAATGGATAAAGCGTTTCGAGAGGTTTCGTATCGCGTCTGGTTTGGAGACACAAGCGGACGAAAACCAAGTAAATACGCTGATATACACCATGGGGGACGAGGCAGAAGATATACTGGTTTCCCTGCATCTAACTCCGCAAGAAGCGAGTGAGTACGAGACTGTTAAGGGACGGCTGGATGCTCACTTCGTAGCCCGCCGGAATATTATATTTGAGCGGGCGAAATTCAATCAGCGCCAACAGGAGACGGGTGAGTCCATTGACGGCTTTCACACCGCGTTACACTGTTTGGCTGAATACTGTGGATACGGGACTTTGCATGATGAGATGGTGCGGGACAGATTCGTCGTGGGTCTGAGAGATAAAAGACTATCAGAACAGCTACAAATGGACGCTGAACTGACGCTAGAGAAGGCGTTAAACAGAGCCCGTCAGAGCGAGCTAGTAAAAAAGCAACAGGAAATGCTTCATGCTAACTTCAAGTCAGACATTGCTGGTGCGCAGTTGGACCGCGTTCACGCGAGTGGGAGCGCGCGCTCCAGGCAACCGAAGGCGCCACACAAATATGTCGTCACAAAAGCTACACAAGATAAAAAGGCACAGTGCAGAAGATGCGGGGACACGAAAGGACACAGTTTGCAGCAATGCCCTGCTAGAGAAGCAGCCTGCAATTATTGTGGGAAAAAGGGACATTTTGCTAGGGTCTGCAGAAATAAAAAAATATGTCAAGTGAATGCTGGGTTTGCAACAGAAAGCACACATACAGACAATGATGTTGCTTTTCTGGGATCGCTTTCTACAGACGTTAAAGACAATCCATGGATGACTGACATACTGGTGGACAAGCATAAGACTGTATTTAAAATAGACACGGGAGCTGATGTCACTGCTGTCCCAGAAACACTGTATTCGCAGTACCAATTTGGCAAATTAGATAAACCAAAGAAAATCCTGCAGGGACCAGGAGGCACCGGATTAAAAGTGAAAGGCATGTTTACAGCAACACTCAGCAACAACAGTGTTAGTACTGAGGAGGACATCTATGTTGTGAAGGATTTATGCACATCATTGCTGAGTGGGCGTGCCGCAATGGCATTAAAATTGGTTGCCAGGGTAAACCAAATAGGTTTGGACTCGATTGATGCTGTGAAACAGGAGTTTCCTAAACTTTTCACAGGACTAGGACTGATGGAGGGCGAGTATAACATTGTTCTGTCACCAGATGCGCAGCCTTTCTCCCTCTCAACGCCGAGGCGGATATCCCTCCCCCTACTGCCTAAGGTTAAAGAGGAGCTCAACCGTATGCAGCAGGAAGGGGTCATCACCAAAGTGGAGGAGCCAACAGACTGGTGTGCACCTATGGTGGTGGTTCCCAAGAGCTCGGGCAAGGTGAGGATATGCATTGATCTCACAGAACTGAATAAATATGTCATGAGAGAAAAACATCCACTCCCATCAGTAGAGCACACGCTCGTACAGCTAGCAGGAGCAAAAGTGTTCTCCAAATTGGATGCCAATGCTGGATTCTGGCAGATTCCACTGTCAAGGAAGTCTTCCCTGCTCACCACCTTCATTACACCTTTTGGGCGCTATTTCTACAATCGGCTCTGCTTTGGGATTTCATCAGCACCAGAGCACTTCCAGAAACGCATGACACGGATTCTGGAGGGTCTGGATGGAGTCCTTTGTCAGATGGATGATGTCCTCATCTGGGGGACGACGCAGCAGGAGCACGATGAAAGACTGAGGACGGCACTGTTTCGACTCCAGGAGGCGAAAGTTACGCTAAATGACAAATGTGAGTTTTCTAAACGCAGAATAAAGTTCTTGGGACAAGTCATTGATGCATCAGGAGTCAGTCCAGACCCGGATAAAGTGAGTGCTATACGAGCCATGGAGGAGCCCAGAAATATAAGTGAGGTGAGACGCTTCCTGGGTATGGTGAACCATCTTGGGAAGTTCCTCCCCCACCTGGCAGAGAAAACCCGACCCTTGAGAGATCTTCTGAAGAAGTCAAATATGTGGTCATGGGGTCCACCACAGCAACAAGCTTTTGACGCTATTAAAACAGATCTGACAACACCTCCAGGACTAGCATTGTATGACCCGAATGCAGAAACATGTGTGTCAGCAGATGCATCATCGTATGGACTCGGTGCAGTTCTTCTCCAGAAACACGCTGATACAGGATGGAGGCCAGTGGCGTATGCATCACGGTCTCTCAGCGACACAGAGCAGAGGTATGCTCAGATTGAGAAAGAGGCTCTCGCTTCAACATGGGCCTGTGAGAGGTTTGCAGAGTTTCTGACCGGGAAGAGGTTCCACATTGAAACCGATCATAAGCCATTAGTTCCGCTGCTGGGGTCGAAGAGTCTAAACGAGCTTCCTCCTCGCATACAGCGACTGCGAATGCGACTAATGAGATTTTCTTACAGTATTTCCCATGTGGCTGGCAAAAATATTGCTACAGCTGATGTTTTGTCCAGAGCTCCAATCCCCAACGATTTGGGAGGACTTCAAGAAGAGGAGATCAACTTGTATGTTGACTCAGTCGTTGCATGTTTACCTGCCACGGAACCACGACTGAGGGAAATCCAAAGACATCAGGACAGCGACAGCATACTCAAACGACTGAAAAAATTCTGTGTGGAAGTATGGCCAGATAAATTCTCTATTGAGAAAGGTTTCCAGCCTTATTTGCCATTTTCAGGTGAACTCACTGTTCAAAATGGCCTGCTTCTTTATGGTAGCAGAATAGTGATTCCAGCTTCTCTCAGAAAGGACATTCTGTCAAAGCTACATGAGGGTCACTTGGGGATAACTAAATGTAGAGAAAGGGCCAAACATTCAGTGTGGTGGGCAGGTCTCAGCAGCGAGCTGATTAAGCTGTTGGAGACCTGTGACACGTGTTGTAGGGAGAGAACTAAACACAAAGAGCCACTACTGCCCACTGAATTCCCACAAAGACCATGGGTCATGGTGGGAGCTGATCTTTTCCAGTTTAAGGACAAACAATATTTGATGATCGTGGATTATTTCTCCAGATTTTTTGAAGTTGCAAAGCTTACTACCACAACATCTGAGGGAGTTATCGAACACTGTAAGTCCATCTTTGCACGCCATGGCATACCAGAGCGTCTCCGTTCTGATAATGGGCCACAGTTTGCTTCAGATTCCTTCAGAAGATTTGCACAGGAATGGGGTTTCAGTCATGAAACATCCAGTCCAAATTTTCCTCAGAGCAACGGGGAGGCTGAGAGAGCAGTCAGAACTACCAAGAATCTCCTTAAAAAGGCGGGGGATCCGTATCTTGCTCTTATGGCCTACCGTTCCGCTCCATTAGCAAATGGATTCAGTCCAACTGAGCTTCTCATGGGAAGGAGGATAAGGACAACTGTTCCTGTTACTCAGTCTCAGCTAACGCCAAAGATTATTGATATGGAAAAGCTGAGGACTGCAGAAACCGATTATAGACAGAAACAAAGACAAAACTACAACCGGAGGCACCGGGCCCACAATATGTCACTCCTACATCCAGGTGAGAAGGTGTGGGTGACAGATCTGAAGACCAGAGGAACAGTAGTGTCTGGAGCAGGGTCACCTCGATCCTACATCATCGAGACACCCAGAGGCATGCTGAGAAGGAATAGCTACCACCTTTCACACACTCCTGGAGCAACTGAAACATCTGTTGTTCCACCTGAAACTTCTGCTGTTCCACACGAGACATTACCTGAAGGAAATCTTCACAATTCTCCACACATACCTGTTCCAGATGAAGACCAGCAGGAGGTTAGCCATCAGACTCCACCACCTGAGAGTCGAGTTTCACTGAGAAGTAGGAGACCTCCAGCCTATCTGGATGATTATATTTGTTCATAGGAACTGAGTGAGTTTCCTGCATGGGGCAGAATAATCCCCACACTCAGATAGAGGATTTGGGTAGTCCACCCCTTCCTCTTAGTAGCTAAAGTTAAATGTTATAGAGAATACTTAATGTTCTGAGATTTATATATGTCTTAGTTCTAATGCTGAACTGTGACTGGAAAGAGATTTAAGTTTGTGCACCTTTAGTGTAAAACAGATAAATAAACAGTAATAACAAGTTAAGGTTCTAGCACATTCTACTGTGGGAAAAGTACTAGTAAGATACTGAGTTAATCTTGGGTATTCCACAGGGTGCATCTTTCTGGTGTGTGATTTAAGTTTACAGTTCTACATGTTCGTATATAAACCCTCATAACATATCCCATTCAGAAAGGGGGATGTAGTATCAGGCTATCGTTGGATAGGAACCTTGGTGCTGTATTGTGTTCGGGGGCGGACCAGAATAAAGCAGTACCTGCTAAGATGGAGATGTCTCACGCGTGCTTCTGTGTAGCCTCAAGATTTTATTAAATATACATATCGGAGAACAGAACAAAAATGAGCAACGTTTCAGTGAGGGCTTACTCCAGAAACACAGGGGGACTGCTTTTCCCCTCCGGGTGCAGCAGATATTGTAAATATAGTCTGTTATCATGGCTAACTTATTCCAGCTATCCTTTTGGTTCTTATTGGACATTTTGGATGGAAGGGTAGCTTCATAAATACCTGTTCATTTTTGTCCCAACATCAGGTACGTAAAGACTGGAGCCTTTTTACATGTTATTTTCTGCTGTTATTTTAAAGTAAGGTAACGCACAGACTCCACTTCTGAAATTATATGAGTCAGCATTTAATTTTTTTTCAGTTGGAATGTCAAAAGTTTAAACCATCCAGTGAAGAGAAACAAGGTTTTCTCCCATATTAAACAATTTAATACAGATGTGACATTTCTGTAGGAGACTCGTATCAGGAGTTCGGATGGTGGACAACCATGGCATGCTGGAAGAAACAATGTTTTCACTCCCTTTTTCAGGTTAAGGCACGAGGGGTCTCTAGTGATCACCCAGAATGCTCCATTTGAGGCTGATAACGTGGTAGCCAATAATCATGACAGGTATATTATAGTGAGTGGGAAACTGCACAGCACTCTGGTCGCTCTGGTGAATCCTAATCCAGATGATGATGATTTTTTTTAAAACAACTATTTTCTTCCTTACCGGATCTCAATAAATACTCACTGGTCCTAGGGGACGAATTCAACTATTGGCTCGACACATCCTTTAAATGTAATGTCATAAGAATCAATCATCCAAACGTTTTTATCTGAATACGGACTGTGTGATGTGTGGCGTACTTTAAATCCCGACAAGAGGGGGTACTCATACTTTTCGCATGTACACAAAACTTATTCAAGAATTGAGAATTTTATCACTGATACTAAATGGCTGCCACAGATCCATTCCTGTAACTATCAAAGCATAGTTATTTCAGGCCACGCCCCACTTACTCTGTCCCTGTCCCTTCCTAACCTTCCCTTAAGCACTGGACCACGGAGTTTCAATTCAACCCTGCTGTCGGATGAAAACTTCGTCAAGTTTATTCAGGATGAGATACATTTCTATTTTGCTACTAAGTCCTCCAGAGAGACCTCCAGCCTTGTAGTATGGGATGCTTTTAAGGCCTACATCAGTGGCCAGATTATTGCCTACTCAGCAAAATATAAATAAAAAAATTAAAAAACAATCCACCTAATGTAACAAATCAAATAGATCGATGTAAAATATTCTCATAATCAGTGTCCAGAACTTTGTGTGTTGAACTTAAAACAAGGCTTAACCTATTGACAACTCACTCAGCTGAGCATTTGCTTTTACATGACAAATTCAAACTTTAGGTGAATGGTGACAAACCTGATAAACTATTAGCAACCCTACAGCTCACAATCACAAACCAGCTAAGCCTTTCTTGTTTATCTTTTTATAATAATAAATAAGAAACGCTATTTATTTATTTATTTGTTTGTTTATTTATTTTAGCAGGATTGCAGGCGTCTCTGTTGGTCTGAGCGTTTCACTGTCCGAACAGATTTATTCCTAAAAGATATGTTTATAGAAGATAGGTTTATTGTTTATCCATTTAAAGTCGGACCAATCACACCGCTGGCGCCTCTGCGCGTTGCCACGAGCGCTGCAGCAGCTGGATTAAATTTACCTTTTTGCGGATCCCGCCGCCTCCTTTCACTCAAACTGGACACAGGCTGACCTGTATGGATATTTATACTAACCCCCTGTGAGGAATTATGTTTCTTTTCAGAGTTTTTGATCAAGGTAAGAGTTTAAACCCCACCGCGTTAGCTTTGGTTGCGCATCTCTTCGTGAACCGCAGAAATAACTTGTAGTGGCGCTTTCAGAGGTGCGTTGAGCGAGTGGTGAGAATGATTTATATTTGTGGACAAATAATTTTGTGCGGTTTTTCCATCTCAACACGCTGCCCAGCGCCCGGCTCTGTCTGCACTGATAAAGTTTATGTATGTGGTCCCGGTTGGTCGGAGCGTTAGTGGTTAACGAACCAGCGCTAACCTCATCATGCAGGTTCAGCCCGGTGGGGAGCTTTCGCGCTCACCTCGTAGTCACGCTGGTTTTATACTATTTTATTATTATTTTTAGTATTTTTTTCCGGTTACGAAGCATCAAACCGTATCAAATGCTTTGTCCACAGAGTTAATGTGCGCGGCTGCGCGGAGATCTAAGAAACTCGTCCCATAAACTGGACCAACCAAAATAGTTTCTGTGTCCCCTTGTTAAAAACTCAACAGACACGAAATAGAAGAGCTACAAGCCACATTAGCAGCATTTAATTAAATGTCCCGTTTGTTGCGCATCTCAGCGCAACTCATGCAGGGCCGGTCCAAGGCTGCATGAGGCCTTGAGCAGAATTTGCTGCTAAGAACATCAGCATCTCTAACGGCTTCTGTTTGGTGAAATCTGGGAGAGGTGAAGTAGTTTAACTGGTCAACCTAAAAAGCAATAAGTTATAATTGCAGTTTACTAATTTGTATTTGTGGGCAAACAGAGCTCAAACTCAAAGATTAAACTCACAGTATCAGATTGTTGCTATGGTAACAAAACAATTTAACTATGAATATTGTTCTTTGAACTTTCACAAAGTAAACTTACCAGCTACTTAAAATCTTACATATAAATGTTAAATGATTTAAAATCTTTTAATTTATGTATGCTGAAACCGTTAAATCAAATTTAGCAGCATTGATCATCTCAATAAACAAATGTTACATTTGTTTATTGTTAAAGTATTAGCATTATGGAGCTGGTGACTTCAGGGGCGCCACCAGGAATCTTGGGCCCCCTGACAAAAAATTAGATTGGGCACCCTCTGCGCAGCTGCTGTTACAATTTTTTGAGTGTATTTGACCCATAAAAAGCGTCAAAATTTTAAAGGCTTGTGTGATACACCATAAAGTGGGAGAATTTAATTATCACTTGGTGATAGTCCAGAAAATCTGTTTAAGAAAATATACGCCACCACACATAAATTAATAGTATTGCAACTAATTACATATATGGGTTTTTAAAACAAAAGGAAAAAAAAGGGTAACGAAGGTTCGGGCAACGTCTCACCAGGAGACCGGAATTGAGGAGCCCCGCCCCTCGCTCTTCAGATAGAGTTTGGGGAAGAAGACGGCGGTTGTCCTTTCTTTCTCTCACTGACTGTTCGTCATTACAGGTTAGTAGTGTGAAGCTGGTGAGGGCCGCCCCCCCTTTAAAAATGTGGAGTAACAATGTATATTTGGATATGATTTGTAATTTGATTGATAGTTGGGCTGAAACATTGAAAATAAATAAAGAAAAAAAGGATTCGTTAGGATCGCGGTTAGCTACATTTTAGCTACAACGGTCGCATAACGGTCGTTCTGAAGACCGCTACATGTATCTTTTTTTCAGCTCCGTTCCACTCCCCGATTAAACATTGGTACCCTGAGATACGTTGTGCTGTTTTATCTGTTAAAAAGGAGTTATTATTATTATTATTATGATTATTGTTATTATTATTATTATTACTATAGACTTTACTTTTTCTCCCTTGCTATGTAATCAATTAAACTGTAGTTTATTCAGTCGGACAGTAGTTATTGAAAACACATTAGAGCGAGCTTAAGGTTTTGTCCATTATTACATCTCCCTCTTGCAGTATTCAACATAATTAATCCTCTTATTTGAGAAATGGTTTTTTTAATGTAGATCGCTGCACTCTGGATTGATTGGTGAGAGTTGATACCTTTTTACACAGGTGAAGGCTGTGTGTGTTTTTTTTTGTAGCAGAAGAAAGGACACAGGAATGTGATTGTTCTAGGAAATGTTAATAATTTCATAATTTCAATAATTTGTAATAAAGATAGAGTTTGGGGAAGAAGACGGCGGTTGTCCTTTCTTTCTCTCACTGACTGTTCGTCATTACAGGCTCTCCAAGATCAAGGGAAAGCAGAAAGTCTTCAGAAGAAAAAAAAAACGGAAAAACAAAACAAAACATCATTTGTTATATTCGTCACTATAAGTAGAGACGAGTAACAAACTGTGGGGGCTCGTCCGGGATCTCCTCATCAACAATATTGGGAGAAGATCCAGAGATACCAGAACCACGTGACCAAGGTGACACAGCTGAAGGCCAGGAGTCAACCCGTGGGTGTCCAAAGTGGAAGATCAGAGTGGGAAGGAACCGCGATCCTCCACCGGAACTGCACTGCTGATCCTGAGTTCAACGTAAGCTGATCGCCGAGGAGCCACATCGCCGATTCAGAAGACAGCGCACTCGAGCTGCAGCTGAGCCACGTTGCTGATCCAGTGGACAACGTACTCTAGTTGGAGCTGAGCCAAGTTGCTGATCCAGAGGACAACGTACGCTATCTTCAGAGGAGTCAACTCACTGAACTGGAGAACCGATCGGTAGTAGAACCAGACACCATGGCAGAGGTTCGCAAAGGGTTAATATGGAACATTAAGAAACAACTTTTCCAACTCCCAAGCGACAGTGTTTATCAGGTGGCAAAAGACATTGCTACTAATCGCCAGTATGGAGGTGAACTGGACCCAAACGATGAAGAAAGCTGCATGGACTTTGCCATCTCCTTTTTGCAGTCTGATGCCTTACTCGAGAGGGAAGACAAAGGTATGGGTTGGTTGCTGGATTTGAATGATTTGATATATAAGCTAACGAATGCTGATGCTACTGATAATTCTGGAGAAAGTGTGTTAGATGATGTTTGTGCACGCATTAAACCTAGTCACACTCAGTCTATAACAATCAAACACTCCACATTACAACCCCATGCTCACTTTAACAGTACAGTCATGCAGTCCCAGCCTGACTCTATTACCCAACCCAACACAAAAATGGGGTCGGTAGAAGGTCTGAGACAGCTGTATGAAGAACTGGGCGAGAAACTCAGGCAGTATGAATCTAGTGTGACCACACCAATTCCAGTTTCTCTCCACCAAGTTGAGTCAGAGTTATATAACAGGCCACAAATGACCCCGGATCAACCTGTGTGTCTGAAGGACCTCTCCTACCTGCAGCGCAAAGATTTCAAAGTACACGGTGGTCAGGTAGGAGATCAGAACTCTGATTTAAGCTACAACAACATCAGTAAACAAATCGATGAGGGAGTAAAAGAGGGTTTCACAGAGACTGAAGTGGTCAGGGGGGTGTTGAGGATTATAAAACCAGGAGCCTTTAAAGACATGCTCGTAAACAAAGACTCAATCACTGTCTCTGAGCTCAAAGGCTTCCTCAGGTCCCACCTCGGTGAGAAAGCATCGACTGAGATGTTCCAAGAATTGATGTGTGCCAGGCAATCAGACCAAGAACCACCTCAACAGTTCCTGTACCGCATGATTGGGCTAAAACAGAAACTTCTTTTTCAAACTCGGCACACCAGTACAGACATCACATATGACCCCAAGACCATCCAAAAAGTCTTTCTCCACACCATATACCAGGGTTTAGGAACGAAACATGCATACCTCCGGCAGAGACTGGGGCCCCTGATCGCAAACAGCCAAGTTACAGATGAGGAAATCCTCAGCCAAGTCATGAAAATCATGAGTGATGAGAATGAGCACCAACGCAGGCTGGGCCAACTCCCTAGACAAAAGACAACACAAGCACACAGTACCAAAGCTGAAACAGGAGGTGATTACAACAAGTCACAAGATGCCGCAGCAGACAGTAAGAATCTCCAGACAATAGGACAGCTCAGTGCTCAAGTTGAAGCCTTGACTCAGATGGTGGCTTCATTGATGGACCTGCATACAGCTAACCCACAAGTGTCTCTGCCTCTAACTAGGTCAGCCCACATGCAGCCACACCCTCCCTACCAACCATCCTCAAGCAGCTGGCCACGACCTCTGTTGAGGCAACCCGCAGCTCAGATGAGGGGCAGGATGGCTCGTTGCCCTGTGTGTACCGAGCAGAACTCACAGGTGTGTAACCACTGCTTTACATGTGGAGAAGCAGGGCACAGGGCGATTGGGTGCTTGAAGCGAGTCCAGCCACAGGGAAACGGGACTCGGTCTCTGATGAGGG
Organism: Xiphophorus hellerii; assembly: GCF_003331165.1. Taxonomy (NCBI): domain Eukaryota; kingdom Metazoa; phylum Chordata; class Actinopteri; order Cyprinodontiformes; family Poeciliidae; genus Xiphophorus; species Xiphophorus hellerii. The sequence continues at coordinate 25,607,955 of NC_045684.1, forward strand.
ACACCCAGAGACCGGTGAGCAGTTCCAGTCCCGAACAGTAGGTCAAGCTTCAAGTCAAATAGCCAGACGCCTCCAACGAAGACAACGTCAGGAGCCTCATACACCTCTCAGCCAGAGAACAGTCACCTGTAAAGCACCCCTCGTTGGAAAGAAAAGCCTCCTGAAATGCCTGCTTGGTGGCTACCCAATTACAGCCCTATTTGATTCAGGGTCACAAGTGAGTATAATTGACCAAGAATGGGCTGCCACTCACATCTCAAATTGTACAGTGAGACCCCTTTCTGAGCTATTAGAGGAGGAACTTAGTGTCTATGCAGTTACAGGTCATTCAGTGCCGTACAGTGGATGGGTGGAGCTCACTGTCAACTTAGCAGGAAACGATGACCCCAACCTGACCATACAGGCTCCATTTCTTGTCAGTCAGCTGCCCCTGCCCCAGCCCCTTCTTGGAGCCAATGTACTGGAAGAGATCATTAAAAGGAAGGAGTCCTCGGGTGAGGCGGTTACCACAGTGGTCAGTCTCCTCCGTGATGCATTTGGGATAGAGGAGGAACAGGTGGAGGCCATTGTGAGTTTCATCCAGGTGCCTCCCAGAGCCTATGATGATCCAGTCACAATAAGGGTGGGTAGAGACCACACTATTATCCCCCCTGGGAGAACAGTTCATGTGTGGTGCAGGGTACCCCCAAATTTTAACATCATTGACCCTTTTGTCCTATATGAGCCTGCAGAGGGGAGCACTGCTTTAGGACACTTGGGTGTGGGGGAGGGCCTCTTAAAAGTCAATGAGGCCAGGCGACCATATGTTAAAGTGCCCATCTCCAATCACTCAAAACATGAGGTCACCCTACCCAAAAGAACCCCCCTGGGAACCATCCAACATGTCACAAAGGTCCTGGAGACCAGCACTCCAGGGTCCCACCAAAAAGAAATGGCTGCAGTTAGGGTCAATGGAGTTGCATCCTCCAGCAGCTCTCCAACTGACTCCTGGCTCCCTCCTGTCGAGGTCAGTCACCTAAGCCTCGAACAACAAGAGGTGGTGAAGAAAGTGCTCTGTGAGGAGTGTGGAGCCTTCTCCCGTGACGGTGATGACATTGGATGCATCCCTTCTCTGCAGATGGAAATTAGGACTAAGGATGATATCCCAGTCCAAAGAGCCTATGCATCCATTCCAAAGCCACTCTACAAAGAAGTGAAGGAGTACATCCAGGAACTCCTGGTTAAAGGTTGGATTGTGAAATCTCAGTCACCATATGCAGCCCCTGTCATATGTGTCAGGAAGAAAGATGGGTCCTTACGACTCTGCGTCGACTACCGGCTCCTCAACAGCAAAACCGTACCTGACCGCCACCCCATCCCTAGAATCCAAGACCTCACCGACTCCCTAGGAGGATATGCTTGGTTCTCAATTCTGGACCAAGGGAAAGCCTACCATCAAGGCTTCATTGCTGAAGGGTCAAGGTACCTGACTGCGTTCATAACCCCATGGGGCCTGTACGAGTGGGTCCGAATACCGTTTGGGTTGTCAAACGCACCAGCAGCTTTTCAAAGGAGCATGGAGGGGATGCTTGACGAGCTGAGAGATGAGTGCTGCATCCCTTACCTCGATGATGTTTTGTGCTTCTCCAGATCGTTTGAAGAGCATGTGCAGGTGTTACGCAGAGTCCTCCAAGCCTTACAGCGTCATGGTGTAAAGTTGAAACCAGAGAAATGCGAGCTCTTTCGCAAGGAGGTCAGGTACGTTGGGCGATTGGTGTCGGCAGATGGAGTAAGGATGGACCCCAAAGATTTTGAAGCAGTACAAACACTGAAACACAAGACACCACAAACAGTTGGGGACATCAGGCAAATGCTCGGGTTCCTGAGCTATTACAGAACATATGTGCAGGATTTTTCACGTATAGCCAAGCCCCTGTATGACCTGCTTCAGTCAAAGGCCGACACTTCTCAGCTTAAATCGCCACAGGGAAAAACAAAAGGCCACCAGCAGTCCTCTCGAACCCCAATAGAGTGGACCAAAGAACATCAACAGGTCCTTGAGCAGCTCATTGACCGACTGACCAAACCCCCAGTGCTGGCATACCCCGACTTCGACCGCCCTTTCACACTTCATACTGATGCCTCGCAAAAGGGTCTGGGTGCGGTTCTCTACCAAGTTCAGGATGGAAAAATGAGGGTGATTGGATATGGTTCACGCACACTGACACCAGCGGAACAGAATTATCACCTACACAGTGGCAAACTTGAATTCCTGGCATTGAAGTGGGCGATATGTGACAAGTTCCGTGATTATCTGTTCTATGCCCCACATTTTACAGTCTTCACGGACAACAACCCACTCACATACATCCTGAGCACTGCCAAGCTTAATGCAGTGGGTCACCGGTGGGTGGGGCAGTTAGCTGACTTCCACTTTGACATCAAATACCGACCAGGTAAAACTGCCATTGATGCTGACACCTTGTCACGATGGCCCCTAGATATAGACACTTTTATGGTCGAATGCTCTGAAGAACTATCAGAGGACACAGTCGGTGCTGCATGGGAAGGAAGCCGGAGAGCTCAACAGAGAGATGTGGCCTGGGTGGCAGCCCTCAACTTGTCACACCCTAGCCAAACCCAGTTCGAGGGTCTGCAGGCAGTCAGTCATGATGAGCTGGTGAGGGAACAAAGGAAAGACCCCGCCATTGGGAAAGTTGTGGAGTTGAAACAACAAGACAAACCACTAACAGAGGAAGAAAGAAATAAAGTTGATGGACACACGAGGAGGCTGCTGCGAGAGTGGGGCAAATTATACCTGGAGAATGACCTGCTCTACAGAAAAACTGTGAGTCGACAACAATTGGTTCTGCCCGCCACATATAAACAAACAGTTCTGACTCACCTCCACAACAACCTGAATCATGTTGGCGTTGAGAAAGTGCTGAGCTTGGCAAGGGAGCGATTCTACTGGCCTTTCATGAAAAGTGATATAGAGAACTACATCACCAGGAAATGCTCATGCATCAAACAGAAGAAACCAGTCACAAATGAAAGAGCTCCAATGGGAAGTATTACATCGACTTCTCCCCTCGAGCTGCTATGCATCGATTTCCTTCACTTGGAAGCCAGCAGGGGTGGGTACGAGTACATCCTGGTCGTGATTGACCACTTTACCAGGTTTGCCCAAGCCTATCCCACCAAGAACAAGGCTGGTAAGACAGCAGCCGACCGGCTTTTCAATGATTTCATCCCGAGATTTGGGTACCCTGCCAAACTCCATCATGACCAGGGTCGGGAGTTTGAGAATGAGCTCTTTAAGAATCTCAGACGATTAGCTGGTGTGGCCCATTCAAGAACCTCCCCATATCACCCCCAGGGCAATCCGGCCGAACGACTAAATCGTACCTTACTGCAGATGCTCCGGACTCTGGGGGAGAAAGAGAAAGAGAACTGGAAGGATCACCTACCTCATGTGCTCCATGCCTACAACTGTACAAAGCATGAGGCCACAGGGTTCTCCCCGTACTATCTGTTGTATGGTCGACATCCTCGCCTCCCTGTTGACATCCTCTTTGGTCTCATCACAGACCAGGAGGCCGAACTTAAAGAGCCAAATGGATATGCCGAGAGGTGGGCTCGAAAAATGACTGAGGCATATCAGATAGCCAATGCAAACAGCCAACAATCCAGCATAAAGGGAAAAACATACTATGACAAGAAGAGCAGAGGTGTCGTCCTTCAGCCTGGAGACAGAGTACTGGTACGCAATCTCGGTGAACGTGGGGGCCCTGGAAAGCTGAGAAACTACTGGGAGCAACAGATCTTCATCGTCAGAGAGCAGGTGGGTGACAATCCTGTCTATAAAGTCAGCCCTGAGCGAGGAGGTCAGCCAGTACGCACTCTACACCGAAACCTACTGTTACAGGTAAACGACTTACCTATAGAACCAGTCCAGAACCTGACCACAAGTACAGCAGAGTCACAAAGGAAAGCCAAAAAGAGTTCAAACGACCTTCAGGCCAGACATGCTGTACTGTACTCAAACACAGATGACTCTGATGAAGAGGAGGATGAGGGAACACCTCATTACTGGCTTCGAATACCTGTGGAGAGACCCAGGCCAAACGGTCACCCACCTGATCAAAATACTACCGATGCTTTCCAAGAGATAGCTGAAGAGAATGAAACCAGTTTGATGGAAGCAATCCCAACCGAACCTGGACAGGAAGGAGAATGTGTCAGGAGTGGAAGGCAGGGGTCAAGCAGTGGAGATGGACAATATGTTGAGGAGCTCCAGCCCACATTCATGGAGGACATACATTCTGCCTCTCAAGAGGATAATACCCCAACTGTTGACATGGAACACCCAGTCCCCCTGAGACGGTCTACAAGAGAAAGACGACCAAGACATATGTTCACTTACACGACTCTGGGTCAACCAGTGTACCAGCCGCACCCCATGGTGAATGCAGTTGGAACCCAACCAATGCAGTGTATGCACCAGTGTTTCCCCTCACCGTACTTCCATCCTATCCAACCCCCACCCATTAACCCTTACCTACCTGTTATGTGCCCAATACACTGTAGATAGAACACTTGGGAAAGATAGTGACATACCTGACCCACACATACACCATACATTACATATCCATCTACTGTAAAATATACATCATACACTGTATACTCACCTTGAGCGACCTGCAACACAAAACACTACATGTTTTTGTTTTGCAATGTTTTGAAAGAAATGTATGTTCAGTCAAGTTATTTTGGAGACTTAAGTGTCAGGAGCCACCTTTGTTTGTTGGGGAGTGTGTGATACACCATAAAGTGGGAGAATTTAATTATCACTTGGTGATAGTCCAGAAAATCTGTTTAAGAAAATATACGCCACCACACATAAATTAATAGTATTGCAACTAATTACATATATGGGTTTTTAAAACAAAAGGAAAAAAAAGGGTAACGAAGGTTCGGGCAACGTCTCACCAGGAGACCGGAATTGAGGAGCCCCGCCCCTCGCTCTTCAGATAGAGTTTGGGGAAGAAGACGGCGGTTGTCCTTTCTTTCTCTCACTGACTGTTCGTCATTACAGGTTAGTAGTGTGAAGCTGGTGAGGGCCGCCCCCCCTTTAAAAATGTGGAGTAACAATGTATATTTGGATATGATTTGTAATTTGATTGATAGTTGGGCTGAAACATTGAAAATAAATAAAGAAAAAAAGGATTCGTTAGGATCGCGGTTAGCTACATTTTAGCTACAACGGTCGCATAACGGTCGTTCTGAAGACCGCTACATGTATCTTTTTTTCAGCTCCGTTCCACTCCCCGATTAAACATTGGTACCCTGAGATACGTTGTGCTGTTTTATCTGTTAAAAAGGAGTTATTATTATTATTATTATGATTATTGTTATTATTATTATTATTACTATAGACTTTACTTTTTCTCCCTTGCTATGTAATCAATTAAACTGTAGTTTATTCAGTCGGACAGTAGTTATTGAAAACACATTAGAGCGAGCTTAAGGTTTTGTCCATTATTACATCTCCCTCTTGCAGTATTCAACATAATTAATCCTCTTATTTGAGAAATGGTTTTTTTAATGTAGATCGCTGCACTCTGGATTGATTGGTGAGAGTTGATACCTTTTTACACAGGTGAAGGCTGTGTGTGTTTTTTTTTGTAGCAGAAGAAAGGACACAGGAATGTGATTGTTCTAGGAAATGTTAATAATTTCATAATTTCAATAATTTGTAATAAAGATAGAGTTTGGGGAAGAAGACGGCGGTTGTCCTTTCTTTCTCTCACTGACTGTTCGTCATTACAGGCTCTCCAAGATCAAGGGAAAGCAGAAAGTCTTCAGAAGAAAAAAAAAACGGAAAAACAAAACAAAACATCATTTGTTATATTCGTCACTATAAGTAGAGACGAGTAACACTTGCACCTTAATTTCTTTGGTTCAATACTGATTCTAGGACAATATTTATTTCTCATGAATTTTACATCCAACAGTCCGCATACAGCAAGTAGGTTCCTTAAATTTTTAAAAAATATATATAGATATTTTTTAGAAAAGTTACATACTGCAGCTTTAATTTCACTCAGGAGAGGCAGGTCAGGAGGGACGTGGATTAGAGCTGCTGCTGACTGACTCATCTGTTGTTAAAGGTGGTAAGTACAAGGTACAAGGGACAAGTTAAATATATGAATATCTTGGTAATTTTTTTCCTTAATTCATTAAATGCTAGTGAAAAGGAGGCAAACAGTAGTTTATAGCTAAGCTAAATAGTTGATAATTTCACACAGTCTACCCACCTCTTGGAGAAAAATTGGATTACACATTGACACTCTTACCTTTTTCTCTCTCCCTCTCTATTTTTATTTTTTTTTGAAAACCTAATTTTATCATTTTTCTTAGCAGCATAATAACCACCACAGTCGTTCTTGTCTTCTACTGACTGCTGCTGAACACCTTCACAGTCAAGTGCACCAAGCAGGAATGAGCCATTTCATGCAGATCCAGGGGGGTTCAGGGCAAATATGGATATATGTTTTTTATTCTTCGAGTGGGAACACAAAATTTTTACTGCTAAAAACAGTCTTAGAAAACACAATATGATTAATTTTTTTTTTATTTCTATGAACAAAAATTAAATAAATAAATTGTGGAGGCCCCCCTGTCGGTCAGGAGCCCCTTAGAATTGTCTTAACTTTCCCTCCCCCCATACGGCGCCCCTGGCTGACTTAATTTGGATTAAACAAAAGTGCAAATAATTAATATTCATTTTAATTGTGTTTTTTTTTTATTTGTTGTTTTTAAGACTAGTTGTGGGTTTAAATATTGTTTCACTGGTGATGTCTTCCCGTAACACACCCAATAATATTTTTACTTTTCCTGTCTTTTAATACAAAAACATGGTGGACAGCCTCCGCACCTCGGCCACCGGGCTTAGCAAGTTTTCTGGGGGAAACCCTGCAATTGTAACAAGATTAATGATTTCCTAACTAAGCTCCACATTCCTGTGATTTCACCAGATCTTAAGAACAAGTTTAAAGGATATTATTTAAAGATGAGTATTAAACTATCTGGTATTCTAGGTTTATTTTTTGAAAGAAAAACAAACATATTTTTTACTTTTATTTTTTACTTTGAAAATATAAATAAAATATTTGAAGATTTAATAAATGTATATACTTTTCCTGTATCACATAGAAATATGTGTTGTGTAGAAACCTCTGTTTTACTCTGTGTATTTATCTCACCACTAGGATTCAAGTCACAGACCAGCCTATCCACAGACACGCCCCCCACCTGATCCTGCAGTTCAGACTGCTCAGGTTCCTCAATCTGCAGTTCAGCCTCCTCAGGTACTTTTTGTCTGTTTTTGGTTCTAATACAAAGTTGCAATTAAACATTTACCCTTCTCTTCTCTAAGCCTATTTATCTATGCAGTCTTGTGGGGTTCTTTTTGGAGAAGTTGCCAATTTATCACATAGCAACACAGAGACACATACATGTTGAAGCAGCCATTATCAGTAACTGAAAAATTATAAACTGCAACATTTTGAGTTGCAGAGTCCCTGATTCATCAACACTCTGTTTACTTGGCAATAATATTGAAGTTGAAAATTTTCCAGATGGATACGTAGATTCACTTACTGTTTTTCTATTGCCAAGAAAACTGTCTCACACACACAGGCACACGCACACACAGTATTTTCAGTGAGTGATTCCTCTTGCACTGAGTCAATGATAAATATTTATGTTCAATAAAAAAATTTTTTAAAAAGTGGAGGAAGTTGTGAGCAATTTCAGTGAAGATTTGAACAATTGATTTGCAGTTTTGGAGGAAGAAGCTAGATCAAGTAATGAAGAAGAGGGACAATGACGGATCTAGAAAAATTAGATAGGCATGAATTTCCCAGGGTGGCAGCATATGCCAGAATTATACGTAAAATAACGTGCTGTTTTTTACAGCAATGAGAATCTAGTAACATTCTACATGGGAATGTAGTAACATTTTCATTGGTGAACTGAATTCAGTAACTTCATTGTTCTCTGTTCATGGATACATTGCACTGACATGGCTTTCACGTCTTGCATGAGAACAAAAACTACTGTCTTTCAGTGTTTCCTTGTTGCTGATTTTGACAGCCCTTGAGGTCACTCGAGGGTGAGTGAGTTTCTGAAGCAAACTCTGTATAGCAAAACATTTCGGGTTAATTTTGAACAAAATTGTGGACAAAATACTATAATTTTCTTAACATTTCATAATACCCAAAAATCTTTATTTTTTTCATTCTGAAGCAAGCATAGTTATTAGGATGATGAATCTGAATATTTATTTGATGATATCAAACCAAGATTTTGTATTGTCTGGAATAAATTAGAAATGTAATTTATTGTCCCATAGAGAGAAACTTCAGGAAAAGGTAACTCAGAATTCAGTAATATTTCCATACTTTGTGGACCAACTGGGCTGAATTTATTTGATGATGATGTCTCAGTCTCAAGCATTTAATGGATATCAGCTTACACAGACCTAACATTTGAGTTTACATGTTACAATATCCTATCCATCCATTTTCTTATACCCTTATCCCATTGGGGTTAGTAGAGCTGTTGGTGCCTGTCTCCAGTTGTCAACGGGTGAGAGGCAGGATACATCCGTCCAGGAGGTCACCAGTCCATCGCAGACATGTTGGAATATGTTTTTTATTTTTAATCATCTCAACTTCACAGCATCTATTACCACTGAGGATGAAATATAATTTATTAGTGTGGGATAGTTGATTAGATTTTCCTCTTTTGCACTGCTGCCCATCGATATATATTAATGGATTGGTGATGCACCATTACCATGTATAGCCCCACTTTTCACTATTTGTATTGTGCTTTTCCTCGCTTTGTGCCGACTTTACTGTACACACAGACTCGTTACCATGGCAACAGACAACAGGAAGAGGAATCAACAAACCACAAAAGCACAAAAGAGAACATTCAGCCAGTTACAGTTTTATGTCTTCAGGTTTGCTGTTTCTTTTGTGATCAAGGGAGCATGTGTTCAGAGATCATATTGATCTGCTGGCACATTATGACGGTTTATTAGCGCTTAGATTGCCCCAAATGATCATCCTGAAACTCTGCGCAGAACTTTTAAGAATAATAATAATACACCTGCTCTAAACTTATCGCATCTCTGACAGTACTGTTTACATTGTATCCTACTGTATATTGGATATATAAAGTGCACAACCAGGGGTGATAAAACTCTGGACAAGCTGTACACAAACATCAGACAAGCATACAGGGCTAAACCCTTAGCACACCTTGGCCAGTCTGATCACGTGTCCCTGCTACTGATCCCTGCTTACACCCCCCTGTGGAAACGTGTCCCCAGTACAACCCGGACTGTCACCATCTAGCCTGAGGATGCCTCTCACCAACTACAGGACTGCTTCCAGAGAACTGACTGGGAGGTTTTTGCACATCAGGACCTGGAGAACTACACCTCAGCAGTCTTGGACTACATCAGGTTCTGCACGGACAATGTCACCAGGAACAGACTCATGAGAATCTATCCGAATAGGAAACCCTGGATGACTAAGGAGGTCCGGGGCCTCTTGAAAGCCAGGAACGCTGCTTTCAGGTCTGGGGACAAAGCACTCTACAGTTCTGCCAGAGCCAACCTGAATAGAGGCATCTGCCAAGCTAAGGCATCATACAGAGGGAGAATAGAGAAGCAGCTCAGGAGCAACAACACTAGGCAGGTGTGGCAGGGTGTCCAGCACATTACAAACTACAGATCCAGCAACCATGCACGGAGGGAACCACTTCCCTGGCAGAGGAGATGAATATCTTCTTTGCCCACTTTGAGGCAACACCTACCACAGCTCCATCACAGCTCCCTGTCCACAGCAGCTCTGCTCTCACAGTAGAGGAGTGTGAGGTGAGGCAGGTGATGAGGAAGTTGAACCCAAGGAAGGCTGCGGGACCTGACGGTGTGTCGGGACGGGTGCTTAAAGACTGTGCAGACCAACTGGCTGGAATCTTCACAAAGATTTTTAACCAGTCCCTGTCTCAAGCCACTGTCCCTTCCTGCCTAAAGTCCTCTACCATTGTCCCCCTGCCGAAAAGAACCAACATCAACACCCTGAAAGACTACCGTCCAGTGGCACTCACACCGATCATCATGAAGTGCTTCAAGAGACTGGTGCGGAGTCACATCCTCGCTGGCCTGCCTGCTGAGCTGGACCCTCTCCAATTTGCCTACAAAGCAAAGAGGTCCACAGAGGACGCTGTCCTTCATGCTGCCCTGACCCACTTAGAGAAGAAGAGGAGCTACATCAGAATGCTCTTCGTGGACTTCAGCTCAGCATTTAATACTATACTTTCCCAACGTCTGGTGTCCAAGCTAGCAAACCTTGGGCTCCCACCAGCCACCTGCAGTTGGATCCTGGACTTCCTAACAGGTCGCTCCCAGAGGGTCAGACTGGGCCCCCACACCTCCACTGCTCTGAGCCTGAACACCGGATCGCCACAGGGTTGTGTGCTCAGCCCACTTCTCTACACCCTCTACACTCATGACTGTGTCTCCAACCACCTCAGCAACAAGATCATAAAGTTTGCAGATGACACGACTGTTGTTGGTCTCATCTCAGGCGGGAAGGGGGAGTTGGAGTACAGGGATGAGGTGAAGTGGCTGTCAGAGTGGTGCGAAGTCAATAACCTGCTCCTCAACACCTCCAAAACAAAGGAACTGGTGATCGACTTCAGGAAGAACAAAACGGACATCCAGCCTCTCACCATCAGTGGGACCTGTGTGGAGAGGGTCCCAGTGTTCAGGTTTCTGGGCATGGAGTTGGAGGACAAGCTAACCTGGAGCACCAACACCAAGGAGCTGTTGAAGAAGGCACAGCAGAGACTGTACTTTCTGAGAATACTCAAGAAGAACCGTCTCCCCTCAGACCTGCTGCAGGCCTTCTATCACTGCTCCATAGAGAGTGTGCTCACGTACAGTCTGTGTGTCTGGTACGGCAGTAGCACATCCGCGGACAAGAAGGCGCTCCAGAGGGTTGTTAGGGCAGCAGAGAGAACCATAGGCTGCCCCCTCCCCACTATGGAACAGATTTACACTTCCAGGCTCCACAAGAAAGTTTTGGACATTTTAAATGACTCTTCACACTCTGGCCATGGTCTCTTCCAGCTGCTGCCATCAGGCAAGAGATACAGAGCAATAAAAACCAGGACAAATCGCCTAAAAAACAGTTTTTACCCGATGGCAATCACGGCACTAAATTCAAAGGCATAAGAACTTCTGCTCTTGACACCACTTTGTTAAAAATGTAAATTCTGTTGCGACACCTCCAGGCGCTGCAACCATCTTCTGATGTCTATTTATTTCTCATTTTGTACTATTTATTTCTTTATCTTTGTATATTATGTATATACACATAACCTGCATCTTAACTCGAGTCGAGCAAATCTCAATCTCGTTGTAATCTGTTGATGACAATGACAAATAAATCTTATCTTATCTTATATACATGTATAATATAGGATGCATTTATCAGCCAGCCGATTTATCGATCAGCCGATTTATTGATCAGCCGATTTATTGGCCAGCTGATTTTCTTAACTTTTGGGGATCGTGATCGACCGATACTTGCATGTGAAGCCAATTTTATCTCCTGACCTTATCTATCTCAGCAAAGGGTTAGAAATCATCCACTGTCCTCTTCTGTTCTACAATGAAAGAGGTTTGACTGACAGACCGGTCAACCAGGTCATGTCTGCACATTCACAGTTAACCATAGTTATCCCACTGTTACCAACTGAGTGATTTCCTTGCTATTTTTACCAACATTTCAGACAAAAAAACTGGTATTGGTCAAAATTAGCATATCAGTATTTTTAAAGACCGATAAGCTTCGATCGTCCAAAAAACTGCAATCGGTGCACCCCTACTTAAGATGTAATACATATATACATATTCATAACATTCTTTGATTAAATTAATTTTTTTTAGGTGTAATTACAATAGCTAAAATTTTTATTTATACCAGGTGAATTTCTCACCTGACAATGTGGACCGACACTGGACTGATTCTGTGCCTTTAAACAATTTTTATTGGAGAAGTTTCAAATAACTTAGAAGTTGATGTAAAAAATAGTGTTGTTTTTAGCCACATAAATTATCATGCTCAGCAGCAAATGCAGTAGCCATGGAACTGGATGTAAAAACATTAAGCTAAACAATGTCAAACATTGAGAAGTTTTAATTGTTGTTATCAAACGCTATCAAACATGCTGTTTTGAAGCCAAAAAAACACCCCTCAGAAACATACAAGGCAAACTACAAGAATCAACTCATTTAAAGTTAAAACTCAGTTTCACACAAATACAAACATTCTAGCATAAATGTTTGGTTGTTGAATTTCACCATTCAAGGTTGCTATCAAGCTAAGTTTCTATTAGCAGTTCCACAAATGTTTTGGATAAACATTACTTTACCAAGACACATGAAAACATACCTTTATAGTGTCTTTTTTCTGTTCTTCCTCTTTCATTGTTTTGCTAACTTTTCTTTCACTGGTGCTTTGGACGTTTGGATGTGCGCTGCACATTGCATGGCAGCTCATAGTACCAGTGAAACATGACCTGTGGCCACCAGGAACCCCCCAGGAGCATTTTCTTCTTTCTTTTTGTCCATAAAAAGAATGATTTTTTTTTATATTTGTCAAATATATACTATTCTAATAAAAATAATCCCAACTTTATAATGAAATGGTGTGTTTTTGTTAATAAAATCACATAGAAAAAAAATTAGAAAAGAAATAAAAATCTGTTCTACTTAGGGCGCCCCCTAACAGCTCCAGGGCCCGAAGCTGCCGCTTAGTTTTCTTATGCCTGGGGCCGGCCATGTTGATAAGGATGGCTGTACTTGTGGGAGTAAGAGATTAACGGAGACAGTTGATGTTTCGCATTTGAAAATATGCAGATCGAGTAATGTTATTGGCATGAGATTCAAATGACTAGGTCCTATTGAGGATGACACCCAGATTTTTAGCTGTAGGAGAAGGAGAAATTGTGGAATTATCAACTTTAATTATTAAACTATTACTTTTAGATAAGATAGACTTGCTGTAGAATGGTGTTGATGGTTGAAAACAATGCTTTGGAGTTCCCGTTACTTGTGCTGATTAAATTAGCATAGTTGTGATATCCACTCAGGGACGCCATATAGGGAGGAAATGTTAGGACAATTCTAAGTGCCCCTGACCGACAGGGAGCCCTTCACAATTTATTTATTTATTTTTTGTTTGTAGAAATAAAATAAAAAATGGGGCGATAATAATTTTATCCTTTAGGTTAAGCTGTTGTACTCATCGCCGGTGGCCTCAATTAAAACAAATGACATGGTGTCTTCGCCTTTTCGTCTTGGAAGGGGCACTAGGCAAGGATGCCCTCTGTCTCCATTGCTATTTGCTATCGCAATAGAACCTCTGGCCATCTGGTTGCGTGCCGACAGGGCCATGCAGAGACCTATGGAGGGGCAGGGACTCAAATTTAAAAAAGGGGCACATTGAACAAAAACTCCATACAACAACACAGCAACAACCCATATTAATCAAGAATTTATCATGCGGGGAAATGCAAAGCAAATATAGTCTATATTTTCCCCAACAGGTATAAAGTTTCTGTTTCTGCTGCTGACAGTCCTGGAGGGCTGATCTGATCTGAGACTGTAGCTGTTAAACAGACCAGAGGAGAGAAGGTCAAAGGTTATAAAGTTATGAAACAACCAAAATTGCTTCCATTTTACTAATTAAGCCCTAGTAATATCTATTTAACCTCTAGAGCAACCTGGCTGCAGACTGATTTATAGATCAAAAAAGCTCAAAGGGGTTAACTCTATATAATAGTTTGATGCTAGCATCTCTGAGATCTAGAATTATAAGACTGGAATATCAAGGCAAAGAAAACTCAGTAGCTGCTGGTAGGGGCCATTCAGGGGCCCCTAGAAATGGTTTAATTGTAACACAGACCATAGATCTAAACCTGTAGCATCATTTATAGAGAATGACAATGTTATTAAATTTGATTTAGACTTAGACTTAGACTTAGACTGACTTTATTGTCATTTTGCATGCACAGGGTGTATACAGAACGAAATTTCGTTGCATACGGCTCAGGACAGTGTTTTGAGGTTCCAATGTTGTGAGGTTACTCCAGAATAAAATAAAAAAAATAAAATAAAATAAAATACAGTATCAAATATGAATATAAATATGAATATAAAATATAAAGTGCAGGACTGACAGTAAAATGGAAGTTACTTAGTTCTGTACATGTGCAAGGTATGAAGTGGAGACCAGATTTTGAGTGCAGTCCAGTTAAGAGTTCAGCAGTCTGGCAAGTGGGAAAAAGCTATTTCGGAACCTGGTGGACCTGCACCGGATGCTGCGGAACCTCTTTCCAGAGGGCAGCAAGGAGAACAGTCCATGGTGGGGGTGTGAGGGGTCACTGATGATGTTTCGGCCTCGGGACACGCAGCGCTGGGATGAAATGTCCTGAATGGAGGGAAGGGGGGCCCCGATGATCCTCTCTGCTGTCCGCACCACTCTCCTCACTTTCTTCCAGTCGGAGGCGCTGCAGCCTCTACACCACACAGAGAGGCAGCTGGTCAGAATGCTCTCTATGGTGCTTCTGTAGAACGTCTTGAGGATGGGCAGGGGCAGGTGTTTAATACATCAGCTGAGTAAAATAAATAGTACATTTAGGATTTAATTAGGAAGTTTACTTTGTAAAACTTCAAACAATCATCTTGATAGCTTGATTGTTGTGTTACCATGGCTACAATATGGTGTAATCTTTGTGTTTGAATTGGGTTTGTTCACAAATACATCTAAGCAAATAACCAATAATCAGTGATTGATTTTAAACTCTGCCAGTAAACCTGGTCTCCCTCTCATAGAGTCACCTTATCTATATTTAAGCATGTTAGCGATGCTGAGGTTCTTAGTAGGACGGGTTCCGGAAGGAGGGGGAAAGGCCCCATATTACCTTGGGCCGGCCCTGGAGGAACAGCTGCTGCGATGTGCATCTCTGGAATCTACCTGGAATCTACCTGGAATCCCCCGGTGGCCCCTGTCAGTCCCCTGATGCTTTGGGGACATTTTGATTCAGTTCATTGTGGCATGTTTGGCTTTTTGCTGCGGTTCTAATTATTACTACAATATTTTCTCTGATGTTTATTTTGTGAACTCTAAATTCTCTGGGCCGAATCTTCCTTTAACACTTGAGGTTCTGCAATAAGTTCCATTTACAGCCCAGAACCTCCAGCCCAGATCCCGTCAGCAGTGGCTTTAACCCGCCTGGTAGAAACGTTAAGGATAAGCAGAGAGAACAGAGAGCAGGTAGTACCAGGTGGTACCAGGTGGTACCTGGGCTTTGAGCTGTGTTGCTACTTGCGGTGACAGTCGGTATCATGTCTTATATCAGGATGTCTGATATAAAGACAGATATTCTTTATATCTGTCGGTGGACTGACTCAGACTGCCTTTAGTGAACTGGGCTTTTAGCAGAATGATTAAGTTAAAGTCAGAAGTTTTCTCTGCAGTCGAAGCATTTATGAGTTTAGGGGCGAGGCGGGTTTTGTCCCGCTATTGCAAGGACGATTATGAAAATATAAATAAAAACAGTTTTTCTAACGTCAACATCAGACCTACGTTTTTATTCACAAACCAGTGTATGAAAAAATATTCTTGGCCATAATTTGATAGTTAGAGGACACAGATCCGTCCCCTCCTCCTCTTCACCATGGACCCGGAGTCTGAACAACATGGAGGCTCTGAGAGTCATTATTAGACTGATGGCAGAAAGAATAGTTTATTTTTACTAAATTATTATATTTAGCTAAATATTATTGCTGAGGGGCACAAACAGGCCTTCTGACATACAGATTAAAAATAACATAAAAAGAAATTTTAAAAAAAAACTCAAAAAGGGCACTAGGGGCATCAAGGATAAAGAGGGCAGGGGCTCAAGCCCCCCACACTCCCCCTCTGCACGTGCCTGCGTGCCGAGGAGGGCTTTAAGGGTATTCTGAGATCTGGTGTAACCCATAAGGTGTCCCTTTATGCGGATGACCTACTCTTATACATTTCCGATCCTCATGCATTCATGAGCAATAAATATTGTGCTATTATAAATATTGTGCTATTATCAGTATTGAACCAAAGAAAGCAAGTTTCAAGCCTTTAAAATTATGATGCTTTTTATGGGTCAAATACACTCTTTCTGTGATGATTCCAGCAAAATATCTTATATTGGGATTTTAAGAGATAAGGTCCTCAAATGTGTGGAGGCAGTCATTAATTAAACTAATCTCTACTATTACTCATTCTATGAGTTTACTGAGTCCTTTAAACAGACTTTCGATCTGGGATCCAGTAGTGAGGAAAAGGCTCTGGAATTTAAAGCAGGGCAATCGATCTGTTTCAGAGTTGGTCTTTGAATTCTGCACTTTAGCAGCTGAAACGGGGTGGAATAACGTCACACTTAAAGAAGCCTTCCACAATACTCTTTCATAGAAATTAAAAGACGAACTTGCTTACTTTGACGAATCTGACACTCTAGAGAAGTTAATCAATATAACAGTTTGTTTTGACAACAGAATGAGACAGAGGTCCAGACAAAGAACTGTTTCTTCCTCTGTCCCATTGAGAACCGAAACACCCAGATCTCCCTTCCGTTACTTCTGCCTGAGCCCAGGCAGATTGGTCGAGCCCGTCTTACACCTGAGAAGCTGCAATGTAGATGAGACACCGATTGCTGCCTGTGGGTCTCCCACTCACTTTATTTCAAATTGCCCGGTTCGCTGAAAAGCCGAGGCACATCAGTGAGTGTGGGGGTGCTGGCTGGAAAGCTCAGTAATCTTCATTTTACTATCCCCTCTTTGCTCAGTGTTCATCAAGAGATGCACTACATACTGTCATTCATTGATTCAGGGTCGGAACAAAACCTAATCAATCTATAAATTGTTAAACAGTATGGTATCCCGATTTAAAATCTCCCTTCTCCCATTCCAGTCAGAGACTTGGACAGAGGTCCATTAAGTACCATACCGATCACTTTCCTTGGTGGTCTCAGGAAATCATCACAAACCAATTTTATTTTTTGTTCTTCCTAGGAAGCCCGCTCCCCTTGTTCTCGGAACCAGAATTTCCAGATCTGTCCTCTGTTCTTACAGAATACCATGACCTAAAAAGAGCATTCAGCAAAACACTGGCTCTATCTCTACGTCTGCATTGTGCCATTGAACTGCTCAAATCAAATCACCATTAAAAACAAATACTCTCTTCCCCTGATTTTTCAGTTCAAAAACCTACTATCTTCTCCAAACTCGACCTACGCAACTTAGTTCGTATGAGAGAAGGAGACAAATGGAAAGCTGCATTCAAAACTCACATTGGACATTTTGAATACCTGGTTATTCTTCAGCGCTTACTTGAGAACAACTTGTTTGTAAAAGCAGAAAATTGTGACTTTTTTATATGTCTTCCTTAACCTTTTTGGGCTATATGTTGGAGGATGGACAGGTGAAAACGAATCTAGAGAAGATTTGTACCGTTAAGGAATGGACAACCCCAACCTCCAGGAAGCGGCTGCAGTGTTTCCTTGGCTTCGCAAACTTCTTCAGACGACTCATCAAAGACTTCAACCTTATTGCAGCTCCCTTAACATTCCTTAGAAGAAATCTTTCTCCTGGACTCAAGAAGCCGACCAAACCTTCTCAGACCTCAGGAAGATTTTTTTCAATGCTTTCATTCCTTTCTCAACAACAAACTTCACCCATTTGCATTCTTTTCGTTCAACGTTTCTCTTCGCCGTCATACTACCATCTAAAAAATATTGCTAAAATTATGTCCCCACAAGATTCTGAAAAATTAGTTCATGCCTTTGTTTTTAGTAGACTTGATTACTGCAATGCCATTTTTACTGGATTATCAAAAAAAGCAATAAGATAGCTCCAGCTTGACCAGAATACCGCTGCAAGAGTCCTTACTAAAACAAAAAGAGATCTGCATATCAGTCCAGTTCTAAGATCCCTGCACTGGCTTCCTGTTGCTCAAAGAATAGAATTCAAAATCTCCTTAATAGCTTACAAAGCACTTCATAATAGAAACCCAGACTACATTTCTGATCTTCCCCAGCCCTATATACCACTCAGACCTTTAAGATCATCCGAATCAAACCTACTAACTATTCTGGGAGTCAGAACTAAATATGGCTTTTCATTTCTATGCTCCACTGCTCTAGATTAAGCTTCCTGTTCATTGTAAGACTGCCCCTACCTTGAGTTTATTTAAAACAAGGTTAAAAACCTTCTTATTTGAAGTTGCCTATTCTTAATTTTTTTTATTTTATTTTATTCATTCACTATATTTAAAATTTTTAATGTTTACTGTGTCTATTTTTAATATGCTTGATTTTTTTTAACCATCTTCTTGTTGTATGTTGTTTTTAACTTTCTTGTACAAATACTTTGAATTGTCTTTGGCTGAAATGTGCTATATTAATAAAGTTGCCTTGCCTTGCCTTGCCTTAGCCTGAACTCTATTATAACATTGGTGACCGGGAACTCTTAGCTATTGAATTAGCATTGGAAGAGTGACAACACTGGCTTGAAGGCACAGAACAACCTGCCTTAGTTTGGACATACCAGAAAAACCTAGCTTATACATGTTCTACTAAGTGCCTAAACCCAAGACAGGCCCCAACATGTTTTCCACTCACATGGCATCCATTCAGAGATTGTATCCAATAGAGGGCCTCAGTTTGTCTCTCAGGTCTGAAAAGAAGACTTTTGTTGACTTTAATCCTGTCTTCCCTCTGACTTTCATCCCCAAACCAATGGACAATTTGAGAAAATGAATCAAGAGCTAGAAATTGCCCTGCATCATGTTTCAGCCTCTAAGTCTGGTTCTTTGAGCACCCACTTGCCTTGGGTGGAATATGGGCACAACTCTAATAATTTCAATCAGAAATAATAAGTAATCATTACAGACTCTGACTAAAATATCCATTAGTTTGATGTGTCAATTTGTGATGATAGGACAGTGCAGTCTACATGTGTAAATTTAGTGCCTTTCAATCAGATCAGAAGCAAACACAGAAGTTGTATGACAATTATTGCAAAGACACCGTTTTCCTTTCCCCTGTCAGACCAGGACAGCTATGACTGAATGTAGTGTGAAGTGCTTTGGGGTACCCTAGACTTGATACAGCACTATACAGACCATTTACAATTTAAAAACTCCTGTTGACTACTTTGCCAAATAGGGAGGTGGAATTTCTATATATATTTTTTATAAATGAGGACTGAATTCCACCCTACTTCTTAATGTTGCTATGGCATCAAAAATGGCATTGAGTATTTTTCCTAGTATCGGTACTGAGTTTAAAATTTAGTACCGACAACTCCAGCATTTTAACAGTGTTATAGTACAAGTACATTTCAGTGTGGAAGTTCTTTTTACCTTGAGGCCGTGAGAGGGTTTTTTATATTATTTAATTGCCCAGACAAATGTCACATACTGTCAGACACAAAATGTCTGTTTGGTCTATTTTGTGATTATATCAACATGCATCTAGGTTCTGGCTCAAATATAAAATTTCAAATTTTTTTTATACCAAAACAGATTTACATCTATGTTTTTCTTCCTTTCTTTTCTTAAAAGGAAATTACAAATGATATAAAATATATTATGATGTAATTCAGTGATTCTTGAGAAGAGAGACAAAACAGGTCCTATGGATAAAGCACAAAATTTGAATAAAATTATACACAAAATATAATTTGTTCAAATATCTGACTAACGTAACCTGGGCCATGTGAGCACAACAATGTATGTTTTTCTGGTGTTTGCTGAATATTTTTTTATTTTAAACATTGTAGTAGGTGGATGGTGTCCAAGCAGACACCCCTTGTCCTGGAGCAAAACTCAATACATTATAATAGTTTAAAACAATTAAAGGAATACTAAGATAATATATTATCTTTAACTTATGCAATTAAGTATAAGTATTCAAATAAATAATTATAAAAGTATCAATGAATTGAATTAAAAATAATTTTTATATATTTTCCAACTCCATTGAATTTGTCCCAAGTTTTTGTCAACACCGTCAGGCATAAAAAGAATGTAAAAAAAAATCAGGCATTATTGGGGGACATCAGAACTTCAGAGGACCCCATGACCTCTTCCTTTCTCTTCCTTTGCTAAGAGGGCTAGGTAGCTCTGGTTAGCTTACGTTATTCTTTAGTTTTTTCTTCTATTTTATTCCTAATTTGCTCGTCACAACTATGATGTGTCAACATCATAACTGACAATTTACAAAACTTTGATGAAATTTGATGAACCTCTTTTTCATCAAAAAAAAGAGGTAACTCTTACTTGTGTTTGCAAGTAAGAGGCATCTTTACATTTCCAAAACATTATTTGTCATATTTGTGTACATAAGCTTGAGGAATAATTGAAAAATAAATTGGGAAAATTTAAACCCATTTTGTCCCACATCTCAAGAATCACTGAATAACTATAATTTGGGATATTTACGGGAAAATAGTAATAGTAATGGAGCACAGCGGGAAAGAGGGTTAGAATACAGTAGTTTCCTGGCTAAAATGGGAGACTTGACAGGTATGGATCATCTGAAGCAAGAGTATTCTTTAAAGACTGTGTCTTAACAGTTAATCCTTTCTGCAAGCTATATTGACCTGTGACTGTTTTCTTTGTATCTTTAGGTGGCAGTAGTTGTGACAGAACCTGACTCAGAGCAAATTGAAGACATTTCCACACCACCGACTGAACCTCAGGTGGAACCAATTGAAGGCATTGCCACGGAATCCTGAACTGAGCTTTCACTGCTAAGAGTAGAAAATTTGATCGTCATTAATAAAAATTTTGTTTTCAGAAACTCCGTATGATTACATATTTGTTGATGGTTGCATTTGAAGTTAACTGGAAACAAATGATTTTAGGTTAAAAAAATAGCCCCAGTAATTTTTTAATCCTTTCCAATCCATTGTCCTAAGCTGATATATTACAAGTTTATAGGGAAATTTGGACTGAAGTTAATTCAGTTAAAGTCAATTAAATTAATTTTATTAGAAACAATTAAACTTGGGAAGCAGACATACAGTAACTGTAGATTGAACTTAAAGCTGAGACTGTGAGGTAGGTAAATCTTGTTAAGAAGTTCAGGAATCGGGATGTACTATACTCTGTGCATAGATGTGTCCACTCTATAATTCCATCTTCATAATTTGTGTTGTCTGCTAAAATACATTTTTATATAGCGCTTTCCTTGTCCGGTTGGTCATCCAATTTGCTTTTCACTAACAGTACTGTTCACTTGGCACAACTTCATCTGTACAGTTTTAACAGATATTGACATACACCCACTCATCAGCAAACTTACTCATACCACACACCTTCTAATTGGCACACAGTGTCTGATCCCTAATCTATAAGTCTTTGCTGCACTTTAATTACTAGTTAGAAATGTGAGAAATTATGCAGAGAAATGCTTGTATCCAAGTATTATTTATTTTCTTTTTCAAAGTGTTAACCACTGAGTAATCACGGGTTCCACGAAATGTAAACGGCCATTATTTCATTTGTAATTATAGAATAGAATTGAATTTTATTCTGCTTATAATTCAGCACAGCTTGCTACTCATGTATACTACGCACTGCTGTCACATTAGGTCTACTATCTTCATATGAATGTATCAACATTGCAATCACAGTAAAAATAAAGTTAATGATTTGAAAACTCAAACAGTATTCATGATTGATTTTTCAATTACCATGAATTTCACTGCTGTTGTGAATAAATAATACTAATGGTAAGACAACAGCTGAAAGGCCTTTATTTTGTCTTTGCAACATCTTTTATCCAAGAGTTTCCTTTAGATCCAATGGAAACACCTAAAACACAAGGTGGATGTCATAGAAGAAATGTTAAAGGGAACACCAAGTCAGATAAATATTTTAAAGCAATGGAAATGGTTTCTCAGAAAAGTGAATATTCATCATGTGGAAGTGAAAAATAGCCTACCTATGCCAGGCTATTTTTCATAGCAGCTGTATTACAATACCAAAGCAATTGGTTGCTCCTGGCAGTGATCAAAAAAAGTCACAGTCAACTTTTCTTTGTCAAACTTCTGAAAACAGAAGTCAAAAGGTGAGTTCTGAAAGTTGTAGAGAATGAATCTAAAGCTTACACATGATGCGTTGACATAAGCAGAAAGTGAGAAATCTCATAAGTGGTGTTTTACTAGGTTGTATGTATTCAAATTCCTACCCCACACTGAATTCACTGTAAAAAAAAAACAAGTAAATTACTGGCAGCAGGAATGCCAGAAATGTACCGTTTTTAACAGGTCATTCACTGTCATTTAATTTAACAATATTTTACTGTAAATTGAATAACAGTAAATCAATGGCTCATTGGGTAGAGGAAGACAAGGAAAACCCGCTCTTCTTTAATCTTGAAGTAAGAGGTGTCATGAAGTGGTGAGGTGAGGGGTGGTGAGGCAGACGCAGCGGACCCAGGTATGATGAATAATGAAATTTTAATGATGAATAAGTCCAGCAACAACGAGCAGCAGGCACATGGACACACTGACGACGAATAGACTAGACATTGACGAGGACCCGACGAGGAACAAGGAACACAGGTGGAGTTAAATACATGGGAGGGTAATGACAGAACGAGACACACCTGGGAACAATCAAGGGGAGGACAGGACAACCTAGAGACTCAAGGACACAAAAAACTCTAAATGAACACAGAAAACACAGATCCTGACAGTACTCCCCCCCTCAAGGGCGGCTACCAGACGCCCAAAAAAAAAAAAAAAAAAAAAAAAAACACACAAGGGTGGGCGGAGGGGCGCTGGACGGGGGGCCAGAGTCCAGAAAAAAACAAAAAACAACCCACCATTGTGGGCGGAAACACAGGAAGGGCCAAGAGTCCAAAAATAAACAAAAAACTACCCACAGGGTGGGCGGAGGCAAAAGAGGTGGGGACCACGGAGGTGGTCCGGCGGTCGTCCGCGGCGCTGGAGGCGGGAACCACGGAGGTGGTCCGGCGGTCGTCCGCGGCGCTGGAGGCGGGAACCACGGAGGTGGTCCGGCTGTCGTCCGCGGCGCAGGAGGCGGTCCGGCAGCCGTCCGCGGCGCTGGAGGCGGGAACCCCGGAGGCCGGACCCCCGGAGGCGGTCCAGCGGCCGTCCGCGGCGCTGGAGGTGGCGATGAGGAGTCCCAGGGGCCGCTCACAGACGGCGACGACGAGCCCCCCGAGGCAGGGTCTCTGGTGGAGCACAGAGAGTCGGGGTCTCGGTAGGAACGCAGAGGGTCAGGGTCTCGGGAGGAACGCAGAGGGTCAGGGTCTCGGGAGGAACGCAGAGGGTCAGGGTCTCGGGAGGAACGCAGAGGGTCAGGGTCTCTGGAGGAACGCAGAGGGTCTGGGTCTCTGGAGGAACGCAGGGAGTCTCTGGAGGAACGCAGGGAGTCTCTGGAGGAAGTCCAGGGCGAAGCCTCGGAACCAGCTGCGGAGGTGAGCCGGAGCGAAGCCTCGGAACCGGCTGCGGAGGTGAGCCGAACCGGCTGCAGAGGTGAGCCGGAGCGAAGCCTCGGAACCGGCTGCGGAGGTGAGCCGGAGCGAAGCCTCGGAACCGGCTGCGGAGGTGAGCCGGAGCGAAGCCTCGGAACCGGCTGCGGAGGTGGTAGCTCCGGAAAGCGACGAGGGGCCGGGTCTGCCGGCGGCTCACGTCGCTGTCTCCGAGCTGGCAGCGGAGGTGGCGGCTCCGGAAAGCGACGAGGGGCCGGGTCTGCCGGTGGCTCACGTCGCTGACTTCCCGGATGGAGGTATCGACGGGGGCCGAATCCGGGGGGTGCCAACACCAGCCTTGTTCCCCGGAAAAGCTCCCGCTGCAGGTCAGAGAGAGCTTCAGCCAGTGTCCTCTCCTCCCTGCCGGATCTCCGCCTCGATCCGCTCTGCCCTTTTGGAGGGAACCTCCTTAATGCAGCTGGGTCCATCATGAGCGAGCCTCACCGATCGGTCTGGTCGGGTCCTTCTGTCATGAAGTGGTGAGGTGAGGGGTGGTGAGGCAGACGCAGCGGACCCAGGTATGATGAATAATGAAATTTTAATGATGAATAAGTCCAGCAACAACGAGCAGCAGGCACATGGACACACTGACGACGAATAGACTAGACATTGACGAGGACCCGACGAGGAACAAGGAACACAGGTGGAGTTAAATACATGGGAGGGTAATGACAGAACGAGACACACCTGGGAACAATCAAGGGGAGGACAGGACAACGAAGAGACTCAAGGACACAAAAAACTCTAAATGAACACAGAAAACACAGATCCTGACAAGAGGAGCAAGCAAAAGATAAAATTCACACGCTAGTCATTAATGATATTACCATAAAAACCCAAGGAAAAAGAAACAAGAAATTTTATGGTCATTTGAATAAATCAAACTATTCAAAGGATGATTGCCATTTATTTGTTGAAAACATTAAAAAGTCTGATAAAATAGTGGAAGAAACAACTTCTAGCGGAAAGAAATTATTTGTCGAGTGCATTTCCACTGGTGAACTATTTCCAACTATGAAACAAGGCCACAATACTCTTATTCCTAAATCAAAAAAAAAAAAAAACTTTTGTTGAAAAACTGGAGACCAATAACATTATTATGTAATGATTACAAACTCTTAGGGTATGTGTATGCAAACCAATTGAATATAAGTAACAGAAATATTTGAATGTCAGTCAGCTTTTAATAGAGGCAGAGTATTCATAATTATTGCATACTTGTTCTTGATGTGTTAGATCGAGAATCCATTGACCCTGATGGTTTAACTTTATTTTAACATTTTTACAAGATCTTTGATATGGATGAACACAACATTTTACTTACTTTAAACTTCTAGGGTTTTGCTGAAAATTTTTGGAACATTTTAAAAATGTTTACACTGATACATTTAGCTCTGTATCTCTCAACCCTGGTATGACACCCAAATTTAGAGTTCTACATTCTGATTTAGTCAATCATCACTCAAGAATCCCTTAATAAGGCCTAACATCTATTAATTCACATGCTTCCCAGCCATGCTTTGAACTTGCATGTGCACCTTTCCTTCCTGTCTGACTTTCAGTTGGATAGTCCAATTGGCTCAATTCCCTCAGAGGTCCCAATCCTTCCACTAGTGATGGCCAAATAAAGCTTCTTGAAGCAATAAAGTTTTCCAGCCCCTTGCTTTGCCCAAACATTCATTACTTGATGCTTCATGCATTACTCACTTGTTACATCTGCTGCTGAAACTATAACAACCTTATTACTCAGATAGAGCTTCAAAAAATTACTAAATGCAATTTTGTCACAAAGTTTTGCCAAACTCATGTTTAGTAACAGGAGAGTCAATTAAATCCTATTTAACTGTCATCTTTTTTAGTTATTAAAATGATTTGTAGCCAAACTAATCCTGCTATATGTTGACTGTCATATGCGCACATGTGATGCAGCTGTGTGAGGAAGGATGTTGTAGTGTGTGGACACACTCTACAACAGTGAACAAGCACTCAGACTGTATTGGGCTGAAAAGGCATTTCTTACAGTGAATGATGGTCTTTTGTTAAAGGGGGAAAACAACTATGAAAAATGATGTGCTCATGAGATAACATGAAGGACATCAGGGAGTGGTGAAATGTCGAGAACGAGCATGGCAGTCACTGAGCCTGCAGCTAAAGGAACTGGTTCTAAAATGCCACACCTGCAACAGAGAGAAAGAAAATCACACTGAGCTACTGATGCCATCATAGTATCCAGACAGACCATGACAAAAAACTTGCTGCTGATCTGTTTACTTTGCAAGGGAAAAATTATATTCTGGTTGTGGCTTATGCATCAAGATTTGTGGAAATTGCTCAACTAAGTCCCACAAGATCAGCCGATGTGATGATTCCTGAAATCTGTGTTTGAAAGTAATGATCATAGATAATGGCTGTGTGCTGAGCCCCCTGCTCTATTGTTTGTACACATACGACTGCACCTGTGCCCACCACAGCAACACCATCATCAAGTTTGCTGATGACACCACAGTGGTGGGGCTCATCTCAGGAGGCGACGAGTCTGCCCACAGGGGTGAGGTGGAGCGGCTGTTGCAGTGGTGCAGGGAGAACAATCTGCTCCTCAACAACTCAAAGACAAAAGAACTCATAATAGATTACAGGAGAAATAAAACGGACATTACACCACTAACCATTGGGGGAAAATGTGTGGAGAGGGTAGCTGATTTCCGTTTCCTGGGGGTCCACATTGAGCAGGGCCTCACATGGAACATGAACACCTTCGAGCTGATAAAAAAGGCCCAGCAAAGACTGTACTTCCTGAGGGTTCTCAGGAGGAACAACATCAAGGAGAAGCTGCTGGTGTCCTTCTACAAGTGCTCCATAGAGAGCATACTGACCTACTGTATCTGCGTATGGTATAACAGCAGCACTACGGCTCAAAGGAAAGCTCTCCAAAGGGTTGTGAATACAACCCAAAAAATCATCTCCCCTCACTGGAGGACCTGCACAGCGACCGCTGTCTAAGAAAAGCACAACACATCACAAAGGACACTTCTCACCCCGGACATTCTCTGTTCACACTGCTGCCTTCAGGCAGAAGATACAGAGCAATCAGAACAAGAACCAACCGTCTCAGAGACAGTTTTTACCCGATAGCAATAACAAAACTAAATGCAATCAAAAACAACCATTAAACATCATAAATGATGTATGTGAGAATGTGGCTGTTCTTATTTATTAGTTTTTTTTGTTTTTGGTTTTTTTTACCAGTTATTTGTTAATTCTTACATTGTGTGTGAATTGTGAGACAGTTATTTTTTGTTTTTAAGCATATGCACTGACTGATGGCACCTTTAATATTTCGTTGTCCTTGTGACAATGACAATAAAGATTTATCTTATCTAATGGTCCTGTCATGTTTGGTTCCAGTTTACGAACCCACATGCACGAACACAATCAGGAGACGCGTGTGCAAAACAATAATGAAGTTTATTTACAAGAGGGAATAGGGTTGGGGAGAAAACACGGAGCAGGAGTCTGGAAGGGGCAACCAGTTCAGCCACTGTCAACGAGGAGAAGCTGTTAGAATATATGAATCCAGGAAGGTGGATGAATATATATGTTGACGCAGGGAAAGGCTTACTAGGAGCGGATGGATGTTTCCTTTGGAGCAACAACGGACCCAGGGGCGGCGTGGAGAGGCAACGAACCGTTGGAGGGCGGACAGGTAAGTCAGACTGAGCGGAGGAGCGAACTGACGGCTGGTCGGAGTCCGGGACAAACGACCCACAGAACTCTCCTCTCGGAAAACTCCGGAGGAATCCAGGTAGACCTGACAACAGGGAAAAAACACAGGAGGCGATTATCTTAGGAAATGCTCAGAGGGCCTACTCAGGAACGATTTGTTACCAAGGTAAACAAACACTCAGGCAAGGAAGTGTCGCTCGCTGCTTCTTAAATACTCCCAGCCTCAGTCAGACAATGTGCCACAGGTGTGTCCCCGGGTTCGACCCCACGCCTCTCCAGGGGCTCTGCTCCTAGGCGGCATCTGGTGGAGGAAGTGGGAAGCAGCAGGCTTCCACAAAAAACAAAACACCGATCCTGACAGTACCCCACCCTCAACGGATGCCCCCTGGCGGCCGAGAAGAGGTGGACGGCAGAGAGGCGGCGTAGTCCCTTATCAAAGAGGGGTCAAGAATAAAAGAACGGGGAACCCAGGAACGGTCCTCCGGGCCGTAGCCCTCCCAGTCGATGAGGTACTGAAACCCACGACCTCGCCGACGGGAGTCCACAATCCGGTGGACGGAGTATGCCGGGTGACCGTCAACATCACGGGCGGGAGGAGGGGGTTCGGCCGGAGGGCAAAGGGGGCTCGACCGGACCGGTTTGACCTGGGAGACATGGAAGGTGGCGTGAATACGTAAGGAGGGGGGCAGACGAAGTCGTAGAGCCGTCGGACTGACAACCGACAAAATCTCAAACGGACCAATAAATTTAGGTGACAACTTCCTGGACAATGACTTTAGGGGAATATCCTTAGTGGACAGCCAAACCTTCTGACCAGCTGTATAGACTGGAGCTGGCGTCCTCCTGCGGTCGGCCAGACGTTTGTTTCGTGCGGCTGTGTGGTTGAGTGCGGTTACAGTCTCCCTCCATATCTTATTGCAGCGGCGGATATGATGCTGAACTGAGGTTACCGAAATCTCGCCCTCGTCAACGGATAATAAAGGTGGTTGGTACCCCAGGGAGACCTCGAACGGAGACAACCCTGTAGCAGAAGAGATGTGGCTATTGTGGGCGTACTCGACCCAAGGGAGATGCTGAGCCCAGTCTTCGGGGTTGGAGGAGGAGATGCAGCGTAAGGTAGCCTCCATCTCCTGGTTCATCCTCTCGGTTTGCCCGTTGGTCTGGGGATGATAACCGGAAGAGAGAGCAGTTTTGGCACCCAATGCAGAACAGAACTGTTTCCAAACCTGTGATGTGAACTGGGGGCCCCGATCCGACAGGATCTCTTGAGGCATGCCATGCAGCTTGAAGACATGCTTAATCAATAACTGGGCGGTCTGAGCAGAGGTGGGAAGCTTGCGGAGAGGAATGAGATGGCAGGATTTCGAAAAGCGGTCAATGACAGTAAAAATGGTGGTCATACCTTTAGACGGGGGTAGTCCAGTAACGAAGTCTATGGCAATGTGCGACCAGGGTCTCTTGGGAATGGGAAGGGGCTGTAACAACCCTGCGGGAGGCTGGTGAGATGACTTGTTTCTCGAACAGACGGGGCAGGCGAGAACAAACTCCTTCACATCCTTGTGAACAGAGTCCCACCAAAACCTGCGATTAATTAACCCGACTGTGCGGCTCATACCTGGGTGTCCGGAGAATTTGGATGAATGTATCCACCGTAGGAAGCGGGGTCGGACGGAGGTGGGGACATAGATTCTCCCTTGGGGACAGGACTCGGGTGGGGGCTCCAGGCGTTGAGCCTGACGGATTATATCCTCCATTTCCCATGTCACCACCCCTACGGTGCAGCTAGGGGGCAACAAGGGTGCTGGACCCTCATCAGAATCATCAGGCGTGTAGAGTCTGGAGAGGGCATCCGGCTTGACGTTTTTAGATCCTGGGCGGTAGGAAATGGACAGATTAAACCAGGAAAAGAATACTGACCAGCGGGACTGTCGGGGGTTGTTCTGTTTAGCGGATTGCAGGTATGAAAGATTCTTATGGTCAGTCCAGACAACTACAGGATGTTCAGCTCCCTCCAGCCAATGACGCCACTCCTCCAAGGCGAGCTTTATCGCCAACAACTCCCGATCTCCCACGTCATAGTTTCGTTCAGCCGGGGACAGTCTGCGGGAGAAAAAGGCACAAGGGTGAGTGTTGTGATCTTGCGAAGAAATTTGGGACAGGACGGCTCCTACTCCAGAGTCTGATGCATCGACCTCCAAAATAAACTGCTTGGTAGGGTCTGGCTGGATGAGGATGGGTGCATTAGCAAACAATGACTTCAAACGTGCAAAAGCATCCTCTGCCTCGGGCGTCCAGGTAAACGTTGTCTTGGTGGATGTAAGTGCCGTCAATGGAGCAGCCGTCCGGCTGTAGTCGCGTATAAAGCGGCGATAGAAATTGGCGAACCCTAGAAATCTTTGCAGTTGCTTCCGGGTTTCTGGTTTGGGCCACTCCAATACTGCTTTTATCTTATCCCCCGACGGTCTTACCTGTCCGCCCTCGAGCACATAGCCGAGGAAGGTGACTGAGGGTTGATGAAACTCACACTTTTCGGCTTTGACATAAAGCCGGTTCTCAAGGAGGCGCTGGAGAACATGTCGGACGTGCCGTTTGTGTTCCTTCAGGGAGCTGGAATAAATCAGGATATCATCCAGATAGACAAATACAAAATCATTAATAAAGTCTCTTAACACGTCATTCACTAATGCTTGGAAGAAGGCGGGAGCATTTGACAGGCCGAAGGGCATGACTAAATACTCATAGTGACCCATAGGTGTTTTAAAAGCAGTCTTCCATTCATCCCCTTCGCGAATTCGAAGGAGGTGGTAGGCATTTCTTAGGTCTAGTTTGGTGAAAATGGTCGCTCCCTGAACAGGTTCGAAGGCAGAAGAGAAGAGTGGTAGCGGGTATTTGTTTTTAACAGTTATTTGGTTCAATCCTCTGTAATCAATGCATGGCCGTAGCGAGCCATCTTTTTTCCCAACAAAGAAAAATCCAGCCCCTAGGGGTGAGGTGGATGATCGAATGATACCTGCTGCTAGGGAATCATTAATGTACTTCTCCATGGTTTGGCGTTCGGGCCGGGAGATATTGTACAGACGACTGTTGGGTAGTGGGGCGCCAGGCAGAAGGTCGATGGCGCAGTCGTATGGACGATGAGGTGGAAGTGACAGGACGTTATCTTTATTAAATACAGGCGCCAGATCATGGTATTCAACGGGTACAGAGGAAAGGTCGGGGGATTCACTCTCAGAAGGATCCTTAGTTGGGGAGCTCGAGGGAATAGCTGAACGGAGGCAAGTAGCATGACAGTTGGACGACCAGGACTCTATGTGAGCTTTAACCCAGTTAATGTGAGGGTTATGGGCAGATAACCAGTTAAATCCTAGAACAATGGGAGAACTGGCAGCACTGAACACAAAAAAGGATATTGATTCAGTATGGTTACCTGAAACGACAAGACAGACTGGCTTGGTTTTGTGTGTGATATGAGGTAATGCTTTACCGTTAAGGGCAGCAACACGGAGGGGAACCGGCAGTGGTTCTACCTCAATGGACATCTGCTTGGCCAGAGTCGAGTCGATTAGATTTTGTTCGCAGCCCGAGTCGATAAGTGCTGACAGGGGAAGAGACAAGTGATTATTTATGAGAGTTGCCGGTAGGATGAGACGAGATTGGGTTGTGGGTGTTGGCTCCAACAGTCTCCTCGTCGTTACTGTCGGATCTGGGGGTTTAAACGGACTTGACAGTTGGCAATGAAGTGGCCAGACTCACCACAGTACAGGCAAAGACGTGAATGTAACCTCCTACGTCTCTCCTCCGGGGTTAAGTGAGTTCGCCCCAGCTGCATGGGTTCAGGCTCGGGAAGAGGTGTCGATGCAGGGGATTCAGGAGAAATAGCAGGTAGGTTCTGAAAATGAGATCTAAAAGGTGAGTCACGACGGTTTCGTTCTTTAGCACGTGATCTGATGCGGTTATCTATCTTTATGGTGAGTTTAATGAAATCTTCTAAAGTCTCTGGTTCATCTAAAGTGGCTAGTTCATCCTTTACCTGCTCACTCAGAGCGTGGAAATAAGCGCTCTTTAGCGCAGCTGCGTCCCAACCAGATGCTGCAGCTTTAATTCTAAAGTCAATAGCGAACTCAGAAACTGTTCTTTGACCCTGCTTGAGAGTCCACAGCTCTCGGGAAACTGAAGTCTTGTCGGTGTCACGACAAAAAACCTGCTTAAATTCCTTCACAAACTCAGAAAATGTGCACCCAAAATTGGTGGGGGAGGGAAACCTAGCCTCAGCCCACTCCAGAGCACGTCCAGTTAGCAAGGATAACATATAAGCTATTTTGGCATTATCATGGCGAAAACTCTGAGGTGAGTGGTTGAAAATGATTCCACATTGCAAAATAAAGCCTTTACACTTCCTCACCTCACCACAGAATTTCTCAGGTGCTGGCGGTCGTACCTCCGAAAACGTGGCGTGGCTAGATGGATCCGGAACTTGAGCTGCCGCTGGCGGTGCGCTCGGGTCCGGTTGGGCAGATCCCTGGAGGAAATTGGATATTTCGGCTAACCGGCGGTTGGTTTCTGCTTGCCGGCTACCTAGCTCTCGCAGGGCTGCGTCATGAGACTGAATGAGAGATTGTTGTTCAGCCAAGGCTCTCCTAATTGCGTCTGCAGGGGTAGACTGTTGGCCTGAGTGTTCTGTCATGTTTGGTTCCAGTTTACGAACCCACATGCACGAACACAATCAGGAGACGCGTGTGCAAAACAATAATGAAGTTTATTTACAAGAGGGAATAGGGTTGGGGAGAAAACACGGAGCAGGAGTCTGGAAGGGGCAACCAGTTCAGCCACTGTCAACGAGGAGAAGCTGTTAGAATATATGAATCCAGGAAGGTGGATGAATATATATGTTGACGCAGGGAAAGGCTTACTAGGAGCGGATGGATGTTTCCTTTGGAGTAGTGATGTTACGTGATGTGCCGAGGCTTCGAGGCGTGTGTCGAGTAATGGAGGGGGCGTTTCCGTAAAGCGCGTATCGAGGCTTGCTTCATTTAGGGGAGGAGCCGAAAACGATGACGTCCGAAGCCTCGCTGCCTGGCTGTACCACGTGACTGCTTCGGGAAGTGGCTCAGATGTTGGCGCGGGGTTTGACAGCTTTAGAAACCCCACCGGCTCCATTCAAAATGTGGGTTGTTGTAGGCGAGTTGCGGTCAGTTGAGAGAGTGGATAGAGTTTTGATAGTTTGGATAGCAGAGTTTGGATAGTGGTCATTTAGTTTGAGACAGTTAGTTTGGTGTTTGGAGAGTTTAGGAGAGAGATTAATAGATAGGAGATTTAGGAGCGCGAGGACAGGATAGGAGTAGGATGGAGCCGGCGAGAAAGAGGAGGATTTCCCCTATGTGGGAACATTTTGATTTGATAAGCCCTAACAAGGTAAGGTGAACTGAACATTTGCAGATGCATTAGGTTTGCTTATGAGGAACTGTATTTTTCACTGTTTCTTATTTTCTGTAAAGGTGAGGTGTTTATTGTGCTCCAAGGAGTTGGGGTACAATAATAACACCTCATCCATGTAGTGTCAAAAAAGAGAAATCGTTTGAAACCAAAAACTGTGGAGAAATTGTTGTTTCTTAATAAAAATGCATGAAATCATCCAAGTTACACAAGCATTAGCCTATTCACTACCCCTCCCTAGTTCCACAAGCACTTTCACTGTCCTCTGCCTGATTAAGCCCATGCCATTTTTCTAGAGTCACAGAAAAACATTATTACACAACATGCCATATCACATGACACTACTATTTTGGGAATAATTACACACAGAGGATACATTCAAACAATATTTTATTATACACATATGTGTATACATAATTTATGTAGACAAATGATTTCGTCCTACACCTTTTGTGAAGTCATTCCCAAGAGCCATAATAGACAAAAATTCAATGCATCACACGTGTTAAGATACAGCTGGCTGTGATTATACACCTGGCCAGTAGGTGGTTTCGTGTGCACATGAAGCCTCAAGAAATGAACCCTTTCTCGAACCAGTTGGCTCAAGTGGTTCAATGCCTCATGAGGCTTCATCTCACCATCACTACTTTGGAGCAACAACGGACCCAGGGGCGGCGTGGAGAGGCAACGAACCGTTGGAGGGCGGACAGGTAAGTCAGACTGAGCGGAGGAGCGAACTGACGGCTGGTCGGAGTCCGGGACAAACGACCCACAGAACTCTCCTCTCGGAAAACTCCGGAGGAATCCAGGTAGACCTGACAACAGGGAAAAAACACAGGAGGCGATTATCTTAGGAAATGCTCAGAGGGCCTACTCAGGAACGATTTGTTACCAAGGTAAACAAACACTCAGGCAAGGAAGTGTCGCTCGCTGCTTCTTAAATACTCCCAGCCTCAGTCAGACAATGTGCCACAGGTGTGTCCCCGGGTTCGACCCCACGCCTCTCCAGGGGCTCTGCTCCTAGGCGGCATCTGGTGGAGGAAGTGGGAAGCAGCAGGCTTCCACAAAAAACAAAACAAAACAAAACACCGATCCTGACAGGTCCTCAGTTTTCCTGTGCTGCTTTTGCTACATTTGCAAAGTTATATGGATTCTGCCATATTACCAAGATATCCACAAAGTAACGGGGAAGCTGAACATGCTGTTAAAACAATAAAGAACTTGTTGAAGAAAGCAGCTGATCCATATCTCGTCTTACTCCTACACTTTGGAATGGGTGCAGTCCAGCAGAGCTTCTTATGGGAAGAAGACTTAGCACGACGATGCCAACACTTCCATCTTTGTTGAGTCCAGTTCTTCCAAACAGTAAGATCGTTGCTCAAAAAGAAAAGGAGAGAGTAGTAAAAGATGCAGAGAGATATGATTCACGCCACAGAGCAAGAGTTCTCAGCAAACTTACTCCAGGACAAGGTGTGTGGATTAAAGACCAAGGCACAAGTGGAACAGTGATTCCCAGTCATTCTACTCCACTCTTATACATTGTGGAAAGACCCCATGGATCAATTAGGTGAAATTGTCATCATTTGATTGCCATGGAGCCTCCAACAGAGCCAGATGTACCGGAAGGTGATGTTGCTGCAGAACAAGTTCAACCGAGTTCTGAAGAACCTCCACAGCAGAGCCTTCCTGAACTCTCACCTACTCCTAGAACCATGTTTGGGAGACGAGTTGTGAAATCAGATAGACTGAATTTGTAGCCAAAGGAAATAAAATAATTGGTGTAAGAATGATTAAATATGTATTTATATTTATATTTTTTCTAGCTCTAGGTAGAAACAAACCTTACAGTTATAGAGGCAGATTAATACTCTAAGGTCTGTAGAATCAATGATAGTCCACCCATTGATTCTAGAGAGGGAAGATGTGGGAATATGTTACGCATGGTTAAAAACTACAAATGGCCACCTGTGATAGCATCATAAAAGAGCGTCAGGCTCAGGTAGTCAAGGTGACGCTGATTGTTATGATGAAGCCCCAGCTGGAAGTTTGGTGATCCTGAATAAACCAATAACGATGATACAGTTTGATTCAGCGCACTCTTTTTAATAATACGACAACTACAACAAAATAAATTATTTTAAACGTACAGTTAAGGTATTTTTGCTTTCCTAAGTCATTATTGGAGATATTTGTTGGAGATATGCGTTTTGTTATGACTTGTTGAAAACAGAAAATTCTATGTAATCACACATGTTCAGTGAAACAAAAACTATTTCAATACTTTACTTTTGAAAACTGATTTTATTCTATTTTTGCGACAGAGCTTGCTCAATGAACTTTGCCATATTTCCAAGATGGCAAAAAAATACACATTAAAATGTACTAATATTAATTTAACAGTCTGCCATTTGACCATAGAGACATGTTTTTTTACTCATATAACCATCTCTTTTATGCAGCTAAAAGTTAGTTTGGTATAAAGTGGAGCTAATGTGCTAACAAAGGTCAAGTTAAAGACAGACATACGGCATACATAAAAAAAATAAAATAAATGCCTGATGCTACATTTGAAAAATAAGATTAATGCAACTAAAATTTCCTTTTTAAAAGAAACTATAAATGTTGTGACCAAACATTCACAGACCAAAAATGTAACAAGAAATTTTTTAGGAACTCTAACAATTTTCTTCCTGTTGGGAACCTCTGTCACCACCCGAAAGTCTCTTCCTTCCCTCACTAGATGTCCTCAGGGAGCAGGTTTGGAGCTGAGCCTCTTTGAGGTTCTTCCGCACACCTGCGATTCATCTTCCTTCATTAGGTGGGGCATAAGAAGAGCCGGTGGTGCTGGCCTTGTCACTCATATAGACATACTTTAAAAAAAATTGTAAATGCAATATTGTCACAAAGTTTTTTGTCAAACTCATGTTTAGTAACAGGAGAGTCAATTAAATCCTATTTAAATAATCTTTTTTTAGTTATTAAAATTATTTAATAATTTATAGTATTCTTTGAGATTTGATTTGAATCCTGAAAAACTAAAATTCTTCAAAAAATCTCTTTTTCTTGGATTTCTAGTTGGCTCTCTGATCCCTTATATTTTTACTCATTAGGCCAGAATTTTACTCTTCCAGCATCTTTAAGTCTGTTTCTGCTGTGCAAGACTGATATATATCTGCAGAACAAAGAAACAGTGGAGATTTCAAGAAGGTGAGAATTTTGGAGGTGAAGGGGTAAATTATTTTGCTGCACAAACCAGCACAAACGGAGTCGAATTAATTGACACCCATTTCGTCTGATTTGAAGAAGGTGGGGGGGCTGGTTGACCTTTGATGACCCCTAGAGAACGTTTTTCTTAATATCTTTAGAATGATTGCAGCATAAGCAAAAACTTTTGCAGCACAAACCAGCACAAACGTAGCTGAGGTGATTGACACCTATTTTGTTTGATTTTATAAAAGTGGGGGGGCTGGTTGACCTTTTGACCTTTAACCTTTCATTAATATCTTCAAAGCCAAAGCAGCACAAACAAATATTTTTGCTCCACAAATGTAGTCGAGTTAATTGACACCCATTTTGTCTGATTAGAAGAAGGTGTGGGGGGGCTGGTTGACCTTTGATGACCTCTAGAAACATTTCTTTATATCTTTAAAATGATAGTGGCACAAACAAAAAATTTTGCTGCACAAACGTAGCACAAACGTTTGACATTAATTTTCTCTGATTTGAAGAAGGTGGGGGGGGGCAACTTCACCCAGGTCTTTGACCTGCCCTATTAGGTACGCTTCGACTCGGGATTCCACTCAGATCGTGGTTTTCTCCCTCCTGCTCCAAGTTACCCCCCACAGCGGTCTCCGCCCCGCAGCAGCCCCGGCTGACTACTGCTCCATTGCCGCTCCACCTGAGCCCAACTGTCGTCCTTCCCAGGAGGGTCGCCCTGCCCGCACGATTAAGTGCCACCGGCATTATCCGGCCTCAGCATCACTGCTGGACTCACACCCCTCCTTTGTCCCCAGTGTTCTGAGCCAGCCTTCTGGTGTGGGTGTGTTCCTGTCCTGGACTCCCTCATCATTATGTGACTAGCAGGGGGAGATCTTTTTAAAAGTTATGTACAAGATGCACCGGAACACAGACTGAACAGTACACAATATTTTATTAACAATCTCCTTAAAACATTTCTCTTTTTAAAAACATGGCTTCAGGCCTTGCCCTGTGACAAACTGGCGACATGTCCAGGGTGTACCCCGCCTCTCACCTGGAACGTTAGCTGGAGATAGGCACCAGCAGCCCTCCCGACCCCAATAGGTACAAGGGTGTATGAAAATGGATGGAAATGGCTTCAGGCCTACTACTCGGTCCCTGGAATGAAAAGACAGCAGAGAATCCAAAGCGCTGCAGCTCCAAAACAATCATGTGCCTAAAACAGAAAACTCATTAACTGTCTATTCAGGTAAAGTAAATTAAAATCTAAATAGCAAGTAGCTTACCCAGGAGTGGAAACAAAGCCTACCCAGGGAGGGAGCGGATCAGCAGGTGAGGACTAGATGGAAGCCGCACGCAGCAACAACCTGCAGCCTCTAACGCCAGCAGAGCAATGCTCCAGAAACGCACTGTAGGTATAGCACCCAAAACCCAACCACAATCCCAGCCCAGCCAGATGATACAAATGGCACTTACAATCTTAGATGAGCTAATCAAGCACACAAGCCACTCAGGCAGCCAACATGTAGCAGGGGAAACACAGACACTTGCAGCCCTTGCAGTGGCCTGCTCAACTATAAAGCCATCTGCCCCGTCCACAAATCAGCGGTGCCCTTCTGACTGCATGTGGTGCGCAGAGTGGGGAGGGTGGAACGCCATCTCACCACAATTACATTGTCAACTTCTTGTAAATAAATCTTAATGAACTGCTCTAATCTCCTGATGGTGTTTCTGAATGTGGGTTAAACACATTCCCAAAAGCATGACACTTCCCATCTAACCTGAGAAGAAAAAATTGTTAAAAAATCATTGATATCTTTAAAGAAGTTATTAAAGATAGCTTTATTAAAGTTATCTTTAATAAAAAGCTATCTTTCACCACAATTACATTGTCATTATTATTATTCTTGTAAATGTAGCAGCATAAATGGTACGCTGCCACTTTAAGACCAATTTCAGCTGCTGCATATAAGCAGGTCTCTACCTGCCACAAGACTACTTGCGTCATGACGTCAACTCATTCTGCTTAGTTTCTTTGCTGAGCTGTGCTGGGTAAGCGTGGCTGTTTCTTTGTTTGTCAGCTTTTATCATAGCAATTAATGCAAGCTGGTTTGATCTGTTTAGCCTCCCTTGCTGTGCCTCCAACTCCTGGACCAATTTGTTCGGTTGTTTGTTTGCTGCCGGGAACGTAAGCGCTAGCATGGCTAGGTAACATCCGTCTCATGTAAATGAAGCCTTTATGTAGTATTCTGTTACAGCTGCGCTCCATAGGTGAACTTGTGGATCTGTTTATCTGGCCGTGTGGTAATTTACAGGTAAGCAGCTACCATAAGTTATAGTTTTTATCAGCAGTGTATTAATTAGTGATGGTGAGATGAAGCCTCATGAGGCATTGAACCACTTGAGCCAACTGGTTCGAGAAAGGGTTCATTTCTTGAGGCTTCATGTGCACACGAAACCACCTACTGGCCAGGTGTATAATCACAGCCAGCTGTATCTTAACACGTGTGATGCATTGAATTTTTGTCTATTATGGCTCTTGGGAATGACTTCACAAAAGGTGTAGGACGAAATCATTTGTCTACATAAATTATGTATACACATATGTGTATAATAAAATATTGTTTGAATGTATCCTCTGTGTGTAATTATTCCCAAAATAGTAGTGTCATGTGATATGGCATGTTGTGTAATAAAGTTTTTCTGTGACTCTAGAAAAATGGCATGGGCTTAATCAGGCAGAGGACAGTGAAAGTGCTTGTGGAACTAGGGAGGGGTAGTGAATAGGCTAATGCTTGTGTAACTTGGATGATTTCATGCATTTTTATTAAGAAACAACAATTTCTCCACAGTTTTTGGTTTCAAACGATTTCTCTTTTTTGACACTACATGGATGATGTGTTATTATTGTACCCCAACTCCTTGGAGCACAATAAACACCTCACCTTTACAGAAAATAAGAAACAGTGAAAAATACAGTTCCTCATAAGCAAACATAATGCATCTGCAAATGTTCAGTTCACCTTACCTTGTTAGGGCTTATCAAATCAAAATGTTCCCACATAGGGGAAATCCTCCTCTTTCTCGCCTGCTCCATCCTACTCCTATCCTGTCCTCGCGCTCCTAAATCTCCTATCTATCTATCTCTCTCCTAAACTCTCCAAACACCAAACTAACTGTCTCAAACTAAATAACCACTATCCAAACTCTGCTATCCAAACTATCAAAACTCTATCCACTCTCTCAACTGACCGCAACTCGCCTACAACAACCCACATTTTGAATGCAGCCTGTGGGGTTTCTAAAGCTGTCAAACCCCGCGCCAACATCTGAGCCACTTCCCGAAGCAGTCACGTGGTACAGCCAGGCAGCGAGGCTTCGGACGTCATCGTTTCCGGCTCCTCCCCTAAATGAAGCAAGCCTCGATACGCGCTTTACGGAAACGCCCCCTCCATTACTCGACACACGCCTCGGAGCCTCGGCACATCACGTAACATCACTAGTATTAATAATCTACTCTATTTTTTAGCCTCCTGCTGAGTCCCTGACGACTATTCTATTTGGATGTACACTCGCTGCTGTTTTGCCTACGATGAATTGTTTTAAAAGATTTGTATGAACTTTCCCCCGCTGCCGGGAGCATCGATGGCACTACGAACGGGATAAAAAGCAATATTGTAGTGCTATTGTATCACTGTTTTACTCGTATTGTTTCATTTTTTTGTCTTTCTTTTAGGGACTGAGGCTTCTGTGGTGGCGGTGGTGACCCCTGGTGGCGGTGTCTTGTCTCGTGTGTTTTGTGGAACACCCCTTTTTTTGTGTGTGTTTGCCGTGTCTTTGTAGTGTCCAGGGTGATCCCTTTTCTTCACTGGATGTTGCCCCTTTCCTCACTACTCTCCCCCCACTGGTAAGCCTCAGTTTCCTTTGAAATTTAAACATTTTATCAACTTTATTAAAAAGGCATTCACTGTTTTAACCATTCGATTTCAGGTTATTGTTAATTTAAACAACCTATTAAAGTTTAATAAATTTTTTGTAGAATTGTCTGAATCTTGTCTCATTTCCTGTAGAACGTACCTGTGTCCTTATTATTATTATTCTATTTTCCTGGAGTTATTCCAGGTGGCGTTGTCGGTTTCCCTTATTTTAAACTTTAACATCTTACATTTGGGTTTCATAATAAAGAAAATCCACCCCAGGTTGCCACATAAATAAATCTTAATGAACTGCTCTAATCTCCTGATAATGTTTCTGAATGTGGGTTAAACACATTTCCAAAAGCATGACATTCCCATCTAACCTGAGAAGAAAAAAATGTTAAAAAATCATTGATATCTTTAAAGAAGATAAGTACTAAATAGCTTTCTATTCCACTCCCACAAAGAACCCAAGATATTCATTTCATAATTAAAGCTTTCCCTATAATGACTTTCTGCAAAAGAAATTCAAAATAAAAATCAATTCCTGTGCGTTTTGTGACTGAGGTTTTGAGACAATGCACCTTTTTTTTTAATTGCGACTTCATTAATGTTTTTAGAAAAATTTTCATGGATATTGTACAAGAAATCTATTCCATCTTTAAGTTTTAATATCATAAAATTTGGTCTTCTGACAGGGAAGTAAGAGTTAAATTATATTAACAATGTATTGCTAAGTTGTATTCACAAATATTGCTTTCTAAAAATCACCTCCATTTTTAAAGTGAAATATTTTATTTAAGATGGTGCTTAAATGTTGCAACATCACAAAAGCCCAATCTTTATACCAATATGTTAATATCTTTAAGATTTTAAATTTTTCTTGCATTTGTGACATTTTGTTTTATTTTCCTCACAGTTAGTTTGTGACTATTCTTTTTTTGTTTCTTTTTTCTGCTCAGTTTATCATATGAAACTTTATTGCTAATTTGTGCCTTGTCATGCTGTTTTCTTTGAATTTTCTATAAAGACTGGGAAAAAAAACAAACAGTGAAACAATGCCATAAATACGCCTATTAACTCAGAACGTCAAATGCAGCAATAAATTGTGGGTAATACCATATTCATAATAAAATGGGTAATACACTTCGAAGTCCATAAAAATGCGAACTTCGTGTAAGGGCAGAAATAGTACCCAAAATGGGTGGGGCGAAGGCTGGATGTGGACAATGTGGGACACACTGTGCACTCAAACCCTTCAACATGAATTTGAAGGACATTTGAAGGACACAAGGGTGGAATGAGGGTTTGTGTGCGAGTATTGGGACAGGGTCTGTGTTTGGGTGAAGGAGGGTTTTCCGCTATTGATTGACAATTACCAAAAATAATAGAAACGTTTTTCTAACTTCAATATCAGACCTATGTTTTTATTCACAAGCCAAGGTATATTGGAAAAAAAAATACTTTCTCATAGGAGGAGGGGACAGAGTTCTTTCCCCCTCCTTACCATGGAACAGGTGTTCTAACTTTCTGTGCTACCCATGAATCCGGAGGCAGAGGCACTGTTCAGTTATTATTAGACTGAGGGCAGCCAGACTAATTTATTTTTGCTATATTCTTGCATAGATAAAAACATTTTTAAAAATCTAAGAAAAAAAGTACAAGAAGTAAATAATATAAACCCAATAAAGGGCACTTGGGGCACAGGCTCAAGCTTTATTTATTGCTAATCAACCAATAAGTGAAGTTGAAGGCTTACGACATCCACCCCTCCTCATTTGGATAACGAGGCCGAAATGTAAAAAGAGGAGACAGAAAAATCAAAAAGAACAAATGAAAATAAATGACGTGGGAAGAAAACTAAATAAAATGGAAAAAAAGATAGAATTATAAACGTGTCTAAGGAAAAACATTAAAAAAATGTTAAAAACATATATTTTTTATTTATAGTATGTGTGTAAGTATATAATTTGTTTGAACTAAACTGAAAAAATAAATATGAAGATCAGCTAAAGTGTATAAAATATGGTAAAGTCCTCCTTTTTAAAATTAATTGGTCTATTTTTTTGTATTGATTTATTTATTGTGCAATTTATGTATTACTGCTTTTGTTTTTATTTCTGTCATTTTCAGTCCTCTATTCTATACTTCCAAAATAAAATTTTACATTGAGACAGTGGATCATGTATTGTTTGCTCCCAGTATACGGTCGAAACTAACAAATTGCAGCTGGACATGCAAGACCTTTAGAACAAAGTTTTCAGTTCAGGATATTATTCTTTTTGTTCAAGTACATTTAAAAGACGAAGTGAATGGGAAGAATATTGATTTTTGTCTATTTTACAAATATTTATTTTATCTAGAGACCCGATCCACACCCAATTCCGGTAGGTGGCGGTAATGGGCGAAAACGTTGCTTTGCCAACTGCCATTAAACAAAAAGAAGAAATCGGAACTCTTTGTGTGCTAGTAACGCATTGGGTGCTGTGGTAGCTTCAACCATAAAATTTGTTGATAGCAGTTCTCTCTTTATTTTTTACTACAATAGTCAAAACGTCGTACGCAATGAGGTAATTATGACTAAATTCTGTTTGATATAGTTTATGCCTTAGGAGCAGTTTGTTTACTGATATAGATGATTAAGCTAGGCTACCTAAGTAGCCTAGCTTGGTTTAGCTTGCGCAGCTGGAGGCTAATTAGAAGTGAGCGCTGTAATTAATGTATGAAGCAACATTAACCTAGAATTACTCCAAAGAAAAGAATCAGTTCTTCACTGAACCTCGATCCGTTGTTTTATGGTGTGCAGTAGGTTATTTGTAGTTATTAACATCCTTTTAGATTGACGCAGTGCCTTAAATACGACAGTTTTTATACGAACTAATGAATTGCCCGTTTTATTTATTTTTTTACTAAAAGTTACAGTTTTAAAACCGAATTTTATTTTACTATGTTTAACTTAATGATTGGCGTGTTTCTCAAAATGCATTGCCAACGTTTCGTCCTAGTAGTTTAACATTAGCTACATGTGTTTCCTGTGGATTGTCTAACATGTTTCTGTGTTAATATACAGAGGAGACCGCGGCAGAGGCCGAGGGGGCCGCTTTGGGGGCCGTGGAGGATTGGTTCAGGGGTGAGTGTGTTGTTAAATAAGAAATGTGTACATTATAAATATTTTAGAAACGGTGCACTGATCAGATTCACGGAAATTGTGTAATAGGTTTGCATCTGAAATTTTACGGGCCAAAGAGTGTACAAGTTGCAAACTTGATGGTGGGAATAATTGTTTCATTGCATGGTGATGTGATTGAATGACTTGATGTTTATTGCATTGTAAATAACTTGATGAAAAAACAACATATCTATCTATAATAAAACCTGCCTGTCTATATGTATTTTTGTTTTCGTTTCTTTTTTTAATTTTCATTAATTTGTTGGAAATAAAATATTTATATTCAATTTGGCTCCGGAAGGTCCACTACTAGCTGAAACTGCCACAATTTGAGTTTGCTGTCTCTTTGGTCTTTGGAATATTTGCTCTGATGTTTACTTCTACAGCAAATGTAGAACCGCTAATGTTTTCTTACTTTCTTT
This sequence comes from Xiphophorus hellerii, assembly GCF_003331165.1. Lineage (NCBI taxonomy): Eukaryota > Metazoa > Chordata > Actinopteri > Cyprinodontiformes > Poeciliidae > Xiphophorus > Xiphophorus hellerii. The sequence goes on from NC_045684.1 coordinate 25,651,490, forward strand.
TTTTACTATTTAGATATCGCCCATTTGTCCCACACATCCCATTTGATTTTTATGTGGTAAGTGATGGAAATGCCATAACTGCACAGTGATAATGGACATTATATGTAGATTGCAAATCTACATACACTGCCTGGCCAAAAAAAAAGTCGCCACCAAAAAATGGTCACACTCTCTAATATTTTGTTGGACTGCCTTTAGCTTTGATTACAGCCCGCATTCGCTGTGGCATTGTTTCAATAAGCTTCTGCAGTGTCACAAGATTTATTTCCATCCAGTGTTGCATTAATCTTTCACCAAGATCTTGTATTGATGATGGGAGAGTCTGACCACTGCGCAAAGCCTTCTCCAGCACATCCCAAAGATTCTCAATGGGGTTAAGGTCTGGACTCTGTGGTGGCCAATCCATGTGTGAAAAAGATGTCTCATGCTCCCTGAACCACTCTTTCACAATGTGAGCCCGATGAATCCTGGCATTGTCATCTTGGAATATGCCCGTTCCATTTGGAAAGACAAAATCCATTGATGGAATAACCTGGTCATTCAGTATATTCAGGTAGTCAGCTGACCTCATTCTTTGGGCACACAATGTTGCTGAACCTAGACCTGACCAACTGCAGCAACCCCAGATCATAGCACTGCCCCCACAGGCTTGTACAGTAGGCACTAGGCATGATGGGTGCATCACTTCACCTGCCTCTCTTCTTACCCTGATACGCCCATCACTCTGGAACAGGGTAAATCTGGACTCATCAGACCACATGACCCTCTTCCATTCCTCCAGAGTCCAATCTTTATGCTCCCTAGCAAACTGAAGCCTTTTTTTCTGGTTAGCCTTACTGATTAGAGGTTTTCTTACGGCTACACAGCTGTTCAATCCCAACCCCTTGAGTTCCCTTCGCATTGTGCATGTGGAAATGCTTTTGCGTTCACAATTAAACATACTCCTGAGTTCTGCTGTTGTTTTTCTTCGATTTGATTTGACCAAACGTTTAAGTAATCACCGATCACGATCATTCAGGATTTTTTTCCGACCACATTTCTTCCTGGAAGACGATGGTTCCCCACCATCCTTCCAGTTTTTAAAGATGTGTTGGACAGTTCTTAACCCAATTCTAGTAGTTTCTGCAATCTCCTTAGATGTTTTCTCTGCTTGATGCATGCCAATGATTTGACCCTTCTTAAACAGACTAATGTCTTTTCCACGACCACAGGATGTGTCTTTTGCCATGGTTGTTTAAGAAATGAGGAGTTACTCATTGCATCAGCTGGGGTTAAATAACTTGTTGCCAGCTGAAAGATAATCGCCTATGCAGTACTTATCCAATAGGAGGCTTGTACCTATTTGCGTAGTTAAATCCAGGTGGCGACTTTTTTTTTGGCCAGGCAGTGTATCTACATATAATTTAGATGTAAATGGGTTCTACGGTCTTACTGACCTACTGCAATACCATATTGCATAGCGTTACACAATGATCACCATTAATCACACAATAACTGTCTTTTCCAACAATTACAATAAGCTGTTAGTGAAGTAGAAGCATTGATGAGCACCTATGAGTACTGAAGCAGGTTTCTGTTTGGCACCAGTGTGAGATGGCATTCCCCAGAGTAAAGCCTATGCCTGACGAAACTGCTTTCAGCGAATGTCTATTGAAGAGAAACCAGGACCTGAGCCCCACACCTGCAGAGCAGGTCTGCCCCTGTCAACGTACTATAAAATTTTTTAATCAGACATCATGCTCTCTGATAATCTGACCGCCTTCCTTTTCTGTATCTCTTAGTCCTCCATCTTATCTTTAGTCACAAAGATCAATAATGTCATCGACAACCTGATTGTAGCACCTGGGAACTTCGAAGTGGTAGGTAACACATCTTACATGTAGATCAGTTATTTTTTGCAAACAAAACAAAAAAAAATAAAATCTCTGTGCAACACTTAATAGCAAATTGAAGAGGTCCGTCAGGTTGGCTCATACAAGAAGGGCACTATGACGACAGGACATAATGTTGCTGACTTGGTTGTCATCCTAAAGATCCTCCCAACACGTGAGTAAATGTTACAGTGAAAGAACTTAAGCTGTCTTTGTTGCTTATTCAGTATGTATCACTTCTCCAGTGTTACCTTTGAGTCATTAAGGCTTCAGGATTCTTATGCAGGCTGCAGTTTGATTATCACTACGTATTTTCCAAGTCTGAATGTCTTTGAAAAAATATTTGTATTTCTTACGCATGTTGTACACTTACAAATGTTGTGGTATGCTTTGTGAATTTTTTTTGAGTAATTTAGCTCCATAAGTTCAGTCTAAAAATGTCAAACTTTTAATCATCGCTATATGGTAATCAAGAGTTTTTATGGGAAGCCATAGGTAATTTAGTAATATGTGTGTATTAATCTTAAACAGTGGAGGCAGTGGCTGCTCTTGGAAACAAAGTTGTGGAGACCCTTCGCACCCAGGACCCCACAGAAGGTAAAGTCAGTGGAAAAGAGAGGGTTGTATCAATCATTGGTATTTGCTACAGTCCTTTCCTAGGCTTTTTCATAAAGTTGTGGGTTTAATACATTTTAAAGCCACTGGTTAATACACATTGTGATATTCAAAGTTACTTATCACCTAAAACCTCCAGCCTTGTAATGTAATGGTAAACCATGATTCAGACTTCTTCAAAAACAGGACGATAAAAAAACAAACCTTGCATCTATCAGCTATATTCCCAGTTTTGTCCAACAGTTGCAATACATTTTAACCAGCATGGCTTAAAAACAAAGTTTATTATGTAAAAGTAGATTACACCTGTGAATACAATAGCAAAAAAACAATACATCCAGTAACCAATAATTTCAGAAAAAAATGACATTCATGTTACCAAAAATCTGCTCACACAGTCTTTCCTTATGTCTTTTATTTGGATTCCTATTAACTGTATCTGCACTTCCTGAGGTCCTGACATCCATCATAGACAACAAAAATACATACCATACAGAGATCACACAATAAATTTAAAATAAAAGTAACTACAAGATAAATAAATAGAAGTAAAAAACAGAGACCATAGATCAAAAATGAATTTTACTATAATGAAAAATATTCTACGAAAGGACATTCACTTCAATTTGTCAAACACATATACAGACATTTGTTTATAACACATAAGGTGCTAATCAATATAGCACAATATAACATTACAAAGAATCATTTAGCATAGTTGTTTCCTTGCAAATACCTTCTTAATGCTGTTATACCGACCAGAACACAAAGTGATAAATGATTTCAAAAGAAAAAAAACAATCTAAACAGGGTGAGAATGCACAATTGAGCTGATTTGTGGAACACCAGACTTGTGCTTTGGGAGCAGCCCTTTAAACCACAATGCTGTGTTAGAGCAGTAACCGTTTTATAAGCATCTGCTTTTGGTTGCATATAAATGCATCACCGTCCTGCTTGGAAATGTATTGTCAACATTTAAAATAATATTAGTAATTTAAGATTACATTAAATACAGTTAGAAAGAGATCAGAATAAAAGCTATTTTGCAAAGCAGAATAATTAGACTTTTATTGGGGGAATAACAGTAACAAAGTTTACCACTGGATCTGGTTGGTTATTAATTTTTATAAATCTGTAGACCAAGTTGGCTCCTTGCTCATGATTTCAGGTTCTCTGTTTGGTGCTTGATGTTTCTTATCAACTTTAGCCATGGACAGCTGCCCAACAATGTTCTGAGTTTTCTAACTTGTTTTAAAATTATCTGACAAACCATTTCCAAAAACTGATTCAAATTTAAATGAGCTGACATCTCTCTCCTCCAGTGTGATTCTGCAAAATAGTCCTGATTATTTAAACTCTTTGGTTAACAATAACCCCCTCAATCTCTTTTTCTTTTCAATTAAGCTCTCAACAAATGGAGATTTGTTGTAACACCTCTACCTTAACACTCATGTTAATTCTTGTTGGACTACTTAATTGTTTCTACTGATGCCAGGATTGGGCTGCTCATCTGAAACAGACGGAACACTCAGTTTTTGTGTTCAGGACCTTTAGGGAAATGTAAGGTTCCTGTGAATTGTATGTTTATAGGTAAAGACTTTTCTGGAAATGTATATCAATGTTAAATGTGAATCATTTTTTCTAAATATGGATAATATCATCCAGTTCTACTTTAAATGGGTTGAGAACTATAAATAAAGATGATATTTGCTATTACCAGGAAATTGCAAATAGAATGTAGGTACTTCTACTGTTTTGTATAATATTGAATCTAGATAGTATTTCTAATATTTTCTACATCACTAAATTTTTTATTATTGATTTTTATCCAGGATTAAGTTTAAATTAACTGTAAAATAGTTTCATACCCTAAATGTAATGTGTGTATGTCTATTTTCAGTGCTGTCCATGCTGACCAATGAGACGGGCTTTGAGATTAGTTCAGCTGATGCCACTGTTAAGATTCTCATCACCACCGTACCACCGAATCTCCGCAAGCTTGACCCAGAACTGCACTGTATGACCATTCACATCATGCATCATGTGCATGTCCAACACATGTCTGCAGGGATGACTACTTGTGCTGTGGCAGTGGGAATGATTGTGGTTATTTCAAAGTTAGCACCTAAAAAAGAATGATTGACATATTGTTTGTTCTATAAAAAATTTGTGAAAATTTTTAAATATAATTTTCTTAAGGAAAGTTGGTGACATCTGTGTGTTTCTATAAATTTGAAGAAAAAAAATAGCGTATGACATTTTTACACAGTACGCCTGTTCAATGTTTTGGTTAAACGTAAAAATATTGGTAACCACTATTTTAAATTTATGATGACATACACAATGTTCTGACAGACTTAGAAGACAGAAGTGTCATGAATCTCAAGAAAATTTTAAATGTTGGCTGTTGAAGCATGTTGGATGTACTCTTCAATAAAAATCACATTTTCTATGTGTTAGTGGACATCAAGGTTCTACAGAGTGCCCTCGCTGCAATCCGCCACGCACGCTGGTTTGAAGAGAATGCTTCTCAGTCAACGTAGGAACATTTCTGTGAACACACATCACAGCTCTTTTTTCTGTACTGGCTCCTGCATTACAATTACAATCACCTGAACTTTCCTATTTTGTTTCTAATCTTTAGAGTCAAGGTATTGATCCGCCTCCTGAAAGATCTAAGGGCTCGTTTCCCTGGTTTTGAGCCTCTGACTCCATGGATCCTGGACCTACTCGTAAGTTCCGTTGATCTGACGTTTTATAAACTGTATTGTTCTAAACATGTCAATTAGTAAAGTGTTTCCTGAAATGTTGACTTGTGAAAACATGACTCTTTACTGACTTAAGCTATTGTGCTTAAGTCTGCTACAAGTGATGTAGGAGGACATCACTTATAGCAGATCTAGCTGTTATTCAAACTGTGCAGTACAAATACATAAGCATGCTATTGTTAAAACATGCTTAACAATGTTAAGCATTTAAACATTGGGTTAGGGTGTTAACCTAACCCAGGGGTCGGCAACCTTTTCTATTCAAAGAGCCATTTGGGACCGCCTCCCAATAAAAAGAAAGCACTTGGAGCCACAACCCATTTTGACGTCATATATATAAAACCTACAATATATGCTTTGTACAAAAATCGATACTATGTTGCATTTATGAAATCAACGAACTGCTGCAGAGAACACAAAATTTTATTTCTGCATGTAACAAAACGCATTTTACACTTTGTTTTGATTCTCAATTTCAAACAAAATACCCTCTGTCTATTTGGGTCTTTGTATTTAAGAAATAAAAATCGAAACTTACCCAACCCGCACTGAAGGCAAAATAGAAACAGAATGCAGTCACCTGTCCTCCTCTTATTCAGAAGATAAAAATCAAAACTTATCCAAATATTATCCACCGGCACTGAACGAACCAAGCAAACCAAAAAATGCGCAGTCTGCTTCTGTGTCCCGTAGTACGGTACGGAGCCCTCTAGGGGACATGGGGAAGGTTTTTCTTTTGCGTTCCCTCGCAATACTTTTGCGTTCCCTCGCAAAACTTTTGCGTTACCTCTCAATACTGTACTGGTCAGTTATGCAGCATAATTGAATACTGTAAGCCTTTTTTACGGTGGGCGCCGTATTTTCTGCTTTAATGGTTATGTGAGGTTTTTCCATGAATGTTAGTAGCCTATCTTTTTGTGAAATATCTGAAGTTTTATATCTTTCTTTAGGATAGAAAGGCACCACAAACCTACGATATAAACAGAAACCTTCCGTAAGTAGGAAAGAAATAAAAATGGTTTAAAGAGCTGCTTTCAGTGCCGCTCCATCTTAGCCTTAACAGACATAAACATGCAGTAAAAAATAAATCGATTTTCAATCAGTGTTTTGCACCAAACAGTTTTTACTATTAACAAGTTTTTATTATTAAAAACACGACAAACTAATGATGGTAAAGGACCGCACTGGGTTAACTCGGGGAATCTCATCTATCCGTGTATCAATCAACTCCAAACCATTTCTTTGTTCTGTCACAATTATTGATTTATTCCATTTTGATGATCATGCTCCAAACTTTGCAAGGACTGACTGCCCCACTCACCGTTTCTTAATACACACAAAGCCAGTATCCTTCCCATTCATACCTGGTGACGTCACTCCCACGTCGACACACCTAAGTGTCAAAGCCGCTGCTCCTGTCATATCAATAATTACTTATTTCATTCATATGGCTCTTACAGAGCCTCAGTGAAAACTTGTTTATTATTATTAACTGTTTGGAACGCAAAAGTATTGCGAGGTAATGCAAAAGAAAAAAAATTCCCCATGTCCCCTAGGGGGCTCCGTACGCTTCAGCCTTTCGCATCAGCTCCGAAACAGCCTTTTTTCTCTCTTCTCCCTCGGGATATTTTTTAGCAAAGACAGAGTGTTTGCTCTTGAAATGTCTTTCAACATTTGACTTCTTGTTGTTTGCCAGTCTTTCGCCACATATTAAGCAGACTGGTGAACCAGTTTCATCAGCGGTGAAAGCAAAATGATCTGTCCACGTAGCATTAAATGTTCTGCCATCTTCAGAATGTTTCCTTTTCTTGGATTTATTCATGATGTATCTTCCAGGCAAGGATCAAAAAGTCAATAAATCAGTGCGCTAAAAAAATGCGGTCTGCCAGACATGTGGGGTTCGCCAGGAATGCCTGTCGCACATCGGCGGACATGACGTATATTTTGGGTGCTAAAACTGTTCAAAACTTTTGTTTTAATGTTACAAGTTTACCATAATCTTCAGATTTAGAAATTTATTTTGAAATGATTTTAATTCATAATTTTGTAATGATTTAATTTTAATAAAATATTCTATTTCCCGAAGTCACTGGGAGCTACAACAGAAGGATGAAAGAGCCACACGTGGCTCCGGAGCCATTGGTTGCCGACCCCTGACCTAACCCAGTGTATGTGTTTTGACATACAAGTCAAAACACATCATTTGAATTGTATGCGTTTGTTTCTACTTAGTTGTGTGCATTGAGAATCTTTTCAGTTACCCAAGGTTGATGTCAACTGTAAAGCAACCAGCTGTCCGTTAGTCAGCAAACTTCTGTTTGAGGTGGTAGTTTTTTGTAGAAAAACACACTCCTCTTCCTTCACATTCAAAAACAGAACGATATCACCTACATTTGAAGTTGCAGTGTGCAAGTTTTATAATAAATATTTTTCACATGCATTTTTGAAACTGTCACTATGTTGTGACAATATAGTACGAGACAGATCATCTGTGAAAAAATTAAGCTCCTTTGCGTTCTCCCATTTTTGTGCTAATAACAGATATACACAACTTGGTCAGAAACAACCAATCATAGCCAGGAGAAGCCTGGAAATGCTCAGGCTAGTTAGCATGGTAACTGGTGACAGCAGATAAGCAGTTTGCGCAAGAAAATTGTAAAAACACATCATGCAAAGCTGGTCATTGTTCCATGCATTTGTGAAACAGGATTCATTCTTTGACAGGAAACCAGTATGTGGAGCAATATGTGATATTTAACTGAAATGGTTAGGCCATAGGCACACTAAACAGCGCGTACAATAGATTGATCGACAGCACTAAGACACTCCTCCATATTTATTTTGGCAATGTTATGTTTGTGTTCCAGGGTCATTCTGCTGTGATGAACAACCCATCCAGGCAACCCCTGTCTCTGAATGTAGCCTACAGGTCTGTTCATAATTAAGGGGTTCTTACACCTCCCACCACTTTTTAAGCATTTTCAAATTATATTTAAAACATGTCCAGGTAGTAATAGGAATAGCAAATTGTGCATATAAATGTCAAATTCCATGGGGAGGGGATAGTACAAGACATTATGCAAGTTATCACCAGTGGGTCCTTTGCTTCTACCTCGTGTCCCTTTAAATCAGGAGTGCTCAGTACGTCGATCGCGGGGAGATTTTGAGGCAATCTCGGCAGTAGGTGACAAACTGAATGCAGCCAGGACGCTGAGACCAGCACGTCATCTTCTGACGCGCTTATCAAAAATATTCACTAAGATCCAAAACATTTTTAACTTTATTAAAGAATAAAAAAATCAACAAAACGTGTTCAAATTAATGACCCAACAAAAATAATAATCTCAGTAATTATTTTTTCAACTAGGTGGAGTGCAATTCTGTGCGTTTCGGTTCCATTACCAAAATAATTAACAAAGGCAACTCAAAGACTGACCCTGACTAGCAAAGCAGGAACTTAAAATTAGCTAATCAACCACCGCTGTGTACAGGGAGCGCTTACTAAAAGTCGCAAAATAAATATCAAACATGAAAACCTAATATTGTAACAAACTGAATGTTAAGTTTTTAAGATGATCTCTGCTCTGCTTGTGCAGGGCAGCTGGTTGCCAGGCAACGGGTGTGCTTAAACTGCAAAGAGAGAGAGAGTAAAAAGCTAGGAGTTGATCACCTATTCGAGTTATTTTACCTTTGTTTACCTTTCCTGTGGCGCATTACAGCCGTTGTAATTTCTGAATGTTCAATAAACGACAAACTTAGACTAATTACCTCGTTCCTTTGCTAGTATATGTCATTTACAACAAAAATCAAAAATGGTAAATATGTTTCATTGAGTATTTAACAAACAAATGGCTTTTACCGCAATAATTATGTGAAATAAAATGGCTAATATTTTAACAAATAGTTTGGTGCTCTCTTGCTCTTGCTTTGAGCTCAGAGTCTGAGAGGCTTTTCCTCTATCAAACATGCTATTTATTGTCTTACTCATTTATTTATTGTGTTACTCATTCTGCTGCAAGTTGGCTCAATTTTGACGCGCAAGACGTAACCAGTAAAATCCGGTTTAGGATTTTCAAAATAAAACATCCGGAAGTAGTTTATTATTTCTTGCGGTGGTTGGGGACCACTGCTTTAGAAAATTAACCTGTAATTTTCTAACATAATAAAAATGTCTTATGTAAAAATAATAGCTCACTTTTTAAGTTGACCTGGACAAAAAAAATAGACAAAAATCTGAAATATTCAATTTAATAATAAAAAGGCAGACTCACAAAGACACGTCTACACAATTTCTATACACAAGTCTTTAGTGTATGTATTCATCTTCAGTCAATTTGAACTCTTCAAGCCATTTGTAACTTTTATGTCCATATGAAGGACTGGATTTGGCTCCTTCGTCACACACAGAAACACATCTGCCAGTCACAACGCACTCTACCCACCCATTTTTTGCGACAAGGGTGGTATTAAATTTATTTTCCGGTTTGTCCTTAAAGCAACACTTGCGTTAAGCATCAACTATAGAGCAGCAGCAAGCTGTTTAGTTTATCCGCTCACCTGTATAAATACAGTGAACCCTCGTTTTTCGCGGGGGTTACGTTCCAAAAAGAACCCGTGATGAGCAAAATCCGTGAAGTAGTAACCTTTATTTTTTTACAATTATTATACAATGAAATACTCCATAATACATTGAAACCATAGAACAAAACCTTTTTACAGGCCCAAGCATTTGTTTAACAAATAAAATACTGTATAAACGTTTTTTTTTTGTTTTTTTTTTACAAATAACTACCGTACTGTAAAATAATAATTTTAATCATCAATACGAACTGAAGGCTTCAAATTGCGGAGATCAGCACCGCCCCACCGCGACCCGAGTCATTGGATTAGAACGGGAGAAAATGAAAAATAATTATGAAAACAAAATACAAAGTATAGTAGGACAAATAGTGACTCACGTGTATTTCACTGCTCTTCTGACTGAGCCTCTGCATCCTGACTCCGCTCTGTAGCGTCTTTTTCTTTTAAAGCCCGCGGTGCAGGTGTGTGTTTTCGAGAGAAGAACATAGTTATCGGTAGTTGTTGTCGCTCTTTTTTCTTCTGGGCAAAAAGAATGTTGAAATTGGCAAGATGTTTTACGTACGTGTACATATTAAACCGCAATGTTATTGACACACAGGTAGAGAAGAAGCGGAGAGACTGTTTAGCCAATCAGAATGCAGAACACAATGCACGATGCAAATCCGCGAAGCAGCGAGACCGTGAAAGGTGAACCGCGATATAGTGAGGGTTCAATGTACCGCAATCTTCTTCGCCGTTCGCTCTGAACCGGCCACCAGGCAGCAGTCCCAGTAGGAGAAAGGCTGCTATACACCATGCATCGCACTAGTCAATTTAAGGATGCTTATTGATCCCCCCAAAAACAATAAAAACCCAGACATTATCATAACTCGATGAAATACTCCCGGACCAAACTTAAAAATGTAACTTTGTGCTACTATCTCTTAGCTTTCGTCAACAACTCATAGGCAGAAGTGAGAGTGTTGCGCAACAGAAGTAATCACCGGACCGAAACACGGTGTGCTAAATAATAAAACAATTTAACAAAACTTTGAGGCAGGTAATTTTCCTCAAGGATGAAAGAAAATTGCTGCAGCTAAAATTTAAGTATTGTTTGGTTTTTATTTATACTATTAGCTTTTGGTGTTTTTGCCAACTTTATATTTGTCTTATTATTTTAACAACCCTAAACCCTAACGTAATTTTATTTTTTATTTTATTATTTATCTACCTGTGAAACATCACAGGTAGATGGTCAGTGTGACACTTTGGTCACACTGACCAAAGTGTGATTCACTTTGGTCAGCTGAGGCTGTTGTAAATGTGCTATATAAGTAAACTTTGACTTGATTTGAGGAATTTTAATAATTGCGGTACTTGAATCATTCGAGGAATCATTACAGCCCTTAGTACTGTAAAGTTAGTAAAAGAAGATTGTACAAACACAACACTTTTTCCAAAGCTGCTGATTAGCTAGCCTTTGTGCTGTACAATTGTGAAACAGTATTCTTTCTTTGACAGGACGCCAATATGTGGAGAAATGTGTGATATTTAATTATACACAATTGTCAATAGTTTTCTCTCAGGTTATTCAATTTAAAATGTTGGCAAGCAAATAAGGTATGCAATCTTAGTTTTGTTTTGAGATATTTGTTTGCCTTTTCATCAGAAAGTTTTCATACTTTCACTGCTGGGCCTACATGAGGAGTACTGCAAATCTCAGTATAGAGGATCTTGCTGATTACTAGTTGCTAAAGCACTTTTCCACTTCTACGACATACTTATCTATGCACTTCATGAGCACTGCATAATGTGCATACTTTGAAATTAGAATCTGCTGCCCCCTATGTGGATTTGTTGACAGTACTGACATACTTTGTAACAAAAATGTGTATGCTTCTCAAAATATGCACACATTAATCTGTCTAAATAGAAACATTGTTCTGAATTTGTTTAGGCGTTGCCTTCAAATGTTGGCTGCTGGTCTCTTTCTTCCTGGCTCTGTGGGAATTACTGACCCCTGTGAAAGTGGAAACTTTAGGGTGCATACAGTGATGACTCTGGAACAGCAGGTAAATGCTTGGCTCTGTGGATTACTGCGGGACATCTGTGATGTTGGTCAATATTTATTATTATTCTTAATTTTCTCTTAATATAGGATTCAGATAAATATCTTGCAAATAGAAAAAATAAACTTGCCGCAAGAGCGGTTGTAGACACAACGCAGCTGAACAGAAGTAAGAACTGAAACATGACAACCTGATAATGTTTCTTTTGTTTTTCTTTAGGACATGGTGTGTTTCACTGCCCAGACATTAGTAAGGGTGCTCTCTCATGGAGGTTACAGAAAGATCCTTGGCATGGAGGGAGATGCCAGCTGTAAGAAAATGGCTTTTCTTTGCTGCCTCCTGGAAACAAGAAGGATTTCTGATTTAACAGACCATTTGTTATTATGTTTCAGTTGGAATTGTTTATTTTTTATTTAGAATTATCTGTAGACAAACCAGAACATATTTTGTGCAGATGTGCTGTAAGCATATGAAACTTTTACTATGGCCTTACTGCTCTGTTCAATGCTTGCTAATATTTTCAAATAGTTTCACAACATCTTTAAAGCTGCACAGAATGTTGAGATAGCTGTAGAGGTGGAAAGAATACCAAAGTAAAGCACTTGAGTAAAATACAAGTGAAGTTGCCAAAATAAAATGTTACTCAAAAGTAAAATGTTATGCTTGTGAATTTCACAAAGAAAATTAGAACATATTGGTTTCAAACTATTAATTAAAGAAGAACTTTTATAGATATCCATCAAACACATACATAATGAATATTTGGGAAATGTGTTCAATTCCTCATGTCTTTTGTCAGCTTCTGTCTTTCCAGTTCTCTACAGATAATCTCCCCCATCTCAGCATCCGTCTTTTATCACACCAAACCTGCTCCATCCTTCCGTACATCTATGAAGCTTTCTTGTTATTTTCCTCTTTCTCAAATCCTGGCAGTTCTGATTTTCATTACATCCTTTATCCAAAATGTCCACTGTCCTTCCTATCTAGCAGTTCTAAGTAACAGACTTCAAACTAAGAACCTGATGCTCTGTTTTCAATTCAAATTATAATCACAGGTACCAGATTAAACTGATATTATTTACATTTGTTGTTAAAATATTATTTAGAATGTTTACATGGTCACAGTCTTGAACATAAACCAAGCTAAATTTATACTGTATGACAAAGCTGTTACCTTTCTGTTTATCTGTAATATAATATAGATAAACTGGTTCGCCATAAAGCAAAGCTCTCGATTTACCGGTCGATCTACGTTCCCACCCTCATCTATGGTCATGAGCTTTGGGTCATAACCGAAAGAACGAGATCGCGGATACAAGCGGCCGAAATGGGTTTTCTCCGTAGGGTGGCTGGGCTCTCCCTTAGAGATAGGGTGAGAAGCTCAGTCATCCGGGAGGGACTCAGAGTAGAGCCGCTGCTCCTTCACATCGAGAGGAGCCAGTTGAGGTGGCTCGGGCATCTGGTCAGGATGCCTCCTGGACGCCTCCCTGGTGAGGTGTTCCGGGCACGTCCCACCGGGAGGAGGCCCCGGGGAAGACCCAGGACACGCTGGAGGGACTATGTCTCTCGGCTGGCCTGGGAACGCCTCGGGATTCCCCCGGAAGAGCTAGAAGAAGTGGCCGGGGAGAGGGAAGTCTGGGCCTCTTTTCTGAAGCTGCTACCCCCGCGACCCGACCTCGGATAAGCGGAAGAAGATGGATGGATGGATGGATGGATGGATGGATAAACTGGTTCCATGGGGGGGTTTTTTCCCTCAGAGGATGATTTGAACTGCACTTTAGTTTTTTGGTTAATGCCTCATGAGTAGTAGCCAATCAGCTCCTGTGCAAAACACAGTAACTGATTACTATCACAGCAGAAGGATCGACATTGTTCTTCTGATGTTTTTTTTTACCATTTTAGGTTTTACTCATAAATGGATATTTAAAACGTAATTGAGTACTTGTACTTCTCTTTAAAAAAATGTACCCATAAAAGTTCAGGTTTTTTAAAACAAGTGCCAAGTACATACAAATACAAATTTTATTCAATTGCTGTAGCTTGAGTAAATGTAACTAGTTAGTTTCCACATTGGATGGGTGTACTGCTGCCTTTTAACCCACCTGCCTTTTAAGCTTTAGCATCACCACCCATCTTTCCACATCTGCAGAACTGGAAATCAAAAGCTGGTTACAAATAATGGACCATATAGTGATACTGCCCTAGGTTCAGGATGAGTTTTGGTCTTTTGTGAAAATCTGTTGTATTTTTTAGTTGCTTTTCTTACAACTGCTTATTTCAGCTAATCAGTTGAATATTTCATATTTAGTCACAAATCTAAACAAAAGATTAAGTCTAAACTGTTCTTTCCCAGATTTGGCCATAGAAATGTCTACATGGGATGGAGTAATTGTCACTCCATCAGAAAAGGCGTATGAGAAACCCCCAGAAAGAAAAGAAGAGGAGGATGAAGGCCTGGAAGAAGGAGGAGATGGAGAAGATGAGAGCATGGAGACACAGGAGTAGGAAGGTTAGAGCAACTTGACACAATATTGAAACCAAAACACAGCTTTTGTTTTCATTTGCGTCTTCAGAAGGGAATGAATCTGTAATACAGTGCAACAGAAAAGGCTGCATTGTTGAAAAATGTTTGTTGTTCCAACAAGTCTCATAATTTCTGAAATGGGGTCAACACTGAATTTTTGACCTATCAAAATGTAAGTGTTCCTTTGTCTGGTTGTAGCTTCGTTACGCTCATAATCTGGTTAATAGCTTAATATTTTATAAAATAATTTTCACTTTTTTCCATTTCATTTTTATGCAGTGAAAATAGTCTCAAAACACCTGTGCGTGTGTAATACTGGATTTGTAATCTATGTAAGCATCTTTGTGTGTAATTTTGGATAGTTGTATCTCTGAAACATGATTTGTAAACCGTAAAGAGGAAATTTGTTCTTAACTCTGGGTACTTGTAAGTATGCGGTTAAATGCATACACAAAAATTAAGAAATTCCAAATGCAAAATAAAAGTACACACACACAATTACAATTTCTACAAACGTTAAATTTCTGCACACAGATTTTTTAACTTCAATCTCACAAATCTGATCATTCCGAATTCACACCTTCTCCTACGCCTACAAATGTTTAATAAGTACGCACAAGTCGCCTAATACACACAGACAAAACTGCATTTATGCACAGATTCGGTTAGAGTGCAAAGGATTTTTGAGACTCATTTCACTCTACCGACTAGGCCTGTCGTGATAAACAATAAATCAATTAATCACAGGATAAATGAAAGTTATCTGGCAACAAACTAGCAGACAAAAAAACGTAGGTGTAACGGGTTCGATCGGGGACACACAAGCAACACACCACACACTACAGGATGGGTTACGGTTATCGCAAGTGACAATCTTAGAACGTTGGTCGTTCAAAGATTGTCGTAAGGGGAAAATCGGGGCAAAAAATCATGTAGTGTGAACTGCATGAACTACGGAGGAGTGAGCTATTGCATCAAGTTGTCGGATATGCCCGTCTTCTCTATCTAAATCTAATGATTATTGAAGGGCAATATAGTATACAGACTTCATACTCTTTTGGTTGAATGCAGTATTTACTTTGATTTTATGTTTAGTTTTTATTCAAGTGCATTTTTTGTTAATGAAGACTGAGAGTCAATTTTAGTTTTGTTTTTGGTTGTTTTGTTTATTTTGTTTACCAGTGCCAGTGTTAAATATTCTTTTGAAAATAAGGTGTATCTATTTTTGGCAGGATATCGCTTGGATTATTATGTCATTACCATTACATTAGTTTAAAATGGTCTTCAAACAATATTATTGTTTATCACAATAATTTTGAGACAATCGCTCAGAAAAATTTATCATTACAGGCCTACTTCCGACAGCCTCAGATTCTTGCGTAAATGGTGCGTTTATTTGCTCGCAGAAAACTGGGTCATCTGATTTTTGTTCGGAGTTTAGTATTTTTATCCTCTGAACGTCTGTCACTGTGCTTGTGCCGAAGAGGCAAAGATGTTTGCCACTGACAAACCTGACTTTGACAGTTACTGAACCTGAAAATTACTTGTATCTTCATAATGTATAAGTAGAATTTTTTATTTTAATGTTGATTAAATTTGTATGTATTAAATTATTAAGGAAGAATAATTTAAAATTAACTTTGGACAAAACGTTTGGCTCTCTCTTCCTTAATCCTCCGGGTCCTCAGCGGGTGACGTGCAGCCAGAGTGAAAACAAACAACACTGCGTGTTGACGTCACAGAATCACAGAGTTTAATCCCGTACAAAGCAACGCATGAATCAATCAACAAAGCTGCAGAGGAACAGAGATATGCATTCTTTACCTTATACAGACAAAGACAGACAAGACAAAGACAAACAAAAAACAAAACAAAGACGCGTCTTTGGAGAGAGCCGATGCAAAAAAGCAAAAATAGTGGCAGCTCTCTGAATTTTTTACTCCTGACATGACGTCTTATACTAAAGGTGTGTCTTTCCTGTATAATATATTCAATTAAGGCATTCCTTTAGTTGACCAACTGGAAGCTACCTTGGACAATCAGAAAAACTTAGGAACTCCCCCTAATTTACGGCAAAGATCAAAGGGCCATCTGGTCTCTGATAAAACAAAAGAGCGAACAGTTGCGTCCTGACCCCCTGTGGTTCTACGGCCATTTGGGTAAAGAAAACCTGAGATAAGATTTCACAGATACCTGTGAAATCCGAAGTCTCTCCCGTTGTCTCTTCTTACATAGATTCTCAAAGAGACTTACATCCAGACATTTTTTGTTCAAGGAAAGGTTATCTTCAGTAAAACCCCGTTTAGCATAAATCCTGAGCAATTTTCTAATACTAAACAAAACATTTTCATTCAAACAATTTCCATTTGATTCCGATATAGTCACAGATAGTACAATTTTCAAATACATTCATCATTTGCTAGATTAGTAGTTTTAAAATGAGATAATACAATCTTCAATCAAAACATGGTATTAATACTTAGAAAAATGTCTTAGAAATTAAATGTTAGCGGTTTCAATCTTCTATGTTGTATTAAGTTTCACACCATCCCAGATGTTGGTTTCTGGCAGGCTTTTGATCTTCTGTGAACAAAACAGGCTTCTCTCCCCCAAGCTCAAATGATCGTGCCTTGGGGAGACGCTAATTTTACGGCCTCCTGTGCTCTGGCACACAGCAGGAGGCCCCATTGAGGGATCTGCATTTGGTTCCTGTTGTCTCAATGCTTGGTTTCTGGAAGACTTTTAAATCCTTAACACAAACCTGTTCAAAATAAAGAAATTTGTTCAAAATAAGAGTGTTCAATATACCTCTTACACATGCCGTAAGATTAACTGTATTAAGCACTAAAAATCATTTTTTCTCAACAAAATATTTTGCTGTGAAGGCTATTTTGGCAGCGGTGCTTTAAATAAATGCATGAAATATAATTTTTTAAAAAGTATGTGTTTATTAGCTGTTAGTTGTCAAAATATCAATTGAAAAACAAATTTGCTGTCTTGTGAAAATCTAAACCATCTAATATATTTTACCATCTGCAGGAGAGAAGTTGAGGGGGGGCAAGAAGGAGGGGTCACGGGGGGCGAAGGAGAGAAGCTGAGGGGGTGGCTAGAGTACGGGGACGGACAGACAGACCGCGTATTGCAAGAAGGGGGAGGAGGTCTGACTGTACACTAACCCACTTCCCCCACTCCCCCAGATATGCTATTTTATTTATATAATTATAAGTAATTTCCACTATAATAATGTTGTATCTACCAGAGGATTCCTCTGGTCATAATCTTTCATTAGAGCCCTTATTGATGACTGTATGTTGAAGCACTGAGGAGTTACAGTCATTTGAAGTTTTAATATCAGGTGTTGTCCAATTGTGCCATTTGGAGATGCCAAATGGAGACTCAGAGTGGCACACTTGGATAGCACCTGTACATCCTCAAAAATAAACATGTCCAAAATGACATTTCTTTTTTGTGCTATCTTGATCAGTCTTGAAATCCATGAGCAGAATACTTTATTCTACAGATTTATTGCATTTTCCAGTCCTTTCATTCAACACTCAATGTGCATTTACAAGAAATAAAAATGAAAAATCTGGGTGAAGCAAAAAACATTTTGTGTGTGTGTTACAAACTACTTACAGTTAAAGTACTTTTGACTGCAAAAATAGAAAATTTAGCTTGTCATCTTCATAAAGAGACCAAGCTTTTGCATGTACTCCAAATGGTTCAAGAACAGCAGCTGATTTAATTTGGGTATACTTTTTCAGATGTTTTTGGTGATTTAGGGGGTGAGGATTAAGGGGTTAATCAACTTGACAAGAACAATGACAAGACAAGAATACCAGGTTTGTCCTGGTTTGCAGATGAAGTATTTTTTGTTCAAGGGCTGATGAAATGGAGTCTTTGTGCATTTCACTCAGATCCAGACACAAATACAGTTTGAACTGAAGATTTTGGAGGCTGTGTGAACATTAGTCTAAATCTTTATTTACGCTGAGAAGTCAGCATAGATAAAGAAGGTCCCTTTCAGTTCCTTCTGGTGAATAAGGTCCAGCAGCAGATGATGTTCCTGCCAGGTCCAGGTCTACCTTCATTACTGCTGAAGCAACAAAATATGGTTACTGTGATGGTGACCAACATCCAGCTATATTACTTTATGAATTATAATTAATTAAATTGGCCATTATATTTGGCAATATGTGACTAGGAATTAATAAGTAAATTAACTGCAGGTAAATAGCTGTTGTCTTATCTGATGCATGTGCCCTATTTACACAAACACAAAGTAAATTTATATACAGAGATGTATATCGATAGAGGTACCGACAGGACAGAGATAGAATAAATAATGCGAAACATGAAAACAAACAAAACAAGATGGCCTTCTTGGATTGCTGAAGTTTTGCATTTGCCAGCATGCAGTGCCACCATTAAGACGTGAACTATTTTTGCCATTATTTGGTGCAGGCCAACGCTTTTTTAACCATATGCATGCACTGCTATCATCACAGATGGTTTTCTGACTGCCTTCACCTGACAATAAATAAAGAGCAGATGATCCACAACACTGCAAAAGAAGTGTATAATTATGCTGCAGAGTGAAGGTAAAAGGGGTGACGGGCTCATTTAAAATTACTCGATGTCTCATAAACGGAGATCAAAGCGTGCAGGTTTAACTTCTACTTACTTCTGAGGGCAGACCACTGGGACGCTCTGTCTTCTATGACAGCCTGTTTTTCCACCCAACGAACCATTTCGCCACCCTGTGGTCATTTTTAAACCATATAATCTCATCTGTACCACACAAAAATACACAATATGTCTACAAACAATTTTGGAGTATTATAAAGAAGTGCTGAGATATTCCGAATTCCAACGAAATAACATCTTTGCCACTTTGGCACAGTGACAGACATTCAGAGGATAAAAACACTAGACTCCAAGCAAAAAAGCTGGAATTCAAACCAGAGTTGCACACAAATTTCCTTGTTAGGGTTTACAAATCATGTTTTACAGATACAGCTATCCAAAGTTACACACAAAGATGCTTACACTGATTACAACTCTAGTATTACACATGCACAGGTATTTTGATACTATTTTCACTCCATACATTTTTGCCTGATTTCAATTTATGTATGTTAGCGCAGATTGCCAGGGTGGTTTACCAGACCCTAGTTTCGAATGGGGTCTTGTTTTTTCAAAATACAGTATGGGTCAGCATTCCTTTTTTTAATCTTTGATATTCTCTCTGTGGAGAACCATAGAGCTACACAAAACTATTTTGTACCTGGGTCTATAATAGAATTTACAAGGGATTATTTTGTGCTTTTGTTCAGCGTCATAGTATCATGTTGTGTTAAATGATGGTTCCTTAAGAACCCTCCAAAATGACCACGTCTGTACTCCTGCTTTTCATTCACAGTGAACTTAGCTGATCTTAATAAGGATGATGTGGGGTACACTGAGGAACCTATCAGAGGAGCTCCGTTGGAAGCCAGAATTTCCCGAAAATGGAACTGTATTGTCTTTTAATTAAGATGTTTTTCTTTCCCTTAATTTGGTTTTATATTTGTCTTTGTAAAAGTTGAATAAACATGTTTTCAGATTGGGTTATGTGTTTGTTCATGAAACAAGTGAAATATGAAAATAGCGGAGCATCATCCAATCAAAGCAAAGCTTCCAATGAAGCATAACTGTACAGTAATGTTAAGGAAGGATTTCTAACTGACCCTGGAGACACCAGCGGTCCCCAACCTTTTTAGTCGCGCGGACCGGTCAGCCCTTCGCAATTTTGCTGGGTGGGGGGGTGTTCCGATGTTGTTTTGTTACTCATTCTGCTACAAGTTGGCTCAATTTACGCGCAAGACGTAACCGGTAAAATCCGGTTTAGAATTTTCTAAATAAAAGATCCGGAAGCAGTTCATTATTTCTTGCACGGCCCGGTACCAATTGGTCCCGGTCCGCGGCCCGGTGGTTGGGGACCACTGCCTTACACAATGTTTTAACCAACAGGCAGTGTCAGCAGCATGTTGAGTTTCCTTAGCATAACAAGCACAGTCTTTGGTGCAGTGATAATAGACTAACTGCTAACATCCAATCTTTGCCCAACAGTTGATTGACCCACAGCAAATTGTTTTTTGCTTAGCAGCACCAATACTGTGCAAAATTAAATCTATTATGTTAAAAACCTTTTTTTTTTATTGGCTTTAGTGGCCTTTTATTTGATAGTGAATTGACAGGGAAGTGGGTAATGAGAGAAGGGGGAAGACATGCGGCAAAGGTCGCCAGACCTCGAATCGAACCTGTGACAGCCGCATTGAGAACTTGACCTCCATATGTGGGTTGTGCTTAACTCTACCGCCACCACAGCACCCCATTATGTTGAAGCGTGATGGGGGAGAAAGGGATTTTCTTTCTTTTCCGTAGGAAGTATTGTTTCCACTTGTAGATTTTCAAGATACAAGGTTTTCAAATGAATTATGAATATTTTATTTCTAAAGTATCCCATTAGAAAATAATGTATTGAATCAGTTACCCGCTTTGATTCCCATGCAGTGTACAGCAACTTTCATAATCCACAGATTGATTAACTTAGGGGCAGTATTGTGTTTTCCAGGATCATAGTACCATTTTATAGCAGAATCAAGTAATTACGTAACCTTCAGTTATAAAAGTAATGTGTATATCAAACATGACTTAAAAGAAAATTTACCTTGCAATTTAATGTCTTGTAATTGGGCCTCTGTCTCTTTAAGAAGCTGCTCTTTCCAACACTTTACCTTCAGCACATCATCTCAACAACATTTCAACATTAAGCTGCTTACAAATGTTCTTCGGAGTATTGGATTCAGAAATGGTTACAGTGATATTAGAAGCTCCACTAGGTGTGTAATTGCTGCTGTCGCTAATTTGAAGAAGCTAAATGGGAAAGGCAGCTCTCTATGAGATGGGAGTGAGAAGCTTGGTGAGAAAGATCTAGGCAACCCCAAATGGTTGCCAGAGATTCAAGGATTTTTCAAACATGCATGAAAGAATCAAAGCAACACTCCTTGTATCTTTTTGATGAGGGACTAATGTGATGCAAAGTTTTTTTTTAAAGTCAGTTTTACAGGCAAGTTGCAGAAAGGATGCATGAGAAACTGATTATACTGAGCTCAAAATATAGAAAAATTGTATTTTGTTTCACAAATTGTTTGGTGATGAAAAGAAGCAATTTGGATATGTGAAAAGTTGAGCTGAGAACTATGTGGAGAGACATCTAGCTTTATTTTGACAATTAAACTTGTTGAAGAGTTGAAGCTAATGTCTCTTTGAAGTTGATTTCTACATGTGGCACAGATGTGCCGTAACAAAAGTAGGTGAATCCAAGATTAATATCAACTTGATCAGAAAATTCACTTTTATACTTTTTTAAATCATTTAATGACTATTGAAAAATCTGATTTGTACTATGCATTTTATTAATAATTTGGATGAGTTTGCTGATTAATTCTCAAACAGTGCAGTTTTAGAAATTTATAAACTTAAAATGTCAAAGTAAAAATGTGAAAATATTTTAAAATATTGCTTAAAAGCAACTATTCACTATAATTTAATAAAACTCTTATAGACAATTATTTGAAGAGTAACCAAAGCCAAAAGAAGTTCAGAAATTCTGCCATTCTTCAGACGGAATTATAACTATATTATAGAAAACCAGAAACATGACTACTGGGTTAATATTTACTGTTTAACAGCATTCTTGGAAAATAAATGTTTATTAATTTAATCAATTTATTATTTCTATTACAGTTTTACTTTGACATTTGCAAAGCAGGTGTATTCCGCAAAATTCATACAAACAGTAACATACCACGTCTTTCTAAAAATTCTTAGTTCATCGGTCTTGAAAGTCTGATGTGTCAAAGAACATGTTGGTGCGCCAGCATAAGTCCTTGTTTTATTGTGTAAAAACAAATTAATTGGTCATCTTGTCAATATAACAGTGTACTCTGGAGGGACATTCTGTTGTAAACTATAGCTAAAGTTTTTTATAAGTATTGTAAATTGTAATTGTAGAAGATTAATGGCAAGAGACAATATTCACATTCACTTTTACTTTGTTCAGCAATTTGACAGATCATGTCATTGATAGAAGGAAAAAAAGAGCACAAAAAAGTAAAAATATCAGTTCAGGCAAAAGTTAGAAAGTCTAATGGAAATGCATAAAAATATTCTTGACATATTTGTTCAACCTTTTTCTATGTTTACTTACAGCGGAGGAAATAAGTATTTGATCCCCCACTGACTTTTTAAAAAAATTACACAAAAAATGAATGAAACATTTTTACATATATACAGTATATGTATATAATCAAAATTTTATGCCAGCTTTATTTTAACAGTGACACATAATATCACAAGAAAAACAGAAAATTACATAAAATGAGAAAAAATCTATAATTTGAATTCTATTGAAGGAAGTAAGTATTTGACCCTCCCCCCCTCCCCCCCAGTGAAACATCATTTAATATTTGGTGGCAAAACCCTTGGAAAGCACAGAAGTCAGTAGGTTATACATGCATGAAAGAAGTTTTTGTTGGGATTTTTTTATAAGGTGTGCACACACTTCAGGAGTAATTTTGGCCCATCACCAAATTCTTAAGATTTTTAAGCATGCATTTGTAAACACGAAGCTTCTGCTCTCTCCATAGATTTTCAATGGGATCGAGGTCAGGAGACTAGCCAGGAGCCATTCCATGACCTTGATATGTTTCTTCTGGAGCCATGTAAACAAAGTTTCCTTGGCTGAAACATATAGTCTGTGTCCAGGATGTAAGTTTGAAATCTTTTACTTTTTTCTGAACAAATTTTAGTCCCGATTTTTTTTCCCTTGACAAACTAACCCCTGGAAAAAAAATAAGGGGAGGGCAGGTACTTTATATGATAACATAACATATGTTATCATTGTGGTTTTTCATCTGAGAAAAACCACAAGGTAGAGGAATAATAGACAATGCATCTTGTTAACATGCTTTAGTTGCACATTGATGAGTTAAAAGTCATGGTGTATCAAGCTAGTGTGAAATAACATAATATTTCTCGGATATTAGTACCTGATAATTTTTTGGAAAAACTGAAATTTAGACTGCAACAATAGGGGTCAGATGCTAAACTAAATTTCCAACAAAGCCATCCACCTTTCTCAGCACATTTTAAAGAGAAAGTCACATTGTCCAGTGAGATTAATTACTGGTCGGTAGACCGAAAAACCTCTGTGTATAGGTGCTGCTATGTGATTTATGTATGTTTGGAAACTATATTTAACTATCTTTCTGATATTATGAGTTTTTGTAAAAATTAATATTTTCCAATAAAACGAATAAACCAATGAACCAATAAAAAATGAACATTTAAGTGTCAAACATTTCTGCTGTGTGTGCAGTTTTAGTGACATGCATTTGTTGGTATCTTTTTTTATATATATATATATACTGTATTTGGCCCCAGGTGGAGCAAGGATATGTTTTTTTTGGAATGATAAACCACCTGCTGTTGGATGGAACCATAACATGGTACAGTGATGGCAGGAAACCCTTTCTTTCACAGAATTTGGTGTGATGACCCATTGTGTGTGGTTTATCTGGGTTCATGGCTTCAGTTTTAGCCATGGATGGAGCATTGTGACAATAGAGAGGACTGATGAGAGCAACCCACAAGTCCCAACAAAGCCTGGGCCTGTTTGATAAATCCCCAGCTTGTCCAGTGGAATAAAAATATCACAGCCATTCTTCAGCAGGTCCAACAGGAGTGGTGGGTTGTTGTACAGGACAGTTCCTACTTGATGGATGCGTTTGCGGAGCCAGACCCACATGACAGCAGGAGTTACAGTGACTGGAATGGAAGAAGATGATGATGAAGACAGTTGGTCAGCAGGGATGGCACTGCTGGGACTAGTAGACAATGGTGATTTGGTACTTCTGTAACAATCCTCGCAGTCCAGGAGCAGGCAGAGTTCATACACATCTCGAGTGACATTGAGAATCAGAGCAAATAGGTAGTACCTGTCAAGTTCAACACATATGTTTCAATTGTAGATTTATATTTATTTGTTTATTTCATTCATTTACAGTTTAAGATGAACATGTCACTTGTTGACAAAAGTTTTTATTGTTTATATATAACCCCCCTTACATATATATGTACAGGTAAAAGCCAGTAAATTAGAATATTTTGAAAAACTTGATTTATTTCAGTAATTGCATTCAAAAGGTGTAACTTGTACATCATATTTATTCATTGCACACAGACTGATGCATTCAAATGTTTATTTCATTTAATTTTGATGATTTGAAGTGGCAACAAATGAAAATCCAAAATTCCATGTGTCACAAAATTAGAATATTACTTAAAGCTAATACAAAAAAGGGATTATTTAGAAATGTTGGCCAACTGAAAAGTATGAAAATGAAAAATATGAGCATGTACAATACTCAATACTTGGTTGGAGCTCCTTTTGCCTCAATTACTGCATTAATGCGGCGTGGCATGGAGTCGATGAGTTTCTGGCACTGCTCAGGTGTTATGAGAGCACAGGTTGCTCTGATAGTGGCCTTCAACTCTTCTGCGTTTTTGGGTCTGGCATTCTGCATCTTCCTTTTCACAATACCCCACAGATTTTCTATGGGGCTAAGGTCAGGGGAGTTGGCTGGCCAATTTAGAACAGAAATACCATGGTCCGTAAACCAGGCACGGGTAGATTTTGCGCTGTGTGCAGGCGCCAAGTCCTGTTGGAACCTGAAATCTCCATCTCCATAGAGCAGGTCAGCAGCAGGAAGCATGAAGTGCTCTAAAACTTGCTGGTAGACGGCTGCGTTGACCCTGGATCTCAGGAAACAGAGTGGACTGACACCAGCAGATGACATGGCACCCCAAACCATCACTGATGGTGGAAACTTTACATTAGACTTCAGGCAACGTGGATCCTGTGCCTCTCCTGTCTTCCTCCAGACTCTGGGACCTCGATTTCCAAAGGAAATGCAAAATTTGCTTTCGTCAGAAAACATGACTTTGGACCACTCAGCAGCAGTCCAGCTCTTTTTTTCCTTAGCCCAGGTGAGACGCTTTTCGCGCTGTTTCTTGGTCAACAGTGGCTTGACACGAGGTATGCGGCAGTTGAAACCCATGTCTTTCAAGCGTCTCTTGGTGGTGGATCTTGAAGCACTGACTCCAGCAGCTGTCCACTCCTTGTGAATCTCCCCCACATTTTTGAATGGGTTTTTTTTCACAATCTTGACTAGGGCGCGGTGATCCCTATCGCTTGTACACTTTTTCTGACCACAGTTTTTCCTTCCCTTTGCCTCTCTATTAATGTGTTTGGACACAGAGCTCTGAGAACAGCCAGCCTCTTCAGCAATAACCTTTTGTGTCTTTCCCTCCTTGTGCAATGTGTCGATGGTCGCCTTTTGGACAGCTGTCAAATCTGAAGTCTTCCCCATGTTTGTGTAGGCTTCAGAACTGGACTGAGAGACCATTTAAAGCCCTTTGCAGGTGTTTTGAGTTAATCAGCTGATTAGTTTGTGGCACCAGGTGTCTTCAAAATTTAACCCTTACACAATATTCTAATTTTGTGACACACGGAATTTTGGATTTTCATTTGTTGCCACTTCAAATCATCAAAATTAAATGAAATAAACATTTGAATGCATCAGTCTGTGTGCAATGAATAAATATGATGTACAAGTTACACCTTTTGAATGCAATTACTGAAATAAATCAAGTTTTTCAAAATATTCTAATTTACTGGCTTTTACCTGTATGTAAATGAAAATTTCAGATTCTTCCATGATTTCTAAGTGGGAGAACTTGCAAAGTCACAGGGTGTTTAAATACTTATTTTCCTCACTATATATATATATATATATATATATATATATATATATATATATATATATATATATATATATATATACAGTACAGACCAAAAGTTTGGACACACCTTTTAATTCAATGAGTTTCCTTTATTTTCATGACTATTGACATTGTAGATTCACACTGAAGGCATCAAAACTATGAATAACACATGTGGAAATATGCACTAAACAAAAAAGGGTAAAACAACTGAAAATACCCCTTATATTCTAGTTTCTTCAAAGTAGCAACCTTTTGCTGTGATTACTGCTTTGCACACACTCTGCATTTTCTTGATGAGCTTCAAGAGGTAGTCACCTGAAATGGTTTTCACTTCATAGGTGTGCCCTGTCAGGTTAATAAGTGGGATTTCTTGCCTTATAAATAGTCATGAAAATAAAGAAAACCCATTTTAATTAGAAGGTGTGTCCAAACTTTTGGTCTGTACTGTATGTGTATATATATATATATATAGTTGACAAAAAATGTACAACTTTCAGGTTTTCATATTCAATCAAACATTTATAAATCATATCTGATCCTAAAACATTCATTCAGATGAACTGACTCAAGCCTCACTATAGACTATAGGTATGTAAAAAAAACATATTACTACATTACTTTAAACATGTTTGCGTCATCGGTAGGAACCTTGATGCAAGGGCCGAATTACCTATTGATAAACAGTCTCAATTTACCTATTTTGCAAAAGGTAAATTGAGAGCTATGCTTTTTGGCTCAGCTTTCTTTACTACGGCGCCCTCATCAAAGCACCAATTTGCCTATCGATTTCCCACTCTGATTTTACCTGATTTGTGTGATACATAAAGTGGACCCAGAGATATTTAAACTCCTTGACCTTGACCTGAAGATGGCACTCTACCCTTTTTCATCTAAAGACAATGGTCTTGGATTTAGAGGCACTGATCCTTTCCTGGCCGCTTCACACTCAGTTGCAAACTGCTCCAGCAAGCCATGAATGCCTATTCCTGATAAATATGCCTGATAGAAAGATGGATGGAGCTAAACACAGGGCAATCTGTGAAAGGCTTGATACAAGAGAGGAGAGTCATCCTCAAGCTGGCCCTAAATATATTTGTGTCATTTTAAAACGCTTTAACACTCTGATTTTTTAACAGACACATGATTTCTGTATCACTGAATAGGTGATTTAAAGGCCTATAAGAATAATTGTTTGCTTTGGATATAAAAGTTGCTAAGGACATACCAATTACAGACAGTTTTAAATAGTGAAACTGTAGAATCCAGAGAAAAACCCACAGAAAAATGATATGTAACTTACCTGAAAGATCTATGATTCCATTTCTGTTGATCAAGTTTGGAAATTATGCCAATTTTCCCTGCCCAGAGAACATTGTCACAAGCAAAGTACATGGCTCTGTTCAGGTGACCAATGGTAAGGCACAGCCTCAGAACACTGTCAGAAAGATGGATGGTCATCTTGGCTGCCTGCAGAGCCTCTACAGAGTTCCCCAGACGCAGCACTGTGGGACATCACACGTCAGAACAGGCAGAGCTTCTGTACTCAAAACTCATACTGGATTTTTACACTTACACTTTCTTGTCAGGCTCATATGTGCTTCCAGTTCACTGATAGTTCTTTGGAGGTCAGTGGCTACACTGCTTTTGTGCAGAGTGTAGCCCAACAACATGCAAGCATACTGTGCAGCCCTGTGGTGGATGAAAAAACAGTCAGTAAGCAGATAGCTATTTCTCAGGCGAGAACTGCTTCATACCAAATTAAAGAAGGATAACCAAAGCTGAGCCAAATTTTTTGTTTACCCCTCCAGGGGGTCTTTTATGGGCTCTAGTGTCCCTTATATGAAAGTAGGCTGACAGGTAAGGAGACGGGGGAAGACATGCAGCAAATATCATCGGGTCCGGGAGTTGAACCAGCAACGGCCGCGTAGAGGACTCAAGGCCTCCAAACATGGGTCACGCTAACACCTACGCCAGCACGGCACGCCCAGCTGAGCCAAATTTTAAATCAACTGGATTAAAAAAAACAAACTTAATACTTTAAAAACTGATTCACAAGCATATAAAGAAAATGAGCAGCTACACATTCCTAATACCATAGATAGTTTTAATTGTATGGTAAAATATTCTAATATCAGCTGCTGCGGAAATTAAGGGCTTTCCTGCTCAGGTTATGATCATGAAGAGACTGAGTTACACTACCTTTCTGGAATACCCTCCAGAAACCCATCCTGTGAAGCTGTTACATATACAGAATGATAAAAGCTTTATACAATATCCATCCATCCATCCATCCATTTTCTGTTCACCCTTGTCCCTAATGGGGTCGGGAGGGGTGCCAGTGCCTATCTCCAGCTACGTTCTGGGCAAGAGGCGGGGTACACCCTGGACAGGTCGCCAGTCTGTCGCAGGGCAACACAGAGACATACAGGACAAACAACCATGCACACACACTCTCACACCTAGGGAGAATTTAGAGAGACCAATTAACCTGACAGCATGTTTTTGGACTGCATGCACAGGGAGAACATGCAAACTCCATGCAGAAAGACCCCGGCTGGGAATCGAACCCAGGACCTTCTTGCTGCAAGGCAACAGTGCTACCAACTGTGCCACTGTATACAATACAGGTTGTAAAATACAGCTATTTTGATAAAGCTTGCAGTTAATCAAACAAAAAAAAAGCACCTCATTAAAATTTTAGTTTAAAGTAAGTTTATTACTTTCTTAGGAGCAGATAGTTCCACTGATCGCAAAGGAAATGAGAACAAGTTGGTTTAAAACTGTTTTAGTAAAACAGGCAAATTTAGAAACATGCAACATAAAATGTGTGTAATTTTAAAGGGACATTAATTTCCAATAATCTTCTGTCAGCAGATCATCTTCCCCATCTCAGCACCCTTCTCCCACACCAAACCCTATGTATTATTCACTACATTTATGAAGTTGATGGATGTGATTCAAATGTAACCAGTAAAATACTTTACTGAAAAGTTCAGGTTTTGTAAACAAACTACAAAGTACAGACAAATTGCAATTACAGCAATGCAACTAGTTACTTTTCACCCTCTGTATGCCAGTACAATCAAAATAATAATTTTTTCACATTGAAGTGCTTCTACTTTCTGCTTTATCCATACAGGTGGCCTACAGTACAGTAATATATTGATATGTTTTTATTTGTTTTTGGTTTAAACTTTGCTTTTAGAGAGGTAGAACAAATATATATTGTAAAAAAGATTTTTTTTTCATACAACTTTGTAGAAATCATTCTTTATATGGGCAAAAAGAAAAAAAAAATGTTTTTGGGGTCTCCCTAGTGGTCACGATAGGTCACGCTTCACGGGTAATATGAGCTGCCAGAGCGCATCCAAACCTCAAAAGCACTGGTGGAAGATATGTAAGCAAACTATTTTGCAAAAAAGGACTTATCCTTCGGGGACAGAGAAAAGACAGGGAAAGAGTAGAAAAGAACTACTCTACTCTTTCTATTATCTTTGCATACAAGTTATATCTTTGCAAACTTATATGCAAAGATATGTTTGCATGTCTCATGCATGTCTCATGTTAATGTAATGGATGCCACCAGCATAATATAGCTATATTATGCTGGTGCCCATCACCAGCGGTCAACGGGCGAGAGGACAGTCCTGGACAGTCCATCTGGTAATGTAATGTTTATCAAAAACAACAGCTAAGAATTTATGCTAGCATCTTGTTATTTGTGTGAAACTGAGTTTTAATTTTAAATTAGTTGATTCTTGTTGTTGGCCCTATATATTTCTGAGTTATTTTACTGTCTTCAAGACAGTGTGTTTGATCAAGTTTGATGACAATAATTACAATTTTCTCAATGTTTGACATTGTCTTTTTACATGAGGCTACCTGGCTACTACATTGACATGAGCTACTTTAAGCTGTAGCTGGCGATATGTTGTTTGCTGCTGCATATTTATGTGCCTAAAACAAACATTATTTTTACATCAATTTATAAATTATGTGAAACCTCTCTAACAGCACTGCTAAAAATATTTGAAGGCCCAGAATCAGCCCAGTGTCTATCCACATTTGTGGGCGAGAAAGACTCGCCTGTCTAGTATTAATGTAATTTTTAGCTATTGGAATTATGCCTAATTCCAACAGGAATCAAGTATAATTATATGCATATGAATACGCAGAAATATGTATAGGCCTCGCTCTCCACTGACCCCTCCCTTCCTCATTCTTTAGCGTAAGGGAGGAGTGAACTATTGCATCAGGTAGTCGGATATGCCCATCTTTATCTCAATCTAATTACTACTGGAGGGCAGTATAGTATATAGACTTCATAATCTGTACTCTTTTGGTTGAATGTAGTTTTTATTTCCACTTTGGTTTTATGTTGTGTTTAGTTTTTATTCAAGTGCATTTTTTGTTAACGGAGACTGAATCCATTTTATTTTTGTTTTTGGTTGTTTTGTTTATTTTGTTCACCAGTTCCAGTGTTAAGTGTTTTTCTTTTTTAAATAAAATGTATCTATTTTTGGCAGGATGTGCTTGCATTATTATGCCATTACCATTACATCAGTTTAAAATGGTCTTCAAACAATATTATCGTTCATCGCAATAATTTTTTGAGACAATTGCTCAGCAAAATTTGTTATCGTGACAGGCCTATGTATGTATTTATCCATCTTAAATCCAGAGCATACTAGTTTGTTTGTTTTTGTTGTTGCTTTTACTACCACAAGTGCATATATCTTTGTGATATATGCACTAGGATACAATGTAAACAGCACTGTGAGAGATGCAATGAGTTTACAGAAGGTGTGTGAATGATCTAATCGTCTGACTGTTGACTGCAGCAATCCACATTATTAGCTGAAATAGAGGGCACCAAAAACAAATTTTGCTTAGGGACCCATGGAGGCTTGGGCCGGCCCCGAGTTTGTTTCCCCCAAAGCTTACGTTTTTACCGTAGCAGAGTGTTGAGATGCTAAAGGGGAAGGGCGGGAGGACTTTTATTGGCTTTGTCCCTCCGACCGGTCTCTAAATTTTGGTAAATGTAAATGTTTATTTATAGTCCGAATTACAGTATTCACTTAAGCATCTCACAGAGGCATAATATATACAAACCCCCTTCCCCACCAAAATATACTTCAGAACCATACCCAAAATAAACTAAAATAAAACTGAGAATGGACAATGAGTAGCCTAACGGACCCCGCTTCCTTAATGCTGACAACACTGACCGTGTTACCTCAAAACTCTCTCCTTCGCTTGACTCTGGGTATTGAACCGAACCCAGGAGTCCATCTTGGATGACGGTGTTCCGGGCCTAGGACTACTTGGCTGGCTGTAAACTACGGAGCAGTTAATGCTGGCTGGCTGGCTGTGCTGCCTTGTCCTTTTAGTCCTGATCAAATAATGGCAGGCTTAGTACCTCCTCTCTGAAGTCTGCACGCTGAAAACACTTCGTTGAAACGTTTTCTGAATTTCCGGTAGTAGACCTTGTTGTTAGATTGTATACTGCCCCCAACAGGCAAAACAACAGGTCTTTCTAAAAGGATAGAAACTGAGCGGAAAAAATTGATAATCACATCAAATTAAATAAATTATTGCCAATGTGGAAAAACATCGTCTGGAATTTGGTTCTGTGTGGACCCGAATCTGGTAGGAGACAACATATAATTGACATGGGAGGTAGGTCTTTAACTATGTTTATCCATGTTTAAAAAGAAAGGAGTAACAGGAATATTTAAGCCAACAGGAGGCGGTGTCGGTTCGTTACTATATAGACGGGCTGACACCTTCTCTGGGAACAGCAGTTGTGCACCTCTGACGACAATAACTGCCTAATCACAAAATAATTTTTAAGACTTCACCATCACATATTGACACGAAGAGTTTCATTAACATAAAGTTACCTTTATTTTATTGGTACAAAAACCTGGAATCACTGTTCTTGTGTCATGTTTGATCAACTGTCTAAATTGGATCAAACATCAATGAGAAATAAAAATGAGGAAAAAAAATCACAAACATGCCAGAAAACTTTAAATCTAACGTTGTCATTTCATCTACAAAGATTTTAATAACTGAAATGATAGTTATTTATGGCTGCTTTTTGTTTTTTCAGATTGCAAATAAATTAAACGTGCCAATTCACAACAGATGTCAGGGTAGTTCACCAAAACAAAATCCTGTTTGTGAACAGAGATACACTTAATCCAATCACTGTCAGTAACAGACTTTCCACATTGATCCTATTTATAAAACAATGGGGAGTTAAGTTCAGTTTATCATCTAATTTGTGAAAAATTTTCTATTCAAATAGCCCCAATTGATTGCATCAAGTAACTGACTGAAGAAATCAAGTTTTTTGCATCAAGTTGTTACCTAAACAGCAATCTTTTACTGTGTAGCACGAAAAGTAGCAGGACAAGGAAAAGTGCTCAACAGTATAGCAGTACAAGCCTAATACCTATAGAAGTAGCTCAGGATAACATAGGATACTCTAACAGTATGCTTTTGTAAAACAAAAGGTTTTATGCTTAGTCTTAAAAGTAGAGAGTATTTGTCTACTTCACAGACAAAAATTGGATCATGGTTCCGCAGGAGGACAGTCTGACAACTATAAGATCTGCCTTCCATTTTACTTTCAACTAGCAAACATGGAGCAATCACATTTCTGAAAAATTTATTATTTTGACAAGACATTTTTGATTAACAAACTATTCTTTGGAATACCCAGGAATGATAAGTGATTTCAGCTTAAAATAAACAGCACACACAAACAGCAACTCTTAGCAACACAAGCAGCTTAACATAACTACTGTTCGTTTCCACTCATGCAGTATGCACTTTTTACAAAGGTACTAAGTTGGACGTCCCTAAAGTTGTTAATCAACAAAGAAAGTAGAGTCCCCATGAAACCCTCATTTGTATGTGGCCATAGTTAAACTCAATACTGCCATTCAAACCCAAAAAGTCTAGGTCCGAATCTAAAGTTTAGAGCTATCCAAAACAATTAACATTACCATCATGTATGCCTTTTAATGGAAACAATATTGACACTTTAGTTGAAAACAATTTTTGAAAATTACTAGAATGAGAAACATAAGGGGTTTTAAGTAATTGTTACAGATGTTCTTTTGTGCTCATTTTAAACACATTTTTAATTTAAAGACATAAAGCAATGCAAGACAACATCAAGTTCTTCAGCAAACACATCTAAATATTCTAGAGAGATGGGCCCACTGAGTATTTGAACTTCTAGTATTGGTCCTTCAGGCCTTAGTGGGACAAGTCATGCGGCACAGTGGGGAACAGGGCTCATGGTTTACTAGGTGAGCGAGGGGTGAACACTCCTGATGCTTCAAGCATGGTCTTCCTTCGTGCCGTCTCCTTGGCCACATTGTGATTTAACCTTCTCAGGCGTTCCTGTAAACAGAGTATTTATTTAGTCTATATTTTGCAACTCCTTGGGCAGTTAATCTTTTAACTAAAATGATCAAGGAGAAGATGAATGAGAAAAGAAAGGAAAGCCTGTAGTTAAAGTAGAAAAAATGACAGCATTTAAAAATGACAACATACTGTATATGGTAGCTGTAATGATGTTGCTAGTTATGGATACTATGAATGTCTAAAGTCATAATAAACTGGCTTGTGAAATGTATTCTTCTGGTGCTTCACCACATCGAGAGTGGGTGGCTTGGACATCTGGTATGGACGCCTCCCTGGTGATGTATTTTGGCACATCACACTGTGAGGAGACCCAGAGGAAGACCCAAGACATGTTTTTCAGCTGGCCTGGGAACGCCTCGGGATTCCCCCGAAGGAGCTGGCCCAAGTGGCTAGGGAATGGAAAGCCTGAGTCTCCTTGCTTAAACTGCTACTCCCGCAACGTATAAATGGTTGGATGATACAAAAATCTCAAACTTGATACCAATATCAAGAGAAATACTTAATGCCATTTTAGATACTATGGTAACATGGTTTTTGAAGGCACAGGGTTATTTCTAGGTAAGAGCAAACAATTGGATTAATTACTATGTGACTATCCAATAACCTCCTTAATTAGGTCAGTAGTGGAGAATTCAACCCTCATTTATAAAAATATATGATTGAAAAATATCACTTCCCTGTCTGGCAAAATTGTAGACAAGATGGCACAGTTGAAACCAGATACAGTATTTACATACATTGGATAAAAAGGCACATACAGGTCTGAAGCAAAATCAGCCCAAGCTTTTCTTGTTTTAGGCAAGTTAGAATTACCAAAATTATTTCTATTTTTTTAAATGCTGGAAAACTTAGTGAGATTTTCTTGTCACTAGCTTTAGCGTGAGTATAAGGGACACCTGTCTTTTTAAATGAATTACTTTTTTCTTCCACAAACCTTTAATGGCACATTTGAGTTATTCTAATTTTTTAAGGCTACAACTGGAACACATTGGTTTCTTGTTTTACACAATTTGAAAGTCAATAGAAATCAGACAAGATATCAGAAAGAGAATTGTGAAGCTGCACATGTATAGTTCATTGTTGGGAACAATTTCTTGAAGGCTTGAAGGTGCCGCATTCATCCAGTCAGACAACTATATTCAAGTATGGACATGATGGGAATTATACCGCTCAGGAAGGAGATGGGTTCTGTGTCCCAGAGATTAACATATTTTGGTCCAAAATGACAACAGAACAACAAACAAAAAGACAAGAGACCTTGTGAAGATGCTAACAAGACAGCATCATTATCCACGGTGAAATATGTCCTGTACTGTCATGGGCTGAAGCCTTTCGTCATGGCCTTTCAGCGAGGAGGAAGCCTTTACTTCAAAAGAAGCATAAAATGCCCAAGTACAGCTTGCAAATGCAATATAAAATATAAATATAAAAATTATCCACCCATTATTGTCAATTACATTTATCTATTGTGTTTGCCATTAAATAATTTAAGATTAAATAAAAACAACAATAGCTGTTGATGTGTGTGCAGAGCATTGTCAGCAAGTTGAGTCATAAAAAAACAACTTAAGTCTCTCACTGACTGAGATTTGAGTCCTGCCGTTCATGGCATAGAACCATTGTGCTGACTATCTGTGCTACCTCGTTAGATTTTCCTACCATAGCGCATCTAGATAGCTATGTCTGCCGGTCAGTGCTACGCATTACAAGGCAGGACGGGTTGATAGGTAGCACAGATAGTCAAAACACTGGCACAGATTGAGTAAAGTGTTGGAGATGTTAATGAGCTTGACAAGAGAAATACTATTTCTTTTGTACTCGCTATTATAACCCCTGGCAGATAAATTATATGTTCCTACTGTTGATGGACACAAAATTGAGTTCTTTAAATTGAACAAAAAAGGTTTTGGCTCCATAAAAACTATGCTTGCTCACTGCTTGCGTGTAAGAGTTACTGAGTTCCACATGTCTTTTGGTGGTCTAGGAAAAAATTATATATTTGACTAATTATTGTTAAATTTCTGTTAATCCTCAGTATGGAAGAGGTTTAGTCAAGAAAAAGAAGGTCCAAAACCAAGGTCAGGTACTAACCTGAGCGTTCTGTAGGATATTGTTCACAAGCACCACTCTACGCCTCGCATTAAGTAGCTTCTTTACATAAGGATCCAGGTCTAGTGCAATCTTCTGGTGTTCATTTATTCTGAATAACTCTGTGAAGCACATACAAAAAATATATGTAATCATTACATAATCTTTGTCTAATTGTCAATATTAAGTATTTTGTTTTTGTTTGTAAAACAGTACACTGGCACTTTAATAGTACAGTTTTGTGTTATTTTACAATTAAAGATTACCAGTCGCCAAGTTGTCTATATGTTCTCTTAATTCCACCTGGCTTTCTCTGCAAAAGACATTTGTGAGAACAGTCAATAAACAGGAAATTAAATCGATTATATATATATATATATATATATATATAGTACAGACCAAAAGTTTGGACACAACTGTGTGTCCAAACGTTTGGTCTGTACTTCGAAACACTTCATCATACGTGGAGTGAGTGCAACAGGACGATAGTCATTCAGTGATGAAGTTGTGAGTTTTTTGGACACTGGAATGATGATGGCCGTCTTGAAGCAGAATGGAACGACAGCACAGCTCAGCGAGGTGTTAAATATGTCAGTGAGGACATGAGTTAACTGGTCAGCACAGTTCTTGAGAACCAGACCTGGTATGTTATCAGGGCCTGCTGCTTTACGCATTTTGACTCTTCTCAAGGTCCTCAGAACATCAGCTCTCTCAAACTGAGTAATCTGTTCACCTGGTTGAGGAGTGGATTTTCTCACAGGAGTGTTGTTGAGGACTTCAAAATGACCAAAGTAGTTGTTAAGTGCATTCAGAAAGTCTGTTCTGTCCTCACAGGACAAAGGAGCAGCCTTGTAGTCTGTTATAGTCCTGATGCCTTGCCATATGCGCCTGGTGTTTGCTGACTCATGGAAAAATTGTCGAATTTTCTGACCATAGGCACGTTTTGCAACTCTGATGCAGTTCAGGTTGGCTCTGGCTGACCTGAGCATCTCTCTATCCCCACATTTAAAACCAGCGTTTCAGGAGCTCATGGACCTCGTTTGTCATCCAGGGTTTCTGATTTGCCCAGGTAGTGATGATCTTGGTCACGGAGACATCGTCCATGCACTTCAGGATGTACGCAGACACAGATTCGGCATACTCCTCAACATTGGTGTGACTGTTTACAGTTGCAGCTTTCTTGAACATATCCCAGTCCGTGCATTCAAAACAGTTCTGTAATGCTGACATGGATCCTGCAGGCCAGACACCCACCTGCTTCTCAATGGGGTTTCCTCTGATGAGCAGGGGCTTATATGCAGGAATTACAGACATTACATTGGCTCATCCACCTGATGAGCCAAGGTGGGGGCGAGGTCCTGCCTTGAATGCTGCCTTAATATTTGTGTAGGCTCTATCCAGTGTGTTTAAGCCTCTGGTTGCAAAGTTCACATGCTGACGGAAATGAGGGAGAACTGTTTTCATATTGGCCTGATTGAAGTCTCCGGCAACAATGAAAACACCCTCTGGATGTATAGATTGCAAGTCACTGATGGAACTATAGAGCAGCGGTCCCCAACCTTTTTAGTCCCGCAGACCGGTCAGCCCTTCGCAATTTTGCTGCGGACCGGTGGTGGGTGGGTGTGCGCGTTGTAAGTATCGAATCCGATGTTGTTGTTGGGGGGGGGGAGTGGTGAGCCACAGTACTCCGATGTTGTTTTTGTTACTCATTCTGCTGCAAGTTGGCTCAATTTTGACGGTAAAATCCTGTTTAGGATTTTCAAAATAAAAGATCCGGAAGTAGTTCATTATTTCTTGCGCGGCCCGTTACCAATTGGTCCGCGGACCGGTGGTTGGGGACCACTGCTATAGAGCACCTCCTTAATGTTGGCGCTAGGAGGGATATAAAGAGCCGTGATGATGATGAAGCTAAATTCCCTGGGCATATAGAACGGTCTGGATTTTATAGTAAAAAAATTTTTTTATATATATAACGTGAATAACGAGTATACTACTGTAGCAAACGGGGTTTATTTTAGACTTATTTTAGACTGAGATGTCACGTGATTGTCAAGACAATTGATCGCATTGTGTTGTGATACATAATCCAGTTTACCTGACTGAGTGGACGTGTAAATCGAGCTGATGGATTGCAGGTTTGATGAGCTCGAGAAGTCCTTCTGCAACAGGATCTGTACCGGAGAATGCTTCCACCACAGCGACGGCAGCCATTTCGCTCAGAAAACAACAACTGCAGTCAGGAAGCCACGTGTTCGTGACGCTAGTATACCATCATCAATGTTACATTCTATTAAAACACGGCAGTTGGAATTTCGACCTTCATATGTGAACAGATATTTTAGTAAAACGTCAACAAATCTATTTTAAAACTTTGTGACATATTAGGAAATGTATGATTTAATTTAAGCACATAACAACAACAAACTTAGTTGCGAGATCCTCTACGAGACTGGTTAAAATACCAAAAATACTCCCGGAACTGACGTCAATCTTATGTGCGGTTTCTATATTCCTACATACATTGAACATATCTGACTCTCCATTTTCCTGCCCAAGTCCTCCCAACAGCACCATTTTAACCACATAGGTGGTTGAACCGATGCGGGACGGGGTTCTGTAGTTTTCTTCATTTACTTTGAGGTTCTTTAATTCAATTTTTACTTTATGCATCTACTGAGTACGAAACCAACCTGTTATATTTTATTTAAACCGAGTATAACAAGGATACCTACTGGAAGAGAGACCACTGAAGCTAGGTGCTAAAGTTAACCGCACCAGATTTTTTTCTCATAAGACGCAACAGTAAGTACAAACAAATACTCTGCTATCACTAGATATATCAGAGCCCTCAATAACAAGTATATTTGTTCGTAAGGGTTAAAAAAGCACGTCTAACTGTAGTTCTAGTGATACGAAAATATCTTATTAATTGTGAATCAACATGATGGGAAACCGCAACTCGCCGGTTTTCTGTGAATGAATATGTTACATTTATTTCAGTTACAAGCAGCATATTTTCCCCTGCATATTCAAGGAATTAGATTTCTCATCACAAACCACAGATGGAAAGTTGGTTATTTGATATATATATATATGTGTGTGTGTGTATGTAGAATATTTAAAAAAAATTTAAAAACTTAATATCTCTGTCTGAAGCTGCTGAATAGATTTAATTTGAAAAAGTAATATACATATATATATATATAAGTTGAATTTTTATAACCGTTTGAAAAGATGTACCATTTTGGGACACCTTTAATCTCCAGGGATTAAAGGTGCAGTATTATGTATTTTCCATCTTGCCATTTTATAGCACGATCAAAAAAGTGCTGTACATATCAAACATGATTTAAAGAAGTTTGACTTTGCAATTGTATGACTTGAAATTGGGCCTCTGTCTCTTTAATGAGCTCCTGCTCTGCCTTCATGACCTCATCATAATATCATTCCTCCATTAACTTTTTAACATCCTTTTTAGGAGTGTTGCGTTGAAAAGTTGTTAGTTTGATAAGCTCAGAAGATGCGCAAGTGCGCAGTTCACTGCTGGTGCTACTCTGAAAGAGCTGAGTGTGGGAGTTGCAAAGGAGGGGTGCTC
Organism: Xiphophorus hellerii; assembly: GCF_003331165.1. Classification (NCBI taxonomy): domain Eukaryota; kingdom Metazoa; phylum Chordata; class Actinopteri; order Cyprinodontiformes; family Poeciliidae; genus Xiphophorus; species Xiphophorus hellerii. The sequence continues at coordinate 25,690,915 of NC_045684.1, forward strand.
TTTGGGATTGGAGCTTGGGTTGGAGACTAAAGCTCCAGGAAGAAGCTATTTGGAACACTTGATGATTCCTTTTGTGGCACCACAATCAAAAAATGCTCTGAGTTCAATTTCCTGTCCTGTATTTTATTGCATAAATTCAAGGACTGTCTTTAGTTTCTCATGAGAAAATCTGATTAGGATATTACATATAAAGCCATTAATCCATGTTATTTGGCAGATGTTCCTGTAGGGCTGGAGATATGATTGAAAAACTTATCACAATATATCAGTCAATAAATTGACTGTTAATTGACTGTTTAATATCAGTCAATAAACTAATTATTGATTAGTTTTTTGTTTTAAATTACTAATTTATTTTAAATTACTACTGGTGGCTAGTGGTACCACTAGCCACCAGTTAATGGTGGCTAGTTACCTTTCTTGTTTCATCCACAGTTTTCACTCCATGCCATATTCTATTTTTAAGCAGTTATAAGTCAAGGTGGCGAAACCTGAAACTGCTGCTGCACATGTTGACAGGTAGTTACTCAACCAGTTGAGTAACTACCTGTCAACAGGTTGAGTAACTAGGTAACAAAAGAGAGAGTGAGTGAGTTAGTTGATGCCACCACATTGAGCCCGCCTCGAGTGCGGGCCTCCGAGCAGCGAAGTATTTCCGAATATGGTGGGCGCAACATGGATTTGCTGGTGGGCATGTTATTAAACAAGTTTTTATTAGTTTACCAAAGAACTTGACTCCACCAGCCTTGTTTAGGTTGGCTGTAAGGATGCATTTGCTTAGCATTATTGTCTTGTATGTGAATACCAAATTTTAAGACTGGTAAAAAGCTGACAGGTGTGCAGATTTTTACCACACCTGTGTTAAAAAGGTGAGAAAATTGCAAAAATGTCCTACATGGTGCAAGGAAATTGCATCAGGTACTCTAATAGCTCACCAAATTTGCTGCCATCCAGTGCCCATCTTTTTCCCACTGACAGAAAGTGTGGAAAATGTAGAAAGTGGAACGCTCGGCTAGCCCTGTCACCCAAAAATTAGTTTCTGGTCGATAATTTGTCCCAGAAGTTATTGCAATACACAATAACATAGTTGTTTTGAGAAACTTTTGAAGTAATATAATGGTAATGGAATAGTAATGCAAGAACACATCTCAAAGATGAATGAACTTTAAATTCTAGTGAACATTTTAACACTGGAACTGGAAATTTTAAATATGCAAAATAGATAAACAGAATTTTCTGTTAACAAAATTGTTCCTTCAAAAAAAAAAGGGCTAGTTGAGACCAATGCACCATATCTTTATTATCCATTGTTTGGTGAAAAGAGAGAGAAAAACAAATGCAAATGGAAATTATTGACCTCATTTTAATATGGCATGCAATTAATTGATTTATTGTGACAGGCCAGCGGTTAACTATGAAACCCCATTTCAAAAAGGCAAACACTTACTGGGCCGATGGTGATAGTAGTTCATCCCATAATCGGTGGGCTGCAAGTTTGATCCCTGCTCCTTCTGCCACTGTCTTGTCCTTGTGCAAGACAAACTGCTTCTGGTCGTCAGAAGGCCACCAGCATGTACCAGTGCCATGGCAGCCTTGACTCTGTCAGACTGCCCCATGGCAGCTGTGGCTACTATCCAGTTGCTTGCCACCATCAGCATGTGAATGGGTGAATGACTGAATGTAATGTGAGTTACAAGTCCAAACCATTTACCAATTTACTGTTATTTACAGTAAATTACATTCATCTATGGCTGGTTTTCAGCCATATCAACCATAAAAGTCATCAATTGATGGGGCTATTATCTTGACTGTGCACAGTCCCAGGTACTTTTCTAAAGTAGTCTTTCTCAAACTGTCATCCATGGACCATCAGTGGTCCGCGGGCGGCCCAATGGTCTGCGAGGTCCTTCATGTAAACAACCATTAATTTGCCATGACGAAAGCTCAAACTGTGATGATACAGTTAGCTTAGCGAAGGATTGTGTTTAAAAATAATAATGGACAAATGGCTTAAGACCAGGTCACAAAAAAGAAAACCTGAAGATACTGGCAGAAAGTTTTTCAGGGTGAGTTTCAGAACTTTTGTTTATGAACACTATGTCAATACATTGTATGCCACAGGCATGCAGGCCTAGGTCTGCGGCTGTGCTGAATGTGATATTATGGTGACAAGGCTTTGAACAGAGCTGCGGCCCACACTGACAAGCTGCATCTTAACACCTAAAATAAAATTATTTATGTTGGACTAACAAGTGGTTAAAAAAAATGTTTGTCTTTGCCAAAGCAACCCAAGTCTATTTTTTTCTTTTATTATGTTTCTAAATTATAAATAGCCCTAAAATGTACACAACACTTGTAGTAAATAACTTTTTTGATTTCCATGTATTCTCTATCATCGTAAAGCTTAGAAAAACAATGCAATGCAATAAAAACATATTTGTTTTCTCTTTGGCACTTCATTTATTTTTATTAGTTTTTTATTATCCCCAAATAATGTATAGTGCATTTGCGGATGTAAAAAAAAACCCAAACAATTCCACTGCCACTAGTCTACTAACGAGGCAGCAGACTTGATGTAGTTATTGCAGTTTTAGTGTAGACAAGTATAATTCCTTAGGTTTAAGTGATGTCTTTTTTTCTCTTTTCCAGGATTCTACAATCAAACTTCTCAAAATGAGTGCTGCTGCATCCCAAAAAGTGGTCCTGAAAAGCACCACCAAAGTGTCTCTCAATGAGCGGTGAGGCACCATGCAAAGACCAACTTTGGCTTGTTAAGATTGTAATCTCTTCAAGAGGCTGCTGTGTGGGACTGAACCCAACATGGATACTATTCTGACCCTTCCCAGTGTGTGCACTGCTCATTCAACATTTTCCGTATCAGTATTTTCTAACACATTGGGTGGATTTAATGTCAAAGCCATACTAGATAAAAGAGGACTGCCTGGGCTAACTTACTTGTGTAAGCAGTGCATACATGTAGATAAGGAAAAAGGGTAGCGGTCATGCATGGTAAGCCGTTAAGCAAGTGCTGAAACACACCACTGTCCTAAAAAGCCATGGCAGTCTCTCATATTTATGAGCACACAGAACTGTATACATGATGTATACATTTTTAAAGATGAGCAGGAGGGCTCAAACAGGACTGAGAAATGCTGTAGCTCCATATGCTACTGATTCATGTTTTTCTCAATGAAGCATATGTTTATTTAAACAAACATTTCTATAATTATTTCTCTCTCCTTAAGATTCATAACTCAGTCCAAGCCTGGACGTGACAAAACTTTTATTTCTTTCCCCCTTGACCTTCCCTGCCCAACACCACACATTCAGTGGGCTCTTTGCAAGTCACGGTCCATGCTGTAAGTGGCTGAGTTGCAACTAATGTCCTGGGCCTCTGCTGCAGCATGGTGAAATCCCTGCCAACCAGCGGGAGGCCTGTAAGTGGCAAAGTGTAGCTCTTTCTCTAAAACCTTTTGTCTCCTCTTTAGATCTGTTTTTCTCTCTTTTTTTCTAATTCACCTCTCTTGTGTGAAATTGTAATGCTAAGCCTAAACATGAATAATTTATGAATAATTTAGTATTCATACTATTTAGTATATCATGGGAAAGAAAAAAGGTGCCATCTAATGAATCAGAAATGAGCCCTGACAATCTTTATAGCCGCATCTATAATGTGAGTAATAACTTTGATGTGGAACCATGCGTCCTCCTCCTGCTCCCATCCCATCCCTGTCTTTTACTTCCTTCCTCTTCTTCCCTCCCACATCTGAAGCTTCACTAACATGCTGAAGAACAAGCAGCCTACTGCAGTAAGCATTCGAGCCACCATGCAACAGCAGCATTTGGCTAGTGCCCGCAATCGCCGGTTGGCCCAGCAGATGGAGAACCGCCCCTCAGTCCAAGCAGCTCTAAATCACAAGCAGGTAAGGTAATGAAACATCTGATCTTTTGATTTCCTTTTCTGGATAGGGAGTCCTGGTGTTTGTTCAGAAAAAAGGCCGAACCACTTGTTTGGGTTTTGGCTCTCTTGGAACAGGCTACTGAATAGGTAACATATACCTTACGGTAACCCAAGTAAGGTTACCGTGACTAAATCAAGTTCCAATAATGCTCTGCTGAAGCTCTATTCCCTTCTATTACGTAATAATGAAACTAAAAATTGCTCTGTAGCCCAAATAAGTTGTTGCCAATAGTTAATTTTCTCCAGGAGCACTGTAAAAATATTGAATCTTGTTTTTACAGCTCAAGCGAGTTAAGGAGAAGGATCAACTGCCTCTTGCATCAGGGGAACCTCCTAGTGAATAAAATAAAATTAAGACAAAGCCTCAGTGGTTACAGTTTGAAGCAAAACAAGTACAGTGGTGTGGAAAAAGTGCTTACCCCTTCCTGATTTTTATTTTTTTTTGCATCTTTGTCACACTTAAGAGTTTCAGAACATCAAACCAATTCAAATGTTAGTCAAAGACAGACGTACACACAAAATGCAGCTTTATTCATTATTAAGGAAGAAAAAAATCGAAACCTACAATGCCGCATGTGAAAAAGAGATTTCCCCCTAAAAATATTATCTGGTTGAGCAGCAGTTACCAGCAACAACTGCATAAGATGTAAGATTTTTTTTATATGTGTTTATGTTTCTAGAACATAACAAAACTGGAGTAGTACCCTCAGTGATAAATAGATGAGTAAATAAACAAATAAAGTCTCACTCAGTTCTTAGTATGCAGCAAATGGGTGTGAGTATGATTTCAGGCGGCCATCCTCCCTGGGAGAGAGTTTACAGCAGCAATACGACTGACCTTCCTTTGCAGTTTGCCAGCATATGTTAAGTCCAGGGTTGTTAGCCGACTCCCCACAATCCACTGGGTAGTTTACACCACCCAGGCCAAGTCCTTTTGGTCCTGTATGTGCCATACTGCACAGTCATACTGAGGCAGAGGATGCTCTCAGCCATGGCTCTATATAAGTTCTTGAGCAACTGAGCAGGAGTCCAGCCCTTTCCAGTTTCCTGAAGAAGAAGAGTCTTTACTGGGCCTTTCTCATCAGAGAAGGTGTTCAGCAACCAACTCAAGTCCGAGATGATTTTTTATGCCCAGGAATTTGATGTTTGACCATGCACTCCACCTCCTCCCCTTGAATCGTAATAGGTGGGTGCACTGTCTTCCTGGACATGCTGGTGTTGAGCACCAGGTTGTTCAGTGCACACCACTGGGAACAGGTCCTGAATCTCTTCTCTGTCCAGGGTCTCATCATTGTTTATTATCAGACCCACTACGGTGGCATCATCTGCTAACTTTAGAACCTTGTTAGAAGAGTGGATGGTCACACAGTTATGAGTGAACAGAGTAAAAAGAACCACACAAAGCACATAGCCCTGTGGTATGTCTGTATTGAGGACCAGGATGGATGTGTTTACATACTTTAAAGCTAAAGCATTTAAAAGAGGGATGTCCCAATCACGTAGTTTCAGACTCGATTGGAGTCAGGCGTTAAATCATGATTAGGGTTTAGATGTACAGTACAGACCAAAAGTTTGGACACAACTTTTGGTGTGTCTCATTGAATTCAATTAGAAAGTGTGTCCAAACTTTTGGTCTGTACTGTATATGTATATGTATATTCTAAGCACAAACGGTAATAATAACAGCGATCTGTTATGTGGTGGTACAGAATCAGACTGTCTCAAAACAACATGTGCGACAGTGATATCCATAAAGCAGTAGAACACGGGGTCAGCTTGAATTGAGAGCATTGTTGCTAACTTGACAATATTGTCGTTGTATTTAGTGACTTTTATGATCCCTCCAGTGACATTCTTTCAAAAGAATAAAGACTGGCAACAAATCCATCAATTTTCTCTGGTTTACTGGAGACTTTGATGACAAAACGGGAATGCACCTGTCAGGTCTAAATACCTATTAGAGACAATTTAAACAAATACAGGAAAGACAAGAGAGTTAGATTCTGTTATACTCGCGAGGAGAGCAGACAGAGATGTGCTTTTAGTCACAAATCTCCAACCACTCTGCCACACATCTGTCTGTTCCTCTCTTTTATTGATCTTTAGGAAACCCTGCCACACGGGGCGCTGCAACTCTAAAAGGGTGGAGTCAAAGCATTCATCACATGGTTGCAGCGCTAAATAACATTCACTTCTAGACACATGTTATCTATATTCTAAATCTTTCTTTCTCCAGGCACGGTGTTGAATAAGGCACGTTTGCATAGCTTCAAAGCAACGGCTTTGTATCACAAAAAAGCACAGAGCAGAGTTTATTGTCAGGCATGTAAAACTCTGCTGGGAGCATTTAACACCTCTGTCTTGTAGGAAGTCCTGCAAGGCAACAGCTGCTGAGAGTAGCTGTCACCTCTATTTCCCAGGGAAGTCTCAGGATAGAATCAAAGTTATTTAACACACAGAAACATTATCTAAAATGTAACTACAAGGCTACATGATACAACAAATATTTGATAATTACTAATACAATTTACCTAACAGCACCAGTAGTACTGCAAGCAGTGGTAGCTGCCATGAGCCCATCCCACCTCTAAAGTAGGTTGCAAATCATTTAATTGCATGATAAACTAAGACAAACTCAATAATTTCCATTTGCACGATTTATCGTTTTTCTACAAAAATACTGGATGATAAATCTTCAGTCTGGTGTTTTGGTTTCAACTAGCACTTTTTGTGAAGGACAATTTCGTTTCAGACACTATATAACTTAAGTTTATTTAATTTTTTTCAGTTTTGTTTATTTTGGATCAGAATGTCTTCCAAGTTCCAATGTTAAATGTTCGTGAGAATTTAAAATTCATTGATCTTTAAGAATGTGTTCTTGCATTATTACGCCATTACCATTATATTACACGAAAGTGGTCCGAAAACAAGAATATTATTATTTATCACAATAACGTCTGGGACAATTTATCTTCCAGTGACATTTGTTATCTTGACAGGCCTAGAAGCGGTCAGTCTAACAGCAAGCTCAGCTTAGAGAGGAGACCCACTCCATTCTGTTCCCAGATTGCAATGGAATCATGCAAACATATTAAACAAATTAAATATGTGAAAAAAGGCGCATTTGGCAGACCTGAATCTCCACTGAATTACACAAAAGCATATTGATTGCTGAAAATATTTGCAGTTGTTTAATTTTCATATCATGTGAAATAAATTGTTATATAGATCCACGATCTACTCCAAACCGCTATAAAAACAGAAGCAAGTGTTAATAGGACTAAATGTACATAAAAGGGGACCCAACACCTGTTCAAGTGAGTGGAAGATGGCCAGACTTTTACTTCAAATGAAACTGTTGACAATAAAAAGCATGGGTTAACTGTTGAGCTTACTCTAATTTGACTGCTGAACAAATACATTTTAAATGTTCTATTTCTTTATGTATTTTCTATTAATTTTGTAAAACACAAGCTTTGAAATTGTTTAAAGATTTTATTAGTGCCCTTCCTGAAGCTTTGACGTCATTGGAATGTTATGCTCCTTTTAAGTTGTAACTCTGTAACCATTGGGTTTTGAGCCAGTATTTTACAGAGGGCAACCCCCATGCTTGCTGACTGCCCTTTGACTATCTTTCTGTTTTGCCAACAAGTAGAGGAAGCACATTGCCCTTTAAGTATGATTCTGTTCCATAATTAGTCTAAATGACCTGAGTTAATATTAAGAAACAGCTTAATCCACAAAATGTATTTGTGGATTTTAAAGTGGATATTTTTCTTATGCCTTTCCATTATGTACACGTTAATGATTGGTTGTTCCAGGTTGAATTTTCCTGTGTTGATTGTCACAAATGCATCTCCTCAATTCATGTCAGAGCCTAAAGCAACGCCTGGGTAAGGGTAGCATCCAAGCCAGACTAGGCCGGCCCGTCGGAGTTCTAATGCGTGGAGGACCTGCTGGGAGCAGAGGTGGCTTGCGGGGACTGACCAGAGGAGGATTTAGAGGAGTCAGAGGAGGAATCATGCGAGGGGCTTTGTCCCTGAGGGGTTTGTATCTACAACTTTGCAGCCAATTAAGCTAAATTATGATTTTGCAAGATATGACCTAAGATACAGTGGCTTTTATTAATTCAGGAAAGCGAATTCCTACAGGTGGCCCCATGCGAGGCCGGGGTATAGCTAGCCGCATGCCGATCCGTAGAGGAGGTCGCTACCGTGGAGTACCTGCTGGACGAGGAGGAATGATGTCCAGAGGAGTAGGTCGAGGTGGAGTAGCAAGAGGCAAGGGCTGACTTCCTTTTTTTTTTTTTTAACCAAGAGTAGTTGCCATCTCACCATAGAGAACATAATGTCACTTAAAAAAAAATTAATGTTGCTTTGTGTGTTGTCGTACAGGTCGTGGTGGACTTCGTGGACGTGGTGGATTCGCTGGTAGAGGAGGACGTGGTCGTGGGCGGGGTAGAGGAAGTGGTCGGCCAGCTGTAACCCGTGAACAGCTCGACAACCAACTTGATGCCTATATGTCAAAGACCAAAGGTCACCTGGACGCAGAGCTGGATGCTTACATGGCCCAGGCAGACCCAGACAGCATGGAGTAAAGGACTGAACATGAACTATGTAGTTGAAGTCAGGGCGATAGTTTAGCAGTAGATAGATCTGCTGACAAAAGAAGCAGTGTCGTCTGACCAATATTAAACACTGCAATAGCTACCTGTTGGAAGAACCCTTTCATTGTGGAATAGTCCTGATGTCTACAGAGCTTGATTCATCATTGGTAGCATTTTTTCTTTTGAGTCAAAACTGTGTTTAAAACTTGTAAAACTGGTCCATGATCCTGGAGATGTCCCTCCCTGTGGAATCAATTTATTATTTTTGAAATGATTTTACTGGTTTTTTGCTTAGACTTTCGAGGAGATTCATTGACTTGTCTTAACAACTGTATTCGGAAAACATTGTTTAAATTATGCATCCGAATGTAAGAAAAGAGTTTTAAGACTTTTTTTTTTCATTTTATATTTGGAAATTTTGCGGAACATTTATAATTGTTTTCCCTGAAGCAAAACATTTGTTTTAAAATAAAAAAAGTCTCTTTAGGTATGGTTAAGAAGTTCATTTCTAAAATATTTTCTTACACTGTCACCATTAACTTTCTTTTGGATTGTATTCATTATTAAGTTAGGGAGCTTTATTTTCTTACCATTGATTGGTGATGAATAAAATATGAATTCCAAGGGCTAAAGATGTATTGACCATGGCCAGTCGCTCCTTTATTTGATTTAGCTTGCAAATTAGGAAATATGAATGAGTAAAGTTTTTTTATTTTTTTGACCTTTGGAGAGGTGGGCTCAAAGTTAAAAAGGGGCATATTGAATAACACAATACAACAACTCATTTTAATCAAGAATCTAATATTTAATCAGATCATACTATAGCATTGTCATGTGGGCACAAAGCAAAGCAAATTTAATCTGTTTTCCCTGATATGTATAATGTTACTGTTTCTGCTGCTGACTGTGCTGGAGGATTGTGTTGATCTGAGAGACACCACAGTAGAGGAGGTCGCTGGTTATGAAGTATGTTATGAAATAAGCAAATTTGCTGCTATTTTACTAAACAAATCCTAATATCTGTTTAACCTCTACAGGTGCAGACTGTGTTAAAGATCAAAAAAAGCTCAGAGGGGTTTACAAAATGTTTTTGCCTTTTATCAAGGCAAAGATATGTCTTTGCTGCTGGTAAAGCCCTGACAAAAAATTTGATTGGGCACCCCCTGCGCAGCTGCTGTTACAATGTTTTGAGTTTATTTGACCCATAAAATGCGTCATAATTTTAAAGGCTTGCAACTTGCTTTCTTTGATTCAATACTGATACCAGCACAATATTTATTGCTCATGAATTCTACATCCAACAGTCCACATACAGTATGCAAGTAGGTTGCTTAATTTTTTGTATAATTTACTTGTTTTTTTGAGAAGTTACATACTGCAGCTTTAATTTCACTTAGGAGAGGCAGGTCAGGAGGGATGTGGGTTAGAGCTGCTGCTGACTGACTCATCTGTTGTTAAGTGTGGTAAAAGGGACAAGTTAAATATATGAAAATCTTGGTCATTTTTTTCCTTAATTCATTAACTAACTATACTAAATGGCTGATAATCTCACACAATCTACTTACCTCTTGGAGAAAAACTGGATTACAAATTGACACTCTTACCTTTTTCTCTCTCCTCTGTTTTTTTTTTTTTTTAAACCTAATTTTATAATTTTTCTTAGCAGCATAATAACCGCCACAGTTGTCTTCTGATTGCTGCTGAACACCTTCACCTTCAAGTGCGCCAAGCAGGAACGAATCATTTCATGCAGATCCACAGGGGTTCAGGGCAAATATGAATGTGTGTTTTTTATTCTGGGAGTGATAACATTAAACTTTTACTGCTAAAAACAATCTTAGAAAACACAATATGATTAATTTTGTAATTGAAAGGGCCCCAATTTTTTTGTTATTTCTATGAACAAAAAATAAATAAATAATTGTGGAGGCCCCCCTGTCGGTCAGGGGCCCTTAGAATTGTCCTAACTGTTCTCCCCTATAGCGCCCCTAGTTGAGTGGCACAAGCAGGCCTCTTCCTGACACACAGATAAAAAAAAAAGTTACAAAAAATAAAATTAAAAAAGGGCACTTGGTGCAGTCCTCTCTGCCCCCGGCTCCTCTAAAAGACAAAAATTGCACAAACAAAGCCAAATAATTATATCCAAAACATACAGTTATATCCTAAATGAGGCAGCTAAAAGCTAGCACAAAGCGATAACAGAAGCAGAAGGGTCAATGTTACTAATCAAATCAATGATAGTGGCATTGACCGTAGCATTTTACATTTTATCCTAGTAGCACAAATATTGTGTATCTATACACAATATTTGTATCTAAAAAAAGCTTCTGTGGTGTATTTAGTCAGTCTTCTTTAAAGTGCTGATGTTGTGCTGCTTCAGGGACGTTCTTGGTTGACGTAGTCAAGACCTCAAGACCAAGACCAGCGCCCCGCGCTACATGACACAAAAAAATATGAAATATGATCAAAATTGCTTCTCAAATTGAGCTGAAAGATCCACATTCCCATAAAAACACAAAAATATTAAATACTTAGAGTTGAAATAAGTTGAACCAATGTCATCAATTCAAACTCTTCTTCATTCCGCTTTGCTTCCATCTCTGTGCTACAAACCACGGTGGTCTCATTGCATCTCTAAAAACATAACGCCCTGGGCGCTTGCCCCTATTGCCCATGTCAGAAACCACAACTATCTGCACCATTAAACATAGCAATTAAGACAATGCCCTAATGGTAAACAACACTCAACTATGAACACTGTCCAAGGCGCAACAAGCAAGAAGTGACCAAGCCAAAGGTTCTTCTCACCCTCTCCCGCTGTAACATCTGCCACCATGACAGGTGACAAAAACAATCAAAGAGCAATGAGCATGCTCTGCGTGCTCTTACATTCTTGTTTTATTTATTCGCCAATTAAATAAATCTATATATATATTAATTAAATAAAATAATAACTACCACAATGTAAGAGCCGTTCAGAAGAATCGGATCCTTCAGGTATGTATATTGCAGACTTTTGGTCACAGCGTTGTCCCATACATGCGACACGTCAGTCCAGAGCTGTGCAGAGACCTTTGGAGGGGCAGGGGCTCAAATTTAAAAAAGGGGCACATTGAACAAAAACTCCATACAACAACATAGCAACAACCCATATTAATCAAGAATCTAATTGGATCCTACTATATCATTTCCATCATGTGGGGAAATGCAAAGCAAATATAGTCTACAGTATATTTTCCCCAACAGGTATAAAGTTTCTGTTTCTGCTGCTGACAGTCCTGGAGGGCTGAGTTGATCTGAGACTGTAGCTGTTAAACAGACCAGAGGAGAGAAGGTCTCTGGTTATAAAGTTGTGAAATAAGCTAATTTGCTGCCATTTTACTAATTAAGCCCTAATAATATTTATTTAACCTCTAGAACAACCTGGCTGCAGACTGATTTATAGATCCAAAAAGCTCAAAGCTCAAACTATATAATAGTTTGATGTTAGCATCTCTGAGATCTAGAATAAGACTGGAATATCAAGGCAAAGAAAACTCAGTAGCTGCTGGTAGGGGCCATTCAGGGGCTTCCAGAAACTAAGGGGAAACTAAGGGGCCTCCAGACATTCAGAAATGGTTTAATTGTAACACAGACCATAGATCTAAACCTGTAGCATCATTTATAGAGAATGACAATGTTATTACATTTTATTTAATGCATTCAGCTGAGAAAAATAAATAGTACATTTAGGATTTAATTAGGAAGTTTACTTTGTAAAACTTTAAACAATCATCTTGATAATTTGATTGTTGTGTTACCATGGCTACAATATGGTGTAATCTTTGTGTTTGTTCACAAATACATCACAGCAAATAACCAATAATCAGTGATTGATTTTAAACTCTGCCAATAAACCTGGTCGCAGAAACAGAAACTTTATACCTGTTGGGGAAAATATAGACTATATTTGCTTTGCATTTTCCCGCATGATGGCAATGATATAGTAGGATCCAATTAGATTCTTGATTAATATGGGTTGTTGCTATGTTGCTGTACGGAGTTTTTGTTCAATGTGCCCCTTTTTGAAATTTGAGCCCCTGTCCCTCCATAGGTCTCTGCACGGCCCTGGGCGACAGTTTTAACATGCATAACACATCCATCCATCCATCCATCCATTTTCTAACACCCTTGTTCCTAGTGGGGTCGGGAGATGCATAACACATATTTTTGTAAAAAGTATATTGTAGTGTTAAATGGTTTTAGTTCTACAGCCATTACTTTTCTAAAAGTAATCAAATCTGGAACAGCATGCCTCTGTCTATTCCAGTATTTAAAAGCTAATACACAGCTACACCAGGATAGAAATAGTTTATTCCAAGGTAATAAGTCTTTATTACTTTGGAATTACCTTGGAAACTGATAATAGAAACGATTTTATTTTCTTTATTTGAAGTGACACTGTATCCTATTGGTTATATTAATGATACAACCAGTCAGCAGTTGTCTGGACCAATCACAATACAGCTATGTTGTAAGTTATTGCAATGTTATTATAACTACAGATTGCTTTTGTTAAACAAGAAAAGGTCCAGTTCTAAAGGGTAAACTCAAAAAGAGACAAGAAGTTCAATGATCTCTAATTTAAAATAGAACATTCCCAAATACTAGGTTGTCATACTCCTTTTAATAGAGGAGTATGACAACCACATGCCCATAGACTGTTTGTCTATGGGCATGTTTAATAATAATAATTGTATTTATTAAAATAAATAATATATTTATTTTAATAAATACATTATTAAAATATATTATATTTTAATAATATATTTGTGTAAATAAAACCTTTGTCTAATTAATTTTAAAATTGTAAAAGTACGTCTACTTCCTAACCAAAGTTGTAATAATCACTGTCTAAATCACTGTCAAATGAGGATATTTCCAGCACAACCAGGTGATACCAGTTGAGTGTACGTGTAAAAGACATGAAACTACAATGACTCATTTGTCTCAAGGTTTTCAACTTCCAAAATGTTTACTACAAATGTACTTTCAGTCTGCCTTCAACATCCCTGTTCTCCTGACATCTGCTGAGCACGCTCTCTGTTCTCAGAAACATGCACTGTCCACGCGTCGGTTCCGTGTGTTGATTGGCTACACCCGAGACAAACAAAGATTTTCAACCAATAGGAACAGTGTGCACGCGCTGAGCTATTTCTTCCATCCTGGCTGCACATGCTCAGCTGGGGTGCGTCATATAAAACCTCTGCGCTGTCTTTGTTTACAGTAAAGGGAAGTGAACAGCGTAGCACAGTGTTCTATTACGTTCAAGTGCTTTTATTCAAAAAAGTACAAGCTAACAGCATCGACTATTACTAGGATCACATCGCAGTTATGGTGGCAATGACGAAGAAGGTGAAAACCTTCCAAATCACCCTATCGGATTCAAACAAGTCCTTTTACTGCGGCGGGGACAAGGTGTGTGGCCGAATTGAAGTAGAGGTGAGCGAGGTGACTCGGGTGTCTGCAATGAAGATACTGGCTCTGGGCTGCGCCAAAGTGGAGTACGCTAAAGGCAAGCAACGGTGCCGCCAGGAGGCCGAGTACTTACGCTATGAAGAGGTCCTGCAGTTGAGCGAGCAGCCCACAGGTTCGGACTTTCTCACTTTTGTATGTTAACTTATTTTACATATTCCAAGGGAACAGTAAAACATTAAACTTTAAATGTAGCTGATTTTCTTCTTTTTTAACTAATGAAGAAAGCCATGATTACAAAGTTAACTTTATGCATGCCCCACTCTGCCAAAGAAAACATTATTTAATTTAACACTGTGGCGTGTACAATGTATATATTTAACACCCGAATGTATACTTTCATTGTGAAGTGGAGAAGGTGAGGTGAGAAGACACCAACGGTTGTACTTAATTCTATTTTTGGTTTGGATTGGAAGACATTGAGAATAAAACAAGACTCAAATTATATTTTCATCTTTTTCTGCTGACTTCCACAACACCACCTTGTATTGAAACAAATATTTTCTCAGCAAAGAGTTATTAAAATCTCTTTAAAACTTCTCTTTACAGATTCCGATGGATCAGTTGTCTTAAGGCCTGGTAATAAATATGAGTACAAGTTTGGATTTGATCTTCCTCAGCAAGGGTAAGAGTCTCAAAATTCACATTTATTTACATGGAATACATCTCTTTCCACTGAATTCTTGCACATAGCCTACCTTTTGAAATGCTCATTTCTCTACTCACAGGCAGCTGGTGTCTTCATACAAGGGGAAGTTTGGTTATGTCCACTATTATGTAAAGGCCTTGATGGAGAGGCCACAGCAACCTATTCTGGAGTGCAAGAAATGCTTCGAGGTGGAGGAACCTCTGGACGTCAACACACCAGATCTGCTGGTAAGATGACCTGAAGTAAGATATTTTTTGCAACCATCAAAGTCAAATCAGTCAAAACACACACACATAATCCACAAATTATATATCTTTTCAGTCAGTTTCAATTGAAGAATATATTTTCTTCTTTTAAATAGTATGAAATATCCCTGTTAAGACTAAATTTAGTAATGGTAGAAAAGCTGTATGAACTAAATGTTACAATTTCAGTGTGTTTGTGGTAAATAGGTACCCAGATTTTCTGACCTGATACAGTAGAAGCAAGATGGATGGCCTGCAGTGTATTGTATCATGAAATAAACTATGCATGTAGAAAATGGTGGATACATAAACCTTAAAATGCATCTTTCATTTTAAACACATGTTGAAACCTTTATATTGTAACTGTCTGAAATTCACATTTTCAGTGCAAAAATGGCCTATATTTCAAAATAAAAGATACAACACTGCCTCTACCTAGCCTGCTTGCTGTCCCACCTAAAAATGGCGCCCCTAGCGATGACCATTAATGACGTAGATTGAGGAGAATGTTCCTGTTCAGCTAAAAACATCGAATAAGACCTGGAGGAGGTGACCAATCCTTAGCATTAAATCTGTCACAAGTTTAAGATTGAAGGCTAACAGTGAGCCAGAAGCTACAACGGTTGACTACATAGTAAGACATCATTTAAATGATAGAAGAGCAGATATTGGAATGAAAAGCAACATGCTAACTGCAGTGTTAACTGCTAAGAGAATTTTGGAAATGTATCTTTACATTTACAGATCTTTAGATATTTCTATGGGAATATATTTACCAACATAAGATAGATAAATAATAAGCATGAATAGGCTCAAAAATATTCATATCAATGGAAGACAATAACTCTTACTTTTTCCACCGACCCTGTTCCAGCTCAAAGTTTTGTTGTTTTCTCTGCTCTCCATCAGCATCGTTCTTCAGCCCGCTGCCTCTGCTATGTTATGGTGTTACTGCAGTGGATTTCAGTCTGATTTGGTCATTTCTTCTGGATCCCATCTAGTGTTCATTCGGGTCACTATCTTTGTAAGCCTGCTCGCAGAAGTGCAAACTGCAGATTGCCATGTTAGTTGACATACTGTTGGTGGCAAAATCTTGCCTTCCCACATGGATAAATCTCACCTAAGTTTAAAATACGGGTTTTTTTCTGTTGTTTTGTCCCCTCACCATGTCCAGATCAATCGCAGCCTGAACAGCCACACATAAACAAGTTTTAACCAACCTGAACAAACAAAACCTCCTTGAGCTCAGGAGTCAGACTGCAGCCGGTGGGCTCTGTCCACCTCCAGTTACGTCATGCAAACTGCATGTCTTTTCAAACCTTTTTTGTTGATTCAACACTTCAAAACATTCGCTGGCTTAAAAGAGACAAAATGCAGCAACCAGATTTACAGTTTGGCCTCAGAAAATATTTTTGCCATTTAAAGTCCCTTTAAATGGCAGATTAAGCTTATCTGTACAAAATCCTTGAGGATTAATTGGAGAGAAAGTTACCAGTAGAGATGATTTGTATTTTCTTGTATGCCATTAGTCTCCCACAGGTGGCACAAAGGAGAAGAAGGTCACCTGCATGTTCATCCCTGATGGTCAAGTGTCGCTGAATGCAAAAATTGACCGACGTGGATTCTGTGAGGGCGAAGACATTTGTATCAATGCGAAGTTTGAGAACACTTGCTCACGCATTGTGGTGCCCAAGGCCGCCATCATCGCCAAACATACTTACCAGGCCAATGGCCGCACCAAGGTCTTCCGTCAGAAGCTTTCTTCAGTGCGTGGAAACCACATTATCTCAGGCATGTGTGATGCCTGGCAGGGAAAGACTATCAGGGTGCCAAAGATCAAACCGTCCATGCTTGGCTGCAACATCATTCGTGTGGAGTATGCCCTAATGGTAAGTCTGCTGTGCCAGTTTGAGTGCTACTCACTTGCTTTTGTGGGAGAACATTCCTAATCTATGCCTTCCTCATTCATTTGGCAGATTTATGTCCACATCCCAGGTAGTGAGAAGCTAATTCTAGAGCTACCTCTGGTTATTGGAACTGCTGGTCTTGGTAGCCGTAGCAACAGTGTTAGCAGCCAAGAGGGTTCAGTCAGCAATGCGTCTCAGAGTTGGGTGTCCCTCAGGATGCCCTCTGAGCCTCCAAGTTACTGTGACATCACTAAGGACTGCCGCCTGGACCAGCCTCTTACCCCGCTGCTGGATGATGTCGACTGTGACGACAGTCCCATCTTCATGAATGCACCCAGCTTCCAGTACCCATCACCTCCAACCTACACTGAGGTAGGCATCTCAAGACAAGTTGGTTTGCTTAGTGACATCATCAGACATCGATGCCTGATTTTCACTGCAGGATTTTTGGTATTGCACATTATATAATAGATTCCTCAAATGTAGTTTTTATATTGTGGAAAATTCACGCACACAATTACAGCAATGTGTATTAATGTGGATGTTTGCAATGGCTCAATGAGTGAACCCTTCTCTTTTTAAAGTATGAGGTTACTCTGCTGTTCCAGTATATCTCTTGTTAGCAAGCCAAGTGTTTGCTAACAGTTTCTAACTGTAACATAATCAAATCATGGACTATTTGTTAAAAAGTAACAAAGGTTATAAGAACGCTAGAGGCGTTGCTGATACCAGTGGCGTTGGTAATGATCCAAATTGTAATTTCCTCCAAGGAGGCCCAACTTAGGCTGACTCAGGCTTACTGGCTAAGGCTAATGGATATCATATATCCGTAGCTAAAGCAACAATGCTAAAATGTTGCAGCAGGGTTGAATCTCCATTTGCAAAAACTAGCAAAAAAAAAAGTTACCTTGATGTGTGACTTGATGAACATCACAAATACGTGAAGGTTAAAGACACACAGGTGCAGTGTGAAAATGAAATGTATGGAGGAGTGATCCTGCCAAAATTAGCAATAACAATAGAAATAAGTCACTGGCTTGACTACGTAGTTCATCTTAATCTTTCTCCCAAAAATTAAGGAGAACTTTCCCAAGTTATTTGATTATACATCTTGACATAAAGTAGAATTTCTTTATCATTTTCAACAGTATTGACAGTATAAATTGACATTATCACTATTTTCTAATTATATTTATGTTATTGTTCTATTAATTAATTTCAGTTTATATTTTTTCATATTTTGTAATTATTTAATAAAATGTTTGCATTTATTCTCATGTTTTCCCGAGGCTTTAAGTTGGAAAAGTTCTTATTTTTACTTGTGGAGTGTAATTTTTGCCACCTTAATTACTTTATCAATTCATTTACTTCTAATTTTATTGCAGTTTTCTCAGGAAATGTCCATATCAATAAAGGCACTACTAAAAGTTGGTTACTTTTCATTATTCTGAAAAGAGA
The DNA here is from genome assembly GCF_003331165.1 of Xiphophorus hellerii. NCBI lineage: Eukaryota > Metazoa > Chordata > Actinopteri > Cyprinodontiformes > Poeciliidae > Xiphophorus > Xiphophorus hellerii. The sequence goes on from NC_045684.1 coordinate 25,709,255, forward strand.
TGAAAAAAGGGAGAAGGAAAAGGTGGATGCAAGAAACAAAGAAGAATTCACAATAAAGATGCAGTCCAAAAACTGGGAAAAGAGACAACAAATTCTAGCAATGTGACAGTTTAGATGCCCATGCACGTTCAGCAAAGATCTGAGCATTTTAACTATTTAAGAATTTTTTTCAACCAAGTTGTAACTATAGAGGGAGATGTAGCGGAGAAGAGTGAGAACAACAAACAGTAGATCACGGAAATAAAAGACAAGAAGCCACAGGATATGATAAGCAAGGAAGGAACAGTAATTAATGTGTTAAACAAAAGTAAGAATATGAAACATCCACATTTAATCTCACAAGTTGTACCATTTCTTCTTGAATAGTTTTCCATGCTTACAAATATGTTTTTCCTTAATTCCATTTGTTTTGAAGCAGAAGAGGTGGAGAGACAACCAAAAGGGTAAATAACAACTAGGAAGGAAGACAGAGACAAATTAGAGCTGTGTATTAGACAGTATAAAAGTATAAATTCCAACAATACTTCCCCAATTCACTTTTTAAAAATGGATATTCTCTTTTTCAAAAGAGAATACCATTTTAAATCAAATTATTCCTTAATTTAAATGTGTATTCACCCCTTTTTTAAAAAGTGAATTTCAGGCTCTGCTCGTGATGAAGTTAGACACAGCGTTAAGAACTAAACTGTGCTTATTTCTTATTTTCTTATTTTTCCAGACAGAGGAGGAGTACATTGGGAATTCAGTCATGCTTCCTGTCTGCTGAAGCTCATCAGTGGGGATCCTGGAGATGTATTCACTGACTATTCTTCAAAGGCACTTACAATGGAGTTGAGTTGCCCACACCAGATGTAAAGCCAGGGATATAAAGATAAAGACAAAGATTCTTACTTATCACTGTGCTTCATCACCTACAGTACAGACCAAAAGTTTGGACACACCTTCTCATTGAATTCAATTAGAAAGTGTGTCCAAACTTTTGGTCTGTACTGTATGTTGATCCAAAGTCTTCCTTCTGGTGCTTGTTTTGCTTATGACCTGAGGTCATAGATTCTGTGGCACATTACATTTCTGAGTAAGCTGTTCCTTCTTAAGACTGTGGGTATCAAGCATCAGATGTGTCAGACCCCAGCCTGCTATAACTTGTTTTCTTTCAATCATGAATCTCTGTCATTCCAATCAAGTCTTGGATTTGTAAGAGAATTTAGAGGAAGGTTCATTATTTTGTGTCGCAGTACTGTAAAGAATTTGTTGGGAACAAATTTTTCACAGGTAAAAGAACCATAAACAGCTTTCTTTTTTCCATGTTGTTTTGAGCATCCACTTAAGCCACATTTTATACCACAACTCTTAACCTAATTTTGTTTGATGCTTGTTGGTTTTTGATGTAAAAGTAAAATATTTCCTGGGGAAAAATCCACCTTGTTAAAAAATGTCTATATTTGACTTTCATTTAACATTGCAAAATTCATTCAAGTGGCAACATTGTTTTCTTGTAAAAAGCACCTTATGTGAATACAAGCTTTGTATGTAATTTGCAGTTGTCTAAGAAGGCATTTCACAGTAACATCTACTTTGTTCTCATTCTTTAATTTCTGAACTATCAGGGCCCAAAATGAGTTCGTTGTGCAAGACTGTATATTTGCAATGCTTTGTCTCGACATGAGTTATTTTTGTATGGAACCCTATGGGTCAGTTTTTTGAATAAAGAAATGTCTAAAATGAGGCAGAATTTCTGCTCTTCAACATATCTGAAAGTTTTTGTTTCAGTTTCACCTTTGAAGAGTTATTCACTCTACAGTGTCTACACTAAATTCAGTTCAATTTCAAACATTATTTTCCCCAAAGGGAAGTGAAATGTTGTGACTCATATTATCTGAGTATCTTCAGAGTTGTGGATGGCGATGTTGCAGTCAGGAAGCCACCAATTGCAGTTAATCTTGCAGTGATTCTAAAGAAGCCTCTGGTTGAAGAAAAAATATAATGTGATATGAAACTCACACACTACTCATGCAACCACTATAATTTAATATTTATCATGACTTGTCTGTGCATTTAAAGCTGAGAGGGAAAAATCATTTTAAGTTTGGTGGCATCAGTGCAGACTGGCAAACTGGCTTCTGTCAGACTGCCTCAGGGCAGATGTGGCCACTGCACATGTGGCAGATGGTTGGTGGCAAGCTAGTAAGCTTGCTTCATCAGCATATGTGTGAGCATGAATGGGTTAATTTAAATATTATGTATTTTAAGTGTGTTCTTTAGATGGAATAAAAATCATTAGTGCGTCCTAACTGAAAGAAAAGAATGTTTCTGCTTATTAGTAACAAGAATGAATGGATGGAAATTTACCCTTAGGCTTAACTTTTGCTTGTGTGTTAAATCTAACCTACACTTTAAAGCAAAACTGTAAAAGTTTGCCATAATGAGTGGCCTGATATGCAGTTATCTGGAAGCTGCATGCCTGCAAGTCATAATGTAATGGATTTTTTTTTTTCCGTTTTGTTTTTGCTAGTATGACTTCTTCCGTGAAACACCTCTAAATGACTTCTTCATTCATTCATTATTTTATTTGTATAAATTTCTAATTAGAATGTATCCAGACATTACGTATTTATTTTGAGCTTTTAGGGATTTATTGGGGCCTGCCATGCAAAGCAATGGCAGGAACCTATTACTTTTTTAACCTATTCTTATTCCAGGATGGAATGACTATGTATATAGAGATTTTTAAAAACTAGACTTTGCTGCACAAGTTTGAATTTTTTTGTGGATCAATAAATAGATTTTTTACTTATACAGTTTATACTTACAGTACATAAACTGTAGAAGTAAATTTAATTTAAACATTTATTAGCCAGATATTTACTAGCCAGATATCATCAACAAACTACTGTCAAAATACCACATGGATATCTGACCACTCTTCCTAGCAGCATTTTTTGTAGGTGTTTGTACCATCCCAAAAACTTCCTCTGTCTCTTTGGGTCAAATGAGTGAAACTTGGAAATAACTAGTACACCTAACAGTAACAAATAGAAACTTTGGTTTCAGGTTGACAACTAAAAAAACAACAGTTGGATCATTGTTGTACATTGCTTGAGGCAGCAGTATATTTGACAGCAGCATGGAAACATACCCCCCCCCCCCCCCCACACACACGGTATGGAAGTTGCTTGCTCTTCTGTTGACAAAGCCTCTCCTCCCACCTATGTCCTTTCTGAGTTCTACTGAAAGTGTCTTCCTCAAATGCTGTGCTTACTATTTAAAAGGGTGTGGTGGAGAGGAATTTGTTGCAGTTATTTAAAAAAAAACTTTTACTAAATTGGACGAGAGACCTTGATCTACTCTATAGTGTTTATGATTTTCACAGGGTTAGTTAATGAGGAATGAATCTTGCACACTCGCAGACAGACAGCGAAAATTTGGATTGTTGACTGGCTACATCTCGAGTTACTTAACTGCAAAATTTGACTTGTCATAGCAATAAAGAAATATGTGGAATACCTTTAACTAACAAATGGCACTCACCTGTAAACTGAACTTAAGGACTGCATAAGACTTATGGCACACATTTTAAAATGGCTGCATGGTTTCATAAATGAACTATATATGTAAATATATATTGTAAATATATATATAGTTTTATTATTAGAGGGTTTAAAATTATTTTATATACGGTAAACGAAAACAATCCGTGTATCTACAATTGGATATACACTGGAAATGAATGTTCAATGAATGAAAGTCAACAAGGCAAAGAAGTTCCCAGGATGTGTGTCATGTTTGGATCTAGTTTTTTAACCCACATGCAGAACACGACAGGAGTAAAGGAATCAGTAGTATAATGTTTATTGAATACAATTGAGCAAAATAAGATGGATCTGGGTCTTTCCAGGAGGGGGGCAGGGTCACGGAGTCGCTGGCGCACTGAAGGACAACAGATAAAATGTTGAGTTCAAGGTTGTAAGAAATGAGAGCTACACGGGTATACTGGAACGGTCTTGTGTTGTCGAATAATGACTGCGGGGAGAGGGTAGGCTGTGGGCTCGGGGTTCGTCTCCTATCTTGCAGGTCCTGGGAGGTGATCTGGATTCCAGAGTACGGCTCGATGGGGGTGGTTCCGGGTTGCCACGTGGAGGCTGCGGTGGAGGACGGACAGGTAGATTCAGGCGTGGAGGGAGGCAGAGGAGCGGTCCTACTGCTAACTGGCAGGTCCGTGTTCGGCTTGAGATCCAACTGAGGAGATGGAAGTGGGACTCGGGCAACCAGTGGGTATTCACCACGGCGTCACGAAGGTGGGTTATCCAAAGGGCCAGAACGAGATCTTTACGAGATCACACGGCGTCGCTAGGAACACCATCACTGGCAAACACTCAGACGAAGAAGTGCAGTCAGTCAGCTCCTCTTAAACCTCAGGATGATTAGATGATGACCAACAGGTGTGCTGGAACGCAGGTAACGCCCTGCGCGGGAGGCAGCCTCTAGCGCTTTCCGGTGGACAACCAACGGAACCACAGACGAACAAAAAGGAAAAGAAAACCCCAAAAAGGACAAAAAACCCCGATACCTAACAATGTGTAAGAAATAGGTGTTGTTTTCAATTATTTAATTTCCACTTTTGTTCTTGGTTAGTGAGATTGGTTGGATGTTAATTAAATGTTTTGTTTTTTGAGGTTTTTGTACCTAAAATTGTGCTGCAGTTAATACTAGGAAACCGACTAGTATTCTAGTATTGACTGTGCATTTAAATGATTACACTCTTTGGAACTTAGCTGACTTTTGTTCAAATTGAATTTCAGAAACATTGTAGCAAAAATACTTTATTTTGCAGTTATGTATTATAGCTATACATAATAATAATATGTATTGTCTAATAATATATTAGACAATACATCTCTAACATATATGTTATACATGTCTACATACATGTCTAACATATATGTTAGAAACATATATGTTAGACATGTATTGTCTTGCTGTGGGGCTGTCATTAATACAGAATGTCAGCATAAACAAAGAAAGAACTTCATGTTCCATGCGTCCAATGAGACACTTCAGTTACATGGTGTACTCTGGTAAGGCAGCTGTCCTTAGGCATGTTCAGCACCAGACCTCAAGTCACTCAGTTGATCTGCTGAAGACACATCGACAGAGGAAGGATCTTTGTGCACTGAAGATGCACAAAGATGCACAGAGAAGATTTTTTTCTCTGTTTGCAGATGCAAACAGAGAAGAAAAATCAGATTTTATTGGTATGTTTACCTCTTATATCAAAAACTAATATGTTGCAATGCAATGACTCAACAAATGTCATTGCATTTGCTGTGTACAAATTCAGTCACACTAACTGAAATACACTATGACATTTAGCTATTTAACAGAGCCTGCATAACATACCGTATATTAGAAGAAGAAAATATCTACAAAGAAAACTTAACCGATGACTGTCTTCTGTTTGATGAGTCCTCTTACTTACACTTAGAATATGTAGAAGTACACTGTGAAAAAAATCAATTTCAATTGTATTCAAATTCAATTCAATTAAAAAATACTTTATTGATTCCAAGGGGAAATGATGTTGTAACTCATATTAATTCAAATTCTTCAGAGTTGTTATAGATAGTGATGGCTGTTGGCAAAGAAAGATTTCTTGTAACAGTCTGTATTACAGTGAATTTGAAGAAGCCTCTAATCTGTTTTCCCAAGACAGGCTTATGAACAGAGTGGTCAGGGTTGTCCATTATTTTCTTGATTTTACAAAGAACCCTACTTTGCATTGTCATCTCAGAGGTTTCACAGTCATCTCCAGAACAGAACCAGAACAGAATCAGCCTTCTTTATCAGGCTGTTGAGCCTTTTTAGGTCCCTGGTTCTCATGCTGCTGCCTCAACTGATGATGGCAGAAGAGAATACACTCTCTACAACAAACTTATAGAATATCTGCAGTATCTTGCTGCAAACCTTGAGCAAGATGCTGAAGGATTTTAACTTAAATAACTTAAGATCACCAACCACATTGAAAAAAATTTCCAAAATCCAGTGATTTTTCACTCAGTTATGTTATGAGTATCATCTGAGACTGAGGCAAAAGAGTGTGAAAGGTCTTAGATTCCTCAAGAAGTACAGTCTAGTTTGTCCTTCTATTCCTTTCCAGTCTGTCCAGGCAAACATTGAGGTATTTATATTCCTCAACCACCTCCACTTTTTCTCCATGATGGAAACAGGATTTGATCCTGAAATCTAAAATCATCTCTTTTGTGTTGTTTACATTCAAAATGAGATGATTGTTCCCACACCATGACACAAAGCTGTCCATCAGTTCTCTATTCTCAGCCTCTTGTCCATCTCTGATACACCCAACAACTGAAGAATCATCAGAGTATTTCTGTAGATGACAGAAGTCGGACTTGTGCTGGAAGTCTGAAGAATAGAGCGAGTACAGTTCCCTGTGGTGCTCCTGTGTTGCTGACCACCTGTTTAGACACTCTGTCCTTCAGTCTCACAAACTGTGGTATGTTTGTTAGGTAGTCATATGAATACAAAGAGGCATTTTAAAGAGAAGGTGACTCTCTTTACAAAGTGTTTGAGTTGGAACTCGAACAGGCATGTCTAGTTTTTACACACTTTACATTTTCCAGGGATATAATGTGACAACCCGCTTGTTGCACAGAGCTAGTTGCACTATTTCTTCTCTCCCTCTGCCATCTTTACAAACAAGAAAGGAACCAGCTTGAATACTGGACCAATCGTGATAAAGGGTTTAGGATGTATGGGCAGTTTCCCTCCTGATGGGTACATAGCAACAACCGGTGCCACTGTTCTGCCAGCATTGCCTTCCCTTGCAGGAACTATTAAAATAAAGACTTGGCTGTATTGTCCTTTGTCTATTCCTAAATTGTCTCACTGAATGACTACAATCACTGTGGACCAATAAAAATTCTCTGTAAAACCCTAGAGATAGTTTTGTGTGAAAATCCCAGTAGATCAGCAGTTTCTGAAATACTCAGACCAGCCCGTCTGGCACCAATGACCATCCCACTTTCAAAGTCACCTTTCTTCCTCATTCTGATGCTCAGTTTGAACTGCAGCAGATCGTTTTGGCCATGTCTACATGCCTAAATGCATTGAGGTGCTGCCATGTGATTGGCTGATTCGACATTTGTGTTAATAAGCAGTTGGACAGGTGTACCTAATAAAGTATCTGGTGAGTGTAAGTTGAGTAAACTGAATGTCGGTATCACTGACAAATGCCAGAAGTGTAAGATGCCTGTTGGGGACTGTGATGGCCAAACCCATGGCCACACACCTATGTCAGTAACTCTTTTTATGCACAATTTATTTTTTCATACAAACACAACACTTTAGTTTCAATAAAAACATTTATTAGTTGATTTGAATACATTTGTTCTATTTGTTAGCATGCACATTTAGTTAACATATGTATTTATATCAACTTAAAGTTAATTTGTTTGCTTAAGATTAACTCTTGTTTTCTTGCCGGTACTTACCTACCATGGAGTTGCCAGACAAAGTATGGGGGCCAGGGCTCAGCAGGCTTAAATGCTGATTGGACTGCACCACTAGTTCCTGATGCCAGGGGGAATTTGGAGTTTCTTTGTTTAGATACGGTTTTGTATTTAAGTAAATAGTAGTATTTAAAGTTTAATATTTTTGATTTTCATTTTGGGTGTTTAGTTTAGTCAAATTTAGCTGTATAGCTAAATACAGCTAAATTTGTAGCTACTCTTACTATCATAAGAGTAGTGATAGTAATTTTATTCTGTTTAGATACCCCTATTGTGTCTTAATTGGTCTGATCAGCCAGAATATAAGCCCCTGTGTGTCATTTCTTTGTTAGGTTTGTTTGTGCAGCCAGTTTGTTTGCATTTCTGCCTGAGTTCAGTTTTGTTTCTTTGACATACATATTGGTATGAGCTCAGATATCTGATCTTTGTCATTTATAAATCTCTGGGTTAAAACAAAAAAAACAAACCATTTTTCTAATACGTCCTGTGACTCCTGTTTTTTTTTAAACTCTGTCCATTACAGGGGCCTTTCTCCATAGTTTAAGTTTTTTCCATAGACTTTAACTCTTGTTTGTTGTTTTCTTTTAGTAAGGAATAAAATCTAGTTTAATCACAAGCTAAAACAAAAAGATAAGACTATTCACTGGTCACTAGTGATTTTGGTAAATAAAACACCTTACTGTGCAATAGTACCTTACAAACTATAGGTACCTTACAAAATACCTTACGTATTTTGTTAACCAAAATTCTTCAGCTTTGAGCCAACGCCTTTGCATCTATACTTTCTCGTGATACAATGCTGCCCCCTTAGGGTTGATACATATTGGTTTAAAATAATTAACAATTATTGTCCCATGCAGATGTCTTGAACCATCTCGCATTTAGGTTATTTTTTCCTCCCCAAAGAACTTAATTTTTTTGCACAATTTTAAAGTGGTCTTATAAAATATTTCTCTGTCTTTTTATGCATATTTATATGCCCTGATTTTGGCATGACGGGCAGAGTGAAATATTAGGAAGACATGAAAGGCAAAAAAAATATAAAATAAGAAATAGATGGTATCACGAGGAAAAAATATTATGTTGAAATATTCCATCAACATCCACCCAGAGATACAGTGGGTATGCAAAGTATTCATACTCCTCTAAATTCTTACATTTTCTTCAAATGCAGCCATTTGCTGAAATCCAAAAAGTTCATATTTCTCATAAACGTGCATTCAGCATCCCATCTCAACAGAAAAAAAGCAGAAATGTAGGAATTTTTGCAAATTTATTAAAAAAGAAAACTGAAATATAACATGATTATATGTATTCAGATCCTTTTCTCAGTATTGAGTAGCTCGCTTTTGAGCTGGTACAGTCATGAGTTTTCTTGGGAATGATGAAACAAGTTTTTCCACACCTGGATTTTGAGATCCTCTCCAGTTCTGTCAGGTTGGATGGTGAACATTGGTGGAGCCATTTTCAGGTCTCTCCAGAGATGCTTAATTGGATTTAGGTCAGGGATCTGGCTGGGCCAGTCAAGAATGGTCACAGAGTTGTTCCAAAGCCATTCCTTTGCTATTTTAGCTGTGTGCTTCAGGTTGTGGTGGAAAATTACTACAAGTTAAAATCTGCTGATTATGTTCTATTAAATGCTTGTGCAATAGAACTATTTGGGTTACATGTACAAGGTTGGAAGTTGTTTTCTACAGCTGCATCAGAACCAGACTGTCTCGCTCCTCGTTTTGAATTCCTTATCCTTGGTATAAAACTCATGTGTTGTCTCTGCCTGGCATAGCTTTTCACCCAGAACTCCTTCATTATTGATTGTCCTACAAGTATTGTGCACAACATATGAATAAACCTGATTGAGTGATTTCACCTGACAGTGCTTTACCAAGCACAAGCACAAGTAGTTTTGTTCCACAACAGGGTCATTGTCTTGTTGGAAGGTGACCCTTTGGCCCAATCTGAGGTCCTGAGAACTTTGGAAGAAGTTTTCTTCCAGGATCTCTCTGTACTTTGCCGCATACATCTTTCCTTCAACTGCAACCAGTGGTCCTGTCCCTGCTGTTGAAAAACATTCCGAAAGCATAATGCTGCCACAACCATGTTTCACTGCTGAGTTTGTATTGGACAGGTGCTGAGCCTGGTATGTGTGATTTCCTCCACATATAAAAACCACATGCGTGGAGAAAACCACACATACCACTTAGAGTTAGCACCAAAAAATTCAAACTTCGTCTCATCAGATCAGAGAATTTTATTTCTCGTAGTCTGGGAAACTTTTATGTATTTTTTGGCAAACTATGCAGGATTTCATATGTCTTACACTGAGGAGAGGTTCTGTCGGGCCACTCTGCCATAAAGCCCCACTGGTGGAGGGTTGCAGTGATAGTTGACTTTGTGAAACTTTCTCCCATCTCCATCTCTGGAGCTCAGCTGCAGTGACCTTTGGGCTTTTCTCCCATGATTGCTCAGTTAACTGGGCGGCCACGTCTAGGATGAGTTCTGGTTGTCCCAAACTTCCTTCCATTTAAGGACTATGGAGGCCACTGTGATCTTATGAACCTTGACTGCTGCAGAAATTATTTTGTAACCTTGGCCTGATCTGTGCCTTGCCACAATTCTGTCTCTGAGCTCCTTGGCCTTACACCTCATGATTCTTACTTGCTCTGCCCTGGTGAAAAATAAATATACTAAGTATGTTAAATTTTAGTATACTTAAGCATACTTTAAGTCAGACTAATCATGAGTATACTTCAAGTATAATTAGGATTAGTTAAATTAAAGTGTGACATTTTGGAACAACTAATTGTGTGCTTAATGTATTTTAATAGCATTTAAATTGTATTAAAGCACAATTTAAAGTGTACCTTCACATACTTTTTTGGAACAACTTAAGTTACACTTAGTATACTTTAAATATATTACTTTTTATGTAATATAAACATGCTTGATTAGTATATCTAAAGTACCATTTTTGTGATTGAATTACATTTAAAATATACAGTACTTCAAATGCATTTTAAGTATAATGGCATTACATATTTTATATATTAGTAGTGTGATTACAGTATGCTACAATTACACTTTTGGTTTATTATAATTGCTAATGAAGTACACTTTTTAGTTACTTAGTGTGTTTTATTATTCTGCTTTGCCACTTTGTACATTACATGCATCATACACACTGCAGTACTGCAAACATATCAGGCTACCAGAACACAGAAGGATCATTTACAACACACTTTACAGGTGAAACAAATTACATTGTGCTTTCAATATATTACCATTTTGGTAACACTGTATTTGATGACTGACATGAACATGAAGGAGTCTTTATGAAAGTCTGACTGTTGTCATGAAGTACAATTTGGTAAATAATGACACTTTTAACGAGAAGTTACTTTAAAAGTTAGATTAAAAGTCCATCAAAAGTGCCAATTTTGCATTAAAGTGTCATTATTTACAAAATAATGCAAAGTTGGTACTGTTCGTGGACTTCTAATCCAACTTTTAAAGCAACTTCTCATTAAAAGTGTCATTATTTACAGAATGACATTTTGTAACACCTGTTAGTATGTTCCTAACAGGTGTTATGTCATGTTTATGACAGTATCATGTCAGTCTTATGCACACCCCGCCAAATAAAGTCTTACCCACATTTTTCAAGAGTACATTGCCAATATACTATCACAGAACTGTACAAATTGTTAATACATTCAAAGTACAACATGCTTATGAAAATTAGCACAATAAAATCATAGGTACACTTTAGAGGAAACGTGAAAAATATTTCACCAAGGATAGAATATTGTTTTAATACAATGTCACAGTATTCCAGTTTTACTCCAGACAAACAGACATTTCTCCTCCTAAGAATAGTGAGGATCAACGACAGAACATTCCTATTCACTGGACCACTGCACTTTACGGAAACCTACAAAAAAGAACAAAACAATAGAGCAATTAAACAGAGAAAGCACTTGTATTTTAAAAAATACAGAAAAACGGCAAAGGAAAAAGTACAACTTACAATTTTAGGATGTTGTGGACTCGCTATATATGTGACATCATCAAAACTGATGATGATTGGGACCGGAAGCCTGGTGTGAAAAACACATTTCTGTGTGACTTCTTTGCTTGTTTATATTAGAAATAGAAAAAAATAGTCAGCAATATCGTAGAATCAGTTGATGTTGGCATTAACTATGAAGCTGTTTTAAGTGTGGACTTAAGGGAGACAAACTACCTTAAAAGCTTTCCATCCATGATCTGAACAAGCTGATGGTGGTGCTCATCTCCAGCTGTCATCGGATGAGAGGCAGGGTTCACCCTGGACAGGTCATCAGTCCATCACAGGGCCCTGAAAGATAACAATGAATAAAATGTATGAAAGAGAAATGGTAGATTAACAAGGGGAATAAATTCTGTCCAATTATTTTTTTTAAATCAAAACATGTTTATTAAGCAGTTAATGTTGGAAACACACCAGTTTTTGCTGTTAAAGCCAGCTGCTCAGTAAAAACAAAGTCTTCCATCATGAAGATGGTGTGGAGGTTCATCCTCAGAACTGGTTGGTGATTTGGTGGAGCCAGAGCCTCTTCTGAGACAGGAAAGTCTCTAGGTTTTCTAATTCCTGATCCCTGGCTTCCTCTTTCATCTTAATTTGCTTAGACTGCAAAAATTTGTTGAAGATAAAAACAATGATGAACGAGTTACAACAGCCACACAATATCAAAGTCTCTTTGGCATACTAAGCTTAATTAAAACCAGGTTAAGTTTATGAAGCAAACTATTTTAAGTCGCAACAGAGCCTCCATGCAGTTATAACACGAAGTTGAATGTCTTGTCCAGTTGTGTTGTCGTCCTACTCGGACTAGGACATCACCAGCTTGAATTTACCAAAACTACTAACTATTATCAAGGCCCTCTTTCGTTTTAAGGCAATTTTATGCGAGTACAAATGGCGAATTTGAACGGCGTCTGTTATCTTCTCATCTTTGGCTTCTTGGCTGTTCTTGGCGCTTTTTTAAAAAACTGAAAGTGCGCATTACTGCCACCATCTGGTCTGGAGTGTGAACTGGCGCCAATGCCGTTCACTAACTGATCTTACATCATACATCTGAAAATTGATTGGGTAAATGCTTTAGTTAAAAAAAAAAGAAAAAGTTTTCAGTTAAAAAACTGAAAACAACAGATCACATGATTCGGAAAGATGTAAAACTGAAGATACCTGCTAGTGTTAAGGACAAGAATTGTTTTTGTTGCAGAATAGCGTTTCTCAACGGGGGCGGTACCGACGCCCCCGGGGGCGTTCAGAGGACGGCAGGGGGCGCTGGCGGATGTGTTTACTAAGGGGGGGCGCTGAGATTCCTTTGGGGGGCGTTTGCTCGAAGGTAAACTAGTTTACACCTTATATGGACAACAATACCAGTTTAGACTTTGAGCAACTTGTTAAAACGGTGTTGTGTAACATTAAAACATGCTTGGCTGCAACTGTATCGATGGTAGCTTTTCTTCGCTTCAGTGTTTCTGTTAGCTTATTGGCGCAACTCCGCTCTCCTGCTTTGGTAGCTTCACCGCGTCAGTTCAGCTTTACATCGGCTGATGACGGTGCTGTGATTCACTTGTCTGGTGTTTGATTTTAAAATATTTTATGTTTCATTGAGGGTTTTTGGCAGTGCTGTAGTCATGTCAAAGCAGCAACTTATATTAAAAATGTTTTGTTGATCTTCTGGATGCTGCACGCTGCCATGGAAGGACAACGGAATATCGCTCTTATAAACATGTAAAGAGTAAAATCACATTGCCCTCATCGTGTATCCCTCTGAAAAATTAACCAATTTAAATAAAGAAATCTCTCTATGGGTGATACCATAGAGAGCATTCATTTTATATAGTTAACGTTGGTGCTAAAAGTGATCCGGTATGAAACTGTAGTACCACAGCAATTTTGAATTTTAATCTTCAGAATACCGGGATTTTTCCCGTTGTTTTAAAAGGTTTACGTCAGTCTGCTTTTCTCCATCGATACGCTTCCCGACCGCTCCGCACCTTAGGGGGTGTCGCGAGATTAGTTTCTGTTGTATATCTAGAGTAACGGTAGTTACACTTCCTGACCACTGGGGGAGCACTAGGAAAGGACACACAGAAACGAGTTCGAATAAGAGTTCGAATAACAGCAGTTCATGTTGTTACCTCATGCTTGAGCAACAATAAAGAGCACGGCTTTTCAACCGGATAGCTTCTCCTGTCTTCCCTCATATCATGACAGGGGGTCAAAAAAAAAAGAAGAAAGAAACGATGCGCAAAAAACTCTGAAACAGGAGAACCGGGACCTAGAACGGAGCAACGAACTAGATGTGACTCAGGATCAGAGAATCCGGCGGTGGACAGTGCAAAATTAATATGAGTGGCAAATTAGGTGAAACACATGATTAAGCCGCGCAGCAGGTGAATGGCGTGATGAGTGAAGATTACTGGTGGTGAGCGACAATACAAACGATAAAATAAAACTAGCAACAGGAAAGAAACTAAAGCGGAGATAACAATAAACCAAGAGAGGATAATAGTAATCAAAGAAAACTAAATGGAAACGAATGAAGAACAAAATGCAAGAATAGTCTAAGAATCTAAAGTAAATACAAAGAAATAAACTGGTATGGCAAGACCTTTCGAGCGATAATTAACACAGAGGACTACATGACAAGAATAAACGGTCATTGTTTTCAAATAAAAGGTAAAATAATATTGTTAAAGTGCCATGAGTTTGTTGAGACCACATCTAGTACTAAGAAGAAATATTTATTTTACAGACAATAACAGTAATAAGGAACTTATCGCTTATTTATGTTTTTAATTAGATTTGATGTATATATTTCTTCAATATTATTTTTCATGACAGTGTTAATATCATGAGGCTGTTCATTGACTCCATGACACTTTCAATCTGACTCATTAGAATTTGATTAAGAGCCAACTTTTGTCTTTGTAATTTCTGTCCAGTAAAATTATTAATCTATAAATCAATAGTCAAGTCTATATAAAGATATAATCCATGTTTCTGTCCCATATTTGTATGGCATTGAAAGGATCTGGAATTTTTGTTTTTCCAATGAAAGCTCTGGTTTGCACAGTAAATGCTGTGTGGGTGAAATTTTATGAATGATACTCTGCTATCCCATTCTCCTGAATGCAGCACAGAGCTGCACCACCAGAAACTGACAGAAACACTGAAGAGAAGAAGAGTTATGATTATGTAGTTGCAGTTCTACCCATGTTTTAATGTTGCACAGAAACAATAAAACAATAAGTCTTTTTGCAAATAGTTTAAACTTTAAACTCGCATTGTTGTACATCTTTTATCTGGTCATTTTGTGAAAAATTTAACAACTAAAATGGCCCAGAACAAGAATATTTTTTCCTCTCTGATTGGCTGCTGATAGGCCTACCAATTTTAAGTTGAATGTCCATTGCATTTTTTGTAGATGCCTGTAAAAATAATTTCTATTCACATGGCTTTTTTGTTCTCTTGGAAATTATTTTTGATTATAAATACAGAAACAACCACAAAACTCAAAACATCAACAATAGTGATAGTAATATTAATAATACAATACTATTCAAAGTATAAACAAAGTAGGCGAAGTAGCCTACAAATTCTTTGATGGGGGGCGGTGAGGGACCTGGATAATGGACAGAGGGGCGCTGGCCCAAAAATGGTTGAGAAACACTGTTGTAGAACCTCTGTCACTAAAGTGTCAATGTTTGATATTTTAAGGCTTGAACATATTATTTACTTATAAACAACATTACTTCAAGTGCCCCTATAAGGATAGTTATTTTTTTTTTATATTCTTTGCCATTTTAACAAAAATAGTAAAAGATTATTAAGGCACTTAAAAAGGCATACTTTATTAGTCTATAGTATACATTCAGATGTAATTTAAAACATACTAAAATTAATAATTTAAAGTAAGCATTGAGTGAATTTTAAATATTCTATTTTGAGCATATATTTTAAAATATTTTTAAAAGCATATTCATTGGTACACTTGAGCAAATACATATTTTGTTCACTTAAAGTGAATTAAAAATATACTTTTATTTAATATATTTCTTAAAAGTGTATTTTGGCACAATTATATTTAAGTGTGTTTAAAGTTGTAATATCAAAATTGGTACAAGAATACTTTTAGTATACTTTTGTATAGGTAGTACACTTAATACTTAGTATACTTAACATGTATTTACACAAACGTAAGTATATTTGAAATATACTATAGCATATATTTTTTTCACTAGGGTGACATGAACTGTGAGCTGAGTTCTTATATAGACAAGTGTGTGCCTTTCCTAATCGAGGCCAATCAGTTTAAGCACAGCTGGACTCCAGTGAAGAAGTAGAACCATCTCAAGGAGGGTCAGAAGAAATGGACAGCATGTGAGTTAAATGTAATGGTCACAGCAAAGGGTCTGAATATTTATGACCATGTGATATTTAAATTTTTCTTTTTGTAATACATTTTCAAAACTTTCTACATTTCTGTTTTTTCTGTCAAGAAGGCATGACATCTTGACAGAAGATCTCATCCCATCTCAAATAATATGAACTTATTTGATTTTAGCAAATGGCTGCATTGAAACAAAAGGTGAAAACGTAAAGGAGTCTGAATACTTTAGATACTCACTGTAAAAGCTTGGGCACATATTGGTATTCCAAATGAACAATAACTCTCAGCATACAGCCAGAGTGGTTACAAAATAGCTTAAGGACAATGTTGTTATCTCATCTCCCCCCAGGTCAGTTAATGTCATGTGTAACAGTGAAACCACAAAGACAACAGTCTTTGTTCAACTTCACAATCAACCAGAATTTATTCCAACAATCAAATGCATAAAATCACACCAACAGCTCAACATGGTCATCACAAAACTAGCCAAAAAGGAAACATAAATTACCGTACCTTAGAAAAAATGCCAAATACAAAGACACGTCTCCGGAGACCACCATGTGTGGAAGGAAAAAAAGACAGTTCCACCCCAGTGATTTGACTAGCTGTTTTAGCTCAATTACTTTTATATCAAGGCGGGTTCTTTACTGTCTGATGCATTTTGACGCACTGTTTCAGAGATGGTCTCCCTGAGCACAAACAGCACCATGTCATTACATGCTGTCTGTACGCCAGAGACCATGCAGGTGCTGTTTCCAAGGTCAGGGCTGAGTTTATCTGCTGTCAAAACCATCCTCCCTGCGCACTTTCCCAGGCTACGAACAATAGATGTGTTCATTTCAAACGGAAACTACTCAAGAAAGCCGGGCCGAAGTTTATCAGCTATCCGTGTTTTTCATCCTTTCAAAGTGCCTCAAACTGGTTCCTACCGCACAGAGCTCACAGAGGAATAAAGGACTTATACAGTCTTAAGAATGTGATCTACTATAAAAGCTCTACTACATGGACTAATTTTAATTAAATCGTTATCATTATATCTAAGAAAAATGTTCTACTGATTAAGTTATGTATTGATTAAATCATGAATCTAAATCTAACCTAAGTTGAGGCCTACTCAAAACAATCATGATCCATCTAATATTTCAACATGCACTAAAGTTAGACATCATCAAAACTAGCCAACACACAAAAAAACAAGCAAAAAACATTTACAAATAGAAAAAAAAAATATTGGTAATTCTGACTAAATTAAAGCTGTCTGATTTAACTTCAGAAAGTGAGAAAAATGTATATTTTTATTCAGTGTATGCAAATATCTGGTTTCAATATTGGAAGTATCTTGTAGCATATAAATTACATGTAAAATATAGTGCTGCTTTTTGGTCTTCATTGCAATACATTTTTTGTATTTGTTAATATATACAAGTATGTAGTTTATGTTTTTATTGCAATATATTGTAAAATATAAATACTAAATCTCACATGGGAATATGTTACTTAACGTAACAACACTTCTTTTTCTCTGCTCCCTCTCTGCCCACCTTCACTCTGCTTGCTCTGTTCTTGTGCTGCTGTTTTGGAGCCTTTCTTTGCACATCCTCCGAATCTACAAGTTATAGATCTGGTCAACTGATCTCTAAATGCAATTGATCAAATTTTCTCAAAGAGATTACTGGGCAAAGGAGAGCCTGCTTGTCAGGCAGGGACATACCCAGGAGGATACATCCTGGATTTATTTGGATTCATGATAACAGAATTTCTGCTGTTTGGAATTGGTGGATGCCTGGCATATCAACAAATTTGTGATGGATTGGGCCAACTAGCGAACACTCAGCCTGACATGCTGTTGGGACAGTGGCGCAAGTTGGGTGTGACTCTTGTTCTCAACAAGCAGCCCAGCTGTGGATCCTAGAACTCGCTAGCGGGATGGAATCGATCTTGGAGAAGTTGCTAGTTTCGGTCCGGCGGAACGGCCACACTAATTTGGATGATTGGAAACTACAGAGAAGTACTGGTGAAACTCTAGGGTAGTTTGAAATTTAAAATCTACCCGCCCTAAATCTGAACTAGCTCCCTTGGGTCAGCCTTTGCTGGCTGGCTATCTCAAATCTCCTGGAAGATATGTAAACAAAGGGACTACTTCCCATCTCCTCTCCCCTTCTGAAAACATCTGTGCAATCACTCCAAGGACTTGCTCTTAGATAATACCACCTTATCAGAGACTAGAGAAACTCCTGTTAGATTACAAATCTAGAACTTAGAAAGTACCATCTACTTTATAGAATCAAACATGGAGAACTAACATTTAGCTTTGTACCTCAATCTTACCAAACAGAGTACCAACATCTATCAACATCATTACAGACTACTTATTCTTGTTCTTATTAAACATGGGGAACCAACATATAGTTTTATACTTTTATCTCATCTTTCTTTTGATTTGTTTGCATTTCCTTCTAATTCATGTAAAGCACTTTGAACTGTCTTGTTACTGAAAATGTGCTATAAAAATATAATTACCTTACCTAATGTATTGCAAAATATTTTCCAATATACTGCAATATATTTTTGTTTAACTGCAGCTCTAAATTTAATCTCACCATGACAAAAATTCTGAAAAGTGAAATTGCTTATCTCATTGATACAGATGTGATTGTATGATTTCACCTTTAATTGCGCCTTAATGATGCTCAGTTCCTTGAGCACCATTAAATATTTCTTCTTATGAAATCTCTAAATTTCACAAGACTTATAAATTTAATAGAATTTTAGAACAGAAGCCCAACTAATACTTCATGATAAGTTGTACTTTACATGTACCGATATGAAACTGCACAGCTAAATCAGTTACTTTGCAGAGATGACTCACAACTGTATATGTTAAATGCTTAATAGTAGAGTTACACAGACCACTATCCCAACTATCAAATATCGTGAAAGTGTGTTTGGCCCCTCCCTGTGTTGAAAATAAACCTTACGTTTGATACAGGTATGCAGGGGATAGCTGGTTTTAATGAAGCCATTGTCAGCCTGACATCTTTGTTAAAATACTTGATAGCTGTGGTGGTCTGGTGGATGATGAGGTTGTTTTGCATGTCACAGCAGAATATAGTGCTGCTTCTTTAAGAAAAAAAAATCAAAGCTAGCAAAAACTGCTGATGATGCACTTTGAGAACCATTAGCAGTTTTTAATATTACCAATGCAATGTTTCCAACAAAAGGCTGAGTTTTCTTTTGTAGCTGTGCAAAACACATGCACTTGAAGAGCAAATATAAATTCAAAACAGGAAAAAAAATGGTAGTGATCTTTTGAGCACATTAACCATACTTACCAATATTCCATTATTGTGGTGTTTGGCAGCTTTTCTCCCTGTTAAGGTTAAAATATTACAAACACTGTATTGCTTACTACACATTACTTCAAACTGGGAGGTAGTTAGACCTACCTACGGGAGTAGATAAAATACAAAATTTGATTACTTCAGGTAATGACATCACACTTTGAGGCAAATTGTTTCAACCTTTATTAAACATAGCTTGCAAGAGATAAATATTACAAAGTTAATTCCTCCAAAATTAGCTTATTTTTTTTTCAATCAATGCATAATTGTCAATCAACTGGCAGTATTCAAACAGCATTATTTTTTTACCTTTGAAGATAGTTAAATATCAAGTATGTGCAAAAGGTCAGGATTGATGTAAGCAAAACAAAAATGTTTTCAGTTCGTCTCTGGTTGATTTCAACATCTGTTTCAACATTATCACCACAATGCAAATAAAATTATTTGATGAACTGGATTCTGCGGTGTGTATTTTTCCAGCATAAGCAACAATAACCAATACAAGAAAGTCAAAGAGTGCAGGAACACAACTATTGTATGCTGGTATTGGCAAAAAAAGTGATCACTGATTCAGATTGATCAGGTCACCATAATTTAGCATGAACACATCTTGTCTGAGTAGGCTGGACTTTCACAAATTATAAGCTACTGTAACATATATATAAGTGCTTCTTTACACCATGTTCAAACAAGAATAGCAATTGAATTAAAAAAAACTTCAATTCCCACCTTAATTTACACATCAAGTTTAAATGCTTCAAAAGCTCAGTCATTGACTGCAAATGTTGTTCACCTGAATCAGTAAACACTTTACTGCAAACTTTAGTCCAAAAAAAACAACAAAAACCCAAACAAACAAACAAACAAACAAAAAAAAAAAATCAAGCAATTGCATCTAGCAAGACCACATGGAGTTGGGTAGATAGGGGTGGGGGTGTGGAGAGGGTTAAATGAAATCCCTAACGTTTTGCACATTTGTTACACAATAATACACAGTGATCACAAAACAAAATGACAAGCTTCACAATATTCATGGCTTTTTGTTTGCTTTTCTACACAATGTACACCCATTTAATTTATTTTTCAGTACAAGGGAGGAAAAATGCTTCTGTACAATAAGTTATTACTTCAAACCTAGCAAATATTGTGTCATTTATTTCAATAGTCAATACATTTATGTTTTTTTTAAAACTGCAATAAAACAGAAAATTGAACTTAGTCAAGACATCAGAATAAAATTATTTCAGAAAACTAAAAACATGTAACTGAAAAAAAAAAGTCCAAACATAAAAGTACATGGATGCATCTGCAAAAAGATAGGAGACACAGGAGGGTTTGGTTCTTTCTCAAATTCAACTTTACACTTGGCAGGAGAACTATAACACAAACTGTGTCACATTGTTTAATGTAGTCCAAACATGGTGCAGATAGCAAAAAATTTATATAACATTGCTACATACAAGTTAAACTGTTCCGCCAACTGGATAAGAGATAATGTTTTATAAAATTTAAGTCAATGACAACTTAAATAGAAAACCAAAAAAGCAATTAAGCAGATTATACACCTAATGCTTATATTTCAGTATAAATGTGGTGCAGACACTGGCAGGACTGAGTTACTACAACACAACCATCTTGTACTCATGTGGATGTCTACTTGAAAAATAAATCAAGTATTTCTAACACAACGTGCATGGTGCAGTTACTGCGATACAAAAAGCTTCAATGGGCGGCCACAATAAAAACACACACACACGCCCACCCCCACACACACACACACACACAAAAGACACACAACTTTAATTTCCGAGATGCATAAAGTTGATATCCAACTGAAACATTTATGAGCAGTTGTAGAGCCTAGAATCATTGTATTATTGGAGAAATGTTTTGGTAAGCTAAATGTTACTGACATTTGGTTGGTTTGTTATAAAAGAACACAGAGCAATGTAAGGCTCACTGCAATCAGTTCAAAGTATACAGCTAAAAGTTAGATTTGTTTGAACTGTCATTCTTATAAGAGGCCACGGATAGACAATATCTTACCTGTGGAAGATAATGAAAATTTAAATCACATGTACTGAAAAGAGAACATGTCAGGAATAGCCAGCAAGAATAACTATCTGATGGAGTGAGGATGCTTTTGAAATAGTTGTGCTTGATGAACAGATAGACCAAGGGCATGAGAGGAGAGAACTAAGCAAGGGAGACCTTTGTCCTTTATCCCTTGCTGAAATATAAAGACAGCATCAGTTGTTGCTGCCATAGTAACATCATTCACTGTCATAAATTATCGGGAGTATTTAAAACTTGAAAAACTGATCTGTATCGTGAAAATGAAGATACTAAGAGTCATGTACTTTAATTAAAACAACCTTATCAACCAAACTAAAAGAAATCTGTGCCCTTAAATACAATTATGGATGGCTGGGATTCTAATTAGGCCCAATTGAAAAACGTGTTGACTAGTTCATATTTGTTCAACAGAATTCAGTTTGTTTGGGGATGTGC
The DNA here is from genome assembly GCF_003331165.1 of Xiphophorus hellerii. Taxonomy (NCBI): domain Eukaryota; kingdom Metazoa; phylum Chordata; class Actinopteri; order Cyprinodontiformes; family Poeciliidae; genus Xiphophorus; species Xiphophorus hellerii. The sequence continues at coordinate 25,731,077 of NC_045684.1, forward strand.
TGTGGTGGAGCCGGAGTTACGCACAACCCACATATGGAGGCCATAGTCCTTGACGCGGCCGTCGCGACCTTTGCCGCACGTCTTCAACCTCTTTCATTACCCACTTTCCTGTCAATTAACTACCAAATAAAGGCCACTAGAGCCAAAAAAACCATAAAAAAATAAAATAAAGAATTCAGTTTGTTCATGTTAATACAAAAATTAACATACGCAAAAAGTTAAGTTTAGGAGTACCACATCTTTGTGCTCTTCACTACAAATATACTGCAGTAATATTTGTAGTAAGATTGTAAGATAATTTTACAAATATTGCATGTCCATGTGCAAAATCGTCAAAATTTTAAACGTACAAAGTGGTCCAGAAAAACTAGGCCTAGGTTGGAATACAAGTTTCTATTATTAGAAAGGCCAAAAAACAAACAAACAAAACTCTATGAAAATAGGTCTTTACTTGGATCAAAAAGTAAAAGAGATGATACATGTATCCAATTTTAGTTTCTCCTTACTGGCTCCTTGTAAGTTTAAGAACAGAATTTAAAAATCTTCTTAATACATATAATTCTCTAAATAACAAAGGTGAATTATTGAAGATTTGGTTGTTTTATACCTTTCTATCAGATAACCTGGCTAACAAAATAATGATTAATTTATCAGACTTTTTTTGGATGGAAATGGCTTACAGTTTTTGTCCATGAGACAAAAACCTAATTTACTTTTAAGACTAGGATCAAAGCCTCTGTTTTGATAAAAGTTTGTGTCACATTTAGGCTTTGGCCACAGAAGGACATATTGAGCACTAGCCTTCACTTTGGAAATATTTAAAGTTTCAGACAGTTTTGCAACTCCAGGCTGAAGCTAATGCTAATATTAAAGCCATAGATTTTGTTTCCCATTGTACTGTACTGTTGGACTGGGATGTCTGTTTTCAGTGCCTGTTTCCTGACTTTTAACTCCTGGTCAGTCCTTGAAAGTGGCCACTCATACTAAACCACGCTGAATTTTTTAAAACCAATTTCAAAGGGAATATTTCATTTTTATTGTGGTCACATTGTAGCTCAGTCTGCAATGTCAATGACTTGATGTTATTGACTGGGCTGCCTGCAACTTTTTATTGATATCTTGTGATAAATTTATGTTAAATGCACAGGAAATTGTAAAACTGAGTTCAAACCTTAGTATATGAATGTTTTGCAATGAAATGCACTGAATTTGAAATGACTTGAATTCACTAGATTTGGATATGAATTGACCCTTTTTTCTCCCTAGACATGGCATTTGTTGTAAATTAATGGTGAAGTCAACTTGAATGATTTCATTTAATTTAACCAATGTATTTATTCAACTGTATAGGTTCACTATAATGCACCTCTGTACTGACCGTGTAGAGCACCATGGATGATTTTTTGAAGTGGCCCCAAACAAATTCAAGCAAAGTGAATTTGCTTGAATTTTGGTAAAATTCAAGCAAATTGAAGGTGAATACTTGCATGAAGACCAAGTAAGTTTAAAAATAAAATGTAATGGAATCATACCTAAAGTTAAAATAGAAGAACAATCTGTTTAGAAGAGCTGATTTTGTCCAGAACATGAAAGACAGTTGATTCTAATGTGGCACAATATTATACTTTAAAAGTGAATGTGTGCCTATCTAGATGCAGAGATGGGTAAGAGTTTAAAAATATTCCATGTGATTTTGCTTTCATTTAGGTAAGACAGATTTCTGAGATGACTGAAGATTATAAAATGTGGTGTAGGAAATGTTTCAGTCCAGAGTACTGTGAACTAGGGTTGTCAAAAATAATAATCAAACTCGATATAAATTGACCCATTTGTCCAAAATGTCAAAAAGACAAAAGATATACAGTATATATATACAGTACAGACCAAAAGTTTGGACACACCTTCTAATTCAATGGGTTTTCTTTATTTTCATGACTATTTATAAGGCAAGAAATCCCACTTATTAACCTGACAGGGCACACCTATGAAGTGAAAACCATTTCAGGTGACTACCTCTTAAAGCTCATCAAGAAAATGCAGAGTGTGTGCAAAGCAGTAATCACAGCAAAAGGTTGCTACTTTGAAGAAACTAGAATATAAGGGGTATTTTCAATTGTTTTACACTTTTTTGTTTAGTGCATATTTCCACGTGTTATTCATAGTTTTGATGCCTTCAATGTGAATCTACAATGTCAATAGTCATGAAAATAAAGGAAACTCATTGAATTAAAAGGTGTGTCCAAACGTTTAGTCTGTACTGTATATATAAATTTTTTAAACAAAGCTAAATTGTTCAATACTTATTGGTTATGCCCAAACTATGGAAGCAACAAATTTAATCATATTTTAATTAATCACAGTTTTTGCTTTCAACTAGAAAGAAGCCTTCTTTAAAAAAAAAAAAGTTGCCTCTATATTGAGTATTTCCTAACATCTGTACGAAACTTTAGCATTGTGACAACCCCAGTGTGAACTGAATCGACCTCCCCTCAAAATCAGCTTAGAATTCCCTGCGTCAAGTGGTAACCATATCCATGAATACTGAAGACCGAGAGAACACTGTTTGAAATACCTGAGTTATTGCAAACTAACTAAGCACAACACAGACAGCTTCAGTCAGGTGGCCTGGGCAGTCTACCATGCAGTTTATGGTCTCAGAGTCCAAGTAGATGCAAGGACCTGTGCAACTAACATTTTATCATATGTGAGAGTTCTTCAAGTCCTGCTCCAGCCAACAAAGTGTGAATATGGATCATGCACCATCTCCTGTTCAAAAGGTGAAGCTAAAGACCCTGCAAACAAAGAAGTGTGCAAATATAACCACAGTCAGAATGAAGAAAACAACATGGACACTTTCAAAAAAAAAAAAGAAATTACTGTGCAAAGAGTAAATCTTTATCGAAATTTGTACAGGTCATCACTCAGGAACAAATAAAAGAATTCAAAAAGCTCCAGAGATGAGAAATCTCTCAAACTTCATTTCCTCTTATGAACTGGCAAACCAGCTTATCACATAAGTTTTCCTCATCAGACAAGAGGGTCAGAAACCACTGGGACCTGGCATCAACACAATGAAACTGTGCAAAGGCCTTCACCATAAAAGGGTCCCTTACAACAAGACCATCTATCACAGAAAACACAAAGTACTGCACCTTCATGCTGGAGACTTTTATAATGCCATGAACATGAAAATCAAAAGGTCAAACCTTGAACTGCCAGCAGAGCCCATATCCTGCTCACTGAGTATATCACAGAAGAATGGAGATTGTCTATCAAAGCAGAGAAAAGTGTACAGTGAAATACTCTGGATATAATTTTTGAGGTGTAGGGAAAGTAAGGTCATACCTTTCTTTACAAGAAAGGTACAAGTGAGAGGAAGGCTCTATCAGTGAAAAGAATCTGATACTAATATTTGTTAACATGGCATTGAAAATGAAACACATTACTGTAAAAAGTTAAACTGGGCACACTTTAAACTTGTTGGTGTTTCATAGATTGACAGAATACTGTAGTTAGGATGGTATGTGTTCAGGGGTCTAAACATTTAATCAGCAATAAACAATGCATATGCACTTTCATTCCAACATTCATTTCCTCCTTGCCAGAAAACAAACAAAATTTCCATTTGGAAATATGAAAAGTGCTCCTCTTGAGTGAGGCAACTTGTGAGCACAATGTGCACACATTGATTGATCCAGTCTCTCCTGTAAAACATCCACACCCTTTATTCTCTGAAGTTAGGTATCTATACACAATCCATAGATTTTTCAACAGTTAATGTCTTAGATTATTATCGTCTCCAGTGGCCGACACCTCTCAGGTAGGCCACCAAATCATTTGGAGACGGCGCACAAAAAAAGAAACAAATATAAAGAATGGGAAAGAACAGACGCAGGAATTACAAAAGTATGAACACAGACTGGAACCAGAACCCAGAGTTGGGTATTTTAGGTACAGAATCTGTGACCTGGATGTAGACTGAAGTTGTATGTTTGGTACATTCTCTAAAGGAACTGCTGGGATAAAAAGAGTTCACTATGTGAATAATGAAGAGGTAAAAGTATGAAGGACAGCTGCATGGAGAGGTTGTTGGCAGGTCAGGACAAACGACGTGAACTGGTTTCTCAACAGTTAGCCAGTTCAGGCACCTCTGTCTTCTCGTTCATCAGCCCGCCACCACCTGATGGTGCTAGTAACAGAATGTCCTACACACTTGTCAGCAAAACATCTATATGTTTTGCTGACAACATATAGATGTCAGCAGAAGACTGACATCTTAACTAAAGCAAAGGAAACCCCTTGCTGAAGAATGGTGGAGAGGGTTTCCAAACTTAATTTCCACAAGATTCTCTTTTGTACATAATTTTCTTGTTTCAGTTGGTGGGTACAGAAGTTGGTTGGGGCTTACTTCAAGATATCCAGGTGTTGCCCTGAACCCCAGGCTGAAATCAGTTCTGGGTGTGGATCGTTGTGATGACTCTGATGATCTCTTTGAAGCAGGTCATGGAGATGATCCATGGAAAGCACTTTGCTCTCAAATGTTCAATTCTTTAAAACAGCATAGTCTTTCAAGATCGAATTCTGCCTAATGTTATCTGTTTTTGTTCCCAACAGAATTTTTCACTTTCTTTTAATACTACTTGGCAAACAAATCATGTTTACAAACTTTAGAGTAACTTTATGTTGCATAGCAACCAGAGTGAACCCTGCTAATCTTCTATTCTCATCAATAGTCATAATAGCTTTGGAAGTGAGAAAAAAAGAACATTTTCAAATTATCTCACTAAATTGACAATGACTGGATGTCTTGAAGTAAAGGGTAAACAATAGAGAAACAGAAATATCAGACAAACACTTCAAAAGCAAATTATAAAATAATGAATAACGCTAACTTAAGCTTAAATGGCAGTTGCAAGTATAGGCGCTACCACCAGTGATTATAAAGGGAATTACAGAAGAAGGGAATTTCTGCTATAATAAGAACAACTGAGATGCACTGACAGCTTGTGTTTTGTTCAGCTTGGTAGGTTCTCATGGGTTGGTCTAAGGTAGGCACACGGACAGGCACTGCATGCGATGAAACTGTGGGGGTGAACATATCAGCTGATCTGGGAGTGCCTCAGAATGGGGGAAGTTATCAAACGAGGCTGGCCTCTGACACACATGAGAAATTAATGGGGCTCATTTTTGCCCGGTGATGGACTGCGATATGGACCGAGGTGGGATCATGTCCAACAGGTACTCTCTCTGCCGGTCTGCTAAGCTGGAAGTCTTATGGGCTCCAACAGCTGCAGGGTTCAGGTAGGCAATATTTAACCCTACAGGAACAAATCAGACAAATATAGAGCACAAAAGATTGATGCACTAAACAACACAGGAAACACTTCTTACACAATACCACCACTTACAGCCAGTACACTGGCACATTTAAATAAGGATATGAACAAAGAATTGTGACTGGCCATGACAAAACCATGAACAAGTCTACTTGGGGACATTTTGAATTATTTACAGATTCTGAAAGTGTGGCTTCTAAGCTTTCCTAAGCTTTATGGCTCTTTGAAGGGAACTGATTCTTCAGGATCCACTCACTATAAAGAGTCATTAAAAATGTACATTTTTGAACATTTGCAATTTTTCTAAAATCATTTTATCCCTTATACAGTTTTTATGAGTGAAATTCACAAAAAGTATAATCATCTATATTAAGTAAAATTAATATTTGAATGTTGCAAAACAACCACCTTAAAAATGGCTGTGTATTTCCATAAAACACTTTTTCAATTATAAATGTTAACTACCCATATACTGCTCTTTACTACAAATGTTGTGTGCGTTAATAATACTTTAGGGCAAGTTTAATCTAGAATGATAACAAAAGAAAAATAGACTTGAGTTGCTCTTGGTGAAACAAAAATCCCTTCTGCACCATAAAAGATATCCTAACTCTGTCAAATCATTTTAAGTTACATAAAAATAACAATAGGTACTGAAGTGAGTGCAGAGTATTATAAGCAAGCTAAGTTGTAAAAAAAATGAGAACAGCTGTCACTAACAGACTCGAGTTCTACCGTTCACAGCATAGAAAGAATCAAATTGCTTGGGAACGTCACATCAATACTCTCAGGAGGTGTGACTTGGCTTATTTAGTTAGAAATACATATTTTTAGAAGTTTTCAGCTTTTGTTTCATTTTCCAACAAGGCCACAGCCTTATGTTTTGTCTTAAACCTAGTTCACGTGGAACAATTTTTGGTCCCGATTTTTCCCTTCTGAAAATCTTAGAACGTTCTGCGCTCTAAGATTATCGCTTATGATAATTGTAATTGATCATCCTGCTGTGTGAAGTGCACTGTTCACTGCCTTGTCACGGTTATACTGGTGGCGAGGCATTGGTATAACTGCCTCGCCACCAAATCGCCAAAATGTTTAAGAATGCTATTACTAAAAAAAATGTTAGTAATAGAGTGCAAGAAGGGTAAAACACAATCTGTGTGCCACCTTGCTGCCGGTGGCACACAGATCGTAATAGCCTTCTAAAAAAATAAGTTCTGTCACTCACCTACAGGACATCAATTCAGTATGTTTATGGTTTATCCACCATAAACATTCCTGTATGTTTATTGTGGATTATGTCATCTCTGAAGTATTTGAACGCCCGTTACCAGCATGGGTTGAGTAATGTGTTAGAGATGTTAATGAGCCATGTCTTTACTTCAAACTTGCAACTTACTGGCCAAAACCAAAACAAAAGCATACTATATGCCTAGCATACAGTATGCTAGACATACTATATACCCAGTATGTCTAGCATACTGAGCATACATAAAGCCCAGTATTCTAGTCAGCTTTGAATTCCCCGCATGGCTCAAATGACCTTCTCAAATGGCTCAGATTTACTCTAAACAAGCTGAATTCAAACACAAAGTTTACCATTTTAAAATCTCAGATAACCAAATTTTAAAGAATGGAAGTGTTTCTTTATGACTTGAACTAGTGTACTTTGCCCAACAAACCCCGAAGAAGAATCACTGTTTTCTCAGACATTAGTTTTTTAGCTTTTATTTTCCGTTTCTGCTCTGCCGCCTTTGTGCATTACAATTAAGATGTTGAAATGTTTCACAATTTTTGTTGAATTGTCCTTATTTTATAAATACTGAAACAATGTAATATACATTCTGCTGTTCATAAGTTATTAATGTCTATCTATGTAAAAAAAGAAAACTAATAGTTTGTCCTTACCTGGGATGTTGTAAATTTGACGGCGGCTGTCATGCTGCAGTCTGTTACTACTCCCACCACTACCACAGTGCTTAGCACTGCTCATTCCCATGAGGCTGCTGGCCACAGACAGCTGAGAAGCCTGAGCAAAGTTGGAAAGGACGCCTCTTGCAGAGTTAGACAAACCTCGCTGCAGAGAAGCCTGAGGCTGCTGAGCCTAGATACAAAAAACAAAACATCATCGCTAACTTCACCTTATATGTACAATCAGACAGCTCAATTTTATATATTTTAGTCACTTATAAAGTAGTTGCTAACAAAACCTTCGGAGATTTAGTGAATAATCTACTTCAACTACACAACAATTCTTCAATTATAAAATCCCCCAAAACAATTCCTGTCCACAATACAAGAACTAGATATTTTTATATAATGATAAATTCCCTATTGTTAAAAAAATCGAAAAGCAAAAAAAAGATATCTCAATTTTGGTCACACCAGTATCCCCTGGACATTGCGGTTACTAAAAATAACTAATAAGAGTATTTAGCAAAGTCGGTGTGCTCTGATCAGAAAGTAGAAGGAGCACTGCAATCTGTCAAAAAGGGAGCCAGGGGACCCAGGGGGCAAGATACTGGGCCCCTTATGTAGCTTTTGGTAACTAGGAAATACAGTAGATGGTTGGTGGTTTCCAGTTTCAAGGAACACAGTTAAATTATTTGGTTCTGAAACCAAAGGGTTTGATCATATCATTCCAAAATTATTTTCAATTGAATTCAAGAGAAAATTCAGGAAATTCTATGGTTTTTTATCCTATAGTTTTTGTTCCCTTCCCCTACCCGTTTCTGTGAATTATTAAATGTTTAGTAAACCCTGCTGATAAACAGCTCATTTTTCTAAGGTTGAGGAAGAAACCAAAACCATAGCTGCAAAAGTACACCTGAAGAAACACTAGAATTATTTAAAGTTGAACATCACAATTGCTATAGCAATGTAACTCTTTTAGTGTTTGGTTATATATAAACTGTTTTTGCAACAGATTTGCTTGTATGTCTTCTCAATTAGCATCAAAATTGTCAAATAGACTGCAATTATCCAATAATAATAGAGAACATTTAATTTGGCATGAATGCAATGGTTTTTTTTATTGGTGTAACATAAATACTTCCAGCACACATTCCTAAAACATTATGAAGAGTGATGCAGTGTACCTGGCGCAGGGCATGCTGTCGGATCATTGTGTCAGTCTTGGAGACATTGGAGCCAGTAGCAGCAGAGCTGGGAGAGAGAGCTGCCTGCTGCTGCAACCTTTGTTCGATCTCCTGACAGACCCACACAGTTACAGTTCATTACTCTCAATGAAAAGGTTAGAGGTTAAGCCTTACCAATGGTCTTGGTCAGTGTGATTTTAAGGAAAGATAACAAAAACAACTTAAGTAGCACATGAAAAAGACAGATTTTAGTTTTGCCCTCAAACCTCAAAGTTAACCTTACAACTTACAGTGTTTATTGGGAAAATTAAACATAAATCAGGGTGTTGATGGGCTGACATTAGATTCTCACCCTGTGAGACTTAGTACTATGATACTGTGAAGCTGTGGTATTTTTACTCAGATGTTTTAAAAATAAAAGATAAAATTATCCAATGGCCAACAAAAAACAAAAACTTGTCACATTTGGTGCCTTACAAATTGCTCTAAGAACAGACTTTTATGTGTCAATGCATTGCAAATAAGATTTTTGAGCTAAAAACATCTAGAAAAATCAAGTATTAAATGCAGTAGTAGGATAAAAGTCAGTATCTGTTGATACAGTTGGTCACTTCGAAAGATTTATTGGTGGAACGTCAAAGTAACAGACTAAATAAACACATGCTAACTTTCGTAGAAATCATTACGTAATCGTGTTTATTGCAGGGTTTGCTTTTCTGCACTCAAATGATTAACATATGAAGCTAATATTAATTGGATAGTTATCCAGGTTTTAGGCTCTACTAGGTTGCTTGCACTGGACTTATTAGACATATTGATTTAGAATTTTAGACTGACAACCTAACTTTCAAAAAGCCTTACCATATTAATAGTAGTTGGTGCACAACACCTGCTATCATTCTTGAAAACAAAAATGAAAGAGACCAAATGTGTTAAAATGGGTGAAGGAGAGGCACAGCTCCGATCTGAACTCTGCTCACCCCAGAACTTTGTCTTGCTTCTTCGTTTTATCTTATAAAGACATAAAGCAATATTTTCCCAATTTAAAAGTGTACGTAGCTTTTTATAGCAGACCTTCAGACCAGTAATTGGTCAATACCATATCAATGCTGACCTGTTCCTGCTGAAGAGCCTTCACAAAAGCATTTTTCAGTCTGTTGGTATGCTCTGCTTTCAGAGCCTTCTTCTGATTGGATGTCATGCACTGCTCACAGAGGATTCTGCCACTCTTCTCTTGCTTCCAGTGGGGTGTGAAGTCTGTTCTGCACTGGGCACAGAAGAAAGGCTCCATACGGGCCAAAGACCCCCTGAATTTACCTGCACAAAACACATTGTTTCAGCACAACTAGTGACGAGCTGCACCAGATATCCATAACTTTAAGTACTCTGACAAACATTCTTCTACTTTTTATCAAATCTCCATAAATTTGAACCAATTTCTTTCTCTCCAAAAGAGGCAGGCTAGCTGCAGAGCCTCATATGAATAGTCATTTTACACATTGGTACCTTGCTACAAATAAGGTGTTATTACTACTCATACTTTGTCTGTCCGTACATCTCAGTTGTTTTTTAGAGTTCTAATCTTAAACTGTTTCTTTAAGTACTTACCCTGACTGTCCAGGACACTCTGTACCACTTCCTCCAAGCCCACCATGTAGATAAACTCACTGTTAGCTGCAGAGGGGAGGAAGTGGAGCAGTGGGGCTGGGGGTTTGGGTGGAGGGATCTCCAGCAAGGTTTTTTCCAGCTGCTTCCGTAGAGCCAGCTTGGCAGCTGCCTGACTGCTGGCCTGATCAGCCATGGAGCTAACTGCTCCACTGGCCGAGCCAGACATGGTGGATGGGCTGACTGCTGAAGCTCCAGCAAGACCACCTGTCACACCACTGGCCCCCACTGCTGCTGCTGCCTGCATGTGGGCCAGGTTCATGTACATGGCACTGGAGCTGGAGCGTTGGGAAGCTGCCACCTGCTGGCTGGCCTGTAAGGCATATTAGGCTTATCAAAAACAAAACACTTAAGACAAATTATTGAATTGCAGCCATTAGGAAGTATCATAGACAGTACTTGTTCCCCAAAATTTTACGCCAAATGTTTGCATAGAAGAAACAAAGTAATACAACTTTTCTAACAGGTTCCACCTGGAACACATTCTGGATCAAATGCAGTCTATGGTTTGTAAGGTTTACAAATATTCACAAACCAAAGCAAATACATGCTCAAACAATTGTTTTACACCAATATGACACCTCAACTTTATTTAACAGCAGAATATTCTGGCTTTGTAAAATGTACAACAAAATATTAACTTGCAATGTTCTAATTATTGTTTTCTCGGATGAAGTGGAGAGAAATATTATGAAACCACTCAATATTTTTTGAAAGTTTTTTTAGTACTGGTGGTGCAGTCGGGAAAGAAGTGCAAAGAAAGACATGCAATAAATGGCTGGAAATCAAAGATGCAGCTGTGCAGGATTACAACAAAGTTTAAGGATATTTTTTTCCCATATCATATTTAAAAGCCTCATTGTTCATATGTGAATAGAAACAACTTTTGGGTCTTTTTATTGCCTTGAGATGATTTCTGAATATCTATTTAAGTCAGTGAAGTAACTCTGCCCACAGAACTAAAACTTGTCAAACACCTTAATTAGACTATGGTTGACAACTTTATTCCAACCACTGACCAATTCTCTTTGATTGGTCAAAACAACAACAACAACACTTGCAGCTTGAATAAATGAGGCCAGGAGAAATTCCCACCTGCTGATAGTTTACCGCACTGGTCATGCTGGATGAGCTGGATCGTGGCATCCCAGGTTTGGAGGACACCCTCTGGCCCTGTAGTTGGGATGGACTGGGGGCAATCACTCGTTGGGACATAAGCATTGGAGGCAGGCTGGTATTGGCAGAACGAATGACTGTATGACCCTAAAAAAGGAAGAACGAACAAACAGCATTAGAGGGAAATGAGGATCGTTACCTTAAGGACTGGAACACCACCCTTAAAAATTCAAGGCTCTGGATTTTAGAATTGGGGTGATGTGCTCTATTTTCCTGTTTTTTGTGGAAATGTGAGCAGCAGCATTCTGTATCAGCTGCAGCTGTATGCTATTTCTTTTTTTAGGCAGACCTGTGAAGACATTGTTGCAGTAATCAATGCAAATAAAGTTAAACACATGGATGAGTTTTTCTAGATCTCGCTGAGACACTAGTCCTGTAATCCTAAAAATGTTCTTCAGGTGATAGAAGGCTGACTTTGTAACTGTCTTTATGTGGCTCTGAAGGTTCTGGTCAGAGTCCATCACTACTCCCAGATTTCAGGCATGATTGCTACTTTCTAGCAGTAATAGCTGAAGCTGAGTGTTGACTCTAGATTGGTCCAAAGATGATAATTTCAGTTTTGTCTGCATCTGTTTAGTGCTTGTATGCGGTTCAAAGTCACCTGGTGACATCGTAACATCCTGCATAGTTATGGTATCCCATCTTATTTCCTGTTATTACCTGAGCTAGTAGGAGAATGTAGATATTTTAAGTAAGAGGGGTCCTAGGATCGAAACTTGGGATACCCCACATTTAACTTCTGTCCTCTTCCATGAGAAATTAACTATTGAAACAAAGAAATCTGTGTTCTTTATGTAAGATTCAAACCAACTGAGTACTGGACCAGAGAGTCCTACCCTACTCTCCAGTCATTCAGTAATAACTTACATTGCCAAAAGTATTCGCTCATCTGCCTTGACTTACATATGAGTTTAACTGACATCCCATTACTAAGCTTTTGCAGCTAGAATAGCTTTAACTCTTCTGCTCACAAAGTTTAGGAGTGTTTATGGGGATTTTTGTCCATTCTTCCAGAAGTGCATTTGTGAGGTCACATAGTGATGTTGGATAAGAAGGCCTGGCTCTCAGTCTCCGCTCTAATTCATCCCAAAGGTGTTTATTAGGTTGAGGTCAAGACTCTGTGCAGGCCAGTCAAGTTCATTGACCCCAGACTCTGCCATCCATGTCTTTATGGACCTTGCTTTGTGCTCTGGTGCTCAGTCATGTTGGAAGAGAAAGGGGTCAACTCCAAACTGTTCCCACAAAGTTGGGAGCATGGAATTATCTAAAATGTCTTGGTACTGGAACTGGGACCAAGGGGCCAAATCCAGCTCCTGAAAAGCAACCTCACACCATAATCCTCCTTCCACCACACTTTACATTTAGCACAATGCAGTCAGACAAGTATCGTTCTTCCTTTCAACCGCCAAACCCAGAGAATGTGTTGTAAGTTTATCATGGAATTTTTTTAATTGAGTGAATAAACTGAATAAAACTGAAACTATTTATAGAAAATTACTATAAAAACAACAGATATACTGTAAACATAATTAATGTACATCAGTAAAAAAAACATGGCAAAACTGCATAATACATTATGACATTTTATTGTAAAAATCAAGTCTATGATAAATTACCGGCAGCTGCAGATGCCAAAATTTTACTATTAAAAATATAGCACAACACACAAGGGAATGTAGTTTGTCAGCATTTCAAAATGGGAAATTATACAGGAAATAAGTCCAAAGTAAACAAAAATACAGGCTATGACTAATACACTTACAGAAACAATTTCTACTTAAACATTCAGTTAAAAACAGAACAGATTCAATTTTCTGTCTAGTATCCTCACATGACACTACTGAGATCTGAAAACCCCCCAGCATGTGTCCACATGAGGAATAATCCATGGTGGAAGAAATTCATGTGACAAAAGGACTCTTTGCTCTGGGTTGATCAAGAGTAACAAGTGGCTGAGTCCAGACTTTGCTGAAGAGGATGTGTAACATGGACATCATCTTTAAAATAGCTTGAGGCTCATATGTTGTCAGTCAAGTGTTCATCGCAAGATCCTCTGCAGTTGGAAAACAGAAAAAAAGCAAAAGTTAGAATGATGCACTACATGAACGTCTTATAAACTCAGCATTTGTTTGTGTTTGTTTCACCCTTGTTGAATTGCACACTGATAGGGTTTTACAGTAAAGCCTGAAAATGTATAACCTTCTTAAAAATACAATTAAAGACATCTGGCATTGTTTGCTACTGTGAAATGAACCACTGCTTACCTCAACATTGCCTTGGCAAGACTGAGTCATTGGGTCTAGGCTTAAGACTGGTTTGACAGAGTATAATACAGACTGGAACTTTAAACAGGCGATGTTGTCATTTCTGATTGAAAATTCCTAAGTTCTTAAATAAGTGTTTCTGTCAACTGAGGTGCCGCTGCAACCAGACAAAAACATCAGACAAAGACCTATTTTCCAGAGAATTTTCTTGAATTCCCTGGAAAACAGGAATTCCATCGTCCCATTTGGGATAAACATGTTTCTCTTTACAACTTTTTACTTTTTGGAGCACTCATTCAGGATAAATGACACAAGACAAACTCAATGTAGAAAGACTCTGGTCTAATACCACTGCCCAAAAATAAAAAAAATCCCCCAAAAATTCAGAAACGAAGGGTTGTTTAATTAAAACAGCCCTTATTTGGTGTGTATATTGCAATCAATTGTTTAGGTTCGAGCTTTATATCTTGTTATAATTCCATGTTCATAATGAGTCATTCCCTCATCAAAACATGCTTTAGAGATTCTGTGATTTTTAATATAATTTGTTGACAGACATGGTGATTCAGAAAGGAAAAGACAGTGTAGTGGAAAATTTTAAGGTTACTATGATTATGAGTAAAACATGCATAACAGTATAATGATTCTTGTGTAATGCACACGCTCATGGGAAAGTCTTCTGAAACTTTCTCTGACCTCTGAATTACAATAAAGTTATTAAATTATTTCTTTGCTTGTACCCTCATGACGTCCTTGAAGGATTAATGTTTCTTGTTAAAGAAGATGCCTTCTATCTGTTTGTAACTAAGCAGACTGTCAAACTGTGAATGGAATGAACCCTTCCTATAAAACTATATGCTGTGTTCTGTTAGGGGCTCTTTCTCCTGATTGTGTCCAGTAAGCAGATTCTTCGAACCCTGTAAAGCCTTCGGATAAATACTGAGTAAGAATAGATGTTTTTCCTCTGGTTCTCTGGTTTTTGAAACAGTTTTTCCCTCACTCTTTGCTAAAGAAAATTCCCACAACAACAGAAATGCAGATAACAAAGACAAAAAAATTTAAATGGAAACATAGGACAATCTCCTTATGGAAAATTGTACATGGAGTGTTGTAGGAATTACATTACACTACCTTTGCCATGCTGAGAAAAATTCATCAATGGGTTAAGAAATTAAGAGGAAATTCCATTTTATTATTGGGGGCACAATAAACAAGGAGATTTCTTAAATGCAATTTTGAGGGAGGGGTTGGGGTTGAAATATTTGCCACCTTCGATAAAAAAAGCTCAAGTCTATCAATGCAATGTGGCTAGTTTTGCTAGTCTTGATTTCAGGGCATAACAAAGCAGTTTATCATGATTCAGCTAAAGTAATGAAATGATTTTTATTGTTAATGTATTTCATCCCATTGAGAAGTGGAAGTAAAAAAAAGGTGATACGTGTCTTTTGTTTTAAGTATTTACTTACTGGAGCTTGTTTTGCTTGAGTTGCAGAGCCACAGCTAGCTCCTCACTTGAGACAGCTGAACTTGCTCAAAGGAATGAGAAACTGCTTTTTTGATGTGAACAATTGACACAATGATTCGAAGATTGAACAAGTAGTTTTGAGAATTTAAATTCTGCTCTGAGAAATGCACCCAAGCAACTGAGAAAAACTGCAAAATATTTAATATTTAAGGTTTTTTTAAACTTGCAGCCTCTTAACTGTCATGAGGACAACAATGTCCTTATGGACTCAGTGACTTACATGCAAGTATTTTGGGGGTGACAGTTAAGAAGTTAAAGTAAAATTTTATCACTGATACTAAGCTTAAAATCTTCTTCCAAGTATTACTAAAGAACTGAAACAAAAGCTAAAGCGTTCTTCACTGTTTTAACTTGAATGCAAGAACATTTCATTCCAAGTAATTCAATTCTAGTGAATCAATACTTGAAGAAGCTGCTTCTGCCATTAACAATAACTCTAAGCATATGCAGTCTAAAGGTAACCTGAAATAAAATTTGAAGCATCTAAATACATCTATATTAAATAACTGCTAATATAAATGGAAATGGAAGGGTTGTGTTTCTGAGAAAAATTTGCATTAAATGCTCCGTATAGTAAAAATGTTTCTCTCCTAACAGCTGCAAAGCATGTAAATTAACAGCACGGCTCACATTAATTAAAGGGAAATACATATACTTTTTTATCAGTTGGTAAAAGTTAGCTAGCTTCAATTTAAACTCTGAAAGATGCTTACCTGGGATTCTTTCCGAGTGTGCAGAAATAGCGGAAACTTGATTTCAAAGGTTGCGTCTCAGTTCAGTGGCTGCAGCCTTCGACGGACCAGTCCAAGCCAGTCTCAGCACCATTAACTAGCGCCTTCTAGCTAGCACTTATGCACTTGGACTGACAACACTGTGTTGAGTTCAGGAAGCTCAGAGCTACTGCTCAACTGTAGGATTGCAGAGTTAAAAATGTTAAACAGTACTGTGGTCTTGATAGTGATGCTGCTATCAAGCAGAAATACAATCTGGGGAACTCCGTGTTTACATAACAAACAACAGTAACTGCATTAACTGTAAACCTTGAAGTCTAACACAAAGTTATCTGAAAAACGCATAAAAAACTGTGTCGAGACTTGTTGCCCTAAGCCTACTACCTCTTTGCCCACTACAATACATTGCAAACAGCATTGCCTAACGTACCGCTATCTTACTATATGACAGATGTATGGTGAGCATAAAATTACACATAATCAATATAATTAATTCACATGGCAAATTGGTGATATCACCAGTTTACCAGGTACATATGATTAGGTTTGGCCTATTATGACACAAAGAAAGTTTGATGCAGCTGAGCGCTTCTGTGTGGAAGTTATTCCACCTTGATGCTTTATGGCGAATGGTCAGATTTTGAGGTTGGCCACGTCCAAACGCTTTGATGTAGGAAAAGGATTTTGATAACTATTAACCTTCAATGCCTCAAAAGACGATGCTGAGGGATTCTGAAGTCTGTATGTCAAAAGCTGTAGGAGGAGTTCGCTCAGATACAACTTTTATAAAAGTGGCTCTGATCCAAAATGGCCGACTTCATGGCTACAACAGACTTTTTTAAGGTCCTGTGAAAATACACATGCTGAATTTCATGATTGTCAGTCAAAGCTTGGTTGGGGGTGATTATTTAAAGTACTCTAGGGCGCGCTGTGGGGGAATTAGGCCACGCCCAGTAAATATTGGACTGAATTCCTTTTGTGGGTGGATTAAGACCGATCACAGTGAGTTTGGTACAGCTCGGCTGAAATATGTGGAATTTAGAGCCAACGTATGGCAACGGGCGTGACCTGTGACTTCGTCACGCCCATGGCCTCCAGCAAAAAACTCTTTGCACTTTAAAGTAAGTAAGACCAACTTGTTATCTGCACAGGTGGGGACTCAAGTCACATGACTTGGACTCAAGTAATTAATATTAAGGCTTTAGAATTGACTTAAAAAAATGTTCAGAGACTTGAACTTAACTTCTTAACAGGTTCAAGACTTGAATTGGACTTGAACCTGTTTACTTGAAAAGACTTGATATTTTTAAAAAAAATCTATAGCTTAAAACACATTATTTATAAAGTGGGCCCCATTAATTTGTTTCACTCATTCCGTGTAAACAGACGTAGACCGTCCCTCTACTTTAACTTTTATTTTTTTAAAAAATTTTAAACGGGGAGGGAGCCGGTAGGAGATGAAAAAAACGCTAAAAGCACATATGCTCCTGCGAATAATTTCTTTTGGGTACATGAATTATGAAGTATGCAACAAAAACAGACTGTAACATGCAAAATCTACATGAAGATCTCAGATGGGGTTGCAACAACTTCCAACTTTTTAAAGTTTAAAGTTGCACATACAGTAGAATGGTAGGTGGTACTTTTCTTTTGCTATGAGATAGTTGACTTCAGCTATCTTCGTGTTATTAGCAAGTGTACTCCAGGCTACATTAGCAAGTGTACTCCAGGCTACATTGATGAAGCAGCGTAGCTTTCACTTGTAAGCAATGTTTTGTCATGCTATATAAATCTGGTCTTTCAAATGCATCAACTTTTGCCTGTCATGACTTGAGACTTGACTTGACTGTCTTTACTTGAGACTTGACTTGGGATAAAGACTTGAGACTTACTTGAGACTTGTAAAACACTGACTTGGTCCCACCTTTAGTTATTTGTCTTCTGACACAAGCTCCATCTCTGGAGCTTTCCAAGTAAAAAAAAAAAGTCACTTCCTGTTTTGAAGGGGTGGGGCTTAGATGACGTCAGAATATGACAACATCCAACGTGGATCACTCATACCAAGTTTGGTGCCAATTGAACATTTTATGTGAAAGCTATAGTGCTTTCTTTGCATTTGTGAGTTTGTTGCTTGGCCACACACCCAAACATGCTCTAAAACTCATGATGTTGATAACTTTTAATGCCCCATCCCTTAACTATGTCCCTTCACCGAAAATGAAGATGATAGCTCAAAATTCCTAGGAAGAGTTTGTTAAAGTTCAAAGTGTGAAAATATCAAAAATGGCCAAAATTTGCCCTTTGACCCAAAATGGCTGCCTCCCTGTCCATTTTACGGCAAACCTTCAGGAGACCTTTTTTCTTCACTTGGGGTGAGCTACCTACATACAGAATTTCAGATCTCCACAATGTACGGTTTGCCCTATCTCCTGTTAGGGGGCGATGTCAAGCAATGTGGCCACGTCCACTTTTGATTCCACTGGAATCCGAAAATTTCACACTGGGAACAATATTGGGCAAAGTTTGGTGAGTTTTTGAATATGTTAAGGCCTACAAAAAGACATGTAAAAAGATGGAAAAAAAAAGAATAATGTCTAAGACAAAAAAATCTTGTGATTACAATAGGTAATATCATACCAGCATTCTATTCTCTGTAAAAAATAATTTCTGCAGTCCGATTAAAGGTTTCACATCACAGAGCTGCAAAATTTGGCCTATGTGTACTGTTAATCTTATGTTAATTAACTACTAGCAATATCAAACTATTAATTTTACAATTTCTAAAATTTTTACAATAAATTTCTGTTTTCTACATTTCATAAGAGAAATGTAGAAAACATAATGCAAAATTTATGTTTGAGTTATGGTAATTCAATGTATTTTCAAAATAATGTTTAGGATGTTACAGTCTAACAGTTGGTACTTTACAAATTTTTACTATAAATTTTAAAGATATTTTTACAGTGTAGGTGCAGGCTGTGCAGAGTCCAGAGAAACATCCAGTATCTCACAGCAGCGTGCAAGATATAGCAGGACAGGAATTGATGCAACGCTATAACCAGCACAGATAAGGCTGTCATCTGGTTTGGTTATGTTACATATTACTGATACAGAACTAACACTACACAAACCGATTTTAAGAAAATTTTTTACATTATAAAAATTCTAGAAGCTCCCAGGAGTGTCTGTCTCATCCCTGGGGATCAGGGGATTCATTTAGCTTACATTGTGATTTATAAGAAACTGGAGGGAATAGGAACAGGGGGTTGACATTTTCAGGACTGTAAATGTATGTGACAATAAGTCTAAATGAAGAGACGAGAGATATTTTGTAAAATGTACTTCTACCCAAATCCTTAACACTGGACAAAATATTCTTAATTTTGTCCCTTATATGAAAAACACATTGAAATACCTGTGCAGTTCGGAGATTTTGAGGCTCAGTGTTGTGCAAGCCTGGCCTCACAGGCAACTTTCCAATACCTGAAGAGCTGTGAATGGGAGGAGGCTGAACAGAGGATGCAGAGCTCTGGACCGCTGGGACCTGCACACAGATAGCAATCTACATTCAGGTTGTAATAAGTGAGCTGTAAGTCCTTTTTCACACATGAAATTTATACAATATGTTTTTCTTCCTAAATGGTTTCATAGAATGTATTGCTACATTTACTACAAGCTGAAAAGAATGTAGTAAGCCTTTTTGCACTGTGGGGCCAGCCTGGCCCTATTGTATTCTGGCCCTGGCTGTGTGTGCATTAAACAGAGTGATGCCTTGAAAGAGAGAGGGCCACTGTATCAAGAAAATGCCGGTTGAAGATGCCTATGCCTGCCAGCTGGAGACTGTGGAACACTTTCATTCCTTGATGTCACATCCAGGTCTTTCTATATGGCCTTATCAGCGAGGAAGCTGAGAAAAAACACTACCTCAGCTTTACCTTTAACTAAATCACAAAAAAATTCTCATTTGAGTATTATCTCTAAATTGGACTCATCTGAACTACAGCTCTGCCTCTAAAAAGTTATTGAAACCAATGAATTGTGGTAAATAAAGAATGTGCTTGATGGGAACAACTGACTTTTGTTTAGGAGGAGGTGAGAGAGGGGTGGAGTCAACTTAGGGGGGAGGATGGAGTATACGTTTTAGGTATATGGTTCAATTTACCCCACACCTATGCTCAACTTAGTCCTACTCCATACACAGGGTAAGTTGTGCCATGAGGCAACTTTTTTGGTCCTGATACATTATCTAAACAGTTATGTTTACACTGTTACAAGTAGTATTAAAATATTATAAGTATCTGCAAGAAGAGAAGACCGGAAATCTTTTGCCATTGCTACTGAATGTGAGGACAATAAATAAACTGGAGATGAAAGCTATTAAAGCTGCAGTATATATATACTGTATATATATATATATATACACTTCTCATTGAATTCAATGAGAAAGTGTGTCCAAACTTTTGGTCTGTATTGAGTACAGACCAAAGGTTTGGACACACAGTTGTGTCCAAACTTTTGGTCTGTACTGTATATATACTGTATATATATAAATAAAGCTTCTCTGTCTTCTCCAGTGCTATTCAGAACCAAGAGGCTGGTTTGAGTGCTGTCAATCACAATTTACTGTTGTGCTGTTCATTCCCCCTCGCAATACCCCTCCTTGCTTTATGCTAAGCTGTAGCTAGCAAAGCCCTTCATAAAAGGGGCACAGCCCACCTGACGGTGGCTGTTATCACTATAATGGCCACTGATGATGGCAGATAAACGGTTTTCCTGTAACAGTGAGTTGTTTCTGTGCCATTAGCTCAGCTAGTACATGAGCTTGATTGACAGTGCTAAGACACTCCTTTTGGTTCTCATTGGCTGTGCATTTCTTGAAACCTAAATAGCAGCACAGGGACGAGATAGAGAATATTGATCTTTTCACAGATCATCTGTCTCATAAGATTGCTGTCACAACATGGTGAGGTTGCCTTTTGCCAGCCACATAGAAATGACATCAATGCCATGACTGAATGTGTGACTGACTACATAAACTTCTGTGTGGACAGCACAATCCCCACCAGAACAGCGAGATGCTTCCAGAATAACAAACCCTGGGTCACCAGTGAACTAATGGAACTGTTAAGCAAGAAAAAAGAGCCTTTAGGGAATGAGACAGGGAGTTATTGAGGAGTATACAGAAGCAAGTCAAAGACAAAATTACAGACAGAAAGGATAAGTACAAGAAGAAGCTGGAGAATAAACTGTAGAGGAACAATATCTGTCTTCATCCAAATCGGGAAATGCTGTTCATCCCTCTCAGAAGTCAGGTGAAGAGGCACCGGAACAAGGCAACAGGTCCAGACGGTGTCAGCCCCAAAGTCCTGAAGGCCTCAAGCTCCAAAGCAGCTCTGTGAGATTCTGCAACATCTCTTCAACCTTAGCCTGACCCCAGAGAGGGTTCCATTGTTGTGGAAGACAACCTGCTTGGTTTCCGTACCAAAGAAAACTCACCCATCAGTCATCAGTGACTATAGACCTGTTGCCCTGACATCTCACCTCATAAAGTGTTGTGGGGACACTCCTCACCTGATTAAGCAGATAAGCACATATTAGGACTGGTGTGAAGACGCCATCATATACCTGCTTCAACAAACCTACTGTGATCTGGACAAAGTAGGCAGCAATGTGAGGATCAAGTTCTTTGATTTCTCCAGTGCATTTAGCACAACTCAGCTTGATTTGCTTTGTCAGAAACTCCAGAAGACACAGGTGAAGGCCTCAATCACCTGGATTTATTGCCTCTTTTCCACTGGCTCTACTGCAGCAGCCCTGCTCTACTTGGCCTGGCTTGGCTCGGCTCTACTACGAAGTAACCACGTTTCCACAGACCTGGCTCGGTTTGTAGAGGAGCAACGCCTCCTGGCGGTGGGGGGTATAGAGCCCCACCTCCAGGCAAATGTGCTGTGCTTCATTACTGTGCGACCAAACCCAAGTTGTTATTTTTCCTAGACAAAAGAAGAGAGAGCCGAGCTATTTTTTATAGCCTGATTGTGACTTTTTTGAGATTTCAAGAAAAGGCACAGTGTGAGGAATGCTGCGAATGTGAAGGACAGCTGATTTCCGCCTTGCAGCTGGAAGAAATCAGGTGGCCCAGAAGTTGCAAGAAAGGGTATCGCCGCTTTCTGTATTACAACTACTTTAAAACTTGTAGTGCAGAATATACATGCGCTATTTTTAGCCAGGGTGTTGCGAATAACTTTAGTATCGAAATTGTCATATGTTGGCACGGTACTTTCATAATATATTCCAGTGGGCTTTCAGAAGTTGGTAAACTGTCACTGTCAGATGTTGGCAGACCATAAGTGTGATTATTCTTGCAGTCCTCTGACTTGTAAGATGTCTCATCTTATGTCCATCTTCCTGACTGTCAGTCAGTATTTACCTTCAGGATGTCCAGAGACCTCCACCTTTCTGAAGCAGGGATCACATGTGTCCAATGCGTTGATAAAACATTTGCCATTAAGAAAATTTAGCTGATGTTCTTACAGAGTTGAACTGAATAAATTATCTATTGATTTTAACTACTCAATATGTTTATGACTCATCTGATGTTCAAGTTATACTGGAAATGAATAAAGTTGTATTCCTTCTAATCCAAGTAGCTCTAGTTTCGATCAAACCTTCAAAGTTTTCACATATCTGGTCACTAAGAATTGATTGAGTTTAAACTTTTAAACCTCCAACCTTCAAAGAACAACAAAATAGAATCCAGTAATGGATACAAATCTTATATATATATATATAAAATAATGACAATTATCACTGAAAACTAGGCGGCACCAGATGAGCCGTGTTTAGTTGCAGCCGCAGCGCAGAGTCTGACAAACATATATACAGTATATACTGTACATATATATATATCTTATATCTTAATCTGCTGTTAATGTGAGCGACCATGCAGAGATCTTAAAAACTCTTTTCATAAAGCTCGTGCAACCAAACAGTTTCTGTGGCGCTTTTAAAAACTCACACATAAAATGAAAGCGCTACTAAAGCCACATAAATTATATTGTGTTAAAAATTATGATGCAAATTGAATTTAAGTGTCATAAAGATTAAAATTTTTGTTGTGCTATTAAATTTATAGATGGTATTGTGTGGCAGGACTCTTTGAATCACTGTAATTCATTTCAGAGAGCTGGTTGATTAGTTTGTCTTGTGAGCTCAATTAAAGGAAATCTACTTAAGAAGGATGTTCCACATTATTAAGCAGGCCACAGGTTTCAAGCAATATGGGAAAGAGAAAGAATCTCTCTGCTGATGAAAATCATCAGATAGTGTATTGCCGTATGATAAATATCTAATGTTTTCATACCTTGACAAAAACTGAAACGTTATTGTACTGTGAAGAGATTTGTGGCTGATTCAGAACAAAGATAGGTTTGTACAGATAAAAGCAGAATGAGGAAGGTTTCTGTTAGACAAATTCATCGGATTAAGAGAGCAGCTGTTAAAATGCCCTTACAAAGCAGCAAACAGTTATTTGAAGCTGCTGGTGCCTCTGGAACCTCAAGGTGGAGGATCCTCCAGAGGTTTGCGGTGCATGAACCTACTATTGGGCCCCTAACCAGAGCTCACAAGCAGAAATGGTGGCAGTGGGCCCAGCCGTACATGAAGATTAATTTTCAAACAGACTTGTTCACTAATGACTGCTGTGCAACCCTGGATGGTCCAGATGGACGCAGTAGTACATTGGTGGTGGATGGCCACCACGTCCCAAAACGGCTGTGACGTCAGCAAGGAGGTGGTGGAGTCATTTTTTGGGCCGAAATCATGGGGAGAGAGAGAGCTGATCGACCCCTTCAGAGTCCCTGATGACCTCAGCAAAGTATATGGACTTTCTGACTGATCACTTTCTTTCATGGTTCTAAAAGAAGAGCCGTACCTTCCGTAGAAAAATCATCTTCATGCATGATAATGCACCATCTCATGCTGCAAGGAATACCACTGTGTCATTGGCTGCTATGGGCATAAAAGGGGGAGAAACTCATGGTGTGGTCACCATCCTCTGACCTCTGACCTCAACCCTATTGAGAACCTTTGGAGTTTCCTCAAGCAGAAGATCTGAGGGTGGAATGCAGTTCATATCAAAACAGCAGCTCTGGGAAGGTTTTCTGACATCCTGCAAAGAAATTAAAGCAGAAACTTTCCACAAACTCACAAGTTCAACGGATGCAAGAATTGTGCAGGTGATATCAAAGAAGGGGTCCTATGTTAACATGGAACTCGGTCTGTTAAGATGTTTTTGATTGAAATAACTTTTGATTTTAGTACATGTGACCACTTAATGCTGCACATTCAAAGAATGACCGTTTGCAGTTCTTTATAATCCATAAAATGTTTAGGAAATCTGCTGTGCATAATAATTTGGAACAGTGCATTTTGAGTTTATTTTTGAAAAAAATACTGTTCTGTAGCTTTGTTCAGTATAATTTGATTTATACTGTAATAGTTCATGACTTGAAAATTATACTGACCATCATTTGCATTGACAATTTAAGAAAATCTGAGAAAATATCACTTGCATAATAATTTGGAACACGCTGTAAATGTCCCATTTATCCCTCTGTATCCAGCACAGATGCTCAGTGAAGCGGATTTAGGTCTTCATGCAGGGCCAGTCAATGGTCGTATGAGGCCTTGAGCAAAATTTGACTTAGGGGCCTCTCTTCCTGCTAAGAACATCAGCACCACTAACAGCATTTCACCGTGGATTTAGTAAATTCTGGGAGAAGGGGATAGTTTTTGGCCAACCTAAAAAGAAATCAGTTATAATAGCAGGATACTAATTTGTATTTGTGAACAAAGAGAGCTCAAACTCAAAGATTAAACTCAGAGCATCAGATTGCAGCTATGGTAACAAAACAATTTAACTATGTAAAAGTTCAAAGAACAATCTTCAAAGTAAACTTGCCAGCTCCTTAAAATCTTAAATTTAAATGTTAAACAATTTCAAATCTTTGATTTATGTATGCTGACACCATTAAATCAAATTTAGCATCATTGATATTTTCAATAAACAAATTGTTTTAACACAACAATTGTTAAAACAATTAACAATTGTTACAGGACATTTTAACACATTTTCTGTGTTAAAATGTTAGTATTTATGCATTTATGGGGGGCATTATGGAAACGCTGACTTAGTTTGGATTAAACAAAAGCGGAAATAATTGATATTCATTTTAATTGTATTTTATGATATGTTGTTTTTAAGACTCTATAGTTTCACTGGCAATGTCTTCCTGTAACATATAACTATCCAGTAATGTCTTACATTTCCTGTCTTAACATGACATCTTTTAATACAAAAATACAGTGGACCACTGGTGGACTGTCGGTGGACCGCCTCGGCGCTAAAACCACCGGGTTTAGCAAGTTTTCTGGGAGAAACCCTGTGTAATGAAACGTTGCATTTGTTCCAAAGGCTGATCTTCCCGTCACTAACATTGGTCTAATATTTTGGTGCTCTAGTGACAGTGTCTGCTATCACTAAATGAAAATATTTTCATTTAGTGGTTTTGTGTATATGACAAAAAATAATAAGCTATAGCTTATTATTTATTATAGCTTATTATTATTCTCTTCTAAGGATGTAAATAACCTAACCTTTTGAACAACGTTCTCCTTCTGCATCTGGCTTTGTCTAAGCTTCTTGAGCAAGACGAGTCGGGCTTCTTCCAGGCGCAGCTCTTCCCTCAGAGCTTTGATCATCTGCTGTCGCTCCTCTCCTGTTTTTCCCTGGAGAAAACACACACAAACACACGCATACACAGTAACTACTTTTATAAAGTGACTTTTACAGTCATGGATTTTTAACTAAAACCATTAACTTTTGTAATGATACTTGGTTGAATTGGCTCACCAAGGTCCAACCATGTTTCAAATCAACATGAGTGGCGAAAGAAAAATGGTTATATGCCAGTTTATGGAAAAACAGATTCAGAACAAAAAGCAGCAATTTCACTGAACATTTTATACACTGAAAAGTTTTAAACCCGCGGTGTCTAAAGTCTGATTCTGGGACCATTTGCAGTCAGAATGATTTTGTGGGCCCCATTTCAAGAGTGGCCCAATTGTGATTCATCAGCCAAGTTAGTTGATGCAAATATATGGTTTTAAAGATTTTATTTATCAAGACTAAGATATTAGAAAACAATCAGCACCCAAATTTATTGACCTTGTATAAAGTTCTTTTGGTAATTTGTCAAACTGGGAAAACATGCAGGTTTATTTTGTGCTTCAAATCTACCATGAGTTATAGATCCCTACCAGACTACCGTATTTTCCGGACTATGAGTCGCAGTTTTTTTCCATAGTTTGGCCGGGGGTGCGACTTATACTCTGTAGCGACTTATGTGTGAAATTATTAACACATTATTATATCATATCATGTTATTTTCACACTAAACCATAAGAGGGCACTCTAGATCTGTGTTGATAATTTCAACATTGGCGGTAACTTATAAAAACAACTGAGAAGGACTTAACAAAAATGGCACCAAAAAGAAAATCATTTTCTGCAGATTACAAGCAGCAAGTAGTAAAATATACAGCCGAAAACGGTAATCGAGCAGCAGAAAGAAAGTTTGGAGTTAGCGAGAAACTTGTAAGGGACTGGCGAAAAGCGGAGGTTACTCTTACAGAAATGAAGAAAACAAAAAAAGCCAATCGCGGGCTAAAAGCTAGGTGGCCACAGCTAGAGGAACGAGTTCGCACATGGATGCTTGAACAACGTGCTGCCGGGAAAGGCTTGTCAACAGTGCAGTTGCGTCTCCAAGCCCAGGTATTTGCCAAGGAGATGAATATAAATGACTTTGCAGGAGGACCTTCTTGGTGTTATTGCTTTATGCTACGCAATCGCCTCTCTATCAGAGAAAGGACAACGATGTCCCCTAACCTGTGGGAGCAGTGGATGATGGATGGAGAGCACAGCTTCACGGCAACCGGGAGAATGCGCCGTGCAACTTTCCTGGAAGTCATTGGATGGATCGACAAAGCATGGGCTTCAGTGACAACCAAAACCATTCTGTCAGGATTCAGAAAGGCTGGAATAATTGGAACTGCAATTGACGAGTCTGACGTAAACAAGGAGGAAGAAGAGGAAGCGCTGCATCTTCTACCTCCGGAGTTAACGGAGTTGTTTAAAAGCGACACTGAGGATGAAGATTTCATTGGATTTAGTGATTTGGAGTGACACGGATGGTTTGGTAAACTTGTTAGCATGTTATTTATGCTATAGTTATCTGAATAACTCTTAATATGTTATGTTAACATACCAGGCACGTTCTCAGTTTGTTGTTTATGTGTCATGTAACGTTAGCATACCGTACAATTATTCCGCCTGTTGTTGCCTCTATTCTATTTTTATTTTAAATTGCCTTTCAAGATGACATGTCTGTTCTTGGTGTTGGATTTTATCACATAAATTTCCCCCAAAAATGCGACTTATACTCCAGTGCGACTTATATATGTCTTTTCCTTCTTTATTATGCATTTTATGGCTGGTGCGACTTGTACTCCGGAGTGACTTATAATCCAGAAAATACGGTACTTTGTTTCATTAAAATATAGTGTATTTATTTTGCTTTTTTCATTATAATTGTAACAAGTATAATAACAGTAATGACAATAAATCTAGTTTTTGTGCTGTTTGCTCATCTGTCTGTAGGCTCACCACCCAAACTCCATAGAAATGAATGGAGATGGAGCAGCAGTGTCTCCTGTCACCATGTTACCATCACCTCAGTTACCTGCTGGGCTCCTGGTCTCCTACCACAGAGTCTAGTGAGGAGGAGTGAGCTGGGGAAACGCAGGTTTAAAAGCCAAACGTAACAGCTGCAGTCTGGGAGGCTTTGGATTCAATCTGAATGACTGTGGTGAACCACTGAACCTGTGGAGCCGCTATGTTGTAAAACAGTAGCAACTAATCAATAACCAACATATCTGCACCTAAAATGCACAAATGCCGTTTGCTTGTTTGGGGACCATCCTATTGACAATCACTGAGGTGCAGTGGTGGTTTCTGGTATGTGCAACATGGGCAACCACCCAGGGCGGCATCTTGTGGGGGCGGCTGCTTTTCCCCTCTCCCATCAACTGTAGGATCTGAATGTGAACAGTGCCTAATTCAACCCCCCCAAAATCCCTTCCCAATGTTTTATAATTAAAAGGTCCAGTGCTAAATGTTCTTTTGAAATTTGTTTATTGACCCCTGAGAAAGGTGTATATGCATTGTCAGACAATTTTTATGCTATTAGTTAACAATGGTCTCAAAATGACAATATTATCGTTTATCACAATAATTTCTGGGACAATTAATAGTCCAACAAAATATGTTATTGTGACAGGCCTTTGTATGTATTCCACCACTAAAATGTGCATTGAGTTCATTCTTTTTGTTCAGTAATCACATGACAGAATGTATCAATTAGAGATTGCTACTGAATCTAAAGTGTTTCAGTTAAATGTTGAAATTTCAATTGATACCCACTAATAAAATTGTATTGACAGCTGTCACTATCCTCACATAATCTTATTTTTGGAGTTATTCTTGTGAACAAAAGCTGTAAAAAGATTCATTTTTGGGAATTATATGACCAGTGGTTTGCAGATGAAGAAACTAAAAATATGTTCTATTATTTTGGAAATAACCAAATTTCAAGGAAATTAGTAAAGACCAACTGGTGTAGCCATCAATATGTATGTTACAGCTACTTCCTTCTGCAGAAAAGCACGATAAGCTCAGTCAAAAATAATACATAAACACAAATAAATACATAATAAAAAACATAATCCATAGTTTCTCATCAGGAAACTATGGATTATGGAATTACAGAAGAAACCTGTCATTACATTTTAGACTTCAATGAAACCAATTTTTAAAATAAATTTTTTTACCATGGCTCTTTTAAATTTGACTTTACCATCAATAATAAAGTGATTATCGGTAACTAAATAAATACTGATTGTCATACTAAAACTTCTAGAAGTAAAAAATATTCTATACTAGGGGTTGTTCATGTTTCTCTAAACATTAGTGATGATGATATAATGAATAAGGCTATGTTTCGTGATGTACATCAAGTGAACTTTGTGTTGACATCCCCACTAGGCATGTGTGATGTGGCATAAAATTCAAATCACATATATTGTGATGGATAGCAGTAACAATATATATCACAATATAATTTATATATAACTTACAATAGAAAAAAAATCATATACTGATTGAGTGGAATGTACAGTATATATTTGTATGCATAAAAACTTGTTTAACACTAGTTTTTGTGGATGCTGTTCGCATGCAACATTCGGTTTTATGCAACAGCAACATAAAACCGTTTTGTTTTATGTTGATTGCCAGGTCTCCCTTAAAATTAGCATTTTAAGGGAGACCTGGCAATGATAGGCAGGAGCATAATCTCAATGGTGACTACCTGGTTAAATCAAAGTTAAAAAAATGAAAAATATATCTGTAGCTAAAAACACAATAACTTTAATATAATGTTGTCTGCGTCAAATCCTGCTTTGTCTTCTCAGTGTAGTTACTGGAACTTGTAGTCAGCTGCATTTCTGATATTCAAGCATATGCTTCGTGTTAAGGTGGTAAAATAAATTGCTTGTATGTCCTCTCTTCCACACACGTTGCAGATTACAATGTTCTGCTCCTGATCCGAGTGTTTTACTCTGTGCATGGTCCGGTGGGGTCATCACATCTGCGTTTTTTTCTGTCAAGTCTAGAAAGACTGTCAGACTGTCACACCCCATGGCGCTTCCACAATGTCCAACAGTGAAACCTGCCATGCTCCTCCTGAGCATTGCACTAAGACAGTGGGAGGGTTAGAAGCGGGGTTCATTGGACTCAGCGAACGTTATCCCGTGCGCGTCATGGAGGGATTCGCACCAATCCCACATGCGCTTTTACCCCTGGCTTTTCCGCTGTACAACTGTGACATCTGCTGTGCTCCTCCTGAGCATCGCACTAAGACCACAGGAAAATAAACCTGAATTAAGTCCAGACAAGTTAAGTTTTTGCACCTGCCTTTTTAGCGAGCTCTTCCTTTGTGCTTTCAGCCACGCTACTTTCCGCTTGCTCTATTTTGATACCGGATGATTGCGTCATAAACAAGCATTACTGCAATTAGCTGGTAGACTCTCTACCGTAGGCCGAATTTCTTTATAGCACTTTGGCCTACGTATACAGTAGAAACATATACGGTATACGTTTCTACCATATACCGTATATATTGCACATTCCTGCTCTCCACTTTGACATTTAGCACTATTTTGACAACACAACGTTTCCCCTAAGCATGTGAAAGTTGTGGAAAGCTCCTGGGCCCAATGTTACACAACGAGAGCACAAACTCTACATCACGTTTGGTACCCCACTATCAAGAATCATACTTTCCTAATTGAATACTTACAATCAGGAAAGTATTCAGTTTCCTGATTATCTTCATTCACAGAGAGTCCACTGCAAACCAATGCTACTACATACCAGGTGTGCTCATTTCAACTTGGCTTTCCATTTTTTTGCATGGCTGTTTGCTCTAAAAGAATCAATACATCCAGGTGGTACCTAAATTGAAAAACCCATTTATCAAAAAATTGAGTCAAAATAGTAAAATGCAAATAGTAAATTCAAAGCCGCCAACCATATGAAATATGAAACTCTAAATTTTGAAAACTGAATTTTAAAAACTAATTTAAATTCTGTTTCAGAGATAGTTTTTTCACTGTATGTTAAAATGAATCTCCAAAGGTATGCTAAATATTTGTCATAGCCACATTAAGACAGAGGTAATATTGAATCATGGTGTACAAAGAAGAAGTGGGAGCTGTTCTAAATTAACCTTAAAAATCTCCAAGTTAGCCTGGTGCATGCGCTCTTCGGGTCGAGGTGTTGTCCTGGGACTGGACGCCTCGTTGTCTGAAAGTATGATGACATCTGGAGAAGGAGTTTGTCTGTCACGATCAACCTCGCTAAAAAAAGAACAAAAACAAAAAGTTAGAACATCTAAAGACTGAGATCAATACAAGACAAATCAATTAGATGTATTAGATGTAATGTAAAAAGATGTAAACCAGTAGACATGCTTGAACTTTATTTTTTTTAAATACAAAATAAAAATTTAATTCACATCACACCAAGTTAATATTATGTAGTTCCAGAGTTTCAAACTGTCAATGCAAAACTGTAGCCAGGTCAGAAGACTGACCACAGCTGCACAGTTTTTTTCTTCTTTATTGCTGCCAGTTCTTCAACATGCTGCTGGCAGCGCTGCTATGTCACGGTCATTCCACTGTAAAACTTAAATGCATGTGTTCCTATCACTGCTCCTTATTAAACTCAAAATTGCTTCTTTGTACTGAGCAGCTCTTGGTCCACAGGTAAACCATAATACTGCTTTGAAGTTTGCTGTTAAGTAATAACAAGCCTGTCCAATCAATGCCATCAGCTGTTAATCAAATTGCTTTGGTGGCATACCTGACTCGGTCCAGCTAATACTACCCCTGAATAGGTATGAAAATCTGAGAATTGCAGAGTCATGCTGAATTTGCTAATGAAAAATGAATCTGGTCAGGGACGGACCGGACCGAACTGGTTAGAGGCGGCTAGTGGAAAAGCTTGCTAAAGGAACTGGTTTGAGACAACCACTATGATTGTTACTAGAAAATCTGAATATTCAGACAATTAGGAAGATAAAACATGGTAAGATAAAATTGTGACTTTTCTTCTCTGCAACTTTGACATCAATGGAGAAAAAAAGTACTTGATGCATTTTTGCTAAACCAAAACACGTAAATCATAGAGATTAAAGATATTCAAACAGGATTGAATAGCTGTGATTTCATTTCTTATAAAGATCACGCCGCATTTCTCTCAATACATAATTAAAACACATATGGGTTTTCATACAGTATTTGCCAACTCATCCAAATTATCGGAATCAGGTGTTCCAATCATTTCCATGGCCACAGGTGAAGAGGGGTCAGCTCAGTTTGGAGCTGACCCCTTTCTCTTCCAACATGACTGAGCACCAGAGCACAAAGCAAGGTCCATAAAGACATGGATGGCAGAGTCTGGGGTCAATGAACTTGACTGGCCTGCACAGAGTCCTGACCTCAACCTAATAGAACACTTCTGGGATGAATTAGAGCAGAGACTGAGAGCCAGGCCTTCTTGTCCAACATCACTATGTGACCTCACAAATCCACTTCTGGAAGAATGGTCAAATATCCCCATAAACACTCCTAAACCTTGTGGACAGACGTCCCTGAAGAGTTGAAGCTGTTCTAGCTGTAAAGGGTGGACCAACGTCATATTGATTAGGGATTAAGCCCATATGTGAGTCAAAGCAGATGAGCAAATACTTTTGGCAATATAGTGTATTATAAAAGCTGAAAAGTAAATTATAAAACAATATTTGTGTTTGTTAAACAAGGCTAAGAGAAAGATATCTTGGGCAACGAGTTCATTCAGTTCTTGAAATTGATTTCATAAAATCAAAGAACCACGTTCAGAGTAGGACACTAGGAAGTGATATGAAGGGACCCATATTGTTTGGGTTACACAGCATCTAAGCAGTTGCTGGATTTTTAGGAAATCCAATTAGGAAACAATCAACAGGATGACAGTCAAGGTTTATTTGTTCATTTGGGTTCTGAACACTGTTCAATTCTCTTGTAAAAGAACAGCTCCTATCTTTTAAGATAGTTGCTTGATCTCAGCTAGATGCAAACTGACATTGCCAAAGTCTACCACAGATTGAGATGCACTAACATATTGTTCTCAATGTTTTTTGTTTTTTTATTGGCAATTTTAAACTTTCAGTGTATTAGTAAACTGTAACATAAATCAAAGCAATCATCTTAATTTTGTAGTCTTTAACTTTACAGGGGACATGAATACTTTTGAGGAACGAAGTAACACAATGGGAAATTATATTAATTTGTACAATTCTTCACTAAATACCATAGAAATAAGACTGTCAAATGGTTAACTCCTCGATGGAAATTGAAACGTTGTTGTGAAAGGAGAAACCTGTCTCCGTGTGGGTGTCTCCGTGAGTTTAGAAACGCAAAACAGAGGATGCAGAGAGGAAGGGGGAACCCCACTGGGAGGAGCATGACAAACACTGAAGCAGGAGAAGTGTCCCACAGCTGGTCTGTGCTATTGTATGAAAGTTGTGTGCAAAAATCAATTGTCTGAAACTATGTGACTGTGGATCGATTATTTGGCTTCAGACAAAGTATGTTGGAGCCAACAAAACTTTATATTGTGCATTCTAGTTTGCCTTTCTCTCTGCTGTATGCTGAGAAAATATGCAACACAGACTTATTAAACACGCCACAGAAATCTGAACCCGATTCTCCCCCAAGTATCAAATCAATATTTGTGGTTGGGTTCGGGCCATAAATATAAACTCTAAACCACATCCACTACTTTACTCACCATTACCTCAGAAATACAGGTAGTGGTATATTGTACCACTACCTGTACCCTACAATACAGGTAGTGGTGTATAGCTGAGCTAATGTATAATATTTTGTGGACTACACCCACAAAATATTATACATCTGTGCTATGAAGTCCTGTATGTCTCTGTGATGCCCTGCGACAGACTGGCGACCTGTCCAGGGTGTACCCCGCCTCTCGCCCGGAACGTAGCTGGAGATAGGCACCAGCACCCCTCCCGACCCCATTAGGGACAAAGGGTGAACAGAAAATGGATGGATGGATGGATGGATGCTATGAAGTAGTGCGGGGAAAAAACTAAACATACTAGTTAAATTAAAGGTGTGACCCTATTTAGAATACCAGATTACTTTATTCGCTATAATCTTTTAGGAAATAAATACTTGACTCACCATCTTCTTCCAGCACTCATATCCACTGGCTCATCCATAATGTTTTCCTTTCCATTCTTACTTTGACCGGCATGAACACTGTGGCTGCCAAGCCTTAAACTTCCATTCAGCTTCTCCTCATATGCCGCACCCATTAGATTCTGGTGGTGGATGGAGCTGGCACTGGGGCCTTTTCCATCTCCAAGCGTCCCTGGGACCTCTAGGGCAGCCAGATCAGCTAAGTCCTTGCGTTTGAGAAGGGCAAGCATCTTCAGGCGCTCCATGGCCTCGTGACCCTCCATTTTTAGGCGCTTTGACAGAGCCTCCTCCCTCTCACTGGATGACTCCAGACCTCGCTTTAACAGGTTGAGCCTCAGTGTATCATCAGACATCCGCTCCATCCTATGAGGTTAAAAAAAAAAAAGAGAGAGAGAGAGAGAGAGAAAAATAAAAGCATTAACAAAGTCAGATTAGACAAACTAGCCATGCCTTCAGTCACAGATTTAAGACAAAAGGGTCCAAAACTACTCTTTGTTGGTCTGGCAGTCATCACACTTCAGTTTTTAACAGGAGATGGACAATATGACTAAAATATTTAATTGCACAGTGTCCCTCCCCTCCACACACACAGTGAGCTTTGGCATCTCACCACTAAAATGAAACATCACGTTTTGACATTAAGGGTAGTTAGTGTTCAACTAACTGACCAAACAAAATGTCAACATGCACAGACACATGAATCATTATAGTCTGCCAAATAATCGAAGCAGTCTTTTGCAATAGTGATATTGCATTCAGGTCTAGTTGTGCAGGTCTATTTTGACAAAAACTTTGTTGTTCCTCCTCAAAAGTGACATCCTCTTAAGGTTTGTTCAAGTGAAAAGAGACAAAACAGATTGATGCATGATACAAACAGAATATATGAAACAGCAGCTGCTCAAAACTACAAAATAAAAATGTGCATTGAGTTTTAAAAGTCCAAATAGTCACTGAATAGCAAAGTCAAACAATGAACCACTTTGCCAAGCAGTATTTTTTTCCTCCCACACAATATGGTAGTAATGCGTTCCTTAAAACACAACCACAAGGTGGTGATAATGAACCAAATGGTCAGAGAGGATATGTATTTTCTCCATGTGATTCATTTATATATTTATTTTTAAATCATGTCACACCCTGGATTCCATGGCTTCTTTTCACCAGGTTGTCAATTGTCCCACCAGGAGAAACAAGACAAGTGATTTACTGTATACTAATGTAAAGGGTGCATACAGGGCTGTTGCCCTTCCCTCACTGGGCAAGTCAGCCCCAGTACACCCACATGGTCCAAAGGCAGGGTGTCTCCATTCACTCTATCAGAAGACAGAGTCCTGAAGCAGAGGAGGCCCTGAGAGACTATTATAATATAACAATCTGGTATGTGAAGGGATGACTTGGTGTCTAACAAATTATACACCATCGTGTATGCGCACTACACGATGCGGTTACTCCTCTCGTCTTTTTACTTTAAAAATTTTTTTTTGATTGATTATTATTTGACAACATTAATAAGCTTCTAGTAAAGTGCAAAGATAATCTTAAACAATGTTGACTGAGAGAGTAATCTTTTTCTTTGGTGTTCAGATACTTTTTTTTTACTCTGCTGAGTATAAACTTGGCCACGTTGTTTTCACCAGGGATCAGCTGACTGCGCTGAAACCAGCCGGCCTTCACCCAGTATGCGACTTGTACCACCAGAGAGGAGAGGACTCTGGACTTGCTGGACCATTTCAGCCTGATGTTCACCCCTTGTCTATTTTGTTACCCTATGGGACAGAGATTAAGCAATAATCTCATGGCTTGGGTAGTTCATTCTTCACATCATGCACAACTATCTACAGTATGTTGCATTTAGGGAACCTAATATTTCAGCCATCTGAAATGGCTAAGTCATCAATGCTGTGCACGCTGTGGGATCCCCACCTTGTTGTGTGCTTCTGTCACTGGGAAAAGAAGATTGTCCCAAATGTTAAAAAACAAATAACAAAATCAAATGAGGTTTAGGGATATTTCATAAATGTTTGATTTTTGATGTGATGATTACATTGAAAATACCAAAAACATTTATATTGTATTCTTTGAATCTCATGTGAAAATGATTAAGTTGTTTAATTTTTTAAATTTCTTATCATCTAAAAATAAGTGAACAAAAGTTACATGGACCTACACTACCACTTTAGTTGTATTCACCAAAATATTTCTGTCTCACAGGGTCTTTTTCAAACAGTGATGGAAAAATCTGATGGCCATCCATCATTTTAACAGATTTCACAGACCTGACCATTTGGTGCTGCCGTGCAGACATTTTTAACTTTATGCACAGAGAATAAGTTACATTGTGGAGTTTACTTAAATGAATCAATAAAAGAAACATTTCCTCAGAATATCATCTCTGATCTGGACACTAAACCACTCATCTTGCTATCTGGGAGTAGACAGCGTCATGTTGAAGAGTGATTAACTTTGGACAGTGTGTGATGCAGCTGCCCCACTGCAGCTGGATTCTTCTGCTGAAAAGAATTGTTTTGGACTCAGGTGACAGAGACTCTTGCCAACTTCTGATCACTTCAACTGGAGATCACTTCCTTTATTCAAAACATTGTCACTGCAGAGAAAAGTTATATGTATTCATCTGCTTGGTGTGTGATCACAAAATGTAGATAATCTGTTCAGCTTGTTGAGTATTAAACCAAATGACAATTAAATGCAATTAAATGCGTAATTATCAATTTAAAAAAATTGATGGGTAAAAATGGGTTATGACTGAATTTTTTGACCCCGTCAGTCAAAATGACAGACAACGAAGATGTGTAGCGTGACCTCTGCACTGACCACTTATAAATTAAACAATTCGGTTTTGACATTTTGGGGCAGGGGGTTCCGCATTATTCCCAGTGCTCCTTTTCCCAAATAAACATGCACAAAACATGCAGAGGAGACCTGGCCTCCAACTGCTAGAAGAAAAACACACACCACCTTTACGTTGAATGAGTCAAAGTATTTTTTTCGTCTCCCTTTTTGCCCTCTCTTTCCCTCATGAAAAATAAACCAAATGAAACTTCATATAACATTTGGAGGAATGTGTGGTGAAAGAGTCTACAAACGTTACAGCCTTCTGAACTAAACTAACTGATTCACAGCTTTCCAACAGGATTTTTTTTCAAAACTTTGTTTCTGCTCCTGCTATACACTACCGCAAAGAAACCCTTCTCTACCCTCGCCCAATTTTTCAAACTTTCATCTTTTCCCCTCCTTTTCAATGTAAAAACAAACACACGACTATTCTCAGGGGCCACTTAAATGTAGTAAAAGCTATATAGTTTCATTTGTTCATATTATATTGTCCAATCAGGTGAAGAGATACCCATGTCAGTAGTAGGATGGTTACGATAAAAAAAGGGACACATGATTGTTTATCAACCATAGCCATCTTTCCAAATGTCTGTTCTTCCATTGAGTGTGAATATGTGTGTGAGACAGGGAGTTGCTGTTTATCATACTTTACCTGCACACGCATGAGAAACTGCTCTTCCGACTGAGAAGTAGTTTGGGTGATGAGCTCAGCAGACTCACAGTTTCACCAGGTGTTTGCTAATAATTGCTGCTAGACTGGAAGTGCTGTGTGGAGAAGGAGTGGGGGAGGACAAATATGTCGAGCAGAAGCTGTGCTGTGGGCTGCAACTCCAAGAAGGAGCTTTGTGGAAATCGGTGACGCTTTGTATGAGCAAGCATTTAGGCACCCTGAAAGGCTGCCACCAGAGGAGGTAGCTGGCTCTTTTCGTCTCCATACTCCTCAAACAAAGTTGACATCAATGGGAGATAGGTTGCTCCTTGTGGAATGAGTTTCCAAACCACCTGAGGGCACTGCAGACCATGAAGTCTTTCAAAAAATAGCTGAGGACTTCTGGGGTGGCGCCATGCTGTAAAAGGCAGGAGAAAAAGCTGATCTGAAGAACAAGAACAAAACTAGCATTAAAATAAGGTAAAAACAACATAAGGAAAATCCGCTCTTAAAGTGATATAAAAACCCATGGAAAATATGGTTAAAAAAGGAAAGAGTACGAAAGAGAAAGGCACAAGAGGAAGGAGTACTGGCATGACGGCAGTACAAAGCCATGAAGTGGAACACTTGGAGCCGCCGAACGAAGAACGGGACTCGGCCATACTTTACGAACAACGGGTCTACGAAAAGAACACACGGGAGCGGTAGGAGACAACAAGAGAGCACTGGCAAGGCTCGAAACGAGTATTAAGGAGCTCCTGGACAGGACAATGTCCCTGGAACAGAAAGTAGCTCACATGGGGGAAAGATTGGAAAATACTGAAGACAAGATGACACAGATGGAGTGGGCTGCGACATTTCTACTCCGGGAAACAAACTTTCAGAGAAATGGAGCAACTTAGAGTTGAGGATGAGGTGCAACAATATACAAATTAATGGCATTCCTGAGGCTCTGAAAAAAGAACCACCACCATTGGCTTCATAGCACAATTTATTAAATCCCAGATGGGATGGACTTGTGCATTGAAAGAGCACAACGCTCACTGGTGAATAAACCAAAGGACAGTACACCCCACCCCCCTCAAGATTCAAAATTACTGGATTTAGGAACAATATTTGGTCAAGATTACAGAAGAAATTCAATTTACCTGACTATATCAAAAATAGGTAGGAATCCAGATCTAGAAATCTTTTAATAAATTCAACGGGAATTTAATCTACAAAAAACCTTTTTATAGATATCTGCAACATAGACATTATCTCCAGAATCATAGTGAATGGCACTAATTTCAACAGATATGACCAAGAGTGAAGAAATTCTATTATCAAAAAGTATTAGCAAAAGTAAACCAAAAAAAGGCCTGATCTCAAAACTATACAAAAGCCTACAATTTGAATCCAATGTTAACAATAAGGAGATTAAGGAGAAGTGGGAATTGGAGACTAATATAATAACAGCAGATGAGGATTGGGAAGAAACATTTACCTCTGACCACAAATTAACTGTGGTTAGTTTGCCCATCATGGAGGGAGTTCGACTGGAAAGTTAAGATGCCTTATTTTAATTCTCCAATTACCACATCTAAATATAGTAAGACATTTCAGCTTTGTTGGAGAAATTGTGGAAAGTTGGGGGACTTTACTCATATTTTGGGATTGTCGGAAGGTGGCTGAGTTTTGAAAAAATGAGCAGATATAAAAAGTATTTTAGGCATTTATTTAGATTTGGACCCACCCATTTATTTAGATTTGGACCCACCTGTATATTTTAGGGATAATTTCCTCGGATATGATTGACAAAGACAATAAATACTTGATTAGAGTCTTGATTCAGATTGCGAAGAAGTGTATTGCATATGCTTGGTTAAGACCACAACCTTCTGGGGCGTGCCGTGGTGGCGGAGGGGTTAGCGTCACCCACATTCAGATGCAAAGTGGCCTCGACACGGCTGTCGCGGGTTCGACTCCTGGACCCGACGACGCTTACCGCATGTCTTCCCCCCTCTCCTTCCCCCTTTCCTGTCAGCCTACTTTGAAAAAGGGACACTAGAGCCCACAAAAAGACCCCTTGTGTGGCAATAAAAAAAATAAAAAAAAAGACCACAACCTTTCAGTATTACACAGTGGAGAGATAGAATTAAAAAGGTCTACATTACGAAGAAAAAAAACATCAAAACTACAACTTAAAAAGGAGACGTTTGAATCTAAGTGGAAACCTATAACTAAATTCATATTGTAACCTTGACACCTCTATTTACTTGCGTGCATACCTTTTGAGTTTATTTTGTATTATTAATTATTATTATTATGTGCTTTTATTACTTTAGTCTATTTTGATTATGTTTACTGTTGTTCCTTTCACCGTAATTACCGTGGATTTATATATTCATGAATGTTGTTAATGAACATTGGCTTCTCTTAATGGGGCTAATGTTTATCTGAGGCAAATTATTTGTTTGCTTTTTTCCTCTATCGATAGATTAATAAGATGCGAAATGTAAGATGTAACAAAGGTGGACATGTGTATATGTTTGTATCAGAAAGTTATTGAAAAAAAAAAAAAAAAAAAAGAACTTCTTGTTCCTAAGATCTTATGATTAATATTTAATATGTTTTTGTTTTTACATAGATTTTTATTGTAATTCTGTAGCACTTTGAGATTTACATAAAGTTATAAACAACATTTTATTACATTGTTTCTCAAACATGCATGAAAGAATCAAAGCTTTTTGTTTTTGATGAGAGAATAACATAACATGACAGAAGGCTAAAACAATTTTACTAAATTTTCTCCCCTCATCCCTCTTTAAGAAGGAGAATTTTATTTGCACAAATCTGTGCAAAGAAGGAAGACTGGAAAATGTTTTGATTTTCGTAGGACATTTCAAAGCCCCTCTTTTGAATGACCATAACATGAGTTAACTAACAGGTTTTGTTGTCAGCCAAGATAAAACATGAGTTAGGTCTAGACTAACATACATTTACTTGTTTTAAATTGCCAGTTTATAAGGCAATACACACTTTCCACAAAATGGGTAAAGTGAAAGTAGCAGCTTTATTATTACATTAGACAACAGATCATTGTGAATGTCGCTATGACAACCAGTCATCTATTTTAAGCCATAGCACTAATCAATTCCTGTTCTGTTGTTGCCTGAGGTATGGGGAGTTTAAGTTAAGGTAATTGGTACTGATGAGAGAAAAGGACAATGTTTAGAATAAGACACCTATTTTTGGGTAGGTGAATGTGTAGTTGAAGACAAAGAGCAGAATAATTGCCCTAAGGACTTCATGTCAACATACATCAAAGGTCTCTCCACACAAACTCCTAAAAAAACCTAATTTGTCTGTTGTGGTGTTAATGTTAAGTATGGTTAAAAACTACAAATGGTCACCTGTGATGACATCATAAAGGAGTGTTGGGCTCAGGTAGTACTGGTGACGCTGGTTGTTATGATGATGCCTATGCTGGAAGTTTGTTGATCCTGAATAAACTAATCACGATAAAGTTTGACTCAGCACACTCTTTTCAATAATACAACATGGTGTAAGGATTGCTGCAAGTCATCGTGAGGCTGCAACTTATTGGGGTACCGGAGACATAGCTGATGACAACGCAGAGAGTCGCTTCTGCTGGTCCATGTGCAACGTTCAGCATCCAGCCATTCAGCATGAGTCTTTCAACTTCACAATGCCGCAGGAGTGGGCCAAGTGGATACGACGATTTGAACGGTTTCGTGTGACAAGTAACCTGAACTCTAGTTCTGAGGAGAACTCCAGGTCAACACGCTCATTTATTGCATGGAAAATGAGGCAGATGATGTTCTGCTGGGACTAGCGTTACCAGATGGGCAAAGAAACACGTACCAAGGAGTTTGTGATGGTTTCCAAGCTTTCTTCGCTGTCAAGAAAAATGTAATTTATGAGCGAGCCAGGTTTAACATACGCAAACAAGAGGAGCATGAAACTGTAGATGCCTTTGTTACTTCACTGTATGCGCTAGCAGAACATTGCAGTTATGGCGCACTACATGATAAATTGATTTGTGTCAGATTGGTGGTGGGAATGCAGGATAAAAGGTTATCTGAACGTATGCAGCTCGACCCAGATTTGACACTGGAAAAGGCCATTAATTTGGCAAGACAAAGTGAAGAGGAGAAACGGCAGCAATCCTGTCTGATCAAATATAGAAAATGGAAAATCTGTTGACAGGGTGTACAAAAGCAGCATGCTAAGAGGGATCAACGCAAGTTGCACACTACTACAAATAATAAAGGGAAGATTTCTCAGTGTTATAAGTGAGGCAGTTCTCCATCCCATCTCAAACGTTATTGTCCACTCAACGGGGAAAAATGTAATTTATGTAGAAAAAAGGACCACTATTGAAGAGTGTGTAGAAGAACTTTCAAGACTGTGCATGCTGTTGAAAAAGATGACGATTCTTTGTTCTTAGGCAGCATTACAAATGGAGATGAACCTTGGAGGGTGGATGTTGAAATAAACAGAAACATCTCATTCAGGATTGACACTGGTGCTGATGTTACAGTTCTGCCATATGCCATGTACAAAGAAATCTGGGGAAGTTTATTCCACAGTTAGCAGAGCGAGACAAGCCTTTGAGGGATCTCTTGTCAAAGAAAAACTGTTGGATATGGGGAGTTGATCAGGCCACAGCATTTCAAGAACTGAAAGAGATGTTTTGTTCTCCACCAGTGTTAGCCATGTAAGACACTACCTGGAAATGCAAAGTTTCAGCAGATGCTTCAGCTTATGGTCGGAGGGAGTGTGCTGCTCCAAAAATGGGGTCAGGAATGGAGACCTGTTGTATACGTGTCACAATCTCCAACACAGACTGAGCAGAGATACACACAAGTGGAAAAAGAAGCTTTAAGTCTTACCTGGGTATGTGAAAGGTTCAGTAATTATCTCATTGGCAAACATTTCCAAATGGAGACTGATCATAAACCTCTTCTGAGTCTGCTGAGTTCCCAGATGTTAGATGCTCTACGACCACGTATTCAGCGCTTTAGAATATGACTCACGAGATATTCCTATTCCATCTCATATGTGCCAGGGAAGCATCTGTGGACAGCTGACACACTGTCACGTACCCCCATGACAGAAAACTTAACAGAAACTGAAAATAATATTTATGTGTACAGTGTGATACAAAACTTACCTGCAAGCACGGATTACCTTGAAGAGCTGAGAGAGGAGCTGAAAAGGGACAGCATATGTGCATGTGTGATGCAGCTGTGTGTTGTCAGCTGAGGAACAATGTTGTAGTGTGTAGGCACACTCTACAACAGTGCACCAGAACTCAGACTGTATTGGGCTGAAAAGGCATTTCTTACAGTGAATGATGGTCTTTTGTTAAAGGGAGAAAGACTTCAACTATGAGGAATCATGCTCATGAGTTTACATGAAGGACATCAGGAAGTGGTGAAATGTTGAGAACAAGCATGGCAGTCAAAGTTGTGACTGAGCCAGCAGCTAAAGGAAGTGGTTCTAAAATGCCACACCTGCAACAGAGAGAAAGAAAATCACACTGAGCTACTGATGCCATCACAGTATCCAAACAGACCATGACAAAAACTTGGGGCTGATCCGTTTACTTTGCAAGGGAAAAATTATATTCTGGTTGTGGATTAAGCCTTGCAGCAAGAAGGTCCTGGGTTCGATTCCTGGCCCAGGGTCTTTCTGCACGGAGTTTGCATGTCTCCCTGTGCATGCGTGGGTTCTCTCCGGGCACTCTGGCTTCCTCCCACAGTCCAAAGTCATGACTGTCAGGTTAATTGGTCTCTCTAAATTTACGTTAGGTGTAAGTGTGTGCATGGTTGTTTGTCCTGTCTGTTTCTGTGTTGCCCTGCGACAGACTGGCGACCTGTCCAGGGTGACCCCGCCTCTCGCCCGGAACATTAGCTGGAGATAGGCACCAGCAACCCTCCCGATCCCACTAGGGACAAGGGTGTTAGAAAGTGGATGGATGGATGGATTTGCAATGTGATTCTTCACCTGAAATCTGTGTTTGCACGTCAAGGTATTCCAGAAGTAGTGATCACAGATAATGATCCTCAGTTATCCTGTGCTGCTTATATTACATTTGCAAAGTTACATTGATTTCACCATATTACAAGTAGCCCAAAATATCCACAAAGTAACGGGGAAGCTGAAAATGCTGCTAAAACAATAAAGAACTTTTTGAAGAAACCAGCTGATCCATATCTTGCCTTACTCGCCAATAGAGCAACACCACTTTGGAATGGATACAGTCCAGCACAGCTCCTTATGGGAAGAAGACTTCGCACAATGGTGAAAACACTTCCATCTTTGCTGAAGCCATTTCTTCCAAACAATAAGATCGTAACTCAAAAAGAAAAGGAGAGAAGGATAAAAGATGCAGAGAGATATGAATCACACCACAGAGCAAGAGTTTTCAGCAAACTTACTCCAGGACACGGTGTGTGGATTAAAGACCAAGGCAGATCCAGAAGTACCAGAAGGTGATGTTGCTGCAGAACAAGTTCAACCGAGTTCTGAAGAACCTCCACAGCAGAGTCTTCCTGAACTCTCACCTACTCCTAGAACCAGGTTTGGGAGACAAGTTGTGAAACCAGATAGACTGAATTTGTAGCTAAAGAAAATAAAGTAATTTTGTGTAAATATTTTGCTAAAGGTTTAAGAAGGATTAA
This sequence comes from Xiphophorus hellerii, assembly GCF_003331165.1. Taxonomy (NCBI): domain Eukaryota; kingdom Metazoa; phylum Chordata; class Actinopteri; order Cyprinodontiformes; family Poeciliidae; genus Xiphophorus; species Xiphophorus hellerii. Next base: position 25,775,003 of record NC_045684.1, read on the forward strand.
ATATGTATTTCTATTTATCCATCCATCGTCCCTAGTGGGGTCGGGAGGGGTGCTGGTGTCCATCGAAAGTTTCGGGAGACAGGCGGAGTCACCCTGGACAGGTTGCCAGTCTGTTGCAGGGCAACACAGAGACAGACAAGATAAACAACCATACATTCACACCTAGGGAGAGTTTAGAGAGACCAATTAACCTAACACTTTTTGGACTGTGGGAGGATGCCGGAGTACCCGGACAGAACCCACGCATGCACAGGGAGAACATTCAAACTCCATACAGAAAGACCCCAGCCGGGAATCGAACCCAGGACCTTCTTGCTGCAAGACAACAGTGCTACCAACTGCGCCACTGTGCAGCCCAGTTATAACTGCAGTTTACTCATTTGTATTTGTGAACAAAAAGAGCTCAACCTCAAAGATTAAACTCAGAGCATCAGATTGTAGATATGGTAACAAAACAATATATGAAGATTGTTCTCTTGACTGCCGGTGGACCACTGTTGCATCCCCGGTGCATGCCTCAGCGCCCAGACCTCCAGGCTTAGCAAGTTTTCTGGAGGAAACCCTGATTGCCAAAACGTGCTCCTCCAATGTGCAAGTTTTTTACTCAGTGACCACCAAAGGTACGTTCTGCTTGGATTGGTACCCATCTGCTGCTCCCACAGAGTTCCACATATTTTACTCAAGTTGTTTAATAAGTGCATAATGAGAGAGCACACAGAAAATCATCCAACAATAACGCTGCATGGATATCTGCATTTTTTTTAAATGGGTCTTTATTTGATAGCAGACCTTACTGTTCTGCCAGTAGCAGCTGTAGTCCTGGTGCACATATGGCAAAGGTACAAGTATACAAAAAAGCCTAAATACTTCATGCCCTGCCACTGACACACAACAAAAATCAAGTCATCACATTTTATGAAAATAGACAAATCTGCAAGTTTGCCTACAGAAAAAGTACATTTTTGCAGCAATCTGTTCAATACACTATTGAGTCACAGCATCACAGTTTGGTTATTTTTAGAAACACTTGAAAATGTTCTTACTGCTAATGAAGTGATCAAAGAAAATCTGCGGGATATTAGATGGCATAAATAGTCCCATGTATACTACATGGGACCATTAAAAAAAAAGAATAAATTCTAAGTGCTGCTGGGATCCGGCACTGATGACATCTGGAATTGTCTGTGTAAAAACGGTTTCATTTATCTTCCCCACTTAACACACAAAAAACTCAGCTTGTCTCACACTAAGTGCCTATCGCTCCTCCACAAAACAGAGCAGTGCACTTCCACGCAAAAAGGAACGTGCAAGCAACGTGTATAAACAGCGGCACTCAATGACACCTCGGAAATATTGTTACTGTGGATTGAGGAAGGAGATAAACATGAAAAACAAACTGCAATAAAAAATGAACTTATTTTAATAAACAAAACAAATTGTGTGGGGTACCTGTGAACAGTAATACACAAATGGTAACAGCCATATGTGTATGTCATACGTGACTAATAAATTTGATGTCTCTCACATCAGCTCCCCAAAATACTAACGTTCAACATTAACCCAGTGAAGTGGTTATCTTGTTCTAGACATCCTATTTCAAGGTTTGTGTCTTTTTATTGGTTCCCCTTCTTAAGTTTTCATGAAAGCAATTTTTTTCAAGACAGGCAGAACTTCAATTATAGCTGCAAGCAGCCTCATACAGCCCTCACAGCTTAGCGCTGCTCCTGCCTCATGGTGACCGGGGCACTTGCGGCATCGCCACCTGGTCACCATAGTTGGCGCTCTCACACCATTCTCTTACCTGCCCAGTAGGGGGCGCATTTGGCAAATATTCCAAATAACCTTCAATCCAGTGCAGTAAGAGTCCAGTAGCATGTCTTAAAAGTTTGGCTAAAACTCAACCTTCCAAAAGGGAGTTATTGTCACTTCCTCTTTTGTGGCGAAGGATTGGCGAGGACTTCCTGTAGGGCAGTACTTCTCAAAATTATGATCCCCCAGGGTGGGTATGACAGAAAATAATTGAGAAACACTGCTGTAGGGTTTGATACATCTCAGCGTGTCCAAATTCAGGGTCTGCCTCCTTCGAAGGCAAGGGTGTAACTTTGTGTTGCAAGTTGGTAGGGATGAGGAGGTGGGTGATATACTGTACGTCCTGATCAGGTTGTTTTATTAATAGTACCTTCAAAAAATAACCTTTTAGCAGGTATTAAACATACTACCAAATATAAATATGTTAAAACGGAAGTAATTTAATTAATCTATATAATGTTTTTCACTTGGTGATTACTGACAAAGGAACTTTTCAGTGATATTCTAATTTATGAAATCAGCCTGTATTTGCTCAGTGCTTGCCTACAGATGAAAACAGTTTCACAATTCAGTAATATTTTTTGTGAAGAATTATCACATAGTTGCCTTTTATTGTCTGATTTTATCAAATGTTATAAACATCAACAACATGAGGTTCTGTAACAATCAAAATGTTAAACATTTCAACGTCTTTAATATATTAAAGACGCAAAACCTTTTTAGGGTCCAGTTGGGGCAGTAAGTGAGTAGAGTTACCATCGATGTTACTGGATTCTATAAAGCTGAGATGTTGATGTTTGGATATGTAAAAATATACAGTATATTCTCTCTTTATATAAATCTGTAGTTTGGTTTCTGTCAGTTCTGTAATACAAGAGAGAACAAGGCGAATTTCTCTTTTATATTGGCCAATAATTAAATTTTACTTAACTGTCGCTGTCATGGTTTAAAATTTAACTAGCTTTGGCTCCTATATGCTGTATGAAATATTTCATCCTATTTGATGATTGCTCTAAATATTGCCAAGTTCTACGAACAAATGATGCAATTTGTCCATGGGAAAATGTAGAAAAACGGGTGGTTATATTATATTTTTCCTCAGTCTGTCAGCTTAAGGTTACAAGCAGACTCGTTGCCATGGCAACCAATAAACAACAGCCCCCAGAGCACAGAGCAAAGATTAGTTCAAGTGCATCAGGAATTAACACTAAAAACCTCAAAAACATTTCCCACACAAAAAAGTATGTAAAAACACCAAACAGAACATTCTGTCTGTTGCAGACTTATGTTTTGAATTTTTATTTTGGATCATTAGGAAGTGGTTCCCTTACCACTTTTAGTGGTTGATTAGCTAACTTAAACACGTACCCTGACCTGTGAAATGCGATTCCCTTGGACCTTATCTTGCTGTCGTAGTATTGACAATTAATATCAAAACATTGCATCTCTTTTAGAGATTCTTTGCTTGATTGTGTCATTTTCCCATCCACCGATATTCCTGACTCAATGTAAAGCAACAGCGCATGTGGCGCACTGCTGCACATAGCAAGTCACTAGATCACTGAGTGGACTTGCCATTTACGTTTTACAAAGAAATTTTAAAAAGCATTACCTGGCTGTTAATGCTTTGAATACAGCTTGCAACTACTGCCAAGTTACTGTACGCAAAGGAAAAAAGGTGGAAATATTGGTGGGGACAGTCCCCGTCTGTCCAAAGTTGGTGGGGACATGTCCACACCAGTCCTTCAGGAAGTTACGCCTGTGTTTGAAGGACATGCATAGACCAGGTCCTTCTTCGGTCTTCGATTTCGGACAGGTCTAGCCTTCAGCCAGCTGTCTAGCCTCCAATTCAGTGCAACTCATATTGCCTAGCAACCTTGACAGCGTGAAGTACAAAGCGGAAAAAAAACGGAGCTGAAGTTTGTTTTTTAGCAGTGACGTGTGGTCAGGGGAGGCAGGTGAGGCAGAGCCTCACCTGTTATCATGAAAGAAAAATATAATGATAATTTATATTGCTATTTTCATCCTGTGTTTTGTACTGTAAAGTATTTATTTTTCATTTAGCTTCACCAATTTTGATTATTTTTTCTTCAAAATTGCTAAATTTTCGCAATTTCGCATTCAAATGCTCAGAAGCGCAGCTGGTGAGGCAGCAGCAAGCTAAGCCTCACCTGGGATTGCGCAACCTCTCGTTAAGCACTGGCTGCCATTCTGAGAGCATGCTCCTCTTGTCTGAACATCGCCAATAAAATGGCTAAAAAACATTTAATATCTAAACTGATTTTCCATAATTTAGCTTATCTATATAATGTACAGTGTTTGTTGTCACCAACTGTGTGTGTGACGTGTTTCATGTGCTGAGGAGCGATCAGAAATGGCAGAGAACAGATTCAAGGTGAGGCAGGCAGTACTCTTGCCTCATGGCAGGGGGCGCTCATGATCCCAGACATTGTGACTCCACAACTGCAGAGTAAGAGACAGTAACAGCAAGCTAGCCCTACAGTAAATAAGTGAAGCTATACGCAATAAGTCTACGTGTAGCTTGGCAGATACAGACAGCGAGAAAAAGGTGGTTTGAATGGTACTTCAATGGGTTTCCCTTTGCTGTGCAGCATAACACTAAATTAATAATATCTATATTTCCAAGTTTCGTTAAGTTAACAGAATTATTCGTGGCAGCACAGCATAGCCATGCTGCCATGGATGGCATGTGAAAGTATAGTCTTTTTGCCCTTCAATATTGTCTGGATGCGCAAAATTTCCATATGTAAACAATAACATGCAGGGGGTCTTATGATTTTGATTAAGTCAGTGCCTCACCAGCCATGAACCTCACTGCACGTCACTGTGTTTTAGCCATGTATTACTCCTGATTTCTGTATTATTCTTAGGCCTGTCACGATAACAAATTTTGCTGAACGATTAATTGTCTCAAAAATTATTGCAATAAACGATAATATTGTTTGAAGACCTTTTTACACTGATATAATGGAAATGACGTAATAATGCATGCGATTTCTTGCCAAAGATAGATACACTTTATTTTCAAAAGAACACTTAACACTGGAGCTGATAAACAAAACAACCAAAAACAAAAATAAAATGGATTCTCAGTCTCCATTAACAAAAAATGTACTTGGAATAAAAACAACCAGTCCACTTTGGCTTAAAGCCAAAGTGGAAATAAATACTGCATTCAACCAAAAGAGTGCAGATTATGAAGTCTGTATACTATGTTGCCCTTCAGTAATCATTAAATTTAAATAGAGAAGATGGGCATATCCAACTACCTGATGCAATAGTTCACACTACATGATATTTTTGCTCCTATTTTTTTCCTTACGACAATCTTAGACCGTTGGTCTTTCTAAGATTGTATGGTGTGTTATGGTAGATCGGTGTGGCCCCTCTGATCTAAATAAGGGGTTTTCCCTGACTGGAGCAGCCTGTTGAATGTGACAGGTAGCCAATCAGAAAGTGAGGATTCTCCTCCTTGCTTTCTGAGGGGAAATTACAGAGGGAAATCCCAAACAGCTGACACAGCGCAACCTGAGATAATAGTGGAAACAACATTAATGTTTATTCAACATGCAAAGAATATAGAAACGACAAGGGGAGGAGTTGGAGTGAAATTGCTACCGCAGTTCATAAACCCAGCAACTTTTCAGCTGTTCTTCGTTAACGTGACGTAAATAGGTTATAATGATTTTCATTCAATCAGGACTGACTCTAGCCACATGCATTGCAGGTAGATTGTAGTAAAGCATTGATTAATGCCTGGTTTTAAAATTAGTTCACTGGACTTGTAGCCTTTATTTTGTGTCCATTGTTGGACACCACACGGCAGGAACGAACCCGATTAAACATTTATACCTAGGATCAAATGATGTCATCATTTGCCCATTGGGTATTGTAGGGAACCTGATGGTGATCAATCACCAAAGGTTTGGTGTCACCATGTGTTTATGTGTAGGAGATAATTTCGTGTTTCATGGCAAAATGTGAAACTTTGAGGCCTGGCCATTCACCTTCAGCATGCAAGAAAACTCACCGTTTTGATAACTTTGATTCAGCCATTCCTTATGAACAAACTGACCAAGTTTGAACCCAATCTATCAAAATCCCTAGGAGGAGTTCGATTAAATCTTAAGTACAACAGGTTCGATCGTATCTTGTGTGGTGTCCAGCCACATAGCAGGAGCAACACACGACACATGAACTGATTTCACTCACAAGCATTCTGATTCCAGACACAAAATTCTGTAAAACCCCACCACATCATACATGAATTTAAAGTAAATAAACATGGCCGCCGGTGTAGAAACAATAGCAATAGAGCAACAGAGCTTGTTGTATTACAATATTTTGTCTGAGTGTTTACATCCATCTGAATAAGTCTGATTAAGGTCAATTTCTGTGTGTAAAACCTTTTCAATCACCTGTATCAAATAGTCAAAACTTATGAGTGAATATGCCATTTAAAATAGCTGTTTTCAAGAAAGGAGAATAAAGATAGTATGAAAAATCCACAAAGCAAAAATTCAAACACTAAGAGCACGCTTCATTCATGCTCTTCCACCAGCTCATTCATACAGACCCACCATTACTCCCGGAAGGGGAGGGGGGGGTCATACAGGGACCTGACTGTACATACCATGGTCAACACAAAATTAGGGTTTGTGATTACTTCTGATGACAAGCGCTAGTGGCATATTGTCCTAAAGAGGTAACAGGAAACCTTAAAAAAAGCCGCCAGCAAGATCAGATTCCAAACTTCAGAAAATATGAAAATGTACATGTTTAAAATGATGAGATGTAGTATTTCACATTTAGCAGCTTTGATCAAGATCAGATTTCTCATGAAAATATAGTAAGCATGCAAAATACATCTACATAATAAGTGTAAGTCTGTAGTTTGGTCAAACAGATAACCTTTGTAGAAACATATCTTTTATAAGCTGCATATCAACAATGGGTCATACCAGAAAAATCAGTGATACAAACCCTGACATTCAAATTGCTTTAGGCACATGCATGCAAATCCAGTGGAGCAGAGCAGCAGGACAACACAATCTCTACACTAAACGAGCCACTATGAGTAGCAGAATAATAACAGAAAGCATCAAAAATGGATTTTACTTCGGAATTCACCTACTGCTCTTGAACCGCCGATTAGGATGCAAACGTTCGCTCGGTCTCAGTAATGCTTTGTCCCTACTGTAAAATGCTGGTTATGCCGTCAGGCGCCAGGCAGCCATTTAGGTGCATATGGAGCTAGTTGAGTCTCCACGTAAATGGCTGATGCATTTAGAATTTTTTCTTCCTAATTGCCGAGGGCCATCAGGACTCGGGGCCTCCTCCTGACGCGTTTAAAACCGCCTCTCCCTGCAGTACTGCTGGATGAACCATGTAAAACATCTCGATTCGTTACTGTGCGCTTTTAAACGGCAGTGTTAAGTAGGCTTTTTAGATGAGCACAGCTCTTTCTCCAGTCTTCGGTTAACCCCTTGAGACTCTGGATCAAACAATGAAAAGAACTGGAGGCTTTCCAAAAAAAAAACCCCTTCCATCACAACGTCATAAAATCTCTGTTGACAATGCTATTAGAAAAACAAACACACAACACCGAAGCCGTCAAGACAACAATACCCATTTTCTTATGACTCGATACCTTTAAAGGTAAATTAACAGTTCAAGGCGGCGGAGCTGGTCGCAAAAATGTCAGCCTGCATCAATAAATAGCAAAGCCAATGCACTCTATTGTCTGATAGCATATCAGCAAATCCACCGGCAGAAAACCGACACAGCAACTAATTAGCCGTTCTACTGCAAATCGAACTCCACCGTCGAGATTTTAAAACATCTCAGCCCAAAGCCAGGCCTTGCGCAAGTCCTCGGACTCACCTGTGTGTCGTTTCGCCTCGTTGTGTACCGTCTCCGGGTTCACGGTCCGGTCCCCCTGACGCGTTGCAGCGGATTCTCACCACCAGTCCCCGGCACCGGCAGGCAGCACTGACCCGCTGATTGGGCCTCGACAGACTCTCATCCCTTCGTTGCAAACAGTAGGAACGCTCATTGGTCAGACAGTTACTCATGAAAACCAGGCAAACAAACGAGTGGCTGTTCGTTTCTAAAGCAGACTCAGGCGGATATTTGATTGGTCAGTAATTTCCGCGGTGGAGAGGAGAGAAATTTGATTGGTGAGGGGGACTCCTGTTGTTAGTGTGTGGACGAAGAGCGGCGTTACTTCGACAGGAGCTGAAAACTGTGTTTTTGATTTTAGGTGTGCTTTCAGGATCTTTCAGGACTCTCTATAATATGTTACAATACAACTACTTGAAGAGTATCCTGGATTAGGCGAAGCTAAATTTATTTTCTCTCAGTTTAAAGCCGGAAAATAATATTTTATTAAACCACTCGATTTTTTTTGTTTTTTGCGTATTAAAGTACTAAAGATTGAAGTCAGATCAAACATTATTGTCACAACTCAGAAGACGTGGTTTTAGTAATGTCATTACTTAGGAAAATCCAATCATTATAAAGCCATGAGTGCTGCAGAAAGCACCCGAGGGATCTTTATCATGCATTTTAACATAAAACTAGAAAATTCCTGAAGAAATTTAAGCCTGCCAAAGTGTGCCCGTCTGTTGGAACCCAGGGTTCTGATGCTAAAAATTAGCATCAATGATAAGCTTAGCTAAAAATGTCAAAATAGCATTTGGAGAATCACAAGAATGTTGACTAACATGGACTTGCACCATTCAGCCTGTTAAAATTAGTGCATAAGCTAAAATTAGCCAGAATGCTACTGTTAGCCTGAATGTTGTCAGTAGCATGTGGGGTATCAATAGCATGTTGTCTGTCATTGACTTACTCCATTCAGTATACTAATCATGGCTAATAAGTAAGAATAATAGGTAAAAGCCGTTTTTTAAGTAAAAGGCTAATGCACTGCTAGACACTGCTACACACTAGTGGGGGGCAGTACACTGCTAATGTTTGTGCTAATATTAATGCTAACCTGAGAGAAAAATATAATAAAGGCTAATATTATTGCACCGTCTATGGCGGTGCACTAACCTGAGAGGAATGTTGGGGCTTTTAATTTGAAATTTTCAGTAAGCTTCATTTTAAATGGCCACATTAATCCAATGTGTAACAGTGGTTTGGTTAAACCAGTCACATAAAGCACAAAAGACCAATTACCTGATGTGAAAAATGTCAAGGCTTTTATTTTGAAATTTTTAATAAGCTTATAAGCTTAGCAGTAGTATGGTTTTAGGCTTAATGTTTAATTTGCAATTTTTAATAAATGATTACTGTGAAGAAGAAAACTATAAACTACAGGAGAAGAAAACTGTAAACATATCGCTGCACTTGACTTTACTGTATGGCTAGCTCTCTGTTACTGTCTCTTACTCTGCAGTTGTGGAGTCACAATGTCTGGGATCATGAGCGCCCCCTGCCATGAGGCAAAAAAACTGCCTGCCTCACATAGAAACTGTTCTCTACCGTTTATGATCGCTCCTCAGAACACGAAACACGTAACACACACAGTTGGTGACAAGAAACACTGTATTTTCTTTACAGTTATATTATATAAGCTAAATTATGGAAAATCAGTTCATACAGTAAATGTTTTTTCGCCATTTTATTCGCGACGTACAGACAGGAGGAGCATGCTCTCATAGAATGGCGCCAGTGCAGTTAGTGAGAGGTTGGGCAATCACAGGTGAGGCTCAGCTCGCTGCTGCCTCACCGGCTTCGCTTCGAAGCATTTGAATGCGAAAATGCGAAAATTCAGCGATTTTGAAGAAAAATTAATTAGAATTTGTTAAGCTAAATGAAAAATAGCTACTTTATAGTACAAACCACAGGTTGAAAATAGCAATATAAATTATCTTATCATTATACTGTATATTATTTTTCCATGATGACACCCCTGGTGCACATGTAGAGGAAGAGGATCAGTGGAAACGTCTGCATCCAAATCTAGAACTATGGCCTGTCCTGAAAAGCTGCTGTAGGTCATTTGAAACATGATTATTTTTGTTCTACTGTTGTCATATGGGCGGTATGGATGTAATGTCACTTTCTGATATACTTGGTGTGTGCAAGCTGTTAGCTATGGTTCTTATCACTAAAGACTCCTTTTAAGTGAAATCTCTTCTCTTGTCTGTCTTTCTTTTTTTTACAGTGCTATCATAGAGCAAGCATGTACATGATGTCAGAAGGGATTGTGAACCTTTCTCTCACAGGCTTTTTTTCCTGTCTTTCTGCCAAGACGAAGACTTATATTCTTTTCAATCCGGATGCCATCGACCACTGCCATCACCAATATGTCCGTCCCTACTGATATCACGTCACTGCAAAGTTTCCTTGGCATGGAAAATTAACTTGACCAGTACATCCCCAGCTTCAGTGACATTGCAGCCCCCCAGAGGAAATTGACCCACAGGGACACTGCATGATGCTGGTTTCCCCAACATCAAACAGCTTTCGACTGTCTCAAATCATCCCTGACCAGCCCACCTGGTCTTGCTTATTACAATGTTGCTGAGCCTGTCACTTTAACATGCAATGCATCCTGTTTTGGTCTACTAGCTGCCTGCATGTAAAATGGCAAACCCATCGCTTTTGCATCACGTGTTCTGACAGATACAGACACGGCACGCTCAGATAGAAAAGGAGCTACGTGTTGTTTTTGCATGTACTTGCCATGCATGTACATGTACATGCCAGTATATTATCTTTTTATACTAAGATAACATCTTTTTATCTTAGTATAAAAAGATGTTTTACACACAGCATTTTTATAGCAAGTGAAGGTAACATAGTCACTTGATTGTGGTATAAAATGGCCCTATATGTGCCTGGAAAACACATAATACTGTCCCTTTAAGATTTAATGAGAATGTCACAGAAGCTACCTGTACAGTGTAGTGACCTCAAGCTATCAACATACATTTTGTTCCTGTCAGTAGATCTCTCAGAGAAGGGAGCAGAGTGTGCCAACCTCCTTAACTTGGGTATGTTGGTCATATTGACACACCAATGACAAACCATGAGAATATTTAGGAATGTCTTATTCAGAAAAATAAATAAAAAATCTTCTCAACATTTAACCTTAAGACTGAGGGCCACTTTTTCCCTGGTTGAGGTAATCATTTACATTCTTTAACAAACAAATAAATCAAAAACACATATTAATGAATCTAAATATCTTTATTTGGTTTTAGGCATGTTGGATTTTGTTCCACAGAACAAAATCAAAAGATAAAGCAGACATCCAAATACAGCATGTTTTTTCATACAGACACCAACAAGTATGGAAGGAATTAAATGTTTGAACGTCACTTTCTGCCACCTCTTGACCAAAACTACATGGGTCTATTTCTTCTTTTAAAATCCTACAATAAAACTCAAAACAATAAACCTGCCACTTTTAACAGCTTCTGTGTAAACTCAAAAAGGGGATATTTAACAACAATGAGCTCTTAAAAGTAAACATTGGGGAAAATGTTGCCGCATTGAGTTTTATTCAGCAATATTTTCATGTTTTATGATCCATTTATTTTTAATTCAGTGCTTATGGGTACTTTCGGGCCTAGGTTCTGAATTTATTTTATTGATCATAAATACATTATGATTAAAGCTAAATATGAAATAGAGACTCAACAACATCTTAGCTGTAAATATGTTATTGCATAAAGCAATGTCGTTTAGATGTTTTAAATTAAATATTGTCTTTTTACTTTTACAATAAGTTCTGGGACTTCAGTAGGTTTTTTACTTATTTTTTTAATTACTTGAAAATATTTATGCACCAAAATCACTTTTAAAGAGCTAAAACTTGACCATTGCGGGGGGGAAAAAGAAGACAAAAACAAGAAAAATACAGTCATTGTGTCATAAGGGTTCTTTACATGCACATACTGTGTACAAATGTATAAACTGTATAAACAAAAATGAAAAATGGCAAGGTCTTTGAGAGTCTACACTCTTATGAATATGTAATATGTATATGCAAAATGTTTAACATAAATGAAAATTGAGATCTTGAATAATTACAGAGTTTCTTTACAATTGGATATTTTCAAGACAATCCATGTGGAGATTTTATATATTTGTCTGTTAATTGAATGTACAGAATGAATGAACCAGTTCTTATTGTAAATTAAAATATGATTATCAATATTCTAGGATGCAGTGTTTTAAGTTAAATTCTCTATAAAAATATGCTACCGGAAGTATCTATTCAAAGAGAAACATAATGATCAAATTAAAAGTTAAAGAAATGTCCAAATCTGAAAACGACCTAGCTCTGTCTTCAAGCTTACGGTAATTTAGCAGTTGTCAAGGTTTTGTATATTACTAAAAATTGAAATCGGTCTGAATTAAAACTGCATTTGTATTTTTTCAAATTCTTTTGTGTCATATGCCACTAAAGAATTTGGGCTGAACTAATTTACAATTTTAAAGCTTAAATGAACAAAACTTACATGAGTAAGTGTTCGAAAACATGCAGCAGGAGAATTAAAGCTTTATTTCCTACTAACACCACCTGCCACTTTCTACTTTTCTACAATTTAACATTTTAAGATATGTTACTCTTTTTCTTCCCCTTTCTGGTTCTTTATAACAAAAATGTGAATTTAACTTAAAAAAGGTAATGTAATACTACCAGTCTTATTAAAGCAAATTTACAATAAAACATTTAGAATTCCAAGAATAAATCTGAAAGTCACAAATCATTGAAAGAAAACATCTGTGCAAAGATATTCTGTGCACAACTAAGGAAACAGAAGGATCAACCAAAATGAAGTGTACATGGAAAAGAACCATTTCATAAACAAGCAACATGTTTTCATATTAACCACTAGTTTAAAAGCTACACTTCTTCATATTACATAAATTCACTTTTTGGTTTCACATTGGTTTAATGGTTATTCAAAAAGTGAACAGATGAAAGGCCTTTAATTTAATGCTTAACCTCAGACAGATATAAAAGGCAAGATGGTCTTTGGGTTTTATTAAGGCCCTATGGCCGAGTCCTTAAACTATGGTTCATTTGAGATACTGAACATTAAGTTTTCTAAAGCAATAAGGGCAGCTCTTAAGCAAGAGTAGATAGATATAGTTAAAACTAGATATTTACATACGCAGACTAAAACATACACATTTTTTTCACTAACTGAAGTTAAATTTGACCAAATCTCTCTTGCAGTTATAAATACCAATTTTTTTTTACCAATGCCAAAAAACGTAGTAAAAACACCTTTTAGAGATTTTTGTAATTTTCTTTAATTAAAAGGTTTACAAACATTTGGTCAGTATCCAGGATAAGTTGTCTTTACTTCGAAAGATGAACAATCCTTCTTGAGATTGATTCAGGAAGGAGAATCGGTCTCTTTTCTGAGTGGTATGATGGTTGTTCAATAAGAATCTGTTATTCTTACATAATTGTTTGAACAGGTGGTACAGAAGTTTGTAAAAGGAAGTCCAAAAGGTTTGACCCAAGTCATACATTTTAAAAGACATTTTAAAAATATTTATAGACCAAATGTATATAAACTTTTGAATTCAAGGAAAGTAAAAAAAAAAAGAAAAAAGAAAAACTTAAAAAAAATTACTTTTATAGAGTTTTCTGGCATTTAGGAAATATAAATAATTTGGGTAATTCTAAGCAACCTAAAACAAAAGAGTTTTGGTAATATTTAAATTCACACAGTGAGAAGAAAATCTGTTTGTATTTCTTTATTTTCTTGTATGTAAAAATCTGGAGTGTAGACAGACAGTCAGATAGACAGATAGATAGAGGAATTTATTTCTTGGGAAACTGCTGAACTTACCAACTACTCTTTGAAACACCTCCTTCTACAATTTTGTTGCCCTTCAGAGGTATCTGTTTGACTCATTCATGTATGCATTGTTCTGTGCTTTGGTTAGGCGAATGTGTCAAACTAAAGGCTCTGAATGAATAAAAAACTTTTTTGGTTGCATGTTTCTTTACCACAGACAAATATTTGGCAATAATTCAACAACTTTAACCATATTTTTCCTTTGTGTGCTATAAAGTAGGTTTTTAGAAATATGTAATATCTTAACATCTAGTCACTTAAAAAAGTTAAATGTTTGAATCAAGAAAACAATTTCATGTCTGATAACTGGACTAACTTTAAAACTGTTTTGAAAATATTCCATTAGAAATAAAATGTAGATAAATCAAAATCAGAAATCTTTTGGTTTAGTTTCTGTTAAAGCAATCATATGGACATTATGTGACACCAATCAAACATAAACAACCTAAAACTGAAAACAAAATGTATATATATATATATATATATATTGGAGAATTCATAGAAACAAGTAGAAAACTAATCTAATGTTTACATCTTTGGATACAATTCAACTTTTCATAGCTCCTTTTGGAAAGGGTTTCCTGGTGACAGTCTTTGTTCATGCATTCTGGTAGATTTCACCTTAAAACTTCTTGAGGTACACACTCTATCTCTGAAGTTTGGAGTAGGTTGTGTGATGTCAGAAAAAATAATTTGCCAGATATAAACATTAATGGAAAACTATTGTTGTTTCCAAAGTATCTCAGAGCATTATTGGTAATCCATGTTTTCCATGACATGGAACAGCTTCTGATGCCTTTTGCAGAAAAAGAGTAAGGCAAGTTAAAGTAAATATTTAGCATCCAAGAGGTTGCAAAGGTGAGCATCTGGTGCAACAAGGCTTTTGGCTTTTTTGGGAAGCACTCCAACAGACACAATATGGTTCCCATGGTATTCATCCTCTCTGGACAGGATAGGTCAGTGACTGGCATGGCACATAACTGGCATTGGTTAAAAAGAAATGCCAATTACTAGCTTTATTTGGTAGGATAGCTAACAGACTTAGCATTGCTGAGATACATATAGTGTGTCAGAATTACGTTGTTTTCTTTGGACAAAATCTTAAAATACTTTTAACCCTATTTTTGGGTCAAACAAATCAGGAAACACTTTCCTAGTGAGATTTTTTTTTTTTACTAAATGGCTTTTAAACTAATGAGACTATTTTCTAATCAATCATACCTCACAACAAAAAGTTTCCAGAGGCCACTGTTTTTCTTGCTTTTAGATTAGAAGGGAAAGTTGTCACAACATACATCATATCGTCTCAGTCATATAATAAAATTTGGTTTCAGTTTGGGGTTTTAAACTGTAGTACACATTGTGACATGTCAGTTTTTCACCAAAGATCAGTAGAATAGAATATTTTGGTTATGAAGCAGACTCCTAGTGAAAAAGTGACATGTCTTTGGTGTAAATACAAAATTAATTCTGTCATAAGTCATTATCAGGAGAAACAGTAATTTCTCAGCACACAGGCAAGTTAATAGAGGATGAAGCTCATGTGCAACCGCACAACAATAAGGGCAATAAGCTTTGGTCTGAGGTAGGGGTAGAGATTGGCTTCAGGCTTATAAATGACCAGGATATATCCTAGTCTACAAATGAGCACATAAATAGTTGAAGGGTTTGGATAATATACCAATTTTCAACTGGACTTGAAAGAAGTGTAGGGGAGAAAATGAATGAGGGTGAAGTGGTAATATTGACTAATGTCAGCCAGTTCCCATGCCAGAAACACCTGTCGGATTCTGTTCGATTATAACTTGGCAACGTGGAGGATGGACCATCTGCTGACATAGAGAGACACAACACCACAAAAGTCAAGAGAGCACAAAGTGTTATAAACTGGAATTATCTGAATTTTACATGTCATATAACCATTTGCATTCAAGAACTATAACAATGGCATGTCTATCAGACATGTCTGCCCCTTAAATTCAGTTTTTGTTAAACACCAAAAACAATAAATGACAGCACTGAAACAAACAGAGCAGTTTTCAATTACTTATTGCACCAGGGAGCTGTTTTATGAAGTGAGCTTACTAAAAATGAAAGCTATTCACATGCTGGGAGACTTGTTGCCATGTTTCTGTATTCTGGACCAAGTAACATCTGTTTTACTACACTAAACTCCATGTGTTACGGCTGCTTGCTATAAAAGTTTACCTGATCATATGACATTTCAGCTGGGTAACTGTAAGGCTGTATCAATTTCCAAAATGTTATTGTCCCTTTCCCTTCATGCTCTTAGTACTTAAGGAGTTCCTACAGATGTCCTCAAATCTCCACAGAAATTTGATCTGAAAATTATTTGAAACTGCTGTTGTAGCTAATTCATTTTTACTATTTAATTGTTTTTCTTTTTTAAATGATATAATCAGAATGATGTGTCTCAGTTAATCAGATGGAGAGATTCACATCTGATTAACTGAGACAGATATGAATTTGTCTCAGTTAATCAGAGACAGACTGACTGAGACACTGTTAATCTTTGTCTCAGATTAACCTGCATTATTATTAATGTTATTATTAACACAGGTTAATAATAACCTGCTATTAAGCAGGTTATTAACCTGTAGCCTAATAACCTGCTTAGGCTACAGGTTATTTGTAACCTGTAGCCTAAGCACACAATTTTAGGCAATGATGTTGATCAGCTGAGAAAACAGTGACAAAATTCAGTTGTTTTTTTAAGAAATTGTATTCTGTCCAGTTAGGGGCCTTAACCTGACTGACCAATAGCCTTCATTCAGTTTTGCTGCAAAATCATTGTAATAAAATGTCTGATTGCTATAAATAAGATTCTAAGCGCTGATGACAACATCATTGAACCCCAATTCAAAATATTGCATGTCTTTTATTTAAATTTCTTTAGAATGGTTGCTGCTGCATTTAGAAATTTCAGCCATTAGTTTGATAAAGTTATGGCTGATAATAGTCAGCCATAATAAAGCGAAACTCTAAGGCCAGTTGCAGAACTTTCTCTACATCCCTCATCTCTACATCCTTCAACTCTATATCCTTCATCCCTTCATCAATAAATCTTTAAATGTATATCTTTGTAGCGTGATCCTTGCTAGTGAATGGTAATTTGGGAAAATCCTGCTCTTGTGTCTCTCTACAACAAGCTAAACCACACAGAGCCAAAAACCTGCATGTTACTGTGTGAAGGGCCATTCTTAAAAAAAATGTACTGTGTAAATTGTTACAAATGTAAAGTGCTAAAAAGATGTTATAGTTTTGTGTTATTTTCACCTGACAAAATTCTTTCTGGTATTCTTGTAACTAACAGCAAATACAAAAGTGTAGTTCATGTTTTTATTACTTCAAACTCTTGCTTTTTTCTGTTTATGCTTGGCTCACAACTGCAAGTAAACTGTAATGCTTTTTAAAACTTTTTCTTCTATTTAGGGGCCTTGGTTTAAAAGACAATATCAGTATAAATATTTCAACATGCAATGTGGACAATCTTAACACTATATGTATTCTCTCTGAAAGTTTAAAGAAATCACCTGAGCTTCAGACTCCATCTGGGGGTAGTGAGTTCCCCCTTTAGGGATGTTGTTCTGTCCTGCATGGAATCTTGGTATGGGCCAGTTGACCTGAGTCCCTTCACTGCAGAACAAGCTGTAAATAATAAAATGAATGTGGATAAATACCCATAAATGAGGAAATTATACTTAGTGTAACCTTGTCCATATCAGTGAGCAATACATTGTGTACACAATCAGGGGAACCGCCAGGAATCTTGGGCCCCCTGACAAAAGATTTAATTGGTAATTTTTTCCCTTAATTTATTAAATGCTAGTGAAATGGAGGCAAACAGTAGCCTGTAGCTAAGCTAACTAGGTGTAACCCGGGTGTAAATTTTAACCTTTATTTCCTCCTCCGATTTTCCAGTCTTTTAACCTTTTTATATCTCAAACTCCGCGATGCTTTTTTTTGTGGGCTCTAGTGTCCCTTTTTTCAAAGTAGGCTGACAGGAAAGGGGGAAAGACATGCGGTAAACGTCGAACCCGCGACAGCCGCGTCGAGGCCATGTTGCCTCTGAATGTGGGTCGCGCTAACCCCTCCGCCACCACGGCACGCCCTCAAACTCCGCGATGCTTTTAATAGAATGATTGGCGATTCTCGCGAGACTATTAATTAGCCAATTGCGATTGAGTATTGGGGTCACGTGTACCGCTGCAGCGTTACCTGCTAGGTATATTAGCTGGAGCGGGGAGGCATGAAGGTTAGAACATGTTGGCAGGAGCAGAGCTGCAGGAGCCAACTAGTGTGAGCCAGAAGGGAGATGGAAAAAATAAACCCCGGTAGGGTGAGATAAAACGGCGGAACTGGCCAGGTTGATGGCGAGCTAGAAGACCGGGCATAGAGCCAAAGAAAGAATTCACTCTTTTAGGGTGATCGAAGACTTCAGTTTCCTACCAGGATTTGAACCAAGCAAAGCATAATTATCTTGTTGAGAGCCCTAATTGATCCCAATTTGGGATGAATGGACTAACAGGTGTGGCCTCTCAATTGTGAAACTTTGGGAACAACTGATTGATTTAGTTTCCTTTGTTGTTGTGTTCTTTATTTATTTTTTCCCCTTATGTTTGTTAATGGCCATTTGGATGTTCCCAATGATATTGTAAATATGTATATACGTATATTATTCACATTGCAAATATAAACAACTTGCAACTTCAATTTCCAGCCTATCTGCTCTTTTTGAGTTGTATTTACTTATCTTCTGAGGAAAAAACTAGCCATTTACCTTATTGGTCAAAATCCAATTATATTGAATAGCAATATAGAATATTGTTATTCTTATAAATAAGCTTGTTTGTTAAGATCGGCAGGTTACCGATCTTTAAAAGGCCTATCCTGCCGAGTTTGATTTTGGCAGATACTAATTTTTTTGTCTGCAATGTCGCTAAATACAGAAAGAAAGTCGCTGAGCTGGCAACAGTGGGGTGAATATTGTTAACTGTAAACGTTCAGACATGACCTGGTGGGACTGTCTGTCAGTCAAACCTCTCACTGCAGAGCAGAAGAGGAGAGAGGCTGATTTTTAAACCTTTGCTGACAAAAATAATATCAGTGAATGAGATGGGCTTCACATGTAAGTATCGGTTGATCACGCTCCCCCAAAATTAAGGAAATCGGCACCCAGAAATCCATTGGCTCATAAATGTGTCCTATGTTATATACTGTATGGATAGGATATAATGTAAACAGCACTATCAGAGATGCAATAAGTTTATAGCAGGTGTGCGAATTATCTAATATTCTAACTGTTGATTCCAGTCGGTCCACATTATTAGCAGAGATAGAGGGCCCCAAAACCAAATTTTGCTTAGGGTCCCATGGAGGCTTGGGCTGGACCTGGCTCAGTGACGTGACACCCAATTTTTTTGTCTGGCTCCACTTTTTACAGTTTAAACTCATAAAAAGAACCACAGATATGCAATATATCTCAGATGGTTTCTGTGTACACAACATTTCAAATGTTCTAGTAATTGCAATGGATAGACATATTTTTAAAATTTTTAATTTAGGCTGGTGAAAAAGTCAATGACCCTCAGAGAAAGATGCCAGTCACAGATTGTCAGTTGTGTGCAGTCTGTGTAAATGTCTGTGTAAACGAACTAGCTGATGGGGAGCTCCCTAAAGTGGGGCGGGGGCCTTCTATTCCAGCACCTATGGTTGGATTTTTCGGGTTGAAGAAAGATTTTGAGTCCATCTTCAACCCGGATTGAAGATGGCAGCCTTCTAAACACAGCCAGTTTTTAGAAGACATTTTCTTCAAGCAGTGATACAGGAAAGTCTCCATCACATGCATCAAACTACTCCACTACATAGCTAGCTAGTAAAGGCCATAAATATTCATGTTTGAGAGGTTATTAACATTTTGGATTGACCGAGAGCACTGTAGTTGTTCAACAATAAAATTAATCTTCAAAACTACAACTTGGATAATATAATCACATATCTTTCTTTCTACAAGATGGAGCCATGATAACCTCAGTGATTTTCACTCTAGTACAGTGGTCTCAAACTGCATTCCTCAAGGTCCAGAGCCTTGTGCCCCTCAGCCTACACACTTGAATTAAATGGCGAAACTGCCTCACTAGCAATCAGTCAAGCTCAGCAAGCTAATGAGCTAGTATTAAAGCCAGGTGTGATCTAAAAGTTGCAGGACATCGGCCCATGAGAAATTAAGTTTGAGACCTCTGCTCTAACACTTTGCTTGTTTTTGTGTTTATTCGGCTCTTTGTTTCTTTTCTTTGTTCACTTTCACTACAGAGAAACTCCTAATTGTCAGACATTCCTCTCCAGGTATTTTCCTAAAGCTTTCATTGACTCAGTAAATTTTACTGAGATGATTTTATCAGAGACCCAAGGAGACATGTTCATGGACCTTTCTGTGAGCACATATGTGTGCAGACCAATATCTTTTGCACATATAACAAAAATAAACTATTTTTATTACTGCACCAGACAAGAGGGTCCTTAAAGCAGTGGGTCTGTAGGAGCAGGCCAGGAATAATCAAACTAAGAGTTAGAGTTTGAGAGGCAGTCATTCACACCTTCCACCAACTCATCCTTTCACTTTGACAGAACAAACCAACCATTCTCCTCTCTTCCAACACCGTTTCTAAACCCCCTCTGGCTCCGTCCTGATGCCCTATCCTTCCTGATGTTGTCATTTCATCACCCTGTTTAGTTGTTTATTTTATTCTTATTCTTATAATCACCTGAAGAACATTTACAGGCTTAAAGGACTAATATAGGAGCAAGACTTAGAGAAATTCCTGTTAGTTTATAAATTGTGCAGTACTTAGCAACCCAGAACAAGAATCAGACATGGAGAACCAACAGCAGGGTTTCCCCCAGTGTATTATAAGCCTGCCGGGGTGCCAAGCTTTACGTGCCCCCCAGCCAGGCTAAGTGTCATTTGTTTTTGTTTTTCTAAAATAAATAAATAAATAAATAAATTATAATTAAAATTTTTTTGTGGCTTCATATCAAAAGTTTACCTCAGCGCAGATCACTGATATAAGCTCACCTATATTTATATCATTTATATTAACCCCCTTTGAGGATCCATGTTTCATTATAGAATTCATGCTTGCACAGCTCAATGTGAACCACAAATGTTCACATTGAGCTGCGCTTAAATGCTCACAGGTGCTCATTTAGATGTCCACCTTGAGCGTGCGGTGAGAATACTTCTTTGTGAACAAAGCATTATGTGCGGCGTGTGCATTTACGTCTCAACATGTCGACTGTCTGCCCAGATAAAGTTTGAGATCCTGGTTAGTGGACCGGTGGTTCAGGGCATGGAGGAGCTTTTATGTTCGTTTCATTGTCACACAACACGCTGGTTTGTTTTTATTTTATTTTTTGTGTCGGCACAATGCATATCAAATGCTCTGCTTACTTAAAGTCAGGTAGAGTTGCCATGTGGCCATGTGGAGATCAGAACCATGTGGAGATCAGAACAAGACATCCTATGAAGCTCAGGCAAAAAACGCAGTCTTTGTGGCGATTATTAAAAACTCCGTAGACACAAAATGGAAGAGCTACTAAGGCCACATAAATTAAATCTACCGTTTGTCCCACTACATCCGGCTGCAGAGATGTGTAGTGCTATTGGTCTAGCTCATCATGCAGGGCCGGTCCAATCTTGTATGAGGCCTTGAGCAGAATTTGATTTAGGGGCCTCTCTTACTGCTAAGAACATCAGCACCACTAACAGCATTTCACCGTGGATTTGGTGATATCTGGGAGAGGGGACCTAGTTTAATTGGCCAAGAGGTCAATTATAATTGTAGTTTTCTAAGATGTATTTGTGAACAAACAGCTAAAACTCAAAGATTAAACAGACAGCAAAAAATTGTAGCTATGGTAACAAAACAATCTAAAGATTGAACATTTTAAAGTGTAGTTTTTCCTTTCATGTGCTTGTTTTTCTTTTATTGTGCTTGTGTTGTTTTTGTATTTCTTCTAATTCATTGAAAGCACTTCGAACTGCCTTGTTGCTGAAAAAGTACTATATAAATAAAACTTCTTCTCATTGCATATCACTTAACAGAGTGCCTAGCTTTTCTGCTAGAATCAGTGCTCCACATATTAAAAAAAAATACATATTTATATTTAATATAAATTTAAGTAACATTCCTTGTTTGTGTACACAAACTTAACCAGTAAAGCTTATTCTGATTCTGTCAGGACCCTGGATTATTTTGCCTTTTTTTTTCCTGTTACCTTTCCTACTTTTTTTGTTCTGTTGTGATTCACCTTTGTTCTATTTTTTTATTTTAATTATTTTTTTTAGTTGTTTTGTATTTATTTTGTTTTGACCTGCTGTGTTAAGATTTTCTTTATTCCTTTTAGATGTATGTTCTCCCTTTTTTCCCCCAATTTGTTTACTTCTCTATGCCATCTCTCTCCATCTCCCTTAGCCTGCCTTCTGCTTTCTCCTCATAGCTGCACCTTGTTTGTAATTAGTACCAATCCATTGTTCTACTAATCAGGCTCTCACCATTTAGCCTTCTCTCTTCACTGGTTGCTTCCATTTGACTCATGTTCCTGCCTCCTGTGTGTTCCTCCATGTTTTTTAAAGTTGCTTTTGGAATTTTTCACTATTTACCTCCTGGATTCCTGCTTGCATTTTGGTCCAATTTCAACACACATTATGACAGATTCTGAATATACAAGTTATTACAAGAACTAGGGGTTTGATTTATACAGAGCATAATAGCTGCTACATAATAAAGGAAAGGATGGCATGAATGTTGGCTCCTACCTGCGACGGTATCCAAATATAAGAAAGAGGACACAAAAGATTATGCAGGCCGTGCCAATATGAATCCCAATGACGACGCTGCCCAGAGAGGCTTCAGCATCCCTGCATTGACATAATCTTTTTCCACCTTTTGCAATTACAAATAAAAGAGAACAGTTATATTTTATATCTTGATTGATAAATCTGTTAAAAATGGTATTGAAAGGGGCTGTATTCTTGCGTTGAACACTCACCATTGATTTGGTCACTTATGCCTTGCCCTGCTAGTGACACCAGCCTCTTGGAGGAGTCACTCTCTCCATTTCCATTGTAGGCCACTAGTTTAATTTCATACACAGCTCTAGGTTCTGAAAGAAAGAGGGTCACATGAAGTTCCTTAACAGTGAGTGATTCTGTTAATGAAAGGGAAGATGCTACTCTGAGTTTATGCGTTTTTAATTCATCTAAATCAATTCCACATCCTAGAAAAATATGCCAGTATTTTGTTAATATCCTACTTTTATTGGTTTCTGTTGTGTTCACTATTATGATCCGATTTTTGATTTGTTTCCATGGTTTCTGTAATTCTTACCAGTATTTTACTATTTTACTTTTTCATGTCATTCCTTTTCATATTTTTCTTCAATTGTGTAAGTTTTCAGCTATGCATATGCAAACAGATCACCTTCCTGTTATTACAGTGCATTTCTTGTTGATTATATATCTTGTCAGTGACAGCAGGCAAGAGTGATTCATGAGGTGTCTATTCTTTCTATAGAAAGCATAGAAAGCATAGCAAAGGCAGGATTTTGCTCATTTTCTAATTTATGTATATATTTATTTAACTTTTGTTTTTTTTTACTTTATTCATTCTACTTTGAAGATTACAAAACCTTAACACTGTCAATGTCTGGGATTATTCATTTTTTTAATATAATATTGTGATATTTAATTTTGTGTTAAAGATCCTCTATGTATTTTAATATTATTTGTTTGAAATAAAGTAAAAAAAAAAAAAGGTTTAACAGGCGCAATGACGTATCAGCACATTCGATCGTAATTCGCAGATTTATGATCGACCCGCTGGACCCCACTCGTGATAGGGATTGCAATTGTTTCCCATCAACGAGGAATTCCCAGTAAGCGCGGGTCACAAGCTCGCGTTGATTAAGTCCCTGACCTTTGTACACACCGCCCGTCGGTGTGTACAAAGCAAAGGAGACCTGCTGCTGCTGTGTGTTAGAATCATGGCAGCAAACCAACAAAACGCAAAGAACTTTGCATAGTTGTTCCCTCAAACTAACCGACTGAGTTGAGTAATGCTGTTGGATGCAGGTAATGTTAGCTAAAAGATGACTAGCTAATGTCAAAACAGCACGTTAAGATTAACAAGTAGCCTGTAAGCCACTGGTATATCTTCAAAAGTGGGTAGTACTTGTTACATTCACTTGAGTAACCTTTTTGGAAAAAAGGTACTTATAAGAGTAGTTCTACTGCACTGTACCTTTTTCTTTTACTTGAGTAATATTATTATTGCTAGGTGGATTCATTTTGCCCCCCCAAAATAAGCCGATGCCCCAACCTGTTAAACGTGTCTGGAGCTGGGGCTGCAACTTGGGACTTTTGCATGTAGAAAAAATGCAATTAATTGTGTTAATGGCCCAAAAACAAACAAACAAAAAAATAAAACACATTATGTTAGTTTAATATAGTCTAGCTTAAGATAGAATGATACATGGATAGGCTACTTGTTCTGATGTTCTGCATTGTGAATGCGCTCCTGTTCATGGAAACGCCAAGATTGTCTCGTTATCATGAGTCAGATGAGGTAAATTAATGGCTCCAGAAAAGAAAAAGAAAAAATCAAGTAAAACATTTATACTTGTATGCAGTATTGAGTTTGGAAAAAAAGCACAATTATTATAAACTTACTTTTTCTAAATTAATCCAGCTCAAGTAAAGTGAGTTGGAGAGACTTGTCAACTACCACTTCCAAGTACTTACTAAAAAGTGAGCGTTGATAGCATTTAGATGAAAACTGATTTTCATAGTAAGTCAACTTACTATTTTTAATTAAATAAAATTTGGCATTTACAGTGTAGTGGGGGCTAAAAAAGTGACACACTGATGTATAAATCCGCTGATAGTTTAAGTATGAAATCCTCAAGAAGATCAAGATGCTTTTTTTCTGACATGAATATTTCAAAAGTCTGCTTTCACAAAATAGCAGAACTAAATATTAAGAACTAAAATTCTTAATATTGTAGCTATTTCTACTGTTTCAAAAGTTACACATTGTACAGCTCTGATTGCAAGTCGTCCTATACACACAAAGCGGTAATACTGTTGGTACTGGAATGAAAAGTACACACTGCATTCCTCATGCAAGCTCTCAAAAGGAGGGGGTGACAGTTTTAAATTTGACTGTTGCTCCTTAAAAATACTGTCTTTGCAGCAACATATGCATTAGCACAAGATCCTATCCTTAAACACACACACACACAAAAAGTATGAATACATATCGTCACAAAGTCTTACCAAGGTTTGATATGATGTGAGCACTGGCATGAAAAGGCAGTTTAATTGGCTCATGGTAGTCAGTGAGGGGGATTCTGCGAAATGTCAATTTGAAGCCCTCAACTTTGCCCGGCTTAGCAGGTAGCTCCCAGAGGACTTGCACAGTGGTGGAGTTAAGTACCTTGGTAAAGCAGATGGGTGGGGTTGGGACTGGATCAAGGTGAAATGGAGGTAAACAGAACAGCATTTGAAAGTTTGAGAAGAACCAAAATCACAAATTGTCCTTGATAACATGTTTATTGCAACAGTGGAAAAAGCATGTAAAAATATATTCAGATTTTGAAATGAACACAAGCCTTAAAAGACATATTTAGAAACTGAATATTATTATTTATAATATTTATCTTTTATTTTTTTTATTTATTTTTTATCAAACAGATCCTTTCTCTATCAGTTTTTATATGACAATAGATAAAAGTATTAAAAAGAATAATCTAATTAGTTGAAAATCTCACTTGCTGCCGCAAAATTGTGGAATGATTTACTTTGACATATCAGAGAGACTGAGGCTGCGTTCACACTGCAGCCTGAAGTGACCCAATTCCAATTTTTTGTCAAATCGGATTTTTTTGCCATGGCCATTCACACTTCTAAATATATGCGACTTGTATGTGATCTCCTGTGTGAATGGGCAAATGACCTGAAAGTGTCCCACAGTAGAGAGCGCAATAAGGTCAGCATTCTCAGTGTTTTGCTAACCGCCATAAAAAGAAGTGCTTAGTGTTTGCGGAAGTAAACGTGGATGCTAACGGTGGAGCATATCTTACACATTTGAAGTTGTTGTCTGACCGGAGCCAGCATATTAACAACTTAATCCTCATTATAGTCCGTCATGTTTGATGTTTAAAGATGACGGACTATAAACATGTTTAATTTTTTTGAGGCAATGATTTTCAATCATTTTTGAAAGAAAGGTGACAATTAAATTTTAAAGCGAGGTGTGGGTTAGACCTTTGTGCTTATTTGTACAATTTTGAATATCTAAGAGATCATATAAAGTAGTAAAGCATATAACTGATCAAAAAATAATTTTGATGAATATTCAAAATGTTTGACAAATACTTTCTTAAAGGACAGACTTTTAAAAGAAACTACTTCAGTTTCTTTTATCTGTATGGCTGCCAGTAGGCTGCTTTCCTATATCATGGAAATGCATGGGTCTGTGTATTGTCAGGACATACATATTTTAGTGTTAATATGGACTATCCATATTAACACTAAAATAAAATATGGTCCCTGCCAGGTTTTCAAATATGTTAAGATGAAACAAGATGAGCACCACCAGACAAACACAATCATTTCTTAGTAGTCTAATTATGGCATAGAGGAAAATTTCTCTCAACATTAAAGCAACATTATAGCTACTCATTTTATAAACTTCTCTCAAGTTAATACATTTTACAGCATTTTATCCATCCTCATTGTTTTTACACTGATAAAAATATTCTGCTCTATCTACTTAAAACCGAATGCTTAATGTTCAGGACATCTCCAAATCTTACTCCATTTCTGCTCAAGCAAACCTGCAACCTGAAGAGAAAGTTTTGAACATTTGTACAACTGATTTCTGTGTTGAAAAACCAAATGCTCTGATGACCAGAGGTAGGGACTTGAATCACATAACTTGGAGTCAGACTCGAGTCATTAATATTAAAACTTTAGACTTGACTTGAAAAAATGTTCAGAGACTTGAACTTTGGCACCAATAACTTGGGACTTGAATTGGACTTGAACCCGTTCACTGGAAAAGCCTTGATATTTTACCCAAAAGCTTAAAACACATTACTTTTGAAGTGGACCCCATTAATTAATTTCACTCATTAATCATTAACAGACCTAGACCGTCCCTCTGTTTTTCCACACTCTGTGTGTATGTGGGTGTAAGCTGCAGCACAGCCAATCAAATTAACAAGATTTAAAATAATAATTAAAAAAAACAAACAAAAAAAACCACTTTGTAGGTGGGGTCAGGGAAACGCTCAAAGCAGATATGCTCCCACGAGTAATTTCTTTTGGGTACATCAATTATGAAGTATGCAACAAAAACGGAATGCAACATGTAAAACCTGCAAGAAGATCTCAGATGGAGTTGCAACAACTTCCAACTTTGTTCGACATTTGAAGTTGCACATAGAATGGTAGGTGGTACTTTTCTTTTGCGATGAGATAGTTGACTTCATCTAACTTCGTGTGATTAGCAACACAAACAACAACTTATCAAGTTATTTTAGGTTGCACAACATAACTTCATTTGTTTTCATATCTTGCTTTTTTTTAGCACATAGGTTTATATGTGACAGTGGTGATTGGCCATCAAGGTATCCCACAATGCATTGTACAACCATCAGCAGGAACTGATTAAACCACTTTTTAATTTGTCATAAATATTTGTTTTAAGATGTTTAAGGCGAAAGCGTAGACTCCAAAGCTTCTATTATGCAGTCTACTTTCAGAGCAGTATTGGGTAGTTTCATGCATTTACAATTAAACTGCACCATGAGTTGTATGCTTATTTTCATGGCATAGTCTCGTGAAAACAACAAAGTATTACTGCTTTCTATGTTTCCGTCAAAGTTTGAGCAGAGGAACAAATAAAAAGCAGGCAGAAGCCCAGAACTGTTTCGATCAAGTATTATATTTTAAAAACATGATTTTTTTGTGAGGCAATGATTTTGCAAAAAAATTTTAAGTGAAGTGAACTAATTAGATTTTATAGTACACTTACTAATTTAATTTAGCAAAGTTTAGTTTTGTTTAATCTACTTAACAAATTGTCTTCACTTCACTTGGATTTTATGTCTCATATAAAGAAATGAGTAAGTACCTTAACAAAGAACAACCTTTCTCGATTATCATAGATAAATTATGCAAATAGATGAGTTAATTTTTTTAAGTAAATGGAGCAGAAATTTTTTACAGGTGTACCATCAGTATGACTTACAATATAACTTCATCAAGGCTCCTTGTTCTTACCACTGCCAAGTGTTGTTTTAATAACACTGTTGGACTGCTGGCTTGCCCCCAAGGAAGAGTAGGCTTTCAGGTAGAGAGAGTAGGTTGTGCTAGGTTCCAGGTTGGTTACATCGTGCTGAAAAGTGTCCTTACTTATGGCCTCCTGCAGTTCCATATGATCAGGTTCTAAATAAAAATTATAAAGTTGCAGATTTGCAAACATGCTCCTATTTAGACTCAGGCTTCACAAATTTTGCATTTGCACTCACCGCCCAGTTTGCGGATATGTAAAACATATCCGATGATGCTATCAGCGATGCTGATGGGCGGAGGACTCCATGTCATTTGCAGGGTGTTGATGGACAAAACACTCGCCATGAGGCCTTGGGGGGCAGCAGGCAGATCTTTCGCTTGGGCTACAGCTAGACGAGCACTTGCCTGGTTAGTACCAGCACTATTCTCTGCGATGCACTGGTAGATAGCCTCATCATCTGAGCTTATACGAGTCAGAGCTAAAGTACTGCAAAACAACATACATGCAATTATTTCTGTACAGCATAGTACATAATGCTGTACTGTGCATTATGAACTATAGCAACAATATTTGACTATTTTGACTATATATACAGTATGTATATATACTGTATATACAGTATATATCCAATGCAAAGATTCATAAAACTACTAAAACCTGAATAAAACCGTAAGTAATGAGACATCAGCCACCGTCTCCTTACCTGTTGTTATTTGTCAGCTTGACAGTTTGTCCTGGCATCAAGACTTTGCCATTCTTAAGCCAAATTAGGTGGGGATCAGGGACACCCTGAGCAACACAGGTAAATACAGCACTGCCCCCTGCTGGTCTGGACACTGACTGTGGCCATTGCAGGAACTCAGGTGGAGCTTAAGAGGAGTAGTGGAGAGAAAGGGAGAAAGCTTTCACCAGATGCAGACAATAAAAATAAAGTAAATATCAGTATGTGTCAGTAAGGTGGCATTTATTAGTTGACTAACTGTAAAGAGTAATGGTACTGAATGTGTTTGGATTTTGAATTTTATGAGAAGGCCTGTTGCTATTCTGTTGAACCTCTTCTTTTGCTTGCAGCGTTTGTAAATTCTAAACAGTGATAAGAGAATTAAAGCAAAAGAATCAGAGGAAAAAATGAAGCCTGAATAAACCGCTAAACGTGTGAGTTTGGTATTTGTTGTTGGAAATATAAGTTTGTCTACTCATATTTCAGATATGAGTAGACATGTTGCAAAGAGCGGAAAGGAAAAAAGTCTTTACACCAGTGGTGCCCAAAGTTGGTATCTTGCATGTTTTAGTTCTCTCCCTGGTTTAACACACCTGGATCAAATGATCACTCGTTAGATGGCCTAAGAAGAACATTGACATGCTGAAAAGGTTGTTACTACCACCAGGGAGAGAACTAACACATGCAAGATGCCGGCCCTCGAGGACTAACTTTGGGCACCCCTGCCTTACACACTCAAGTTTGACAGTGGTTTTATTTGTATTTATTTAAGCTGAAGTGCTACAGCCCATGGTCTTTGCAGTTGATAGAGTCTTTGCAATTCTTCTGTTATTAGCTGTATCATCAGCTGTGTCATCTCTGATGAAGACGGAAGTATACTGTCAAAATATGTCAGGTATGTCAAAGAGACATAGGAAATAACTGTCTAGTGACAAAAGAATTGTCAAAACTGTAGCATACATAAACACAATGAATGCTTGGCTGCCACAACATCCTTAACTCAGAGACCCCAGCTTCTCTGTGTGTTTCTGAGAGCACCCTGCAAATATTACAAACAGAATTAACTCAAAATGTCTGGTACCAGTTCTTTCAACCAGTACCATTTCTGGTAAACAAATGTGGGTGTTTTATATAATCCAAAATAACAGGTTACATAAAAACAGTTTGAGAACTCTGTCTCCAAAATTCAAGGGGATTTTTTTGCTTTATCAATCATTCCCAGTCCCATCATGCAGCCTGGATTAACAGCAAAATTAAATTTATACTAATACAACCCAATTTTTGCTCAGTGTGTTTTTACAAATTGCCACTCCCTGCAGGAGTCGAATCCAAGAATTTTTCTGATTTCATTAACTCATTAATTAGTAATTTTAATATTCATATAAATAATATATGTTACAAATGCTGACCAAAATCTTCTGTACACTGAGTTCACGAAACAGACTAAACCTCTTTTCTATATCCCTAGCACTGTTACCTGGTGAAAAAAATATAAATTTAAGTATATTTTAAATATGTTGGGGTTTTTTAAAATACATTTTTAGTATGCTATCAGGTGGATATACTTCTTATGTGTATCAGGAAAGCCAAGAATATTTTAAAAGACTCCTCACACCCTTTCACAATTTGTTCCAACTGCTACCATCTGGCTACAGATACAGGAGCATTAAAGCAAAGACAAACACACTGATACCTGGATACCTGTTTTTTTTATTGTGCTAATTTCACATGTTGTCTGTAAAGTTTTAATTTATTAGCAATTTGTACAATTCTGTGATAGTATATGTACTTGTGAAAAATGTAAATATATTGAATACACAATGTAATATGTTTCACCTCGAAAGTGTGTTGTAATTGATCCTTCTGTGTCCTGGTAGCCTGATATGTTTGCAGTACTGTAGCGTGTATGAAGCATGTAATGCACAAAGTGGCAAAGCAGAATAATAACAGACATTGATAAGTAGCTAAAAACTGTAAACTCTGTTTACAGCCCAGCTGTCCTTATTTCACCACTGGGATGTGATCCATCTTCCTGTTGAAGACCAGAGCTCTTTTGTCCTACAACCTTTCTATCTGGTTGTCTTGACTGCACAACCTCCTCCCTTCCTGCATAATTCCTCTCTTAGGGTCAAGGGTCAGAGGTTACAGGTCAATTTAACCCATATTCTTTTCTCCCTGCCACTGTGCCTTGCTTTGAACATCTAGATATTGACCTCCTTTTCTTCTGTCCATCTGTTTGGCTTTTCCTCTGACCCATGACTGTGAACATCCACTCAATGACTGAATAAATACTCACACTATGGTGAACTTTGCAAACACCAACCGTTTCATTAACTCATTAATGAAACGGTTGGTGAAATGATTGTCCCTAAACTTCTCTATCTGAATAAAATCAAGCATTTCCCCTGACTGTGTCATATCTACATCCATCTTCTTACACCCTTGTCCCTACTGGGGTCGGGAGGTGCTGGTGCCTATCTCCAGCTAACATACAGGGCGAGAGGCAGGGTACACCCTGGACAGGTCGCCAGTCTGTCTCAGGGCAACACAGAGACACACAACCATTCACACACACACTCACACCTAGGGAGAATTTAGAATTTAGAGAGACCAATTAACCTAACAGTCATGTTTTTGGACTGTGGGAGGAAGCTGGAGTACCCGGAGAGAACCCACGCATGCAGAAAGACCCCGGGCCGGGAATCGAACCCAGAACCTTCTTGCTGCAAGGCAACAGTTCTACCAACTGCGCCACTGTGCAGCCCGTCATATCTACATATATGCACATTTTAGTCTCACACTGCTGTGTATATTACAAACAAAATATAAAAAGAATTAAAGAAGTTCAATAGTTAGAACCTCTTGCTGTGTGGTCAAAGCAGAATATTTATAATAGTATCATAAAGTTACCTGTAGTATGTTACATTATTCCTCAATGAAGTTATCCACAGTGTCACCTCCAATATGTTGTATTTAGCATGTTCTTATGTGATAGAAATAAATTACATTGATAAGAAATCTAATTAACATTAGATTGATTATTAGATTGTTTCATTAAGTTCGAGATGTACCTAGGGCATCCATCACTGGAATAAAACTCAGAGCTGATCAGATAAGAACTCACCCCCACTACAAAAGTAAGACCTGAATCCCAAAGCCTTGACTTTGGAGTCAACCTCCAACTGAAACACAAGAGCTCTGAACTTTTTTCTTCTAACCTGCTGGCCAGGAAGAAGATTTGTCTCAAAATCTTCAAAGTGTTTATTGGAGAACTTCTAGAAATCGTTTTGCATACCCCACATTTCTGCATTCCGTGGGTTATGCAGAAACGTACCCCAAGGGTGCAAGTCTCTTGACGCGTCTACATGCAGAGGCCTGCTGTGACAACCTCTCCATTCCTTGATGAGAAGGTTCCCTGGTATTTTCCAACCCAAAGTACCAGAGGTTCTGCTGAGAAACTCCATTTGGGATGCCAGCCCTCACATCTGCCTGAATAGAATGAGTTTTTTTGTTGTTCATACATTTTTGGATTTTTGGACATTGCTTTGACCCGACTGACAATTGACTCAAAGTGAGGCCGTTCTATTGTTTTAAACTAAGACTATTGGAAAATGCTTTTCTGTTGCATGCTTGCTTAATATTTCACTGATTATATGTTTCAATATTCTTATGTTATATTGTATTGCTCTGGCATTTTAAGTCTGCCACATGTTAGAGATTGTCAGGTTCCAGAACAACTGAATTCAGTGCTGCTAAAATTCATTGGCTTTGTCTCGGCCAATCTCTTCTCCATTTCTCCCTTGTGTTTTCCTCTTCACTTCTTTCCTTGATTTCCAGTTCATATCTATTTTGCGGGTGTACAGAGCTTGAACCCAGATTTCTTTTCAAGACTAGCCTGAGCACATGGTTGAATTTTACAACTTTATTTGTACAGTGACCTAACCTCCTGCCCTTTTGGTTTGACCTTCCTCCTCCTTTGGCAGAGGGAGGAGGTTACTATGTTCTACAACATTGTGGATTGTTGTATTTGTGATTCTACAAATCTGTTTTTTTCCTTTGTTAATTAGTTTTGAAGTTATTTTTCAACATTTTGTCGTAGTTTATTCATTAATCTGATTCAATTCTCATTTTATTATTGAAAATACATATTTATTTTTTGTCTTTTCATTAGTAGCTAGATTGCATGCCGATAGTTAAAGAAATATGTTATTCACAGAATATTTCAACTGTAAAGTTGGGCTATTTTGTTAATAAATTCTCAGACTTGATCAGACATCAGTGTGTCGATGATCATTCCCTGTTGTGTGAAGAGTTTCTTCTGCCGGTGGTCTGAATTCATTCCTTTAGGAGAGACTGAGTTTGACTTACAACTCCAGAGTTGGTGAAGTTGGTGCCCTGATTAAACTAAAAAATGTAATTTTTACTTTATCAATACTTTTTTTTTACTTTGATCAATAATCAATTATTAATTACAATTATTAATAATTACATAAGACAAACATTGATGCAAGTTCTGATTCCCAACAATTTTGATGCCACCTTGTGAAGCTGGTTCAATAGTTTGGTTTCCATCAGGCCCAGCCCAAGGAATAAGCAAACTAAGCAGCCGCTTAGGGCCCCCTCAGTGGAGCTGATTTTTTTTTTTTTTTTTTTAGGAACGACTTCTATGTCATTATAATAACAAAAACACACAATTTCATCATGAAGTGATTTGTTTTTACAATAATATATATTTGATGATGTATGTAGAAATCTTTATTTTATGGACAAAAAGAAAAGAAATTGCTCTTGGGGGCCCCCTGGTGGCCGCGGTAAGTCATGCATGCTTCGCTGGTGCGCATCCAAATGTCCAAAGCTCCGGTAGAAGATAAGTAAGCAAAGTAATGTCTCGAAAAAGGACTTATCCTTCAGGGAGAAAGAAAAGAGGAAGAATAGAAAAAAGCCAAGATAAAGGTATGTTTTAATATGTCTTGGTAATGTAATGTTTATAAAAAAGATTTGTGAAGCTGCTAATAGAAAATTGGCTTTATAGCTACCTTGAATGGTTCAGTTCAACAGCCAAACATTTCTGCTAGCATATTTGTGTGAAGCTAAGTTTTAACTTGAAATGAGTTGATTCTCCTGCTTGGCTCTGTATATTTCTGAGATTTTTTAGCTTCATATCAAACGGCGTGTTTGATAACGTTTGATAAGAATAATTAAAACTTCTCAATGTTTGACATTGTCTAGCAAATAGTTTTACATCAGGCTACATGTCTACTGCATTAATATATCAATGAGCTGTTCTAAGCTGTAGTTGGTAATATGTTGTTTGCTGCTCATCATTTATGTGGTTAAAACAAATAATATTTTTACATCAACTTATAAGGTATGTGAAACTTCTGTTAAAATCATTTGAAGGCTCAGAATCAACCCGGTACCGGTCTACATTCTCAGGGGAGAAAAACTCACCTGGTGTAAATTACATTTTTAGTTATTGGAGTTACTCTTAAGAGAAATTAATTTAATCACAGAATGACATGAATATGTGTGTAGGGCAGAACCGATTGCAGTTTTCTGGCTAAACCCAGAAAACCTGCCGATCTTCAAAACTAACCTGCCGAGTATTAAAGATCGGCAGGTTACTGTTCTTTAAAAGGCCTATCCTGCCGAGTTTGATTTTGGCAGATACTAATTTTTTTGTCTGAAATGTCGCTAAATATAGCAAGAAAGCCGCTGAGCTGGCAACAGTGGGGTGAATATTGTTAACTGTAAACGTTCAGACATGACCTGGTGGGACTGTCTGTCAGTCAAACCTCTCACTGCAGAGCAGAAGAGGAGAGAGGCTGATTTTTAAACCTTTGCTGACAAAAATAAGAGCAGTGGATAAGATGGGCTTCACATGTAAGTATTGGCCGATTGCGATACCCCAAAATTAAGGAAATGGGCACCCAGAAATCCACTGGCTCATAAATGTATCCTATATTGTATATGCATAGGATATAATGTAAACAGCACTATCAGAGATCCAATAAGTTTATAGCAGGTGTGCCAATGATTTAATATTCTAACTGTTGATTCCAGTCGGTCCACATTATTAGCAGAAATAGAGGGCCCCAAAACCAAATTTTGCTTAGGGCCCCAAGAAGGCTTGGGCCGGCCCTGGTTTCCAGAATTCTGATTCCAACATCTTCATGGTGGTCTCACCTTGTACCACCAGGCGTCCCAGTGCTGTGCGTCTCATTCTGGTACCAGGCCGATTGGCAGCACACACATAAACACCAGAGTGCTGGAGGGTCACATCTGAGATCATCAGGTTGCCCGTCCCGAGTACCTGTATACCCTCCACTCCAATAGAACGTCCATCTGACAGATACACACACACAGAGCGAAAGAAATGCTGTGTGAAACTACATTTTAAAAAAAAGTGTTACTTAGCAGAATTCCTTCTTATGAATTCTGTCTGAGAAATCCCAAGGTACCTAGCCTGCTCCAAGAAACGATGGGCCGAGGGTTTCCTGTGGCGATGCACTCCAAAATGGCAGTCTGATGGACAGTGATGGTAAGATTCTGGGGCCCAGACAGGATGACTGGCTCCTTATAGATTCTAGGAGCTCCACCTTATGTTATTAGTTAGCAAAATAAACAAACATATATGAGTTAAGATAAAACACTGACACACAGTTGTATACTATGTAGTGAATATGAATGAGCTGGCAATATTGCAGTTATAGAATTGACAAGTTATCAATGGATTGTGACTGATGCACTCCACTGGGGTTATAATCCAGAATGTCAAACAAGTTTGATGTTCCAAATTGGATAAGTTTCCTGGTCAAAAGTTTCAAGAAAGAAATCATTAACAAAACCTGAACCCCTGGGTTTCCTGATCTGCAAACGAGTAAAACATTATCAGTAGATAATATATCAGAAAGAAAATCAGAGTAAATAGAAAAAATAAGTGCTTTTTCTTCAAGTTAATAACTCATTTGCATAATTATTGT
Organism: Xiphophorus hellerii; assembly: GCF_003331165.1. Lineage (NCBI taxonomy): Eukaryota > Metazoa > Chordata > Actinopteri > Cyprinodontiformes > Poeciliidae > Xiphophorus > Xiphophorus hellerii. The sequence goes on from NC_045684.1 coordinate 25,810,758, forward strand.
CTGAGTGTCAAGGTAAGAACCAACAGGTATACTTTCACAAGCATTATTGCATTATTCCTTTCGCCATGATTCACTAGATCTATCTATCCACTATATCGATAGATAGATAAATAGATAGACAGACAGACAGACAGACAGACAGACAGACAGACAGACAGGCAGATAGATAGGTAGGTATCTACCTACCTATCACAAGCGTTGTGTACATACCTGTAACATTGAGTGTGGCCTCATGACTGTAACGAGTGTTTGCAATATTGGTGGCCACACAGCGAAAAATCCCTGTGTCTGCCCTCCTTACACCTGTTACTTGTAGGATACCCATTGGAAGAAGAGTGTACCTGGAGAGGAAGCCAAAAGATATAACAAACTGTTAATATCACTACTTCCAATTCAGAAACGTGAAAATAAAACTCTTGTAAGTTAATGCTGTTCTTTTTAAAAGCATGTGATGAGAATCTGCCTATTCACATGTGAATCAAATCAGATATACATTTACATACACTAAATCAGTGTTTCTCAACCTTTTTTGAGCCAGCACCCCTCTGTCCATTATCCAGGTCCCTCACCGCCCCCCATCAAAGAATTTGTAGGCTACTTTGCCTACTTTGTATATACTTTGAATAGTATTGTATTATTAATATTACCGTACTATCACTATTGTCGATGTTTTGAGTTTTAAGGTTGTTTCTGTATTTATAATCAAAAATAATTTCCAAGAGAACAAAAAAGCCATGTGAACAGAAATTATTTTTACAGGCATTTACAAAAAATGCAATGGATATTCAACTTAAAATTGGTAGGCCAAACAGCAGCCAATCAGAGAAGAAAAAAATATTCTTGTTCTGGGCCATTTTTGTTGTTAAATTTTTCACAACATAACCAGATAAAAGATGTACAACAATGCCAGTTTAAAGTTTAAACTATTTGCAAAAAGACTTATTGTTTTATTGTTGCTGTGCAACATTAAAACATGGGTAGAACTGCAACTATATAATCATAACTTTGCATTTAATGTGCAAACCAGAACTCTCATTGAAAAAACATAAATTCCAGATCCTTTCAATGCCATACAAATATGGGACAGAAACATGGATTATATCTTTATATAGACCTGACTATTGATTTATAGATTAATAATTTTACTGGACAGAAATTACAAAGACAAAAGTTGGCTCTTAATCAAATCCTAATGAGTCAGATTGAAAGTGTTATGGAGTCACTGAACAGCCTCATGATATAAACACTGTCATGAAAAATAATATTGAAGAAATAAATATATCAAATTTAATTAAAAACATAAAAAAGCTCCTTATTACTGTTATCGTCTGTAAGATATATTTCTTCTTAGTACTAGATGTGGTCTCAACAAACTCATGGCACTTTAACAATATTATTTTACCTTTTATTTGAAAACAATGACCGTTTATTCTTGTCATGTAGTCCTCTGTGTTAATTATTGCTCGAAAGGTCTTGCCATACCAGTTTATTTCTTTGTATTTACTTTAGATTTTTAGATTATTCTTGCATTTTGTTCTTCATTCGTTTCCATTTAGTTTTCTTTGATTACTATTATCCTCTCTTGGTTTATTGTTATGTCCGCTTTAGTTTCTTTCCTGTTGCTAGTTTTATTTTATCGTTTGTATTGTCGCTCACCACCAGTAATCTTCACTCATCACGCCATTCACCTGCTGCGCGGCTTAATCATGTGTTTCACCTAATTTGCCACTCATATTAATTTTGCACTGTCCACCGCCGGATTCTCTGATCCTGAGTCACATCTAGTTCGTTGCTCCGTTCTAGGTCCCGGTTCTCCTGTTTCAGAGTTTTGCGCATCGTTTCTTTCTTTCTTCGTTTTCGTGCATCGTTTCTTTCTTTCTTTCTTTTTTTTTTTTTTTACCCCCTACGGTGCGGAGCGGTCGGGGAAGCGTATCGATGGAGAAAAACAGCGGAAAAAAATAACGGAAAAAATCAGTTGTTTTAAAACAACGGATTTTAAATACCGGAAATAATCTCCCGGTATTTTGAAGATTAAAGTTCAAAATTGCTGTGGTACTACCGTTTCATACCGGATCACTTTCAGCACCGATGTTAACTATATAAAATGAACGCTCTCTTTATTTAAATTGGTTATTTTTTCTGAGGGATACACGATGAGGGTAATGTGATTTTACTCTTTACATGTTTATAAGAGCGATATTCCGTTGTCCTTCCATGGCAGCGTGCAGCATCCAGAAGATCAACAAAACATTTTTAATATAAGTTGCTGCTTTGACATGACTACAGCACTGCCAAAAACCCTCAATGAAACATAAAATATTTTAAAATCAAACACCAGACAAGTGAATCACAGCACCGTCATCAGCCGATGTAAAGCTGAACTGACGCGGTGAAGCTACCAAAGCAGGAGAGCGGAGCTGCGCCAATAAGCTAACAGAAACACTGAAGCGAAGAAAAGCTACCATCGATACAGTTGCAGCCAAGCATGTTTTAATGTTACACAACACCGTTTTAACAAGTTGCTCAAAGTCTAAACTGGTATTGTTGTCCATATAAGGTGTAAACTAGTTTACCTTCGAGCAAACGCCCCCCAAAGGAATCTCAGCGCCCCCCCTTTGTAAACACATCCGCCAGCGCCCCCTGCCGTCCTCTGAACGCCCCCCGGGGCGTCGGTACCGCCCCCGTTGAGAAATGCTAGTTTAGTATTTTTGTTAGCAGCTAAAACTAGCCAAGCAGGTGTAGCACAAGGTGTCGGATGGTTAACCGAACATTAAAACTGTCAGAAAAATCTGAAAGCCATTTGAGTTAATATTATTTAGCTAACTCAAAGCTGCGTTTTCTTGAAGTTTTTGGCTTTAGATGGCATAATGGGGAGAGTGGCTGTGCTGGACCTGTGGCTTGATCTTTGCGATCAAAGCTAAGCCAAAATATTTCTGTCTCTCTATATACACTAAATAATGACATATTGGCTGCCTTTTTTTTCTTCCTCAGTCATGTTGGTGACTGAAGGGTGTTATGACGACTTAAACACATTTCTTCAGAAAGGTTGGCACCACTTTTAATGCTATCCAGAATGTTTCTGTAAGCTGACTAATTTCTATACTACCTAATGATTATGTGATACTTAATGTCCGAGTTGTGTTCATGGTAATTATTTCTGAATTTTTTATGCTTTATCTTGTAGGTGGTGAAAATGCTCTCCAGGCTAAACCGGAGAGCAGAGTATTTTGAATGAATATGATGGTGACCGCACAGGTGGGTTTGTTTAGTTTTGCTCACTCTTCTCTTTAAAATATTTGTTTATTATCCTAATGTTCCTGAAATGTGCTATACAAATAAACTTGAAACTTGATAGAAATAATATTGGTAATCATGACCCACCTGAAACGAGAGAAGTTTGGCATGATTTAATTTCAGACAGTGAGAAAAAATGTCTTTTTATTTGCAGTAAGTAAATAAATTTGTCTTCAACTGTATATATAGTTTTTCAATTGATTTTTTTAACCTTTGAAATAAATATAAAAGTATCAGGATGATTTGCTTTTAAGTAATAAGTTAATAGAACTTATTAATTTTTTTTCTGAAGGTACAAGACAATGTTCTTTTCCTGTAGAAGATTTAATGCAAACTGCTGCATACTTGTGGTTGATTTTACCTGCTGTCAGAAGTGTTCAGTGGTTCTTTATCTTTTTCCCATGTTATGGTAGCCTCAGGAATACCATTTATTTGACACTGGAAGCGAGCAACTCCTCCTTCATTCACAGACATGGATACCGGATGAGTGTGGAACTTTGGAAGAGCTGCATGAATAAATACAGAAATAATAAAATAAACTGGCTTGCAGTAAGTTTCTGCTTCCCAATCAGCAGTTGTCTAACATTGTTGCTAATCTTCCAACAACTGATGAACTGACAAGGTTAGAGACAATTTCACTTATTTATTTGAGCTAGCATACATACATTTTGTATACAAATTTATGACTGTGATTCCTAGACTTTCTTACACTTACACAAATGTACCTGCTCACATGCAAGCAAAGTTTCTAATATCATGGCCACAATCAATATGTGCTTACTATAGAGAAGGTATCTGTTAATAAAACATCATCAAGGCAAAGCATTTTATGAAAATAAGATCACAATTGTGTTTCTTCTTGAATGCCCAAAAGCTGATTCTTGCAAAAATGTAATCGGAAAATAAATCTTGACACTTCGTACACATTGTTTTTCCTAAAGACCAAACCGGAAATTGTGAAATGCAAGTTATCACTTTAAAAATAATGTTCTCGAGCAGGTTTAAAATAAGAGATCAACAAAGTTTGTTAATTTCCAAGTTTCCAATCTAAACAGTCCATGTTGGTGCTGTGCTTCAGATACTGATTTTCACTTTTTCTCCAGTAAATTAATCTTAATTGTAAGATTACTCCAATTAAGATTAATTTACTGGAGAAAAAGTGAAAATCAGTATCTGAAGCACAGCACCAACAGGGACTGTTTAGATTGGAGACTTGGAAATTAACAAACAGCTGGACTCTCTGACAGAGGTGTCAGAGACAAGGATCCTGTCCAAGATGCAGGTCGTCTTGGACGAGTTTCATCCACTTCATAATGTGCTGGCTGGCTTCAGGAACACCTTCAACCAGAAACTTATTAAACCAAAGTGCACCACACAGCGACACGGGAAATCATTTCTGCCTGTAGCCATTAGACCAGGGGTCACCAATCATTTTGAGAATGGGAGCTACTTCATGGGTACAAAGTAACACGAAGGGCTTCTTGTTTGATAAAGACATACATTTTCTTGGCTCAACCTTTATAACAATAATAATACATATGATTGCATGCTCCCTGATCATATTAATGTTAAGTAGTACTCACACTAGTTATTAGTCTTGATTTACCATGGCAGATATGGTTAATGGTTATTATGTGATCAGGAGTTCTTAGTTCACAGAATTTTAAGTCTGATTTGCTGCGCAGGTGACTGCCCAGGCCTGAGTAACTGGAATCTAATTTTCTCTGCATTCATTTACAGATTATTTTTAGATGAACATATTTGCATGTGCATGCTTGTTATTTATTTATTTATGCATTTATTTATTTATACTCAGTCATATTGAATTACTTAAATCACTCTTAGGTACTGTATATATATATATATATATATATATTGCCCTGCGACAGACTGGCGACCTGTCCAGGGTGTACCCCGCCTCCCGCCTGGAATGTAGCTGGAGATAGGCACCAGCAACCCTCCCGACCCCATTAGGGACAAGGGTGAACAGAAAATGGATGGATGGATATATATATATATATATATATATACACTGCTCAAAAAAATAAAGGGAACACTCAAATAACACATCCTAGATCTGAATGAAAGAAATATTCTCATTGAATACTTTGTTCTGTACAAAGTTGAATGTGCTGACAACAAAATCACACAAAAATCATCAATGGAAATCAAATTTATTAACCAATGGAGGCCTGGATTTGGAGCCACACACAAAATTAAAGTGAAATAACACTACACGCTGATCCAACTTTAATGTAATGTCCTTAAAACAAGTCAAAATGAGGCTCAGTATTGTGTGGCCTCCACGTGCCTGTATGACCTCCCTACAACGCCTGGGCATGCTCCTGATGAGGTGGTGGATGGTCTCCTGAGGGATCTCCTCCCAGACCTGGACTAAAGCATCCGCCAACTCCTGGACAGTCTGTGGTGCAACGTGACGTTGGTGGATGGAGCGAGACATGATGTCCCAGATGTGCTCAATCGGATTCAGGTCTGGGGAACGGGCTGGCCAGTCCATAGCTTCAATGCCTTCATCTTGCAGGAACTGCTGACACACTCCAGCCACATGAGGTCTAGCATTGTCCTGCATTAGGAGGAACCCAGGGCCAACCGCACCAGCATATGGTCTCACAAGGGGTCTGAGGAGCTCATCTCGGTACCTAACGGCAGTCAGGCTACCTCTGGTGAGCACATGGAGGGCTGTGCGGCCCTCCAAAGAAATGCCACCCCACACCATTACTGACCCACTGCCAAACCGGTCATGCTGAAGGATGCTGCAGGCAGCAGACCGCTCTCCACGGCGTCTCCAGACTCTGTCACGTCTGTCACATGTGCTCAGTGTGAACCTGCTTTCATCTGTGAAGAGCACAAGGCGCCAGTGGCGAATTTGCCAATCCTGGTGTTCTCTGGCAAATGCCAAGTGTCCTGCACGGTGTTGGGCTGTGAGCACAACCCCCATCTGTGGACGTCGGGCCCTCATACCATCCTCATGGAGTCGGTTTCTAACCGTTTGTGCAGACACATGCACATTTGTGGCCTGCTGGAGGTCATTTTGCAGGGCTCTGGCAGTGCTCCTCCTGTTCCTTCTTGCACAAAGACGGAGGTAGCGGTCCTGCTGCTGGGTTGTTGCCCTCCTACGGCCTCCTCCACGTCTCCTGGTGTACTGGCCTGTCTCCTGGTAGCGCCTCCAGCCTCTGGACACTACGCTGACAGACACAGCAAACCTTCTTGCCACAGCTCGCATTGATGTGCCATCCTGGATGAGCTGCACTACCTGAGCCACTTGTGTGGGTTGTGGAGTCCGTCTCATGCTACCACGAGTGTGAAAGCACCACCAACATTCAAAACTGACCAAAACATCAGCCAGACAGCATAGGTACTGAGAAGTGGTCTGTGGTCCCAACTGCAGAACCACTCCTTTATTGAGTGTGTCTCGCTAATTGCCAATAATTTCCACCTGTTGTCTATTCCATTTGCACAACAGCAGGTGAAATTGATTGTCAATCAGTGTTGCTTCCTAAGTGGACAGTTTGATTTCACAGAAGTTTGATTTACTTGGAGTTATATTGTGTTGTTTAAGTGTTCCCTTTATTTTTTTGAGCAGTGTATATACTGTATATACAGTATACATACTGTAGATTTCAAGCAATTTCCCTGTGGGGTTCGCCCCAAAGGGAAAATGCTTATAAAGTATATTCTTTTCTGTTCAACAAAATGACCAGAAGCCATTAAATTCTATTGACTCCAATCTATTTCTAATTTTGTTGATGTTTTTTAATAAGAGCAATAAACTGTGATAACTGAAATTAGCTCTTGAAATCTGTGATTGTTTTACTGCCAATTTTAAACGTTCATTGTGCAACCAGACACATTGCCAGTTCATCACAGGACAAACAACCATGCACACACACACACACACACCCCTACACGCCCACCCACACACACTCATACCTATGAAAAATTTGGAAATTTAGAGTGATCAATTAACCTAACAATCAGGCTTTTGGGCTGTAAGAGAAAGCTGGAGTACCAGGAGAGAGCCCACACATGTGCATGTAGAAAAATCTCAGACCAGGATTCAAAGCCAGGACATTCTTGCTGCAAGACAGCAGTACTACCGACTGTGCCACTCTGCAGTCCCGTGGTTTATTAAGACAAACCCTGGTCATTGCAAAACTGTACAATTTTAAGAGCTGACACGATAAAGAAGTACATGTAGCCATTTTACAAAATATGGTTTTAATACATTTAAAATAATTCAGATTTTTTATTTTCATTCTAGAGAGATAGTTGAATACTTACACGCCAAATGAACCTTGGCCTTGCAGCTCACTAGCAAGCCATAACGATTCTGTGCAGCACAGTCATACTCGCCCATGTCTGCATCAGTCCCCTCTCTGCGTTTCTGGAATCTGTGGATTAACAGTGTTCCATTTTCCAGTACCTGGACTCGTGGGCTGAAGGGTAAGGGCAACCCATTTTTACGCCATGTGATTGTAATCGGTTGCTCGCCTTGCACCTGGCAATCCAGCATGAGCGGTTGATCCCTTACTGCGATCACATCACTTGGCTCCAAAATGAAAGACAGTTCTGAGGCCAAACAACCTGCAGACAAAAAGAGAAAGGCAGGTAATAGGTAACAGATATTTAATTTATTTGTTAAAATATGTTTTCTTATTTCTTCAGTTAAGCACGGTTAAACACTAACTTATACAATAGCTTCTGAAATCCCCAAAATGGGCAAAATGATGTATTATTCAAAAATGGTCAGTGAACAACTAACTAGCTTGCTGACTGATAGATGTTTGGGCTGACTTATAATGTATGCGCAGAATAAAACTTGCCATAAATAAGGATTAAGGTGAATGCTGGTAAATCTAACTTAGTTTTCAGAGGCAAACAAGTCAAGCATCCGGTGAAGAGAATATTAACATCATGTTCAGGCGCCAGAAGAGAAAAAACGACTGAAAGTGTTGCCAGGTCAAGATCGTAGACCCTCTATTGAAGGAGGGGCTACTGATGACAATAGCACTGTGACTGTGAATATTTGCACCCAACCCCCAGTAATCTTAGTTAAAAGTTCCCATCATCCACCATACACCCAGGGGCACCATCTGCCCCTTCTTTATAATTCCAGTCAACCCCTCCCGACTCTTCTCGTCCTTTCAGATTCATCTCTGAGGTGACTTTCCCATGCTACCAAATCTCTCATCCCCACCCTTGTCCTCTTTTCTCCATGATCATGGTGACACCCCCAGTCTTTTTTGGTGTTAATGTCCTCAAATGCAAAGAACCCCAACGCTTAACAAAACATTCTCAACCTCCCAGCTGTGAAGCACTAACAATCATCCTTGAACGTGAACTAGTGAGGGACATTCTCAATGTCGCTGTGGAGGTTTGAATTGTTCTTGTCTAAAACACACTGCAGTTTCTGGTTGTTTAGTCGTCATCGAGTATCTGGATCCTTGCTAATGCTTGGATTGTGGGGCCACTGCTCATATTGATCATGTTAATGATCATGTTAATGTAGTAAATAATGTATTATGTAGCAGTATAACATGAAAATATAATTGAGTCCGAGTTTTGCAAATTTTCATTTGTCAGTTATGACATCAATCCATTAACTAAATTCTACCTAATACATATACGTACATAATTCACAAAGAGAAGTTTTTGCACTGCAACGGGCTAGCTGGGTAGTCCTAAATAAAAAGTAGCCCTGAAAAAATACAGTTGTGTCCAAAATATATAAGAAATTAATTCTATTCTGATAGAAAATAAGACAGGCATCTCTCACAGCATGATTAAACACTGTAAAAATGATCATCAATGCTAAAAAAAAATTGTTTTTTATTTCCCTTTTATTCAGCTCTGGAAGAAGCTAAATATTAGTGTTATGGCAAGGAGGGCTTTGCCAATGAATTGTAATTCATTGACAAAAAATCAATCATGTATCTTGACTTTCTTTTGACTTTTAGTCAACAAAAACTCCAGGGGAATGAATTTGTACTAGGTTTTGAGCAGGGTTTTGTTTATCAAGTTTTTGGCATTTTGTTTGAATGAAAATGAGAATTTCTTAAAAATAGTAATGCAATACAATACAGTACAATATTTTCTCAACCTCTAAAATAGCTCTGATGTTCATTGTCAACCTCAACAATTTCTCCTTTTTCCTGTCATCCTTTAGGGACACTTGCATGTACACATTCTGAGGTTCTAGGTTTTTTGCTTCTAAGATCTGCATACATATGACTGTGATTAAATGTAATCACAGTCACGGGTTTGCTTCATAGCCCATTGACCTTTGTAGCAAGTCTTCCCCCTCTCACAACCCATCTTCTTGTCAGATCACTATCAATAAAAGCCACGAGAGTAGAAAAACCTTTTTTTTAAAAAAAGAATAAGGCCAAAAACTGATTAATTTGAATTGATCTTCATTTTACTTTATTTTTAAAGAATGCTGATTTCTCAGTTACTTTTCTGCTTGTAAATAAAGGCTTGATAGTTAAAGAAAATCCAGTCAATAAGTAAGCATCTTCCTTTAATGAGTAGTCTCCCACTCTGCTGATACTGTTTGCCCTGGTCACCCTGGGGAAGCAGAGTCCCAGCCCTCATCCCTAGGAATAATTTCAGGCCTCTATGAGCAGATGGGGGCAGGGGATCAGATATAGTCAGAATTCCTTTTTTATTGCTGTTTGAAAATGTTTGCTATTGCTAGTATATATCTGTATTAGGTTGGGTCTCAGAAAATTCTACATTCTGAATAAGTCATATAAGATATCTAAGCAGGTTCATTCTAAAGGAAGCCATAACAATACCCTGCACGTTTTTTCTTCATGTTTACAGTTTTTAGCACAGGAATATGTGTCAGAATACATATTTGGATTGATATTTGCGTTTTTCACATACAGTACAGTTCCTGACTAATCCAAACACTTTAAATGTACAAGATTTATTGTAAAACTTCAAGATAACGGTCTTTGTTATCTTCCTGCCACCAACCTTCTACTCCCTACCCCCACCACTTTTGTCACTGGTATGAATAAAAGTATGTCAAGTGCATTAAAATTGTGGCTGGAGATGTTGGTTCAGAAAACACACTCCTTGCTGACAGCAGAGTCTTCCCCAACTCAGTCCCAAATGGATTAAAACTAAATGCAGAATGGCCCCAAGTCATACCAGATACTTCCCTCATGCTAGCCAGGTTCGTTATTCCAGATTCCAAGAACCTACCGTTGTGCAGTGTTGCATATGAAGGGTAGGAGAGGATGGACACTAAGCCAGTAGAATGAGTTCAAGAAACAGTACAGGGTCTACAAGAAAGCACAGAGCAGCCTGTGCTTCTTGAGGAAGCTAAGATCATTCAAGGTTAGCAGCAAGATCCTGCAGATCTTCTATAAGTCTGTTGTTCAGAATAACATCTCTTCAGCCATCATCTGTTGGGGAGTGACAGAGCCAGAGATCTAAAAAGGCTCAGCAACTTAATTAAGAAGTCTGGTTCTGTTCTGGGAATGACTGGAACATCTGGAGATGATGATGCAAAGAAATATTTTACATACAATCAAGAAAAGTATGGGCAACCCCAAGCATTCTCTTCATGAAACTGTCACAGAAAAACAGGATGTCTTCAGCCAACGCTTTCTTGAGATTTGTTGTAATACATATTACATGTAGATTGCTACAGGAGATCTTTCCTGCCCACAGTTGGCAGCATCGACAACTTGCTTAAAGAAGCAACCTTAAATGAATGAATTATAGCAACAGTTTATTTCCCTTCAGGACCAATAAAGTATTTTTTAATTGAATTGAATTTCCATCCTGTGCCAGGAATCAGCTCCCCAACTGGTCCAAGTTCTGTACTGCCTTCTAAAATTAAGTCTGAAAATATTTATTCACCCAATTGTGGTAAACTGCTGGTTCTTTTATTTGGGCTTTAAGATTAATGAAGAGTTAAACTAAAAGAAACTACCAATCCAACAATACTACCACTGTTTTCTCCATCCATCCATCTCTCCGTCTGTCCGTCCGTCCGTCCATCCATCCATCCATCCATCCATCCATCCATCCATCCATCTTATCTGGCTCCTCTACATATGGAGGAGCAGCAATATACCGTATTTTCCGCACTGTAAGGCGCACCTAAAAACCTTCAATTTTCTCAAAAGTTGAGAGTGCACCTTATAATCCGGTGCGCCTTATATATGGACCAATATTGAGCCACAACAGGTCTCGCAACTACGGTAAGCAGCCGCCGACTTCATTTTCCCCCGTAGAAGAAGAAGCATGCGGTGCAAGCTGGGTTTTGTGTAAAGACCCCAAAATGGCTCCTATTTAGAGACACGCTTACGATGCAGAGTTTAAGCTCAAGGCGATCAGTCACGCAGTAGAACACGGGAATAGAGCAGAAGCGAGAGAATTTAACATGAACGAATCAATGGTGCGGAAGTGGATATATATTGTGATTGCACTAACGTTTGATTTACCGTAACAGTATCAGACTGTTTTTTACATGTTTATTGAATCGAGGAAAAGTTCCCCTCCACTCTATGTTATACCTTGCTATTGTTAAAGGATAAACTGTGTCACAAAAATACCACGTCACTGACTTTACCTTGGGGAAAATAATAAAACAGCTGTTTATTCATTTTGGGAATGAACGGAGTTTTCAGAACACTGGTTTGTAATCTATTAATAAAGTTTGACTGACCTATCTGACTATTTTGTTGACATTCCCTTTAGCGCAGTTCCATCTAATGGATGCATAACATAACCCCAGCCTCTACTGTAGCGTCTATTCTATGCGCCTTATAATGCGGTGCGCCTTATAGTGCGGAAAATACTGTATATGAGAGTAGAATCTGTATATTGAGAACTTTACCTTTTGGCTTGGCTCTGTCTTCACTTAAAAATGTGCATCCATTCTGTTGGGTTTGGAATGTGTATATTCTATAGCTCTACATGAGGTTTTCTCTTAGACATCAAAGTGGATATTAAACCCTTCAAAATGTTACCCAAAGTTTGGATAAAAAAACATTACTTTTTCAGTTTAAAATACTCTCTAAAGCTTGTAGTCAAATGCAAAAGTTTCTTATCAAGGCGTTCAATTAATTTCCTAAGCTCTTGTTTTCTGTTATAGATCAAGTCTTCAAATAGATTCATGATATTTTTTAATATAAGATGTAATACAGTTCAAATTTAGTGGTATATTTGTTAACTTTTAAAATATTCAAGTGCCCCTATGAATATCTAAGCATATGTGATTTAAAATTTACTGAGCACAACTTCTTCCAAGACCGGACTATTACTATAAGGAAGTTTTATTAAGGGATGGAAATGCCAAGGAACCTTGTCAATAGTATCTAGTGATTGGGACGACAGGACCCCTAGAGGTCATGAGGACACCATAGGTCAAGGCGAGATATGTAGATTGGGGAGGATGGGTGCATTTGTGTATTCTCCCCACCTTCTGCTGCCATTTGGAATCTGCTGGCCCTGAACTTCACATATCTACAATCCCCTCCTCCCAATAATGGGACTAAAAAAGAAAATGGGGGAGTTGGAGTCCCCTTTACTTCAATCCAATACTTCCTTTTCCTTCTTTGAATCCATTTCTGTATGATGTTGAACTTTTAGAGTACTTTAAAGATTTGAGCTTACAATGACAAATAAATGTAATCTTTCCTACTGGAAATGTCTTTTTCAAAGGTTTAGGCTGCAGAAAGACAGGGTTGCTTAATCTAACTTGCAACCCAGGACATACAAGTTCAAATTGTATATCCTGAATTTATTTTTCAAAAGGAAAGTACCACAACAACTGAGATGAGTGCAGTACTCATATAGGTTTAATCAGTCTTAAGATATTAAACCATTCTAATAATGAATGTCTTATGAATTTGCAGGACAATAAAGGTTGTTTCTATTCTTATAAATCTTATTTTATAATTGCTATGTATGTGAGTTGTATGAAAAATGTTTTCTATTCCAATTTGTTTTTCCACATTTGCAAAATCACCATGATTATTCTTCTTCACTTTGCTTTTTTAAGTCAGTATGAGCTGAGTTTTGATGCATTAGATAAAACAGGTATATTTCCAGATTAATATCAAGGTATCCAAATGACTGCAGCATTCTGCTTCATAAAATGTCCACTTAACAGCAAACCTTAGACTTTTACATCCACATTTTTACACACTCTTATTGAACACTCCACAGTGTTCTTATTGAACAATGTGTTTGGTTTTTAGCATAAAATCCCACAATCACCACCAGAGCAACTGCAGATCTTCATTCTGCATATTTTTGAAACAAGCACCAGTCATTGCCACAAAAACAGGTATGTACAACTGTCTCATGAACATACAGTTCAGGTTTTTAAGGCTCTACCTGATGTGGCCTGGAGTCAAAATAATTACTTATTATTATTATTTTTTAAATAAATTGTAATGAAATAAATCAACCTAAAAAAAACCCAATCAATTAAAAACAACAACTTTCCATGACAGTTTAAACTTAATAAATACAGTAAGAAGCAATTTCATTTTGCTTTGAAAAATCCAAGTACAGCATTAGGATCTTCATGTATTAAACCAACCTTTACTTGGTTTAAATCTCCTTCACATTAACAAACCTCCAGATTGAGATGCTTGTCTCTTTTCTATTTCTCTGCAGGAAACATCAGCCACCACAGACCCTTTGTCTCTCTGTGACCAAAGGAGGTTTCTGCTGGGTTAACCAACAATAGATCCAAAGCCTGATAGAGAGGGGTATGACACAGCCATGGACAGCTGTAGGGGGATTACCCCATAAACACATATCCTTATTAAAGTCTCAGTCTGAGCACAGACAGGGGGCAGTGTTATGGAAATGATGGTGTCAAGGTCAAGTCACTAGGGTCTGAGGACTTTTAGGATTACTATTTTGTCCATACCCCCTCCAGACCCAGACTGCTCTGTTGACCCAACAAAAAAAAGCAAAGGTCAGAGGTTGGAACCATTTTCTGTGGTCTGAGTTGAAGACAGACCATCTGCACTTCTCTCGTACAAAAGCTGTCCCTTTTAAATTTCTTTTTTTTATTTTCTTCATCTATATGCAGAAACAAACTGCTTAAAAGCAAAAGGATAACATTTTCACTTCAGACTTTAAATGTGAAAAATATTTCAGAATCAGGGTAATACAGGAAAATTGCAACACAGAGAATATCACTTTTAAAGATCAATTCTACTTATTTGATGTTATCAAATTAGACAAGAAGTTCTACTTGTTAGATATTTTTAAAGCTTATGCACAGTCTAGATGAATGCTTTGAAAGTTAGATTGGACTTTGTGAATTTAGCTGAGCTGATCCCCCCCATTTTTTTAATTTTACCCCTAAAAATGATAGATGTAAATAAATAATCTAACAGAATTATATTTCTGTTAGATTAGGCAAAATTCATAATTGCATTCATGTTTGTAATGTATACCATGGTATGCAACAGCATAGATAGCACAAACATTGATCTGTACTTACTTAAAGCTGACAGATATGTGGCAAGGAGAAGTTGTTTCATTTTGGTCCTTGTCCCTTCAGTCTCCTTTGCATTAAATTATATTGCCCATAAAACCACCAAAAATCCAAATTGAAAAAGTAATCCAAGTGGAAATTAAACTAATTATGCATTTACCAGTATATTCTTCTGTGTTAAAGCTATAGTTTTTGTTGTTTCCATTAAAGCATCACTGTTATGCTGGATTTCAGCATTTAGCCCTTAGAAGGCTGCTGGCCATTTCCAAAGCTAGTCTGAGAGTAGAACAAGGAAAACACTTAAGCCAGGCCAGTGCTCATTATGTATTCAACTTCATTGTTGTCAATGAACGGACAAGAAGCTCTCTGGCCAATGGTAGGTCTGTCCCCTATAAGCCAATCCCAGAGCTGTAGTGATCAAGGGGTGGTCCTCCAGAGACACTGAGGAAAAATTGATGTTAATTTAAACAGGGAACTGTGGTCTGAGCTGGGAGCATCACTGAAATTCTAGTGTGATCCAGATTCAGAAAAGTGGTGTAATCAACCTTTATTGAAGTTTCACAAATCAGAAAAGTTTCACAAATCCCAAACATGGTTCTAAATTCTGATCCTAATATCCTATTAGAGCAGAATAATCCAATCCAGGTTTGAAGAGTCTAGGTCTTGTAGTTTTGAAATTAGAGCAGTTCTAGTGTGATCCAGATGCAAAAAAGGCTCTGAAATCACCCTTTATAGAAGTTTCAAAAATCAGAAAAAGGTTTCACAAATAACATAATTTTAAATATTCTGTTAGTTGAGAATAATCTAGTCCATGTTTGAAGTGTCTATGTGTTGTAGTTTTGCCTTCAGGATTACATATCCTGAAGGCAAGGAAAGATTAGGTGGAATCACCTATTAGCTATTTTCCAAATCGGAATCTGGAATCGGAAACCAACTTCAGCTTCGTTTCAACCCCTAATATGTATGCATAATGATGCCCCCTTAACATTTCTGCCTGCCCAGAACCGGCCCTGAGGCTGCCTGTAGCAAACCGGGCATTTAGTCCCCCACTGGGGCAGCCTGATAAAGTTAAAGTCAGAAGTTTTCCCTGCAGCTGAATCACTTGGGTCTAGTGGTGAAGGGTTTATCCCCCCTCCCCAAATAAGACAATGCAAAATTGAAACATTTTCTTTTTTTCTTAAACATACATGTTTTTATTCAAAAAGTATTCTTCCCCATAATTTGATAGAGGGCTCCTCTCCACACCATGGGCCTCAAGTCTTAACATGGAGGCAGAGGAACTGACAATCCTCAGTCATTAGACCGAGGGCAGCCAGACCAATTCATTTAAATCATATTGTTGAGGGACGCAAGCAGGCCTCCTGACAAAAAAAAAAAAAAAAGGCTCTACGGGCATCAAGGATAATAATAATAAAAAAAAGACATCTGCATCTGCATTTATTCCATAAATGTGCAACTTATACACATCATGACTCCTCTATTTAGAATAAACTTCCACATTTCCCACTCACCGTAAAGGACTCTGTCATGTTGGGTTCAAGTCTTTTTGCCCACATACAGAACACAATCAGGAGAACAGAAAATCAGATAAAGTTTATTTTGACAATAATGAAATGTCAAATGGTGTGGCAGGGCCGGCCCAAGCCTCCATGGGGCCCTAACAAATTTGGGTTTGGGGCCCTCTAGTTCTTCTAACAATGTGGACTGGCTCCGATCAACAGCCCGATCATTAGATCATTCACACACCTGCTATAAATTTATTGCATCTCTGGCGGTGCTGTTTACATTATCATTGTCAAAATGTATAGCAGGATACATTTATTGGCCAACTGATTTATCAACCAGTTGATTTCTGGGCGCCTATTTCCTTAATTTTGGGGGATTGTGATTGGCCAATACTTACATGTGAAGCCCATCTTATCCCCTAATCTTATCTTGGTCAGCAAAAATTTAAAAATCAGTCTCTGTCCTCTGGTGCTCTACAGTGAGAGGTGTGACTGACAGACTGGCCCACCAGGTCAGGTCTGCACAGGGCCGGCCCAAGCCTCCATAGGGCCCTACGCGAAATTTGGTTTTGGGGGCCTCTATTTCTGCTAACAATGTGGACCGACTGGAATCAACAGTTAGAATATGAGATCATTGGCACACCTGCTATAAACTTATTGGATCTCTGATAGTGCTGTTTACATCATATCCTATGCATATATAATATAGAATACATTTATCAGCCAGTGGATTTCTGGGTGCCCATTTCCTTCATTTTGTGGGATCGGCCCATTTTGTGGGCCGATCCCACAACCTACTTCACATGTAAGTAAGCCGATACTTACATGTGAAGTATCAGTGCATCTTATCCACTGATCTTATTTTTGTCAGCAAAGGTTTAAATATCAGCCTCTCTCCTCTTCTGCTCTGCAGTTAGAGGTTTGACTGACAGACCGTCCCACCAGGTCATGTCTGAACATTTACAGTAAACAATACTCACCCCACTGTTGCCAGCTTAGTGACTTTCTTGCTATATTTAGCGACATTTCAGACAAAAAAATTAGTATCAGCCAAAATCAAAATTGGTAGGTTAGGCTTCTTAAAGATTGGTAACAAGGGTTTAGCCAGAAAACTGCAATCAGTGCAGCCCTACACACATATTCATGACATTCTATGATTAAAATAATTTCTCTTAAGAGTAACTCCAATAGCTAAAAATTTAATGAAGGTAGCTATAAAGCTTTACTATTAGCAGCTTCACAAATCTTTTTTATAAACATTACATTACCAAGACATATTAAAACATACCTTTATCTTGGCTTTTTTCTATTTTTCCTCTTTTCTTTCTCTGTGAAGGATAAGTCCTTTTTTGAGACATTGTTTTGCTTACTTATCTTCTGCCGGAGCTTTGGACATTTGGATGCGCACCACAACTTTGCACGATAGCTCAAATTACCGGCGAAGCGTGCATGACCTACTGCGGCCACCAGGGGGACCCCAAGAGCATTTTTCTCCTTTTTTTCCCATAAAATAAAGATTTCTACATACACCATCAAATATATGTAAAGCAAAACACTTCATGAGGAAATTTTGTGCTTTTGTTATTATAATGACATAAAAATTGTTACTAAAAAAAATAAAAATAAAAAATCAGCTCCACTGTGGGGGCCCTTGGGTGGCTGTGGGGCGCTAAGCGGCTGCTTACTTTGCTTATGCCTTGGGCTGGCTATGGGTCTGCAAGTTTGCAGTTAATAATATTCACCCCACTGTTGCCAACTTAGTGACTTTCTTGCTATATCTAGCAACATTTCAGACAAAAAAATTCATATCAGTCAAAGTCAAAATCAGCAGATCAGGCTTTTTAAAGATCAGTGTCCAGGGATCAGCCAGAAAACTGCAATTGGTGCGGCCAAACCTAAGATGGAATACATACACACACATTCATGACATTCTTTGATTAAATAAATTTCTCTTAAACGTTACTCCAGTAGCTAAAACTTTTATTTATACCAGGTGAGTCTTTCTCCCCTGGAATGTGGATTGGTACCGAACTGATTTTGAGCCTTCAAATGATTTTAACAGAAGTTTCACATAACTTAGAAATTGATGTAAAAATAATGTTTGGTTTAGCCACAAAATGATAATGCTCAGCAGCAAACAACATATCCCCAACTACAGCATAGAGCAGTTCTTCGATGTAGCAGATGTAGCCTGAAATAAAAACATACTAGACAATGTCAAACATTGAAAAGTTTAAATTATTGTTATCAAATATTGTCAAACACGTCGTTTTCAAGCCAAAAATACCTCCGAAATATACAGAGCCAACCATGAGAATCGACTCATTTAAAGTTCAAACTTAGTTTTCATACAATCACAAAATAGTTCCAAAGTGACAACACTATCACGGCTTCCTTTAGACAGGTTCTTTATTAAACGCCGTGAAAACTATAGAAATAAAACACAAAGCTTTAGATATAGATACATTTACAGACAGACAGGTGACACGTGCTTTAACAAAAGTTACCTCGTGGACGCCTGCCACTTCAGAGGTCTTAAACAGATTAATTATTCGTCGTCCCAATTAAAATATAAAGTAATTAATACACCATAACTGATAAATTTAAAAAATATTACAAACATAATTACAAAATACCTTGACAGCTACAAGAGACACGAGGCTGCTGCACATAGCTCTGTTCCAGGTTTCTGTTTATTCTGTTTATTCAAGTCTCACAGCCTTTCACATATACGCAAATCTCGCGATAACTTTCAACAAAAAAATAGTTTGACAAGAAATAAAATACAATAATTTTACACAAATCTCAAAACGTGAACCAAACAACTTAAAATATATTATCCTAACTGTTAGAAATAAACATAATTTTTTTCCAAGAAATAAATTATTTTATTGACACTTACACAAAGACCCTACTATAAATGTTTGGCTGTTGAACTGGACCATTTCAGGTCGCTATCAAGGTAATTTTCTATTAGCAGCTTTACAAATCTTTTACATTACGTTACCAAGACATATTAAAATAAATCTTTATCTTGGCTTTTTTCTATTTCTCCTCTTTCTTTTTTCCCTCCCAGAAGGATAAGCTGTTTTTTGAGGCATTGTTTTGCAACTCATGTTACCGGCGAAGCGTGCAGTACTTAACGCGGCGACCAGGGGCCCCCAAGAGCAATTTTTTTTTTCTTTTTATCCACAAAATAATGATTTCTTCATACATTATCAAATATATATTATCAGCTCCACTGAGGGGGCCCCTTAGTGGCCCTGGGCCCCTAAGCGGCTGCTTAGTTTGTTATGCCTTGGGCCGACCCTGCAAACACTAAAGAATAACTTGACCAAGAATAACAAAATAACTATAAATATAACTAAAAAACCATACGAGGACTGAAATAAAGAAAAACAAAAGAGAGACAGATCTAACCATAAGTAACATCAAATAATGAAACTAAAATAACTATGAAGGGCTGAACTAAAGTGAACTAGATCATAACTGATTAAATGAAAGAGGAACAGAAAAACACACAAATAAACAAAACCCAACGCAAGACCCAGAGTTGCTCCTTTTGAGTCTGTTTGATTTGCTGTTTGCGTGTTTTACACTGGGTGGAGTTCATGTCGTTCAATTGTGTACTGTAGTGCAGTTTTTTAAATCATAGATATACACACCTAGATGTCGCCTGGATCTCCAAAGTTTACATTAAGATTAACGACGTCCACAGTCGTGTGCCACAGCTCCTGCCTGTTGTAAATTGTAAATGAAGAAGCCACAGAGTAAAGATAACAGAAACTGGTGCTTCTTTCAGGTGTTGTAAGAAGGTGAACAATCTCTGGACAAAATTCCAGAGGTGAAAAGGTTTTCCTGCCACATCTGGTGCTCCAGGTGCCAAAATTATGCTAAAGAAATTGGAAATAAAATAGAATAAAAAAACATAATTATGTATTATTTATTGTTTTTTATTTTATGAATTTTCTGAGTTAAAATATGAGTGAATAATTCTCACATTAAAGGTAATAGACTATGACAGTTTCTGTAACTTATGTCTATTTAATTTTCTTGTGTCTTTTCTAAAAAAGCGTAAAATGTGCAAATGCTCTAATTGGGAACAATTCACACTTTTCTCATAAAATATTCTTGATGCAAAGGTGTTTGAAAGAGATGTTTTTTATATGGTAAAATCCACAATCAGACCAGAAATAAAGCATGCATTACACAGATTTTCTCAATAATTAAGTTTGTTAATTCAAAGGTAAACATCTATTAAAATACCTAGATACAGCATTCGGTAAGCAATCAGCTGCTTATATATATATATATACACTAAAAGTATCGCGACTTTGTAAGCGAAACTCAAACAAAACACAGCCTAGCTACTTAAAAACTGGTTGCCACGCTTTAACAAGAAAGCCTCCCGTACCAATATGGCGAATGCATCGACACATTGCTCCAAGGCGACATCTATGTATATGTGTCTATTTTCTTTTTATCGTGTTACGTAAAATGTTATAGACCAGGAAGCATTTACCAGTTTTGCCGATTGGATTGGAAGCTATAGTTAAGTGGGTGGGACACTTGATTTTCGTTGGCCGGTGTGTTTATTTTGCTTTATGTTATTGGTTGTTAGCGTAAATTGGGTGGTTCTGTTTGGTGACAGTTTATAAGGTTCTGTACGACGCCTGGCAGCAGAACATATTTTTAATCTCTCCTCATATGTGCTAATTTTCAACAATCTAATAAGCAAAAGAAGCATTAGGTATGTTGTTTTTCTTACCTATTTATGAGCAGAGCTTTTTATTCCTATTCGACCAACGACTGTAAACAACCGTACATGACGGTCTTGAAGCGGTTAGCTAAGCAGCTAACAGCTTTATATCTCGTTTTAACATTCCGTTAACAGGACGTCAACTCAGCTAACTATGTCATTAGAAACTATATTAATGTGTAAGGTGCTACATTTACTAATTTCATTAGTAGAACTGATTAAAACAACGGTGAACCTATTGCATTGGCGGTTATTATTATTTTTATCTTTATAGATAATAAGAGGACCTTGAAACAACAGAACTTGAAGCTTTAGAGCTTCAGGTTCTAAAACTTGAAGCTCTAAACTCACACAGACCTGTGTGGAAGCGTCTGCCCTGTTTCCCAAAAGGATAGCAACATGTTAGCAGTGTAACTCTCACATTCCCAACACTTTGAGTAGCATTGTGTTAATCCTGGAAAAGTCATATTACTTGGCTTGTGACAGTTTTCGTTCTTCCACTCTTTTTTGCAGTCATATATTAAGTTTGAGGAAACAGTCTGTCTCAAACATGTCTTACGGAAAAGCAGAATTTCGCCCTGTTGCAAGAGACTTCAGCACTCTCATTCAGACATGCAGCTCAAACATCCAGAAGATCACACAAAACAGTAAGCGTTTTTCTTTCCTTGGTCTTGCTGTAATGCACATGTCAAACTCGAGGCCCGTGGGCCAAATCCGGCCCACCATAGGGCTTTATGTGGCCCTCTAGATTCTAGACTAAACATTAAGTGTGCTTAAATAGTATGTTGTCAATCAAATCAATGCCGTTTTTATCTGCTTGCTCCTGCCCCTGACATAGCTCAGTCCTGGAGGAACTGATCTATATCAATCAGGCCCTTCGGTTTCTTGAGAATTATTGTAGAAATTCACGCAAAATCAACAAATTGCACTAACAATTAGGAGTTTATTGCATATTTTTCTCAAAGATTGCACTGTACATACTATGTATGTACAGTACAGACCAAAAGTTTGGACACACCTTCTAGTTCAATGGGTTTTCTTTATTTTCATGACTATTTATAAGGCAAGAAATCCCACTTATTAATCTGACAGGGCACACCTATGAAGTGAAAACCATTTCAGGTGACTATGTACCTCTTGAAGCTCATCAAGAAAATGCAGAGTGTGTGCAAAGCAGTAATCGCAGCAAAAGGTTGCTACTTTGAAGAAACTAGAATATAAGGGGTATTTTCAGTTGTTTTACTTTTTTTTGTTTTGTGCATATTTCCACATGTGTTATTCATAGTTTTGATGCCTTCAGTGTGAATCTACAATGTCAATAGTCATGAAAATAAAGGAAACTCATTGAATTAAAAGGTGTGTCCAAATGTTTGGTCTGTACTGTGTATATATATATTAATGGAACGTTTGCACACTTATGTTCTGAATATAATCTTTCCCTGTCAAGTTATTTCTGTTATCTGCAGGTCTGGGACTATGTTAGGAAAAATTTATCAAATTTTGGAGCTTTAACCAAGCACAAAACCCTGGAGGCAATAAATAAATTTGATCCTATCAATCAAGGGGCAGTGTCGTACTTTTATAAGATCTTTAATAGTATGCCTGTAGACACAACCAGAATGAAGATGGCATGGGACGAAGAGTTAGAGCAGCAGCTACCTGATGAAGTGTGGGAGGAGGGTTTGAAAAGTATACAAGACTGTTCAGTCAATGCCAGACGCAATCTTATCCAGTTCAAAACAATACATAGACTACACTACTGGAGGGAGAAGCTGAGCACTTTCTTTACAAGTGTGTCTCCAATTTGTAATCGTGCCAGACTGCTATTGGTAATTTGACACACTCCTTCTGGTCGTGTGTTCAGCTTCACTCATTTTGGAAGAAAATCTTTCACTTTTTTTCAACATTTGTTTTTTGGAAAACAATGGGACCCAGAACCACTTATTGCCATTATTGGAGCCTCCAGTGCTTTGCGATTAGCCACTAAAAGTGAGAAAATTCCTGTTTTGTTTGGCATGGTGATTGCTAAAAGGTTGATTTTGAGGTTTTGGAAGAAGGACTCTGTGTCCACATTTGATCTGTGCAAATCTGGAAATACTAAGATATTACAATGAAGATAGAGTCAATGTGTTTGAGAAGATATGGAACACTAGACTAAAATTTCTTCAATGAAAGACTGCAAATAACAGACCTGCCACTGCTTAGTTGTTTGTGTAACTGTTTTTTTTCTTGTATATTTGTGAAAAGATTTGGATCAATTTGGTGTATTTATCTCCTGTTGTTTTGACTGTGTACTGTAATTGTTTTATGATGTGCCAATTTTGTGTGGGTAAGGTATGGGTGGGAATTTGACCTGTTATGTTAATGAATATTAAATATAAAATAAAAAAGTTAATTAAAAAAATAAAATAATAAACTTTAGTGGGTAGACTGCTTGGATATGAGTTTTTTTTAGAACATGTTGAGATCTTAGGGATCCCTCTGGGGCAGTCTTTCTCAAACTGTGGTCCCTGGATCACTGGTGGTCACTGGTGGTCCTCAGTCATCTGTGAGGTACTGCATGTAAATGAACATTTGCTGTGACGTGAGCTCAAAGTGCAACACTACAGCTAGCTTACCAAAGGATGGTGTTAAAAATAACGATGGAAAACTTGCTTAAAACCAAGTCACTCAAAAGAAAAGCTGCAGATACCAGAGGACTAAGGACATCTGTAGTCCTCTGGTATCTGTAGTCCTACAGAGGACTACAGATGTCCAGAAATGTGTTTATTCTTAACTTTGGTACCGAAAACCTGTTTGAAAATATATCCGTTATGCATGTTCATGTTTATTTGTATAATGTGGAGATGGGACTGCACATAAAAACAGCTCTTTGTTAACCATTCAGACAACTAACACAAAAAATACATAACCAAAACTGATAGGTGGCCATATTTCCCTATGGAAATAACTCAAAATAGTCCAAATAGTTTGGATGTATTAGAAAACTCAGCAGTCACGGGATGGAAGAGGTAGGTTCCTACTAATTTCATTGTTTGTCCCTTAAATTTAGCAGAGAGCTGCTGCTCTCGTCATGCAGGGCTGGCCCAGGGATGTTTGGGGTCTTGAGTAGAATTTGAGTTAGGTGCCCCTCTTCCTGGCAAGAACACCACTAACAGTATTTTCATATAGATTTAGTGGAATCTGGGAGAGGGGCCTAAGTTTAATTGTCTGAGCTTAAAAGCCATCACTGATCATTGCAATTTACTGAGATTATGTATTTGTGAACAAACCGAGCTCAAACACAAAGATTAAACTCATAGCATCAGATTCTAGCTATGGTAACATAACAATGTAACTATGAAGAATGTTCTTTTACGAAGTGAACTTGCCAGCTCCTATAAATCATAAACTAAATATTAAACAATTTGAAATCTTTTAATTTATCTATGCTGAAACCATTAAATCAAATTTTTGTCATTCTCAATAAATGCAATAAATAAATGTTAAAATTCTAGACCTTCCTCAGCCTGGTAATGAGGAAGATCTAGGCACAAATAAACTAAATGTTGGCATTTAGTTTATTTGTGCCTTGAGTAGCTATAAATGTGACTAGCATTACACAGTGTTTTAAGTTCCTGATTACTTAGTTGGGATATAATGGAAGTACAAAAAGTTTATTTATTTTAATCGTATTTTTTGTTTCCTGTTTTTAAGACTTTATAATTCTGTGTTAAAGTATTGTCAACAAGGTCTTTCAGTAATATATAATTACCCAGTAGTCTTGAGACTGTACTGCCCTGACTGGGAGACTCGGATACTCAGATGGGCTCTAATAGAAAATCCTTCCTCCTGGCCTGCGCCACCTCACCAGTTGAAATTAGAACTTATTGTCTGTCACTGTACACATCTACAATGAGATTAAAGCTAGCTCCAAAACTATGCAAACAATGTACTGTTTTCACTGCACATTGTAAATATCACCATATATATGGTGAAATTTATGTTTCTTAAATCAATTACATTTATATATACACATATAACCACCATATAAGTAGTGCATGTGAGAGTTCGCAATGTTAATTGCCTTTAGGAAGAAGCTGTTTTTGAGTCTGTTTGTCTTTGTGTTGATAGCGACTCTCTGAGGGTAGCAGGTCAAACAGGTTGAAGTCAGGGTGGGAGCTGTTCTTGGGGCTTTGACTCTACGGAGGCAGCGGGAGGTGTAAATGTCCATCAGAGAAGGGCGAGGGCAGCCAATGATCTTCTTAGCTGCCGTTATGATCTTCTGGAGCAGTGGTTCTCAACCTTTTTTGGGCCAACGTGCCCCTATCCATTATCCAGATCCCTTACCCCCCACCCCATCACAGAAGATGTAGGCTACTTGCACTGATTATTATTTATTATTATGCCTGAGCAGTTAAGCGCTGCAAAGGTCTATTGTAATTATAGTGTTTATTATTATGCCGATTATTCTTATGCTTCCGTCAAATGAATTGGGGGCTTTATCATATTCAAAAACTCTATTCTTGACTCAAAATTGTCCCCCAAGTAAAATATTCGGATTCCAGTTGAATCACAAGTGGCTGTGGCCAAACTGCTCTATAGCGCCCCCTAAAGTGAGATAGAAGAAACTGTAGATCGTAGAGATCTGAAACTTGGTACGTAGGTAGATCCCCCCCAAATCAAGAAAAAAAGTCTGGGCGCCGAAGTTGGCGTACTCGCCAAAGAAAATGAAACCCTATAACTTCTGCATAAAAAGGTCAATTAGCACCAAACTGGGCATGAGTGATGCCTGACGATCCTATGGCATCATAGTCTGACGTCATTTAAGCCCCGCACCCTCAGAACAGGAAGTGACTTTTTTTACTTGGAAAGCTCCATCTCTGACCCCGTTGATCTAATTAACATGACCTTGTGTCAGAACACAGATAACTAGTTGGTCTCACTTGCTTTAAAGCACAAAGAAATTTTGGTGAAGGGGGTGGGCGTGGGGAAGTCACAGATGACGCCGTTGCCATACGTTTGGCTTTAAAGTCCATTTTCTTTTTTTTTATAGACGTCGTATCTGATCAAACTCGTCCTACTGTTTTTGAGATGCAGACTTCAGAATCACTCAGCAGAGTCTTGAGGCATTGAAGGTCAAAAGTTATTAAATGAGTTTTCGTACGTCAAAGCATATGGGTGTGGCAAAGGCTGCTTTCACACTACAGCCTGAAGTGACCCATTTCCGATTTTTTTGCCAAATCGGATTTTTGTTGCCCGTGCCGTTCACACTGCCACACATATGCGACCTGTATGTGTTCTGCAGTCTGAACGGGCAAACTACCTGAAAGTGTCCCGCATGCGCAGTAGAGAGCTCAATAGTGTCAGCGTTCTATGTGTTCTGCCAACCGCCATAAAAAGAAGTAGTGCTCAATGTTTGCAGAAGTAAACATGGTTGCTAACAGTGGAATATAGCTTACATATTTGAAGTTGTTGTCCAGCTGGAGCCAGCATATTAACGACATAATCCTCATTACAGTCCATTGGGGTTGTTGTTATTCTTCCCGCTTGCTCTTATCAGGACGCAGAATAGTGAGATTTGCTGAGTATCAGTAACATTCAGTTCAGATGAATGCGACCTGGACATTAGGTCGCATTTGAATCGGATACGTATTGGATATGCAAGTGGCCAGGGTCGCATTAGAAAAGAATCTAATCTGTGCTGTTCAGACTGTCTTGAAAAGATCAGATACAGGTTGCCTTACGTCAAAAAAATTGGAATTGGGTCACTTCAGCCTACAGTATGAACGCAGCCTACGTATCAAACATTGACAATTTGCTAAGAAACATTAAAGTGCAATAACTTCCACACACAAGATCAGACCTGCATCAGACTTTCTATTTCTCATTACAGACCGGCCCTCAATACAATTGCATGATATCACCTTAGCCCCACCCACTTCCAACAGGAAGTCACCTATATTTTCTGCTGCATGTCTTACTTTTACTCTTTCATTCATATAGGCTTAAACCTGTGCCAAATGACATAAAATGACACTGGCTTAACCATGTGGAATGGCCAAATGGCAAATTTCAATCCCTCGCCACTTTCATATGGTCGTCTCTAAATCATACATGCATCATCTAATTTGCACCAAACGTTTTATGATTGACTTTTGTGAACCTCTAAAGAGCCCAATAGCATTAAATTGTAATTTGACTCCATTTCACCTCCAAGGTTATTCCATCAGATACAGCAGCTGATCTGCACCAGATTTTCCGCGTATCGTCACATCTCCTTCTTTGCTCCACTTTATATCCCGGTTTTCTTGTTTCTGAGTTTTGTGTAACGTACACGTCCCTTTTTTCTCTCTTTTTTTACTCCCTGCGGAGCTGTCAGGGACTGTATAGATAAGAAAAGGAAGACTGATGTAAAACCTGTTACCACAACGAAAACAGTCCCGGTATGCTGATAAGTAAAATTTATAAGTGTTGATAGTATCGTTGCATAACAAACCGCTGCTGGTGTTAACTCTGTAAAATGAGCGCTCTCTATCATGCATGGAAGGATTTCTTTATTTAAATGGGTTAATCCTTCTGAGGGATACACAGTGAAGGTACTGTAATTTTAGGAATTACATATTTACAAGAGCGATATTCCGTTGTTGGCCTTCCCTGGACGCGATCAGCATCCAGACTGACATTAAAACACTTTTCAATTTAAGTTGCTGCTTTGACACGACTACAGCACTGCCAAAGCATTTGAAAACCACCTGTGAACTGACAAGTGAGTCACAGCGAGGCCATGAGCCAGTGTAACATTGAAGTGATGCAGTCATGCTACCAGTGTAAGGAGCACAGAGCTGTGCCAAGAAGTTTACAAAAAAAATTAAGAAAAGAGCTACTATAGATACAGTTGAAGCAATGCATGTTTTAATGTTACACTCCACAGTAGCTAAAAGTCTAAATTGGCATTGATGTGCATCTAAGGTGTAAAGTTTACCTTCAAGCAAGTGCTCCACAAATGAATCGCAACACCCCCATTTTGTAAATACAGTACCTTGCAAAAGTATTCAGGCCCCCTTGAACTTTTCATCTTCCCTTTCCCTGCTGAAGAAAAGCAGGCCCAAACCATGATGCTGCCACTACCATGTTTGACAGTGGGGATGGTGTGTACAGGGTGATGAGCTGTGTTGCTTTTACACCAAACATATCATTTTGCATTGTGGCCAAAAAGTTTGATTTTGGTTTCATCTGACCAGCACACCTTCTTCCACATGTTTGGTGTGTTTCCCAGGTGGCTTGTTGCAAACTTTATACGAGACTTTTTATGGATATCTTTGAGAAATGTCTTTCTTCTTGCCGCTATTCCATTAAGGCCAGATTTCTACAGTGTACGATTGATTGTTGTCCTATGGACAGACTCTCCCACCTCAGCTGTAGAGCTCTGCAGTTCATCCAGAGTGATCATGGGCCTCCTGGCTGCATGTCTGATCAGTCTCCTTGTTAGATGAAAGTTTAGAGGGACGGCCAGGTCTTGGTTGATTTGCCTCATATTGAAATGGAAGGAGTGTCAGACGGTAGTATGATACTCCTTCCAATTCAAAATGATCGCTTGCACAGTGCTCCTTGAGATGTTTAAAGCTTGGGAAATCTTTTTGTATCCAAATCCGGCTTTAAACTTCTCCACAACAGTATCTCAGACCTACCTGGTGTGTTCCTTGGTCTTTATAATGCTCTCTGCACTGTAAACACAACCCTGAGACTATCACAGAGCATGTGCATTTATACGGGGACTAGATTACACACAGGTGGATTCTATTTATCATAGAATCCACTATTCTATGATAAATAGAAGACCCCAGTTTGACCCTCACAAACTGGGGTCTGCTGTGAGGAAATCCAGCAGCCAGTTACAAAGGACAGTGTTGAGCCCAAGGGGAGCTGGTTTGCTCACCAGGTGCTGGGGGATGATTGTGTTGAATGCTGAGCTAAAGTCCAGAAATGACATTTGCACATGAATATTCTTATTCTCCAGGTGTTTCAGGCTCATAGGGAGCTATGATGCTCAGTGTGCAGGTGGAGGAGAGATGAGGGCCAAGTCTCACAGTCTGGGGTTGGTTTGTGAGGAAGTCCTTTATCCAGGAATAAGGACTGGATATTCCTGTCCTTATTCCTAGATTCCTTCTCTCACCTTATAAACATGTATATTTATCTTGGCACATGTGCCATTACCTAGGGACATGTGAGATACAGAGTCCACCCCCTCTGCTTTTACCGGAATCTGGAGTTCTGTCCCAATAAAGCAGAAATCGACCTGCCAGTTTCACGCTGGCATTGGGTATTCCTGGGTGAAGCCACTTCTGAGGATAATCAGAACAGTCCCAAACATAGCAATAATTAGAATGCCATAGTTGGAATGGCACTTGGCTTTTCCTTCCAAATTTGTGTCATTTTATTTTATATACATATTTAAAGGTTTGATTCTTTTCTTTTACTCTACTGCCCTTTGTCATCCATAGACACTGAAGAGTACTGCTTTTATTTAAATATGCTAATCTTTGTTTCTATTTTTTCATCATAGCTGCTCAGATCAAGACCATGGTGAACCAATTGGGGACCAAACAGGACACCAGTGAACTTCAAGATCGTCTGTATGTACAACCTATGTATACATATAAGTTTGTGTGTGTGTGTGTATATGTATATATATATATATATATATATATATATATATATACTGTATATGTACAGACCAAAAGTTTGGACACAACTGTGTGTCCAAACTTTTGGTCTGTACTCAGTTCAGACCAAAAGTTTGGACACACCTTCTCATTGAATTCAATGAGAAAGTGTGTCCAAACTTTTGGTCTGTACTGTATATATATATATACAGTATATATGCTTGCAAATATTACCAAACCGCTACATTCTCTTCCTTCCCTCCCACCTGTTTTCCTCTGATTTTTGCAACACTGGTATAATTCTTTCTTCTAAGATAATGCATATCCACCAACAACTTTTATCCACTGTTGCCTTAGTATTGTGTTCCAGTTTCAGTTGTCCCTACTAATTCATTTTCAGTCTTCAGCCTCCCCTCAGTCAATGACATCACCAAATTAATTCAAAAACCAAAATCTTCAACCTGTCATTTAGATCATCTTCCAACTGTTCTTGTTAAAGTTACCCTTCCCTCTCTGTCCCCTATCATCACCAAAATATGCATTCTTCACTTACTAATGGTGTTGTTCCCCTGGCCCTCAAAACAGCTGCTAAAAAAAATCTGGTTTAGATCCCAATAACCTCAATAATTTTTGTCCTATCAAATCTTCCATTCATTTCTAAAATTCTTGAAAAAACAGTTGCTGTTCAACTTCATTCTCATCTATCCAGCAATAATTTATATGAACAATTCCAATCTGGTTTCTGTCCACTTCACAGTACTGAAACAGCACTTCTTAAAATTACTAATGATCTACTTCTTGCTGTTTACTCTGGTTTATTACCCATATTCCTTCTGCTTGATCTAACTGTGGCCTTTGTTACAATTTCACATAACATCCTCCTTGACAGGGCCCCTTGGCCAACAGGCCAGGGGCCCTTGTTGCTGGCCAACAGGGGCCCTTTTTTGTTCATAGAAATAAAATAAAAAAATGGGGCCTTGTCAATTACAAAATTAATTATATTGTGTTTTCTAAAATTGTTTTTAGCAGCTTCAGATTCTTCATATAACAAGAATCTGAAGCTGGTGAAGAATGCTCAAGATGGTGATACACGGTTGGTTGGGCTCCGTGTTTGCCTCCCACGATTTTAACTTTAAAGCCTTTTCACCCAGTATAATCCTAACTTAGGATTCATTTGACGGATCGACGCAGCAACAATGCAAAGACAACTTATCTGACGGATTGATGGAGCAACAATTCAAAGATACAAGCCAACAATGGAATTCCTGTAATCTCTACCAGGCAAGCCTACCACCGCACGTGGTAGGCTTGCCTCGAACAGACAAGGAAAGCGGCCTCACTTTCTGAAAATCTTTCTGGCTCGACTGTTTCTAACTTGGATTTTTTATGTTTAAGTGAAATTTGGCTAACTGATAATATTTCAACTAATATGATTGATGTACCTTGAGTTGTAGGCCGAGGAGGGGGAGTGTTAATTTATATAAAAAAGTTATCCAATGTCAATGAGATATTTATAGATGAGCATGCATCAATAGAAGAACAGAAAGAGAAAGAGGCCAGAAGAAACGATAAAGTCGATAATTAAAATGAGGTCGATAGTTTTAATTTATTTTGCAATTAATTGATTTATTGTTTATCGCGACAGGCCTAGGCAGTAACAGAACACAAAAGATGCAAATAAGGAGCAGATTTAGAAGTACACAGAAAACTACAGAATTTAAGAACTGTGAATTGTTCTGAAATAAAGGAGAGAAGTTCAAATACATTCTGAGAGTGGACCTCCTTCATAAAGGAGAAGATATCGAGAGATTTCAAAAGAAAATATACACAGGAGACTGTGGATTATATAGGAAATAGCCCCTCCTTCATTTCCGGAGAGCAATAGTTCTAATCGGTCTGTTGTGTCTGTTGTGTGGTCCGCCCCTGACCCCTTTCGTTTGATGCAGCACCTAGTGCTCTAGGCTTAACTCGTTAAAGGAGCCAGCATGACAGTTTTTAGGCAGCCTTCTCCTGACTCTGCGTTGTTTCTTTAATTTGACCACCACTGAGCAATACTCAGTCTTCATACCTTTCCATGTGCATTGAAAAGCTAATCTTAACTGTGTATTAAGAAGTGAAGTCTAAAGCTCAGTTTACTGAAACTGTTCCTCTTTTTACAGGCAGCAAATACAGCACTATACCAACCAGCTTGCTAAAGAAACCAACAGGCATCTTAAAGAGTTGGGCTCAGTCCCTTTGGCATCATCACCCTCAGAACAAGTGAGTGTCAATGTGTATTTATTAATGCATCAAACTCGTCTTTAAAGCTGATTAAATTTTTTTCCCCCAATAAAACTCAGTTGGAAAATGCTGATATCACCTATCAGCATGAGAACCCTCTGAGAACAAGAAGTTGAATATCTGACTCTTATATTTTTCAAATTGTTTTGTTTACCTCCTTAACCTAATCAACATGAAACAATGCCCAGTGCCAGAAGACAAGTTGGAATAAGTCTCAGAGTCTCCAGTACCGAGACTTCTGGGCTGATACTGTGGTTGTGGTAATAATCAGGACCGGCCTAAGCCTCCATGCTGCCACAAGTGAAATTTGGTTTTGGGGCTCTCTAGTTCTGCTAACAATGTGGACTGGCTGAAATCAGCAGTCTCATCATTAGATCATTCACACACCTGCTATAAACTTATTGCATCTCTGGCAGTGCTGTTTACATTATATACATGTATAATAAGATACATTTATTGGCCAACTGATTTATCAACCAGTTGATTTCTGGGCGCCGATTTCCTTAATTTTGGGAGATCGTGATCTGCTGATACTTACATATGAAGCTGATCTTATCCCCTAATCATATCTTCGTCAACAAAGGTTTAAAAATCAGCCTCTCTCCTCTTCTGCTCTACAGCGAAAGGTTTGACTGACAGACCGTCCCACCAGGTCAGGTCTGAACGTTTACAGTTAACAGTATTCACCCCACTGTTGCCAACTCAGTGACTTTCTTGCTATATTTAGTGAAATTTCAGACAAAAAAAAAAATTCATATCAGCCAAAATCAAAATGGGCAGGTCAGGCTTTTTAAAGATCGATAACCAGGGATCGGCCAGAAAACTGAAATTGGTGCAGCTCTACACACATATTCATAACATTCTTTGATTAAATACATTTCTCTTAAGCATTACTCCAGTAGCTAAAAATGTAATTTATACCAGGTGAGTCTTTCTCCCCTGAGACTGTGGATTGGTACTGGACTGATCCTGAGCCTTCAAATGATTTTCACATAACTTAGAAGTTGATGTAAAAATAATGTTTGGTTTAGCCACAAAATGATTATGCTCATCAGCAAACAACATATCCCAAACTACAGCATAGAGTAGCTCATCAATGTAACAGCTATGTAGCCTGATGTAAAAACATTTTGCTAGACAATGTCAAACATTGAGAAATTTTAATTATTGTTATCAAACTTTATCAAACATGCCGTTTTGAAGCCAAAATTACCTCAGAAATATACAGAGCCAAGCAGAAGAATCAATTCATTTCAAGTTAAAACTGAGCTTCACATAAACACAAAGACCCGAGCATAAATGTTTGGCTGTTGAACTGGACCGTTCCAGGTTGCTATCAAGCTATAGCTTTATAAATCTTTTACATTACATTACCAAGGCACATTAAAACCTTTATCTCGGCTATTTTCTATTCTTCCTTTTTCTTTTCTCCCTCCCTGAAGGATAAGTCCTTTTTTTCTGACTGGAGGTTTGGACGTTTGGATGCACTCTGCAATTGCTCAGCAGCTCATGTTACCTGCGAAGTGTGTGGTACCTACCGCGGCCACCAGGGGTCCCCGAGAGCAACCGACCAACCCGGGACCACATACATAAACTTTATCAGTACAGACAGAGCCGGGCGCTGAGTAGCGTGTTGAGATGGAAAAGCCGCCCAAAATTCTTTGTCCACAAATATAAATCATTCATCAGCACGTCAAAATGCATCAACACAACGAATATAATATGGCATTTAAAAATCAAGCACTTGTCAGAGTTTGACTATATTGAGGCTCAATGCAGCAAAACAATGACTTCCGGAGCGAACAGATAACAGGTTAAGCAGCGCATCACTACCAACACTCACCCGGATTAGCAGCACGGTTAGAAAGCTAAACAAATAATCCGAAAAATAATTCAAGTCTTCGAGCTGGCGGTGTAAGACACTGGGATCTGCTCTCGCTCTTGGACCGCCACTACTGGTAGTAATATTTCACAGACTTAGCGCTGCTCTACCTCCACCAGACGTGACCTCTCACACCGAACATCTGCTCAAAGCTGCAGCATGTAACTTAAAAAAAAAAGAAAAAAGATTTTAGATATGTATTAAAATATGTCTGTCTAAATTAGGTGAATTTATTGCCAGATAATTTTTCCATTTTGCCAGATAACATAATATCATTTATACCTAAACCGAAAAATTAACAGCCATTCCAGCTGATCAGCAAAGATCGGTGATCGACAGAGATCGGCATCATGAATGATCAGTATCGGAAACCTTAATGAAGCATCCCTACTAAATATAGAAAAAATATGTTGACATACTTGTCCGCATATTTGAATGTGATAATCGAGAAATACTGGCTAATTATGATTTTTGGCCAGTTAAATGGTTTATTGGTACATACATGCAGTTTGACTTTGGCTCAGTAAGCTTTGTGTGTACTTAAAAGAAATAAAAAGAGAAATAAATGTTGGTTGTCTAAATGTGGGATTGCCCTAATTTTGGGGTTTGGATAGGTTTAATTGTGAAAAAAAATCTGAAAACATTACGAAGCATTAAAGAAGCTGAGCTGAAAATCATAATGTGAAAAAAGGTTGTTTGATAGTTGAAGCCTAAACTGAAAATGTTTATCCTGTTGATTTATGTGGGATTCATATAAAACCTCTTGTACACTGTGATTTTTTTTAACCCATTGTTTCTAACTACATTTACTGTCTGTTGTATGCCACCCAGAGACAACAGAGGATCCAAAGGGACCGGCTTATGAATGACTTTTCCGCAGCGCTCAATAACTTCCAAGCTGTCCAGCGACGTGCAGCAGAAAAAGAGAGGGAATCAATAGCAAGAGCAAGGGCTGGTTCCTATCTATCAGTAAGTAAGCTATAGAGGTGACTTCACAAATTTCAGATTGTTAAATAGGAGTTAAACTCTACAACATACAATTATAACAAGTAATTTTAAATGAGCACTGTAACCTATAATAATAAAATGCCAGTATACTTTATATATTTTGTAGTTGCCAGGGTTTCCCCTAGCGGGGTGCCAGGGTTTACTTGTCCCCTCCTGCCAAGCTTGATTTTACTTCAAATAGTTTTTTATCCTTTTTCCCTTTTATTCATTAAACATTGTCCCCACCATTCTCTGTGGGTTGTAGTGTTTCGCCTATTACATCTGTGGTGAGCATTAAGGGCAGTTGGAGTTCAACCAGCTGGTCAAATGTTATTGAAATGCACAGCATAAATGCACAATATTGAAATACAGTCTCCTGTCATTGTGACAATGATACCAAACATTGTCACAATTATATTGTCATCACAATGATATTGCAATGACAATTATGATTCAATATGTTGTGCATCTCTGGTTTTAATTAAGTTTGCATTGAGAATGTGTTTAATAATGTACCTACACATTAGATTAAGTCCTAATCATCGGTTCATTTAAAGAATCTATATAACTATGGAGTCATTTATCTAGCTAATTATTCTTTTTATTTTTTGCTGTATCTCATTGCCAAAATATTGCTACTGTTGCTTAAGTGGCATTTGACTTTGGCTATGTTACTATTTAGATAAAGCTGTTTTAACAATTTTCTTTCAGAATGAAGACAGTTTTCGGGATGAAAAGCTTGTCTCCTTTGATAAGTAAGTAATTCATTCTTATAGGTTTACTCTGGAAGTACAAATAATATAACATTTTGCAGGATTTATTGAAATTTAGTGTCAATTTAAATAGAAAATGAATCTAGATTATAGTAAAGTAAGTACGTATAATTGAATAGATTCATGTGAAATGTAAGTAAATTAAAAAAAAGATTGTATTAATTAAATACCAAGCATAAAAAATTGTAAAATATACACAATGAATTAAAAGGGAAAGTATTTAAAACAAAGATTTCAAAATGTTTTTTTTCCTTTGACAATTTAATAATTGAAGGTATACATCATTCATTTCTGTTGAAAACGTAGATAAGATTTTCTTTCAGAATTGATACATATTTCACATTTTTATTATCTTTCAGAAGAAGACGGTTTTATTTCGTGTAATAAGTAAAGTTTCTGCTAGCATATTTTAGGATTGACTGTAGATTAAACATCCAAATGAGTTTTCATAAAAGTATATTTTCATTTTATTGCTCACAAAGAGCAATAAAATATTTATCATTAGGAAATTAGATTTTAGTTATTATTTCACCTCTAAACATGTGTGTTTGAGAAGCCAAGAGGACCTTGGTCCAATTACCACCCAGACAGAAGAAATGGCCATTACAGAGGAAGATCTGGAGCTCATCAAGGAGAGAGAAACCAATATCAGACAGCTTGAGGTGAGCACTTGCTTACTGTTGTTTGATATACAATTTCTATATCAACGTATGGGCCCATTTACGTAAATGTTTATTTGTGTATGTTTCGTATGTTTGTATGTTTTTGAAGTATTTCTGTTAGAATGTAATGTATTTTGGCTACCCTAGTGTTTTTTGAAATGTGCTATAGAAATAAAGTTGATTGATTTAATAAATTTGAATATTATAGAAAGTCAATTTATTTCAGGTACTTTATCACTAAGAGAAACAAATTATATAGATTAATTTACACAAAAGTGGATGTTTGAAATTTCTAATTGATAATTTTATGCTTACAGCCAATGAAAACATGATGTTTAAAAATAGAATATAGCAATAATACAGATCTGTAATACAGCCCACTAAGAGAGATCTTTTCTGCCAACAGCCATCACTGTCTACAATAACTCTTTGAAGAATTTGAAATAATATGAGTTACAACTAGGGGTTGAACAGCTTCATATTTTTTAGGTTGACTACAACATGATAAAAGTCGAGTCGACGAGTAGTCGCAGTGACGTCATAGTGACGTAAGCGCAAAACGCTTTACAACAACTTAGAGGCTTTATCAGCTATATTCACTGCAAATATTGATTAAGTAAACCCACTTTTACTAAGTCTATTATGCAGAATTAAAAGAACAAGAAACAGATCATTCTTCGTTAGCAGCGTAGAAAAGTCTGAAAAGTTGCTCAAAGTCAAAGACTGGTTTTTTGGAGGGGTTTTTCCAAACACCAGCTGATACTGATGATTTTTTTTTTTGAATACCTTAAACATAGAGCAATAAAAGTGACACTAAAAGAATATGTTGCAGCTTCAGCTTCACTCTAACTCAGATTGTCATACACTTAGCAAACTATCAGATCGAAACCGTTGCATAACGGGGCTGCTGGCGTTGTTGCCTAGGTGATCCCGAAGCACCACGCTCTGGGTTACAGCACCAAAAATGTAACCCTGTCCATGTGAGATGACACCTCACTGCTTTCGAAGACTCTGTGTTGTGATTTCTGTAAGGGTTGTTGTCGGAAAGAAGTTCCACAACCCAAAGAACAAATCTAACACCTTGGTGGCCTCCGCTGACATATTTAAGCCACTGCCCTACATATATTTTACAAAAATAAGTATTTTCCATATTTGTTAAAACTGTCACTGTGTCATGACATTTAAGTATGAGAGAGATTGTCTGTGAAAACATCAAGTTTCCCCACCTCCTCTCTGAACTATTTCCCTCTGCAGAAATGCACTGCTTCGTGTCAAAAACAACTAGTCAGAGCAAGGAGGAGGGTGTTACAACTGTCAATCATCCACATTGTACAAAGTGCTAATGGTGAAGAAACAACTCACCATTCCAGGAAATCCATTTATCCGCCATTATCAGTGGCCATGCTAACTAGCCTTATTATTCGTGGCAGGCTATGTTAATGGTGAACCAGGAGCAGAGAGGAGTGTGTGTACATATGTGAGTCTTTGCTTTACTGTTTTTCAGTCTGATATCATGGACGTAAATCAGATCTTTAAGGACTTGGCAGTTATGATTCATGACCAGGGAGAGATGATTGGTGAGTAACACCGGCAGTCATTCTGTTAATATTCCCCTCTCCTCTAATTCCTTGATCTTGTGTTCAGTTTTACAGTTTTCAACAACCTTTTTGACTTTGAATTGTGGTGGTTGCCCACTGAGATGTCCACTTCTAAAATTACACATAATCCTTTAAAGTAATTATGCTAAATTAGTGACAGAAAACAGTTGTTTTGATTTTACTTGCTTGCTAAATTGTTGCGATTTTTAGAGGAACACTTTAGTAAGTTTTGTATAGCAGGCGGTTTATAATAATAATTATAAAAATAATTCAGAACATTAACATGCATATAGAGAACTAAAAATTGTTTTAAAAAAATGTTAATATGTGTATTGTCCTAAAGTAATTTTTTAATTGTCAGTGTACATTATCAGTTTCAATATTGTTATTGTTTTGTTAAAGTGGAGAGTTCAGAAAATGAGCATGTTTGAGAAATTAAACTTATTTCTGATGTGATATCCTTCCTATGCCTTTTGCAGACAGTATTGAGGCTAATGTGGAAAATGCTGAAGTTCATGTAGAACGAGGAGCAGAACAGCTCCAGAGAGCCTCGTACTACCAGGTGAGTCTTTGTCTTTTTTTGCCACTCTTCTGTAAAATCCTAAACAATAATCAACTCTCTGTTCTCTCTGTCATAGCAAAAATCCAGGAAGAAGATGTGTATTCTTGCCATAGTGTGTTCCATAATACTTATCCTTCTTATCATTATTATTTATTTTGCTTCCAAGTAAGCTGATTTCATTCAAGCAGTGTTTCAGTACTCTATTTGGCACTGCAAAACCCCTTCAATCCTGACCTCACTGACAACCATTCACTTGGCATTATCAGAGCAAGAAAATATGTTCACTGTAAAAATATCTTCAAAGCTTATCAATATGGAGGGCTCAACAACTTAAAAATGTAGTCATCTTGAATCATTAAGTCTGTTGATTTGTAAAGTAGAGGATGAACCTACTTTAACGTTGTTGGGGAGGCTGTGGGGGACTTAGGT
This sequence comes from Xiphophorus hellerii, assembly GCF_003331165.1. Taxonomy (NCBI): domain Eukaryota; kingdom Metazoa; phylum Chordata; class Actinopteri; order Cyprinodontiformes; family Poeciliidae; genus Xiphophorus; species Xiphophorus hellerii. The sequence goes on from NC_045684.1 coordinate 25,849,637, forward strand.
AATTTTTGAGAGCAGTCTGCTATATGAAATTCCTTCATTTCCCTTACTTATCTTACTTTATTGCTCTAACACTAGCTGCTGTGTATTTCAGATGTACAAACATTGTAAGGAATAACTGAATTGTCAAGAATTTTTCTTTTAAGTTTTATGTGTTTTGTTCTGTTTATTTGTTGTTCCTTTTTGTAAGTTGATGTTGTGGCATCTGCTGATATAGATGTGAACAGCCGGTCCCATCCTGCTTTGACTCATTAGCCTCATAGGGACACAGTAGTACGGTTGTGAGGTGGTGATACATGTTGAAAATGCTAAACACAATTTTAGCATAAATATTCCGTTCAGAATATGAAGGTTGATGTAAACTCTTAAATGGAAAACTACTCTTTATATGACATATTTTAAGTTGATTTCTATACTCCTGACATAATGCATAATAAATATCTTAAGCACGGGTATGATTGATGGTTGACTCTTCAATAAATAAATGTTAATTTTATCCTTCATTGATAATTCTCAGATATTAAGAATATTATTTTAACTTGTAATGCAAGTTAAAATAAGATTAAATCTGACAGTTGTCTAAGTATGTGTTACATATTTTATTTAATTATTTTAACTACAGGTAACACTTACATATACCCAATACCTGTGGGTGTAATATACTGGATTTGTAATCCATGTAAGTCTTTTTGTGTGTAACTTTGGATAGTTGTGTCTGTGAAACATGATTTGTAAACCATAACAAAACATGTTGTGCATAACTCCAGGTACTTGTAAATATGTGGTCAAATGCACACACAAATATTAAGAAATTATGAATACAAAATGAAAGTACACAAACACAATTACAATTCCCACATACATTAAATTTCAACACAGATTTTTTAACTTCAGTCTCACAAGTCTAATAATTACAAATTCAAACCTACAAACGGGACCTGAGTACAAATATGACACATAGACAAAACTGCATTCACTCACACACACATCAGGTTACCAGTGCACAAGGGTTTTTGACACTCCTTTCACGCTTCCAGGGAGCCTCACATTCATGTGAAAGTGGTGCATTTAAATGCTGGTGGAAAGCTGGGTCATCTGAATTTTGTTCAGAATGTATTTGTTTTATCCTCTGAACGTTTGTCACTGTACTTTTGCCGAAGTGGCAAAGATGTTATTTCGGTGAAAAATGGAATACCTCAGCACTCCTTTTCAATACTTGAAAATAGTTTTTAGGCATATTCATTTTTGAGTCATGAAGATGTGATTACATGGTTTTAAAAAATGACCACTATTTGGTGGACTGGTTCATTGGCTGGAAAAAACAGGCCGTCAAACCAAGAGGAAAGTCCCGGTGCTCTTCCCTTAGAAGTAAGTAGAAGTTAACCCTGCTCCCTTTTCCCTCCGATTATAACATCTAGCAATTTTAAATAATTCCATATTGCATTTTATATGTTTGGTAATTTGATACTCTGTCCTTATATTTTTCTGCGAGCGGGAGCTAATGTCCATGTGAGCTGTGCTATTTTAGCTGTTGGTAGCTAAATCCTTGTATTTTTAGTGTCACATTTCAGCACAGTTTAAGAGAGTATCTTCAAACCATGAAAAATTATCTCTATGTTGTGGTTCTTACAGTATCTGTTCTGCCTAACAGGTTCCAGACACCGCAGCTGAAAGGTTTGCTTCGAGACAGAAGGGTACCACTCTTCTCAAACAGAGTGATATACAAGAAAAGACTGGCTTTGTGGATGTCCTGCTAGAAACGGCTTTTCTGCTTCCCTTGCATTCGTTTCTCAATGTGTGGCTCTGTATGGAGTCAGTTGGGATTGTGTGACTTAAAGAATTTCCAAAAGAAGCCTCACCAAGCATGAGCAGTCGACCACTCATATTTAAAACCAGGTCGCACAAAAAACGCTTGGGATGTCAAGCCTAGATTTGGTTTTGGATGAACGGATATTTTTGTGCGGTGCATGGACTTCATTTATAAGTAAAGGTAAGACGGGAATAAAATTTTTTTGTTTAGTTTTTTAATGAAATGTGCGTATTGTGGGCTACAGTTCTATGTGTAAAGAATTCAGAAAAGAAACATAGCCTGCAAACTGCTGTTAGATTAGCTAATAGCAGCCATAGCTAATCTACCACTGCAAGAGACTGAATGTTCTGTTCTTTGTGCAAAATATTTGAGTGTTTATTGATGTAGAATCCTGAAACACAGATTGGCGTTGTTGTCAGTTGCTATGGCAATGAGTCTGCACGTAGCTTCAAGGATTCAAGGACTTTTTTATTGTCATGCCACCTTGATAGTTTGTGGTACGAAATTTGTACTCAGGTCCCGGATCAAAAAATCCACTACACTAAAAAAAAATAAGTAGATAAATAATAAAATAAATAAATACAGATGCACAATAAAGAAATTTAAGAGATATGTGTAATTTTGTGTCTGTGTATAAATAATCTATGAAGTGAAGCTGCCTTTGGTGCAGCTTGTTTACAGACAACATGCTTATGAAAATTAGCACAATGAAACAATAGGTTACACTTTAGAGGAAATGTGAAAAATATTTCACCAAGGACAGAATATTGTTTTAATACAATGTCACAGTATTCCAGTTTTACTAATGACAAACAGACATTTCTCCTTCCTAAGAACAGTGAGAATCAACGACAGAACATTCCTATTCACTGGACCACTGCACTTTATGGAAACCTACAAAAAAGAACAACAGAGCAATTAAACAGAGAAAGCACTTGTGTTTTAAAGAGTACAGGAAAACAGCAAAGAAAAAAGTACAACTTACAATTTTAGGATGTTGTGGACTCACTATGTATGTGGCATCATTAGAACTGATGATGATTGGGACCGGATGCCTGGTGTGAAAAACACATTTCTGTGTGACTTCTTTGCTTGTTTATGTTAGAAATAGAAAAAAAAAATAGTCAGCAATATCATAGAATCAGTTGATGTTGGCATTAACTATGAAGCTGTTTTAAGTGTGGACTTAAGGGAGACAAACTACCTTAAAAGCTTTCCATCCATGATCTGAACATGCTGATGGTGGTGCCCATCTCCAGCTGTCATCGGATGAGAGGCGGGGTTCACCCTGGATAGGTCACCAGTCCATCACAGGGCCCTGAAAGATAACAATGAATAAAATGTATGAAAGAGAAATGGTAGATTAACAAGGGGAATAAATTCTGTCCAATTATTTTTATATCAAATCATGTTTATTAAGCAGTTAGTGTTGGAAACACACCAGTTTCTGCTGTTAAAACTGTGGCCTACTGCTCAGTAAAAACAAAAAAAGTCTTCCATCATGAAGACGATGTGGAGGTTCATCCTCAGAACTGGTTGGTGATCTGGTGGAGCCAGAGCCTCTTCTGAGTCTTTAGGTTTTCTAATTCCTGATCCCTGGCTTCCTCTTTCATCTTAATTTGCTTAGACTGTAAAAATATGTTGAAGATAAAACAATGATGAACGAGTTCCAACAACAGCCACACAATATCAAAGTCTCTTTGGCATACTAAGCTTAATTAAAACCAGGTTAAGTTTATGAAGAAAACTATATCAAGTCGCAAAAAACAGAGCCTCCATGCAGTTTTAGCACGAAGTTGAATGATTGTTATAATAATAATAATCATAAAAGTCACAATAAAATTGATAAAATAACTATTTCTGAAACCAACATAAGTTTATTTTTATATGTACTCCACTATTTATAATTAAACAAAGATAATTAGCATTTTGAAGCAAACTTACCACCAGCTAGCAACACGTTTGCTAGCAAACTTACCACCGGCTAGCAAACTTACCACCAGCTAGCATGACCCACATCTCATTTCCATCGGTTCTTGTCCTGTTGTGTTGTCGTCTAAGTCGGACTAGGACGTCACCAGCTTGAATTTACCAAAACTGCTATTATCAAGGCCCTCTCTACTTTAAAAATGGCGAATTTGAACAGCAGATCATATCCGGAGAGAAATAAAACTGAAGATTCCTGCTACATTTAGTGTTAAGGACAAGTATCGTTTTTGTTGTAGAACCTCTGTCACTAGTCAGTTTTTGATATTTTGAGGCATGAACACATTATTTACTTTGTTAAACAACGTTACATCAAGTTATACTATAAGGATTTTTTTTTATTATTCTTTGCCATTTTAACAAAAATAGTACAATATTATTAAGGCTCCTAAAAGGCATATTTTATTAGCCTAAAGTATGCACTGAGATATTGTCATGATATGCTGTGAGAGGTGGTGAGGGAGGCGCTGTGGACCCAGGTTGTTGAGAATGAAGTGATGATTTTAATGATAATGATGTCAGAAATACCAAGTCCAGGCAGCACAGAATGAGCGGAGCTAGAAACTAACCTCTGGTAACAACTGGTAAGCAATTGACAGCAGACTAGACAGCAGACTTGACAACTAGACAAGGACTCAACCAAGAACGAGAAACACAGGTGGATTTAAATACACAGGGAGACAATCAGGAGAAAAGAGGAACAATCAACCCCAGTCATTACCTGTCCGGATCACTACTAGAAAATTTACAAGAAACAGAAACATAAAATACAGCTGTTTTAATTCAAACATCAGACTGTTCACGTTCCCCTGCCTAAAGGAACCTCAGACTGAAGAACTCTTGGCCTCCAAGTCACTTAAACTAGCTCTTTTAAATACAAGATCTATCTGTGCTAAAGCTCTATTAATTAATGATTTCATCACTGAGCATAATATCGGTTATGTTTCTGACAGAAACATGGTTGAATGACAATAATGAACCGATTGTACTAATTGAATCTGCGCTTCCTAACTACAATTTCTTCAGTGAGAATAGAAAACATAAAAAAGGAGGAGGCGTGGCTTCAATATTTAAGAATACCATAAATTATAGTAAAATCTCTTTGTGTCACTTCACCTCTTTTGAGTATCTTGGAATTGAAGTTAAAGGCCACAAACGTACTTTGACAGTAACTCTATACAAAACTCCAACTTTTGTGGAAAATTTCTTTACTGACTTGAATGAGCTTCTATCTCTTATATGTATTGATTATGATTGTTTAATAATTGTCGGTGATTTCAACATTCATGTTGACAACCCCCAAGACAGAGGGGCAAAAAAGCTCGCTAATATTTTAGAGACTTTTGGTCTAACACAACATGTCAAACAAGCAACACGCACTCAAGGACACACACTGGACCTGGTTATCAGTAAGGGTGTGAATATTTCCAATGTCTCTGTAACTGATGTCGCCCTGTCGAATCACTTCGCTGTTATCTTTGAAAGTTCTTTATCTTTTAACCCACTTGGACAAACAGCAACCATCACAAAACGTTCTCTCACTGAAAACACAGCAGAAACTTTTAATCAAATCTACTCTTCTTCCTCACCCTTAAGCTGTAATGACGTAGATAAGTTGGTAAATGATTTTCAGTCTAAAGTTTCAGATATTATTGATTCCATTGCCCCAATTAAAATGAAGGTTGTGTCTGGTAGGAAGAAATCTCCATGGAGGAATGCACAAAAAGTTAGATCTGCAAGACAACTCTGCCGTAGGGCAGAACGAAAATGGCGTAAAACTCAACTTCACGTTCATTGTGACATCTATAAAGAAAGACTACGTAACTATCATTTAACACTAAAACATGCAAGAGAGGCTTTCTTTGCAGATGTCATAAACAAAAACATTAACAATGCTCGAGCTTTATTTGCAACAGTTGACAGAATCACAAACCCTCCTGTGACATTACCGCCTGAATTCCAATGTATTGCTGCCTGCAACCAGTTTTCCAGCTTCTTTTCAGAGAAAATTCAAAAAATCAGAGGATTAATCTGTACATCCACTATAAAGCATGCTGTGCCCAAATAAAACAAATACAGGAAAAATGACCCAATTTCAACTACTTAATTATAAACCCTACAGGAAATTATAAGTCAACTAAGCTCAAGTTCCTGCTGTCTGGATGTTTTACCCACACATTTCTTTAAGAAAGTCCTGCCTTTTATTGCTTCTGATCTGATCCACATAGTAAACTCATCGCTCTCATCAGGTGTTTTCCCCCAGGCTTTGAAAACAGCAGTAATCAAACCACTTATAAAAAAGAACAATCTGGACAAATCACCAGTGCAGAATTACAGGCCGATCTCCAACCTCCCATTCATCAGCAAAGTTATTGAAAAAGCTGTGTGTAAACAATTTACTAGCTTCCTAACAATAACCAACAGCTTTGACTCCTTCCAGTCTGGCTTTCGTGCTTACCACAGCACAGAGACCGCCCTCGTAAAAGTGTTCAATGACATCCATATAAATACGGACTGTGGGAGAACCACAGTGCTGGTTCTGTTCGACCTCAGTGCAGCTATTGACACTGTTGACCATGACATATTACTGAATCGATTGGAGAGTTGGGTCGGACTCTCCGGTCCAGTGCTTAACTGGTTTGAATCCTACATAAAGAACAGGGATTTCTTTGTTTCAATTGGAAACTTCTCATCAAAGAGGTCAAAGGTCACATGCGGGGTACCCCAAGGTTCAATCCTAGGACCCCTTTTATTCAATATTTATATGCTCCCACTAGCTCAGGTTATAACAGGAAATAATATTAGCTACCATAACTATGCAGATGACACACAGCTCTACATTACGATGTCACCAGGTGACTCAGAGTCCATCCAATCACTGAACAGATGCTTAGAACAGATAAATGTGTGGATGTGCCAAAACCTTCTCCAGCTGAACAGAAACAAAACTGAAGTTATTATTTTTGGACCTAAAGAGGAACGATCTAGAGTCAATGCACAGCTTCAGTTATTACAACTAAAAACCAGCGATCAGGCCCGAAACCTGGGAGTAGTGATGGACTCTGACCTGAACCTCCAGAGCCACATAAAGACAGTTATAAAGTCGGCCTTCTATCACCTGAAGAACATTTCCAGGATTAAAGGACTAATGTCTCAGCCAGATCTAGAGAAACTAATTCATGCTTTTATCTTCAATCGTATTGATTATTGCAACAGCGTCTTCACAGGTCTGTCCAACAAATCAGTCAAACAGCTGCAGCTGATCCAGAATGCTTCTGCTCGCGTTCTCACTAAAACCAGGAAGATAGAGCACATAACACCAGTTTTAAAGTCCCTACACTGGCTCCCTGTAGCTCAAAGAATAGACTTTAAAATACTGTTGTTAGTTTACAAATCACTGAACAGCTTAGCACCACAATACATCAAAGATCTGCTGTTGTTGTATCGACCTTCCAGACCTCTCAGGTCTTCCGGTCCTGGTCTGCTCTGCATCCCCAGAACCAGAACCAAACGAGGAGAAGCAGCATTCAGCATCTATGCACCACAAATTTGGAACAAACTTCCAGAAAACTGTAAAACAGCTGAAACACTGACTTCTTTTAAATCTCAATTAAAAACCCACCTGTTTAGAATTGTATTTGAAATGTAATCAATTACAAATTTATTGATGGAACTTGACTTAATGCTGTGTTTTGATTGTTGATTCTATGTTGCATTGTGTTTCTGTGTTTGTAATGATGTAAAGCCCTTTGAAATGCCTTGCTGCTGAAATGTGCTATACAAATAAAATTTTATTGATTTGATTGATTGAATCAAGGGGTAGACTGGACAACACAGAGACTCCACAGAACACAGAAACCAAAATAAACACAGAAAAACTCAAATCACTACAGATATAATTTAAAACATACTGAAATTTCAGTATATTTAATAATTTACTTTTAAAGTAAGCAATAAGTGAACTTTAAAAAAATCTATTTTTAGCATATATTTTAAAATATACAAAAAATATCTTTAAAAGCATATTGTTTCATTAGTACCCTAGAGCAAATACATATTTACTCTAGTAATTACATGTATGTATGTATGTACGTACGTACGTACGTATGTTTTAATGAGTAATTCATTCAAAGTTACTTATAAGTTAATCAATATGAGGTTATTGATTTTATCCTCATAAATCAATATTGTTAGAAATAATGAAGATCTCATAAGTATCATAATTTAAACTTAACGCTACTTTTGATTTCCAAGGCATAACCGTGCAGTTTATCATGATTCAGCCAAAATATTGAAATAATGAAATGCAGTCTGATTTTTAATGTTAATGTGTTTCTTCCTATTGAGCAGTGAAAGTAAATAAAATGTTTACATGTCTTTTGCTTCAAGTATTTACTTGCTGGAGGGCTTTGTTATTTGTGCTGCAGAGCCACAGCTAACAGCTAGCTCCTCACTTCAACGGCTCTCCTACACATTGCACTAAACCGTTGTTCTAACAATGGTGGAGGGGGACATAAAAAATTATTCTTATTTTATTCTTAGATTGATGGCACATTTATTTTGTTCTTTGTTTATTTTGCCTTTTCATATTGCTATTGTTTAAACACAATGGTTTTCTTCATGATTTCTTTGTGGGGTGGTGGGACAATTCTAGACTATATATATATATATATATATTACCAACCTTATCTACCTACAAAATTCTAATCAGCCACTGTCCCCTTTTTTCTCTGCCTTGAGAGACAGGTCCGTCCACCAGGTCAACTCTCCATTGATTTGCATGGTTTACTACAGTCACCCCATGGTTGCCAACTTAGTGACTTTTTCACCATATTTTTTCTCATGTCATAAATTGAAACAGGAAATAACCTCCTACTGTTAGCTATAATCTTTAAAAACCTTATTGTCATTACTGCTGTTTTCAAGGCCCAATGAAAATGAGAAAAAACTTAAATAATAATTCCATTGTTTTTATAGTTTAGATTGTACTTAAAGTATATAAAAATATTTCCTATTGCATATTATGATATATTAATAGTCAAGTGTTTATGTGCCACACCTTTTGATCAATTTTTATGTGAGAGATAGTGTGCGTCATGCTTCTGCTTAATCAGAGCAGACTGTCTGGCTTGGCACCTCATCTGCAAAAAATAGGACTAGGGGGTGGATGGTATGTTGTGTTATTGAAGGGGGAAGGGACCAAAAGGCTGTCCTTTTGTATTGTGATGGGGGAAGGAAAGACTGTATGAATGGTCGAGAACATCCTATGTGCTGAATAAACAGCCCTTCACACAAATGTCTTTAAGTAGCTTGGATATTTCCATTATCTCTGCATAGAAAGTCTTTGCACTGATCCCACTTTATTTTTTTTGTCTTTTATGCTAGCTCATTGTAGCCAGTCAAATGCTCTGTGGCATCCCATGGCAGTAAATTTTCTAGAGCAATTTGCAGTCTAACAATTTCTCTGGGATTAAGATGGACTAAGTTTTTAACTGTGGGAGTAGGTCCTCTGTAGACATGATGGCATGCAGAATATGGTTTCTCAAAACATGGACTGATATATTTCTCTGGAGAAACCCAACGAGCTTCTGGATAACTTCTGATTGTGTGTTGTACATGGGGTCTGCTCCATAATGAATCTCAATAGGGAACACTCCATGAATGAAGGAGGAACCTGTTCTTTTATAATAGGAGTGAATTGGTAGCTGTCTCTAAACAATCTCCTCTCCGAATGGTTAGTTCCCTCCACATTACATCTGGTTTGTATACAGTTGTATCCAGTCTGCTACATCCAGTTTTGGCTAGATGCAGCCAAAACTAGTTGGTTGCATCCACCAAGGGGGATGGTTTACCTTGTGAGGTTGTGTGACCTTGTCACCAGCCTGCCCGCTCTCCAGGTTTAATTTGACAGTTGCTTGCATGTTTTCTTTTGCTATTTTGTTCATTATTCGTTTGTATTGCATGTTTGTCTTTGTTTATTATTGTTTGGTTTGCAGTGGTTTTTCTTTTTTTTTTTTGTTAATTGGGATACAATTTACTGTTGAAGAGGTAATGTGATATCTGTCTGAGTGTGTATGTGTGTATCTGTATACATGTATGTATCAGTGACGTGCGGTGAGGTTAGTAGTTGGTGAGGCACTGACTTAATCATAATCATATTTACAAATATAGACCCCTGCATGTTATTGTTTACATAAGGAAATTTCGCGCGTGCGGACAACGCTGGAGGGCAAAAAGACTATTCTTTTTCATGTCATGCATAGCCGCACGGCCGCCGTAGAATAATTCCGTTAACTCAATCAAACTTGGACATATACTTTAGACATTATTAATTTCGTGCTGTGCTCCACAGCAAAGGGAAAAACAGTTAAAATACAACTCAAAACCACCTTTTTCTCACTCTGTGAAAAGAAAAAGACAAAAATATAATTTGAGTCTTTTTTTATTCTCAATGTCTTCCAATCCAAATCAAAAATAGAATGAAGTACAACTGTTGGTGTCTTCTCACCTCACCTTCTCCCCTTCACAATAAAAGTATACATTCTGGTACATTGTATACGCCACAAAACATTACATTACCAAGACATAATAAAACATACCTTTATCTTGTTTTTTTTCTATTCTTCCTCTTTTCTTTCTCCCTGAAGGATAAGTCCTTTTTTGAGACATTGTTTTTCTTACTTATCTTCTACCGGAGCTTTGGACGTTTGGATGCGCACCAGCGAAGCGTGCATGACCTACCGCGGCCACCAGGGGGCCCCCGAGAGCATTTGTTTTCTTTTTGTACATAAAATAAAGATTTCTACATGCATCATCAAATATATGTTATTGTAAAAACAAATCACTTCATAATGAAATTGTGTTTTTGATATAATGACATAGAAATCAGATTGACGTGTGGCACTCCATACAGAGCCACACATTGAGAAACGAATGCAAGGAAAGCAGAAAAGGCCGTTTCTAGCAGGACATCCACAAAGCCAGTCTTTTCTTGTATATGACTCTTTTTGAGAAGAGTGGTACCCCTCTGTGTTGGTGTTGGTCTTCCTTTAGTATTATTTCCTGCTTCAATTGAAAATCCACTTTAAAAACTGTTTAGCTGAAATAATGTAGTACTCCATGTTGACATCGGAAGAGAGGATAAAACAATAAATATATCGCTGCACTTGACTTATTTACTGTATTGCTTGCTCACTGTCTCTCACTCTGCAGACGTGGAGTCACAAGACCAATGTCTGGAATCATGAGCGCCTGCCTTACCTTGAATCAGTTCTCTAGCGATTGTGATTGCTCCTCCGCACACGAATCACGTTACACACACACACAGTTGGTGACAAAAAACACTGTACATTATATAAATAATCTAAATTATGTAAAATCAACTTATATATTAAATGTTTTTTAATCATTTTACTGGCATTGTACGTACAGGAGGAACATGCTTCCATCGATACATATCGATATACAAATACATATATCCAGCAGCTCTGTGACGTAATCATGGAGGAGTGGAAAAGCATTCCAATGGCAACCTGTGAAGCTCTGGTGAACTTCATGCCCAAGAGAGTTAAGGCAGTTTTGGTAAATAATGCTGGCCACACAAAATATTGACACTTCAGGAACTTTCACTAAGGAGTGTACTCACTTTTGTTGTTGGTAGTTTAGACATTAATGGCTGTATATAGAGTTATTTTGCGTGAAGAATAAATTTACACTGTTATATCCTCCTGAGACCCAGCAATACATTTTTGTCCTCTGTGGAGGACATAGGTTTTTTTGTTCATAACTCTGAAACCATACATGCCACTGTGTTAAATCCTGTTGGTCCTTAGAGAGGACATCCTGGGCCTCAAAATGTGTTCATATTTGCCACAAGAGAGTCCCGATGTCCTCTCCAAAGGACATACTGTAATAAATAAATAATAACATGTTTTGAAACTTTTTCAATTGTAGTGATGTTTTTTCACTCCAAAGAGTCATGTAGTGAAAAAAAAAAAAATTCAAAAACTTTTTTTTTTCTGGGTCTCAGGAGGATATAAGCTGCACACAGACTACTTTTCATTGTATCAAAGTGTCATTTTGTCAGTGTTGTCCCATGAAAAGGTAAACTTAAATATCTGCAGAAATGTGAGGGGTGTACTCACTTTTGTGATGCACTGTGTGTATATATATATATATATATATATATACACTGTGTTGGTGCAGTCTGTAATTTGTCTTTTATGCATATATTCTATTGTTGTACGGTTATTTTTAAACTTTTGTGAAAATAATAAAAAAAATCCACCTCTGTATTATCCTGACTTCGCGCAGCCCTTTTTTAAATATTGAGAAGCTGAATTGTCCTGCGGCTATAGCCCCCAGGTGGCATTACTGGTCATAGTGTTTCACAATTTAAGTTTTTGACACCGCTCACGTCACAACAAGGTTACTCAAGTAAATATCCTGATTGAATGTAACTACTGATCTCTGCACATTTCATTCATGTTACTTTGCAGCAGGGAATTTGTCCAGAAGCACCAAAAAGTAGACATGAGGTTCATGACTTTTAACGGCCTGTTAGCCATGCTATTTATTTAATTTATTTTTTGGGAATACAAAATTTCTTTAAAAATAATCTCGCAACCCTTTTTATCCCCAATGATCTCTTCATAAAACGGGATGTTCTTTGAAAGTTAGCCTTATCCACTCTGTGATATAACTCATGCGGCAGTCCCAGGAACATACATGAGAACAAAACATCCTATTACATCAGAAAGAAACCGCCACAACTGATTACACAACATTCAAAAAAACACTGATTTCTTGATTTATACATTCTTTCCTGATGCATTTAGATACACCTGTTATTTTACAGCACATTCTTTCCTCAAGTGAAATTGAATGAAAATAATTTCATATTTAGCACTGGGGCCGTTGGATACAGATGATAGATCTTCGCTGGATATGAGCTCTTACAGTTATGATTGGAGCGGGGTACTTCCTGCACAGCTCACATTGGATGCTTTCACATATGCATTTCTGTTATTAAAGTCCTTTCAATAAAAATGGGGGACAAATGTCGAGGTTGCCCTGCGTAATGTCTTACAGGCTGGTTCATAATATCATTCTCTGCTTACATTGTAGTCTGTATTTTAAGTTACAATGTAGGTGCCTGGTGCTTCCTTCTCCCCGGCTCCAGTGACGAACACATGCTACACTGCTTCCTACATGCCAGCAGAAGGTTGCCTACGCACCATCATCACAGTAAACTTGAAATCCTTTCCTGTCAGACAACACTGAGGGAAAATTGCATACATACATACATACACGGGACGCGCCTGATACCCAAACGCTTTGTTAAAGCCGCTCGTTTTCTGCCATTGCAGTATTAACTCTTCATCTCTATTGTCTGGTGCTGAAAAGGACTTTAAGGGGTGAAGATCCGATTTTTATTATTTTTTATTTTTTTGCATTCTACTGGATGATCCTAACAAAGACGGTGAGTTGTTGACATTATTACATTCAGCGCCATTTGCAGACAGGTAGCTATCCCAACTGTCCCAGCATAAACGCGGGACTTATCCAGAAAAATCTATTTTTATTTGCTAGACTGAACGTCTAACAAAGCGGGGATTTACAGCAATATGGCTTATCGCAGTTATATGAATGTTGCCTTAAATTAGTGAAACAGAAGTGTCATAAAAACGTATGACGTGTTGAATTGTTGCCATTTTTATTTCTTAGCCATCATTGCAAAGATGTTTTGCCCAGGCCGCGCTGTGCAACAGCAGTCTGCACATTTACATGGCTGTTACAGTAGATATTGCAGTGAAGCCGTTATACATCGGCGCAATATGATGTCTTTTTCCAGCACAGATTAATCATGGAGACGTGATTGGGTGAATCCAGCAGCAGTGTCTCTGCTGAAAGTTCATTCTATTCTCTTCGAATGGTAGTGTTGTGACACACACACACATATATATATATATATATATATATATATATATATATAGTATAGAGTAGTTTATCCTGTCTTCCATTTCTTTTGTCATTGATTTGTTAAGTTTGGGATTTAAACAATAATGTATACATCTTCATGGATGAGATTTTAGACCCAGATACAATCACACAATTGCCTGATCACCAAAGCTGCACATTATAGTTACAGTATGTGTTGTGGTAAGTTTTACGTTTAAATTATATTCAAATGCATTCAGGCTCTGTGTGTCTCTATATCTTGTTGTCTAATACAGTAAGTTTTACAAGGTAAAATGGTGGTAAGGTAAAGTCATTAAGAAAAGTTGTTTAAATACTAATACCATTTTAATTTAAATTGATTTTAATGTTATTTTATTTGCCTGTTATTGTGATTGTTGTTAATGTTTTCCCCAAATCCTATAGCCTTTATTTCACCTTTATCATCCTTGTGTCGTTAGAACAAAGGCGTCTAAACTTACTGGCACTGGGGCTAAAAATGTCAGGTTGAAAGTACGGCAGGGGCCACATAATTGTTTGTGTTTCCCTTTTTAAATATAATTGCAAAACTTAGTTTTTTGTCTTTACCTGTTCAAATATAAAGTGAACTCACAATATTTTAATGGAATAAGTAAGTCATATTTCTGTAAATCATTGTAGATTTACAACATTAAAAAGGTCTGGTCAGATTTAAAATCAATAACAAGCCATTTGATAAATATTTCAGGTTGATTATGTTTTATCTATGTGTTATTGCTCACTCTTGTTTGATTTTGTCCAGGTCTGTATTTTAGTAAAAATCACAGGATATATGTTGTCCCTTTTACTATTATATTAAATTAAATTTAAAGCAAACACCTGGATGAATACTTTGTGTTCCATTGTTGGAACACAAAGTATGGTATGGATCCACAAGGTATGGATGTTAAACCTCCTTTAACTTTTTTGAAAGGCCTTTGACCTGTGAGAATTGCACCTTAATTTTGTTTTTAAATGTGAATCTGCATCAACTGCCTGGAAAACCAAGTTTAAGCTGGTCTTAATTTGTGATGAAGAGCCGCCCAAAATTGTTTCAATGGTCACAAATGACCCCTGGGCCACACTTTGGACACCCCTGCTTTAAAACTATGATCTTTACACATTGTCTAAAGCAGATGCAGTCTGTTGTACCTTTATTTAATACTGTACAGACAATTGTGTAACGGAAACAAAATCCCACTGTCTAATTGTGGTGAAGAAATCTTCACCAAAATTGCAAATTACCAGGAGCCAATGGGGTAGGACATGTTATATTAACAGAAAGAAGGTAAAAAAAAATCATTTCTGGTCCACTTTTTTGTAAAGTTGAATAGCTTTCTATAAGCCTAGTAAAGTGGAGCGATAACCTTATTGTTTCAGTCCTTTTAAGTTTGCTAGTGTTTGCTAACTGTCCCATAAGTCAGAATTGTAATACATAGTTTGGTATTTTGATATAGATTGAGCAGAACTTCCCCAAATTGTTTTTCACTATCCATTATGCACCTTTTTTTCTAAGAGTAGAACATCTAATAATCGAGCTGAAATATCGAGGTCCCCTTAATGTGGTTCACATTTAAAGACTAGTACGATAAACCAATATACATGTTTGTACACACTAAGATACCCTCTTACCAAAGTCCTACCATTACTAATTGGTAATGCCATTGTGTTTTCTTCTTTTACTAACGTGATGTTTCAGAAGCAGGCCTTCTTTCAAAAGAATGCCTTCTTTTGAAAGAAATTGCAAGAGGGCTTTATGTGGTTGGAGACCAGGAGCCCAGCAGGTAACTGAAGATGTCACATGGTGACGGGAGACAGCACTGCATTCCATTCATTTCTATGGACTTTGCGCGGTGAGGAGACAGTCGCTTGTACTCATCCCAACAAGAGAACAGTGTAATTCTTTCATGTGAAATTTCTAGCTTGTACAAGCAGACATGCACACATGGGCTAGCGACGCTTCAGAAGAAGTCTTTGAAGGCCACAGATCAAAACAAACTATATTCCGGTGTTTACAGCCTTGTCCGAACTCAGGGGTTGCATCCTTCGGAGGCCGGATTTGTAGGCGGGTTATATCATAGTGCTGCAACAAGGCCTGTCCAAATTCGAAGAGTCCTCCAAATGCAGCCGACTAATACATCCTTCTTTTCTCCAGATTTAAAGGATGGGTCAGGTGTATCCTTCATGGCCTACACTATTCCATGATTCATTGTGGGTCCAAACTGGATGGGTATTTGGGCAAAGTGGCCATGGCAGTAAAGAGTGGCAAATTATTTTGCTATGTACCCCTTGATGTTATTGATTATATGTGGAAGTTTCAAGCATGCGCACAACACTAGAGGGCAAAAAGACTATTCTTTTACATGCCATCCATAGCTGCGCTGCCGCAGTAGAACAATTCTGTTAACTAAATTAAGCCTGGCGATTTAGGTGTGAATAATTTAGTGCAGTGTGCCAAAACAAAGGGAGAAACAGCACAGAAAAACATTCAAGAACAACTCGAAACCACTTTTTTATCACTCTCTGTGTAGGATGTTACACGCAGACTTGTTACCATAGCGAGGTAAAGTCATTTTATTCAGCACATTTTCAGCAACAAGGCAGTTCAAACTGCTTTACATGAATTAGAATGAAATACAAACAAAGCAAACCAAAAGAAAAACAAAAAGGTAAAAGTATTAAACTACATATTGGTTCCACATGTTTAATAACAATAAGTAGTCCATAATTTCTAAACTAGTTGATCTGGATTCTTGTTCTGATAAAACTAGATGATGGCTCTCCATGTTTGGTAAGATTAGTTTTTTAGTATAAAACTAAATGTTTGTTCCAGTTGTTCTGGGTTGAGTTCTAGATTTGTACAATATAAAGCTAAATGTTGGTTTTCCATGTTTGATTCTTGTTCTGGGTTGTTAAGTATATGGTACTTTCTTAGTTTGTTCTAGATTTGTAAACTAATAGGAGTTCTTTAGGTCTTGCTCCAATATTAGAAGTATAAAGCTAAATGTTGGTCTAAAGTAATAAGTACTTCATAGTTTATAAAAGTAGCTAAATTTTGGTCTAAGATAATGAGTACTCCACAATTTCTAAAAGCAGTAAACTAAACAGACAGACAGGGCAAATAAATTACATATCAGAAAAAATAGGCACATGTAGCAGCATTTAGACATCAACATTCAAACATGAGCCAGCAAAAGGCAGTGAGGTTAGGGAGTGTGTAACTGTGGCCACGAGATGTGTTTGCAATAAGTCAATTGAGGCACAGTCTCTGATACTGTGGTATTATCTAAGAGCAAGTGCTTGACGATTGCACTTATGTCTTCAGAAAGGGAGAGGAGATGGGAAGGAGCGTCTTTGTTTAGATATCTTCCAGGAGATTTGAGCTAGCCAGCCAAAGCTGACACAGGGGAGCCAGTTGAGATACACACAATATGCTTTAGGTTGGGTAGATTTTAAATTTCAGTCTGCCCTACAGTCTCACCGGTACATCTCTTTTGATTCCAATCATCAAATTTAGTGTGGCTGTTCCCACTGGACCAAAACTAGCAATTTCTCCAAGATTGGTTCCATCCCACTATTGAGTTTTAGGGTCCACAGACGATCTGTGAATCTCAGCAAGAATCGCATCCAACTTGCGCCCACAGCATGTCAGTCTGTTCGCTAGTCGGCCCAATTCATCACAAATTTGTTGACATGCCAAGTCCAGAGATCCTGTTATCATGAATCCAAATAAATCCAGGATGTATCCTGCCAGGCTATCCTTTGCCCAGTCTTGTTGAGAAAATTTTATCAGTTGCATTGAGAGACCAGTTCACCAGATCCATAATTTGTAGAATCAGAGGTTGTGTAAAGAGAAGCGCCAAAAAAGCAGGACAAAAACAGCCAACAACCCCACTGTATGTTTTAGGATTCAACACCAAAAGACGCTCAGACATTTCCCACACAAAGAACAAAACATTCAGTACATTACAGTACTATGTTTTTAAGTTTGAAGTATATTTTGTAATTAAAAATAATTAACAAGCAGAAGCAGCTGCTGTGATTGATCTGATTGTTTGGTGAAGGAGTGAGGAGTGAAACAGTTTTTCTACTACAAAATGAATGTTTATATTAAAAATTTTTGTATGAAGTAAACTCGGAGAATATTTCTGTTATTTTTGTAAGTAAAGAAAATACTCTTTTTGAAACCAGAAAACTCTCCGCGAGTGCTTTTTATTTTGAGTGAGTCGAAAACCTCCTCCTGAAACAGTACTCTGGCATTTTTGCCAGAGTAGTTGCCAAACTACTCTGGCTGGTAGTTTGGCAACTACTCTGGCTACTCTTATTATGATGCAAGAGTAGCCACAACAGACCTGCATCTCACTTCACAGCCTGTGTGCGTAGCTTATCTCCTCTTTCCTTCACACTGCGCAATCATGCAGTGCTGCATGATTACTAATCTTAAACGATGCTATAATGCTCTGAGGGTACGTTAGACAAGGCTTCTGAATGTTGGTGTGGCCTCTAATGCCTAGTTCATGTGGCACAATTTAAAATTTTTGGCCCCAATTTTCCCCTTACAACAATTTTAGAACGTTCTGAGTTCTAAGATTGTCACTTACGATAATCGGAACCGATCATCCTGCCTGTGTGATGCGTTATGACTGATCAGGCCCAGTCAGTAGAACGTCAGGACTGCTCCGATCTAAAATCAGACATATTCATCATGTTGGATTTTTTTGGCTCTTTTATAGCGTGTGTGGTTTTCCCTGACTGGGAGCGAGAACGCTGTTGAATGTGACAGGTAGCCAATCAGAAACCGCAGTGACATAAGCACGGAGGGGAATCCCAAACACCTGATATGACACAATTGAGAGTCCGGTGGACATCAGAGATGATATGTGGAAACAACATGAATGTTTATTCAACATTTCATACAAGTAATATCAACAAAAATGATAAGGAGAGGAACTGGAGCAAAATTGCTAACGCAGTTGTTAAACCCTGTAACTTTTCAGCTATCATTAAGCTGACAGTTATAACAATAAGTTTATTCATTCAACCAGAGATTGGCCCTGACACTAGTCACGATGCAGCTGTGACTCGAAAAAACATTATTTTGTACAAAAGCCTGGTTTACAAGGCAAGATTTTAAAATTAGTGTACTTATCTATTATTTTGTAGTCATTGTTTTCAATGTAAACTTCAAAACACTAAATATATAATTATATAATTAATTGGTGACACTAAATGAAACGACAGAACAGAAAACAGTCTAAACACAGTGTAAGAAAAATGTTAACTACAAAAAATCATCTCACCTCCATACCATAGTGCAGCAAATAGAGCGGCTGCTCCCGCCGTATTTTATCCAATGCCTTTTCTTTTTGTTGGGTCTTTTAAAATGAGTCCACAAACTATCTCTACTGCTTCTACATCATCATCTGTGGTTATTTACTCTAAATTCACGTTTGGTATGGAGAATGTTTTACGAGATTATTTTCAGGAACCGGGATGTTCGTGAGTGAAATCGGTTCATGTGTACAAAAGCTGCTCCTGTCGGACGCACGAACCGATCGAACCTGTTGTACTTTTATTGGCTCGTGTGGTGACAGAGGTTTAGAAAATCTGTCTACAATTCTCAAATCATGCTGTGTGAACCAGACTTAAGACTCAGAAGCTCCTCTCATCTCGTCCACTGCCCTAACGCTCTCTGACTCTGGTCGTTATGGTAACGTTTACACATCTTTTCAAAATAAGATACAGATGCGCCACAAAAACTAACATTTTATTTTCATCAAAATTTTAACTCACAATAATGACAAATCAATGGGGCCCTGAGCTTGTTTCTCTGCAATAAGACTGTTCCATCTGGAAGTGATGAGAGACAGTGTGTCAAAGTGCGGATGAGAGGTGGTGAGGTAGACACTGTAGACCCAGGTTGCTGAGTTGTTGATGATGGTTTAATATGACAAAGATTACAAAATCCATGCAGCACAGGTGAGCAATCTCAATCTCTGGTTGAGCACCTAGCCTTTGCTCACCTTTTGTCATTTTTTGTCTGGTAGCAGACAAAGACAACGACACGACACGACAGAATAGACAAGGACCCGACAAGGAACAAGAGACTCGGGTGGATTTAAATACACAGGGGGTAATCAGGGAACAAAAGACACAGCTGGGAGCAATCAAGGTGTAGACGGGACAACACAGAGACTCAACTGAACACAGTAACATAAATAAACACACAGAAAACACAAATCCTCACACAATGACACCCAGATGCTTATGCAGATCTCTTGAAGTGGCGAAGCAGTTTGAAGGCTTCATTGCTTCATTACCGAGCCGGTCGCCGCATATTATGCAGAGCTGGCTTGGAATGTAGGAATAACCTACTGGGATAAAGCCACTCTCATGTCTCTTCTCTGGGGTTTTCCCCTTCGCAAGAAACTTTCCAAAATGTTTCTTACTCATTTTGCTGCTTGTGGGCTCAATGTTGGTGCGCAAGACGTAACCGAGACAATACAGTTAAAGGATTTTCAAAATAAATGCAACCCCTGATCAGAACACAGATCAGTATTGCTATTGTAAAACACTAGAACATTTAATCAGTTTATTTCACAATAATGGAATAACCCAGATGTCCCCTCTGTGAAAACTCGGACTATGCTAAAATATAAACCCGACCTAAACTAGGTTGACCCACTTCTATGAACTTAGCATGAACTATGATGTGGGAATTTTTCAGCCATGATTCGAGAACACACATTTTCAGTCTGAAAGCAGGACTTCATGTCTTTCTTCTCAAAACTTTTAATGCTTGTACTCAAAACTTATTGCACTCAGAGCTTGTCTCTGCTCGGCGCAAATCTCCACTTGCAGAACTCTCTGCTTGCTTACGAAACATTTTCTGCTTGCTTTTGGAACAAAAATGCACCGTGGCCTGCCAACCTCTCAGCCAATAGAATGAAATATTGTACTTGGTGCGTTTGTTTCCTTCTAGCGGGTGTGCCAGTGTGGCTACTATCGACTGTAGCAACCTGCGCCACCCACTGGAGAAGGGAGAAACGTCAACCTCAGCTTTCTGCTCTGTGTTACACTGAACATCCGCCAGCAGTGTGCTACTGATCTCTAATAGCCTTCTGATCAACCATGTTACAACATAGTCATGACATGATATCAGTCTGTCTATCTATCTGATGGATTGTAGCTACAGCTGCCCTTGGGTAGGCTGACAGAAGCGAAGCTGCAATTTTTTGTCGGTCAGATGGTCAGCAGACAAGTAAGGTGGGTGACGTGTCTTCCCCAAGGGATCAAACAACAAGGGCGGGGCAGATCGGGAATTGAACCAGCGATCCACCGATCCTAGCACTATTGCCATCACCACCACATTACATCCAACAACACAACAACTTCGTACCATTGCTAAATTATTTTAACTTACTTAGATTTTTAAAAAATCTCCGGGAAAGTTTGGTTTTCGTCTGTTATGTTTATGGCCTTCAAGATGGCAGTCTTATCCCATCACCCACTGCGCCAAAGACTATATCCACAACAGTGACATCATATTCCAAAGCGCTATGCAATATTCTCATCTTGGGGGTGTGGCTGGGTAGCAGCAGGTTTGCTATGTTGAGAAAAAGAAGATGAATGAAGATGAAGCTTTGGAAACAAAAATGATTTGACAGCAGGACTCCGTGACTAAATAATCATCACAGTATCTGTTTTTTCGATGAACTGTCTACAGTCTGTCCAATTTCGTTATAAACCATGTAATTTTATTGCATGGTTTCTATAATGACAATAATGATTATTATTATTATTATTATTATTATTTTTATTAGAGCACAATTGTTGGCTATTTTATTGCAAATTGGAATTTGTATGCCAGTAAGTCCTGCAGTCCGTTGGATGAAATCTCCCTGCAGTAAATACCCACACCTAATAGTGTTCAAGAGTCACCAACTACTGGAAACACAAATGAGAAATAGAAGGCTAAGAAATGTGAATTTATTGTAGAGGATATTGTCATTCGGATATTTATCAATCATATTGACACTAGATGGTTTTTAAATATATTTAATAAAAATAATATATTTTAAAAATATATATTCCTTTAAAAATAAGTTTATCCATGCATGGAATGCAGAACTTTTAAGAAAATGGAAGCCAACCATTTTCTTAATGGTTGCAAATAACTGTGTTATTAACTACTAATAACATAGTAGTTATTTGGCAAGCATATTCATTTCATGCAGTTTACCTTATTTTACTTTCATTGCAGAAACTGTTTATTTCAGATTTTTTACAACATGTATATGCACATCTGGTAGGATCACAGTTTTTCTTTGTGTAAGAAATACACACAGTAAACTGACTGGCCTGAATCCTGGTAAGAAAACCTTGAGTAATCTAGCGAGGTAGTATCCAACACAACTTTGCTTAATGATGATTGTTAGGACAAAGATTAGCTAAAGAAACACAAAATATGTTGAACCTAATCAGACCTTAAAGGTTAAAAATTAAGTTAGTCAATACACTGAATGCAAATTGCCTGTTGTGAACAACTTGTGTCTTGAGGTGTAGTAAACGGTGACCTTCACTGGCCTTTCTAAACACAAGTACTTGGTTTAGAACGTTTTAGAACTTAGTACTTCAGTATGTAGTGCCTAGAAAGGTTGAAGGGAAGGAGAGGTACAAACCTGGTGAATCATAAAGTACAGACTATGAGACAGCCGGCTTCATCTAGCCTCCACATCTGCACACAACAGCCTTTAATCCCACACACTGCCAGATTAATTTTAAAGCCGCTTTTAGAGCTTAAACTCAGTGTCAGAACTCTTAATGCAAACCAACATGCAGCTAGAAATACAGATGTGCAAAGTAGAGCTTGAAAATATCACTATTTTTCTTCTGTGTTGAACAATTCTGACCAAATTTGTAATTAAATCACAGAGCAATAATTCATTTCTAGTTTTATAATCTAGATCCATACTTAGATCAACATCTGATCCATAACTTTGATTTTATTTATTTATTTCAAACAGATTTTCAAAAATAAGAAAACAAGCAATCAGTAGGACAGAGAAAACGTGCATACATAAACAAGAACAAAATAATTTGTTTCTCTAGCAATAATTTGTTCTGGTTTAGATTATTGTAACCATATATAAATATATAAACAAAATAAGTAGGACGTTATCCGAACAGACGGTGAAGAATAACCAGTGACCATTTTCATCCATTTTACTTTAAATTATCTGACCCTGGAAGTTAATTTTGCTATTTAGAAGAATAGCGACCCCTGCTGATCTTAAGGAGTCATGACAAAAATAAGCTTAATCTCCCCATTGTTTAGACCAGGTGTGTCAAACTCCAGTCCTCAATGCTGGTATCCTGCAGTTTTTAGATGTGCCACAGGTACAAAACACTGGATTGAAATGGTTTCATTTCTTCCTTCTTGTGTAGATCAGTTCTCCAGAGCCTTAATGACCTAATTATTCTGTTCAGGTGTGGTGCAGCAGAGGCATATCTAAAAGTTGTAGGGCAGTGGCCCTCCAGGACTGGAGTTTGACACCTGTGGTTTAGACTAAAAGTTGCTGTCTTCATGCTTTGAATGAGCTTCCTGTAATATTATGTTACAGAACAAATGTAAACTTTTCCTTTTAGTTAAGTCTCTCAGGCCTCTTGCATTAACAGAAATGAGTGAAAGTTCACTTTTCAAGTTAAACATAGAAAATGAATAATAATAAAAAAAGAAAAACATCTGAACAGTTCTTGGATGGGCTTTTTTATTTCTTTTTTTTTAAATTTCCTTTATTTAAGCAGTTAAACCCTGTTGAGATCTAGATCTCATTTTCAAGAGGGACCTGGGCAGAAGTTTGCGATACACAGCAACCTGGTTACAAAATAAAACTAATTAATACATATGCACAAGTACCTGAGAAGAAATTGAAGTGTAGGTAACAAAACTCTTAAAATAACAAAATTACCTGAACTCGGAAAAGTAATTTGTTTTGCATTGATAAATGCGTATGAATCTTTAAACGCCGCCTTTATCCCAGCTTTCCGTGCTTGCTTTGGGCCACACAGCCAGTGGTGCTTCCCAATCTTCTTTGGTGAGATCCTCAGCGAATCAGATTTTGAGCTCTCTCTGTCTTGTGTCTTCATCTTTTTCCACTTTTAAGCCATTAATATACAAATTTCCTTCGTCTTTTATAGTGGTCTGATTATTCAGCTTTTCTTTCTAAAGCTTGGGCTTTCTTTGTCAGTTCGCATTTGTGGTTTTAAGTTGTGTTATCTCTTTTTCCATCTTTTCGTTTCTATCTTTACAATCTTGGATTTTGGGGCTGCTAAACTCCACTGCTTTAGCTATATTTGCAGTGGAGAGCATGTTCCGTTTAATTTCTTCACCAAAGTTCAGCATCATTTTCTGTAGATTTTCAACTGCTTCTAAAATCTTGGCATTAGATGCATTTGAACTAACCACCTCGTCTCCCAATGTCTTCTTGTGTGGTACTGGGGGCGTGCGCCATGATGTTAAGGCATTTTTAGGCCCTTTGGTATTGGTGTCCATATTTTGTGGGTGTCAGTAGATGTAGATGTGTGTTAGCAGAGCCTTTTCAGCTTTTTTGTTAGCATTGCTATTAGCCATTATTGTTGTTGTTTTTCTCTTGACTGTTATCTTACACATTTTCACTATACGCTTTTTTTTAATTAATATTATTATTTCAGGTTGATACTCCTCTTTTGTGCCAAGTCAGGATTTCATAGATGTTCAACTATGTATTTTCTGAGCTTGCTACCCAGAGCTCTTCACAGCTCTTAACAATAACTTTATATTGTATATATATATATATATCTAGCATAGCATACGCAATCTAAAGTAGACCTGAAATAATATTTGAAGCATCTAAATATATCCATACAGTCGTTCCTACAGAAACATTAATGGAAGTGTTGCTTCTGGGAAAGTTAGCATTAAATGTTCCATACAGCAAAAATGTCTAGCTGCAATGCATGTACATAAACAGTGTGGCTCAGAAATTACAGGGAAACATTTCTTTATCAGTTGGTTAAAGTTAACTAACTTCAGTTAAACTGTGAAAGGAGCTCACCTGTGATTCAGAAATGTGTTGTCCTTCTTCTCCTTCTGAACGCGCAAAAATAGCAGAAATTTGATTTCAAAGACTAGCCGCATCCTGATAAGGACCAGGCCTACAGGGCTCTCAGCACCATGATCTAGCACTTGCTAGTTAGCAGCCTTAGCTAGTGCACTGGGACTATACTGTGGTGAGTTCAGGACACCACAGTATGCTGAGGCATTGCTCAACTGTAGGATCAGAGTTAAAAGAATCTTGCTGCAGATGCTGCTGGATCAAACAGAAATACAAACTAGATAATTCTTTGTTTACATGACAAATAACAGTAACTCCATTAACTGTAAACCATGCTGTTTAACACAATAACAAAATGAAAAACTCTCCAGATTATTCTCAACTAAGTTGATTTCACCATTTTTATGCTTTTGAATAACACTAGAATAGCTCTTTATTGAAGTTTCACAAATCAAATAAAGGTTTCACAAATCCGACACTTGGTTTTAAATATTCTGCTATTAGTTGAGAATAATCCAGTCCAGGTTTGAAGAGTCTAGGTGTTATTGTTTTTTAGCTAGAGTAAATTAAAGATGCTGACCGTAGTGAAAAATTATGTGGAAATGCCCTTTAGCCATTTCCTGAATTGGAAGCTGCATTTGGAAACCAACTTCAGCTTCGTCCAAGCAGCAGGGCCTAACATACAGTTCTCTTAATGTATGACAAATCTATGGGCGACATAAAATTAAACAATCCCAAATACATCATTTAATCAAATCCTCTCATAAATGATGGTGGCATCAGCTGTAGGAGTTTGCCCTACAATCGGTGGATCGCCAGTTCCATCCCTGGTGTCCCTTTGAGATTTCAGTTTGATATATGAAAGGCATTATACATTTAATAATTAAAAAAGAAAAGAAACCAAAATATCACACCAGCATTCTATTCTTTGTAAATTATTTTTGCAGTCTGGTTTAAGGTTTTACATCATTAATATAAACATCAGCAAAGTTTGTAATTTTGGCTGATTAATACCGTTAATTTTAGGGTAATTAGCTGCTGGCAACATTACAATATTTTTTTATATGAATTTTACAATTACTTAGATATTTACAATAGATTTCTGTGTTTTCTTCATTTCATGACCGTCAAAATCACTTGAAATATATTTTTATTGAGTTATTGTAATTCCATGTATTTTCTTCGGTAATGTTCTTCTTTATATTACGGTCAGAAACTGTTGATATTTTCCAATATTTTAACTGTGAAATTTACGGACTTTTTTTTTTTTACAGTGTTGACTTACGGTAATTCCATCTATTTTCCACGCTAATAAGATGTTTTGGATATTACGGTCAGAAACTGCTGGTATATTACCATTTTTCACCGTAAAATTTACGGACTTTTTTTTTTTTACAGTGTTGACTTACGGTAATTCCATGTATTTTCCACGCTACTAAAATGTTTTGGATATTACGGTCAGAAACTGTTGGTATTTTACCATTTTTCACCGTAAAATTTAAGGACTTTTTTTTACAGTGTACACTGTGTACACAATAATTACGCAAGTTGTAGTTCTGAGGATTAATTTTATTGTTTAACAATTACAGCGCTCTCGGCACTAGCGGAACAAGTCACCGTTGGGCTGGGGCTAATGACCGGGCCCTTTATAAATAATAAAGCTCATAATATAACTTTACAACATAGACATGCCTGCAACAGCAGGGCTTACAAGCTTCACCACCACAGAGAGCGACTCTGAAGTCCATAAAACAGACAAAGTATAGCAAACCAAGAGAACAACAGAAACTTCAGGTTCCGTGGTCACTAATGATAAAACAACACAAACTCAAAGCAGTTCAGCACCACGGATAGCGATCGGATAATTTTGACACTATCTATTTCAGCTCAGAGCCTGGAGCAGCTAGCAACTGCTGAAGCTAGGTTTATTGTTGATGCGTTGAACCAGGTATGCAGCAGTGCGTGTTGAAGCGGGCACATAGCGGCACGCGCCGAACCCCCCAGCTCGCGCAGCATGTCGCAGCGCCTCGTGCAAGGCCACCTCGAGTCTTAGTAAACAGGTGTTCTGACTATCAGTGCTACCGCGTCAGATTTTCCTACCATATCACGGATAGATAGCTAAGTCTATCTGTCGGTGCTACACATCTAAAACTTACGGTTGGTGGCCCTGAGGTGCAAACCACTACAACATTAACGAATAACGAAAACACTACAACATCAACAAAAGCACTACAACCGTTAATGAAAACGGAAAGGGTATGTCCCAGTTGGAGACCTGAGAAATCGCTGATTGGACAATAGGCATGAATACGTATTCGCTGAGTCCTACTTACGTCACCGCCATCTTGAAAGTGGCAGTGGAGAAAACCTGCTGTGTGGACTAGTTTCAACGGTTTTACTGTACAAAGTGGACCCACTGCCTTTACGTTATGTTTTTTAATTCATATCTTGAAATAGCAAATGCACTTTGAATTATGGAATTGTGTTAATACACTGCCTGGCCAAAAAAAAGTCGCCACCTGGATTTAACTAAGCAAATAGGTACAAGCCTCCTATTGGATAAGTACTGCATAGGCGATTATCTTTCAGCTGGCAACAAGTTATTTAACCCCAGCTGATGCAATGAGTAACTCCTCATTTCTTAAACAACCATGGCAAAAGACACATCCTATGGTCGTGGAAAAGACGTTAGTCTGTTTAAAAAGGGTCAAATCATTGGCATGCATCAAGCAGAGAAAACATCTAAGGAGATTGCAGAAACTACTAGAATTGGGTTAAGAACTGTCCAATGCATCATTAAAAACTGGAAGGATGGTGGGGAACCATCGTCTTCCAGGAAGAAATGTGGTCGGAAAAAAATCCTGAATGATCGTGATCTGCGATTACTTAAACGTTTGGTCAAATCAAATCGAAGAAAAACAACAGCAGAACTCAGGAGTATGTTTAATTGTGAACGCAAAAGCATTTCCACACGCACAATGCGAAGGGAACTCAAGGGGTTGGGATTGAACAGCTGTGTAGCCGTAAGAAAACCTCTAATCAGTAAGGCTAACCAGAAAATAAGGCTTCAGTTTGCTAGGGAGCATAAAGATTGGACTCTGGAGGAATGGAAGAGGGTCATGTGGTCTGATGAGTCCAGATTTACCCTGTTCCACAGTGATGGGCGCATCAGGGTAAGAAGAGAGGCAGGTGAAGTGATGCACCCATCATGCCTAGTGCCTACTGTACAAGCCTGTGGGGGCAGTGCTATGATCTGGGGTTGCTGCAGTTGGTCAGGTCTAGGTTCAGCAACATTGTGTGCCCAAAGAATGAGGTCAGCTGACTACCTGAATATACTGAATGACCAGGTAATTCCATCAATGGATTTTGTCTTCCCAAATGGAACGGGCATATTCCAAGATGACAATGCCAGGATTCATCGGGCTCACATTGTGAAAGAGTGGTTCAGGGAGCATGAGACATCTTTTTCACACATGGATTGGCCACCACAGAGTCCAGACCTTAACCCCATTGAGAATCTTTGGGATGTGCTGGAGAAGGCTTTGCGCAGTGGTCAGACTCTCCCATCATCAATACAAGATCTTGGTGAAAGATTAATGCAACACTGGATGGAAATAAATCTTGTGACACTGCAGAAGCTTATTGAAACAATGCCACAGCGAATGCGGGCTGTAATCAAAGCTAAAGGCGGTCCAACAAAATATTAGAGAGTGTGACCATTTTTTGGTGGCGACTTTTTTTTTGGCCAGGCAGTGTATGTTCATGAATACATCACTGTAAATGTATGTGTGTGTGTCCATCAATTAAAAACGATTTATCAGAATCAGCTGTATCAAATGTAATTATTGTGCCCCAAAACAATGAAATAATCACATCAAAAAGTTTGAAACGTTGTCCTTTGCTTTTTTCCCCCATTCCTATATAATAATGTATAGGATTGTGTCAGTGGCATTCATTAACTTGAAATATTTTTCAGAATGGCACTTTACAAAGTTCGGTCCATTTACTTGTATTAGCTTGCTGGTAGATAAGCCACTTTCAATATGGAGGACGCTATAACGTATCGCAACAACGGGCCGACCCGTTCAAGCGATAACTTCCGGTTCAAAAGCGCTGTCAGCGATTTCTCAGGTCTCCAACTGGGACATACCCTTTCTGTTTTCGTTAATGTTGTAGTATTTTCGTTAATGTTGTAGTGGTTTGCACCTCAGGGCCACCGTAAAAAACTGCTACCGTCATGTTTACAACCCGAAAACTATAGCTGGTTGTGTTAATGCTAAATATATTGGATAACATTATTTGAGTGACGGGACTGAAGTGGAAGCTTAAGAGTTATGCTTAGCATAGCATTGGAACAATTTATATACATGACGAAACCACAAGAAGATCACTTCCTTTATCTGAATATCCTACCCATTTAAAATGAAAAGCTATAGATGTATGCACTAATCCTTTTATTCGAATATCCTACGTTTTTAAAAGTATTTTAAATACAGAGGTGTTTGTAAGAATAAAACGGTATCAGACAGGGAAAACAGATTTTTATTGAAATTAAACACAGACATCTACAAACAAATCACCGCAACTCTTTTTTGCGCATTAATACATTGTATGGCAGACTTTATCAAATGCAGCGCAGCCATAATGTGTCCACCGAACTGCGCAGGTTACTGTGCTCCTGATATGATAGGATATTCTATACAGTACACTAACATTACACACACAGCTTCAATCCCACATAGTATCGTTACCAATCTATTTAGCAAGGTTTAATAAATAAAAAAGTGTAATTAAACTAAGACATTTTAAAGTATAAGGACAAAATAGCCCACAAAAGAACGTATTTTGTCCTAATTAACCTCCAAACAAATTACAGTAGTAACGACATTGCAGACAGCAAACTAAAGCTTATAAATATGTTTACAAGTTGCCTGTCAGTTAAACTACAAACATTCAGTAATAGCATCATAATGAAAGTCAGGTATAAAATAGATTAAATAAAGATTACCGTAATCTTCGATTAAATAAAACCCATGAAACGAAACTTATTAAGTTTATATTATTAATTAATTTGGTCAATTATTAAGACTTAAAAGAAAGATTAGAGCACTCCTGTATGAGTTTAGAAGATGTCTGTAAAAGTGATGTAAACTAATTTTAGTATGTTTATGTTTTAGCTTATAAATATTGTTGGTTTTAATTTCATACTTTTATGTAATTTAACAGCTGTTGCCATGACCACAGATGAAGTGGAAAGTCACCAGAAAAAGCCAAAGCAGCAGCAGGAAGAAGCTGGCCAAGATTCTCAGCTGCATTGTCATGAGGATGACAACCTCCAGCCTCAAAATCAAAATTCTACCAGCCGTGGTCTCTCTCGCCTCTTCTCTTCCCTCCTTAAACGGCGTTCACAGTATGACAGTGAAGGAGGACAGAGAGAGGATGAGGAAGATGAAGCTAAAGCTCCTATTGCTGATCCTGAACCTGAATTGAAAATAGAGGGAGAGGTTGCCTTGGACCAACATTCAGTCAGCAGTGCAGAGGTTCAGGTAAGCTGTGAAAATGCATTTGCTGTCTTACAGATGTTTTAGATCTTAAATTTTAATATAAGGCACAAAACAATTTTTTATAATGATTTAGTTTCTCGATCAAATGGTTCTACTCCAACCAGCCTTACCCTTGTAAAATTATGAACACAATTTGAGGGTTTCATTGTCACTTTGCAGACAATATCGAACAGGGTAGAACCTATACTGATAACTCATTCAGGATGTCACACAAAGAACCCAGAACAACATTTAAAGCAGGACATGTCTCCCCTACCTCTGTTGAACACTGTTACATGACTCAATAATAAAAAGAACCAGATTGGACAAAAATGTGATCTACGGGGAAATTGAAAGGCCAGAACTAATTGATCTAATGGTTTTCAGTTCCATAAGACAGCACAGGTGTTTTAGAGAATATTCTGTAGGCTGATAGGACAAATCTAGAATTTTTGGAGAATTTGTTTGCGTTTTGTAGGTGGAGTAAAACACGTGAAGAATTTCAGAAAAAGAACATCAGACCACTAATCAAACATGTGATAGAGTGATGGTGTGGTTCTGCTTAGCTGTGTCAGGATCTTGTGACAGATCCATGAATTCTGCTCTCTAGCAGAAAACTCTGAAGGAAAAGATTTGGCATTCAATTCTGACTTATGTAGCTTATTTAGTGTGGCAAACATCCATCTCTGAAAACCAAAGAGAGTTTTGGATTGGCCTAGCCTAGTCAAAGTCTGGACTCCCCTTGACATGGAGTGGCAACTGCTCACTTATACTAAAACCATGCAGTGTGGCAGAATTTATACACCACTGTATTGCCAGAATTAATACAGAGGTGTATTGCCAGAATTAATACAGAGGTGTATTAATTCTGGCAATACAGTGGTGTATAAATTACACCACTGTATTAATACACCACTGTATTAATTCTGGCAATGAGTCTGTTACACAATAGTGAACTGTTGATGGTAGTCGTGTCTGCCAAGGTGGCACAACCACTTAATAGCTTTTGGAGTCATTTCTTTTTTATGTAGGACCAGCTTGTTTGGATATCTTTTTTCCCTTTGATAAAATTTGTTTCTTGTTTTTACATAGTTTTTTTTGTCTAAACATAAAATTAGTTTCATCTGAAACATTTAACTTTCATAAAACAAAACTTATAAAGCACTTTAAGTTTAAATTAATTTCTGTTTTTCTGACTTATTAGCTAAATTAATTGTTATCTGGCTCCTTTAGAAAATGTGACAATATACGTTTCTGCCAAAATAAACCAGATGTTTATGAAACTGACTAAAATACAGATTTTTTAATATTGTTCTTTAAAGGTAGAACATTAATTTGACCCTCTTGCTTTCTGTATCTTCCATTTATATAATTTATTCCAGAAGAAACATACTCCTTGGAGGAAGTATGCATCTTATTAGCCATAAGCTTAATTGTATCTATATGTTCACCCATTACACTTCATTAGTTTAGTTTAACTCAGCCCCTAAAGACAAATGTAAAGCTGCCTACTGTCCAAACAAATTCTTAAAGAATTTAGAACAGAGTGTGGTACCATCATTAAAATTAAATTGTCAGGCTCTTCAGGCTGAAAAGAAAGATGCAACTGAGGACATGATTGGAAAGGTGAAGGAGAAGAATGACCAAAAGGGAGAGGCAGTGGTTCTGGACAAGGAGGAGGACAAAGAGAAGGAATTTGGTTCTGAAAGAAGGGGTAAGGAAGATAAGGAGAAGACAACAGAGGAGGAGGCCAAGACACCCAGAGCTCCACGTCGACCAAAGACACTGCAGATCAAAGTCACACTGCTGGATGACGCTCTGTTTGAGTGCGAGTTGGATGTAAGGATTTTTAACTTTTCTATGTAAAAAATGCTTTATCTCTGTTAGTTGGGTTATACTTCAGTGCAGAAAGGCTGTCATGCTGTTCTCTGACATTTCTAAACACATGTTGTCTAAACCTTATATAAACAAGTAAATGTAAAAAGTACAACAGCTAACATCCCTTCACTACAGTGACTTTTCAATTATAGGGAACACCAAACAGCATTAGGAATGTGAGCAGCACTGATTTCCAATGATGTCATGTGCCTAAACCGTAAAAACATAAAAGCAAAAATAAAATGTTTTTAATGCAAAAAGTGTTTTTAAAAATAAAAAATGTTTTTTTGAGCGTAGACTTAGATAATTACTACTAAAGAACACCAAGATTTAAAACTGCAGTAACTTTTATGAAAAAAAAAAATATATATATATATATATTTTACATATTTCTTAAGCTGACCATTATGTCATGACTAATATAAGAAAAATAATCTGTGAAAAAAAATGTTTTGCAGAAATACACCCCTCAGTCATCAGAGCAAGGAGGAGTGTCTTAGTGCTGTCAGTCATTGCTCCACCATCCACTTGTTCTCTGCTATGGGTCAGGAACTACTGTAAGGCTTGTTAGCATTGCCACCGATGATGGTGGATAAATGGTTTTCCAGAGTTGTTTTCTCCACCAATAGTACATTGAGCAGCATTGTTTGACTGCATTAAGACCCTCTTCCTGGCTCTGATTGGTTACTTTTGACTTGGTACACTATGACAGCATACAGTATATTTGCACAAAAATACCTGAAAACTCCTCAATGAGATCACATCCTCTCCTTTCCATCACAAATTGGATGACCTTTTATGTCCCAGTGTGATTCATAACAAGTAGTGCGAAGTGCAGATATACACCCAGGTAAGTAAAGCATATCTAGCAAAAATTGGAGCAAAATTTTTGTTTAAATTTAAACTCTTCTGATTAAATTTAAAATATTTCTTTCTCTTGATGAAGTCTTCTTAATGCTTTGCAGTACACACAATCTAATTTGTTAATTAGTTTAGATGTATGTGAGTGTGAACTTCATTGTCTTTCCATGTCTGCAAATATGTTAGAAACATGCCAAAGGCCAGGAGCTGTTCATGAAAGTATGTGATCACCTTAACCTTCTGGAAAAAGACTATTATGGCCTGGCCATCTGGGAGACCCCCACTATGAAGGTGAGAGCACTTATCATAAATCTAACATTTTCTTTCTACTCCATTCATACAAAAGAGTATCTTATAAAAATGTATTGAATAAATGAACCTGAGATTATTGTATTCATGGAGATTTAATAGACATCATACATTCTTCTTTTGTTCTGACAGACTTGGATGGATTTGACCAAAGAGATTCGTAGGCAAGTGCAAGGTGAGCGAAATATACAAATAAATTGCAGATTCTGTTTTGACTTCTTTGCATTATTATATACTTATTCCAAATCACTCTGGATTTTGTTCTTCAGGGGCCAATTATAATTTCACTTTTAATGTGAAATTTTACCCACCGGATCCAGCCCAGTTGTCAGAGGACATAACAAGGTACATCATGCATCCTGCTGTTTAGTAATTGGAATGTTATTGTATTTAAACTTCCCAGTTTTGCCCTAAGGGAGGTAAATGTTAGTGATTTGATGAGTTCTGTCATTTAATTTACAACACCACTTCAAACGGCAACAAATTAAAAGGTAAGAGTTTGATACAAAAAGTCTCTTTAGAGTTTGAAATGGAGCTGCAAGTCAAATTTGAATTATGCTAACAAGTGAAATAAATTTGAACATAAAAAGGACTGGTTGATAAGTTTCAGGTGTTGATGACATAATCCTAAAATGTGCAGTACTGGCTCCAGCTATACATAGAAAAAAAACAAACTCCTGTCTCATTAGTGGTGTTTTTATTAATTTCTTCCACTCCATCATTTAATGAGTTTCGTGTAAATTCGAACCCTGTTCAATTTCACTGCTGTATTTTTTAACTCCTACACTTAAAATAATGAAAGTTTTGAGTTAACATTAATGTCTGAAAAATAGCACAGCAAGAAGTGTGTTATGAAGACAGTTATGACAAGATAGGTCCATGCTGTGGGAATATCAGTTATTTTTTTACAGTAGAACTGTTAGATTTGACTCTTTGATTATGAGTTTATATTTATTTTCCGTTTCTTTAGTCTTACACAAATATTCAAGTAATGTTAAATACTTTCTGTGAAAATTCTGCTAATGAAAGCATTACTACTCACTGATCCTCCGATAAGGCTGTGAGTAAGGTGAACTACTTAGATTTTACAGTATATGTGGCTGGAAGATGCATAATAGTGCCCCTATAAGGACAATCAGATACAAGAAAATTAAAAAAATAAAAAATTACGCAAACTCGTTGCTTAAAAAAAATTTAAGCATAGTAAGCTGAAGATTGCTTTGCTTTGGTTAGTGTGTAAGTAAACCTAATTTATATTAAGTAAGCAGTACTAACTCATATGGACCACTGAAAACAAAAAGAATTATGACCTGACTTTAATCTCAGAATTCTGAGATTAAAGTATTTCCAACTTTCTGGTGTAGCATCTCTGGCCCGCATGTCGAAATTTCACATGAACGAATTACGCCACGTTGTTTGCTCATCTGTCTGTCACCTCACCAAGCAAACTCCATAGAAATGAATGGAGATGGAGCAGCAGTGTCTCCTGTCACCATGTTACCATCACCTCAGTTACCTGGAGGGCTCCTGGTCTCCTACCACAGAGTCCAGTGAGGAGGAGTGAGCTGGGGAAACGCAGGTTTAAAAACCAAACGTAACAGCTGCAGTCTGGGAGGCTTTGGATTCAATCTGAATGACTGTGGTGAACCACTGAACATGTGGAGCCGCTATGTTGTAAAACAGTAGCAACTAATCAATAACCAACATATCTGCACCTAAAATGCACAGATGTCGTTTGCTTGCTTGGGGACCAATCTACTGACAATCACTGGGGTGCAGTGGTGGTTTCTGGTATGTGCAACATGGGCAACCGCCCAGGGCAGCATCTTGTGGGGGCGGCTGCTTTTCCCCTCTCCCATCAACTGGAGGATCTGAATGTGAACAGTGCCTAATTCAACCCCCCCAAAATCCCTTCCCAATGTTTTATAATTAAAAGGTCCAGTGCTAAATGTTCTTTTGAAATTAGTTTATTGATCCCTGAGAAAGGTGTATTTGCATTGTTAGACAATTTTTATGCTATGGTCTCAAAATGACAATATTATCATTTATCACAATAATTTCTGGGACAATTAATCGCCCAGCAAAATTTGTAATTGTGTTAGGGGGGCAGGACATGAAATATCTCATTCACTTAAAAAAAAAATCACAGCAAAACAAGTTGCTGTAAAATGCACCTCAGAACAGGGGTAAACAAAGAGTCTGTGGTGCTACAATCACAAGGGATTCAGATCAAAGCATTACAGTTCCACTTTTTATGGAACTGCAAAGCATGTAAATCATGTTTTTTGCATAATTCACATGCAAAATGCTAGGATTTAAAAGCATGATATATACTCTTTAAAATAGTATTGCTCAAGTAGAAGTAAAAAGTACTTCTAGAAGTACATGTTTTGCGAAAACTTCTAATTATGTCCAAGTGTGATTGAGAGTCATTGCTTTTGGGCTCTTAATTTCAAATTTGGAGGAACAGATGACTTTCTTCAATCTATTTGCCTATACTCCGAACTGAACTTGGAAATAAATTTGTTCAGTTTTCTGCTTCATCTTCTTGGAACCAATTGCAGAAATACTTATAGGGACTGCTGTCTCTACATATTTTATGGCTGTTCTTATTGATAGAGGAAAGAATGAAAGCAGCAATGTAAAGAGACATACTGTATAACAACCTCATTGTTCTGGACTGGGATGATGATTTATTTGTCAGCAAGACAAAGACCCAAAGCATATGGACAAGATCTGAAAGGAGTGGCTCCAACCCCAGTCTGAAAGTCATGGAGTGGCCAAGCTAGAGTCCAGACTTGAATCCGATTGTACGTCTCTGGAGAGATCTGAACATGTCTTCACTAACATCTCCCATCCAACCTGATGGAGCTGGAGAAGAACTGCAAAAAAGAATGGGTGAAACTGCCTAAAGATAGCTGAGCTAAACTTGTGGCATTGCATTCAAAAAGACTTGAGGCATGAATTGCTGCCAAAGGTCGATCAAAAAAGCATTAAACCTGTGAATACTTATGTAAATTTGATTTGTTGGTTTTCTGTTTTTAATAAATTTACATAAATTTCAAAAAAACATTTTTTCATGTTGATATCATGGAGTATTTGTGTGTAGAATTGAGGAAAGAGATTAATTTAATTCAATTTGGAATCAGTTTCAACAATCCCTTTCAGACATTTTAAATTCAAAAATACTTTGCTGATCCCAGAGGGAAGTTAAATGTTGTTGTAACTCATATAAATTTGAATTCTTCAAAGAATTATTGTAGATAGTGATGACTGTTGGCAGGAAAAATCTGCCAAGAACTGCGGACTGTATTACAATGAATTTGAAGAAGCCTCTGACTGAAGACACTGTTTTCCCAAGACAGTCTCATGAAAAGGATGGTCAGGGTTGTTCACAATTTTCTTGATTTTACATCGAATCCTTTTTTGCATTGTCTTCTCCAGAGGCTCCACAGTAGACCCAGAACAGAACCAGCCTTCTTTATCAGGCTGTTGAGCCTTTTTAGGTCTCTGGTTCTGATGCTGCTGCTCCAACAGATGACGGCAGAAGAGACGAAACTCTCAACAACAGACTTATAGAAGCTTTGCAGCATCTTGCTGCAGAGCTTAAAGGATCTTAGCTTCCTCAAGAAGTCCAGTCTGCTCTGTCCTTTCTTACAGCCTGCTTCACTGTTGTGTCTCTAGTCCAGTCTGACCAGGCAAACACAGAGGTATTTATATTCATCAACAACCTCCACTTCTTATCCCATGATGGAAACAGGATTTAATCTAACCCTGTTTCTCCTGATATCTACAATCATCTCCTTTATTTTGTTCACATTCAAGATCACATACCCAGCCTCTTGTCCATCTTTGATACACCCAACAACTGCAGTCATCAGAGTATTTCTGTAGATGAAGTCGGACTTGTGCTGGAAGTGTGAAGTGTATAGAGTGAAAGGAATAGTGAGAGTACAGTTCCCTGTGGTGCTCTTGTGTTGCTGACCACCTGGTTAGACACTCAGTTCTTCAGTTTCACAAACTGTTGTCTGTTTGTTAGGTAGTCATATATAGATCAAGGCGATTGTTGAGGCCTCCTCTTGCGTCTTCTGGAGTTTCTCCCAGAGAAGATCAGGCTGCATTGTGTTAGATACACTGGAGAAATCAAAGAGCATGATTCTCATGGTGCTGCCTGCTTTGTCCAGATGACAGTGGGGTTTGCTGAAGCAGTGTATGATAGTGTCTCCAACTCCATGGCAATAAGCAAACTGCGGGGGGTTTTGATATTTGCTTGTTTGCGTTCTCAAGTGGGCCAACAGGAGTCTCTCCAAGACCTTCATGATGTGGGATGTCAGGTCATTGATCAGTCAGTAATGACAGATGGGTGAGTTTTCTTTGGTATTGGAACCAAAAGGAGCAGCAACATCTCCTGATTTGGTCCTAATTTTACTTCTTCCATGACTCTTGGAAGAAGAGTCGTGGACTCTTCTTCCAAAGACAAACCTTTGGAAGAAGAGTCCATGACTGAGGTGGAAGATGGACGGGAAAGCTGTGGGTCAGAGGAAGGTGGGATGTCTGTTTGTGTGGGTGCAGGAGAGGATGATAATGAGCTTGTCCTCGAACTGAGCCTGTTGTAGAACATGTTCAGCTCATTTGCTTAAGTTCAGACTTCCATTAAAAGCCCATTTCAGTTTTACTTGAAAAATTGTAACTGTTGAATTATTTCTGTTTTGTACATTAAAGGTACTACCTGTGTCTGCAGCTGCGGAAGGATATCCTACAGGGCCGCCTTCCTTGCTCATTTGTTACCCTGGCTCTGCTAGGTTCTTATGCCTTGCAGTCAGAGCTGGGTGAGTACGACCCTGAGGTGCATGGCAATGATTATGCTAAGGAGATGAAAATGGCCTCAGGTCAGACAAAGGAGCTGGAGGACAAAATGATGGAGCTGCATCGTACATATAGGTGAGATTACAGTCTAAGTCAATCAGTGATGAAAATGGTTTTTACATTCCCAAATTATTATCTATGTCTTTATTAATAGAGTTCTATGTTTTTGGACTGCATTTTATTATCTGAGGCACTTTAATTGTATTGTTCAACATTGTTCTTTGATTTCTCCAGTGTATCTAACACAAAGCAGCACATTATTAATGAATGGCTCATTCATTAATAATGTAGAAAGATATATTTTGGTTTTACTATTTTTCAGTGCATAAATTGTTACATTTCTATTTCCTTCTTTTGGCAGGATAATGTGTCCAGCTCAGGCAGACCTGATGTTTTTGGAGAATGCCAAAAAACTCTCTATGTATGGGGTGGACCTTCACCAGGCTAAGGTAAGCTTAAGTGGGCTTTTCAGTTTCATTTCCCCAACATTCATGTACAAGTCATACAATAACGGATGCAAGAGGACACTGGCCCACTTGGCTGCCCCTTCCCCATCTAATTAAGATTGTCAAAAGTTTGTTTAACACTACTGGCCTTGCTTTCCTAACTGTTTTTGGTGTTCTCTCAAGCTACATTACCTCTGGATTTTACCTCAGTCTGGTTATCTGCTATTAAGGTGTGGTTTTTCTACCACGGCTGTGCATAGCTAGCTTACCTGGCATGTTCTGCTCTCCCTGCTGTCTCACTCCATCGAGACTACCTTGGAACATTCGCCCAACCTATAACCGATGATGCAGTTCCTGTCTTCGGTTTGCCTCTTAGCCTTGCTGTAGTGTTTTCCATCCAACACCAAGGCCATGACTCTCTGGTACACCTCTTTGAATCTCCTTCTTCTCAGTCATCACACAACTTTACCAGCAGACCTCACCACAACTTTAAAACAGCATGGACTTCTAGGATGTCACCTTTGCACCCACAGAGGTTCCTGTTGCAAATTTTTCTCCCAAAAATGGTATTCCAACAATCTGATCTCACCATCGCTCCCGCTCCTTTGTGCAACAACTGCACAACATTTGTATACTTCCTCTCTCACATGACTCAATATAATGCCTTCCTTGTGCCATTTTCCACCTTGAGGACACCAAAAAAAGTCTATCAGAGCATCTTTATTCAACACCCGATGTCTCTCCATCCATCCATCCATCCATCCATCCATCCATCCATCCATCCATCCATCCATCCATCCATCCATCCATCCATCCATCCAGGTTGCAGAGGTAGCAACCAGAGTAGGGACATGCAGGCTTCCCTCCCCCTAGCCACTTTGGCCAGCTCCTCCTGGAGTATCCCAAGGCGTTCCTATGCCAGGCGATAGTCTCTCCAGTGTGTCCTGGGTCTTCCTCTGGGTCTCCTCCTGATGGGATTCAAATCAAAATCAAATCAAATGTTATTTGTATAGCACATTTCAGCAGCAAGGCATTTCAAAGTGCTTTACATCATATCAAACACAGAAACACAAAGTCATCAAGTGGGGGGGTTCTTGGTTTTGCATCCATAAAAGGTTTACCGGTTACACTCCTACTGTGTTATATGGAACAAAATACCTATTGGCATTTTTATTCCCACTCACGCTCACAATCACACAGTTTAGAACGATGTAAACAGCCTTTCAAAGGGCTTCCGGCATGAGGCTCCTTACACCTCTTTCACGGAATGTTTCACGGGATGTGGCCAGAACACCTCACCGGGGAGCCATCCTAACTAGATTCCCAAGCCACCTCAACTGTCTCCTCCATGGAGGAGCAGTGGCCCTACTCTTTAGTCCCTACCGTATGACTGAGCTTCTCTCTCTAAGGGAGAACCCAGACACGCTATAACAATATCTGACGGCCATAATTCACCCATCAGATACCGGAAACACGAATTGACGTAACAATGGCTCAAGACCATGACCTTGGATTTGGAGACCCCGATCCTTATCCTGGCTGCTTCACACCAAAGCCAAATACCACTTTAAATGCCTGCTTGACCATTTGGCAGGCACTTCAGGACTCAAGATGTCACTCTTTTTCAAATCTACATGGCTCTTTAGGCACTATTCAATCAGGCAATCAAAATAAAAAAAATTACTTTGCACCTACAGGCTGTTTTGGCTAGTATTTTTAAAGGTATTTGCATTATAATTTTTGCCATATAATGGTGTCAAAGTACTTACTGAACATAATTATGTCATTTGATATCAGTGCTATATTAATCAACTCTAATAAATGAACAACATTTAAAAACCTGCTCAACAAAATGGTTGAGTTGTCACTAGATGGTAGAAGTATCAAAACTACCCTAATTCAAATTCAAATCAAATTGAAAAATACTTTATTAATCTTAAATGGAAATGAAATATTGTTGTATGTGTCATGTTCCGTGTTTTTCTGTGTGTTTATTTCGAGTTTTCTGTGTCTCTGTGTCTCTGTGTTGTCCTGTTCTCCCCTCGATTACTCCCAGGTGTTTCTCGTTCCCTAATTACACTAAATACACACAGGTGTATTTAGTGTCACCTGTGTGTCTGTGTCTTTGTCGGGTCCTCGTCTCATTTTTGGCGTCTGTTCAGTCGTGTGTTGGCGTCTAGTCCATTCGTATGCCTTGTTGCTACCTGCGTTGAGCCCTGGATTCCGCTCAGCAGTGCTGCCTCGGTTTTTGGACTGTGTTGGATTTTTGTTTGTAACTCTGTGCATTAAAACCACCATTTTTACTCCGTACCTGGGTCTACAGCGTCTGCCTCACCACCACACCCCGCACTTCATGACAGTATGTGATATTAATTCAAAACTCTTCAAAGCGTTATTGTTGGTGATGACTTTGGGCAGGAAAGATCTCCTGTCTGTATTGCATCAAATTTGAAGGAGTTTCTGACTAAGGACACTCTGCTTTTCTGAGACAGTCTCATAAACAGGATGGTCAGGGTAGTACATCATTTTCTTAACTTCATGTAAATTCATTCTTTTCATCATCATTTTTCTGAGGTTCCACACTAGTCCCCACAATTATATAAGGACTCTAGACAAATTCTGTTTTAACAAGTGAAATTGACTATTTGCTAAAACACTTTTAATGATTAATACCAAGAAATAAGACGTATTTAAATATTTTCCATGACATATATTGATCTTTTCTTTTTTGAGTTGTGAATCAGAATTCTGGGAACCAAAAATGTTGCATTAAGTCACGCAGAGGGCATCAAAATGTTGTACTTCAGTAGGCTTACCTTGGGCTATGAAAAATTATTATAATATTCCTCATTATTTATTTACAGGCTCACCGCTTTGGGTTTTATTGATATTAAATTTGTGCTAACATATTTTTAGTTTAAAGGAAAAGGCTGTGGACAAAAGAAAAATTTACTGTTTTATGTAGTTATTAGGTTGAAATAACTAAATCCATTTCCACTGCTTAATGTCATTACAAAAACTGCTGCATTGACATGTTTAATCAATAACTGTATGTCATTGGTGATCACAGGTCAGTCAGATCTACATGAATCTCTCCAAGTTGAAGATTAATGTAGGCTGACTGTGATTTACTGCATTAGCGTAAATCTCCAAGACATGCAAGGTGGTGGAATATATTTTTTCTCTCTAACAATGGGAATAGATTTGACTTGACATGTTTTTTTAATCAACAATCAGATCAATCTAACAGGGTTGTTCAGAAGATTGTATTATTTTTACCATACTGCCTCCTTATGGATAACCTAAGTTATTACAATATTCTAATGCAAAGCACAAATCTACAAGATGGACAAATAATTTGCAGCAAGATTTCTTAGAAATTACATAACGAATAAGAACATATAAACTTTAACAGTTGAAGAAAATTATAATTCTAATGATAGTAAGTTCTAAGAACTTATGTTTTGACATTTTTGTTTCATTGTCTACAGAGGTGGGTAGAGTATCCAAAATGTGTACGCAAGTGAAAGCAGCACTACTTCAACATATTTTTACTCAAGTAAAAGTAAAAAGAAGCCAAGTATTCTTTAAAAAAAAAAAGGCTACTCAATTATCGAGTAGCTGATCAAATTATCTATCATTTAATATTTAAAAATTACATAATCTCATAGACCAAAATATAAAACTAAGTGGAAATTTTTGTATTTTAAGTAGCAAAATAACAGTAATTCATGTAAGTAACAAATGACAAAAATCAGACAAAAGAAAATTTTTACAAATCAGTTTCTTTCAATATAAAACTTAGGAAATTTTTACAAAAACTCTAGGTGTGTGCCTTTGTCTGGTGAATGTTTGATTAAAACAGGTTTGTTTTTCATAAGGTGGGTAGAGAATCCAGAAATAGTACTCAAGTAAGACTAGCAATACTTCATAAATAAAAATACTCAAGCAAAAGTAAAAAGTACATTGTGGTAAAAAATACTCCTAAAAGTAACGTTTTTAAAAAACGTTAGTCAAATAAATGTAACTGAGTAAATGTAATTACACTGTAAAATCTAATTATTTCACCTTACTTTAAAAAATTATGCAAAACTCATTGCCTCAAAATTAAGCACAATAAGCTTAAGATCAGTGAGTAAGAAAAACGTCATTTAGTTTAAATAAGCAGTACTAAATCAAGTAGCACAACCAACAAAAAAAAACTAAGTTTATGTAACTTATCATGCATTAACTTAACTTAATTTCTTTAATTTGTGTGAACTGCTTGATACAAATTTAACCCCGCTTAGAATTACTAAAAACCTACAACATACTGCTTCCCACTTAAATTAAACAAACCAATATTCTTGGACATATTCTTGTCCCTCCTCTCTCACTTCTTTTTTATTAAGGTTTTATTGGCTCTAGTGGCCTTTGAGAGTCAGACAGGAAAGTCAGTACTGGGAGAGGGGGAAGACATGTAGCAAAAGTCATCAGGCCAGGACTCTAGTCAAGGACGAAGAACTCCATACATAGGTTGTGTGCTACTCCTGCGCCACAACAGCAACCCTCTCTCCCACTTGACAGAATTACTAATTACATCAAATATTTAAAATACATAACATATATAAAAATATTCTACTGATAAAATATACAGTAAAGATGAATTCACTCTCACTCTTGATCATCACTGTCATTTCCAGGTGTCACTTGTACGTCAGATTTGAAGGAATACAGAAACACAATACAAAGGTTCCAGTTTGGGACTTTTGCATGTAAAAAAATGCAATTAATGATGCAACTAATGATGTTAAAAAAACAAAAACTCATTAAGTTAGTTGACTTTGGTGATATTCTCTATCATAGGTCTACACACAGTAGTGGACCGGTCTTTGACAAAAACATTTTTTTATTGTTGGCAACTAGAGTTAGCATAGCGCTAACAACCTAGTTTATGACCAAGCTCAATTAGAGTGGGCTGGAGAGACTTTTCAACCACATATTCTAAGTAGCTTACTAAAAGTGAGTGTTGATAGCAATTTGATGACAACTAATTTAAGTCAACTTACTACTTTTAATTAAATACCATGATTGTATTTACAGTATAGTTACTACGCAGTTTTGACTGTCTACTTGTTTAATGTTGAATTTCTGGAAGGAGTTTTAGAATGCAAGACTCATTTTACTGTCTCTGCCAGGACCTGGATGGTGTTGACATCATGCTGGGAGTCTGCTCAAGTGGCCTGATGGTTTACAAAGACAAACTGAGAATCAACCGTTTCCCATGGCCCAAAGTCCTTAAGGTGTCCTACAAGCACAGCAGCTTCTTTATCAAAATACGACCATCGGAGGTAGATAACCTTTGTTATTCATAACCAGACTTATTCTAACTATACTGAGAAAATGAATCTGTGGTGAAGTAAATTTTGATGAATCTGTGAAATCAACATTAAAAAAATCAAGTTAGCATCTTTACATAAGTACTGTATATGCAGTATTGAGGTCAAAAATATGTGTTCAAGATACAAGACATTGTAACTTTTTTCAGAAAATTGCTCAAGTACTAAGTCTGTCTTTTTAAGTTCACCCACACAACAAAAAACAATCTTTTTATATCTACTGTGTTTTATTCAGTGTTTCAAAACACCAAATACTCCCCGTAAGCTATCAGAAATCCCAAGCACCAATGGACCAGCAGTGATTTGAAGTACACCGATTAAAATATTCTGCTCTATTTACTTAAAAAATTAAATTAAGTTCAAGTAAGTTGGTGCTTAACTTTCAGGACATTTGTACAACTGATTTCTGTGTTGAAAAATAAAATATGCACTGATGACACAATGTTTTTTTAATAAAGGTTAACAAAGTAATGCTGTTGTTGGTGATGTAGGCAGAAAAAATCATTTTGATGAGAATAACACTTGAGCTTAAGAATGTTGTTTACCATGGAAAAGTCTAGATCAAATTCCTTATTTGTATGTAACTTATAATGTCAAGATGTCTTTATTTCGTTTATGTACTGCTAAACAAAATTGATCAAGTTTGCAATACTTAAATCGCACAACATAACTTCATGTGTTTTTATATGTTGCAATAATT
Source organism: Xiphophorus hellerii (assembly GCF_003331165.1). Taxonomy (NCBI): domain Eukaryota; kingdom Metazoa; phylum Chordata; class Actinopteri; order Cyprinodontiformes; family Poeciliidae; genus Xiphophorus; species Xiphophorus hellerii. The sequence continues at coordinate 25,894,482 of NC_045684.1, forward strand.
GTTTGTTTTTTTAGCACGTAGGATATATGTGACAGTAGAGATTGGCCAGCAAGGTATCCCACAATGCATTGTGCCACCAGCAGCAGCAACTGATAAAGCCACTTTTTAATTTGTCACAAAACTTAGTTTTAAGATGTTTAAGGTGAAAACGTAGACTCCAAAGCTTCAGTTATGAAGTTTACTTTCAGAGCAGTAGAGTGCTTATTGGGTAGTTTCATGCATTTACATTTGCATACATTAAACTGCACCATGAGTTGTATGCTTATTTTCATGGTGTCGTCTAGGAAAACAAGAGAACAAACTGTTACTGCTTTCTATGTTTTCTGTCAAAGTTTGAGCAGAGGGACAAATAAAAAGCAGGCAGGAGCCCGGAACTGTTTCAATTAAGTATTATGTTTTAAAAACGTGATTTTTTTTGAGGCAACAAGTTTGCATAATTTTTTAAGTGAAGTGAACTATTTAGATTTTAGAGTGTACTTGCAAACTTCATTTACTACAATAAAAAGTTCAGTAATTTATACAAAGTTTAGTTTTGCTTAATCTACTTGACACAATTAAGTTCACTTTACTTGGAATTATCGTTTTCATGTAACAAAATAAGAAAGTACTTTAAACAAAGAACGGTCTTGTTTGATCAATATAAATAGATTATGCAAATAGTTGCCTTAATTTTTTTAAGTAGATAGCAATTCCACTGTCAATGACACTTGTCAAGAAAAAATTAACTACCTGTTCTCTACAAGAACCAGTTCTTTATTCCCATCCCTACAAATCAAAAAAAAAAATTAGCAATTAACTTTTAAAATTCTGTTTTGTATTCAACAGACAGAACAGTATGAGAGTGCAATTGGTTTCAAACTTCCCAATTACAAGGCCGCCAAGAAGCTGTGGAAAGTATGTGTTGAACATCATACCTTCTTTAGGTAGAGTATGGTATTTTTTTTTTTACTCTTTTCCAAAGCTTTGCTTTAACGGTTTTCTGTGTTTAAATTTCTACTGTTAAATAATACCCTTTCTTTGTGGACAGGTTAACTTCCACTGAGATGGCCACCACCCCGAGAAAGTTCCTGGCACTAGGCTCCAAATTTCGTTACAGTGGACGGACTCAGGCTCAGACCAGGCAGGCCAGCTCTCTGATTGACAGACCAGCTCCCATGTTCCAGCGCTCTTCCAGCAAGAGGAACTCACGCAGTCTGGATGGAGGTAAAGTGCTGTACATGTTTAAAACACTGGCAATCTAGTTAGTGTGTTACCAGGGGTCCTTTTACAACTTCACATGCTAGTACATGCTTTGACAGAATAGAATAGAAACAGCCTATATTGTCCCGCATACACTTTATTATAACTATTACTCTTAGTTTTTCCTTTCCATAAAAAAAACTTCTGGCTCTCTGCTTTCTATCCACCCAGCCCATAGTCGAAGCAGACAAATGTTTATGGTCAGCTCAGCCTTCTAACCAACTTTAAGTTTATGATAATTATACAAACAATATAGCAGACTTTGGTTATATTGCATTATGTTTTGAGGAAAATTGGACAGTATTTTAATGAATCAGAATGAGACCATATGATTGTATTGTAATAAATAGGATTCTATTTAAGTGGATATAAACTGTTTACCTGGAGGTCTCATTTGTTGTAATTTGGCACTAAATAAAATAAACTATATTGAAATGTACAAAAATTTTTGTTTATGATATTACAAAGAATAATGTGTGTGTTATTTCATTGGAAGTTGAGAGTGAGGTCACTGCATCTCCTTTTTGCCCATCTCAGCAATGGCCACTACACCAGACAACAAATCTAATCGTCCAGTCAGTGCCCCTGTTATGTCACCAGTATCTCCAGGTGAGGCAAAGCCATCACCACTGCTACCCACACTGCCTCGCCATAGCCATCTTGATGGCTCTACACCCAAAAGCCAACGCCATACAGATTGGAAGAGAGAGCTAAAGACAGAATGTAAGCCAGAGCACACCAAGAGTCATAGCCCAAAGCCACAGTCTGCTTCAGAGATAAAGGTAAGGCACATTTCATGGACTTTGTGTGATTCAGTTCAATGCCAATATGGTTTTACTGAATCTAGGACTGCATAAGCTTACTGTGCAAAAATAATTATCAAAGACAATCATGAAAGGTCATACAAATTAGATATTTGTTTTGCATATTCCAATAAAATATTTGGAAATGAAATGCTACAAATTATTTATTTTTATTGCATAGTAATATTTCATATTTACAGTAACTTTGCATGATAAACTGCAAGTGGGCTCTATATTATCGTGTCTCGGTTTTGAAAGTATGAATATAGATAATGAAATAAAATATCCTTCATTAAAAATAATGTGCAGAAAGTACCAAAACTTATACATATATCATAAAAAAGACATGGCTAGTGTACCTATGTACAGATTGTAGCCTGAGATTTCCCTGAAACTAACTAATATTATGAGCTTTATGCTGCTAGACTGTTGCCAAGAGAGAGAGAAGGAACTCCTCATCCATGACCAATAGGGAGAAAGAAAAAAAGAGCCAGGTTTGTTTGCCTGATGCATGATCACTCAGCATGAGAATATCAATTCAGACTCTTTTAGACCTACATCACTTCCTTAAAGTTTTTAAATGACAAAGCAAGAATTAATAAATACTCTCTCTTATGGTTAAGAGAGAGTATTTAGTTTTAAAGAATGAAAGGCAGTATTTTTTTTGCGTATTCCAATAAAATATTTGGAAATGAAATGCTACAAATTATTTATTTTATTGCATAGTAATATTTTAAAATATTTTAAAACACTGGCAATATTGTCAATATTCGTACACCAAACGAATATTGACAAATATAATGATTAACTGACATGAAAATTTGAGAATATTGGAAATTAATATTGCTGTTAATTTCTGGACAATAACCACCACATCTGAAATTGCTTCTCAACTTCAGTTAAACACCATACCATTGTCACATGCTCAAACATATACAAGATAGTCAATCCCCTCCCCTCCTGAAACACTTACACAAATGGGAAAAAGCTGAAAATACATCACTTGGTAATACGCGCCCAATTTTTCTTATGGGACTCATATCGATACATTAGAAATTGAATAACATTGACTGATTGGCCACTCTGAGGTCTTTTACTATGTCCTGACAGTGCAATATGAGACAGATAATCTGTGAGAAAAATCAAGCTTCTCTGCCTTCTCCCTGTGGTCCTACTGCTACCTGCAGAAAATCCCTGTTTGGTCAGAAGCAACCAATCAGAGGCAGGAGGAGGGTCTTAACGCTGTCAATCAGAACGAGGACCTGAGCTGATGATAGTAGGACAACAAGGAGAAAGAATTGGATCTTTCTCCTTGTTGTACTACTACCAGATTATCTGTGAAAAAATAAGGATGTAAACAGTGACATGGACATCCGTACAACAATGAAAGTTTTAAGAAATATGCAAGACACATTTTTCTTAAAGTTGCATACTACGAATTTTACCTAACATCACTCAAGAGGAAATAATTAAGTATAATTTAGGGGTGCACTGAAAAATCAGCCAGCCGATAAATCAACCCTGATTTCTTTAATTTGGAAAGATTGATGATCAATATTCTTATCAACCAATTTTATTTACCTTGGGAAGGGTCTAAAAATCAACGACCGTCCTCTTTTGCTCTGCCATGAGGGAGATTTGACTGACAGACCTGCCCACCAAGTCATGTCTGCATGTTGACAGTTGGCAATAGTCACCCCACTGTTGCCAGCTTAGCGACTTTCTTGAATGTATTTAGCGACATTTCAGACCCAATTGCAATCGGAAGGTCAGTGTTTTTTTAAAACTGCTGATCGGAAATCGACCAGAAAACTGCAGTCGGTGCACCCAGAATAATTTTTCTTAATTTTTTAACCTAGCAAGCTATGTAAAGTAGCATTGTCAAAAGAATCTGGATCTCCGTAAATGCATGTCATTTTTTGCTGTTTTATGTTTGATTTACAAAAGAGGCTTACAGAGAGTTACAAAAGAATTTTCTTTTTCTGATGGGGAAACAGCTCTCTGTTCAGGATAAAAAGATGGAAATGGTTCGAGTAAGGAAGGTTAGCAACATTTTTTTGCCGACTTGCATTATCATCAGTAATTTAATGACACTTTTTCATTTCCATTGCAGATTCAAATGATGCTATATTTTCTTGACTATTGTGATTTGTGGATGCCTATTTTGAGAACGCTTGTGCATTTCATTAAGAAGACATAAATACATTTTTCTGGTTACTTTAATTAGAAATAAAGCAACCTCATGCTACTACTACCATTGATAATAATGATGATGACATTAGTAATAGCAGTATAATTTGCCATTACATTACAACAGTCGAGCATAACATTCTAGTGAAGTACAAGTAACCACTATTCTTTGCAACACCCTGCAATGTTAACATAAGTGTCAGGCAAGAGTGTAATTTAGATATTAAATGGTGAATTGAGGTTTTAAAACATTTACTATTAAAATTAAGTCTTACAATTTTCCCTATTTTTGTAATTTCAGTAATAAAGTTTTTTTTCCAACCCCAAGAAAAAAACAGCCATTTAATTTGTACAGTACTGTGAATGAAAAACTAGAATTCATTAATGATTAGATTTTTTAAATTTCTTGTATTATTCTGTATTTTTTTTATCATCCACAAACAATATCATTTATAAATTAACCCCTTAACTGTCTTCCTGAAAACAGAGAAAATATCTGTTTTCAGGACTTGGCACAATATAACATGAGCTTGTTGAAATTTTACAAATCCAGAAAACAGACACATGCAACATCCTATGCAGTAGCATCTTATGCATGCATAGCATGTGACTTAAAATTCTTGTATTTTCATGTATCTGCGTGGCTGTAACATACCCACCCAGTTTGTATAGGTTCGTCATCTTTTATTAGCTGAGCTGACAAACTGGGAATTGCATGTTGCATTCTATGTTTCTGCTCACCAATGCTTTATCTCGCTACCATAGCCATTGCTGTTATTTGAAGATTGAAACATAGACATTAATTCTAACTTGCTTACAACCAGTTTTATTCCTTTCCCTCATTTTTCACAGAAGAGACCCAAGAGACTTGAGGGAGAAACTATTTATATCAGACATAGCAATTTAATGTTGGAGGTTTGTATTTTCAGTGTTACCAGTTTTGGTAGTTTCTGTAACAGTTATGTGTGCATAAACGTAATGTTGATTTCCATTTGCTTGATCTGTTTGTCTGTTTGTTTGTTTCTTTCTTTTCTCTCTCTCTCTCTCTGTAGCTCAACCCGAAATGGTTTGCATGCACCATTTTCCTCTCTGATTGTCATGCAAGTAGCTTCTCATCAGTTGTTTCTGTTTGTCATTTAAGCTTTCACTTTCTGAAATATATGGCAGGGAAACATTTTCTTTTTGTTAAACAATAAACTCTGCAGCCCAGTTTGTCCTTAAAGTGTGTAACTAATTCCCAAAATAACTCTTTTTGCAGATAAACTGTCATCTTAGAATCTTAGGTTACTTAAGATTCTATCTTTACAGACCATTTCCAAAACAATTTAATATCATGGAAAAGTTGTTTAATTACCATAATTCTATTCAAAATGTTAAACTTTCATAAGTTATAGATTCAGGGACCACAGTTTAAGTGATGTCAAATATTTGTTTGTTTATTGTTACATAATTTTGCTTCCAGCTAATAAAACCCACAAAAACAGGAATTCAAAAAAATGTTATACTCTGAGGAAGTCAGCTTAAACAACTTCTCAGTTTTTGCAGAAAAAATAAAAAAATAAAAATAAAAATATTGTTTTTAAACATATTGTTTAAAAACGATATGTCAGTCTTCAATACTTGGTTGGGAATCCCTTTGCCTTAATCAATTCCTTGATGCGATGTGGCATTGAGGCAATCAGCCTGTGGCATTGCCTGGGAGTTATGGAAGCCCAGATTTCCTTGATGCTTGCTGTCAGCTCTTTGTTGTTTTTGGATCTGGTGCCCCTCATTTTCCTCTTGAGAATTTGCCATAGATTCTCAATGAGGCTTAGGTCCAGCGAGTTGACTGGGGAGTCAAGCTGTGACCAAACAGGTTTTGGCATGGGCAGGGGCCAGGTCCTGCTGGAAGATGAAATCTGCATCTCCATAGAGATCCTCAGCAGAAGGAATCATGAAGTCCTCTAAAACATTCTGTAGTCTGTTGCAGTGACCTTGGATTTAAGAAAGCAGCGTTTACCAACACGTGCAGCAGACAATGCGCCAAATCATGACTGAATGTGGATATTTTACACTGGACCTCAAGCAGTTTGGGTTCAGTTCCTCACTCGTCCCCCTCCCCCTTGGACTTTAATTACCGAATGAAAGGCACACTTTACTTTCATTGGAAAAGAGGACCTTGGACCTCTTTTATTAAGTTGAGTCGCTTCTTACGCTGTCTCAGGTTCAGAAGTGGCTTGACCCGAGGAACCTGACAGCTCATCTCCTGGATGCATCTGATTGTGTTGGTTTTTGAAGCTGTGACTCCCGTCTCCTTCCGCTCTTTCTGGATCTCTGCAAGATTCTTGAATCTTCTTGGTTTGATAACCCGTTGGAGTCCACGGTCATCTTTTTGGCTGATGCAGCTTCTCCTGCCACATTTTGCCCTGCCACTAGACATTCAATTGATTGGCCTGAACACAGCATTCTGTGGACAGATAGCCTCCTTAGCTATAAACTTTTCTGGCTTACCCATTCTATAGAGAGTATCAAGTCTTCCACACATTGAACCGAACTGAAGCAATTTAATGATGCCTGGTGGTGCTTTGAGTTTAGTAGATGATTAGTGTGTCACACTCATATTACAACATTCATGCCCTGCAAAATTTGGGCTGATTTCTTCAGCGTATTCAAATTTTTTGAATTCCTGTTTGTGTGGGTTTTATGAGCTGGAAACCCAAATTATGTAACAATAAACAAACAAATACTTGAAATTGTTTAACCTCTGGGCCCTAAATCTATAACCTGTCACAGTTTAACCTTTTGAATGGAATTATAGGAATTCAACAACGTTCTCATGATATTCAAATCTTTTTGGAAAGGGTCTGTATCTTTCTATGTAAATTTTGACATTTTCTTGAAAATCTGTATAGTTCTGCATTATTTTGTTTAAAACAGTCTCAGTCCTGGTGTCCTTAGGTTGAGCATTGCCTAAGCAGTTGAATTCTTCTTATTGTTTAAAATAGTATGACTTTAGGTCCCTCAGAGTTGTATAACCATCCATTCAGACATACAGACCCACCCGATAGTGACTCCGGACTTAGAATAGTGAGTGTGGCTGCAGCAAGCATTGATCAATGGCGTGACTCAGCTTTAGAAATGTGTGATTTACTTGCACTGTTGATATGGAGTAGGATGCTATTATCGTTGCCCCCTTCTCTGGCCACACACGGATGCAGGATGGATGGATGACTGTGTCAGATTGACTGCAGGGCTTTGAAAGCGGGGTGGGGGCTCATAGGAGCACTCGTTGCTCACTCAGGACAGAGTGGAGCTGCTGCAAAGCTGCAGAGTGTCGTCGCTATTAAAGGTCTCCGGCAACATAGAAAAAAAGTTTCTAGATTTTCCACCCATTGTTATTTTGTTTTAAAAAGTCACTAGAGAAGTCTGGAACATCACTAAGTAAAGCTACAAAATGTATAAGTTAGTGAAATCCCTTTTTTTTATCCTAACCATAGGTCTGGTTAATATCACCACTCATCCCCACACTTGGCTCCACCTACTCGCCTACTTAACTGGAACTTTTCAAAATTTGTCAGGTTGTGGGATTCGGCTTTCACATGGGATTAGCTAGTCTCTAATGCTGAAAGAAACCTGCCTTACAAAATCATATGAGGCATGAAATACATGTGGGTATCACCGATGGTAGTAGATCATCCATAGACTTAAACATCTCTTAGTATTTCCTCCACGGTTCACATACAAAAGCTTCTTTGAAACTGAAGGACAATGTTGAAGATTATGAAAACTTGTGTGCAGATGTTGGGCAGTATTGTTAGACATTCAAACCATCATAAAACAACGCATAAGAAACCATCATATCATTTTATTCATCAATGCCACAAAGGCACAGTTGTTTGCTTAACCGTAACATGAAACTTTCTATCTATCTTGTTTTAACAAGTTCAAGAATAATCTATTTTTGAAAAGGGTTTGTATATGATGGACTCATTTTATGCTGCCTGTCAGACGATGACTTTTAATGAGCTGTGAGAGCATGTCTGAAGAAGATAATATAAAACTGTATCTCTATTTTTAGATGGAAAGATCAACTAATTTTTTTTAGAACGGGTACAAAATTGATATTAGTAATATTATTAGCAATTACATTAGGATTTTTTTTTTACCTGCACCAGTAACACTGGTGTTACCTGTAACACTGGTGCAGGTATATATACAGTATCTGTGTATGCGTCTTATATAGTCACACTTATAATTTTCCTTGTACTCCGATAGCCAAACAACGACATCTTATTGTCAAATTCACTATTGTGACTTTGTGAGATGACAGTGAAGTAAGTCTAAGTCTGAACCACTTTTTCTCATTAATCTCCAAAAGTTTGTTTACAAATCAGCTTTCTGTAATCGGACTTTACCAAGACCAACTAACACAAGTTTTGAAGCAAAGCAAAATCTGTATTTATATAAGAAATTTTTTATTGTCACTTTTTTTTAATCCGACAATAATTTATTTTTCCTGTAATATTCCATAACCCCTCCAAGCCACCCACACCGAGTCTTTGCTTCTGTCTGTTTAACTCACTTTTGTACTTTACCACTTACAAAGAGTCAGAGGGAGAAACAAAAAAGAAATCTGTAAATAAACAAAGTTAAAACAGGAGGAGTGAATATGTAATAAGACAATAATAGTGGATAAAATAAATCATCATATTAAAAAGGTGAAATTACTGAAAAGTTATTGAGTAACAGAATATAAAATAATGAGAAAAAAATAAATCAACTAATAAAAAAGGAAACTAATAAAACAGTAAGCTTGGACATTAGATGGAAGATTAAATAATAGTGATAATGTTCCATTAATGCTGTTGACAAGGATAGACAAACTGTCTATCTGTGTAACTAATCCTGGCATAATCATTTCTTTATTCCATACTTATAGCTAATTTTAACAGCATCTGTCCACCGTAGACACAGTTTTGAAGCTACAATCTTGAAGATTTTACACAATTTGATTTTGCTTTATTTTATTTATTCATGTGCCACTAGTGACCTTAATTTCATATTTGATAGTGAGGAAATGGATAGGGAGAAAAAGGGAGGTGTGTGTTAACATAATAAAAATGGTGGTGATTGACCATCTACTAAAAGCTCCTCTATTATTTTATCTACTCTTTTTAACAGTTAAAATAGTAATGGTATACGTTACATTGGATGGTAATGGCATACGTTACATTGGATGGTAATGGTATACGTTACATTGGTGATCATTTCCCAGTCATGTATGTAAGATCAGTTCCATGATCTACAGTACTATACTTTAGTTCCTTGTCACTTTTTTCAGACAGCTTTTCTTCTCTTTCATTTGATCTGTACTTTTTCAAGCTGATGTCTTTGTGCCATTTCTGCTGTCCTGGTAACTGTTTTTACTGTTATTTCAGATTTTCAAACCCTTTACAATGAAGAGATTGACATTTAATTTACATGAATTTGATTTTCCCTTTCCCCTCCACCTTACAATCTAAATGTACATCAATGTAAAAAAAAGGGTAGGGTTAGGGTTAGGTCCCAAGTCCACAAAGCACATGTAGACCTGTTGGGTGAACTCCCACACACCCTCCAGGACCTTGCTGAGGGTGTAGAGCTGGTCCAGTGTTCCACAACTAGAACCAGAACCACACTGCTCTTCCTGAATCCAAGGTTCGACTATCTATAGCTGGAGCACACTCTGTGGATAACCCTTCCCCTTTTTTTGTATAAGGGGTCCACCACCCTAGTCTGCCAATCCAGGGGAACTGCCCCCAATATCCCCACAAGATTGCAGAGTCGCATCAACCAACACAACCCTACAACATCCAGAGATAGATAAAAAAAGGGATTGTCAGTAATCAAATAGAATCCTGTAAGAACACCATATTTTGTAAGTCCAATTTAAAAAAAAGAATGACACCAGAAAATTTGAAATAGGACTGTCTGTTGTGTTTCTTGTCTGACGATTTTCTCAGAATACAGTAGTTGGCAGATTCTTTTACAAATTATTTTATCTTAATATGTTCATTTCCTGGTACTGTGAAGGTTTCTGGGGTTTTTTAGAAATAAGCATGATATGTTTATGGACATATCTTAGAAAAAGCACATAGTAATTCAACTTGTTAAAAAAACAATTTTTACTCTAGTGATAGTGTGGCATTGACATTGTTTTAACGCACCTTTGTGATTACAGAAAAATCATTACGCACTTATCCATTTTACCTGTCCTTTCATTCATACTGTGCAGTGTAAGTTCACTATGCTCCTTTCTTTTCAGTATTTTTTTCTGACTCGTTTTGGTCAACATTCAACTCATTCTATTCCTGTCTGTGATCATCTTTTTTGACCTTTTGCTCTATCATTATATTAATGTAACTTTTTCATTCTTGAAGGACCTTGATAAGACCCAAACTGAGATCATGCGTCACCACACTAGTATCAGTGAGCTCAAGAGAAGTTTTATGGAGTCAGTACCAGAACCTCGACCCAGTGAGTGGGACAAACGCCTATCTACCAACTCGCCACTCCGCTCAGTGAGCCTCAATGGCCAGCTGCAACCAGCGGTGAGTTCTGAGGATATTATCTGCATATTTGTAAAATCACCTAAAATCACCATTCACAGTTGTTGTTCATTCAGTTGTTTTATTTTGTAAAAATATAAAAATCATTTTTGTAAAAAAGACAAAAAAATCTAACAAGGGTGTTTGAAGCAAGCATAGAAGAGTATGGAATTCAGTATTTCCCCTACCTTTACTCATAGAGTTGCCCCACCAATGAGAACCCCTCCTCCAAAAGGACATCAAACATATAGTAATTGCGCAATTTTATGGAGGGTAAAATTAAATAACAAAATTTAATAAATAAATATACCAAATAAATATACACATACATGTAAATCTCCCATTAATTAATTAGATGTATCATAAAATTATTATTAACATTATTAAATAATTACATTTACCATCAAACAATTAACTAAATCATTAAATTAATACATCATACTGAAGACCTAAACAGAAAAGCTCTGTCGGCGTCTCCAACATCTCTTCAAACTTAGCTTGACCCTGTTTGGATGCCTGGTTGCTTAAGTGTTTTGGAGTTTTGATTTATTTATGCTGTTTTCCATAGTCTTTTCTTTGATTAAAATTAGTTTTGTTTCTGTGTTACTTCAGTTTAGTCCTTTTTAGTGTTTCTAGTTATGTATATTTCTTATTTCTAGTTATTCTTAGTTACTCTAGTTTATGTTTCTTTAGTCTAGTTATTCTTAAGAGCTAGATTTATTTTATAGTCCCTATTTACTCTCCCTTGCCCCCTGTCCTACTTTATTTCTCCCTCTCCTCAGTCTACATTCTACTCTTTCCCCTCACAGCTGCAATCTGTTAGCTAATCAGCCCAGATCGTTTGTTCAACACTCAATCTTCCACTACTTAAGAACTTCATTCTCAGTCACTCCTCGCCGGGTTCTCTTGTCCACTCCTGTTATTCCGGTCATCCTGTTTACTCCTGGTTTTCCTTGTTGGTTTTTTCATGTTGGATTATTTTGTTTCTGTCCTTGCTCTCTGATATTTTTGTAAGTTAGGTTCATCATTTTTAGATTAAAACTGCAACATGATCCATGCTCCCAGCTCCTGTCTGCATTTTGGTCCGTTCTCATGACAGACCCAAGAGAAAGTTCCCTTGTTGTGGAAGACTGTCTACCTTGTTCCAGTACCAAAGAAAACCCACAGTTGAATTATTAATAACTATAGTCGTATTGCCCTAAAATTCATTTACATACAGCCCTATGGCGAAGTTGTCTCGCAGAACTCACAGTTTGTGTATTTCTCCATGGAGAATTGTTCCTACCAGAAACAACCTTCACTTTAATGGGGGCAATGAAATCAATTATATCTGAAATTTTAGAATGAAAATTATCTACCAACTCATCTACATCATTACAACTTAAGGGCGGGGAGGTAGAGTAGATTTGATAAAATGTTTCTGCTGTGTTGTCTGTGAAAGAATGTTTTGTGCTTTTTGGCCGAGTCAATGCTGATTGTGCTTTCAAAGATAACAACAAAATGATCCGACAGTGGAAATATTCACACCCTTACTGATTATCAGGTCCAGTGTGTGACCTCGATTGTGGGTTGCTTGGTTAATATGTTGAATTAGACCAAAATTATCAAGAATATCACACAGCTTTTTTGCCCCTCTGTCTTGGGGGTTGTCAATATGAATGTTGAAGTCACTGACAAATATTAAACAATTATAATCATTCATATGAGAGATAAAAGTTCATTACAATCAGTAAAGACGTTTTCTACTTATGTTGGAATTTTTTAAAGTTAATGTCAAAGTTTGTTTATGGCCTTTTACCTCAATACCCAGATATTCAAAAGAGGTAAAAAGACCCAAAAAGATTTTGTTACAATTTATGATATTCTTAAATATATTCTCACTTAAAAAAAATTTAATTCTGAGGTGTTAATTTAATTAGTACAGGTGATTCAGTATTGTCATCCATTCATGATAGTTCCTAAGATTGATATTCTTTTAGGCAGGGGATGGGTCTGATGTTTGATTTCAGGACGTCTTAAATTGTATTTCTGTTTTTTGTAAGTTTCATTTTAGTGATCCGGACTGTCCTGTTTTGTAGTGCGGGGGGCCAGACGCATTCTGGAAGAATACAGGTATAAAGATAATGTCTGGCACCCAATCTCAGACTTCAGAAACAATTGGAGGGTACTCTGGGGGATCAGAGTCAGGAGATTATGCTGTTTGAGCACTAACAAAAGAAGTAATTTTATCTGGGAAACATGCTTTTTGGAAGCTCAGGAGAGGAGTGCCCAGCGAAAAGTGACGATCTAGTTTCTCACCGTTGTTGAAAAAGCCCAATTCAGTAGCAGTAGCGTTCAGAGAACACAATAACACATAACTTGTATTGAGAGTCACTACAATAAATCAATATTTATGAGGAATTTTATTAAGTGGAGTCACTCATTAAAACTTGTTTTATTTAGAGTCTTAATTTTTGTAAAAGTGTAGCAGAGATTACATCAGTGACACTGAACCAAACTCATATCTAAACAACATTTGAATTTTAGTTTGACTTCTGTGGGTCTCAACAGTTTGTTTACTGAGAAAAACTCACGTTTGTTGTGCATTACCACTTTACTCCCTTGATCCCGTGGTAATCGATGAATGTCACTGTGCTGGCAACACATGAGTTTATCAGCCATTTGTTTATAGAAAGCAATCGAGAATATTTCAGGTCACCCCATCCTGCTGCTGGGACAGGGCCACTAATAAAAATCTTCAGTTTTAGTTTTCCAATAGTGTTCAGAAGAATGGTAGTCTTTTTCAGAATGTCTGATTGTTGTTTTGCCAGATCATTAGCTCCCACATGCACAACTAGAGTTTCAAAATTTGGCTGATCCATGGTGAGAGAGAGAATTTTCTCTGTCATGGCAGAAATGGTGTATTTGAGAAAGGACATAACTCTGGTTTTCTTGGCGTTGCAGAAATGGCTGATTCCATTTACTGTCTCATCTCTTTTGGCATATTTGTGGTTTTCTTAGTGTTCACTTTGGGGGGTGAATGTACTACATACCTGTGGCTGATGTCTGAAGGTGAGGTTTCCCTCATGGGTTCTTGTTGAAGTGCAGCAAATCTGTTTTTCCGTGGGATTCCCATGGATACGGAATGTGTTATGGCTCAAACTGGTCGTTTTGTCCTGCGAAACAGGGCAGGGGAATAGTTTCTCCTCATTTGTTTTCCTTTCGGTGCAGCAGTTGGATATGGGTTTTGGCTCAGAGTCGGCCACGCTGATTCGTCCAGGTGAAGGGGATCATGGACCTGACCTTTCGTCAGATCCATGATCTGTTTCAGCTTACCTCACATAGTATTCCAGGGTGGGCTGCGTGGGCTGCGTTGTTTATAGGAAGAGTTGTTTCATTGCCACAAAGATTGTTTAATGCGACGTTCACTTCCAGTAGCTGATCTGCCTTTCTATTGTCTCAAATCTACGAGGTTCTGAGCTGATTGTTGTCTTGAGCCTTGAAATTCATCTGCAGACCATCAATCTTTAATTCCACTGTTATAAGTCTTTGTGTAATGCTGCTGATATCATCTATGTTAACTAAAGGCATCTTGAGTAAAAAATTAAAGTAAAAGTAAAAAACAGGAGAATCCCACGGTCCTTAGCTTTGTAGGAGTTCAGCTATGACGTTGTCAATGTAAGAGTAGTTGTAAAAATTAAAATGTAAGAGTAGTTCTAAAAAATTATTAAAAGGTGACATTATAAAAATTATAAAAACTGGATATGTGGAATAACTAGCAGTCAGTGCTATAAGTAAGGACGAGAGAGCAGGATTATCTATTCCCCCTTCAGCATCAAGACTAAGCAGCATCCTCATTCCGTCACTACGCTGCTTTAAGTTTCTGTATACTTATGGGGGAATGGCAGAAAAATTCCCCCATATATACTTGCTTTGCTTATATAAGTGAGCAGTATTCAAAGGAGTGCAATATGATTTATAAAAAGTACTTGCGTACAGTAAGTGTACGCAAGTACAGTAAGTGTACTTGCGTACACTTACTGTACGCAAGTACTTTTTAAGAATGTTGGCTTGTGGGTACTGTACATTAAATAATATTGTCTGTAAATTTCCATGTCATTAGCCAGATCATCAGTTAAATAATGTCCCAGGTATTTCACAGCAGCACACACTTTAAGAACACCAGATAAGACAGAGGTGGGCAACTCCGGGCCTCGAGGGCCGGTCTCCTGCAACCTTTAGATATGTCTCTACTTCAACACACCTGAGTCAAATAATGACGTCATTAGCAGGACTCTGGAGAACTTGACTGCACTTAGGAGGTGATTCAGTTATTGGATTCAAGTGTGTTGGACCAGGGAGACATCTAAGAGTTGCAGGACACCGGCCCTCAAGGACCAGGATCGCCCACTCCTGAGATAAGGAAAAATCGCGAAGTTCCCATTTCTGATCTTCCCTGGTTTTTATAATCATGTTACTTTTCATTAAATTGTACATAATGTCATACACCTGACCATATTGTGAGCAGATCCTCAGTAATTGTTGAAGACCAGCACTACAAGGACAAAAAATAACCAGATCATCTGCATGCATGGTCCCACCAGCAACACACCCTATCTCTCAGTTTTATAGCCACTTTGATAAATCCTCCATATATACATTAAAAACAAGAGGAAGAATGCTTCCCTGTTCCTTATTTTAAAAGGAGCTGACACACAATTACTCCATCTTACTTACATTAATTGATGAGTGTACCAAAAGGACAGAATTCTTGTTATTTATTTATAATACACACTAATGTATACATATGTTAAATAATTTTCCATTCTTTAAGCCTAGTTTAAGCCCCAGTGTTTTTTTTCTGATGTTTTTCTCATTCCTGCAGTCTCCAGTTCTAAGGGCCCAAACGGTCACCATCTCAGATGTTACCAACTCTCTAAGAGGAACTGTGACTTACAAGGACATTCCTTTAGTTCATACTGAGACAAAGACCATCACATATGAGTCAGCACAGGTAAGAGAAATTAAGGAAACTCCACAGATTCAGCAGATATTTTAGAAAGTATTTATCTTGAATCGACTGTTATATGTAGTGTAAAGTTGTTTCTAAAAATTATACCAAAATACTGAACAATAGTGGGCTATAATGTTGGTTCTTACAGATGAGCAAATTTTAAGATTTTGTTCTGAAAATGTTTCAGGACACACTGCACTCACTGTTTAAAGGAAATTGTGACTGTTGGATGCGACACCAACTCATAGATTAATTTCACCAAGAATGAAACATCCCCAGCTTTTATTTATTTTTGTCATTTTCATAATTAAAACAGACACTGTTTGCACAATTATTAGCCAAGTCTTAAACCCAGACTATCCCACTACGCTGTTGGTTGATTCTAAAATCTTTGTAGACCTCAAAGACGAATGTCTAAGAAAGTAAAAGTGCATGTTTCCTTTGGTGTCATTATAAAAACAGGTCATAAAATTACATGAACATAACCATGGGATTAGATGTAATACAAGGTGGCATTTAATGCCCTGATGGCTACTAGGTATAAACTGTTCCTCAGCCTGTTTTGTCCTTGTTTTAATGCTCCGGTATCTGCAGCCATTTGGCAGCAATTGGAACTAATTGTGCCCAGGGTGGGAGGAGTCTTTTAAAATGTTCCTGACTTTGCTGAGACAAACCTGTGGAGTTTTTTGAGAGAAAGCAGAGCACAGCTGATGATCTTCTAGGTGTCTTCCTTCGTGCTGCTGTGCACCTGGAGAACCACACACAGACACAATAGCAGATGATGCTTTCAATAAATAGAGCACCAATAGAATGAAACCAGTAGTTTTTGAAAAATTTTGTTTTTCCTGAAGAAATAATCTATCATGCTTTATTCATCAGTTCTGCTGTTTATCCCATCCAGGCCAGGTATCAGCACCTTGGTCTTGGCTGTATTTAAGGTCAAGTTGTTATCTGTGCACCACGCTGTTAGTCGCTCCACCTCATTATTGTATGCAGACTCATCTCCCCATGAGATGAAACTACAGTTGTGTCCCCTGCAAATTTATCAAGAGTGCTACTTTGATGGACTGAAACATAATTATGTGTGCGCATCATGAAGAGCGGAAGGCTTAAAACACAGCTCTGGGGAGAGCCAGTGCTGATGCTGATAACTGAGGAGTTATGGGGTCCCTCTCTAAGTCTGTCAGGAAGCCTTTAATTCAGCAACAGGTGGAAAGGGGTATTTCCAAGTCTCCCAGTTTGCACACCAGTCTGTCAGGGGGGATGATTTTGAATACAGAGCTGAAATCAATGAAGACTAAGCCTGCATATCTCTCCTGGTGCTGTGGGACAAGACAATATGGAGGACAGTGGCAACAGCATTTTTAGTTGACCTGTTAGCTCTGTAAGCAAACTTGTTTCTGTAAACAGACAGCAATGAGTAGGCATACAAACAAGTGTGCATCAAGGTGAGAGGAATATGAACAAAATATGACTCTGAACCAGTCTTTCAAAACATTTCATCACCAATGTGGAGAGAGCCACTAGTCGGTAGTTGTTCAGGCAGGTGATAGGTGATTTTTTTAGTAGTGGGAACTTTGGTGGAGGATTTCAGGCAGGATGGGACTTTTGCTTGAGATAGGGATAGATTAAAGATCTTAGTTAAGCAGAGCACAGGTTCAGGAACACCCTCAGGTCCTGTTGCCTTTCTGGGGATGGCAGACTGTAGCAAGCGTCTCACCTCACATTCCTCTACCTTGACCACTGCTTAATTCGGAACAGGTGCTACTGAAGGCTCAGCCTCGAAAAGAGCAAAGAAATGGTCCATCTTCTCCTGAACCACTTCAGTGAGATGTCATCTTCAACTGACTGGTCCTGTAGTTGGTGATGTGCTGGATTCCCACCCAAACCTGCCTGCTGTTGTTGTCCAGGTTCTCCTCGATCCTCCTCTCAAAGTCCCTTTTAACCTTAGTGACTCCTCTCTAGATTTCCAAGCTGTAGAGGCGCTTGTCCTCACATGATGCTCTTTTCTTTAAGCAGTTGCTGGATTTCCTGGGTCATCCATACCTTATAGTTGGGCAAGACCCAGATATGTTTTTTCACAGTAATATTGTCAGTGCAGGTCTTGATGCAACATAAAACACTATCAGTTAATAATTCCAGGTAGATTCCAGAGATGCGCGTCTTAGCAGCTCTTCATGCAGGGCCGGCCCAAGGTAATATGGGGCCTTAGACAGAACCCCCCTGCCCCCGGAACCACGTCCTACTAAGAACCTCAGCATCACTAACATGTTTAAATATCGATAAGGTGAAGTCTGTGAGAGGGAGACCAGGTTTATTGGCAGAGTTTAAAATCAATCACTGATTATTGGTTATTTGCTGTGATGTATTTGTGAACAAACTGTCACGATTTGCGGGTGTTGAGGTGGTGGTGAGGCAGACGCTGTAGACCCAGGTAAGATGAATAGTGATTTTAATAGTGCAACACACAGTGCAAGCAACGGGCAGCACGGCCGAGCGGAAGCCAGGGCTCGACGCCGGTAGCAACCGTTAACAAGACTGGATAACACAAAGGACTGCACGCACATTAGACGAGGACTCGACGAGGACGCAGACACACAGGTGGCATTAAATACACAGAGGGTAATCACAGAAACGAGACACACCTGGGAATGATCAAGGGGAGAACTGGACAACACGGAGACTCAGAGACACAGGAAACTCAAAACCAACACACAGAAAACACAGAACATGACAGTACCCCCCCTCAAGGGCGGCTACCAGACGCCAAAAAAAAACACAACAAGGGTGGGCGGAGGGGCGCTGGACGGGGGGCCAGAGTCCAGAAACAATAAAAAACTACCCCACGGAGAGGGCGGAGGCACAGGAAGGGCCAAGAGTCCAAAACCAAACAAAAAACTACCCACAGGGTGGGCGGAGGCAAAGGAGGCGGGAACCACGGAGGTGGTCTGGCGGTCGTCCGCGGCGCTGGAGGCGGGAACCACGGTGGTGGTCCGGTGGTGGTCCGGCGTGGTTCCCGCCTCCTGGAGGCGGGAACCACGGAGGTGGTCCGGTGGTCGTCCGCGGTGCTGGAGGTGGCGACGAAGGGTCTCCGGGGCCGCCCAGAGGCGGCGACAACAACGAGTCCCGGGGGCCGCCCTGAGGCGGCAAGGAGCACAGAGAGTCGGGTCTCGGGAGGAGCGCAGAGAGTCGGGGTCTCGGGAGGAACGCAGAGAGTCAGGGTCTTGGGAAGAGCGCAGAGAGTCGGGGTCTCGGGAAGAGCGCAGAGAGTCGGGGTCTCGGGAGGAACGCAGAGAGTCGGGGTCTCGGAAGGAACGCAGAGAGTCGGGGTCTCGGGAGGAACGCAGAGAGTCGGGGTCTCAGGTGGGGCCGAGAACCCACTAACTGGGGAAGAAAAACCCACTACCGGCGCCGCCTGTCGGCCTGGAGCCAGGCAGGCCGCCTGGAACCCCATCACCATGGGGACCGTGGCTGGAGCGCCGGCAGGAACGCTGGCTGATTCGGGCTCGGGTGCGCCGGCTGGAACGCCGGCTGATTCGGGCTCGGGTGCGCCGGCTGGAACGCCGGCTGATTCGGGCTCGGGTGCGCCAGCTGGAACGCCGGCTGATTCGGGCTCGGGTGCGCCAGCTGGAACGCCGGCTGCATCGGGCTCGGGTGCGCCGGCTGGAACGCCGGCTGCATCGGGCTCGGGTGCGCCGGCTGGAACGCCGGCTGCATCGGGCTCGGGTGCGCCGGCTGGAACGCCGGCTGCATAGGGCTCGGGTGCACCGGCTGGAGGTGCTGGTCCCGGAGATGGAGCTGGGTCTGGGCTGGCGGAGAGACACTGTGCGGCTTGGGAGACAGAGGGTTACCCTTAAGCACGGCGATTGCCGTCAGGCGCTCCCCCTCTGCCTCCTGCTGCAACAGACCCAGGTGCGGAAGACGCGGGATCCAATAGTCCAATACTAGCGCCAAGCGTGTGGCTATATTAAGGCGCTGATAGGCTGAATATGGTCTTGCCACTTCCTCTACAAAATCCTTTATTGTTCTTCTTAAGACGGCTGGATCCATATTAACAGCGAACCTCACCGATCGTTCTGGTCGGGTCCTTCTGTCACGATTTGCGGGTGTTGAGGTGGTGGTGAGGCAGACGCTGTAGACCCAGGTAAGATGAATAGTGATTTTAATAGTGCAACACACAGTGCAAGCAACGGGCAGCACGGCCGAGCGGAAGCCAGGGCTCGACGCCGGTAGCAACCGTTAACAAGACTGGATAACACAAAGGACTGCACGCACATTAGACGAGGACTCGACGAGGACGCAGACACACAGGTGGCATTAAATACACAGAGGGTAATCACAGAAATGAGACACACCTGGGAATGATCAAGGGGAGAACAGGACAACACGGAGACTCAGAGACACAGGAAACTCAAAACCAACACACAGAAAACACAGAACATGACACAAACCCAATTCAAACACAAAGAGTACACCATATTGTAGCCATGGTAACACAACAATCAAACTATCAAGATGATTGTCTAAAGTTTTACAAAGTAAACTTCCTAATTAAATCCTTAATGTACTATTTATTTTTCTCAGCTGAATGCATTAAATAAAACGTAATAACACTGTCATTCTCTATAAATGATGCTACAGGTTTAGATCTATGGTCTGTGTTACAATTAAACAATTTCTAGGGGCCCCTGAATGTCTGGAGGCCCCTGAATGGCCTCTACCAGCAGCTACTGAGTTTTCTTTGCCTTGATATCTCAGTCTTATAATTCTAGATCTCAGAGGTGCGAACATCAAACTATTATATAGAGTTAACCCCTTTGAGTTTTTTGATCTATAAATCAGTCTGCAGCCAGGTTGTTCTAGAGGTTAAATATATATTATTAGGGCTTAATTAGTAAAATGGCAGCAATTTTGCTTATTTCATAACTTTATAACCAGAGACCTTCTCTCCTCTGATCTGTTTAACAGCTACAGTCTCAGATCAACTCAGCCCTCCAGGACTGTCAGCAGCAGAAACAGAAACTTTATACCTGTTGGAGAAAATATAGACTATATTTGCTTTGCATTGTCCCCACATGATGGAAATGATATAGTAGGAAACAATTATATTCTTGATTAATATGGGTTGTTGCTGTGTTAAATTTGAGCCCCTGCCCCTCCATAGGTCTCTGCACGGCCCTGTATATATAGGTAATTTATAGCAGCGGTCCCCAACCTTTTTAGTCGCGTGGACCTGTCAGCCCTTCGCAATTTTGTTGCGGGAGGGGGGGGTCGCGCGTGGTAAGTATCGAGTCCGATGCTGTTGTTGGGGGGTGGTGCGCCGCAGTACTCCGATGTTGTTTTGTTACTCATTCTGCTGCAAGTTGGCTCAATTTTGACGCGCAAGACGTAACCGGTAAAATCCGGTTTAGGATTTTCAAAATAAAACATCCGGAAGTAGTTCATTATTTCTTGCGCGGCCTGGTACCAACATATATGTGTTCAAATACACTTATACCTGTCAAATTTTGTATATGAGAATATGGGAAATGTCTCTGTCCGATACTACTGTAAGGGGGGGTAAAACTAACGTAAGAGCTGTGGGGGGAGGAGGGGATATTTATGGGAAAATACTAATGTGGGAGTAGAGTGGGAAAGGGATGTAAAAAACCGTAGTTTTCCTTATGAATACACCATCCATCCTGTGATGGAACTGGACCCGATTCATCATTATGATGGGACAGAGAGAAACTTTCTTCCCTGAGTTCAGGTACAGAACCTTCTTTCTGATCCGGACCCCGCTAACGATCCAGCGGCTTCCTGAGCTAACCTGTGGGGGATCTCAGAACTGCCGGAGCAAGGGAGATCTTGTGTAGGACCAGAGGGAAAATGCAGAATGGTGGAGACCTTGGAGTATGGACAGGTTACGTAGAGCTTGAATCAAGGAAGAGGAGTGGAACATTGCCAGTCATGGCACATGAACCACAGTTTTTTTCCTAGAGTCGTGAGATCACGAGGAGCAACCAGAAAGACTTGAGGAGCAGAATCCAAGAAATCACCAGTGGAATTTTTTAAGGAGAACACAAAGAGGTATGTCGAGGAGATATCAAAAGTAGCACATGGAACACAGTATCACTGGGACATCAGAGGGTTCAGAGTATCATGTAGGTTAACCACTCAAGTTCTGAAGGACTGGCAACTAGCTCCTTTTATTATGGGCTGATGAGCCTAGTTGATTAGCAGGTGTGTGAGTTTACTCAACAGGTCCAACTTCCACAGCAGCTTGGTAATCAGAAATGAGCGTGTCATTCAAAATAAAAGAAAAGGGCACCCACGAGCGGTCTCACACTGTAACCCTTCCAATCAACGAGGTACTGTCAACCATGACCAGGTCGACTATAGTCTACGATTCGGCGGACATCATAGACAGGGTAGCAATTATTGACCAGGGCGAGTGGAGGGAGTTCGGAAGGAGGTCATAACATGCTTGTCTGGATGGGTTTGATCTGGGATACATGGAACGTGGGGTGAAGACTGAAGGGGAGGCGAAGACGGACAGCTTTGGGATTCGTGTCGATTTCATATGGACCAGGGGTCCATATGAAATGGTACCAATGGGGGCAAATTTCTTGGAGATGGATTTGAGAGGAACGTCACATGATGCAAGCCAAACCTTCTGACCATGTGAGTATTGTGAAGTGGGGATCGTTTTATGGTCGGCAAAACAGCGGTTCTGTTATGAGGTGCACCAAGGGTTCTGCACCAGATGAGTTTGCAGCAGCGGGTGTGATGGTGGACTGAGCTAACCGAAATTTCTTTTTCATCTGCAGGAAAAAGTGGAGGTAGATAACCTAGATAATAAACTTCAAATGAAGACAGATCAGTGGAGGCAAAAATGTGAGTTATGTGCACACTCAACCCATGGAAGGTACTGGATCCAGTTAACAGGATTGGTAGAGGTGAGACATCTGAGTGTAGATTTTAATTTTTGGCTCATTCTTTCTGTTTGAAGGAATTGGACCATCCTCATTGGACTGAGGTTGGTAACCAGATGTGAGTGTGACTTTGGTATCCAGAACAGAGAAAAAATGTTTCCAGACCTGAGAAATGAACTGTGGACAATATTATAGTATTTCTTGGTGAATGCCGTGGAGTCAGAAAACATGCTTGACTATTAGCTGAGTAGTCTGAAAGGCAGTGGGTAATTTTCTGTAGGGAATACGATGACAATATTTAGGAAAACGGTCAGTAATTGTAAAGATGGTAGTCATACCTTTAGAATGTGGAGGTACAGTGATGAAATCGACCAAGACAGGGGCATTTGGGTCTGGCTAGTGGCTGGAGGAATCCGGCTGGACGTGTGTGGGAGGGTTTTTTACGTGCACAGACAGGAGAGGCTAGAACATACTCTAGACAGCCACCAGAAGCAATGGTAAATCAGAGCTTATTCCAGGGTGTGCAGAGAACTTGGCTGAGTGAATCCAATGAATCAGGCGAGCTCAGACTGAAGTGGGGATGAATATTCTGTTGGGATTTCTAGTTAGGATTTCTGATTTCTGGTTCCAGGATCAGTTTCAGTGAGGTGGGCTTGTTTAATGGCGTCTTCAATGTCCCATGAAACTGCACCAATGGTGCAATCGGGCAGAAGGATGGAACCTGGGTCTTGTAATTATCAGAAGAGACAGGGCATCCGCTTTGATCTTCTTACAACCTGGGCAATAGGAAATGGAGAGATTAAAGCGAGAGAAAAACAGAGACCAGAGACAAATGGATATACAGTATTTTTTTATAGTTATCTGATTTAAACCACTATAATGTAGGAAAGGAAAAAGAGAACCATTCTTTTTACCCACAAAGAAAAACCCAGCTCATATCTATCCTTATGGGGATAATCTGGTTCTGTCTATCTGCATAGTTTCTGGATTGTTCTGAGAAATGTGGGGAGAAACCTGGGAATGACTAGATGTAACAGGTAAGGAAACAAATCTGGAGACATGTCGTTTGGATTTCTCTCAGTTTTGGTCACATATCCGATTATCTAAATGGATTGGCAGTGAGCTCAATCCAAGGTGCTGGGTTCATCCAAGGGAGCTCAATCGTCTTTTAGGGAGTCATTGAGAAGAGCGTGAAAAATCCACTCTTCAAATGCTGCCAAATCCCAACCTGAGGCTGAAGCTTTAATTCTCAACTCGAGAGCAAAGTCAGTTACGGTTTGTTGTTTTTGTCTTACTGTCCACAATTTTCTAGATAGGGTTGTGTGGTCAGACTCTTGACTAAATAGTTGTTTGAATTCCAGCAAAAAATCCTTAAATGAACAGCCAGAATTTCTTCTGGTCCTGAAAACGGGGCTCTGACCATTCTAGAGCTTCGAATGGTGAGAAGTGATCATTTTTATGAAATATTGGCATCATCATGAGGGAAACTTTAAGGTGATCAATTGAAAACTAGTGAGCATTGTAATGGAAACCCACCGAAACAATCTATATCACCTTCATATTTGTCTGGTGTAGGGTTAGGGTTAACTGATGTCACGGAAGGACGAGGGGGACAGCTGGAGAACCAGAACCATCTGAGGAACTGGCACAAAGTTGGAGGTTTCTGCTGGCTGTGGAGAAGGTTGCGGTGGTTGGAGATTCTGTTAGAGTTGAACTGATGTTGATTAGGGGTATCTTATTGTTCGCAAAGGGATCTTAGGATGGCATCGTGGGATTGAATGAGAGAATTCTGTTCTGCAAGCATAATCCTGAGGGTCTGTTGGGTCAACCTGGCCCCATTGTTATCTCATGGTTTTAGGCAAACTTTTGACCCATATGCAGAACACTCTCAGGAGGCAGATAAAAAGATTAATAAAGTTTATTGAATAACAATAAACTTATAAACTAACAATAAACAGGAATGGGAACACTGGAACAGAGTGGGAAAGCAGTGAGTAGTTCGAACAACGGGGTAGAATGTAGACGAGAAATGAATATCTTACTCATAATGATAAGTCCATGAGGGGGAGACAGAAAGAGACTTGAATTGAACCTATGTGGGGGATCTTAGACCTGCTGGAGCAAGGGAGATCTTGTGTAGGACCAGAGGGCAGATGCAGAATGGTGGAGACCTTGGAGTACGGACAGGTTACGCAGAGCTTGAATCGAGGAAAAGGAGTGGAACATTGCCAGTCGTGGCACATGAACCACAGGTTTTTCTCTGGAGTCTTGAGATCACGAGGAGCAACCAGAAAGACCAGAATCCAAGAAATCACCAGTGGAATTTTTACAGAAGAACACAAATAGGTAAGTCGAGGAGATATCAAAAGTAGCACATGGAACACAGTATCGCTGGGACATCAGAGGGCTCAGAGTATCATGTAGGTTAACCACTCAAGTTCTGAAGCACTGGCAACTAGCTCCTATTGTCATTGGCCTGATGAGCCTAGTTGATTAGCAGGTGTGTGAGTTTACTCAGCAGGTCCAACCTCCACAGCAGCTTCCTGGCTCCCTCTGGTGGAAACAGACCCCGGCCTCCTAACAGGAATTTGGAGCAAGGAAGAGACATTCAACCAGGCTCATTAAGAAAAACTGAAAAAATGATTGAAGGTTTTATTAAAATATGGAAATGCATTGTGTACTCTTTTTTTTTTTTTTTGAAAAAATGTATAAAAATAAGACTTTGAAAAGTGTGAATAAAAAATATTGCCAAATTAAGGTGAAATAGAAGGATCTGGTTTATACTAAGTGAAAAGCAACTTGCTTAAGGGAGCAAAGGCCTCAAGCAGAATCTTTAGAAGGACCTTGACTTATCCCTACTAAGGAGTGCCCTGATTCTTAACTCTGCATAATCAAAGGTCACGTCAACAAGTTGGAGAAAGGACTACACTGAAAATGAATTAAAAGTTGTTCCTTTCTCTGTTTCCCCCAACAATGGTCCTTGATGTTTCAGGTGTGTCCTTTCGTCAGCCAAACTAATTTCATTAGTGAAATTAGTTTGTCTGATTAACCACTAGATTAACACCCGTTAATCTGGTGGTAGATTAACGGGTGTTTGCTGAACTGCAATCAGCTGAAACAAATGCATTAAAGCAGGGAAAAATATTAAACATGCAGGGCAGTTTGGCTTCAGGGCCAGGGTTAGGAAACACTGTCCTAAATAAACCATAGGTGTGTAAAAACAAATAGTTATATTTTGTGTGCAAAGCTTCTCTGCAGAAATGGTCACAATTTGTCTTAAGGTAGCTGATGATATTTCATTTAGTTAGAAATTTATTTTACTTGTTTTGCACAGGATGATTCTTGAAAATTTTGTATAAATAGCTGCATGTTAACAGTAGACACAAGTTTCATTAATAAATCAGTTGAGCTACAGTCCAAAGAAAATCTACTAAAATTAGAAGTTAAACTAACATATTCCATCCATCCATCCATTTTCTAACACCTTTGTCCCTAGTGGGGTCAGGAGGTGCTGGTGTCTATCTCCAGCTAACATTCCGGGCGAGAGATGGGATCACCCTGGACAGGTCGCCAGTCTGTCGCAGGGCAAACTAACATATTATTGTTACTAATAAAATAGTGTTTTCATTGAAATCTTAGTTAATACACAGTAAGTGATGCCTTTAAACAAAACTAACTTTTCAAAACAACACAAGAATACAGTGTAAGAATAAGAAGTACTGTCTGAGACCAACAGTCAAATTGTAGACACAAATGAGATCAGTATGATGGTCTTGAACAGTTAATAATCAATGCATTTCTCCGACAGCCTGTGGAAACCCTAGCAGAGAAGGATTCAGGAGTGCTGCTGAGTGCCCAGACTATCACCTCTGAGACTATCAGCACCACCACCACAACCCAGATCACTAAGGTCTGTGCATGTCATTAACAGGCAAACAGGCAATAACATCAACAGAATTCACTAAAACATGTTCTGGGTGACTCAATGACAACTTTTATTTATTTATTTATTTATTTATTTATTTATTTTTCTAGTTTAGCTCAAAGTATAAATAGATTTCACAAAAAAATTGCTTTAGAGATTCAAATAAGTCATTCATAAAAAAATGAGGTTCATAAATAACAATGCAGCCTGCATTCTTGACTAGAAAATGTTTCTTACATACAACACAAAATATCGAATTGAGAGCGGTTATAAAATTGGATTTCTATTACAACTTAGACCCTGAAAGTATTTATCTGTTGTGTCAAAATTACATTTGATTGTGGTTGTTTATTTGAAAGATCTGATGGGAAATTCTAAAATACAGTTACATATTTCTTCAGCTTTTTGCCTTAGTCACATTTAATGTTTAAAATCATTAAGCTCACCAAACTGACTTTACTTTTTGGGCCCACTGTATGATCTCCTAAAGTAATTTAACCAAATTTATAATTACACAACTCTGAGTTTGTTTTCCTTTGAACAATAAAAACAATATAATAACCACAGGTGTTTTGATAGTCCTACAGCACCCTCCAAGCTTATTTGGCACCAAGATGAGGATGAACGAAATAAGGTTTGTCATACCATTAATCTGAAAAAGTCCACTTTGCTTTGGGAGAATATTCCATCTCCATTCCTTTTGCAGTGCAAATATTCTGCTTGTACTGGAAGACAACCAAACATAGGTTCAACAAATGTTGAATTCTGACACATATACAGTATATAAGATGAGAAAAATAATCAGCTAGTGTTTCTACAGACAATTCATTTAGTGGTTGTATCTGTGCTGTTCTTGCAAAGAAAGATGTTACCTTGTTGCACTCAAAAATTCAGAGCATTAACACATTTAGTTTATTCTGCAAATGAAATCTTTACACAAACTTGCTTTAAAATATATATCTAAAACAATCTTACTCTTTATTACGGGTTGCACAGTGGACTTAATTTAAATTCACCTGTGCATAAAGAATCTGCTGGAAAAGCACATATACTGTATGATTTATTCTATTTATAAGCACAATTAAAACATTTACAGTACATTTCCTCCACATGTCTGCCTGACTTTGAGATGAAGTGTCTTTTATTTCCAAATAAAGTATGGGTTTTCTTATATACCAATATCTTTATACCCATTTTTATTATGTAAATATAAATGGATAATACACATCAACAGAAACTTTATAAATCTGACTTTCTTCATGAGTGATCAGATTTGTTTTAGTCAAACAATGGAAAAGCAAAACCATAATTTTTCATAACACTTAAAAGTGGGTAAAATGGTTTAATTAAACATAAAAAGGCCAATGAATTATTGAACCCATATACACAGGTTGCAGTCTGATGCAATAGACTGATACAAGTCTGTTAATTTTTAAATCTTAGTCAGCATAACTCTATTACCAACCTTTTCTTAAATTTACATCAGTAATAGGAACACAAAGTGTGATTAAGCATTTTTTGCTGCTAGCTGTTTTCATGCAAATCTACAAATTCTTTAAAATACCTCATAAAAGTATTATGCTCCTGCTGAAAAAATTACATATCTACATTATGACCAGCGACTGAATTTTTATGTCTTCAAAGAGACAATTTAGAAAGACAATAAAGTTGAATGTCTGTAAAAGTATATGTGTTTCAGTCTGTGTAAATTATCTGTTGTTGTAGACGGTGAAAGGAGGAATTTCTGAGACTCGAATTGAGAAGAGAATTGTCATCACTGGAGACACAGCAATTGATCATGACAAGGTAAAAATCATGAAAGAACAGATTGTAGTTTGAAAATGTAGAACAGAGTTGACTTGATATTTTCAGAAAGTGCAAAGAATGTTTATTAGATCACAAATCACAACAGATTTCTGCTTTAGGTTCTAATATGCAATCTAAGCTAATTACGCTCATCCTTAAAGATGAATGCTTGTTTTGTTTGGCAAAGCCAAGATACAGAAAGCCCCTAAAATACATATTTCAAAGACTGAATTTTAAATAAGTGAAATCTACAGGTCTTGATATATGTAAAACAGGATATGGAGTAAGATCAGTGAGACCAGTAATTGAGTGGAAATCAGGAGCTTAAATACAGAGGCAGGGGTAAAAAATGTCAAAGAACCAAATGAACTAATAAGAAGAAATTTGTTACAGCTGTGTGTCCTGTCCACACTCCAGCTCATTGATGGTGGCGGTAATACACCATCACAGTTGGTCTGCCAAATGCCTTAAAACAGAACAAGAAAAACAAAAAGTGGGAGAAAGCAGGAAAAACCAAAGATGGGAGACTAATTAACACAAAAGCCACTCAGACTCTAGAAAACAAAAAAGACCTGACAATAATCCTAGAGAAAATAAATTCAACTAGAATTGCAAACCGTTACAATGGGTTCCTCACCCAACTCAGCAGGTCCATCCCCTTTACATCGCCCTTCCGCACGAACAACTCTGCACACATCTCCCAATGAACTTCCCTCACCAACCTTGGTGCTCTGTGCGCGTCTACTGAATTGGCAATTTTTCAGGAGGGTTCTTTTTGTCCCGAAAGGTTTCAAATGCATGAGTCCTGAAAATAAATGTAGTGTTCCACCCAATGTGAGCCAGTGTCCTTTATTGATGTTCAGTGTCAGCTAAACTGTGTGTTGCATCCCTTCCTTCAAGGAATAGGCTGGTGTTTTATTTAAAGAGGATTTAGTGCAACAAAGTGTGAAACTGAAACAAGACAAAACACAGAAAAATACTTAGTACACAAAACTTACTGTGGTGGAAAAAACATTACTGGATACAACGGCTTATATAGTTCATTTAAACTTGGATTTCCCTGTAGATAAAGTTCAGACATGTTACTAGCCAAGATAAGTGTGGATTTGGCTCCACTTTAGTTATTCTATCTGTGGCCAGATAGCATAACTAAGCTATGGTGGGAAGATAAACTCCAGGAGATTTAAGGTAGTCAGCGAGCCAAGGGTGGCAGACACAGGGAGCCAGATTCAGAATAAACAAATTATCTGTAGAATGGGCAAACTTAACATTTCTGTCCACCCCAAGGTCTCGACCGGTACATCTTTTATTTCCAATCATCCAAATTAGTTTGGTCGTTCCCATCGGGCCGAAAACTAGCAACTTCTCCAAAATCGATTCTATCAATTTTTAGCCAGTGAGTTTTAGCGTCCAAAGTTTGCCTACGAAAGAATTGCATCCAACTTGCACCTCTGTCTCACTTGCACGTCAGTCTGAGTGTTCGCTAGTTTGGCTCAGTCCATCACAAATTTGTGCATATTGCCAGGTATCCGCAAGCTCCAAACAGCAGAAATCCAGTTATCATAACTCCAAATAAATCCAGGATGAATCCCGCTGGGTATGTCCCAGCAGGACAAGTGGGCTCTCCTGTGCCCAGTCTTCCTGTTCCTGAAAGTTTGATTAATTGCAGTTAACCAGATCCTTAATTTGTAGATTCGGAGGATGTGCAAAGAAAAGCCCCAAAAAAGCAGCATGAAAACAGAGCAAGAGAAGTTGGGGAAGAAAGGAAAGGAGAAGGGAACAGAGAAAAAAGTGTCCGCCTTCACCGAGAGCAGAGAGTACCACATACTCATTAATCTTCTTCCATCAACTTATGATCAGCTCAATCAAATAATAAGTTGCAAACTAAATAATAGACAACTTAGTAGCTTAGGTAACGTGGAAAATTAACAGCTACATAAACAATACTCATGTCTCCTTAGACCTAACATGTTGGCATGTTTGTAGTTGTCGGTGCAAAGGAAATTGCAGAATAATTTACGGTTTCAAAATTATGGACAATTGAATTTCATAGTGATGTTCATAGCGATATTTAATTAATTAGTTCTAATTGGGCAAAAAATTAAAAATCCGCTGCAATAACGTTTTTGTTTCTTCTTTCACATATATTGTAATAGGTTTTATTTGGCTCAGAGTTAATCCTTGAGGGTGAAATTGGTTTTGGATAATGCAATGTTCATGGCTCTCTGTTGAGAAATAGTCCAGAACAAAAACTTTTGCACAGTGGCTCATCTGTTGGAGAATCTTTCTAGGAAACATTGCCCACATAAATTTTAACAATGGGTCTTGCAGTTTTGGAGTTATAAGGTGAAACACATTTTTTTTCCTACCGTAGCGCCACCTACAGATGCGCATGCCTGAATATGTGTATCCAAGGATGTAGCTTTGTGTTGAAAGTTGGTGGGGATGCATTGTGAAGAAAGAGGACTGTGGGGGTGGGAGGTGATAGGCTGAACAAATTTTCACATTCTTTATTGGCCACAGTTTATGCGACTGGAAAGCCTTTTTTAGTGCTAAGAAAGGTCAAAAAGAAAGGTCATGCAGCCTTATTCAATAAGCTTGTCTTATTAATGGTACTTTTTGATAATAACCTTTTAGCAGGTGTTAAACATACTAACAGTTATAAAGATGCTAAAACATAGGGGGAGCTGGGGTGGCGCAGGGGCAAAGCATGACCCACTTATTGAGGCCTTAGTCCTCGTGGCGGTGGTCACAGGTTCGATTCCCGGCCTGGTGACATTTGCCGCATGTCTTCCCCCTCTCTCATTACCATGTTTCCTGTCAAACTACTTTCAAATAAAGGCCACTAGAGCCAACAAAACCTTAAAAAAAACATTACTGATAAAATTTTTAAAAAAAATAAAAAAAAGTTAAAACATCAGTCATCTATAGTCATTATAATCTAAATAAGGTGTTTCACTTGATGATGAAATTACTAAATATTGAACTTTTCAATCAAATTCTATTTTATGGAATGGGTCTGTATATTTGCTCAATGCTTTCTTACAGTTGAAAACAGTTACAAAATTCAGAAATATTTTCTGTGAAAAATTATCACAATTATATAGCTGCCATTTATTGCCTGATTTTATGAAGTGCTCAAAAACATCAACAATTGTCCGTAACAGTCAAAATGTTACTAAAGAATTCAAAAAACGGAATAAATAACTTCTGTGTAAGCTAAATGAATCCTTGTCAGTACAAACTTCATTGTTTTCAATCACGTGATTCTGATTCCACCGCTGACCCTGAATTGGCTGGCATGAAGCTGTGCCCTGCTGAATTGCACATAGCAGATGAGATTTGAAGTGTCTTTAATATAGCAAACATATTTATTTACTGTCAAATTATACAATAAGACAGGTTTTAATTAATTTTTCATATCCTTTCCTGTCTCACCTGCGATTCTGCAGCTGTCCCTGGTTCTGTACGCTGCTGAAAAGCACATAACGTACAAATGTCAGTGATGCTAGTGGAACCACTTTCCAAGTCACAACTATGTCTTTGCTCTTGTCTATATTTTCACTGGGACTTTTTTGGGGTTGGTTGGGGAGTAGAGTGACCATCATTATTACTGAATTGCACATCACCTATTAGCCACTACAGCTAGTGACGTGTACCTGCAGATGCCATTGCTATGCATTGAGTCATGTCCACAAAACCCATACTGTTCTAATGCAGGATGAGCAGGAATCTGTCAAATGGTTGTAGCCCCCATATTTCTTATCCAGTTTCTATAAAATGTGGTTAAATTAAATCTGATAAAAGTGCTGATGTTTGGATATGTAAAATATGTATTCTCTCCAGATATAAAACTATTAACAGTTTCAATTCTGTCAAGAAGCAATGGAGAACAAAGCAAATTTCTCTTTTATAATGGCCAATAATTTAATTTAATTTTATTGCTTTATTCCTATGCTTCATGAAATGTTTCATTCTATTTGATGATTGCTTTGAATATGACCACATATATGAATAAATGATACAATTTGACCAGGGAAAAAAACAGTAGAAAAATAGATGGAAAACAACTTAAAACTAGTTGTTTTCTCTTTTTTTTCTCTTAGTGCATTTCAGCTTAATGTCACACGCAGACCCGTTGCCATGACAACCGACAAAAGCAGATCCAGGTGCCCACAGAGTAGAGATTACGTTCAAGTGTATCAGAAATTAACATTAAAAAACACAAAAACATTTTTCCACACCAAAAGTACATAAACACACACACACAAAAAATATTCACTCCTTTACAGTTTTATGTTTCTTGAATTTTCAGACTTGATGTTTATTTTTGTAATCACTAATAAGTGATAGCCTGAACGCTAGCGGTGGTTGATTATCTGATAAACACCTGCTCTAATGATAAAATGTCAGAAAGTAAATGTATGGGTCGCCTTACTTTTGTGTTAACTGAACCGAAACACATCAAACTGTGACACAGGTAGATATTAAGGTTGTCAAAGTAATTAAGCCACTGAGGAGTAGTTAGCCTACTCCCCACTTTCTTTATACATTTTTTTAAGTTAAAACTTTTTCCTGAGCTGTGAAATGTGGATCTCTTGGACCTTACCTTGCTGTCAGCGTTGACAGTTAATAGTAAAACATTGTGTCCCTTTTTCAGATTCTTTGCTTGTGCCATTTTCCAGGTCGCCGATATTCCCAGAGCAATAGTGCATGTGGCGCACTGCTGCACACAATAAGTCACTAATATAGATCACTCAGTGGACTTGCCATTTACATTTTACAAAGGAATTTTAAAAAGTGGTCGTTCACTGGCTGTTAATGTTTGAACACAGTGTCCACAAATAGATGCAGGTGTACTAAATATTAATGGGGACTGTCTCTGTCAGGCTGAAACAGGTGAGGGCATGTTCACACCAGTCCTTCAGAAAGTTATTCCTATGTGTGTATCTGAGTAGCGGTGTGGGTCCTGAAGCTGTATGAAAATTTTAATAAGTTACGCCCGGTCCCAATGCTCAGTGTGTACTCCCCTCTGTGAAGTGTGGAATCAGTCAAGTGCACATAAGGGTTCTAGTTTTCAGGTTTACAAGCTTGTAAAACTGTGAGAATTGGGACAGTACAACCCTGTGTTATAACTTCGACATCCAAAATGGTGGCACTGGTCATTGTTTAGGCACTTGTGCTGCTAAAAAGTACAACTACAACAAAACAGATTATTTTAAATGTACAGTTTGCTTTCCTAAGTCATTGTTGGAGATATGTGTTTTGTTATGTCTTGTTGAATACAGAAAATTCTATGTAATCACACATGTTCAGTGAAACAAAAACTATTTCAATACTTTACTTTTGAAAACTGATTTTATTCTATTTTTTTCGACAGAGCTTGCTCAATTAACTTTGCCATATTTCCAAGATGGAAAAAAATTCACACTAAAATGTACTAATATTCAATTTAACAGTCTGCCTAATTTGACTAATTATAGACATGAGTTTTTTTAAACTCATATAACCATCTTTTTTATGCAGCTAAAAGTTAGTTTGGTATAAAGTGGAGCTAATGTGCTAACAAAGTCAAGTTGAGGATAAACGGCATATATAAAAAATATTTTAAAAAGTGCCTGAAAATTTTTCAGGCATTGAAAATTAAAAAGACTAATGGAACTAAAATGTCTTTTTTAAAATACATAAAAAAGACATTTTTTATGTATTTTATAGTCCAAATATATCATATTTACAGCACTGTTTAATTTGAACTTAGACACCAGAATTGTAATTTTAACATGAATTTTATATGTTGTGTTTTACTAATCCAGCTTTTTCTGTCTCATGTAACTCTTCAGGCTTTGGCTCAGGCTATTAAAGAGGCAAAGGAGCAGCACCCAGACATGTCTGTTACCAAAGTTGTTGTACACCAGGAAACAGAGATAACTCCAGATTAAGAAGGTATGTAAAGTATAAATACATAATGTAATAAATAATGTAATTATATCCAAATCTAAATCTGTTTTATTTATAAAGCATATTTGTATGTATTGAACCTTTATTTAACTAGACATGTCTCATTGAGATTAAAAGCAATTTGTTTAAACAAGTGATGTGCAATACTAAAACACATCAAACCAAGAAATGAATAAAAACTAATATAATATGAAAGAAAACAATAAAAGCCGAATGAAATAAATTGCAAAGTAAAACCAGAAACAACAACCTACTAACGCATACTGTGTCAAAACCTTCTGAAAACAAGTGTGATTTTAAGGGAGACTTAAAAATGGCAATAGAAAAACCTGCCTAATATGTCAGGGCAGCTTGTTTTGGAGCCGTGAACTGAAAAAACTGATGGGCACTGACATTCTGAAAGAGTTAGAGTGGAGTCCCAGAGTGGACTCAGCCCTTAAGCATCCAAGTTAAAGTCCAGTCCTTTAGTTTTGTCATCTTTAAGACACATGCCCATTGCACTGTTTACAGTAGAACCAGATTTTTAACTTATGACTTAAGACTTGGACAAAAACTTCAATTCCTCAATATAATTTACTGTGATCACGCAATTTTTGCCCTGTGTTTCAAATGCCTACATACCCTATATTGCCAAAAGTATTCGCTCACCTGCTTTGCCTCACATATGAGTTTAACTGACATCCCATTACTAATCCAGAGGGTTCAATATCATGTTGATCCACCCTTCGCAGCTAGAACAGCTTCAACTCTTCAGGGACGTCTGTCCACAAGGTTTAGGAGTGTTTATGGGGATTTTTGACCATTCTTCCAGAAGTGGATTTGTGAGGTCACATAGTGATGTTGGTACAAGAAGGCCTGGCTCTCAGTCTCCGAGTCAAGTTCATCCACACCAGACTCTGCCATCCATGTCTTTAGTATTCAGAGTTCCTTTCACTGGAACTAAGGGGCCAAGTCCATCTCCTGAAAAACAACCCCACACCATGATCCCCCCTCCACCAAACTTTACACTTGGCACAATGCAGTCAGGCAAGTACTGTTCTCCTGGCAACCGCCAAATCCAGACTCATCCATCAGGTTGCCAGATGGAGAAGCGCGATTCGTCACTCCATCGAATGCGCTTCCACTGCTCTAGAGTCCAGTGGCGGTGTGCTTTACACCACTGCATCTGACACTTTGCATTGCACTTGGTGATGTATGGGTTAGGATGCAGCTGGTCACCATAGAAACCCATTCCATGAAGATCTCTGCGCACTGTTCTTGAGCTAATCTGAAGGCCATATGAAGTTTGGAGGTCTGTAGTGATTGACTGCAGAAAGTTGGTGACCTCTTTGCACTATGCGCTTCAGCGTCCACTGACCCCGCTCCGTCTGTTTACATGGCCTAACACTTCATGGCTGAGTTGCTGACTTTCCCCAAAACTTCCATTTTATTATAATACTGCTGACAGTTGACTGTGGAACATTTAGGAGTAAGGAAATTTCACAAGTGGATTTGTTGCACAGGTGGCATCCTATCACAGTTCCACACTAGAATCTACCAAGCTCCTCAGAGCGACCCATTCCTTCACAAATGTTTGTAAAACCTGTCTGCATACCTCTGTGCTTAATTTTATACACCTGTAAAATTAAGCACCCAGTATTTGCTCACCCATCCAAATTATCAGAGTCAGGTGTTCCAGTCAGGAACATCTGATTCAGGTGATTTGGATGGGTGAGCAAATACTTTTGGCAATATAGTGTATATTGCATTGGAGTTAACATAATGTGTTTACCTTTGCATTCACTTTATTTGAGAGATCTTAGATACCTCAAGCCCTGAATGTCTCCCTAAAAGGTCCTTGAACACTAATGAAATTCATATTATAGCTGTAAAATATCTAAGGTGTAAATAAAAGGGGTATTTCAGGCATTTCACTAATGGATAATTTAGTCATGTCATTTCCCTGAAGTCATGTCATGCACTTCTGGGAAAGGAAATTTGATTTAGGTAGATACATTAACTTTCAAACAGAAACTCATGTAGACTTATTGAAGTATTAAAGACATCGACTGCAGATAAAACCACTGCTTGGTTGACTTGGTAGAGCACATGCACCATGTGCAGAGGCTGTAGTCCTCAACGGAGTTATAAATAATAATAATAATCATATTCAGAATCTTTATTGTCATTATAAAAATCATGTAATAAAATGACATAGCTTTATTACCAGGAGTAATAAAACCATGTAAATAAACCCAAGTTGTCTTGGGCTCTGATTGCTTTATGTCTTTCTTTCTATTTACAGCTCAATAAAAGCTTAAATAAAGACTTTTTTAAAGAGAAAATCGGAAAACATAAAAGGAAAACCCTTTTTCCTATTATGCAAAAGATCTAAAGGGAAAGACCATGCCATAAAATAAAGAACATTACAGACAAACCTGAGTGTACTCTTCATGAGACGATCATACAACATCAGAGTGTATTCAGTTAGAGGCTTCTTCAGAACCACTGTAATACTGACCACAACAAGAGCTCCTTCATTTACAACAACTTTTTAAATAACTATCTTACATGACATGCGTTACAACAATGTTTCATTTCCCTTTGAGTTGAATAATATATTTTTAATGGAAATGAAGATAAATGAAGAGCTTTTGCTTTCATGTGTTCTTTTGTTGTACTTTGGTGCTCAATGTAGTTTTTAAGCTGCTGGTATACTAACATAGCACTTCTGCTAGGAAAATATTCAAACTGATGGAAGCTCACAGGTGTTGAAATAACATTTTCAACACCTGTGTATGGAATATTTACGTTTTATCCTTCTGCAAAAATATATTATCTAATTCAGCTTACATTTATTTGGTGCTTCAGTTTTGAATGTAAAATCTGTTCAGCTCCACTAATATTTATCTCTCTCTTTTTTTCACACCCACAATGCTTCTAGCTGCACCACGGCTGACTCGGATGCCCCCCCTCTTTTCCTTATGTCTCCATCACAACATTTTACCTCAGCAACCACAGTCATCACATCCAGCTGCCCTGCTTTCGGCATGATAAACCAGACCTTGTCAGAGGGAAGAGGCCTCAGCGGGAAAATATGTTTTCCTCCAAAAGTTTGTGTATTGGTTGAAGGAGACAGTCACTAAAAAGTTCCCAAGTTTCCAGAATTCCCAACAACACCCTTTCTATTCCATTTTCTGCCTTCAGCGCATATCCTAAAGTTTTGAATAAAAATGAAATTCAAAAAATAAACTTTTTCATAGTTATAGGGGTATAATATTTGTGAATTTGTTTCTCTCCCATTTTGTGGAGATTTTAAGAAAAAAAAACATTTAAGGACATTTGGTCTTTTAATCTTGAGAATCCTACTTTATTTTTCTACAGCTTTTCTTACCATCAAAATTGGTTACCAAAATCTTAAAAGTTAAAAGTTTTTTAACAAAGTTCTGAAACTGCACTGAACAAAGATTGTGAGATTCTACAAGTTGGGACTGGATCATTCCTCTCAAAGTTTTCGAATTAGTTGATACTTCCTGTACAGTAAATACTTTATTTTCCCTCTCAATGTGAAAAGATATTTTTCATTTTATGTACAAAAAGATTGATTTATCAAAGCAGGGCATTGAATTTGCTGGTGGAATTACTTGTTTCCCCCATTTGAAATTTGGCTTTGACATCCTTTGACTGTTTCAGTTGTTGTAGTGCTTGTGTCACACAAAGGATGTGGGGGTCATTAAGATCACAGTGTATTGAAACTACCTTCATTTATTTAATACCATCATTGTATTTTTAGTGTGTTTTATAGTTCAAATTTAGATTCAGAACAATGTTTGACTATAGATCATTCCTAGCTGTCAAATACACTTATTTCCCTTTTTATTGAGCAGTGTATAATTTCAGTATTTCTGAATTTCATTCACATTTACTCTTCTAAATGGACAGTGTATACTCTTTTGTAGTAATGACTCTATCAAAATAAAGACGTGAAAAGTTCAGAAACTGACACACATAATTATTAGTGCTCAAAACCGAAATGCTGATCGACCTGCCTTCAATGTCTTTGACCTTTTCAACAGTTTTTTTCAACAGTTTGTTTACTATCTTTGTCACTTCTATATAAGCACATAGTTTTCTCAAAATGTTTCCACAGAGTTTTGTTGGCAGAGGTGTGTAAAGATCAAGTAAAGTAAGAGAAAGGGGAAAACAGTTTGCCCAACAGTGTATAATGTCCACAGAAAAAGAAAATGGGTGATTACAGTAAAATGAGTTAGAACAAAACCCAAACAAGTAGTTTGAAAAGTAACAAACCAGCAAAACTTTGAAATCCAGGT
Source organism: Xiphophorus hellerii (assembly GCF_003331165.1). Lineage (NCBI taxonomy): Eukaryota > Metazoa > Chordata > Actinopteri > Cyprinodontiformes > Poeciliidae > Xiphophorus > Xiphophorus hellerii. The sequence goes on from NC_045684.1 coordinate 25,933,186, forward strand.
CAGTTTTTATCACTCATGTCCTCCTTTTAAGAACAACCATTTTTACAGGAACTAAGACTAAAAGCATAACTGCATTTTTCTGAGTGTTACATTAATTGTTCAGCAACATATAAAACTGTTAGTTTAATTCAGGGGTACCAGAATGAGCCTCTTAATTTTGCACTGCCCAATCAGATTAGACATATGTTGTTATCGGTATGACTTGTGATTTTGTCCATATTCGTACATGATGCTTTATTTCCTTACTCCATTTAGAATTGCATGTTACAGTTACTTCACTTAGCTGTCTAATTCATCACTACACTTCTTTGTCTTATGGGCATTTTTAATATTTTCTTTAATGTGAATCCACACTTCAACACCAGATGAAGACTTGTAAAGAGCACCATGCATAAAATAAAGAACTTTGTAGGTACATACAGTTGTTTTGGTTTTCAATTATCATGAAATTCCTCTCTGCTTCTGTCACAAATACACAAAGAAGATTTTTTTTTAGTTGATGGAATGTCACAGTAGTATTGATTGAGAATTTTTTTAAAGAACCTGATGATTACTAGAATAGAATAAGCAAAAGACGGATGAGGTATTCCCCCATTGGCATTTTAAAGGTGATTAAATCCACAACTCCAGAATTGTACAATGTCATCTCAACACTTTTGCTTGATTTGCTCCAAAAATCTGATCTCTTTATAAGGTCCATCCACCCACCCACCCACCCATCCATCCATCCAGACTGTTGACACAAAATTAAAGGAAAATTTTATTTCAACCAGATTAATATCCAAGTTACAGATCAGTACACTGATCTCTGAGTTGCACACAGACAGAATCTCCAAAGAACTTTGAATACAGTCGCTATTATAACATTTCCCAATATGTGGCTCTGACTTTTAGCACAGTCGTGGAATCCCATGGTCTAAGACTCCTGCATCAATAAAGCTTCATTGTTAGATTTTATTCTAATTAAAAGTCAGTTTTTAATTAGATATTTCATTTTGGGTTCAAATAAATAAGGAAGATCCAATTTAAACTAGCTTGTCCACATTAGTTCAGCTATCTTAGAATTGGTCAACTAAACCTATTTGCTAATCAAACTAAATGAGATTACTTTTAGTTGGGCCTACAGGTCTCCTTCCACCCACACTCCCTTTCTCTCATTTATCATGTATAAAAATCCACACCTTCTAAACATATAGTTCTTAGGGGATCCAGACGTCCCCTAAGATCCTCTGGGGTTTGTGCAATCAGAAAAACCCACCCTTCCAAAATAAATGGGGGCGGGGGTCAGATAGCCGCAAAGAAATCTGACTCTGGAAAACTGAGCAAGAAATCCCTTTTACTGCCAATTTGGTCCCGTTTGAGTCATGCTAACAAATAAATACATTTTAGCTCAATCTGTAGCATATCTATAGTGTAAGATATTACTAAGATCAAGAAGTACGGCACCATTTTACAACCCTGCTGGGTTTCAACCACTGTGACTAATATCTCTCTCTCCTTCACTCCTTTCTCTCACACTCTCGCTGTATAGATATTGACAAAGGCATAAACAAAACCAAAATTGTTTGTTATTTTGTGCATCCCAGAGGTATCTGCAGTTTGCAACAGCACTAAGCACAGATGGCATTTTACTATGTGGAAAATAACACAGACAGATGAGAAGGAAGAAATTACCTCCTCTGTTCCTATGAACATTTATAAAATAACAAAAGAAAAAAAATTGTGGAAGTTTGTCATTCAGAAAGTCTCTCAGACTCAAAACTTTAGACTTGACGTGTGACTTGACCTTTACATATCCCAAGTCATAAGTTGGGATTTGAATTGGATTTCAACCTGATTTCTTGACAAGACTTAAATTTTACCCAAAATCTAAAGCTTAAATCAGATACTGCTTAAAACGTTTATATTATTAATTCATTTCACTCATTTCATATTAACAAACAGTAGAGGGTTCTGATATGGACACCCAGGGCAACATCTCGTCAGGGGCGACACGAGACCACCGTAAGTTGAAACTTGGAATATTTTTGCTTCTATTATGGCCATGATCCAAACAGCCCTCATTCTGTTTGATGTTCTGTCTATAGATTCAAAGTAGACATCCTAGAAATAATGCAAAAATCGATCAAAAAGGAATCTTGGAGCTTAACTTGGAGAGGAGCATAAAAATAGTCACAACAAATATAAAAGACTTTCCACAGAAAATTTTGAGCATGTCCATATATAATGATAAAAAAATCAACTTACTTCATGCTACCTCCTGAACTACTCAAAAACTTCCCAGCATGAATCAAGACTGGACACAGAAGAGACAGAATAACGTCCTTGCCATCTGGCATATACAATGACCACATGTGCAACATGAATGTCTTCCTCCACATTTTCTCTAATTATCTAGTGAATGTTTTAAAGTGTTAAATCAACCAAAAAGCTCTTCTTCTAGGAAAAACGCAGGTTTTACCTAACGTTACTTGAGGTGAACGGAGCCCACCAGCTGTGGTCTGACTCCTGAGCTCAAGGAGGTTTTGTTTGTTCAGGTTGGTTAAAACTTGTTTGTGTGGCTGTTCAGGCTGCAATTGATCTGGACATGGTGTGGGGACAAAACAACAGAAAAATAATGACCAAATCAGACTGAAATCCACTGCAGTAACACCATAACACAGCAGAGGCAGCGGGCTGAAGAACGATGCTGATGGAGAGCAGAGAAACAACAAAACTTTGGAAGAGAGTCGGTGGAGAAAGTAAGAGTTATTAAGTCTTCCAGAGATATGAATATTTTTGAGCCTATTCATGCTTATTATTTATCTATCTTATGTTGGTAGATATATTCCCATAGAAATATCTAAAGATCTGTAAATGTAAAGATACATTTCCAAAATTCTCTTAGCAGTTAACACTGCAGTTAGCATTTCCAGGTCTGTGTGCATGTTGCTTTTCATTCCAATATCTGCTCTTCTATCATTTAAATGATGTCTTACTATGTAGTCAACCGTTGTAGCTTCTGGCTCACTGTTAGCCTTCAATCTTAAACTTGTGACAGATTTAATGCTAAGGATTGGTCACCTCCTCCAGGTCTTATTCGATGTTTTTAGCTGCACAGGAACATTCTCCTCAATCTACATCATTAACGGTCATCGCTAGGGGCGCCATTTTTAGGTGGAACAGCAAGCAGGCTAGGTAGAGGAGGTACTAGTATCTTTTGTTTTGAAATATAGGACATTTTTTCATTGAAAATGTGAATTTCAGACCAGTTATGATATAAAGGCTTCAACTTGTGTTTAAAGTGAAACATGCACTTTAACTCTCACAGGCAAGCTCATGACACAGAGCAAAATGAAGGTGAAACTGAGCTGAGACACCAACTCCCACTCTTAAACAAAAAAGAGATTTGTTTTAAATAATCCCCCCCCCTCTCTTACTTAATTCAGTGGAATAGAAAGAACAGGGTGTTAGCTGTGCACTGTGGGACAGTACTGAAAATAGCAAATGTGAGTCATAACTGGATACAGTGACATATGTTTCATCAAGTGTAGCTGCCAGGAGTCTGCAGAAAATGTGCTGAGCTATATTTTCTAGTTGGATATCACCATGCAAAAAAAAAAAAAAAACACATTATAAATACACTTATATATATCTAAATTTACATACACACACGCATGCACACCCCAACACACACATATGTTTGCCTGGCTATCTTTGTGGAGACTTTCCATTGACTTCCATTCATTTCTACAGCCTAAACCTTATCTCTACCCCTAACCAAGACCCAATTCACACCTTAGTCCTAAATTTGACCCCTGACCTAAAAACAGCGTTTCCCCTTGTGGGGACCAGGCTTTGGTCCCCACAATGTAGTATGTGTCAGGGAAATGGTCCCCACAAGGGATTATAAACAAAACAAACACACACACACACATGCACACTAATTACTTATTGGTTATTTTTATCAGCCTGCATTAAAATACCGCTGATTCATCTTAGCATGAACAAAGACTTCATGTTAAGCCTAAAAGCCCAAACAAACTCTGACAGTAACCCTGTACAAAACTCCAACATTTGTGGAAAACTTCTTTATTGCCTTTAATGAACTTCTATCTCTAATATGCGTTTAATATGACTGTTTAATAATTATGGGAGATTTCAACATCCAGGTTAACAAGCCTAAAAACAGAGGGGCAAATAAGCTGTGTGATAGTCTTGATAATTTTGATCTGTATGTGAAACAAGCAACACACACTCGAGGACACACACTGGACCTGATTATCAGTAATGGTGTAAATATTTCCAATGTCTCTGGAACTGATGTCGCCCTGTCGGATCATTTTGTTATTATCTTGGAAACTACAATGTCCGTTGACTCATTTGGCAAAACAGTAACTATAACAAAACGTTCTTTCATAGACAACACAGCAGAAACATTAAAACAAATCTATTCTTCCTTGCCTTAAAGCTGTAACAATGTAGATGAGTTGGTAGATGGCTTCCATTTTCAAATACTATTGATTCCAGTGCTCCCATTAAAGTGAAGGTTGTGTCTGGTAGAAAAAAGTCTGCGTGGAGAAATGTGCAAACAGATCTGCGAGACAACTTCGCCATAGAGCCAAACATAAATGGCGTAAAATTCAGCTTCACGATTATTATGGAATCTATAAAGAAAGACTGTGAAGCTATCACTCAACACTAAAACATGCAAGGGAAACGTTCTTTACAGAAATCATAAACAAAATTAAAGCTGCGAGCAGCCTCGGGCGGCCCTCGCAGCAAGCGCCGCTCCGGCCTATTGGCCACCGCGGGGGTTCCAGCCACCGCAGAAGCTCTCGCACGATTTCCAGAGCCGCAGCCAACTCCCCACCACAGAAGCTCTGCCGCAGTTTCCAGCACCGCCGCCCACTAGCCACCGCAGAGGCTGTCGCGCATTTTCCACGCCCGTCCACCAGGCGACATGCGTGAATGCGTTCGGCAGCGCTCCCCGACCACTGTCAAAAAATCTGGTGCAGATCGGTCGATGCCTCGAGGAGACACAGCCGATGTATTAACTTAGGGGGCGCAGTGGAGCCAAATTACATCTCAAACTCGTTGGGCTCTTTAGAGGTGAACAAAGATCATACATATCCAGTTTGGCGCCAATCGGATGATCCGTGTGTGATTTAGAGCCAAACGTATGCATATGGCGAGGGACTGATGTTCGCCATTTGGCCACGCCCACACGGTTCAGCCAGCAGCGAGCATTGACAGAGTTTATCATCCGAATCATCTTGATTAGGTCAAGAGAGCCATAAACAGAGCTTTCCAAGGAAAAAAATGGCACTTCCTGTTCCGAGGGGGCGGGGCTTAGATGACGTCATAATGTGATGACGTAGGATTGACGGGCAAGCCTCCAGGATCACTCAGGCCAAGTTTGATGCAGCTCGGTCAAAATATGTGGAATGTAGAGGCAAACGTATACGAATGGCGTTGCCGCCATTGAAAACTCTTGGCACTTTAAAGCAAGCGAGATCAACTTCCTATCTGTCATCCAACACAGAATCACCTTGGTTAGGTCGAGAGCCATAGATGAAAGTTTCCAAGGAAAAATATAGCACTTCCTGTTCTGAGGGGGCGGGGCTTAGATGACGTCATAATCTGATGACATAGAATTTTCAGACATCACACCAGCATCACTCAAGCCAAGTTTGGTGCAGCTCGGTCGAAACATGTGGAATCTAGAAGCAAAAGTATGGCATCGGCGTTACAGGTCACTTCGCCACGCCGCCACGCCCAGCTGCTATCTCAAAGCCGGTCAGGGTTGGAAACCTCAACACACCAACATGTCTTCTGTCTCTGGACACAGGTTCATGTTGATTAGGTCAAAGGGCTAAGAGAGCGACCGTTCACAGTAAAACATGACACTTCCTGTTCTCAGGGGGCGTGGCCTACGTGATGTCATCATTTGACCATATGGTATTGTAGGCCACCTGATGACGATCAATCACTGAAAGTTTGGAGTCTCTGTGAGTTTTTGTGTTAGAAATACCAATTTTTCATTTTTTCCTGTGTATTACAAAATCGAAGAATTTCATCTGCAGGGCAATGCTGCCCTCTGGTGTCGAATTACTGAAATAATGAAACTATTTCAGTGGCCAGCAGAGGGCAGCATTGCCCTACAAACGACGAACATGTACTGTTTATTATGTAATTACACAGAAGATCTCTCTAATTCATTCTGAGGGGGCGGGGCTTAGATGACGTCATAATATGATGACATAGCATTGTCAGGCATCACAACAGCATCACTGAGGCCAAGTTTGGTGCAGCTCGGTCGAAACATGTGGAATCTAGAAGCAAACGTATGGCATCGGCGTTACAGGTCACTTCGCCACGCCGCCACACCCAGCTGCTTCATCGCAGCCGGTCAGGGCTTGAATCCACAACACACCAACATGTCTTCTGTCTCTGGACACAGTTTCATGTTGATTAGGTCAAAGGGCTAAGATAGCGACCGTTCACAGTAAAACATGACACTTCCTGTTCTCAGGGGGCGTGGCCTAAGCGATGTCATAATTTCACCACAGGGTATTTTAGGACACCTATTGTTGATCAATAACTGAAAATTTGGTGTCTCTGTGAGTTTCTGTGCAGGATATATAAGAGTTTCGTGTTTCATGGCGAGTAGGTGAACTTTGACCCCTGGTAACCCCCCTTCAGCAATCTCAGACAGTCACCAATTTGATAACTTTAAATCAGACATGCCTTATGATCAGACTGACCGAGTTTGAAGCCGATCAATCGAAATCCCTAGGAGGAGTTCGATCAAATGCAAAGGCTGTAAACGTCAAAATCGAGGTCAAATGAACTTCAATCTAAAATGGCCGACTTCCTGTTGGGTTTCGACCATGGCTGTAATAGACTTTTTTGTACGTCCTGACAAGATACACATGTGTACCAAGTTTCGTAATTCTAGGTTAAAGCATGGCTTAGGGCTGTTCATTTAAAATACTCTAGGGGTCGCTATAGAGAAATTAGGCCACGCCCACCAAATTTTGTTATGAATTCCTGTCGGTGGGTGGATAAGGATCCATCCTAGTGAGTTTGGAGCAGCTGGGCCCGAAATTGTGGAATTCAGAGCCAAACGTATGGCAACGGCGTTACAGGTCACTTCGCCACGCCTCCACGCCCACCTGCTATGTCAAAGCCGGTCAGGGTTGGAATCCTCAACACACCAAGATGTCTTCTGTCTCTGGACACAGTTTCATGTTGATTAGGTCAAAGGGCTAAGATAGCGACCGTTCACAGTAAAACATGACACTTCCTGTTCTCAGGGGGCGTGGCCTAAGTGATGTCATCATTTGACCATAGGGTAGTGTAGGGCACCCGATGACGATCAATCACTGAAAGTTTGGTCCCTCTATGTGTTTTTGTATAGGAAATATAAGAGTTTCGTGTTTCATGGCGAGTAGGTGAACTTTGACCCCTGCTAACCCCCCTTCAACATGCTCCAAAACTCACCAATTTGATAACTTTAAATCAAACATGCCTTATGATCAGACTGACCGAGTTTGAAGCCGATCAATCGAAATCCCTAGGAGGAGTTCGATCAAATACGAAGGCTGTAAACGTCAAAATCGAGGAAAAAAATGGACGTTCAATACAAAATGGCCGACTTTCTGTGATAGTTGGCTTATAACATTAAATGTAAGTTCTGAGTCTTTTGGTGAGCTCTACAAGTGTACCAAATTTCATGTCTCTACGATGAAGTACGTTCATACCATTGTGTCAACAGAAAATTGCTAGTTGCTGCCGTTCAGCAATTTTTTTTGCGATTTTTGCGACAACCTTAAAATTCAAAATTTTTAAATTTTCTAGTCGCGACCGCCAAGTTTGGTGAGTTTTTGAATATGATAAAGCCCCCAAAAAGGCACACGAAGAGGTGGGAAGAATCGTAATAATAATTAAAGCTGCAAGCAGCCTCGGGCGGCCCTCGCAGCAAGCGCCGCTCCGGCCTATTGGCCACCGCGGGGGTTCCGGCCAGTGCAGAAGCTCTCGCGCGTTTTCCAGAGCCGCAGCCCGCTCCCCACCGCGGAAGCTCTGCCGCAGTTTCCAGCATCGCCGCCCGCTAGCCGCCGCAGAAGCTGTCGCGCGTTTTCCCCGCCTGTCCACCGGGCGACAGGCGTGAATGCGTTCGGCGGCGCTCCCCGACGACTGTCGAAAAATCTGGCGCAGATCGGTCGATGCGTCGAGGAGATACAGCCCATGTATTAACTTAGGGGGCGCAGTGGAGCCAAATTACATTTCAAACCCGTTGGGCTCTTTAGAGGTGAACAAAGGTCATACATATCCAGTTTGGCGCCAATCGGATGATCCATGCCTGAATAAGAGCCAAACGTATGCATATGGCGAGGGACTGATATTCGCCGTTTGGCCACGCCCACACGGTTCAGCCAGCAGCGAGCATTGACAGAGTTTATCATCCGAATCATCTTGATTAGGTCAAGAGAGCCATAAACGGAGCTTTCCAAGTAAAAAAACGGCACTTCCTGTTCTGAGGGGGCGGGGCTTAGATGACGTCATAATGTGATGACGTAGGATCGACGGGCAAGCCTCCAGGATCACTCAGGCCAAGTTTGATGCAGCTCGGTCAAAATATGTGGAATGTAGAGGCAAACGTATACGAACGGCGTTGCCGCCATTGAAAACTCTTGGCACTTTAAAGCAAGTGAGACCAACTTCCTATCTGTCATCCAACACAGAATCACCTTGATTAGGTCAAGAGAGCCATAAACGGAGCTTTCCAAGGAAAAAAACGGCACTTCCGGTTCCGAGGGGGCGGGGCTTAGATGACGTCATAATGTGATGACGTAGGATCGACGGGCAAGCCTCCAGGATCACTCAGGCCAAGTTTGATGCAGCTCGGTCAAAATATGTGGAATGTAGAGGCAAACGTATACGAACGGCGTTGCCGCCATTGAAAACTCTTGGCACTTTAAAGCAAGCGAGACCAACTTCCTATCTGTCATCCAACACAGAATCAACTTGATTAGGTCAAGAGAGCCATAAACAGAGCTTTCCAAGGAAAAAAACGGCACTTCCTGTTCCGGGGGGGCGGGGCTTAGATTACGTCATAATATGATGACGTAGGATCGACGGGCAAGCCTCCAGCATCACTCAAGCCAAGTTTGGTGCAGCTCGGTCGAAACATGTGGAATCTAGAAGCAAACGTATGGCATCGGCGTTACAGGTCACTTCGCCACGCCGCCACGCCCAGCTGCTATCTCAAAGCCGGTCAGGGTTGGAATCCTCAACACACCAACATGTCTTCTGTGTCTGGACACAGTTTCATGTTGATTAGGTCAAAGGGCTAAGAGAGCGACCGCTCACAGTAAAACATGACACTTCCTGTTCTCAGGGGGCGTGGCTTAAGTGATGTCATCATTTCACCACAGGGTATTTTAGGACATCCGATGCCGATCAATCACTGAAAGTTTGGTCCCTCTATGTGTTTTTTTATAGGAAATATAAGAGTTTCGTGTTTCATGGCGAGTAGGTGAACTTTGACCCCTGCTAACCCCGCTTCAACATACTCCAAAACTCACCAATTTGATAACTTTAAATCAAACATGCCTTATGATCAGACTGACCGAGTTTGAAGTCGATCAATCGAAATCCCTAGGAGGAGTTCGATCAAATACGAACGCTGTAAACGTCAAAATCGAGGAAAAAAATGGACGTTCAATACAAAATGGCCGACTTCCTGTGATAGTTGGCTAATAACATTAAATGTAAGTTCTGAGTCTTTTGGTGAGCTCTACAAGTGTACCAAATTTCATGTCTCTACGATGAAGTACGTTCATACCATTGTGTCAACAGAAAATTGCTAGTTGCCGCCGTTGAGCAATTTTTTTTGCGATTTTTGCGACAACCTTAAAATTCAAAATTTTGAATTTTTCTAGTCGCGACCGCCAAGTTTGGTGAGTTTTTGAATATGATAAAGCCCCCAAAAAGGCAATTCATTTGGGTGGAAGAATAATAAGAATAATTAAAGCTGCAAGCAGCCTCGGGCGGCCCTCGCAGCAAGCGCCGCTCCGGCCTATTGGCCACCGCGGGGGTTCCGGCCAGCGCAGAAGCTCTCGCACGTTTTCCAGAGCCGCAGCCCGCTCCCCACCGCAGAAGCTCTGCCGCAGTTTCCAGCATCGCCGCCCGCTAGCCGCCGCAGAAGCTGTCGCGCGTTTTCCCCGCCCGTCCACCGGGCGACAGGCGTGAATGCGTTCGGCGGCGCTCCCCGACGACTGTCGAAAAATCTGGCGCAGATCGGTCGATGCGTCGAGGAGATACAACCCATGTATTAACTTAGGGGGCGCAGTGGAGCCAAATTACATTTCAAACCCGTTGGGCTCTTTAGAGGTGAACAAAGGTCATACATATCCAGTTTGGCGCCAATCGGATGATCCATGCCTGAATAAGAGCCAAACGTATGCATATGGCGAGGGACTGATATTCGCCATTTGGCCACGCCCACACGGTTCAGCCAGCAGCGAGCATTGACAGAGTTTATCATCCGAATCATCTTGATTAGGTCAAGAGAGCCATAAACGGAGCTTTCCAAGTAAAAAAACGGCACTTCCTGTTCTGAGGGGGCGGGGCTTAGATGACGTCATAATATGATGACATAGGGTCGTCAAGGATCCCACCAGGGTCACTCGTGCAAAGTTTGGTGCAGAAGCTATCGACCGTTCACAGTAAAATACAAGACTTCCTGTTGTCAGAGGGCGTGGCCTACGTGATGTCATCATTTAACCATTGGATATTATTCTACACCCGAGGATGATCAATAACTCAAACTTTGGTGTCTCTGTCAGTTTTTGTGTTAGAATTACAAATTATTTAATTTTTTCCTCTATAATTCAACATTGAACTGTCATTCCGTAGGGCAATGCTGCCCTCTGGTGTCGAATTACTGAAATTACTGAAATAGTTTCATTATTTCAGTAATTCGACACCAGAGGGCAGCATTGCCCTACACATGACAAAGCCCTTTGTATTACACAGTCGATCACAGGGGAACTTTGAGCCTTGCTAACCCCCCTTCAACATGCTCCAAAACTCACCAATTTGATAACTTTAAATCAGACATGCCTTATGATCAGACTGACCAAGTTTGAAGTCGATCAATCGAAATCCCTAGGAGGAGTTTGATCAAATACGAAGGCTGTAAACGTCAAAATCGAGGTCAAATGAACTTCAATCTAAAATGGCCGACTTCCTGTTGGGTTTAGAGCATGGCTCCAAGAGACTTTTTTGTACGTCCTGACAAGATACACATGTGTACCAAGTTTCGTAATTCTAAGCTAAAGCATGGCTTGGGGCTGATTTTTTGAAATATTCTAGGGGGCGATATAGAGAAATTAGGCCACGCCCACCAAATTTTGTTATGAATTCCTGTTGGCGGGTCAATAAGGATCCATCCTAGTGAGTTTGGAGCAGCTCACCCCGAAACTGTGGAATTCAGAGCCAAACGAAATTTGACGGCGTTCGCAACGCCGCCACGCCCACCTGCTTCATCGCAGCCGGTCGGGGTTGGAATCCACAACACACCAACATGTCTTCTGTCTCTGGACACAGTTTCATGTTGATTAGGTCAAAGGGCTAAGATAGCGACCGTTCACAGTAAAACATGACACTTCCTGTTCTCAGGGGGCGTGGCCTACGTAAAAAAATAATTTCACCACAGGGTATTTTAGGACACGCGATGACGATCAATCCCAGAAAGTTTGGTCCCTCTATGTGTTTTTGTATAGGAAATATAAGAGTTTCGTGTTTCATGGCGAGTAGGTGAACTTTGACCCCTGGTAACCCCCCTTCAGCAAGCTCATACAGTCACCAATTTGATAACTTTAAATCAGACATGCCTTATGATCAGACTGACCAAGTTTGAAGCCGATCAATCGAAATCCCTAGGAGGAGTTCGATCAAATGCAAAGGCTGTAAACGTCAAACTCGAGGTCCAAAATGGACCTTCAATACAAAATGGCCGACTTCCTGTTGGGTTTAGAGCATGGCTCCAAGAGACTTTTTTGTACGTCCTGACAAGATACACATGTGTACCAAGTTTCGTAATTCTAGGATAAAGCATGGCATGGGGCTGTTCATTTAAAATACTCTAGGGGTCGCTATAGAGAAATTAGGCCACGCCCACCAAATTTTGTTATGAATTCCTGTCGGTGGGTGGATAAGGATCCATCCTAGTGAGTTAGGAGGAGCGGGGCCCGAAATTGTGGAATTCAGAGCCAAACGAAATTCGACGGCGTTCACAACGCCGCCACGCCCACCTGCTTCATCGCAGCCGGTCGGGGTTGGATTACTCAACACACCAACATGTCTTCTGTCTCTGGACACAGTTTCATGTTGATTAGGTCAAAGGGCTAAGATAGCGGCCGTTCACAGTAAAACATGACACTTCCTGTTCTCAGGGGGCGTGGCCTACTTAAAAAAATAATTTCACCACAGGGTATTTTAGGACACCCGATGACAATCAATCAATGAAAGTTTGGTCCCTCTCTGTGTTTTTGTATAGGAACTATAAGAGTTTCGTGTTTCATGGCGAGTAGGTGAACTTTGACCCCTGCTAACCCCCCTTCAACATGCTCCAAAACTCACCAATTTGATAACTTTAAATCAGACATGCCTTATGATCAGACTGACCGAGTTTGAAGCCGATCAATCAAAATCCCTAGGAGGAGTTCGATCAAATACGAAGGCTGTAAACGTCAAAATCGAGGTAAAAAATGGACTTTCAATACAAAATGGCCGACTTCCTGTGATAGTTGGCTTATAACATTAAATGTAAGTTCTGAGTCTTTTGGTGAGCTCTACAAGTGTACCAAATTTCATATCTCTACGATGAAGTACGTTCATACCATTGTGTCAACAGAAAATTGCTAGTTGCCGCCGTTGAGCAATTTTTTTTGCGATTTTTGTGACAACCTTAAAATTCAAAATTTTGAATTTTTCTAGTCGCGACCGCCAAGTTTGGTGAGTTTTTGAATATGATAAAGCCCCCAAAAAGGCAATTCATTTGGGTGGAAGAATAATAAGAATATAATAATAATAATAATAATAATAAACAGTACAGATACAATAGGCCTTCGCAGCGCTTTGCTGCTCGGGCCTAATAATAATAAACAGCACAGATACAATAGGCCTTCGCAGCGCTTTGCTGCTCGGGCCTAATAATAATAAACAGTACAGATACAATAGGCCTTCGCAGCGCTTTGCTGCTCGGGCCTAAATATTAACAATGCTTGAGCGTCATTAATGTTTGCAACAGTTGAAAAGCTCACAAACCCTCCAGTGACTGAGCTGTAATCAAACAAGGCCTGGAAAGAATTTGCTAACTTCTTTGAAGAGAAAGTTTTAAAAATCAGACATTTAATCTGCACATCCACACTAAATCCAGTGCCAATGTTATACCCAATTTCAACTACTTAATTATAAAACCCTAGAAGAAATTATAGATCAATTAAGCTCAAGTTCCTGCTGTCTTAACATCCTACCTACACATTTCTTATGAAAGTCCTCGCTGTCATTGCAAATGATTGGATTAAATTAGTAAACTACTCCCTCTCACCAGGTGCTCTCCCCCAGGCTTTAGAAACAGCAGTTATCAAACCACTGATGTTAGAAAAATTATCTAAGTTCATTTACTTGTGAGTTTATTTGAAAGGTTATGTTTTCATATTATTATTTTGTGTGTTGTTTACTTGACTCCTTTTCTTCTGTGAAACACTATTAACCATTTTTAGGATGTTTGCCTGGAAGCTAGAGACTTTGCACATTCCTGTGTTATCAGCTACAACTGATTAGTTGCGGTCAGCCCCATGCCCTTGTAAGGGCATGTCCACAGAAGGTTCCAGAACACCCTGTAGAAAAAGGTCATTGGTCAAATTCTTTGTGTGACTATGTGAAAAAGCCCAACCTCCTTCCTTGTATTTTCTAATAAAGCCAAATGCAGACAAAGATCGGGCAGAGTTGATCCCAGACAGTGTTTGACAGCGGATTTCCGTGTCTCAGATCTACCCTCCTCTTCTGCAGAAAAGAAAATTGTGTCTGGTTGATTCTTTACAGGTTAGGACATAAAATAAACCTATCAACTGATAAAAAAGAACCAACTGGACAAATCACTACTTCAAAATTACAGGTCAATCTCCAACCTCCCATTCATCAGCAAAATTATTGAAAAATCTGTTTTAAAAGTTAATTACCTCCCTAACAGTAACCAACCACTTTGATGTCTTTCAGTCTGATTTTCACACTCACCACAGTACTGAGGCTGTCCTTGTCAAAGTGTTCAATGACATCCATATAAACACAGACTGTTGTAGGACCACAGTGCTGGTTCTGTTGGACCTCAGTGCAGATTTTGACACTGTTGACCATGACATATTAGTGAAATGACTGGAGAGTTGGGTAGGACTCTCTAGCCCAGTACTCAACTGGTTTGAGTCTTACATAAAGAACTCAGGTTTCTTTGTTTCCTTAGACATTAGAGAACTAATGTCAGCGAGATCTAGAGAAACTCATCCATGTGTCTATCTTTAGTTGTATTGCAACAGTGTCGTTATAGGTCTGCTTAAAAAAATCAGTCTTCCAGCTGCATCTGATCCAGAACGCTGCGGCTCACATTCTCACTAAAACCAGAAAATTAGAGTACATCACCCAGTTCTAAAGTCCTTACACTAGCTCCCTGTAGCTAAGAGAGTAGACTTTAAAATATTGCTGGTAGTTTATAAATCACTGAGCAGCTCAGGACCACAATACATTAAAGACCTGCTGTTGTTGTATCAACCTTCCAGACCTCTGGTTCTGGGGATGCTTTGCATCATTCCACTGCTTCTCCATGTTTGCTCTGGACTAGATTCCAGACTGCTACTTTAAGGCGAATTATTCCAGATTTCATCGCCACAAATCTGGAATAAACTTCCAGAAACTGCAAAATAGCTGAAACACTGAGTGTCTTTATATATAGACCAAAAATCCATCTAAAGTTGCATCTGAAACATTATAAATGAAACATTAATAAACATTCTGATGTGTAACGATGGCACTTGACAAATTGTGAACCTTCTGTTGTTGACTGTGCTCTATGACTTCGTATTTTTGTGTTTTTATGGTGTATAGCACTTTGAACTGCCTTCTTGCTGAAAAGTACTATGCAAATAAAATTTGATTTGATTTGAACATCAAGTGAATTTCAGACTGTGGAATTTGTAAAACATAATATTAGATTTGTGATTAAACATATGGACTGTAAGGGCTGGTAACTTCTCTTCTTACCCTACAGACTGCAGAGACCTAAGTATGAAGAGAAATGTAAAAATCTGCAGAGAAAAATAATCTTTTAGAAATTATTCTGTTTCAGGTAAAATACAGGCTCTCGTGCAATCTCTTCATTTTTAATTAAAAATGTATGGCCTTATGTAAGTTGGCTGAGGGAGAGATTGAATTGCATAGAGGGTTGCCTCATCTCTGCTTGGTCCTCCATTCTGCAGCAGTAGTTCTGGACTAGATTCCGGACTGCTACCATAAGGTGATTGGTAAACAAGTCAGTAATTCTGAAAAGAGATTTACATTTTTTTTTGGAGAGGGGTCAGGGGGGGTAAGACTGCAGAGGTGTGCTATAGCTCCACTCATTAGATGTGGTAAGTTAAGATTCACAGAGTGTACAGAGAATTTAGGTTAGGGATCAAAAAGGGAACAAAAGTAGTAATATTAGCTTTTACCTGAAACCACAAAAAAGTGACTGAATTGTGGTTTTTGATATTTTGTTTGGTATTCACCTCATATATATTTCTTTTTCATTCAGTGTAAATAGACCTTGCATGAGGCGTTGCTTGGTGTAGTTGTGTGTAGAGAGCGCCCCCTGTATACGGAGGCTATAGCCCTTGTAAAAGTTGTCCAGGGTTCGAATCCAGTCCTCATTACTTTTGCTGCATGTCTCCCCCCTTTCAATTTCTCTCTACTTACTGTTGTAAAAATAAAAAAAAAATCATAAAATCATAAAAAATAAATAAATCAATCCTGAATGGGTTTATCGGATCATATAAGATTTTAATTTAATAATAATGCTCATTATATCAAATGCCTACTGTGACTACATAGGTGTAGCCACTGTATGTAGACTGTGATACTGGGCAGTATATATGTATATTTCTTATAGATAGTGGTGGAAAAAGTACTCAAACAATGTACTTAAATAAAAGTACAAATAAACAGACAAAAATGTACTCTAGTAAAAGTAAAAGTACCACATTAACATTTTTACTTGAGTAACCAAAGAGCAATGCAGCATACATTTAATTTGATTATGAGACCTTCACTCAAAAATGACTGACTTTGTTTTGTATACAAAGCTAAAGTTGGCTTCTGATTGTAGATTCTGATTCAGGAAATGGCTAAAGGGCCAGTCCACCCAATTTTTCACCTTGAGTGCTCCAGCTTAAAAACTACAAATTCTAAGAGACATTAACCACAACTAGAATATACTGAATTCAAACCCTGTAGATCTTTTTTCTTTATTTTTATTGTAAGTTTTCTTTCTGAATAGCATTAGTCTACCATTCTGTCATGTATTAGACAGGATACAGTTATAAAGAAAAGTATTTATCCATGATTATCCAAAATACAATAAAATAAAAATGTTAGCTATTTCCCAAATCTATCTAGTAGGTAATGTTTGAAATAATTATTATAGATTATAAAAAGATTAACTAAATAAATAATGGTTTACCACCTCATAATACTTTTCACACACCTTTTACCAGTGAAGCATGACTGTCCATTAAGAAATGAAAACCTTTGCTCCCTTCATGAGACTATTATTAATTATTGGTCTCAATTGCCTAATCATAATGAACAGCTTTTGAATTCTTTCCATTATTCATTTGGTCTGGGATTCATAAGCAAAAAAACTTAAAAGAATTGTTTTGTATTTAATTTTTACCAACCTGCTTCTAGCCAGAATTGTTGTTTTATAGCTGGATTATTTATTTACAATACTTACTATATAGAAAAAAAAAGCTAACCAAGCTTTTTTTTTCTTTTATTATCGTCATCAGCATTGTAAACTCATATTTTACAAAATAAATGGGACAAAAATGATTTCATAAAAATGGATTTATTAGAATAACAAACACTCAGTTAATCAGCTGATGTGTTCAGGGAATCATGAGAAGATATTCCAATAATTTAAGTATATAAATGATGAGGAGACAGTGAAGAAGTCGATGGCAGGTTAGGAGGAGGAAGCGGATCACTGGGAACTTCTGGGAAGCTGCATCCAAACCTGGAACTGTGGAACTCCCGAAGAGCTGTTTTCATTGTTTTTCATAAAACAATGAAAAATAAATAAAAAGGTCCACACTGTATGTAATAAAACCACACAAATATACAAGCAGAAGTGAAACATGTTCTGTTTGATTATTAAGGGGTACTGTCTTAAAATATTTGTCTTGCTATGACTTTGCATACTAAAAAATTCCAAGGAAGGGAATGTAAGTTAATTGTGGCAAAGTTTAAAAGATACTGAGCAGTATCAAAATCTCCAGAAAGTAATTTTATATTTTGATACAAGTATTAAACGACACATATGCAAATACAATAAACACTTACACGCTGGGCTACCTGAAGAGCCTGCAGCCGCCAGCCCTGTTAGTGGAGTTATGCTACTTTAAATATTCTGGTGTACATTTCAAAGAAGCCTAATTTTGGATGGACTGAGTGATAGATTCCACAATGAGGATTACTTTCTCTCCTAAAATCATCTTAAAACAACTTTTTGTGATAAATTAATAATGTACTCACCTGTACTCACCACTTACACTTCTTATTTTTACTGAGGATCTGGTCCGATATGATTTGTTCTTTGTTTGATTCTCCTCCGGCGCTCTTCCATTTTGTGCAGTGAGTTTGCAAATGTTTTTGCTATTTGCAGTGTTTCTCCCCCTTGCTTCTTTTTCCTGTGATTGCAGTGCTTTGTTTGTGATTGCAGCCTTTTTTGCTTGCATTTGTTTAGTTGATTGATGGCTTTTGCTTCTATTTTCTATTATTCAGCATTTTTTCAGTTTTCTGCTGCATTTGTTTTTTGTTTTTTACATGTTTAATTTGTCTTGCCATTTGCTGTGCCATTTCACCTGTTTGCAGCTCATTTCGCCTCACATCTGTCAGCTGCTGTGTCATCCAGATCAAGTGATGACATTAAGCAAGTTCCTTTTCAGGGGCTCTGGTCAAAAAACAGCAACTTCCATTTTGTCAGAATGTAAAAGAAGAAAGTTTATCCAGATTTTAATGTCATCAAGACATACTTGAATGTATAATTTGGTCCATTTAAAATGTCCTTATAAATGTACACTTAAAGTATTTTTTTTAACTTAAAAATGCCCCAAATTAGGTAGAAGTATTTAATTAGTATACTTTCTATACTACATCAGTATACTACAATTACATGATCTTAATATACTTGTACTCAAGAATACATAAAAATGAACTTATTGCTAAGGGCAAAGAATGATGTAATAGCATTTAAATAATCTAGCCCAGGGAATAGCTACAGGAGTAGTCCAGGAGTGGGCAGCCTTTAATGTATCTTTACTTAAACACAGTCAAATAATGAGGTCATTGGCAGGACTCTGGAGAACTTAGCTGCAATTAGGAGGTGATCTGGCTATTTTATTGAAGTGTGTTGGACCAGGGATACGTCTAAGAGTTAAAGGACACGACCCTTGAGCCTGGGATTTCCTACCCCTGATCTAGCCTATAAAAAACAAGGTAATTATTCAAAGGAGGTTTGCTCAGTCAGTTGAGCTTTCTGAGTTATCACAAATATTAGCTGCTTCCATACCTTCAACTTGCATGTTGGACCAAACCACCCAATCAAATTATTTAAAGAAGTGTTCCCCTTCTTTTGTATCCCTATTTTAGATATCTACTTTTAGCAAATGGGCACATACCACAAGATTTTAAAGTCTCTGTAGTTAAACCTTAAGAAACCTTCTCTCAATCAAGATGACATAAACCAAGCGAGTGATGGCGAGATGAAACTTCATGCAGCACTGAGGCATTCCATCCAATTGTTCGTCTCATGAGCTGATGCGCCGTGGTCCTTCGTTTGCTCTACTGGACAATATTTGTAATATTACAATGAATAAACAAGTAAATGATATTTGTTATTCTGATACATAAATTCTGATAAATTCTTAAGAATATCATCAGTTATATGTCTTATACTGTCTCATACTAGAAAAACAAATCATTATACTGGCCAGCTCAGGATAATGACCACAAAAGCATTTACACTACAACTAGAACCTCCAACCACTACCTGATCTTACAACTGAAGAAGCTCTTACTGTGGAACAGGAGGGAAAAAGTATCATCACTGATTCATTTATACAGAGAGATGAGTATATGCATGAAAAATGTACACCAGGGACAGTTTTTGGACAGTTTTAATTGAGACATCAACAGCACAGCTCTAATTTAAGCTGATATCTGTCTTGACAGGGAGAGTGCTATAATATTTTTTTTATCTCCTACTAACTGAATGTTTAATATTAGCAACACAGGCATAACCATTACATTTAAACCTACTACATACACAGGACAAGACACTACTATTTACTGTTCTGTCAGATTGATCGTATTGCTTGGTATACATTTAAGAGTTTGATATAACACAACAGACAGCACAAACACTAAAACATGAAAGGCAGAATGCTGGAACTCACCCAGACACTAAGAATTACACAAGATCCAGGTGGACTTGTGAACCAATCTTCCTTTGAAATCAGAGGATGAGATCAAGGGCTGAGAAAGTAAAGGATGTTTGTGAATGTGGTGACCACATAAACACAGACACACTCAGAATCAATTAAAAACCATTAATATTAATAATAAGAAAATACTGATGGCACAAAAATGGTCGTCTTTGTATGACTTGGGTCTTTTTTAAAAACTTTGGACCTTAACAACAACGTTAATCACAGGATGAGGCACCATGTTATTTAATCAAAGGATATATAAATGCTTAACACTGTTACTCATTTCCATCCAGTTTCCAACTTTAACAGTAAACGTTAAAGCTGGAGGTCAGATAGCATCCACAAAACCTCTAGATCAGGGCTGTCAAACTTATTTTCATTTTGGACCACATCATAAATCTGAATGTTCTTAAAGGGCCGGTTGTGCCAGAATGTATTGATAAAACTAAATAAACTGTTAAATTGTCAATAAATAGATGTTCCTCCAAGATTTTGTGATTGTTGTTTTTTGTCTTAGTGGGTTTTCTTTTTTTTTGCAATCACATTACAGATGTTGTGGTGCCAATTTAGAAACATTTGTAAGGAATTTTTATGATATTTGCTCTTATGTATTAAAAGTGACTTTTTGTTACTCGCTGCATCAGTTACACACTATAACGTGACATCAAGTAAGGCTGAGGCAGCTGTCACTTGAATGCCAATTTTGAGGAAATTTACTGTAAAATCTGAACAAAATGTGGAGAATCTGTTGATTTTGTGAGAATTTTGAGAGATTTGTTAAAATCTGGAAGGACTTATTGATGTAATTTGGAATCTAAAGGGCCACATGAAAAGCTAAGGCGAACAGGATTTGTCCCCTGGGCCTTGAGTTTGACACATATGCTCTAGATCAAACCTTTAGAACAACTGTCTTTGAAAGACATATAGAAAGCAATTGTCCCTTCCAGTGACCAAATAGTAAAAGTAAATTATGTCAAGTTACTTTTAAAAAAAATCAAAACAGAACTTTTTCACGTTTATACAGGACGTAAAAATGTGAGCATTAACAGAGGTAAAAATATACCATTCATTCACTGAAAACACCTTTAGTGAAGTATGTTTGGTCAGGAGAGTTGTGTAGCTTCACTGAAGTAAAAATGAAACAAAAGAGAAGCATGTTTTGTAAAGTGGCACTCAAAGTCTACACGTTAAAATTTGTTTAAATAGTTTCTGCTTCAACAGTGTGTTATTTTAAGCCTGTGGATCCCTAAGCAACTAGGCTATTGCACTTTTTCATTATTTCAGCTTTCCCTCCAAACAGATTTGTTTGTTTTTTAATTGAATGGCTTAAGATAAATAACATGAGAAAAACATTCTTAAAGGGATCCATGATTAGTCAAACATATTCGTCTAAATATATTGTAATTTTCTTATTAAATACAAAATTGCTGTTTGTGATATCAGACACAATTTCCAAAGGACCTAAGTGCATTTCTCTCCAGAAGACTAAGTCATTTGTACGAGCAAAACTGGCACAGGCTCTAACAGGTGGTCGTTACCGTCGCAAGCTAAAAACAAATGCCATGCCGACATTTTTTATTAAAAAAGCGCCTAAACCCTGCTGCCACAAGCTAGTGAGCTAAAGACAATGGGAGAAACATCAGATGTGCAGCTCTGGAACCTATTTGAAATGCTACGGATACTGCTGCGGGTACTGAATGTGAAACCATGGACTGACACCGGACTTAAGACCGGATCCTAATCAGCTGTTTAGAGTCCGGACATAGAACTACAGACACTGGGAGAAACATCAGAGACAAGAGGTCTCTTTTAGGGAGCTCCTTTAGATGATAACGGAGCTATTGCTACTGCTGCCAGTACTGAATGTGAAACCACATTCTGACACTAGACCAAAGATCGGATACAGAATTATAAAACTACTTACTGGATCACAAAGTTACAACCAGAGGTAAGTGTTGTTCAGTGTTTCAATTATAAAGCTGAAGGTGGCAGCAGCAGCAAAACACCAACTCTTTCCTCTTCCTCCTCCTCACCTTCATCTCTACAGTCCCACTGATTTCAATCCACTTCAGTTCAATGTGAAAAGACTTAATGACATTACTCATCACTGTTTTGGTTGGACAGAGCTACACCAAGTTGTACACCAAGTAGACTTCATTTACCCAGAATGTATAGCAGCGTGAACAACATGGTGATGTACGTGTGACAATATTTGATTAAAATTTATAAAAACTATTCAACCTGCAGTATTATTAGTGTATTGTTTTTACATGTAAAATAAATATTTGTCAATAAAAGTCTATCGTTACAACTAATCATGGATCACTTTAAGAGCCACTGTTTCAGCTAACTGTACAATTTTCAAATCCATATTTCAGCCAACTCACGTGGACATGTTTAAATATGTCCACCTTTATTATAAAATATTGAAAAAAGTTGGGCTTGCCATCTACATTCCAACCTCATCACTAAGCTACAACATCACTGTTGTTCAACAGGTCAGCACTTAAAGGGAATGATAGCCAGTTATCATTCCCTTAAATGAGAGTCATATTGTTATATACATGACCTTGGAAGCTATGGGGTGATGCTGGGAAGACGCCGGGGCTGAAAAGCAGCAAATAAACAGGCAGTACGACTTATTGATCGATGCACGAAGTTGACAGCTTAAGTAGACGCCACAAATTGGTGAGGTATGTTTGACATGGAATTGATTGATTTTGTGTTAATTAGCAGCACAGGTTGCATTGCTGCCTTCAACCAGTTAGCAACCATTCCGTCATGTATGGCGTGATCGCATTGAAGTGAATGCGATAAAATTCACTTCAGTAAAATTGCATTCACTTCAATGCGATAAAATTGAAGTGAAGTGCGATTTTATCGCATTCACTTCAAGTTTGTGGAAGACACTAACTTTTCTTTATTATTCATTATTATAGTGGATGTCATGGGTCAGAAAAAATAAACACAGTCTTGCTGTGGGTTCAGTCCAGGAAGTGCCACAGGTTCTACATAGATAAGGGTGTGTAAAATGGCTGTGATGCCTGGGAGATTGGTGGAACTCCTATCCACATGATCCCAATACATGGACTGCTGTATTCACATACCCGCAATGGCGGATTGGGCGTGCTGAGGCATGAAAGACTCATTCCATCAATTCAGTTGCGGCGAATGTATTGGATGTCCAGGTCACCTGAATATTGGACGGGTACCCTAATGATGCACGTTGTGTCGCAATCTGACTGAGAGAAGTTGTAGGTCAAGGCCAGTGGTGATCCTGGTGGTGTGCCCATGATGTGCAATAGGGAAACCAACCTGGGTGATGCAGGAAGTTCACCAGCCTACCCCGACTGGCGACGTGGTGAAAGTTTGGCTTGGGTGGCTCTGGAGGTCCAGGATGTCATTGATGGTTAGTTTCAGTTATGAAAAATAGTAAAAACGCTTGCTCAAAACTTAGTCTTAAATTAAGTGTAAAATACTGAAGCACCAACATGCCTGAAGAAGCCAAGTCTTCTTTATGGTATAGACATTTCAATTTATCATATCCATAAACATCAAGAAGATGCTTTATAGAACTTAGATCCCACCGTTTACTGGATGTGTTGAAAATTATAAGTTTCACAAAGTGCAAGTTACGAGAAAACTACATTATGAGTGCATACTTGGAGGAGTAGCTCAAAGTTAAGTCAAAACATTGATGTCACAAGTTATTAGTACAGCATGCCATGTGAACTGGCAATAAGGGAGGACAAAAAGACAAAATAATGTAATCAGAACTGATATAAATATTTGCCAAACAAGAAAATAAGATCCAAGTTGTAGAAAAAGTTACAATTATTTTGGACAAATAGCAGAACATTTCATTGACATTTAGTTTGCATATGTGGTCTATTGTAACATGCATTGCATTTGTCATTAGAAACATAAGAAAAGATGTCCCATCTTATATAGTAGTTCCATTTTTTGAGAGCTGTCAGCACTTTATGGCCTCATAAGCCCTGATAAATTGGTTCAGAAATGTTTATAGAGAAGTAACACTACTGCGTGTCTTTACTACCAGTGCACAATTTTTGTATGGGAAACAAGCCCATTCATTTGGCAAGAAATGGTAGTTTCTTGTTTTACTGCCAAACCAAATTGAAAAGGCAAGCAATATCTCCACTTTTCTTCAGCAGGCAGTTTGTGATGCTCCTCTTCTTTAAAGATGTAAAGCTTCAATTACTTCTATCCAAATTAAAAAGTCATAGTTGCTCTTCAACACTTCACCCACAACAAAGTAATTTTTGATAATTCTGCTGGTAAATAATTTAGTCTATATTGTATGACATCATTTATCTAATCCCAAATAATTTAAGACTAAAAATAGAAAAATATTTTATTTTATTATTTTTCAAGTTTTTTTTAATCCAACATCTGTCACTGGAATGGCCCAGAGCCAAAACTCTTATCCCAGTAGGAACACTGATGCTCCAACTGGTTCAGGAATTTGTCCACAGAGTCCTCTTTGTTCTCCAGTTTCAGGTATCGTCTCCCACTTCCCAGTTCTAGTCGAGGCCAGCTTCCACCGGTTTGGTCCTCTTCTGCATCTGTCGTCTCTACAGGGATCCTCACACAACCCTGGGAACTTATTTCTTTTTTATTGATTTGGAGCTGATTTGTCTGAATGTTCTTTTTGCATGGGAAGAGTTCCTTCTCGAAGTGCAGCCCAATTTGGGCTTTGTAAGGCTTAGTCCTGTAGCTCATACTCTGACAACGTCTGTGTTGGGCAGCTGGAACATCCACTTCTTCCAGCTTAAGGTTGGACATGGAGCTTGCAGATACAAGGCAGAAATTAAGCTTGAGGAGTGGGGCAGTCTGTAAATTGAAACAGTGTTTGCTCCACAGTTCTTCCCCTGTCTGCGAATTACTGTTTACCTGGCAGTGATCACATGACTTACACAAGGTTGAAGGGGGTGAGGGTACAGGCTCTGACTCTTTGTGATGAGTCAGAGCTTCTGTCTTCAGGTCTGTTTGCTGGTAGATGCCTTCCACATTTCCCTCCTCCGGATGCGAATCCCTGATGTAGGTGGTCTGCAGTAGGGGCTCAGAACATGCCAGCTGCTGCAGACACATGATATTGAGATGAGCAGCAGGCAGAGTGCTTACCCACTGATAGTGTTTGGTCATAGAGTTGGCTACTGCCAAGTCTCTGAGACCTGCAGAGGGCACAGCTGCTGATACAGAACAGATAACATTGCGCATCTGAGCTAGCAGCATCTGAGTCTCTCTATCTCTATTTTCATATAGGACAGTGTTTGCACATATCAGGATGAATAGTCCGACTCCCATGATTACTGGCCCCAGGAGCTTCATGCGGTCACCATGGAGGAGACTGGCTGAAGAAAAGAGCCCCTTGGTACTCAGGCTCCAACTGGATGGCTGTGGATCCGAAATGCTTTCCGGTTCTGTATCTTCTATTATGGATGACCTTGACAACCGATAGGGCCAGTAACCAGCTACAGCCAGAGCAGTGCCAACAGCTACCACAATAACCCCGAGAACCAGGAATGCTCCGGGCATAGAACGGATGCGAAGCTTGCCTTGAATCATCCTGTCCTTCTTCATTCTGCCTCGTAGACAGAAACGCGGCTTCCGTCTGCAGGGAGGAGATGGTGGTCTAATACCTCTGCACATCTCAGTCTTCATGGCACAGTTTCGTACTGCTTAAACTCTGCCTGTGAGAAAAGTACATTTGAAAAATTAATACAGCTAACTCCTAATCCACCAGGCAGAACATAAAGATTAATTATAATAGAATTTATCAGAGTGTCTTTTCCAAGTACAAATTGGAAACACAACTCTGGTGATAAGGATGCAAAATTGGATGAAAATACACACAGTATAGAAACATTTGATCATAATGATTAGGCATACAACGTGTTCCAAATTATTATGCAAGTGATATTTTCTCAAATTTTCTGAAATGGTTAATGCAAATGATGGTCAGTATAATTTTCAAGTCATGAACTATTACAGTATAAATCAAATTTTACTGAACAAAGCTCCTCATAAGAACAGTATTTTTTTCAAAAATAAAAAACTCAAAATGCCATCCATCCATCCATTTTCTAACACCCTTGTCGGGAGGGGTGATGGTGTTCTGGGTGAGAGGCGGGGTATACCCTGGACAGGTTGCCAGTCTGTTGCAGGGCAACAAAGAAACAGATAGGACACACAACCATGCACACACACCTAGGGAGAATTTAGAGAAACCAGTTAACCAAACTGTCATGTTTTTGGACTGTGGGAGGAAGCCGGAGTACCTGGAGAAAACCCACCATGCACAGGGAAAACATGAAAACTCCATGCAGAAAGACCCCAGGCCTGGAATCAAACCCAGGACCTTCTTGTTGCAAGGCAACAGTTCTACCAACTGTGCCACTGTGCAGCCCAACTCCAAATTATTATGCACAGCAGATGTTCTAAACATTTTGTGGATTATAAAGAACTGCAAACGGTCATGTACTAAAATGGTCACATTTTAGTCACATGTACTAAAATCAAAAGTTATTTCAATCAAAAACATCTTAACAGACCGAGTTCCATGTTAACATAGGAGCCCTTCTTTGATATCACCTGCACAATTCTTGCGGGTTTGTGGAAAGTTTCTGCTTGAATTTCTTTGCAGGATGTCAGAATACCTTCCCAGAGCTGCTGTTTTGATATGAACTGCATTCCACCCTCAGATCTTCTGCTTGAGGAAACTCCAAAGGTTCTCAATAGGGTTGAGGTCAGAGGTCAGAGGATGGTGACCACACCATGAGTTTCTCCCCCTTTTATGCCCATAGCAGCCAATGACACAGTGGTATTCCTTGCAGCATGAGATGGTGCATTGTCATGCATGAAGATGATTTCTCTATTGAAGGTACGGCTCTTCTTTTGAAAATACAAGAAAATGAAAGAAAGTGATCAGTCAGAAAGTCCATATACTTTGCTGAGGTCATTTTCACACCTTCAGGGACTCTGGAGGGACCGACCAATGATTCTCTCCTCATGATTTCAGTCCAAAAATGACTCCACCACCTCCTTGCTGACGTCACAGCCGTGTTGGGACGTGGTGGCCATCCACCACCAATGTACTACTGCGTCCATCTGGACCATCCAGGGTTGCACAGCAGTCATTAGTGAACAAGTCTGTTTGAAAATTAATCTTCATGTACGGCTGGGCCCACTGCCACCGTTTCTGCTTGTGAGCTCTGGTTAGGGGCCCAATAGTAGGTTCATGCACCGCAAACCTCTGGAGGATCCTCCATCTTGAGGTTCCAGAGGCACCAGCAGCTTCAAATAACTGTTTGCTGCTTTGTAAGGGCATTTTAACAGCTGCTCTCTTAATCCCATGAATTTGTCTAACAGAAACCTTCCTCATTATGCCTTTATCTGTACAAACCCATCTTTGTTCTGAATCAGCCACAAATCTCTTCACAGTACGATAACGTTTCAGTTTTGTTAAATATCTCATGTTTTCATACCTTGTCATACAGCACTACACTATCTGATGATTTTTGTCAGCAGAGATTCTTTCTCTTTCCCATATTGCTTGAAACCTGTAGTCTGCTTAATAATGTGGAACATCCTTCTTAAGTAGATTTCCTTTAATTGAGCTCACAAGACAAACTAATCAACCAGCTCTCTGAAATGAATTACAGTGATTCAAAGAGCCCTGACACACAATACCATCTATAAATTTAATAGCACAACAAAAATGTTATCTTTATGACACTTAAATCCAATTTGCATCATAATTTGGAACACGGTGTATATCTATGAAACCATTGCCACTCACCTTTATTGAAGCAACTGTGTAAAACTAAAAGAACCAACATGATTGCATTTGCTCTTACAGCATCTGAGTTAGGCATACTTCCAGGCTTTTAACTTATCCCATCCCAGTATTTTATCTATGGTGATCCACATATTTGTCATGAAATAATTTTTTTCTGACAACCTCAAATTTTAGATATCATAAAATTATTGTAATATTTTTTATTTGTTGCAACAATTATGTACCTTTTTGAATAATTATGGAGCTCATAAAATTTTTGCACATCATATGACAAAAACAGATGTCAGATTAAATCATGCATTCATAACAGCTCAAAATGTTATTTTCAGAAACATCACTTTTTTTACAGATTTATCTTACTGCATATGACTTCTTTGGTGATTTATTATTTTTTTATGCTAGGAAAAGCAACATATATCACAAACTAATGTAGATATTTAGTGGAATGTATTGATTGATTTATTATAACTTATCAATTAGAATCAGATCAGAAAACCGAAAATAATAAAAAAGGTCGAGCCCTCAGCCTCAAGTTTTAAATACCACAAATGTTTTGTCTCTCAAATCAAGTAGAGACTCTTGCTGGTCCATTCCATCCATCCGTCTGTTCTGGAAAACCTCAGAGCATCCTGATCAGTCCAGACTACTTCAACTTACTCCTTTCGAGGCGGAGAAGCAGTGGCTCTATTTCAAGCCCTGCCTCTGAGGCTTCTTAAAAACATAAATGGATTGAACACATACTTTTGTGGTGTGTATATAATGCCTTTGATTGTGTTGTTTGGGAAGTTAATCTAATCTTAGGTTTAAGTGATTTTTTACATCATCACACTATGAGACTAAAGATATGTTTTAATTGCACTAATTGGTTCTCATCTATATTGATGATCAAAATCTGATTTTGACACTGTATGCCAATTTTCACTTAAAATGATCAAGAATGCAATCTGAGGTGCAACATTTTTTCACAAGTGTACATAACCATGTTTATATATTGCATATTTTTTTAATAGTTCCATGACATTTAGATGCCCTTACATTCTGACTGTAACATAAACATGTCTGTTGCAGCAGGGTTAATAAGATGATATATTTCACATCACACTGTTTATCTGAGCAGACAACTTTATGCTATAAAGAATTGTCATGGGTGCTGAGCGCACTTGACAATAACACGTCAAGTACACTTGAAAGCAGTGTCAAGACACTTTGACCCCCATTGTTCTGCGGGAGGCAGAATTGAGTGTGGCTATGTTCATCTTTATTATTTATTGTCTTCCCACTATGTGAGGCAGCTAATTAAAAGCCAGCTCGCTCCAAAGAAGCCACAAGTTGTGTTACGTGATGGCAATAAATGTTCATGGAGAGCCCATTGTCTGATGACCTTCTTGGGTGGGACACGTCAATAAAACGTAATAATACTTATATATTTAGTTGTGTGCAATGCAAAAGCCTCACAAGCTTGCCTGAACACCAGAAAGACGGCGACGCCGTAGGAACTAGCTTACTGCATAAAGTCCATAATAAAAACTAGTCTACAGTTTCTTATTGAAAGGACAAAATCGTTTTGTGTTTACCTTAGCGATGACCAATCTTACACTGTCGTACCGCGACGTGCAGTGCTAGGGTTTCTCCTCGTGTTAGAGACCGAGCAGAATTTGACAGACTGTCCGGGTTGCACCATTCCCATACTTCTGCCTCCAGCAGCTCAATGAACACACCGACAATTCTGCATAATCCTCGGCAAGCGAGTTGGCCTGACTGCAGTTCTCACTCTACTTGCTGATAAAAGAGGAATCTCTCTTCCAGAAATTATGATCGATTCAATTAGCAGCCGGTCACTTGAGAAAACTTGGGTGCCCCTCTCCGATCTAAACTGACTAATAGCTTGTGGAATCCATCTAAATCAATGGCGATACATAAAGCCCAGGCTAAAGTCATTCCAACTGTTGCCCGTATTCCAATACATCCTCATCAGTGTGAGAGTGAAGAAGGACAAAGCACCGTGTCTGCCAACTCCTTGTACCCCACAGAGCTGCCCCTCCCGCTCTACTGAGTGCCTGCGGCCGTTGCCTGCATGATCCAGCAGTCAACTGAACAACATTCCTGATTCTGTGCACAACATTTTCGAAATAGGGTTTGCAGCACAACGCTCATTCAAAATGCAGCAAGCGTTCTTAAAGCAGAACCTATGTGTTGAGAATTATAAGAAACAAATCAGAGACATCATCATTTATGAACTTGTGAAAAAATGGGAATACATAGTCTAGCCAATGAGAAAATATTTTGGGTGAATACATTAAGTATAAAATTAATTAGTTAATGGTTAGGTATCAATTGTTCAGGACAGATGAATGGGTTAATCCTATTAAAATGAAAAAATACTTTGATATCAAACAAAAATTAAATGGTATAACTCAGCATGAATTTAGCATTTTTATTTATGCAACGGCATCTCATCTTCTGTAGTTGATTACTTAGCCATTACCACATCATTAACAGAAGAAAATGTCTGGCAAAGACAGTACTTTTAAGTTTCTTCAGGTGGAATCAAAATCTTTATTTTATAGTGTACTGATCTCATTAACTTGTAAAATTCCAAAACCCAGCAGTGTTGCTTACTTTTATAATAATGTGGCCAGTAACAAAGTACATCTACCTGAGTACTGAAGTATATTTTCTGAGTATCTTTATTTCAGTATTTTTTCCCCCGTTTTGGAGGATTTACAACTTTCACTCTAATACATTTCAAAGACAAATATTATACTTTCGACTTCTCTACATTTCCTGTAAGCTTGTCGTTACTTCTTCCTTTTGGCTGCAGTCCGCTGCTGATGGGTTTCTTTACTAAAGTAGAATTGACCACATGCTATGCTCCTCAGTCACAAGAAACCTTTCTTAGAAACAAGTGGCATCCACAAATTCCCTACACATTGGCTCAGGACTTCAGGAAGATAAGTCAACATTAGGTACCATGTGAACAAGGTGTCAAGCAAGGATGGGGACATGTCAGTCCCCAAAAAGGCATTATAAAAGGGGTGCCATCTGAAAATTCTGTTGTGGCCTTGAAAGAAATTTTGTCCTAGGGACATAATGAACAATAAGTTTCAACATAAACCTATTGCATCATTCTGTATACTTATTGCTAGGGAACCCTGGGCTAAATGGGATTGATTTTGTACAACAGTGTTTTACAGAAAGTCATGAACACTGCTTTTTGGTTCCACCTAGTGGTAGAGAACCAGTGTTGCATAATCAAGTCTGAAGGGTTATAAATTTAAAGTTTACATATGCTTTTAAATTCTTTCTTTTCACATGTAGCTGATTCACTTATGGTCTATATAAAGTAGAACTGATCTGGTCTGAATTCCTGGTTATAGTAGCTCCACAACCACAGCACATTTACGTCTGTTCTGACTTGAGGTTTTGGAGCAACTTGTTTTTGCTGGGGTTTTTTTTTTTTTTTTTTGGTTAATGTGAATGAGACATGTCATGCCACGCTCCCTCCAGGTCGCAGAGTGTTATTCTTCAACTCGTTCGGCTATTTTTGTAGTTTGAACTTGGACTACATCACTCCATGGGGAAAAATATGACGGGTTCACAAAACTGATTAGCTGGAAGTCATAACCTTGTTTAGCAATCAAAGAAAATGTTATAGGCAATAGAGAAAAATGAACAGACTGAAAAAATACACCCCAAAAAGAATATAAAGATATATACAGGACCAGAAGATAATAAATGTAAATTTTTTTGCATTTCTAGACTCTCAAAGTACAAAATAAAAAAATAAAAAACTGCATTCAAGGACTAAAAAAAGTTAATTCGGTCAATAAACTTCAAGGGTTTTGTTTTATACATTCTGGACCAAGGCAAGCCGTTAAAAAAACTTTATTTTGTCGAGCTCATACTCATCTTTTGTCTCATCTGTTCAAAGGACCAGAAGCTGGTAGGTAAATTTGTATTGCTTACATGGGAAAATGAAAACTGGCAGAGAAAGTGTGTGTGTGTTTGTGCAGTGTTCTAGCAGAAAGTGTTTGAACATAAAAAATGTACCAATAATATTCCTTGTTCCTTTTGTTGCTCTAAAAATAACTTGGAGGTTTTAACTTTTCAGCAAACTTTTCAGTTCTGTAATTTATTGCATTAATATTGGTAACATACTATGACAAATGTATGTTCACAATTCACAACCTCAGTTCAAAATATGTAATCATCCTTTTGCTCAGACTTTATACCTACACACTAAAGCTTCTCATCTTCCATTGTTTAGCCTCCTGAATGTGTTCAATAAAATACAGAGATGGTGACTGGAGAGATAAAGCTAACCTACTGAACTTTTGAGATTTCGCTCAACTCAGACCTTTTATGAATAAAAATCTATTTATTTCCTCAGTTTTTAGAAAATAAAACAAAAAGGAATTGAAAACAATGTATTTTAGATGGAAATGGGGTCAGGCAGGTTGGAAACAATATAGTCTTGTTCTGCAGAGAACTCTGGAGGCTGCCAGTGGCAGTCTATGATCGCATCGTACAGTTCTTCACTGAGGTCAATAAAGCTTCTGTTAGTCTCCACTACGTCCACCACCAGGCTGGGATCTACAACACAAGCAACAAAGACCTGTGTTACAAATTGAACAGCCACCTCCCACTTCACAGTTTTTATTAGGGCTACCAATATTAACATGTTAACGCGTGTGACTAATCTAAAAAGTTTAACGAAATATTGTATAGCGCAGATTAATCATATTATCCTTTCTCCTGTGGAGGGTTACCCAGTTAAAAGAAGTGCATTTTTACATAGTCTTGTATTCGGCACAACAATGCACAGACACAAAGGTGAATGAAAAAGATGAGCGAGGAGTCAGACTGGTGTGCTTAGTGGCAAATTTCACAAAAAAAATAAATATAAATAGTGGTTAGAGCGAGCATCCCCATATACAGAGGACACCTCCATGCAACCATCCCAGCAAAGAATTTCATCCTCTGTTTCTTTGCAGCATATCTATTCCCTCTTCCTGTCAAATAAGGTCCACTTATGCTAAAATAGTTCTTAAAAAAAAGCAAAAAAAAAGTGATGGATGATTGGTTAAAACTAAGGCAGTATGTAGCCTAACTATCATCCTTCCATCAAATCACAACCATCTTATTAAACATTTCTACATTACGTTTAAACATGATGATCAATCACAGGACTGGTTTGCAAGTAATTTGATTACATTTTTTAATGGATTGACAGCACCAGTTTTTATA
Organism: Xiphophorus hellerii; assembly: GCF_003331165.1. Classification (NCBI taxonomy): domain Eukaryota; kingdom Metazoa; phylum Chordata; class Actinopteri; order Cyprinodontiformes; family Poeciliidae; genus Xiphophorus; species Xiphophorus hellerii. The sequence goes on from NC_045684.1 coordinate 25,966,042, forward strand.
CAAAGCACTCAAAGTTATGAGAAGCAGCCATTTCTATTTTTTCCTCAATATTAACCATATTGACTTCTCTTTTTTTTAAACGTAGAACAATACAGGAGCCAGACAGAAGTTATCTCTCGCTATTTTGCAGCATCAACAATATTGTTTTGATATTCTTCTTGTGCCATCATTAACATTTCTTAATCCATTGGCGAGAAGTATACAGTGAGGGAGGATGCCAGTCAGACCTGGCAGGCCCAAATGTTTTGTGATGGTCTGTGGGGAACGTCTGGCAGAGTCTCCTGTGAGACGGACCTTTAACTCCCATCTCCCAGAGTGATGGGAGATATTCAGGGGTCCTGGAGAGGAGGATCCGTTGGATAGTTGGATCTCGGATTCAGGAAGAGCAGTGTGGTTTTTGTCCTGGTTGTGGAACACTGGACCAGCTCTATACCTTCAGCTGGGTGTTGGAGTTCACCAAACCAGTTTAGATGTCCTTTGTGGACTTGGAGAAGGTGTTCAACCATGTCCCTTGGGGAATCCTGTGTGGGGTACTTTGGCTGTTAGGTCCCTACATGACCAGTGTCAGAGTCTGGTCGGCATTGCCAGCATCGGGCTCGTTTTCAGTGACAGTTGGACTCCGCCAAGGCTGCTCTTTGTCACTGATTCTGTTCATTGCTTTTGCGAACAGAATTTCTAAGTGCAGCCAACGTGCTAAGGGGATCCATTTTGGTGGCCTTAGGATCACATCTCTGCTATTTGCAGATGATGTGGTCCTGTTGGCTTCATCAGGTCGCTGGAATTGTTCACAGCCGAATGTGAAGTGGCCGGGATGAGGATCAGTGCCTCCAAGTCCAAGGTTATGATCTTGAGCTGGAAAAGAACCCGATCATCTCCGGGTCAGGGATGATATCCTGCCCCAAGTGGAGGAGTTTAAGTATCTCAGGATCTTGTTCGCAAATGAGGGAAGAATGGAGCTGGATATTGACAGGCAAATTGTTGCAGCATCAGCAGTGAAGCGGGCGCTGCACTGATCTGTCATGGTGAAGAAAGAGCCGAGTCAAAAAGCGAAGCTCTTGATTTACTGGTTGATCGACATTCCTACCCTCATCTATGGTCATGAGCTTTGGGTCATGACCGAAAGAACGAGGCCATGGATACAAGCGGCCAAAATGAGTTTTCTCCGTGAGGTGTCTGGGCTCTCCCTTAGAGATAGGGTGAGAACCTCAGTCATTCAGGAGGGACTGAGTAGAGCCGCTGCTCCTTCACATCGAGAGGAGCTAGTTGAGGTGGCTCGGGCTAGTTAGGATGTCCGAGGCATCCTAACTAGGAGAAGGCCCTCATGCTGGAGGGACTATGATTCTCGGCTGGTCTGGGAATGCCTTGGGATTCCCCAGAGGAGCTGGAACAAGTGGGTGGGGAAAGGGAAGTCTGGGCCTCCCTACTTGGGGTGCTATGCCTGCAACCCGACTCCGGATAAGTGAAAGAAGATGGATGAGAGAAGTATACACTTTTAGCCATGGTGAATTGTGTTGTCTGCCTTCCATTGATCAGGGGTTCTTGTGCTCACTCTTAACTCAGTCAAAATACTCTACAATACAAAAACTTACCTTCAACTGCTTCTTCCTCTGGAACTGCTTCACTTTCCTGAAGCAAAAAAGGAGCACAAAACATCAGAATGACTGCTGTCTATAAACAGTTGCTGTAGAAGTTGCTTAGCACAGAGAGCTCACCTGTACTTGGGCATACTGTGAATAATCATACTGAGGATAAGTGTAACCATACATTCCTGCAGTCTGATCATACCCCCATGAGGAGTAATACCCTGGATACGCTTGCTGCTGGTACTGGTCATACTGGTCGTAGCCGTATCTGTATCCTGAGCTGGACTGCCATGACTGTTTGCTTTCTGACTGCTGTTGCTGCAGCTTGTTTCTTAAGCTGGGAGAGGGGAAAAAAAGGCACACTGCTGAATTTCTCTGATGGGCATTGATTCTACTCACATATCCATCTGCACACTGATGTGGCTCATTTGGAAATGACTCACTTATTAGCAGCCAGGCTCAGCCTCAGAGGTTTGCCCCCGAGTCCCACAGCACCCTGACACTCATCCAATGCCCGCTTCTGAAGCCGCTCATCTGGGAACTGAACAAAGCCACAGCCCCTGAAGTGAAATATAAGGGCAGAGTTCAGAATGTTATGAGGAAGGCGCAGAGTTTACATGTTCAATAACAGCAAACATCAGCATGAGTCCTGACAAGAACCAATTGATCCTATACAATATGCTGAGCATGAGTATACTGAAGATTTTAGAGCAGTAACCTCAGACTGCACTCCTCAAGGGCCAGAGCCCTGCAACTTTTAGATGCGTTCCTTGGCCTACACTTGAATTAAATGGCTAAACTGCCTCACTAGCATGCAGTCAAGTTCTACGGAGCTTTACTAATGAGCTAATGTTGGAGCCAGGTGTGCTGAAGCAGAGAGACATCTAAAGGTTGTTGGACACTGGCCCTTTGGGACTGGAGTTTTAGACAATTGTTTTAGAGCAAACTGCGACACATTGCTCTACCTCTCAATTATCAACTAGTCTCAGCTTCACTGATTTCTTTCTTTCCTATTCATACAGCACCATTTCACAACAAATATCTCACGGTAATGAGCTAGACAAATACAACCAAACACAAAAAAATAATAATATATTTTTTAAAGAGCTATCCATGCAGGAGGTTACATCTCATTATTAACTAGATTGCAAACATGTGGAGACAGCAGTAACTAAATTGCAAGGTCCCTGGAGATGATGTTTGTTTTGAATTGAATTAACCTTTGAGAAAAAGATGCCATCTATGGATAAATAAAGTATACATTCATCTAGTGGCAGCTTCTTCAGTAGCTTTGTGTAGTTAGAATATATTATCATCTAACTTGCAGCACAGAAAAGAGGAAGCTTTAAGTCTTTCAGCAAATGAAGATAAATCATTATTTGTTCTACAGAGATTAACTTCCTCTAGGTGGAGCTGCTACAAAGGGTGATTGGGTTCTCATTGTGAAAAACAAAGATTAGAGGGTTTTCTTCAAATTTTATCTAAATGTTGTCTTTTTTAGAATCTGGACCACAGCTGCAACACTGTTCTGCACTGCATGTACATATCAGCATTCATGAAAAACAGTGACAAAAACCAAACCTGAGGATATTACTTAAAGAATAATTCTATGGACTTAAACCATTTCTGATTTATCTATTTATGTCTTGAGACACAGATTACAGTATTTTCTCACAGTATTTGAAACAAAAAATAAGTGCAGCTTTGTAAAAATGAGCAGTAAGATGGATTGGCAGGCATGACAGGCTGATTTTTTTGCACATAAATCAGTTCTGTGCCTCAGTCATACTTAGAGTTCCCCATGCTGTCAAGGACCACTTTCCCACCACGGCAGGACGGGTAACGGTTATAAAAGAACTCATAAAGCATCCCATCATCCACCTCTGGAGTCAGGTCTCCCACAAACAGAGAAAACATCTGACTGAAGAAAAGAAAAAGGCAGCAAGATATCAGAAAGCATTATTTGAGACCAATTCAATCTCTTAAGTTTTTTGATACTTTAAATGGACTCACCCAGCCTCCTGTTTCCCAAATGTGGCTCTGTTCAACTTAAATCTTGTAGGCTACATCAAAGACATATAGTTACATTTTCAAAAGAATTTCCATCAAACAACACACAAAGGAAAATGTGTTCAGGAAAAATTTCAAATACCGGACTGGCTCCTGGCATGGATTTCCCATTTACTTTGCGCAGACATCTTTCAGCTGTGGCCTCATCTGACATCTCTACGAAACAGTAACCCAAAGCCCCCCTGGCAGATGGAGAACTGTTAAACGTCAAAATGAAAGCACTGCAAATGCTGTAGCTGGCTGTGGGCTCAACACTTACCCTGTCATCTTGTTCCGAATGATTCGGACATTCACCACCTGTTCCCCCATTGTGGAAAAGGCTCTGGTGATGAACTTCTCATCCATGTAGGTCTCAAGCTGAAGTGAAAAAAACAACAACAAATAAAACAGAAATGCATTCCAGGAATTAATGATTTAGTTTGTTCAAGTACTTTTCTTTCACCACAACTTTCCATTTGGTCAGTTAAAAGAAGAGCTGGAACATACATTAATAATATACTGTATATTTATCGTGATAGGCATGCAGTCAATATCACTAATTATTGATCACGTGATCTGGTAGAATATTCTATATTAGACATATATATTATGTCTAATCATATCATATTATATTATGTCTTTCTATATTAGATATATAAAATAATCACTGAACTACAGTTGTAGTGAACCTTCAGAACCTTCAGAGCCACATTAAGATGGTTACAAAGTCAGCCTTCTGTCACCTGAAGAACATCTCCAGGATTATGGTTATGTCTCAGAGAGATCTAGAGAAACTCATCCAGGCGTTTATCTTTAGTCGCATTGATTACTGCAACAGTGTCTTCACTGGTCTGTCCAACAAATCAAACAGCTGCAGCGGATCCAGAACACTGCTGGTTGCATTCTCACTAAAACCAGGAAGTTAGAGCACATTATCCAGTTCTAAAGTCCCTACACCGGCTCCCTGCAGCTCAGAGAATAGACTTTAAAATACTGTTAGTTTATAAATCACTGAACGGCTTAGCACCACAATACATCAAAGATCCGCTGTTGTTGTACCAACCTTCTAGACCTCTCAGGTATTCTGGTTCTGCTCTGCATCCCCAAAACCAGAACAAAACATGGAGAAGCAGCATTCAGCATCTATGCACCACAAATCTGGAACAAACTTCCAGAAAACAGCTGAAACACTGACTTCCTTTAAATCTCAACTAAAAATCCACCTGTTTACAGTTGTATTTGAAACGTAATCAATTACAAGCTTACTGATGGCACTTGACTTAATGTAATGTTTTGATTGTTGATTCTGTGTTGCATGACTTTGTGTTTTTGTTTGTTATGATGTAACACTTCTGTGGCTTCTGTGCGCCGAAGCGAATGAAATGCATCTATGGGGTAATTTCATTCTCACTAAAAAAAAAATAAAACATGGTTAGATCAGCAGATTAACTCCAAACAGGTTTGATTATTTTTAAGGTGATGGAGGTGTGTGGACAATCGCTACGTATTTAAGTAGCTGCATAAAGGTGAGCCGCTAACTGTGGAGCGCTTTGGCTCTGATGGAGAACATCACCAATGGGAGGATTCAGAGGGAGCGATTGATCATATAGATCTGCTGGTAAATGTTGATGATGGTTTATTAGTGTTTAGATTAATCCAGACTGATAATCCTGGAGCTCTGAGCAGAACGTATAGAAGGAGTAGTGCGGTACCGGTACCGGTCCAGCTGCAGTCATCCTTCAGTGAAGCCGCCAGATTTGTGAATGTGCCTTTCTGGACAGAAATCATCTTTATTCTGTAAATGTACAACTTATGCACATGATTCCACTATTTACAATAAACACCCATTTTACCCACTCAAAGAACTCTCTGACTCTCTGTCTGTCTTTGAATCCCGGCTGAACGCTCTACTGTTCAAACAGGCATTTGCACGATCTCTTTATTTTCTTTTTTTATTATTTGGATTTTTTTGTTTCTTTAAAATGTATTATTTTTATTTTTGTGAGGTTACCTTATGTTCCCTGAAAACACCTTTTAAATAATATATATAATAATTATTATTATTATAAATACTTATACTGCTACAAACAAGGACGTGGCTCTTTGTGGTTATTGCTTCACGTGGTGGCAGACTTCCGGGTATTTATACTAATTTACATATCTATGGGCTCTTTGCACCTCAGCTTCTGCGTTCGGGGAAAAGCGGCTCAATCTTTTCCGATCTATCGAAAAAGGCTCTTTACACTGGGTGTTTGCAGGGCTTGTCCAAGGTAACAATTAATGATGTACATCGATCCGAAGCCCCGACAAGTAAGCTGGAGAAAGGTTTTAAGATGTTCGCCTCGTTATACACAGATACAAAGGTGAGTTTTACTTTCTTTAAACTTTGTGGCTAACATTAGCTTTAGCTTATGCTAGACATTTTTCTTGTAAAAATGTGCTATTTAAGTATCTAAACATTTTTCATCCATTCTAACAGACAATGTTTTTACCTTGTTTTCAAGTATATTACTTGCGTTTATTGTTGTTAGTGTCAGAGACCAAGTAACGGGGGATTTTACAGTTCGGGCTTTTTGCTTCTGAAGCCTGAGGAACAACAAGCCCATAGCTTAACAGTAGAGCAGCTCTGGTGTCAGAGTTCTAGTTCAGCTGACTGTTCAGGTTCAAAGTTGTTGCTTTTAGAAAAATATGGCCGTGTTCCTTAAGGTCTCCGTGTTACTTCGCTTTATTAGTTTTGCATACTTCTTGTGAAGCAGCACGGTGTTTACAGCAGTGTGTACAGGCGGATCAGTTGCTCGGCTGTCTGGCTCTGGTCTACTCTCTCGTTCCCATAAACTCTCTTTCAGGCTGAATACAGAAGTGATTCCATGGAAATAACACAGAAGGCTCCTTTACCTTCTTCTTTAGGCTGAAGAACCTGATCCAGAGTGAAGTGAAGGCTGTAAACTTTGCTGTGCAGTGTTAGCTTTAACTGGTAGCGAGGAATATTTACAAGCCACCGTCTTCTTAATTCAGGACCGTTTGGAAATCCATGAAAACTTAAAAGCCCATTATATTAGGAAGACAGCAATGTTCATAGTATTGTTTTATTTGCGTCTGAAATAAGACTTTGTCTTTTCTAGCTGTCATGGTAACTCAAAGCGGAAAAAAGAGAGCCGCATTTGCGCATGCGGTTGTGACGTCAGCGCAGCAGGTGCAAAGAGCCCATTTAGGGCGGACCAGCAGCTGCGCTCAATTTCCCGCAAATTTTGATGTATAGGAAAGGTGCGCGGCCACGTGCGTGCGCACGGCTTTATACATCCGAATTTTTTGGAGCGCCGCACTTTTCTAAATTTTTCCGTACGCAAAGTTTTAGTGTGAAAACTGCGCACTCTTCTATGCATGAGGCCCCTGATCCTTCGGATTTGTCCTCGAGTGTTGATTTATGCGACTCAGCCAGGTATGCGGTGTTTTTTTTTATTTGTTTTAGATTGATTTGATTAAAGTGTTTTATAAGCATTTAGTAATTTTTGTATTTTGTTTTTACATTTCTACCACTGCTTCCAGGATCCCAGGATTGGATTGCTTATCTCCCCCTTAGTATTGAGCGGACTAACAATTTTCCATTTATTTTGTTTGTATGTCCTGCGTCTCGTCTTCGGGTCACTTCCCTGTATACACACATTCCATGTCGCTGTTAATCTTAAATGTCTGAGACCTGATCCTGTTTGGAGTGTGATCTTGGGTTTGGATTGCATACAATCATTCTGCAGTGAATCGAGTGCATCATAAGTTTGCAGTGAACAGTGGTTTACGCGGGTTTGACCGCCTGATGTGGTGTTTGAATTCGGGTCGAATGTTATCGGATTGACAACGAATGGATGAAGTTAATGGAAAATCTCTTTATTTATGTAACAATAAATATGGTTAATTATTAACTTTATTCTTGCTGTTGTTTATTACCCTTCGGCTTGAGAGAGTCATAACATTATTATTCATCTCTTTTTGGACACATATACACCATAAGCAACACCAACAGGCATGTGATTTCAATTCCATTAAATATTTATTTATATGGAAATAAACAGCTTGTTTCCTCTCTAACCACAACCTGATTTTTAGCGACGCGTATTGAGAGTACAGTGTCGCTGGATAAGTTCAGAAACAGTGTGGTTGCATTGCAGGATCTGATCCAAAAACACACACTAGGCTACAATTGTTCTTAACAAGCAACTCACGCAACGGGTACTTGAAAGCCAATTCTAATATTTTCTGATCACTGCTGGTTACAAAAAGCAGAAACTATCCACTTAGGCGTACATTGCTATTCATGAGCATAAATACATTTATTCTGGTGAACCTGAAAGCGAATGGGATTATGTTGCTCACTGATTTGGTTATGGTCAAATGCGTTGTTTTCGAAGCGCCCTGAATGCTGTTATGTAGAAAGAATAGCTTTTAAACAATTTTTTACGCGTGACATTACAAATATATGCCTCAAGGATTTAAAGCAGAGTTTTGGAAAGGGTTTCGATACACACGTTTTTTTCCCCCAAAAGGCATTGACGTAGCCACCTACAACCTGCATAGGTTTCAGCCAGTGAATCTCGCCACCAGTTAATCCATAACACCGGATGTGAACTATCTATAAAGAACAAACTTTAAACAGTGCTTTATATGGAAATAAACACAGACCGTTTCCTCTCTAACCACAAGTGAACCAAGTGTGGGAGATATTCAATAGCGAAGTAGATCAAGGTACCGCTAGTAAAATTATGCTAAGTTTCTATTGTCCGCATGGAACTCAAGCTGTGATAACTGCTAGATGCTACTGTTGTTTACACGACACAAAATAGAGCAACTGTAAACTCACGTTCCCCATCCATAACGTGCTCATGGTGCAATCCGCAAGAATTTTCCTCAGAACAAAAATTCTCAACTGGAATGCTCACTGACGCTGAAAAATGGACACTGCTAACACACAGCTCCCACTCATACAAGACTTCTTCTTCTCGGCCTTTATTGGTTAAAAAAAAACCCCAACCATTTGGTATGCCTTACCGCCACCTACTGGTATGAAATGTCGCTGAAAACGTCTTACTTTATACATGTATTATCGATTCATATTTTGTTTTCCTAAAAACCTGATTATAATTTATATATATGCCCCCTTTATCTAAGCAAAAAATAGGGACATTAATAATAATGCATTGTAAAAATATATATTTAAACAAAATATATTTGTTTAAATGTAAAAGAAAACACATTAATCATACTGGTTTAAACGTTGTCCGGCATGTTCTGGCATATTTTATTTTTTGTTTCTTGTGAAAGAACAAAAACTGAAACAATATTTAAGACATTCATCCTATGCTGTTCATTTCCAAAATGATGCTTAACCAGCAATCTCATGCTAAAGACAAAGCAGCAGACATTTTTGTTTTTTCTTTAATCTGTAAAGATTCTAAATTAATTTTTAGTAAGCATATAGAGAAATGTTGTTTAGAAATCTATTGGGCCTCTTTTTACACTATTACTGCTCAGTTTACGTCATGTTTCATATATGTATTCATAAAAAATATAAGACAAGAATACTTTAATATCACAAGAAAGCAACGTTTAAAATATAAATGAATAACCTCAGTTTTATGCAGGCAGCACAATTTATGGCTATGCAAATTAAGATGGTAGTGAGGCCTTTGACAAGATCAGATTTTCTCTAAATGAAACGTCATGGGAAGACTTTTACTTATATATAGTAGGACCACATATTTATATTTCACACACAATTTTGTAAATTTTGTTACATTCAAAACTCTGTGTGCATACTTTATATAGTGTTGTTCTAAATGAAATACAGCAAATACATTTAAATATCTTCATGTTTGAGTCCCACACCTTGACAATTCAGGGTTGACAACATGATATCCCAGTAAAAAGTTGGTAGCATTTCAACAGAAAATCCTACCCAAAAGGAATGAAACAGTAATGAATTACAAGAATTATTTGTTTTATCAAAGGACAAACCAAGACAAATATAACAATCTAGTGAAACAAGAATATGGAATGATTAATAATGATTAATATAGGTACATAAATGTACAGAATGATTCACGGTTATGAACACATATTTGAAGAAGGTTGACTTTGTCATCAACAAACATTCGAAAAGCTAAAGTCTGGAGAACCACACAAACACCAGATGAGTTTACATCAGATCGGTGAAGATGAAGTAGTGGAGCTCCTATTTGACTATGTCTCACCCCCCTCACACACACATATACACTTAGTCCATCTTCTCCTTGTGAACTAACTTTGGGGCATCAACAAAGTCTTGTCCGTTAAACAGGATGACAGTGGCTGTGATTGCACTGGCGCTCCCCCAGAACATTACATAAGCAAGAGTCTCTGTCCATGTGTCACCTAGAAGACAAACAGCATTTACATCAGCCATTCTCCGATGGAGGAGATTCCCTCAATAACGTTATTTGTTAATATTATTTTTGTTTGTTGAAGTAGTGCAGAGGAAATGCATACTTTTTTGAAAACACAAAATTTAAAATAATTACCCAAAGTCTCAATTCAAAACACAAGTTGACACAGTTAAAAATACCAATAAAGCTTGAGCAAAATCAAATCTCAGTTGGGTTGAAGACCAATGGGTAAAAATAACTTTTTAAACGGGTTTTAAAAGTGGACAGTTAAAGGGTCTGTCCACTGTGCAAAGGTAGAGGGTTCCATTTTTAGGAACACAAAGAGAGAATACTTTTTGTCCCCTCTAAGCTTCCATTTACAGGACACTCAGGTCTGCTGACCAGGAGCAGCTGGTCACCAGACCTGAGTGACCGAGAGGGAGTGTAGCGGTGGAGAAGGTCTGTAAAATAAAGTGGGAAAAGGCTGTTTAAAACATTAAAAACAAACAAAAGGATTATAAAATTAACTCAAAATACACAGGCAGCCAGTGGAGAGAAGCCAGAACAGTTCTTGTTAAAAGATGTGCAGCAGCATTTTGTACCAGCTGGAGATGTGGAAGTGAGGACTGGTTGACTCTGAAATGGAGGGAATTATGGTAATCCAACAGTGATGAAATGAAGGCATGGATTACCATTTCAAACTGTTCCCTTGTAAGAACAGATTTTATCTTTGCTAATTTCCATAAATTATAAAACCTAGACTCGACTGTGGCCCATATTTGACCATAAAGTTTAAAATCACTCTCTATCTTAAAACCAAGGTTTGTAGCTGTGGACTTAAAGTATGTTGTCAGGGGATTTAATTGTAGGGATCTGACATGCTCCAGTAGGTCCAAAATCAAGTACCCAAGTATTTTTTTATTATTATTAAAATCTGGGAAGTTTAGGGATTTAAGATCCTCAGGACACGATAAAAGAGGTTTAATGGACCAGGCATCAATTCACTTTAAAGGCACTTGGATCTGGCAATCATCAGCATAGCAGTGAAAGGTGATGTAATGTTTTCTAAAAATTGAACCTAGAGGAAGGAGACAAAAAAAAAAAAAAAAAAAACAGGTCCTAAGAGTCCTGGGGAACCTCACATGACAGAGGCCTCAAACCGTGTAATTATTACAGAAAATGTTCTGTCTTCCAGATAGGACTTTGACCACTCCAGAGCAGTGCCACTAATGCCTACTGTAGGCGTGACAATAAAATGCTGTCGTTCACTGTGTCAAAAGCCACAGTTAAGTCAAGTAAAACAAGGATCACATAGTCACATAAGGTAACAACCTTTTCAGCATGTCAATGTTCCTCTTAGACCTTCTAATGAGCCATTATTTGATACAGGTGCGTTAAACCAGAGAGAGAACTAAAACATGCAGGATGCCGGCCCTCGAGGACCGACTTTGGGCACCACTGATCTACATCAGTGGTGCCCTGAGGATCTTAAATCCCTATCAGACCAAAAAATGTACATGGATCAATATTCATTCTTTAACTTTGATTCAATACAGAATCAACACAAACATGCATGTAGATCCAAATTCAGATGATGGTTGAATCAACATTGATATAGTGTCAGTTATGGTTGAAACCCTAATGTTGATTCAACATGCAAGCCACCGACCACTTTCAAAATCATTTCAATGTCAGGCTTCAAAGTGAATTCAATGTTTCTGTCTGATTGTATTTCAGTGTTGATTCACTCATATTTTGCTATCTGGGATATGTCTCATCAAATGTCTTTGGTAATGCTGAGCTTCACTACTTTCACTATTACAACCATGTTTGTTTCTTTGGTGGTTCGATCCACCAAAGTGACACTTCCGCGTGCGTGGACCTATCTTGCCATGGCGTGATGTCAATTTTCATCCCCAGTAATACGAGAGTACGAATGTTAAGCAGCAGCAACAAAATGACAGCAATGTTCACTTTGAGCTATTACTTACCAGCCAGAAGAAGAGAAACAATGCACATGGAGAATGCAACCAGCATGACGATGGGAAGCTTCAAAGACAAAATAAAACATTCAGTGTGTTAGATCACTCAGATTTTTTATTACTCGGTGAAAACACTGATGAACTCACCGTTAGGAACTTCCAGTCCTTCTTCATACGAAGAGGAGTGGGTCCCTCTGACTCATCAACAGCAAAGTTACCCAGGAAAAGGTCAATAGCATCCTAATGGGAAAAAACAGCTGCTGGAGATATCCTAGTCTTTCTTTATGTATAAATCAATACTTAAGTCTTGACTCAAAAACACATAGCATTTGTCTTAGGTGACGATTAATTTTTAAAATCTTTTTGGAAGAAAAGTGTTATAAAAGGCGTCTTTACTTTGATCCATCAGAAATTGTGTCACAGAGGTACCTGTCTGAATCCATCTGAAAAGTTGTTTTTGTAGTAGCGAATCATGGAGTTCCAGCCATCCATCAGCAGTCCCCACCTGGTCCTCTTCCCTGTCCTGCTCAACAAATAACATTGCTGTCATATTCAATCAGACAGAAGATGTTTCTGTTGACAGACGTTTGTGTTACCTCGTAAAGTCTGTTTTTAAAGCTCCAGTCCCAGCATACTGCACAGCACATGCATTGGCATTGTCAGCCCAAGCTGTTAGAAAGCAAAAATAAAATACATGAGGACACACTAAAACTGTACAGGATCTACTAATCCCACAAAGCATGCTGATAGTAGAGCATGCTTTGTCCTACCATTTTTGTAGACTTTTTCAAACTCGGCCTGCTCTTCAATGCGCTGACCCACATTTAGAACTCCCATTCTCTGTTAAAGAGAGAAAAAGTATGGACTCAATCATTTACCATCACTATTGATCTATACAGAATCGGTTTTTCACACATTTAAGGACCAAAATCATCCACAGGGCTTCAGCTTAATTTTTCCCCATTAAACTTAGATGCAGACCTGTCATGATAATAAATTTTGCTAGGTGATAAATTCCCACAGAAATGATTGCAATAAACAGTGGCATTGTTGTTCTGAGACCATTTTAAAGTAATATAATAATAATAATGGAATAGTAAAGTAAGAACACATTCTCAAAGACCAATAAATTCTAAATACTAAAGAACATTTAAACACTGGATGGAACTGGAATACATTTTCAATACCCCCAAAAAATCAACCAAACAACAGAAACAAAAAATAAAATGAATTATAAAGTCTCTGTCAACAAAATTGTCCTTCACAAAGTGGCCCAGTTGAGAGTAATGCACCAGACTTTTGTCATCCAATTTTTGGTAGAAAGACAGAGAGAAAAAACAATAAATTGTGCAAATGGCAATTATTGACCTTGTTTTAATTTATCATGTGATTAATTGATTTGCTGAAAACAAGTGCCCCTATCACCAAGTTTTTTTCCTCTTTTAAAAAAAAAAGGTTAACATACCTGAAGCTGTGACTGAAGTGAGCGTCTGGCCAGCAGGCTCTGAATGACATTGGTCCTGTCTAGGCAGTCCATGCAATTACTCCTGAAAACTCCTTTCTGCTGGGTCAATGACTTTCCATCCGAGTTCACCATAAAGTAGCTAGACAGACAAAAAATGCTCAGTACTCCTTCCAGTAGGCACCTTGAGGTAAGCTACCAACAGGTGCTAGTTCAGCTACCTGTATTCATCTTGTGTCTCTGCAACAGCATCCACTAGGATCTGAAGACGGTCCCATCTCATGTGACTGCACTCTTTGTGAAAATCGAAGGCCAAGTAGCTAAGGATGTAATGTTAAAAGTTAAATGTTCATTTACAAATGCAGGTAATCTCATATTTAGAAAAAAATAGGGTAACTTTAATTGCTTCATTAGACATTCTGTTGACACTGACTGACTCTATAAAACCTATGTACAAACAACAGTTGCTGTGTTTTCAACATGTAATGTTTAATGTGCTGTCCTTGATTAAATGAATTTGAATTGAATTGAAAGTGAATGTAAAAACTGAAAATGGTCGACACTTACTTGAGCATACCGTTGTTGAGACCAGACGACATCTTGGCAAACTCCTCTTCCAGTGGCTTCTCTGATCCTTTTTGATTCACCTGGACAAGAAGAGTCCAAATTGCCTTCAAATATGTACAGTTGGATCATTCTTAGCTCAGTGTTTGATAAAAGGTCCTCACCAGGTTCAGAACAGTTTGTTTTCCATAGATGAGTAGTTGTGAGTCAAAGTGCCTCTGGAAACCATCCATCTGTGTACAGTTATCAAATGGTTAACATCAGATTCTGACTTCTATTCTAGTTAGAGCCTAAGAAATCAGGCATATGAGAGAATGGCAGCTCTTACATGATTCATGGTTTTGCTGATTACAGGTTTAGGCTTATACTTCAGATTGGGCCTCTGGCTCCAGTAAAACGGCATAGAGCCTCGTGTCTGTGGATGCAAGTACCTTGCGATTACTCTAAAGTATTTATGAGGCATTACAACAGTCAGAGAACAAGCCTACCTGTACAAAGGAAGCCTTTGCGCCCTCATACAGAACTATCTGCTCAGTCTCCACAAAGTTAGCAGCGTGGCCTTCAGAGTCAATACCTGAGACAGAAACATTTGTCAAAGGATAGAAGAGAGGATAGAAAATGGAGTCTCTCCTTCCCATTGCTGCTCACCACAGCAGTGGTAGCGAAGATTCAGTGCTAGCTAGTTTCTGCACTGAACTTCTATCTCCAGATCTGTTTCTTTGTTATTGTCTCTGCTTCTTTCTTTAAAATGTTATCGTCATCCAGATTAGACACATCAAACAAGTAGCACATTTTGTTGTTCTCGTCGTGGAGCACAATGTCTGGCCAGTTTGCAGCGAATAATAATTATAGTAATAATATCCCATAGATAGGAAGCTTTGAACTTCAGCCATCGATATGAAGGCATAACTGCAGAAATAGAGCCAGCAAGGACCATCTAATACATATCCATAGGTAAACTAAGGCATAACAACTATTGCTATTTTTATTATTATTGATCAGTTGCTGACAAACCCACTGGATTGATTGACAAATGTCATGTCACTATGACACCTACATTTAAACTCAGGCATTTCTGACAGGAACATATTGCCTTCCCTTTATTAGTCCAAATATTTCACAGTTTAATCCAGCCAAGCAATGCTTTTGCATGTTCACCTCTAACATAGTATCTCACACCAGCCCGGAAGCAGCTTCTCCTGGAGATGAGGATCCACTCAAAGATCTTCCCATTTATACGGCATGGCTTCATAACAATGACTGGAAGAAGAGGGTTAAAGAAAAGCTTTATCTCTGAGCTTCTGTTGGTCAGGTCATCTCTCAACAAAAACATTCAGGATTTTTGGATCAAAGGATACATCCATGAATAACAGGTAGTGCAAATCTGTGAAGCTACAGAGAAACAGTGGTAGTTAGAAAATGTGAGTATAAAAGTAGTTAAGATGAGTGAAGTCATGTGACAGCAGTTACCTCAGGCTGCCCAGCAAGTTCTCTTAAAAGGTTACCATTCCAGACAAATCTCTGGTCTGCCTGTAAACCACAAGAAATTAATTGTTATACCATTCACCATTTAACACTTCTTTTATGACATGCAAAAAATATATTTTAATATCAACCACCATTTCAAACCTTTGCCCACATGCACATTTAAAGAAAATATGACAACAAATTTGAACTTTAAACAACTGCAAAGGATACATTTGTCAGTTTGGCCTGGACATTAGAGGCAGCAGCATCATTTCTGGTGCACCCTGTTTGATCTTAATTTCATTATCTTTGCCAGCTTTCACAAGAATCAACTTTTTTGCTGGCAAACTCTCTAAATACCTTATTTAGGGTTTAACTTTTGTGTTTCTGTGCAAATTTTTTGACATTTTGGTGTAAATGTGTTTTGTTCCATATTATTTTGCCTAAAACAGTCTCAGTGCTGGCTCTTTTGTTCAAACTGAAAGCACTGAATTCTCTTATTGTTTAAAACAGTACAGTAATTTGTCACTCACCCCTGTGTTCAGGTATAAAATCATCTTACTCAAACACACGCCGCCCGGAGGTAAATTAGGAGTGGGAATAGTTGCGGTGAGCATTGTATGATTGTAAACCCTGGGAGTGACATTAAGACCAGTAGCAGTTTCTGATATTTGCAACATGGGCAGTCCTCCAACCCCTTGAACTTGCAGGGAGGTTTCACTGGGAAGTTGGAAAGGTGGTTCACCCAGGGTGCCAAACAGGCTAGGAGCATCTCTGATTAAAATGAAATATTTCCTAGAAAAGTTAATTTTGGCTTTGCCTGCAAATCTGTGCGTACTTCTAGAAGTACCATTCCTGACAAACAAAGCTTTCAAAAATGTATTTTTGAAGTTAACTGGAAAACATATGTACATCTCTGGGGTTTGGAACAATATATTTAAAATATTACAATGATATTTCACAGTGTTGAATAATTTCTAATTGCATTTTTACCTTTATCCTCCAAAACATTTCAGATGTTGCAAGATGTTGTATGAAAAAAAAACAACAAAAAAAAACAGTTGGTAGTTCCATCTGACTGCTGCAAGTAAATGAATCAAATTAAATAGGCTTCTACTCTGACACCTGATTTTGCCTTTGCTAGCTAATGTATGTGGGTCATTTTTAAGCAGAATACAAATGTTAGGGGATGCACAGTGACGCAGTTGGTAGAACTGTTGCCTTGCAGCAAGAAGGTCCTGGGTTCGACTCCTGGCCCGGGGTCTTTCTGCACAGAGTTTGCATGTTCTCCCTGTGCATGGTGGGTTCTCTCCGGGTACTCTGGCTTCCTCCCACAGTCCCAAAACATGACTGTTAAATTAATTGGTCTTTCTAAAATCTCCTTACATGTGTGTGCATGGTTGTTTGTCCTGTCTGTCTCTATGTTGCCCTGCAACGGACTGTCGACCTTTACCCCGAGAGGCGGGGTGAAGGATGACCCCGCCTCTCGCCCGTTGACAGCTGGAGATAGGCACCAGCACCCCTCACGACCCCAATGGGATAAGGGTAAAAGGGATAAGAAAATGGATGGATCTACAAAATGTTAGGGTGAAATAGCATTTTTGTGGTTTTACCACCAGACAAGGAAAGTGTTCTATCAAACATGGGTTATCTCCCAGGGTATTATAAGCCTGATGGGCCACCAGGATTTACTTGCTTTCCCACCAGGCTAAGAGTTGTATATTTATTTTAAATAGTTTTTTTAATACACCTGTAACAATAATAGCAAAGACTGATTAAGTTAGGTGTATAGTTGACACACTGATCTCGGCACACATTCCACCATTCATTCAAAATTACCCGTTTGGAGGAGCAGTTTTGCCTGTAATGGCATTTATATTATTATATGGAAGCTCATTATGGAGAATACTGTACCAACTTATGTATCAAATATCAAAGCCTGACAAGCTGATAGTATCAATAATGAAACGTATATTAATGCCCTGTTCTAAACTGTAAATGCTCCATTTTTTTGGTGCAAATGAATCTGAACACACAGTAGAGTATATACAGTAACTTACAATTGCATAAAAAAACGTGCTGGTGTAACTAACATGGAGTGGGGTTTTATGCATATTTAATCATCGTCTTGAAGAGCAGACATAACCAAAAGATCATCGATCTTTTGAAAATCAGCAAAAACACACAAAGCTTCTATTCTGCTCCTGTCCCAGTTTAAGAAAATGTGGCTTAACATTCAGCTCACTGTACCTATTATTTTTGGGTAATAAAACATCAATAATCTTTAGTGAATAATTACCTATTTAAAAAGACAATAGGATTTGTTTATACACACACAACCTACAGAAAGACTAGATTTATTCAGTCCAGTATTCAGTATTTTCTTTGTTGTTAATGTTTTATTTAAAAAATCTCTTGTCAACCCTTAAATTTTTCACAAATAAAAACACTGGGTGACTGGTGAACTCCCCCACTGGCCTTAGCAAGTTTTCTGGGGGAAACCCTGCATGAGAAATCATTATTACTTCATTTCACAATAAAAAATGTTTTATTCAACAACATGCAGATTATTGAACTAACGTTTATTAGCATGCTCAGCAGATGAGAGTTCATCTGAAAAGCTTTTAAGCATAAAACAAGCAGAAATATTTTATGTTTATTACCATTAAAGTTCCATTTTTAACAGTCATCATAGTGTGTTCATTTTCTCAGATGTTCTTGGAGCTGCCAAAACACCAAATACCTCAGTATTCATACTAGGTAGATTTGATATTATAGTCGCATATGTCATAAATTGATTAAATTACTAAAAGATAGGGCTGTACTGATTCCTTGAGTGATTCAAGTTTCTCAATTATTAAAATTCCTCAGGACAAATTATCTGCCTTGAAGCTTTGTTAAATTATGTCTCATTATTTAGCGCACCATGTTACGGCCGGTTGATTGATTATGTTGCGCAACGCTCTCACTTCTGCCTCTGAGCTGCTGCTATGCTGCAGCACTAAAGGCTGAGTGCTAGCAGCATAATATCTCATTTTAAAGTTGGTTCCGAGGGATTTTATTGAATGACATTAATGTCCGGATTTGTCGTTTTTCGGGAGAACAATAAGCATCCTTAAAGTGACCTTTCGCCTCCCTGAGAATATAGTATGATGGTCTGTCCTGTTTATGTACAACACACAAAGACAAAAAAGTCAAGCATTTCAATTCAACCTATAGAAGCATTTTTAAATTAATTCAAATGCTTGACTTACTTTTAACAAAAATGTACAAGCATTTAGGGCTAAGATTTGTAATAACCATTTACCCTCTCCAGCAGACTCATCTCCTGGAAGTCAGGACTGGTGTTGGCCAGTCGCTGCAGCGTGTGTGTTAGGTCAAAGTCAGTGCAGAAGTAGAAGCCATCTGTATTCAGCACATTGTTAATCATAGCCAGGAAGGTCTTATTCTCCTGAGACTAAAGCAGAAAAACAAACATGTTTTCAGGATACACTTCTGTACTCTGGGATAAGTAATAAAAAAAGAAATAAGAAAAAAAAAAGAAAATCTGTAAAAAGATTTCCATCCATATCCATTTTGTTTAGGTCACAGGAGTAGCAGCAGTACACACATGTACAAACATATATATATATATATATATATATATATATATATATATATACAGTTCAGACCAAAAGTTTGGACACACAGTTGTGTCCAAACTTTTGGTCTGTACTGTTTACACTGTATATATATATATATATATATATATATATATATATATATATATATATATATATATATATATATATACATACACACACACAGTACAGACCAAACGTTTGGACACACCTTTCTAATTCAATGGGTTTTCTTTATTTTCATGACTATTTATAAGGCAAGAAATCCCACTTATTAACCTGACAGGGCACACCTATGAAGTGAAAACCATTTCAGGTGACTACCTCTTGAAGCTCATCAAGAAAATGCAGAGTGTGTGCAAAGCAGTAATCACAGCAAAAGGTTGCTACTTTGAAGAAACTAGAATATAAGGGGTATTTTCAGTTGTTTTACACTTTTTTGTTTAGTGCATATTTCCACATGTGTTATTCATAGTTTTGATGCCTTCAGTGTGAATCTACAATGTCAATAGTCATGAAAATAAAGGAAACTCATTGAATTAAAAGGTGTGTCCAAACTTTTGGTCTGTACTGTATGCATATATGATACATATCATGCATGATCATGATGTGCATATAGGCATCAGGCATGATCATATGCATGATATGATGCATATGATCATGCATCATATCAGCATGATATACATGCTGATATACAAACAGCATGTATATCATGCTGTACAATACATGCATGTTTATAAAACAGGAACAATTTTCTACACTTGCAGTTTTTCCAACTGCATAAATGTACAGTATATTGTTGTCAAAACTTTGAGTCTAAAAACAAGAGGTTGTTTTGGTAGACTACAAAAGGAACAATCTTGCTAACCTGGATCTCTGAGAGATGTAGCACCGTCTTTTTATAGGATATCACATCAAAGTCCACAGCCTTCCACACAGCATGGCCAAGGAGGTTGCCTACATTCCTCTTCCTGGTGATGACAATCAGGTACATCCCTGTGCAGTGAACGTTGTAAGTCAAATCGCAATCTTTTTGAAAACTTTAAAGACATGCTAAACAGGACATTTTACAACATGCATACTGTAGTTATCATTAGTCACATACCTGCAACCAGACGAAGAGTTCCCATGATCCCACAAATAGGTCTGGTGACAGCAGAGGGAGGAATATCATTTCTACCTATGAAACCATGAACACAACAGGGAAGAAGTTGAAGAGAAATACATCTTCCTATATATTATGTCCTTCTATTCCTTGCTGTTAAAAAATCGTTCACAGAATCACAGAGGTCTAGCAAAGAAGAGATGGCCAACAGCAGCTAATCATTAACTACGTTCCCACCATAAAACATCCTGAAGCAATACTATGAAATCAGTGTGAGTACAGTGCTTGCTATTCAGATGTTCTACCTGTGAGGGTCATCTCGTTTGAAACCCGGTCAATGACCAGGACAGCATCAGTTCCTTCATCACAGGCCTCAATGAAGAACTTTTCAGGGGTCGTGTGCCTACGAAAACAAGTTGAAAATATTTGAAGACTTCAAATTCATCAAATGAAATGTATAAGATTCTCCAATAACCAACTATACAGTTTTTACAGGTTGGTAGATATTCACCTGCCCATAATTTACATTACATAAACCTATATAAATCTAATCTGATCAAGAAAACACAATAATTAGATGGTCAGAAGTAAAAACAGAAATCAATAAACTGACATTTAACAGGAAGAAATATAGTCAGAAAGAACTTTCACATTCCCTTCTCCAAGCTTGTCTTCAATTTTATGTGAAGAAAAAGGGAATCAGCTCTGTTACCGTGGTAACAGAGCAGACCTGTTTTATCTAGATGTTTCTCTCCAGTGATAGCCGCTACATCACAAAACCTTAAAACAGATACAACATAGATTTACACAATGTATAAATACAAGAGTCCATCTTGTTGATACAGTTGCATTTCCTCATAAGTTATGTGATGTAGTACTTCTGAGTCTGGTAGAGGCTGAACTTATTTTTAAATCACTGGCTCTGCTGCTGCCCCAAGAGATGACAGCAGAGAGATTACACTCAACAACAGACTTGTAGAAGACATGTGGAAAACCTTGATGGACCTTAGTTTCCTGTCTGTTCTGTTCTTTAAGGATGTCTTCACTGTTGAGTCTCCAGTTCAGATTGCTGTTGAGATGAACACTGAGGAATTTATATTCCTCAACCACCTCCACTTCCATGAAGGAAAAAGGATTTAAAACAATCCTCTCCTTTTTTTGTTTACTTTCAAGATAATAGTTTCCACCGTAGACATATATAAAGAATAGACGCCTCACGGACCGCTCTTGCCTATTGTTGCTGACGTCACGTAGGGCTGCCATCTTGGAGCTCTACTCAGCATTATATGTTTGGCAGGCGCAATGATTTTAATCATATCTCACTAAATACTAAATAGATTTTCATGCTTTTTTGCTGGAAACCTTATTCAAACAGCCATCACAGCTACATGTACAAGGACATAATTTAAGTATTTTTCAAATGACACATGGTTGAATATATTTAAATATTCTTAATGGGGAAAACAGAATAGAATAGGAACAGAATATTCTGATATCAATGTATGATGAGCATTTTACAAAGCACACTGCCACTCAATTTTTTTTATATAGCACAAAATAATACAAATGTATATCAAAACAAAAATGGGAGATCTGGGAGGTATCTTACTTTTGATAGTGTAAAAGAATTAAATATAAAAATAGTCTTTTCCACCTGTGTAAACTGGTGAATGTTATACAATATTATAATAATATATTTACAATAATATATATGATATTGTTTTATTTCAAAGGTAATCTCTTTTGTCAGATAAACTAAATCACTGTTAGGGAATAATTAAAACTTTTTAAGATTTACAAAATCTCTACTAGGCTTCATTGCTGGAGCTGAACCCTGGTATACACCAAGCACTATAGCTAATATTAGCTGGCATTTCGCCAGTTGTGCTCCATGGCCTTTCATGACAAGACATGACCCTAGAGCAGGGGTCTCAAACTCCAGTCCTCAAGGGCCGCAGTCCTGCAACTTTTAGATGTGCCTCTGCTGCACCACACCTGAACAGAATAATTAGGTCATTAAGGCTCTGGAAAACTGATCTACACAAGGAGGAGGTAATTAAGTCATTTCATTCCAGTGTTTTGTACCTGTGGCACATCTAAAAACTGCAGGACTGCGGCCCTCGAGGCCTGGAGTTTGAGACCCCTGCCCTAGAGTCTCAAACTGTGGTCCGTCAGATAGTCACTGATCCAAGTGATTGTTGAGGCCTCCTCTTGTGTCTTCTGGAGTTTCTCACAGAGCAGATCAGGCTGCAATGTGTTAGATACACTGGGAGAAATCAAAGAACATGATCTTCACAGTACTGTCTGCTTTGTGCAGATGACAGTGGGTTTGTTGAAGAAGGTATATGATGGCATCTTCAACTCCAACTCCATAGCAATAATCAAACTGCAGGGGGTCTTGATATGTGCTTGTTTGCATATTCAGGTGGGCCAACAGGAGTCTCTCCAGGACCTTCATGATGTGGGATGTCAGGGCAACTGGTCTACAGTCAATAACTAAAAAATGAGTTTTCTTCTATACTGGAACTGAGCTGGATGTCTTCCACAACAACAGAACATACTGTGGGGTCAGGCTAAGGTTGAAGAGATCTTGCAGAGTCCCACAGAGCTAGTCTGGAGCTTCAGGCCTTCAGAACTCTGGGGTTGACACCATCTGAACCTGCAGCCTTGTTCTGGTTGAGTCTCTCCAGCTGCCTCTTCACCTGACTTATCGCTAATAAATGACAATAAATCTAATCTAATATAATATAATCTAGATACAGAAATGTGGGATGGGGAGGCAAAGGGAACAGCAACATCCCCTGATTTGGTTGAAGACAAACTTGTGGAAGCAGAAGAGATCATGACTGAGGTGGAAGATGGAACAGCTGAGGTTTGACAGGAAAGCTGTGGGTCAGAGGAAGGTGGGATGTCTGTCTGTGTGGGGTCAGGAGAGGATGATGATGAGCTTGTTCCCTAACTAAATCTGTTGAAAAATGTGTTCAACTCATTTGCTCTGTCCAGACATCTACCTATGTGATTCTCCCTTTGGTTGAAGCCTGTGATGTGATCTTCATCCCTGCCCACATATCTCTTATATAATATTATTATTATTATAACCTCCAGCTATTCTCCAGCTGGAGAATAGCTGGAGGTTATTCTCCAGCTTCTCCCTAAATACCTCATGATTGTGGTAATCTTCACTTTAAGCTGCTTGTGGATACTCTTCAATAACTCCCTATCTTCCTGCGCACAGGCTTTTTTGTTTAACTACTCAGTCAAAACATTGGTGATCCTAGGTTCGTAATTAGGGAAGCATCTCACTGTTCTGGTTTGGATGGTGTTATCCACACAGAAATTTACACAGAAGGTCAAACGCCCAGTTAGTCATTGATATTAGTCTCCATGTGGCTGGCAAAGAGCAGCCCAGTCTGTAGCCTCAAAACAACCCTGCAGGACATCTTCAACTTTTTGTGACCACTTTCTCTCAGAGTTTTTCATTACAGGTCATCTGTGAATAAGGGGTTTATATTCTGAGTAGAGTAAAATAAGGTTGTGATTTGATTTTCCCAGAGGAGATCTTGTTTACACAAATGAGGAGTTAAGTAATGCTTGTTTTTTGCAGTAAGTTTGCGGTCTCAAACGTTTTGGTGGTTCACCACCAGAGAGATGTACCAGCAAGTGAAATTGGAAGCAAATTTTGTGTCAAAAGAACGTGGGCCTCTTTGAGTCCAGTGAGCTCACTGGGGAAACAGGCTGAACTTGTATGCTGTACCAAAGCAGGTTAGGAGTATTAGAAATTTATTTCTAACTGACTGGAAGAAGCTCAACTTGACTAAAACAAGCTGCATATATGGCCAAATAGATGTAATTAAAGTTTTTAAGTCATATTAACTAATTTAAAGGCTGTGATTCATAGATTTTATTGTCCCAAATGGGAAATTCTTTTTCACAAACCAGCTCAATTCATTCTAAATAAACATGAACTCTCTTGACATATAGATTTTTATCTAAATGAGAGTTTATTGTATAAATATAACAGCCAACTGGATAACATGATTAATTTGTCCTTTATTCTGTGAACTTGAATTGATGTTATGAGCAGCACAAAATTACAACCTTAAAGACATTTATGACAGATGCCAAAATTCCTGTGTAGTACAATCAAAGGGCCCTGGTTAGATTAAATAGAAAATTTGAACAGAAAGTAGCTTATAACATACGTTATTAACTAGAATATTTCTGTCTTTCATTTTATGTTCAAGTTTGGTGACTGATGATTTGAGATTTAACAAGACTGACAAAAATGCCAGAAAATATCTAACGAGTTCTGTTTTAATTTCCTGACCAAATTAAAAATCTGTATTTTTAGTTGTTAAAGTAGATATGCCACTAAAGCTGAAATACCAAAGCAGATTATGAGCTCATGTAATAACCTGTAATAATAGTCTGTCCATTCTGCTCATGAGCTAAACAAACTCTCATGAGTCTTTATTACAAGTAAAGGGCAAAGGTCCTAACAGTTATCTGCTCAATTTATAGCAACCTTAAAGAACTTCTTCTTCACACAGAACAACAGTATGATCCCTTTCACAGAGACCTCAATTTCTATCATTTTGGCAAAAACATGAGCTAAGCATGCCTGAACTGGGTTCAGGCCTTCAGGGAGTGGTGGCAGCCAAAGGCTGAACAGCAAGGACTACTGAAGTTGAAGAACAAAGAAAAAGTAGAGAATTATTGTGAAAGTCATTTGTTTGTCATAAAGAGACAAGATTTTGTCTCTATTTTGAATTGTTTAGCATTCATTGAATATAGCAGTGCTATATTGACTCTTAAGATGTGAATGAAAAAAATGTCTGCCACATTAGCAATGTTAGGAGGAAAGGTGAGCCTAAATTATTTTTTCTAATTATGAGAGAGTCTGGTAAGGTCAGACTGAAGACTGTTGCTGAAGTGCAACTAAAGGTATCCCACTATCTGGTAAACTGTGGGGTGCACCTATCTTTTCTTTTGACTGTGTAGTAGACAATCACAGAAATCTGTTTCCCATCACTGTACAAATCAGGAGAACCAGAAAACATGGCTGAAAAGGTTTACTTCTAGCTTTATGTTTCTAACAATATAAGTATTAATTTTTTAAGACTTCAAAAATTAATACTTAATATTTTAATTTAAAAATAAATATTTTCTTTTTCAATTGGAAAAAGCTAATTGAAATAAAAACCATTTTGAGTTAATGATAAAGAAAACAAGCAAGGCAACCAACAGTGGAAATTCCTAAAGCAGCCATTTTTAGACAGTTAGATGTTGCAGTGGCACAACTACTCTTTGTTGGTCTTGCATAATCTATACCAGTCTCCACAAGCATGCACTAAAATCGTCACAACACTCTCCTAAACCGAGTATTTCCCCAGAACCGCCCATATCCAACCAACTAATAATCGATTATTTATGTAAAAGGAGGTAACATTTAGCTTAAAACTGGTGGCTCCATCCTCCAGTCCATACCATCTGTGACATGAGGTCCGAACATTCAACTTCTTTAGGTTGCCTAAGCCTAACCTACTGCAGACGGCAGAAAATGAGGGATAACAGGTAGGGCTGGATGACTCACACTGAATGAAGGTGTATACCAAAGGTGTGTCTTAAGAATAACACTGTTGTTTGATCAAAAAAAAAAAACAAGGCTATGAGCAACTGTCAACGGACAGTTGCTCATAAAGCCTTTTGTTTTATGAGCGATGAGTGGGTATAGGCAAATCACGAAAGTCAGCTTAACACGAACATTAAGCAAGATGACATTTCTTTTCGGTGTGATGAAGATTATGGACATGATTGATAGCAACCATGTTCACCGCATACACCAAATGCTTTCATTGATCTCAGCCTTGTGTGTACTTTTCATTATAAATAAGTGAAATGCGAAGCTCGGATGACTCCTGCTCTGAATTTCGATCCTATCAGCAAACTTCAGACTGCTCTGCTGAACTTCTGCTTCAGTATATGCTTCGTTGGAAGCTCTTATCGTTGGAAGCTTCGTTTTTTATTAAAGTCAGACTAGAACAATAACTGCTACCAGGATAGTTACCAAAGTTAAACGAAAATTACTTACAAATTGTATCTCTCATAGGCGGTCGCCATTTTCCTTCAGAATGGTTGACCTCAGTGACGACAGCATATATAGTTGCTTTCCTTTGTGTTGCCAGTTAAGTGTCTGAAAGCAGCTTTATCGTCCAGCCCAGTACAACCTGGCATCCACACAAGGTGTGAGGATTTTTGGTATTTGTAGTTCAATGCGACTAGAACACTACAACTCATCATGGATTCTAGTGAGTTGCAGGATCCGCATGTTTAACACATGGTAACACAAGGGTTACACGTATATGAGACTGAAATGTTTGGCATTGCTACTTTTGACAAAAAAGAACTGTGACTCCTTCATTATCATCAACCTCTTCTTGTTAAATACTATATAGAAAAATGCAAGTTCAGTCATATTATCTTCATGAAAGACTTGAATTGGTACTACATTCTCGTTGTTTCATTCAATAATTCAAAAGCTAGAGAAACTGTAAATTTTGTAAGAAATTGATTATGTTGTAACCTCTTTTTGTTGGTTTTCATGTTGTCACTACATGTATAAAAAGTCCCCATGGCAAGTTTGTTTGTTTTTGTTTGTTTGTTTGTATTATGTCAATGTTTTTACAATAGTTAATAATGATTTTTAAAAGGCACAAGGTATGCTGGTGTAGTCTGCATTTTTTACGATATGTTTTCACTGCTTGAAGATTGAGGTATATTTCAATGTTTTTTGTTTATTTGTTTGTTTTTTTAAATGATATGGTGGCACTCCCAGTGTCACCTGTCAGGATTGACCCTGCACTTACGTGCAGAGAGATGGTAGGAGGGGGCTTGAGCCCCTGCCCCTTTAATCCTTGATCAACAACCAAGTGCCCTTTCATGATTTTTTTCCCCCATTTATTTATTTTTGTGCCTCATGGCTCTCCATATGTTTGTGCCTCTCAACAGAAGTGTTTAGCTAAAAATAAAAATTTAGCAAAATAAATTAATCTGGCTGCCCTCGGTCTAATAATGACTCTGAACTGATACTCAGTGCCTCTGCCTCCATGTTTTTAAGACATCGGGCCTATGGTAAGGATGAGGGGTGCGAAACTGTGCCAAATTATGGGCAACCTTTTTTTTTCCAACATACACTGGTTTGTGAATAAAAACGTAGGTCTGATGTTGAAGTTAGAAAAACCGTTTCTATTTATTTTTGGAATTGTCCTCATATTAGTAGAAAAAACCCTAAAAACAGGAATGGTTCAGCTGCAGAGAAAATTTCTGACTATAAAATTAATTTTATCAGGCTGCTCCAGTGCTGGACTAAATGCTCGGTTCGCTATAGGCAGCCTAAATTGGTCCTATTGCTGTAGGTAGATCCTGCTGGTATCTAAAAGAAATTTCACTTCTGTTCAACTCTGTGAAAATGATTGAGACCCCGTACAATAATTCCAGCTGTTCTGTTTATTATGCTTTATTGTTTTCTAATAATAATCACCTGTTGTGTCAGGCTTTCATGTCATTCTGTAACCCCTTCTTTCTTTTAATATATTCGTTGACTGCTAGTCACTCAAGATACTGTACAAGAAGTTTGTGTGCTTGTAAGATTTGGCTGTTTTTAAAATAAAGCTTGTTTTGTTTTGTTTTTAAAAAAGGTCCTGCTGGTGTACTTGGGTGGAGTCGGGCGTCCCCGTTTTCATGTCTATGGGCGTCACAAGGTTACGTGTTTTAATTTTGCAAGTCGACTTTTCAGAAAAAGTAAAATAGTAAATAAGAAACTAGATTAGGTTATGGCATTTATGTGACGTTTTATAGTTTTGAAGACCCCAGTTACACAAAAGAAAAAAAGAGCCTTGTAAAAAAAAAAAAAAAAAAAAGACCCTGGCATTCCTTAGGACACCTATGACTTTTGCTCTGAGAGGACCCTCGTATATAAACTGCTGACAGCCATGTTTTAGTCTCTGTCCTTTGGTGCGAGATAAGGATACGTACGGAGAGGTTGTTCAAGATTAAAGCCAAAGCAGAGTTCCAATCCTGTGTGATGCATTGCTTGTGTAAAACACAACAAGGACCTTCGTTCGGGTATTTATTTATTTTCACTGCTAGCTGAAAGAAAATTGCACCATGTGCACCGGCTTCGCGGTCCGAGCACGTGGGCTGGCAAGGACACAAGAAATGGAGGCTGACCAAATGGGGGTTCGTTTTTAATCGGTTCATACAACCCGGCTGATTCTGAAGAACAAAGCAACAATCATGAGGTATTCCTAATAGTAGAGAACTTTATCCTTTAGAAAACTTATTTTACCACGTGTTTGTACGGAAAGCCTTGCTCACATCACTTCATGTCTATGACATTAGTTAATTAGTGCTTAAACTGGATCGTTCACAAAGCCTTCATACTTGGAGCAAGCCTACTTCACTAAACGGCAACATGGATTTTAATTGAAACAACCTCCCCTTTGTGTTGCAACTGATGATCCAATTGTTAAAAATGGCTTTACTTCAGATTGTAAAGCTACATTTGTGCTATTTTGTTTTCAGAAAGTTTTCTGTGTTTTATATAACTGCTTTCAGTTATAAATCTGACTTTGTAAATAAAATGTGGTATTTGATGAGAATTTTGTAGCTGCTAACTAAAATATCTAATCTGTCCCATATTTTATTTTACAGCATCAAGATGGATGCCGAGTGGCTGCTGGTTAAGTCAGTAGTTATTAGGTGATGGTGAGTTACAATGAAATTCAACTTCAGTAGGGCTGGGCAATAGTCATGCTGTTCATACTTATACCCTGCATTATATAGATGGAATACGTTTTCTTTGTTGGGGTTTTTTATTGCCCGTAGTTTGCAGGCATTTTGTTGGTTTTTATCCTTCCTATTACATTTTTGTGTCTGGAGAAAATCCATGTACACTCAAATTTTTGGTTTTGTTTTTCTAGTGAAATCTACTTATAGCTACAGGAAAAATATGGCTTTTATATGTTTGTTACAACTGTCACTTTGTCACAATAGTATGGTATAAAACAGATAATTTGTTTTATAAATTAAGACAAATTTATACTATTTTTCAGTGCTTGCCCTAGCACTAACAAAATTGAGGTGGATTATCATAATGCTACTCTGAACTTTTATATCTTGAACCTTGGAGCCTAAAGCCTTATTCTCCCCTCTTTGTCATGCATTTCAGCTGCAGTGTTGAATGAGAATCACATCTACTGATG
The DNA here is from genome assembly GCF_003331165.1 of Xiphophorus hellerii. Lineage (NCBI taxonomy): Eukaryota > Metazoa > Chordata > Actinopteri > Cyprinodontiformes > Poeciliidae > Xiphophorus > Xiphophorus hellerii. Next base: position 25,995,529 of record NC_045684.1, read on the forward strand.
CCATGTCATGCAAATTGCTCCTGTTTGTTAGCCCACAGTTTCCAAGACTGCTTCCATGGTTACTGGAGAAAGGTCCTGTACAAATGTAACTGTACATTTGGATTTGAATATATTGCCCAGCCCTACCACTGAGTTATGTACTGTATTAAAATGCTGTAGTGATGATTCATTAGACTAGAGTCTCTGATAATATGGTGATGCTATTTGAGATTGCACTGAACATGCATCCTGCAAACTTGCAATCCAAGCTGATTTAGTAAAAATTTATACTAATTTATTATTATTTTTTCAGGCACCCATTCGGTGATGTAGCCATAGACGGAATGTCTTGCTTCAGGTAACTCTGGAATCTACAAGCCTTTATTCTATTGGGTTAAGTGGAATGATGATTTTTAGACTAGAGTCTCTGAAAAAAACATGAAGTTGTTTTCACAGTACACTGACCACATAACCACAGCTTAATTGCATGCTTTATCCATTAACTGCTTGTGTAGATCACTGCTGGCAATCTTTCAGCATGTGTTTACAAACAGCTTGCAGTAAATGGGCTAAAATACCTATAGTCCTTTTTAATTAGAATACACTTACCTATTTTAGCTTCTCCTTGTAGATCATCTGCTCTTGTCCGTGGGGATGTTTGGGTAAGTATGTTAACATTAAAATCTGTTTTAATAGTAGAATAAAATTACAACTTGTGTAGTCATGGTCACTTTTAGCTTTAAATTCTGATTAACTTTTAAATCAGAATTTAAAGCATTGCTATATTTACGGCAATCAACATTTAATCAGTATTGACTGTAATAGACTTGACACCAAGGCCAGATTGCTCCCCCCATGTGGAAGTAGAGCAAACCTCTGACAAACATGGTTATATGGTGATGGTAGTGAAGCTCACCCGTTTTGAAAAATATTGTGATCATCAAATTGTATGCACTCGATGGCATACAGATGAGGTCATGCAGATCTTTGATTCAGGTGTTCTGGAACAGGGATGTGGCTAAAATATACAGGACAGTGGCCTTTGACAACACTGCATCAATTCTGAGTAATAAGTTGAATTAAATATTTCAATATTTGAGTTTTTGTTTTACACTACAAAATTATACAGGGTTGAAGTAAATCAGCTTTGTGTTGGATGCTTTGGATGGGATGCAAAGCATCTATGAAACAGCGACTGCTCCATGGGTCTGATTGGTCAATGATGATGCACTTATTCGGTTCGACTGATGTTAACTGAAGTTTACTCGCAGCGCACTGAGACAATCAAAACCGCTGGAGCTTAGAGGAAACTGCTAGTTAAACATGTCTTTAGTCTCCTGACCAGCTGCAGAATGGGAATAGACATTAGCACACATTGATCAGTTTCAGTTCTTGTTGTACAGAGGGATGTACGCAACCAAACAAGATTTCTTATTTTAAGGTGGGGGTATAAGAATATTGTTTTGCAAAGTTGTAACTTCAGTTTCCAAACATCTCCAAGTAATACGTTAACCTTAATGTTTCTTGTCTTCTCACAGAAAGTGAACTCTGAATGAAAGCTAAAGCTTCACTGATCATCATTCTGGCTATATACAAACTAGAGGGCTGTTTCACAAATCCAGGATAGCGGATTAAGCTGGGATTTTCTGGATATCCTGTCTTAATTAAACCTCAATTCAGTGTTACAAAAAAGTTACCATGGTGATTTATTCTGTGAAGCTAGCCTGCTCCAGACCAGGCTAGCAGCTAGGCTTAGTTAAGCCTGGAATTGTATCTGTTCAGTCAGCAGTCACAGCAATCGGAAACCAAGGAGTTTTGTCCATGATTCCATTTTCTTATCTGCATGTATTGATTTTTTTTTTTTTAATCACCCTGCATTAAAACACCTCTAATTCATTTTGGTATTCAGTCAGGTACTATTATTTTTACAGTATACCATTAGAAAACACAATTATCAATTTTAAAATGACCCATACTCTGCATGGGTCAAACTGTGTTTCTGAAGAAACAGTTTCTAAAGACCGCTGTTCTATATGAAACAAAAATATAAACGTCGAATATTGTTGCCATGTGGAGTTAACAACTGTAAATGAGCATTTGCTGACATTTTATTGTACAAAAGTAATATTTCTCCTGATTTGTGTATAATTTTTAATCCAACTTGCTGTCAGTGAGCATTACCCAGTGCATGGGTGAGGCATGTCCAGTGGGTGATCAGACAAAATGAGCAACAGCTGGACAATCCTTGGACTGGGGACAATAAAACGCCAACCCAAAATGGAAAGTTTTGTCACAAGTCATAATGCCTCAGATGTCTCAAGTTATGCTGGGCATGCCTTTGGCATGTTGGATGTAGGAACATCCACCAGAGCAGTAGCTGCACGGCTCAATATCCATTATCGAACTATAGGCCGTTTAAGAGTTTGTTTCTAACAGACTGGCACAACTGCTAATCGACCTCATCACATGTCGGCCATGTGTGACAACTCAGAACAAAAGGATCACAGCTTAAAGGAGCAGTTAACTACAGGTAAAATTAAAGACGATACTTCCCAGATATTGCACATTGTTATATTTCATTTTGGTCTGTATAAATATCTAGAATGGGGAACAGAACAGAGTAACGCGAAGGAATTTGCTGTCAGTTGAACATATTATATTGACTTTCACTGTTAATTTATTAGGTTTATAATTTTTCATTTGTGAAAATCTCATGTATGATTATGAGAATAATTGGGAAATATATATTTTAGGATAGTTACGTATTCAATTGATCTGCTATCGTTCGCTCTTGTAACGGCAATTTTTCTTTTGTATGATGTACTTCAATTCCTCATAAACCTCAATAAAAAGATGCTGTTTGTTTGGTGTGAGGTCTGGTGTACGCAGTTTATTTAGCGTAGCATTAGTGGATCTGTGATGGATTTCATTGGTCTCTTGAAGAAATCTGTTGACGGACATTCACCTGAATTATTTAAGCCTGGCTTAATAGCTGCACCTCTTGAGCCTGGTTTGGTCTTTGAAACGGATAGAGCCAGAATGAACTGATAGTGCTATGTCAGGCCTAGCTATCTCTCTTCTCCTGGATTTCTGAATCTTACCTTTGTGAAACAACCTTCAGGCAGCAAGCAACAAAAATGAAAAGGAAATTTTTAAAATCAGGTTGACTTAACTATGTCAGAGTTGTTAATGGTTTGTTATCCCTGAAGCAACATAATTGTTTTTCAGTGTATGTTGATTGTATGTCAAATAAACACTATTTAAATGTCCATACCACACAGTGCATACTTTGCTCAAGGCAAAGTATGTCTGAAATAAAGCCTGACATAATTTAAAGTCTATATTTTTCTTCTCTGTGTGTGATTTGGAATGTAGTTGATGCATTTACCTAAATGTTCACAAACTTATAAAGTTGAACAAAGGCAATTTAGTAAACTACAAATGCAGTTAACTACCTGGGGCAGCAGCATCAGAATCAGGGACCTAAAAAGACTCAACAGCCTGATAAAGAAGGCTGGTTCTGTTCTGGGGGTGACTGGAGCCTCTGAAGATGATGATGAAAAGAAGGATCCTTCATGAAATCAAGGCGATTATAGACAACTCTGACCCTCCTCTTCATGAGGCTGTCTTGGTAAAACTGTAGGACGTCATACTAATAGCGACTTCAACGCAACCTTTGGCCAAATTGTAATCTTTGTATTTGGGGTTAAGGGTTTATGTCTTCTGGATTTCATGCCACACAGTCTTCCGGTGACTTTTATTTTGAAGGTTAATCTGTTGTGTCGCCTTTCTGCTGTAAGGCAGTAGACCTCTAGTTGGAAATGCGTGGCATCGGTCTTCTTCAGGTTGTCTGTTTAGTTTCTCTTCGACTTCAGGCACTTTAAAACTACACGCCCCATATGTTAAGAATGTAACTGAGGTATCTGAGGAAAAGCGTACAAGGGCAGCAGCAGATGTGATAAGCTAACCTGGCTGAAAAGGTAAGGATTTGGCGCTTTATAAACATATTAGCTACACTTAAAGAACATAAAAATCTGAGAGAAAAAAGTTTAAGAGGAAATTTGACATAACTTCGACATTTCTGGCTAAAACTTTCTTGCTAGTTGCTAATAAGTCATTTACGCCGCTAGCTTGGTAGCTCTGATGTTGACGTGGTACTAGACAACAAAACTATTAAAACTACAAATATTTCCTGTTTTTTTCCAGGTGTGAGATTCGGAGTAATGCCTTTCGGAATACCAGGAGTCCAGGAAGTTCGTCTCGAGACCCCAAAATTGAACAGTAGCTGGAAATAAGCTTAGCTAGGTGTGATACTGACTTACTGAAAACAACCTGGAGAGCCCACAGTGCTATAAACATAGCAAAATGCTATGTTTATAACTGATAACTGATGACTGATGGCTATGTATAGGAGAGATACTGCTTGTCAAGGGCAGATTTAGCAATGTACAGAGGCCAAGCCGCCTCTTGAATTGCTGAACGGGTTCAACACGCCTTACGGGTGTGTCTAGCCGGGAACGTTATTTTTGTCCTGGCTTGAATCTTCGAGGTATATTGGCATTAGAGAAACTGCAGGGGGCGATTATCTCTCCAATTCGTTTTGGTTAAACTTTTAATAAGTAATGTCTTCTATAGTGGGAAGAGCGTGGGGGTGGGTGCGCTTCTGGGGTAGTTGTACCTCAGAAAATACCCCTACGTTGTGCCAAAAGCAGCGTGCTAAAGGTAACTGGGGATCTTGGATGTGGGGAGGGTGGAGAAAAGGAAGTGACCAGAGTGCTCTAGGAGAGGAGTACTGGGAGGCACAGGAGAAATTGCAACCCATGGAAATAGAAGATCTTGGCTCAGGAAAACCAGAGACAGAGCTACAGGTGTCCAGTTGGTGGAGCAAATATCTCCCCACGTCATATCTGTGGTCAAGAAAACCTTCTCAAAGCAGCCTGAGACAAAGGAAAGGTGATGTTGATGGGGACTTTTCTGATTATGGAACCCCTCCCCCATCTCCCACTCCTTCTCAGCTGACCTCTCCATTCAGATTTTTCACAGATAGCTGGAATTTGGAGATTATACCAGAGCACTATGAGATTTGCTTCAACTTCCTTCGGCATTTGTTTGACCTATTTGTAGTTGCCTTCCTGTGGACTGTGTCCCCTCCTGCCAAACTGATCCTGGAGGTGTTTGGTGTCCAGGGAGCTCTCAGGCTGTGGTTTCATGGCATGGCCATGTTTTTTGTCTCAACAGCTGGAATGGCAGGATTGCTGTGGTTGATTCAGGAGTATCTCCCTCAGTTTGCTTTGATTTATGGCATCATACAAGCATTGGTGATCTCTGTCAGTGTACGGCAAAGTGTAATCCTTGGAGTGGAAGAAGACAAAGAAAATATCCAGGAGGTGAAAGAGACTGGTGAAAAGCAAGACACTGCAGACAATGGAGATAAGCTTTTTTCTAAGGAACTGCTGAAGACAAGCTTAGCCTAAGGTGAGCCTCTTCTGAAATGTTCAAATCCTGCCTAATAATAAATGTTACCTATCGGTCTATTTTTAATACACAGAGTAAAACTGAAGCAGTACAACACTATCATTTCTTTCTCACGTGAAGAAATGTATATCACACCCTACTGTTTTCAGTGAGACTTACCAGTCAACTTTCATGTGACACATGACTCATGTGTCAAGCAACGTGTGTAGCAGCTAATGTCTGCCTTCATGTCATCAGACATGAAGACATTACAGGTGAAGGCCATAAAATTAAAATATCATGAAAAGGTTGATTTATGTCAGCAATTCTGGTCAAAAAGTGAAACTTGGATGTTTGTTACACACAGACTGATTTATTTCAATTGTTTATTTCTTTTAATGTTGACATTTATAACTCACAACTAATGAAAAGCCCAAATTCAATATCTCAGAAAATGTGAATATTAAGACCAATACAAAAAAAGGAATTTTAGAAATATTGGCCAACTGAAAAGTGGGAGCATGTACAGCACTCAGTACTTAGTTGGGGTCCCTTGTCCCCAGATGCAGCAATTCAAGGAGTTTTTATTACCTTTGCTTGTTTGTGGTACGAAATTCAGACTACACAAATAAAGAATAAAGTAATTTATGTGATATATGGATATGTCTATTAAAAGAAAGTGTGTGTGGTAAATAATTTATAAGATGAAGCTCAATTAGGTGCAGCTTGAGTTCAGCAGTCTGATGGCTGATGGGTAGAACCTGTTACTCAGCCTGGTGGTCTTGCTCCGGCTGCACCTCAGCCTCCTGCCTGAGGGGAGCAGCTGGAATGGTCTGTGTGCAGGATGGATGGAGTCCTTCATGAGGGCCCTCTTCCAGCATCATGCTGTGTAGAGGTCCGAGGTGGAGGGAAGGTGCTCCCCACAGTCCTCTGTGCAGCCTTAACCGCCAGTCAGCAGAGTGAAAAGGAGGGGACTCAGCACGCAGCCCTACATGCTGCGTAGGGCTGCGTGCTGAGCCCTACTCAGCTGTACTGGAACACTGTGCTCCCAGTGCTCCAGTGCAGCTGAATCAGAATCCACAGCACCGTCTCCTCCTGGAGGAGGAGAATTTGGGCTTCTCCCCAGGAGGAGACGGTGTTGTGGATTCTGACGGACTGTTGGTCAGGAAGTCCAGAATCCAGTTCCCCAGAGTGGAACTCAGTTGGAGAGAAGAGAGCATCTGTGCCAGGATCTGTGGGAATGCTGTGTGACATGGAGCTGATCAGTCTGTGACACTGCTACGGTGTTATGAGAGTCCAGGTTGCTTTGATGGTGACCTTCAGCTCTTCTGAATTGTTGGATACTGGTAACTTTGGCACTGTGTGTGGGTGCCAAATCCTATTGGAAAATTAAATCTGCATTTCCATAAAGTTGGTCAGCAGCAGGAAGCATGAAGTGTTCTAAAACTTGCTGGTAGATGGCTGCATTGACCTTGGACCTCAGAAAACACAGTGGACCAACACCAGCAGATGACATGGCACCCTAAACCATCACTTTAAAAGCGCTTGCAGGTGTTATCTGATTAGGTTGTGGCACCAGTGGTCTTCAATATCGAACCTTTTCACAATATTCAGATTTTCTTAAATACTGAATTTGAAGTTTTCATTAGTTGTCTGTAATAATCATCAACACTAAAAGAAATAAAAATTTGAAATATATCAGTTGTATGTAATGAATGAATAAGCAAATTTAACTTTTTGAATCCAATTATTGATTTAAATAAACTTTTTCATGATATTCTAATTTTATGACCAGCACCTGTGGAGTTGATAAACTGATAGAAACTTATCAACTGTAGTTCTTGTTGCATCAGTTGTGCTCAGTGATGGATAAGAAAACAGACAGAATTACAGTACAGACCAAAAGTTTGGACACACCTTTTAATTCAATGAGTTTCCTTTATTTTCATGACTATTGACACACTGAAGGCATCAAAACTATGAATAACACGTGGAAATATGCACTAAACAAAAAAATGTAAAACAACTGAAAATACCCCTTATATTCTAGTTTCTTCAAAGTAGCAACCTTTTGCTGTGATTACTGCTTTGCACACACTCTGCATTTTCTTGATGAGCTTCAAGAGGTAGTCACCTGAAATGGTTTTCACTTCATAGGTGTGCCCTGTCAGGTTAATAAGTGGGATTTCTTGCCTTATAAATAGTCATGAAAATAAAGAAAACCCATTGAACTAGAAGGTGTGTCCAAACTTTTGGTCTGTACTGTATGTCCAACTATTTTTCCAGGTACATGATTTCTTTCACTTGATTGGCTTATACAGATGCTTTTGAGGTTTATCCCACCCCTATGTATTTGAAATACATCATATTTGCATAATCACTGTGGGCAGAGTCTCTCTCATGTTGTAGCCCAGATCATTGGATATTTTTAAAGTATTTAAGTTACAACAGAAATGAGTAAAAAGTGTGGCCAAACGCCTTAAAATGATCATCACTTTATTACTGTGGAACCGTAACAGATGGCATTATTAAACTAAATTGAGCAAAAACGTTGAACAGAGTAAAAATCAAGTTGCTTATCATAGTGCATTCAGGTACCACTTTACAAACATCTGTGGAAATGTTATACATAATTTATATTTATCTCATGTTTTCCCACTATAAAGAGCAATTGACAGTCTATCAAGAATTTAAAGAATTGGATATTCTCTATAAGGTTTACAGAAAAGTGGTCATTTTAGTAACAGTTGGTCTAAAAAACAAAGGAACAGCTAAGTAAACCTTTATTAAAACAGTTTTCTAAACTTCAGCTTCTAAAATCCTTATAAATTTGTTTAACATATGCAGTCCTTCAGTTTATTGTCTTTTAGCTGTAACCATGTGGTATGGTTCTAGTTACGGAAGCTATTTTAAACCCAGACTCAAACCATTTGTTGATTTATTTAATGTACCAAAAGCAACAAATGAATATGTAGAGAACTGAAGTCTGTCAGCTGTTGTGATCAGTTTAGGTTTCCTGATTTAAATGCTGAAAAGGATGTTCACTTTTATACCTGTCTTGAACTCTTCTGGACTCTTTGCTGCAGACTAATTGTGTTTTCATCCATGAAATTTGTCTTTTCCACAGGTGATGCAGGAATCCAGCTGCTTCAGCCTTTCTCCAAATGTTTGACTCCACAGACACTGACAGATTGTGTATACCACTAAATTCATTAGTTATAATCATAGTTCACTTTGATTTAGTTTGGAGAAGTTGTTTCTCTTTGTTTTGCCTGAAATAGTGTCTGTATTCTGCAAACATCTACTCATCACCGTGAATGTTTATAATCCAACTGTAAATGCTGAGAATGCTGGGTATATGAGTGTTGAGGAGATGCTACTGTATGTCAAATAACAGTCTAGAAAATAGCCAGGACTTGGTGCCTGTACTGATATTTACATTTAATTTGTTGTCGTTTACTATTCTCATTGGCTCTCAAAAGTCTACTCCCACTTATTAAAATACCCATTATTGTGATGTGAAAAATATGATCATGGTAAATCATTTAAATATTTTCCACATAATGACATATGTGCTGCACAGTTCAAGTGGATAATAAACAAATGTGTTAAAAGGAAAAGTATAAAAGGTCCAATAACCCAGTTGCAGAAGTGTGTTTGTTCCACCTTTTTCTTTGCACAGTTAAATCCTTTGTCCCCTCTGCAAATTATGGCTTTAGCTAAAGGTGGAGAATGTTTGAAATGATTTATCATTGTCTCACTTTACATCACAAAACCCTGCTGATGTAACAGGTTTGTAGACTTTTAAGAGCCACTGTGATGAACCAGCTGTAAGATTTGAAATTGAAACAAATTAACAGGAAAAATTCATAAGACGCCAACATACACTCCAAATGTAAATCATCACCTTGCCTCTTATTAATCTTACTTTCCCCCAAGTGACATGCAATTAAGACATTTTAGGATTGCTAAGCAAAGGATTTACTGAAGGTGAATTTGGGAAGCACTAACTGCATATTTAGACTCACTACAACTTGTAGTGAGACTAAATGCTCACTACAAGTTGAGTATTTTGTACAAATTGTAGTACAAGCACCACAACTTGTACAACTACAATCTGAAAATAATCTGAAAATATCGAGCTCCTCTGCCTTCTCCTAGTGTTTCCAACACCACTCTGTCAGAAACAAGCAATCAGCCTGGAGGAGGGTCTCTGTGCTGTCAATCACACATGTGCATGCAATGCTCTCTGCTATATCTTCTTCTCAAGAGCACAGCCTGCCATGAATGCCAAGGCTTGTTAGCATTCATGGCAGCAGATAAACAGTTTTCCTTTAATGTTAAGTTGTTTCTCCACCATTTGCACATTGAGTTGCGCATACACAAGCATGGTTGACAGTGCTATGACACTCCTCTTTCTAGTTTTGAATGAAAGCAGTGCATTTCTTCAGATGCCAATAGCAGTACAGGAAGGAGGTGGAGGAGATCAGTTCCTTCACAGATTATCTGTCTTACTGTCATGACATGTACAACTTTTTTTTATTTTATTTTAACAAAACTTTTTTTTTTTTTTTGAAAAAAATGAAAGTTACATACTGCAGCTTTAAAAGTCTGTTTAACAAAAGAGGACAATCCAGTTGAGCCACAGTCTTGAACATCTTATTTTTTCCTGTTATTACACTCTGGTATTAGAACTTTAACACTACACACTTCAAACTAGATTTTTTTTCTTGTGATGTATTTTGTTGGACTGCGGTTTCATGTAAAGGTACCTTTGCTGTTGTGAATTTCAGACTTTAGTTCAGGAATTGAAAACCTATGAGGCATTTGGAGCATCCAGTACATACATTCCAAAATATACTGTTCATATAATCTAAATATGTCTTTTACTTTCCATTGATTATATATTTGGATTATAATAACAATATAGATTATGTGGAAATACATGATTGGTTCATTGTTTTCCAAGCTACAGAGAAACTAGCTTTACCTGAAATAAATTCTGCTTTCTCAACATTTTAAAGGGTGCCTTGAACTTAATTTTTGAATATATTAAAGTATTGGTTCTTAAATGTTTCATTTTCACATGTTTTTTCAAACAGGTTTTTACTGTTGAATGTTAAAGCAATTGTCTTTTTCAGAATTATTAAACTAACAAGCAGCACAGTAAAGTATTGTTGATTCTTCATGTTGACTCGAAGGCACCAAAATGGAAATTAATAAAATAATCTGGTTTTATTGCATGATTGCACTCTTAGCACTTTTCCTTTGTTTAGCCCGAGGATATGGAATTATTTGGAACTGTGTAGATGCTTGCAAGACATTGAAGCCTGTCCAGTGAAAGTTATACGTCATTGTTTTCAGGGCCAATAATACACAATAAAGTTGGTAATAAAAACTAGTGTTCAGTATTTTCCTGAGCACAAAAGTAATTGGATTAAATTATTGTGATGTGTGGTAGCAAACTATTAGCTATACACTGTACATTGAATTTTTGTTGGACTTTTTTTTTTAAATCACAAAAAGGCTTGCTTATAGGAAGTGTATTTTTCATGTTCTATAAATATTCCAAAGGTGAATGTAAGTGTTCCTGACTAAAACTGGAAGGGAAATTTAAAGTAAACCTTTAAATTTGTCTCACAGATAAGCCTATTGTAGCCTTTTCTCCACCTAAATTTCTCCCAACTGTTTCAGTACATTTAGGACAGACAACATCCAAGGGTCTGTCTATGCTAACCTTTTTTTATGTTTGCTTGTGGTTGTGAAACTTTTTTTTTACAGTAAAACTAAGACCCAAGATATTTTTAAATGAGCACCATTGCACCTTGCAAGTGTAGATCACTATAGGGAGAGCCTCACTATTGGCTGCACTGTGAAGTTAACTGATGGACCTTAGAGAAGTACAATATGTGCTTTATGTTGTTCTGTAATATCTGCATATGAAAGATGTGAATACTTTGTAATTAAAGTCAATCTTGCTTTAGATTTACTTCTTTTCTGGTTTCTGATTTTCTGTTATTGAAATTATGCACAAAGTGGAAAAAATTATATTTCAGACCCATTTTTTTGAAAACAAATTCATAGCTTTTAAAGTTACATAATGCAGAAAAAAACCCTTCCTCTTCACAATACCTCAGAGATTTTCCATGGGGTTAGGTCAGGTGAGTTTGCTGGCCAATTAAGAACAGGGATGCCATGGTCCTTAAACAAGGTACTGGTAACTTTGGCACTGTGTGCAGGTGAAAAATCCTATTGGAAAATTAAATCTGCATTTCCATAAAGTTGGTCAGCAGCAGGAAGCATGAAGTGTTCTAAAACTTGCTGGTAGATGGCTGCATTGACCTTGGACCTCAGAAAACACAGTGGACCAACACCAGCAGATGACATGGCACCCTAAACCATCATTGACTGTGGAAACTTGAACTGGACCTCAAACAACTTGAATTCCGTGCCTCTCCTCTCTTCCTCCAGACTCTGGAACCTTTTGCATTTCAAAGGAAATGCAAAATGTACTTTAATCAGAGAACATAACTTTGAATCATTCAGCAGTAGTCCAGTCTCTTGTTCAAGAGTGGCTTGACAAAAGGAATGTGACAACTGAAACCCATGTCTTGCATATACCTGTGGTTCTTGAAGGACCGACTCCAGCTGCAGTCCACTTCTTGTGAATCTTCCCCACATTTTTAAATGTTTTTGTTTCAAAGTTCTCAGAATGCAGTCTTCTAATGCTGGTAGAAATTTTTTTCAACCACGTCTTTTCCTTCACTTCACCTCGCCCTCTATGAATGTGTTTGGACACAGAGCTCTGTGCACAGCCAGCCATGAGCTTTTGTGACTTGCTCTCTTGTGCCGGGTGTCAATGGCCGTCTATTGGACACCTGTCAAATCAGCAGTCATCCCCACGATAACCTAAAAAACTAGATTGAGACCATTTAAAGGCATTTATGTGTGTTTTGGACTAATTAGGTGTGTGGCACCAGGTCTCTTCAATACTGCCCCTTTTCAAAATATTCTAATTTTCTGAGATGCTGAATAAGGAGTTTTCATTAGTTGTCAGTTGTAATCATCAACAATAAAATAAACGTTTGAAATATATCAGTCAGTGTGTAATACATACATATACAAGTTTCACTTTTTGAATGGAATTACTGACATAAATCAACCTTTTTTCTGATATTCTAATTTTATGACCAGCACCCATATTTATGCAACCAGGTTATTTAAATTTTTTTATTTTATGTTTTTCCCCTTGAAAGATTTCAGCTCGTTTCTCTATTTCTTTGTACCTTTTCCACATTAAAGGTGGAAAAATGTTGTGAAATTATTTGTCTTGCGGAAATTTTTTTACATCATGAAAACCTGGCATTTGAACAGAGGTGTGTTGACTTTTCGTATTCACTGTATGTTGCAATGCTGACAATAGGAACACCTCAAAATGGTACACATTAGGTAGTTGACTTAATTTATAGCATGAACGTGTTGATAGAATGCAAGCCTACTGGAGGTGTAGGTGAGAAGATCTTCACAATTCCTTTTCATGGTACAATGATGTTGTATTTAGGTAAACCGGACAACAGCAATTATGCTGAATGTAAGTGAAAAGGTGAATACTTCTGTATATGCTATGGAACTATTTCAGCTCAGGAATGAACTTGTATTAAACCAGGAATAAACTAGACAAGTTCTTTTGGAACCAAAAAATGTAAACACTTAAGCCTTGTTGATTGTGAGATTATTTTAGTTTTAATAAGTAAGTACCTCTATAAAGAGTTTTATCTGCTGTATTTTTATCTTATGCAGAAGCTTTGTAACATTGATACTAAAAGTCAGAGGACTGAAACAATTTTATTATTTTTCATCATGTTTCACACCATTTTAGGATAAGTTGAAAACTTTTTACTTATGTCATGATACCAGAGGGAACACGTTGATACATGGGTTGTAACTTTAATCACAGTTCAAAACTTGATTTCACATTATATCTCCTCCTTTATACTAACAATATATACAGGAAGGTGAGTTACCAGTACAAGAACGATGTATGCACTGAAGTCAGTTTGTAGAGATGGTACACAAAGTGATAGAAGTGAGCTGACATAGCCTCACATATCAAACTGTGCAAAGACGAAAATGGTGAGTCATGACAGTAGTCACAGCAGAGAAACAAAGAAGCAGTCAGACCTTTCCTTCTGTTCTAAATGCAGACATTTGTGAAAGAGTTCCACTAGTTCACTGAAGGATCTTTGCTTGTTCAAGTCACAGTAATAAAACTCAGAAAACCTGTAAAGCCCAGCACTAAAAACACAAGTGCAGAGTATTTCTCTACTGCTTGCTGGTGGTAGAGAAATACTCTGATGGCAGCCTACAAGTTTGTCATTTTAGAAGTGAAACAAACACGACAGCTTCCTGGTCACCCATTCTTTATATTATTTGTAAACAACCAAACTCCCTCTCACAATCGCTGCTCCATTAAAATCCTGTAAAACTGGTGGACACAATGAGTTCTCCTCAGATTTAATCCAAATTCAACATGAATTTATTGATGATTACCTACTGACAGACCTTACAGTTAGAATTTTTCATTGTTTAAATGTATTAGGTCAGACCTCCCTTCTTCATGCTAATTTAAAACATTTTTCATATTCGAAAGAGATGAGCCATATACACTATGTTTAGTGAACTATTATCAACAAACTAAAACATAGAAAGAATGGTTATTAGAATGTAAGCAAAAGCAATCAGTTGCTCGTCTCAGTGATCCGTTCATCTGCATCTGATGAAATTGAGCCAAAATGACAACTCAAAGCCCAAACTGAATGTCCCTAAGAAACAGTTGGACTAAAAAAAAGAAGTATTCAACTAATCGTCCTGCACCCAACTGAAACTAACATGAGCACTGGAGCTCAAATTAAATTCTTTTTGAACTTTATTAGAAATATAATGACCACTAGTTGAAAATTTAAATCAAGACATACATTAAGCACAAGGGCTGAAAAAATGAAAACTGCTCAGAAACTCCCTGGATATTTCTGGATCAATGCATATCACAATTCAGAATTTCATAAATACAAAGCTTATGCCATGTTCAATAAAAACTGATTTACATAAAAAATAAAACACAAACATAAAAACTGATGTGTGCATTTGGTAGCTCTGTAAGCAGAGGTTATATGGCAGTAGGTAAAACTGAATTAACAGTAGCTTTTATCAGTTTATAATCACAGGAATATATGCTTACAATCAAAAAGAAAAAAGATATTTTCAATCATTTTTCTCTCCCAAAAACAATTTTATTTATTATTGCAAAACTAAAAAATAGATTGTCATCAGTTATGGGAAGGCCAGTGTTCCGGTCTGATTAAGTCCAACTTACCAACATAATTTTGATTTTCTGAAAGTTCTTCAGTTGCAGTTCAAAATTTAAGCTTGCAGTGAGTTGCTTGATGCCAATGGAAGTGTGTGTTTTTTCAGTGCAGTGGTTGAATGGGAATAAAAAGCGACCTTTATTTGAGTCAGAAGGTATTTTCCCCTCAGGTCTTGCTGCTATGACAAATGTCCAAGAAAATCTGATTTTAATAAGAAATGAATCAAGTAAATATTGTCAAACTACATCATGCCTTGTGGAACAGTGAATACTTAAAATTTACATGTTGTGAGAGCTCTACAGACGGGTTTGACCAGGGGAAGAAAAACAAACCAACTTTGCTCATTGTCATCTTATGAACTTAAATGAACTGAAGATATAAAATAACTGTATGTGTAGGTAAATATAAAGTGCTTTCTAAAACAAAACCAAAAATAAATGATTAAAAACTGACTTTTAATTATGTTTAATATGCTTTTATGTTAGGTGGAGACAACAGAAGCTATCATTGGTTTCAATCAGAGAAACGGTAAATACTGCTCACAATACTATAGATTTGTGTATGTCCAGTCTGTTAAATTTCCCGTACTTGCGGAAAGATAGTAAAGCAAATTCACATCAAAATATAATGGATTGCATGTATTAACCCAAGAAAAAAACAGCATAAACTGAGACCAGCAAATAAATAGAATTATAATGCCATCAGTAGTGTACAATGGAACCTGCAGCCCATCTATCTCTTCATGGTTTGTTTCAGACACCTTACAGTCAGAAAGTCCAATGAGCTGCTGGAGATATGCAGCGTAGCTCAATATTTTGCTGAAATGACAAAGTGAGTTTTTAGATCTGCATGGATCTTATTATAATAACTTTCCATTAGTGTTAAAAGTTGTTTCTAAATCTCTGAAAAAACAACATTTTTGCACTCAACTGCAGTTTTATAACAGTTTAATCAGTAAAAAGTAAATTACTGAATGCACTAATGTGCTGAACAGCAATTGAACGTTCTCTGTTTTCTAACATATTACAGTCAGAACAAAATAAAAGTTTGCCAGAATAACAAGTTTTCTTCTCATTATCTCAATTTATATCCACCCACACGACAACATTTGAGGCTAATGTATGTTTAAAAGCAGTGGATTGAGAATCTAACAAGAAAAGGAATGAAAAGAGAAAAAACATTCTACCAGTATATTCATGCAATGAAAATGCAGCAGCCGCAGTTTTTGATGTGCCTTTTGTTTCTGCCGACATTGGTTTATACTGAGCAAGTCTCAGGAATCTTGTCTTCGAGAGTGAAATCATACAGAAACACAAACAATCCATTATGGAACATTTAATTACTCTGAGCTACTCATAAAATGAGCTGCTCATTTTATGAGTAGCTCATTTCAAACCCCTGAGCTGCTGAGGGAAAGATGATTTAATAGTAACGCCCCACTCAGGATGCTTTCTGCTTTTGAGCAGAACAGCAGTAAGAAGTTGAAGCTGTGCTCCAGCAGCTGGAACTTTCTGACTTCAGGTTTGTCTGTAACTCTCTGAGGAAACTAAACTAAAACTACAGAGCAGTTTGTAATATGGAACCCTCCCAAACACACTTTGTGTTGCACGTTAATGGTTGTGTGTCCCTCCAGCACTTGGAGGTGCTCTGGTTCCTTCATCAGGCCTCTGTCCGTGTCCTTTCCTGCCGTGGCCCAGGATGCAGTTGGCACTTCCACACCCTTCGTCGTCATCATCTCCCTCACTTTCAGAGGATGATTCTCCAAACTGTCTGGGCTTTTCATAAATACAGCAACCTGGAACACAACATGCAGCTGGATCAGGATGGATATAAAAAAACAACCATTCCACATTTTACAGCCAATATGTGCTCATATAAACACTCAATAAGTGACAAATTTAGCATCACTACAACATAAATACCCCTCACCTTCTCCAAAAAGCCCCCCCAAGGTTGATCATTAATTTCTTGGGAAAACATTCACTGTGGTATTGTTCTGATAAGCTTTTGCAACATCACAAGATTTATTTCCATCTAGTGTTGCATTCATCTTTCACCATGGTCTTATATTGGTGATGGAAGAGTCTGACCACAATACAAAGCCTTCTTCAGCACATCCCAGAGATTCTCACTGGGTTAAGGTGTGAAGTCTGATGTTCCTTCTCCCTGAACCACTGCCTTCCTGGAACATGGTTATGACATCAGGCAAAAGAAAAGCCACTGACGGAACAACCAGGGCATTCCTGATCTCCAGGTAGTCAGACGACCTCATAATGTTGCTGAAGCTGAACCTGACCAAGTGCAGTGACCCCAGAGCCCAGTGCTGCCTTCACAGGCTGCTACAGTAGACACTAGGGATGATGGATCATCACTTCATCTGCCTCTCTTCTTACCCTGATGTACCAAAGATTCTAGAAGAAGGTCAATCTGAACTCAGACCACATGACTTTCCTTCAATCTTTATGCTTCCTTGCAAATTGAAGCCTTTTTCTCCAGTTAGTCTCACTGATTAGTGGTTTTTCTATGGCTACACATGTTCAGATGATATCCTGGTTCTCCACACCTCTCTCATCACACATTAAACACATCAGTCAGAAGGTCAGCAGCTTCTACAACCTTCATGCTGGCATCGCCCACAATCTGTATGTGTTCAGAGAATCAAATGCCAACATCTTCCTCTGACTAATCACTGAAATGACACACTAGTGCAGCCAGTAAATGCTCCAGTTCTCATTTTAAGTCCTTAACTATAAATACACTTTTTAAATCATGGGGATTTGGGATTTTTTATTTCTTGCTGAGACATGGTAAAAAGATGGAAATTATTGTCATTTTAATGGAATATGTTCTTCAAATTCCTGTTTTTGCCATATTATTCCTGCCAGGTTGTGGTGGAGATCCTGTTCTGGCCTTTAAGCATAAATACATCTGCGTCCTGGTGGACTATGACTAATTTACTTTTGAATGTCACAAAAATAGATTTGCAAAATGTATCATAATGCAGTCTAAGTTGTTGATGCCCTGGTCCAGCCAGGTCTTTTCTTTCTTAGTTTGCAAATGGTTTAATTATAATTTACTAAATGAAAAAACAGTTTAATTGTAGGTGATTTTATCGTCCACATTAATGACGTCACTTGGAATGTAGCTCCACTGTTCATAACCATCACATTTGAGCCACATGTTTCTGGTGTCCCTCATCACATCTATTTACATGTTGAGTACATTTATATAGGAGCCATTCACAAAACTTTTAAATATTTATTCAAAAACAGCAGCAGCACCTCCTGACCCCACTAGGGACATGGGTGTTAGAAAATGGATGGATGGAAAAGCTGGCTTCAAAACAGAAACTCTAGATGGTTATTTATGACTTTATTTTACCTAGATAACTGTAACACACTTTTCAAATACATCAACAAATCCACCCAGAATATTGCTAAAATTAGAAATTTTCTGTCCAGAAATGGCACAAAAAAAACAGTCGGTGAATTTGTTAATTACAAAGCAAGAATTTCATAATCCTTTACAACCAAGAAGTTCAAAAAATGAGGTTAAAATAGTTCAGGTGAGCCAAAGCCCTTGGGAAAAAACTGAGTACCATACTTTTTATATTTTTAACTTACATTTTAGTCAAAAGACTAAAACTAAAACATTTGCTGTCAAAATTAACACTGCTCTCCTTCATTTCATTCTTCTATATGAGAATCAGAATATACTTTATTGATCCCCAGTGGGAAATTGCTTATTTGTTGTCTATCTACTCCATCCAAAGTGTTATTTATAAGCAAATACAAATTTAACCATAAGTGATGTAAAATTTATAAATATGTATATATATATATACATTAGTTTTAATATATGTAATTTAAATATTTCCTAGATGTGACAAAAATAAATCAAATAAAATATTAAGTCTGTACATGGAAATATGTTAATCTATATTAGACCATTAGACTATACTAGACCATCAAATCCTTCATTTCTGCCAAATAACACGTTGCTGTTTCCCATAAGCTATTTAAACTCACACTTAGAAGATCGTCTTCCCAGGTGCTCATTGTCAACTGTGTCACTGGACCACTCCACCTTCTTCTCAGTCTTCCTCTTCCTCAGCTTGATTGTCAAGCTTCGTCCTTCCTGTAAACAAGAGAAATAAACTTCCATATTAATGTCCAGTTACTCCAGTACTAATTTTTAAAATCAGGCAACAAATTCAAACTAGAAACAATATTTTAATCAAAATATTACTTTGGTAAGGAATAGTCGCTAGTTTTTTTAAAATTACATAAGTGTCAATGCAATTTAAAATAGATTAGTAAAAGATACTTTAAAACGTTCATCACTTGGTAATATAACACTTCTTTCTAACTAGATCAATCTGTGCTGCAATTTATCTGTGATCTTAATATGTTGTGAACAGACTATCACACAGTGACATTGAAAATATATTAATAAAGAATAACAATGAGAAAGACCATATTTTTATTAGCTGACCAATAGTAAAAAGTCATCTTTCGTTAGCAACAACAGTGCTTATAGGCCTTCCCTTACTGGCGTTTCGGCTGAAAGGCGTGTGGACTGAGGTATCGCTAGCTGGGTACCGATCCCATTGGACAATATTGTATCAGTACCAGAATTTTATATCATGACCAGGGTAGTCATGAAATCCGTCCGAACACACCCACAGAACCGCATGAGCAACCTGTAAAGCTGCTCATGCCCACTATGTTGCATACCGACCTTAATTCATGGTCACTGGTTTTAACACGTATCTAGCGTTGAGTAATTAGGACTAAATAATAACGGCAGCATCAGCCTTCGTAAATTACTAAAGAGCGGCGAGTTAATGGCTTCTTTTGAAGAAGCTGCGTGAATAAAGTACTTCTATTCTATTCTAATGGCTTCTTTTGTCACCTTCTAACATGAACCTTGTTAGCAGTAATGGGTGGTTAGGTACATTACAAATCAATTACCCAATTAGTTTTTAAGCATTTACCTGCTGTGGAGGAGGCGGTGTATTTGTCTGAACTGTCTCCGTTATCGTCTCACTGGATGTTCCGGGAACCTCCGCCATCCTTTTAGCTGCTCTGCTAACGCTACCGTTAGCTTATTTTAAGATCCAAACCAACTGGAATCCGGCCTCTCTGAGGTGGAAGTTGTAGGTATGGGGCAAGTTGGGAATGACCCTACTTGGTAAGCTCACGAAATGCCAATTAAACGATTAATATGAACCCGAAGACTATGGATTTCTACAGATATACGCTTGAGACTACACAAGTTGCAAAAAAAGAAGAACCTGACTTGAACCGGATGTAGATTCTTCTTCTTGAAATTTATTGGCGGTTGGCAAAAAAACATTAGGTGAGCATTACCGCCACCAACCGGTAAGGAGTGTGGACCACATCTCCCCACCTCTCGCCAGTCGACAGTTGGAGATAGGCACCAGCCCCCTGCCGATGTCAATGGAATAAGGGTGTAAGAAAATTGATGGATGGATTAACATGCATTGGTGGGCAATTCCATTAATATTTCAGTCAGGCATTCATATGTTTCAACTCATTTCAGAGATTTCAAATATAATTGGAATTCAGATTTAAAAAATGTTTAAACTGGGGGGATCTTAGCACTATTTATGAATAAAGAATTTTGCCAGACTAAATATCAGATTACAACAGAGTTGTATTGTTTTGTTTTTGAATAACACTCCAAAAGTTACCACATCTCTAGAAATAGATGCAGGAAGTACAATTTTCGGTTTGATCCACCTTTCTAAGCAATTCCAAAAATATTTTGGTTTGATTGCATTCATAGAAGACATGGTCTATTGTTTCAATGTCACTTTCACATAATAAGCATTTATTGTCATTATTAAAGCAACTTCTTAGTAGCTCTTTAGAGGGGGAAATTGCATTTAAAAATTTAAAGTGTGTTTCTTTAGCCTTTAGTTGTATGGGGAGTTTCAAATATAGAGTTCTTAACCTTTCAATTGATTTTTTGTTTCAAATTTGCAATAAATGTTTCATCCATCCATCAACCCCTTTTGTTACACCTTTATCCCATTTATTGGGTCAAGAAGAAGGGTAGGGACAGATACAGGAAATCCTTCCTGCCACATGCCATCTCACTGTACAATAAAAGCTAAATCATTGTTCTGCACTAATCAGTCCAATTTTGCACAACTGCACTGTGGCACACTTGCTGTACATATACTTACATATACATATCTGCACTTTTTGAATCTTGCAAGGACTGCTCTTAAGTTGCTTTTTATATTAACAGCATTTTATATTTTTACAATTTATAGCATTTTATTTTTTATTTTTTATTTTATCTACTACTACTACTCAGTGGTAGTTGTTATTGTGTCTTGTCTCTATGCTGTAACTGCAAAGTAATTTCCCTGCTGGGATGAATAAAGTACTTCTATTCTATTCTATTCTATTCTATTCTATTCTATTCTAAGAAGGGTGCTGGTGCCTATCTCCAGCTGTCACGG
Source organism: Xiphophorus hellerii (assembly GCF_003331165.1). Taxonomy (NCBI): domain Eukaryota; kingdom Metazoa; phylum Chordata; class Actinopteri; order Cyprinodontiformes; family Poeciliidae; genus Xiphophorus; species Xiphophorus hellerii. The sequence continues at coordinate 26,016,823 of NC_045684.1, forward strand.
GGTGAGAGGCGGAGTCGCCCTGGACAGGTCGCCATTCCATCGCAGTTATTATAATAAGAATGTTATTTTTATTTTGTTTTCCCAGGGAATAAAATTTTGTTTAGACAGCTTCTAATTGTGTAGCTATTGAATTTTTGATCAGTGAATGATATTCCATTAATAGATAGATTTGGTAATTGTGGGGTTATAGGATATTATATTTTTAATCTGAATACTAAATTGTTAAACAATCTGGTAAATTCAACTTTTGGGGGAAAATAATTTATATTTTGCACAGAATTGTTCATACTTTAACATGCAGCCATTATCATCCATTAAGTGTATGCTTATGGATGGAAAAGACCAAATGTTCTTTTCCATTCATTCTTTGTAAAAAAATGACTTATTGTGAAGTAGTATAAATCTGTTATTTCATATGACAGTGGAGTTTGGCGAGTATTTATATACATTTTCATTTTCTAGTATAGTGACACTTGTTTATGTGTCACTATAAACAAGTGACACATAAACAAGTGTCACTTGTTTATAACAACTATCATTCATGATAGCTGAATGGGCAATTTATATATACTGAAATCGGCTAGAAGTAGCAGTTTATGAAATCATTTAACAAAACTATATATTTATTTGTTAAATATATAATAGGGAACACAATACCAAAATAATTGAGAATTTTTGAATCCATCCATTTCCTTATGCCCTTATCCCATTGGGTTCGGGAGAATTTTTGAATCTTAAGAGTTCTGATAAGGCACTCAAAGTCAATTACTTTCAGACCACCATCTCTACTTTCTTTGACCATGTGACTTTTTCCTAGGTAGTGTGTTCTGTTTCTCCAAATAAAGTTCATGTTCATTTGATTGATAGTTTTATTTAATCTATTTGAGACAGCAATGCTACAAGTTGAATATATTATTCTAGACAAATTTTCCATTTTTGATGGGTAAATTGGTCCTGAATTAGAAAGGTCTATTTGGAGCCATGAGTTATTTTTTGGAATAACTGATATTCCTTCATTTTATTTTCAAGAGTTAATTTTATTCCCATATTCTTATTACCATACATTCTCCTGTTGGTAAAATATGTTTTAACTCTCTTCCTTGTAATAATAATAAATCAATTAGATCCATTTTTCAAAAGGAGGTGACCTCTATTTCTGCTGTTGTACCATAATGGAATCACTCTTATATTAATATGTCATGGAAATTTACCTGGTTGCTCCCAAATCGCTTTCTTCTCACCCACAAGGTAAAAGAAGTGTCTTTTATACTCAGAATCTACCCAGTTAAGGTCTACCTAAAAAGTTCAACTCTAGCATTGCTGTACTTTTGTGACCTTTGCCCAGAGTATATCACTCATTTGTTCTGGTAGTGTCCTCAAGTATTTTGGCAACATTTTTGTAGCTATGTTGACTCAAAAATATCAGCAGGCTTCCAGTTTCATTGGGAAAATATCCTGTTTGGGTTTCAACAAAATTGAAAAATAAATCTGCAGGGTTTCTTTATAAAATTACTAATCACTACAGTCAAATTTCACTTGCAGAAATGCAAATTATTCAAGAGAAAAGAACATTTTATTTATTTTTTATTATTATTGAACTTAATATAATTACAATTCGACCTTCAACTAATCAAAAAGCAAAAACAATAATATGGGCTTGCACCCAAGTTGGAATTTTGGACGATTTATTGTTTTAATTTACTATAACATGAGACTCTCTGGCACATATGTCACAGTTTGTACTATTATTTTCTTTGTGCAAGAATAATGTGACTGTCATTTTCTTCTTCCTATGTTTTAATTTATGCTCCCCCTGCCAAATTTTGTGAAACAAATAATAATAATAATAATAATAATAATAATAATAATAATAATAATAATAATAATAATAAAAATTCCACTTCCTGTGTATGGTTCCGGTTTGCGGCGGATGTTGCGGAAGATATTAACTGACGGACTGCCTTTCAGTCCGTCGGGTTAAAGCAGCCCGTCAATCTGAATCCAATGGTGTGAACTGACAGTTTGAGGGTATTTATTACATTTGCAATTAAAAGTATGAAGAAGAAGCCTTACGATATTGATTTATGTTTAGCTCTACTATTTCAGACGTTTTTAAGGACGTTGAAGGGGTATTACAATACTAAGTCAGCTAAGTTAAAGGTAGTGTACTTTGAAAATACATGTATTCACGAAGTTAAATTTGTGACCTTAATTCCGTGTATATTAACTAAAAATTCGAACCTCTAAACAATGAAACTTACGTTAGAATTGATCAGGTTATGCCTTTATATTTTTCATCTCTAGGGTGTTTCGTAGCTGAGGATGTGGACTAAAGGTCACTGTCCAAAGGCGAGACTGGTAGCGAAGACAGCCACCAAACTGTGGTCCAGCAAGCCTCCAGAACCTTCTCGCCCTGTCCCTTCTGCTCAGCCGCAGCCACAAGTCCAAAAACGCAGACGCAGGCAAGAACGGGAAAAGACTATTCTGTCAGCTCAACATAATGTAAGCCGAGCAAACTAAGCACACAGATTGAACTACTAAAAAGCAAAGACTTTATAAAGTGTCATTTCATGGGATGAAATACTAATATTATCTAGTCTATCAAATTTTTAAATAGTCAGAAAACTAACTTTAAGTGCATAAAATGCACAACAGATTAAATTTAGTCTATGCTAATAGACAAGTTGCATCCCAATGATTTAACAGTTTATGGAAGCACCCTTAGTGGCACTAATATGAGGTAGCTGTACAGACAGAGACAGCTACTCTCTAGTTAAGAGATGCCTGTTAGAGGTGTATGTATGGACCTTTAGTTCACAGATGATTTGTCCATTGGGGTTATTAAAGTATTCTGAACCTAAAATCTTAGTCATGTAATGGGTATTGAGAGCAGGACCCAAAATGCAGAAGGCACCAGGTAGGGAGGATGCAGGAGTCAAGATGACCCAACTTTATTTTAACTCGGCAAGCTTATAACAATGCTGCAACTGAAAAACTTCACTGAAGGTTAAATTATTCACTTAAGGCAGGTGTAATGAATGGCAATGAGAACCAGGTGTGTGCCACACATAAATTAAAAAACATAGATTAGGAGAAAAGTGCCACTACCTAGCAGTATCAGACTGGCACACTCGTGTGAAGTATGGCCACAGTCTTAATTATTTTCTTTCTAGGTATAAAACAATGAACTTCAAATTGTCAAGAAATTGCCTTATACCCCTTTTCAAAATACAGTTGCTTCTCGAATGTCTCGAATTGGTGGTTTCATTCCTTTGTAGCATTGTGTTATTGCAAAACTGACATACTCAAAAAACTGACATACATACAGACCAGAAAAAATAAACTACTTTATAAAAGTATTTTCACTTGACAGTGATTAGATAATTTAGAGCAAGATATCAGTGCTTTCTCTCACTGGGTGCTTTCACTTTATCTGTCTGTCTGAATCTATCGATCTTATTTATCTATCTAATGCAACAAACTGATTTTTCATATTGTCTTCTGTGTAGAAGCAAGGGACAGTTCGACAAGGGAACTAGCCCCTCTTTGGCCCCTGTTTAAATTTCTCATGCATGAATTGATGGATACATGATTGCTACCTAAATATGATCACTATTTCAGAAGGAATAGTGGCTGCTGAATACATGTTTTTACTTTCAGAAAGTTGGAGATCAAACATTAAACTGGAGTGAAAAACAGAAAATAGCTTACACGGCTCAAACACCTGCTGGGACAAAGAAAGGTGACTTTATGCACACATTGTATTAGTTTATGTAGTAATTTGTTCTGTATGTAGTTATTTGGCAATTTATGCACTTGTTTTCAGATACCAGCTTGCCTTTCCCATCTTCATACAGTCCAGATTATGTGGAGTCCTGCTGGTATCAGTGGTGGGAGAAAGAGGGATTTTTCAATCCTGACCAACATGTGAGAAATCTTAAAATATTTTTTTGAAAAAAATATTGATTCAGTTAAGTAAAGTGGTGACTTTTGGACGAGAAACAATTTCTGTACAATTTTTCATGTGCACAATTAAAGGAAAAATTGTTGGACAAATGTGTGGTGAGACAACCTGTTGCGTAAACTACTTGTATGCAATCAGTTGGTTTGCAGTTGTATATATTTTTTGATTATTTGTGGCCCTGTCGAGATGAAACAAAAGATAAACAGGCCAAAATTCTAAGTTTACCTATAATTCCCAGGTGGCACAATCTAATATTTAACTTGTACGTTGTTTTATTGTACCCTCCAAAATTGAAACCAGATGTTTACATACACAATATAGAAAGACAAGTCTGCATTTTTTTCACACTGTGATGTGAAATTAACATAAACTTTTCTTGTTTTAAGTTAAGTTGGATTACCAAAAATTTTTTTCTACTTGCACAATGGCAGATAATAAGAGAGATATTTTTCTATCTGAAAAGACATGTGCCAGCAAGGTGACCTACAGTTGGAATGGACCAAAATTCCTGCCAACTATTGTGAGAAGCTTGTTGAAGGATATCCAAATACTAATGAAGTGCATATAAACGTTTGACTTTAAAGAAAGTAATAAAAATTGCCTTAAAAAATTATCTCACATCACATTATTCTGGCATTTAACAAATAGATAAAAAATGGTCATCTTAATTGACTTAAACAGATACGTTTATTCACTTTGAAAAAAATGTATGTCTTTTTATATAGTGTAACTTCTAGTTTCAACTGTATCTTTGTAAATGTTCAAATTTGCTATTAACATGCCCAACAAATGGCTAATAGGATATAAAATAATTATATAACAAATCAAACCCAAGTAGAGTTCAAGATTGCACCAATTTTTGATCTATGCTCATTGTATCTTCAAACAATTTTCAGTTAGAAGTTAAAATTCCATTGTACAACAAAGTAATTATCAGAAGTATTATTAACTGTGACTGGGTATTTAGAAAATGGATATGTAATTTAATTTTTCATATTGTGAAGTAACATCAGAAAACATAATTTCCTTAATAGTCCCACCAGTACACATTGATGTTATGTGACCATGATCATACAGACTTGAACAAAAAAAGAAGAGTTTTAGGGAAGAGTAAGTAGAAACACAAGTCCATGTCATATATTTGCTGAGGTTACTTTGAAAAATAAAAGCTCAATCCTACCAAGAACAATCCAGATACCTCATAAACATAAACACATTCTGATAAGTTATCTTTTTTTCTTTTCAGCAAATTTGATTTTCCTTCCAAATATTGAGTCTATATGGGATGACAACACAATATTCTTCTGTTAGGAAAAAATAAGTCCTACATCATAACACTCACAAGGATGCCTGTTTAATATTTGGCATGTTACTGAACAAATTTTCACACTCACTCCTTGCTTATGACAAAAACAATTTTATCCAACACTTTGCAAGCCCAATGGTTACAGGCAAGCATGATTAAACTTGAGATTCTTATAGTTTCCTTACACTACAAGTCTGTCTAAATGATATTGTGACAGTTTAGGTGCAACCTTAGGGTTTTTTTTTTAATATACACACGGACAAAATTGTTGGTACCCCTTGGTTAATGAAAGAAAAACCCGCTAATTCATGTTAAATTGATTTAAAATGTCCTTTTGGTCACATTATTTTCAGGGGTGCCATCATTTTTGTCCAACCCTGTTTCATGAGTTTATTTTGTAACGTAATTTTGTTGCAGCATGTTTGAAAAGCAATGTCTGACTTTCATTTGTTCATTTTCATAAAATTGTTATTCATTATTACCTTTGTCAGACCATTGGGTTTTTCTTTCATTAACCAAGGAGTACCAACAATTTTGTCTACGTGTGTAATTCAAATCAGTTCAGTAAGACTTTATTGTATCCACAGAGACACTGCTAAGAAGCGCATGCCAGTCATAAATTTAGGCTGTTCAGTCTTATCTCACAACAACTAATGATCCAAATATAACTTAGTCTGGACTAACTTTGTATTTTGGTGATATTGGAGTTTTGGATTTCTGCCTGTTAATACATTCATTAATCTTTGTTATTGATTTCTATCTATGATGTATGTAAATTGGTCAGGAGAGATTGTCTCATCGTGTGGATCAGACGTTTTCTTTATGTATTCCTCCGCCAAACGTGACCGGTACTCTTCATCTGGGCCATGCTCTAACTGTAGCTGTACAAGACGCTCTGGTTCGATGGTAACAGTCAAAAACAGGCTTCATTAACAATCTGATGCTTAACATTTAGTCAAAAATATTTTTGAAAAGCTTTCATTTTGTCATTTGCTAGGAGAAGGATGCAGGGTCACAGAGTTCTGTGGGTGCCTGGATGTGACCATGCAGGAATCGCAACTCAGGTATGACAACTTTGTCTTCTTTGTCTTTTTTTTGGTCCTATGGCATAAGCCTGGGCGAAAATTATCCTACACCGAGATTTATGACAAAGACTGACATCATTTTATAGATAATTTTGGTGTTTTTAAAAAAGTAAGAGTTGTTTTTGTCTTTTTTGATTGTAAATGTAGGATTTGCTCATGTTCCTTAAGACACTGCGCTACTTGTACAGTCTGTTGTCTCCACCCCATCCAATCTGTAAAAGTTACAGATTGTTACAGAAATAGACTCTGAGGTTGAGAAAATGGAGGAAATTTCAAATATTGAAGTGGCAGTAGTGCTAGTAGAAGCAAGACTGTATGTCTGCAGCCTGGAGACTTTTCGTGTCTTAGCAGTTGTCGCATGGCATTTGTCAGGTGATTTTAAGAATAGAATTAGAATTTGTCACTGAACATGTACATTGAGATAAAAATCCAACAACAAATATATACATATAAATAAATATATCCATATAATAAATATAAACATAAATATGATGATATTTACAAAACCAACTAATACTTATATTTGGTATCCTGGCCACACCTAGGAAAGGTTACCAATGTTCCATGTTTTCTCCAATTTTGAATAAAGCATTCCATTGTGATTTGATTGAATCATAAAGCCTTAGAAATGTCTTGGCAACCTAAGACAAACTTATAGATGTTATTGATTTTGTTTATGCGCTATTATTTTTTAAATTGGAACATGGTGTCTCTGTTATGAGATCTCTTGGCGTACTTCAGTTTGTCCAATAGGTCATAGGTTGTATGATTTTCCCCAGATTTCTGTTGAGAGGGAATGGACAATATTCTTAGAAATAAATTGTTAGCTCTATATCTCTCCTTGTGCTATCTAGGAGGCAGAAAACTTTATCATGTGAGACACAATTACTAGGGAAACAATAACAAGAGGCAATTGAAATCAAACTACATTTGAAATTTGGCTTGACATAACTCATCATATTCTAAACCTTGACCATGCTTGCTATATCTTTGTTTGTTGAAACATTTGAAACATGTACTATATGCTGCAGTGTTTTTCTCACTCCAGTAAGTGTTTTTTGTGCATTAGACAGTGGTGGAGAAAAGACTTCTGAGGGAAAAAGGGAAGCGCAGACAAGATTTTTCTAGAGAAGAATTTTTACAGGAAGTCTGGAAATGGAAAAATGAGTAAGTTTTATTTTTTTATATTTCTTCAAACCAATTTGGGGTAACGCTACTTTGAAGGGGTGTGCATAAGTCTGACATGATTCTGTCATAAACATGACATAATACCTGTCTCGAACATGGAATCTTCAATGTTTATGACTGTTATAATTAAAGGCACTTTTCCAATGGCAAGTCGCGTTATAACTGGTTAATATCCGGTTCGGTTTTATCCCAGACAGTGAGCTTTTCCATCACATAGTCCACATGTTCCTCGCTAATGCGGGCGTAACGTGACCGTGCAGCAACTGTGGTCAACTCTTTGCTGATGTTTGCAGTGACACAAAGGAGAACCTTGAGATTCTTTTTCAAATGAACTCAGATAAACCCAGATATTTCACTTTGTTTGCATTGCTGGCCCAAACATAAGCTGCAAAACAAGCCCCGTTTAAAACTTGCCTTCCTGTTCCTTTATGATGGTCTGACTGGTTAACCGCTAAGTCGGGATGTCATACAACTAGCTGTTGATAACAAAGTGTATGATGATCTAACTTCTACGTCTGGCATGTTTCAGGCATTGATGGATGCAGGGACTGAGCAGTGAATTCAGAACTGGTGTTTATTGAGGGATCGGCTTTTTCACAGTCAGACAGGCCAGGGTCAGAGCCAGCGAATCCAAATCCAGGTCAGGCAGTTCCTGACCTGTCTGTCTGACCCTGTCACATCTCAGAGTCAGACAGATGGGGGATCAGAGGCAGGGAGTCCAAATCCAGGTCAGGCAGGTCCAGATCTCAGGGTCAGACTCAGGGTCAATAGCCAGGAGGTCCAAATCCGACGGAGTAGATCAGAATCCAGGACAGCTAGCAATAGCTTAAATTGTTTAAAGCTAACTTTACGTAGAAATAGAAATATAGTTAATGTTTTCTTCTAAAAGAAAATCTAAATTTAATACAAAGCATACTCATATCTCTTAATACCTTTGCTTCCTTTTACTAAGGAGGGATGACCGTTGTAACTTGTTATAGGTAGGGGGCAAGATAAAGACTTCTTTATATTTTTGGCAGACTGCATGTAAGTTGGTGCACTGTTGCCTCTGTCTGGTGGACATGGCGAGACAGCCTTAAATAATGTCATGTTTCAAATGCAAAGTTCATAAGTGCTTTGTAGACATCTTGCTGGAATACTGCAGGATTAATTAGATGAAGAAAGTTAAGACTAACAACAAATGACAGTAATTTAATATAAACACATAAAGTTACATAAATTTGTAAAGTTTGATCATTAATACATGTCACAATATATGTAGGACACAGAGGTCACGCTAGACTTTTTTGTTATCCGTCATCTTGACCGACAACATTTAAAAAATCGGTCATGTTCTATTTTTACCCGTCAAATTATAATCATATTAACATCGGCTATTTAGCCGCATATTTATGCGCTTTGGTTAATATTAACCTAGTTGAACATCACAACCAGATCCCATCACACTTAAAGCAGATGAACGCATCTAACTTTTTCTCTGTAGTGACAAAAACCACTGACTGTGGCCCCAATAACTTATAATAAATGAAATTAAACGACTCCACAAATTACAAGCACTTCACCCACTGGGGTCTGAACGCACAGTGCCTCACAAATTCCTCCTGGTCGCATCCGCAGAGAAATCAGTCAGTTGGATCTGTCTGATCCAAACCGATCAATTGAACTCTGCGAGTTTTTTAACCTGTGAGCCCTTTTCTGAATTATTTTTTGCGCCGTTTCGCTTCTCTAAAACAGACAGATGTTGCGTCTGCCGAGCTCCTGCAGAACGCCGCTCTCCTGGGTGCGGGAGGGTAACGTGCACCGAGAAGGCTCCATTTGTTAAAACCACAGGATGAGTTAAGTTTAATTCTTCGCAGCGGCGGAGCCGCGTCCGCATTGATTGTGCAGCACACTGCCCATGTTGTAACTTCTGCATCGTTATTTATTTCCTCAAGTTAAACTGCCGGCTCCTCTGTTTAGACTATAAATGGATTAGCTCAACATTGCATTCTCTTTTGTTTTCTCTGATCTGTATGTACTGAAGACTGGAATTAAACGCGCTATTTCTACCAAAGGTTTTGAATGCGCGTTTGAACCAGACGCTCCAAAGCGTCCAGTCCATAACTCTAAAACGCGCTGTCAACTCCCGGTCAGAAAGACGCATTTAGTTCAGAGTCCATGAGATGATATTCAGAAAGGATTTTTTTATTAATTGATTTTAGTTGCCTCTGGGATGAAATCTTTGCGTAAAGTCTGTAATGTCTTCCCATGTGCACCAGTCGGATGTTAATTATAATCTGTCAAATGACGGACGGGCTTTAAATTTTCCGGTCGTTTAAGAAAATAACCGGTCAGATACGGAAAATATTCCGTTAACACGAGCTCTGATAGGACATATGATTTCTTGGTTAGTGTCAAGTTGTGATAGCAAACACATTTTAAACAATGTCAACTTTGCATTAAAAGTGTCATTATTTACTGAATGACAGTAAATTACAACAGTCATAAACATTTATGAACACTCTTTCATGTTCATGACAGGTGTTGTGCATTGTTTATGACAGTGTCATGCCACCTTTATTGCCACCCCTTCAAATAAAGTGTTACCCAGTTTGGTTGAATGATGTGCTCAGTGTTTGCTTCAGTCTTCCTGACCTCTTCTCCTATTTCCCAGGAAAGGAGAAGAGATTTATCACCAGCTGAGGAGGCTTGGTGCTTCTCTGGACTGGAGCAGAGCCTGTTTCACTATGGATCCAGTGAGGCTTTTAATGACATATATTCCTACCCTGTGATATCACCCAGTGTTTAAAATGTTTGTGTGTAAAATTTGCATCTGTCTGGCGACCTGGAGAAACAAAAATAGTAAGAGCCTGTAGACAGTTTTTTTCCTTCCTACTAATAGCAAATACTGGTTTTTACTGTAAATGCAAATATTTTCTGCGGCTCTGCTGACTTCAATTCAGTTGCTGTGTCATGAACAGGGTTGATCAGCTCTCTGGGGTTTTTTCAGTCAGCTTACTGAGAGGTGTTTGTTCTTCCTTGTGTAGGAAGCAGCAAACCCATTTACTACAGAAATTTCTATTTGTACGTTGTTTCAATATCTACCAAATACAACATATTTCACTGTCTTATTTTTGTATGATTTCAGGGTTTTAGCAGAGCTGTAACTGAGGCTTTTGTCAGACTGTGTGATTCTGGTCTTATTTACCGCTCAGAGGGTTTGGTCAACTGGAGCTGTACTCTTCAGTCTGCAATCTCTGACATAGAGGTAAGAAACTCCCTATATCAGACATTTTGCTCTGTCTTTATTTTGCCTAAGTTTTATGGTTTCAACTGGATGTTTCATAATATTAACTTCAAACCCAATTTTGAAAGTTTAAAAGATTTTTGAAATGCAACTCATTTGTTATTGACTAAGACCGTGAAACGGTTGAAAGAAAATTATTATATATATATATTAAAAATTATATATATATTTTTAAAATGATTAAAAAGAAAACTATTTCTTTCAGGTTGACAAATTCAGAATTCAGAATTATTACGTTTATGGCAAGTTATGCTGAACTGTGGAAACTGTGCTGTCATTATAAAATGTCATTTTTTTAAGGTAGCAGCAGGGAAAACACCCAAACTTATAATTTACATTCACAAGTTAACATATTTTATTTTGCTCATCTGGTGCACATTTTCAGTTAAGATTGAACACTTTTGTAATTTTCTATCCAAAGAGTAACTTGAAGTTGTTCTTTTGTCTTAGGTGGAGACCAAGGATGTGTCTGGGCCAACCTTAATGTCTGTCCCTGGATATGAGAATAAGGTGGAATTTGGAACAATGTTCACCTTTGCATATACTGTCGAAGGCATTGGTGAGTATTGGTGGGTGGAAACATTAACAGTGGTCTTTAATTTCACCTGCTTTGTGTTATATTGATATCTGTAAATATCAATATATCTACTGATCTACCGATCGATCGATTTATCGATATAGATATGTGTATGGATATATGTGTATGTATATGTATGCATACATACATGAAATCCATATAGTTTTATCACAATTTATCCTTAACCTCATATATATCTCTATACATACATATACATAGGGATATAAGGTTAAGAATAAATTGTGATAAAGCTCAAGTTATTCATTTCAGAAAACAGTGTCATGTATTGACAATATTTACTTTTAGTTTTGGGTCTACTACTTTGTCTATTACAAAAACATATAAATATTTTTGATTTACTGTGGATGAATATGTTACATTTGAAGAAGGTATTAAAGTTCAGTCAGACTGGAAGAGCATGAGGTTCAGTAATAAATAAAGGTGTGAACAGAAATACTCCTAAAATGATGTTATATGGAGATATGGGTTGGGAACCATGTGAAGTTAAATATATCGTAGATATGGTCAGATTGTGGAATAAGTTTTATTAATATGCCAGATAATAGATTAACAAAACACATTTCCTTTGAAATTTCACAAATAGGTATGTTTGGGCCAGACAAACTGAGAAGTTGTTTGAAGAGGCAGATTTTCAGTACATTTATAGCAGGAGTGCCCAAAGTCAGTTCTTGAAGGCATCCTGTATGTTGTAGTTCTCTCCCTGGTGGTAATAACAACCTTTTCAGAAAATAGACTCTGTCTATATGTCTATCCATCTTCTTATTTATATATATATATATATATAAACTAATACAGCAATCAATAAATGTCAGCAGAATGACTCTCAAATGCTGTTCTAGTCATCTGATCCACAAATTGCTGTAAGCAGTAAAACCTGAATGTTCATGTGAAGACTGACTTCTGATGTTAATTAGCTCAAGGCTGATCTTCAGGAGTCACGAGGTCATGGCACCAGATGTAACCCTTCTTTGCTCGTCTCAGATCCAATAGGTTGACTTCATGACAGACACTTTCAGGTTCATTGTATTTATTCTAAGAATAGAGAAAATCAAGTTGGTGGTTATTGTCAGTCCAGCAGCTTCTGCTCCCACAATTACAGACAGCAACAGAAAAAGGGGACGAGCGGTCAGTTACTGGTTACTATGGTAACCACCCACTGTCAAGAGCAACATAACAGAACTTAAAACACAAATAAATGTCTGAAGAAACATATAAAAATAAATTCAAAGAACAAATAAATTTTGACAAACTTCACATTTATAATATTGTTACATTAATATTACATACACATATATACATACAGTATATATACAGTACAGACCAAAAGTTTGGACACACTTTCTCATTGAATTCAATGAGAAAGTGTGTCCAAACTTTTGGTCTGAACTGTATATGTATATATACACTGCCTGGCCAAAAAAAAAGTCGCCACCTGGATTTAACTAAGCAAATAGGTACAAGCCTCCTATTGGATAAGTACTGCATAGGCGATTATCTTTCAGCTGGCAACAAGTTATTTAACCCCAGCTGATGCAACGAGTAACTCCTCATTTCTTAAACAACCATGGCAAAAGACACATCCTGTGGTCGTGGAAAAGACGTTAGTCTGTTTAAGAAGGATCAAATCATTGGCATGCATCAAGCAGAGAAAACATCTAAGGAGATTGCAGAAACTACTAGAATTGGGTTAAGAACTGTCCAACGCATCATTAAAAACTGGAAGGATGGTGGGGAACCATCGTCATCCAGGAAGAAATGTGGTCGGAAAAAAATCCTGAATGATCGTGATCGGCGATTACTTAAACGTTTGGTCAAATCAAATCGAAGAAAAACAACAGCAGAACTCAGGAGTATGTTTAATTGTGAACGCAAAAGCATTTCCACACGCACAATGCGAAGGGAACTCAAGGGGTTGGGATTGAACAGCTGTGTAGCCGTAAGAAAACCTCTAATCAGTAAGGCTAACCAGAATAAATGGTTTCAGTTTGCTAGGGAGCATAAAGATTGGACTCTGGAGGAATGGAAGAGGGTCATGTGGTCTGATGAGTCCAGATTTACCCTGTTCCAGAGTGATGGGCGCATCAGGGTAAGAAAAGAGGCAGGTGAAGTGATGCACCCATCATGCCTAGTGCCTACTGTACAAGCCTGTGGGGGCAGTGCTATGATCTGGGGTTGCTGCAGTTGGTCAGGTCTAGGTTCAGCAACATTGTGTGCCCAAAGAATGAGGTCAGCTGACTACCTGAATATACTGAATGACCAGGTAATTCCATCAATGGATTTTGTCTTCCCAAATGGAACGGGCATATTCCAAGATGACAATGCCAGGATTCATCGAGCTCACATTGTGAAAGAGTGGTTCAGGGAGCATGAGACATCTTTTTCACACATGGATTGGCCACCACAGAGTCCAGACCTTAACCCCATTGAGAATCTTTGGGATGTGCTGGAGAAGGCTTTGCGCAGTGGTCAGACTCTCCCATCATCAATACAAGATCTTGGTGAAAGATTAATGCAACACTGGATGGAAATAAATCTTGTGACACTGCAGAAGCTTATTGAAACAATGCCACAGCGAATGCGGGCTGTAATCAAAGCTAAAGGCGGTCCAACAAAATATTAGAGTGTGTGACCATTTTTTGGTGGCGACTTTTTTTTTGGCCAGGCAGTGTACATATACAGTATGTGTGTGTGTGTATCAGATGGTGAAGTGGCAGTGTCCACGACTCGTCCTGAGACGATGCTTGGAGATGTGGCTGTAGCTGTTCACCCTGATGATCCTCGATATCAGGTGAGTACTTACAAGACATATGAAGTTATGTTGCTGAATACAGTATCATTGGTGTCACTGCTGTGTGGACTTTGCATGTTCTCTCTCTAAAAAATGAATATTCTTGTTACATTATGCAACGAAATAAAAGACCTTTGGTTAAGTCTGGAATTCACACATAATCACATTGAAAAACTCTGTGACATTCAATAATTCACTCCAAGACACAGCTAAACTTTAGCAACAGATATGAACTTAGTTATTCAAGAAAACAAAACCATAAAAGAACTACATTGGTCATTCAAACAAGAATGACCAATGACAAAAAATGATATTGTCCTGTATGGACAATATCATTTTTTGATGGTTGATCCACCATCAATCGTCGACCTCAATGAATAATCAACCTTTTTGACCATAATTCAATGTTGAATTACCATCGTTTGCTATCTGGGGAGCATTATAAGAGGAAGCTAGAGAGGAAACTCCAGAAGGAAAACACCAGAGAGGCCTGGAGAGGGATGAGGAATATCACTGAGTTTAGGTCAGCAGACAGTAGTGCGGTTTAGGGCAACATTGATAGAGCCAATGAACTCAACCTGTTTTTAACAGATTTGACATTGTGGCCCCTTCACCTGCCTCCCATATTCTATCAATACTATTGCTGCTCTCCACCCACAGTTTGCGTGCCTCAGTCTCCCTCTCGCTCCTCATCCCCATGTGAGTTTCACCTTCACACCTCCTCTTCTACTCAGTGACCATGCCCCCATCCCTCAGCCGGCCACCTCTGTGGTAAACATCACCACTGATGGTGTTAGAAGACAGCAAGTGTGACTCCACCCTGTCAAGGCTGCCCTGTTGGTGTGAGCCTGAGGGTGCTCAAAGCCTGTGCTATCCAGCTCTGTGGAGTCCTCCAGCATATCTTCAACATGAGCTCGCACCTACAGAAGGTCCCTATGATGTGGAAAACATCCTGCTTTGTTCCGGTGCCAAAGACCCTGTGATTCCAAGAACTACAGGCCTGTGGTGCTGACCTCCCACATCATGAAGTCCCTGGAGAGACTTGTCCTGGAGCAGCTCTGGCCTCTGGTCCAACCACCCCTTGCATTTTACCTACCAGCCCAAACTTGGAGCTGAGGACGCCATCATCTTCCTGCTCACCCGTGTATACATTCACCTGGACCAGCCGGTGAGCACTGTGAGAATTATGTTTTTGACTTCTCCAGTGCATTCGACACTATTTGTCCGGCTCTACTGACAGCGATGCAGGTGGATTCCCCCTTGGCAGACCACAGTTCGTGCACTTTAATGCTCTATACATCTGACTTTTATTGCACTGAGACCTGTGGGCTGAACCACCTGCAGCTCAATGTGACAAAGTCAAACGAACGGGTGGTGGATGTGAGGAGGAGGACCAAGACGCCAATGATTCCTGTTACTATCATGGGGGTCAGTGTGGACATTGTGGAGAATTATAAATATCTGGGTCTCCACATTAACAATAAACTGGTCTCTACATTCTGAGGCAGCTGAAGTGCTTCAACATCTGCCAGACCTTACTTAGGATGTTTTATGAATCTGTGGTTGCCAGTGCCATCCTGTGTGCTGTGGTGTGCTGGGGCAGCAGGCTGAAGGTGGAGGACACCAACAGACTGAATAGACTGATCCACAAGGCCAGTGACGTTGTTGGAGTGCAGTGGAGGTGTCAGAGACAAGGATCCTGTCCAAGATGCAGGTCGTCTTGGACAACGAGTCTCATCCACTTCATAATGTGGATGGCTGGCTGCAGGAGCACCTTCAACCAGAAACTTATTAAACCAAAGTGCACCACAGAGCGACAGGGGAAATTATTTCTGCCTGTAGACATTAGACTTGCCCAATGCCCAAACTTGAGTAACTAAAATCGCATTTTATCTGCACTTATTTATAGTTTTATAGATGAACATATCTGCATGTGCATGCTTATTTATTTATTTATTTTCAGTCATATTGAAATACTTACATCACTTGTTATTAATATTTAACACCTTGAGTGGAGTAGCTTGTCAACGAATAAGCAATTTCCCCTTGGGAATCAATAAAGTATATTCTATTCTATTCTATTCTATTCTATTCCTGAAAGTAAGCAACACAGTCAGTTTTTTTAAATATGTCTAATAGGTTCTAAATTGCACAGCAGTTAAAACTAACTTGGACTCAGTTATTTCTTATTCTCCGAATTTGATTTGTCTAACAGGAATTTGATAAAACTGACATTAATTGAAAGCCACATTTTCACTATGCTCCCACTGTAATAGATAAAATAAAATTCAAATGACTTGCATCTATAGCATGCTGATGTGGTCCATGTTCACCTATACTCTGACAGACATTGTTGTTAGACAATAACTGTTTTGCCTGATGAACTGCTTGAAACCTTTCTGAATTCCCTCTTCACTGGGCCATCCCTGGACTCTCCAGGCTGGACCAGTCTGAACTCTGCCCCTGTTTTAGTCTTTTTACCATTTTGCCTACCTTATATGTGTATTGAATCCAAGCTAGGAGTTCCTAATCATTATTGACAAATTGATACAATGGACATCTTTCTCTCTGTTTTAGACTTTCCATGGACTAAGGTGTAAACATCCTTTCACCAACAGACTCATCCCCATCATCACAGATACAATGGTGGACATGGATATGGGAACAGGTACCAGTGTGCATTCACTCCAGCCCTGTTAGTCCGTTTCAATATAACTCTTGTTCGATTGTCTCTAAAGTCCAGTTTTTTGGGGGAGGTGTGAATGTGTAATTGAACTCTGATATGGACCAGAAAAGCGAACTTCAAAACCTTGCTCTCAATTCGGTTGAAGTGAAATCTGGCATGGTTCAAATGTATATACGGTATGTGGATGCAAGTGAACCAAAGAACACTCCAAAAGCAGGAAGTAAACTATAGTACAGGGCATTCTGGGTCAATAGAGCCAAAATAAATGCACAAATCTAGCGCTACAGAGAGAAATCATGGTTTCTTACCAGAGACAAAAGAGAAATCCTACACTGTTAGATCTGATGCCACTCCATTTTAGTTTACATTTTGTGAAGAGGAAATTTACAGTAGTTTACCTGGTAGGTTTTTATGTCATTTCCTTCAGTAGTTTTGGTGCAGCGCCACCACATGTCAGGGGGTGAACAAGTTTTCCAATTAATTTGGATTGTTTAACTCAGTGCAGTGTGAAAACAAACTGCACCAGCTAAGAATGTAGCAGATGTTGCAATTTTGGTCCCCAATCAAACTGAGTCTACCAGGTGTGAAAACACCCTAACAGTTTCATCAAACTAAGAGCATTAAATCATATGTATGCTTTTGTGGAATAATATCTGTTGTTTGTATTAACTTTGTAGGTGCTGTGAAGGTGACTCCTGCTCATGACTTTATGGACTTCCATCTGTCACAGAAGCATTCTCTGCCCCGC
Organism: Xiphophorus hellerii; assembly: GCF_003331165.1. Lineage (NCBI taxonomy): Eukaryota > Metazoa > Chordata > Actinopteri > Cyprinodontiformes > Poeciliidae > Xiphophorus > Xiphophorus hellerii. Next base: position 26,034,472 of record NC_045684.1, read on the forward strand.
CCTTCGGTTATTAGAGGAGATGGAACTATGGAGCCATTGTGTGGACAGTGGTTGGAGGTGCAGGAAAATCAGTGTGCTAGATATGTATTGATACCAGTGTTGAGCATGTATGATTATTGTTAATTTCTTAGCTATCTCAGTTTAAACATAATGAAGTACTAAGACTTAGAAAATGTTGAGTCACCTTAGGTTCATGCTTCCAAAGAAGTGGTGAACATCTCACTTTTATTTTTATTCTGTCACATATCACACATTGTTCCTTTTTGTTTCTTTAAAGGGTGTGAAGCGGTTTGATGCCAGGCAGCTGGTTGTGAATGGTCTTGTTGAAAAAAACCTTTTCAGAGGAAAGAAGAATCACGCCATGACTTTACCCATCTGCAGGTAGTAGAAAAGACAGGATGCTCAACAAGTCTGAACATTTGTCTGGATTTATTACTCCTGACATGAAAGTTGGTCCTGAGACAATGCTGTCTTATCTCAGTAGATCATCAAAAGCATTGGTGCCAAGCTCCAGTCCACGAGGGCTGGTGTGGTAGAAATTTTAGATGTCTCTTTTCTGAAAAAAATATTAATGTTAACAGAAGGTCTTTGAAAAACTTTACTACACGCAAAGGGAGGCAGTATAGCCAATTTTTTCAGTTGTCTTTAATCAGGGACACAGAGCTGCAGGACGTCTCTCCCCTGAACTAAACACTGAGGGGGCACAACAACAAGAGAATTATTTATTAGTGTCTTCAAAATTAGAAGATAACACACATTTCCCTACAAATTTAGTATCACTGCTTTTGATCAAGTTAACTTGGGTCAGATGTTTTGGGTTTCCTTCTATAAGCTTTTTCTAATAGTCTGCTGGAATTCTTACTCACTCCTCCTGACAGAAGTGATGGAACTGAGTCAGGTTTGTAGGATGCCTCACTCACACACACCTTCTCAGATCTGTACACAAGTCATAGAGATCAAGGCTTTGTGATGGCTGCGCTAAAACATAGATTTTGTTGTCATTGTCACTTTGTAACCAGTTTGGCTGAATGCTGAGTTTGGATTTGTAAGCTTTAACTTCCTGGCTAATGTCTTTAGATACTGCTTCAATATTTCTCTGGCCTACAAGCATCACCCTTATTTTACCAGATGTAACAATGGTCATTATGGAAAACACTTCCACTTTTGGTTCATCAGACCACAGGACATGTCTCCAATATGAATCTACCTTTTTTATGTTTCTTTTGAAGTAATGTCTTCTTCCTGGCAGAGTGACCTTTCAGCCTATGTGTTTTACTGTGGATGATGACTGTCTTTCCAGCTTCAGCTAGCATCTATACAAAGTCTTTGGCTTTTGTTCTGGAGACAAATTTAACATTTTCCAAACTTGCTCATCTTTGGGATGGAGAACCAATCTCCTTCCTAAGTGATATGATGGCTGGACATTCCCATCACAATTAAACTTACTTATAATTGCTTAAAGACATACATGTGGTACCTTCAGGCATCTGGTTCTGAGGTTGAACCAGACTGTTGGAGCTCCATGATTCTCTTCCTGATATATTTGCTAATTTCTTCTGTCTTTCCCATAGGGCGAAACAAAGCAGTGTGTTACAGTCTGTTCTCTTCCAGTTGACTCAAACCTATCAGAAGTTTCCAAAGCCATGACATCATCATCTGTACTTTCTCTCATTATTTAAAGAGATAGTAATCCCCCTGCCAGTAAACATCTGATTTTGAAGACTTTATTAGATAAATCTCTGACATATTGTTTTTCTTCTTATGGTGAGATTTAGTAAATATTGCAATTGCAGCTGACCAAAAACAAGAGAAGCTTTATCAGATCATAACAACCTCACTAATGTGATAATGTCCCTAACTTTTTGTGCCTATTATTTCCTCTCCTCTGATCCTTAGTCGCTCAGGAGACATCATTGAACCACTTCTAAAAAAGCAGTGGTTTGTCCGTTGTGATACAATGGCTATGAAAGCTATAGAGGTAGGTTTGTGAATGTGAAATGCTGATAATTTACTAAGCCTCTGATGATTATGTTTATGATAATGAGGTTGTGTCATCATAATGTGAAAGTCTTTACAAACATTTAATATTCAAATATTAAAAAGAACGATTTGTATTTTAATGGCAGGCTGTAGAGGATGGCCAATTAGAAATCATTCCTCACTCCTACACCAAGACGTGGAAGAACTGGCTGTCCAGCATCAGGTCAGATGTCCTGATTTTTAAGTTTGATGAACTTCAGTACACATTTGGAAAACATTAGGTCTATGTGCTGATGTACATGAAATGGTTCCACTCTGATGGTAACTGAACAATTGAACACCTTGTAACTGTTTGTTTGCTATTTACACTACAGTGACTGGTGCATATCCAGGCAACTTTGGTGGGGTCATCAGATCCCTGCTTACCAAGTACAGCTTCCCAATTCAACAACTAAAGAAGAGGTTGGTCTGTGATTTATTTGTAAAAATGGCACTAATATATTGAAGGTATGATTTGGCCCACATACACACAGAAAACAACAGCTTTGTAAAAGCCGTAGTAATGTTTTTCTGTGTTAATAGTATAATCATTTGCCATATTTCTTTCTTACTTTGTGGTAGGAGCTTTGGGTTTGGGGGAAGAGTGAAGAGGAGGCCCGACAAAGAGCTGCCGTAAAATATGGAGTGAACCCAGAACACATCACTTTGCAACAGGGTAACACCCTTTTACTTTCCTGCTTTTTTAGCAGCTTTGAATGAATGAAGCATTACATTCATTCCCAAAGTTTCAGTTTATCCCATGATTATTGAAGGCTTTTTCTTTTCATTACTTCTACTTCTTATGCTCCGTTTCTACTGAATTCGGCACCCCACCCCATTTTGTCTGTTTCCATTGTAAAAGCAGCAGACAATGGAATGGTTTCACTCTGGAATAGGCCTATTCCTGGGCCCCCTTCACATGTAGGCCCATAGGACAGTCAGCATGGTTAGGCCAACACTTCTTGTATCACACAACATAATCTATTGGGGGGATGGAAAAACATCACTGCTTGTAAACAAGCATGACACATACTGACGCATCAGGTTTGTTGTGATGTTTTGCTTTAAGATTCTGCTTGTTGTTCAGGGATTTTGTTCTGTGTACCTTTGTTGTAGGATATCACAATATCAGATCAGTATGTAATCAAGATGCTATTGTTGAAAATGAATAATCTCACATTTTCTGACCGTTTTCTTTCTTTTTCATTACATCATGTCCCCTCAAATCTAAGATGTTTTTTTAAATCACAATAGATCAAAAGTTTCTGAAGTACGCAGACTAGCCTGTCTTGCACCAACAACCATTTGTTAGATTTTTTTTTGTATAAATGCTGAAAATTAAGTCCAAACGTTTTGTCACATGGGCCAAAATCATCAAGTCATAAGTGCTCACTGGCCCAAATTTTTTTAAAACCACAAAAAAAGGAATTGTTTTTCACTGCTCAACAATGAGCTAAGCATACAATAATTATAATTAAACAAATAAAGAAGTCAATTTTTTTGTTATAAAGGGAAGTGTAAATCACTGTAGATCCATAACTTTGAGTTGTTCATGTTCTTAAAAGATACTTCTTTTGGGCCCAGTTCTCTCCGTTTTCAGCAACAAGAACACGATTTGGGCCACTCTTTCTTTATAAAAGCTTGCTATATTAAGTGAAGTTTAATAAATTAATTAAAAGCATACAGCTGTTTCCTTAATCCTTAATGTTTTCACAATGGAATTAATCTCTGAATCAGACCCAGATGTTCTAGATACGTGGTTCTCCTCAGCCCTGTTTCCTTTCACCATGCTTGGCTGGCCAGAAAAGGTACTTCCTGTCCCACCACTCAACAGAATTAAACATACACTCCTGAAAAGTTTAAATCTCTTATGGAAATCCCATTTGTTAACAGACCCCTGACCTCCAGCGCTTCTACCCCAACTCTGTTCTGGAGACTGGCAGTGACCTCATCTTCTTTTGGGTTGCTAGGATGGTGATGTTGGGATCTGAACTGACTGGACAACTACCATTTAAACAGGTTGGTTTTACAAGAATACTGAGTTACTCAAAGCAAACCTAGTATTAACTGTGACGGATGAGGTGAATTGACTGATTCACTTTTTTTTTTTTTCTGTCATGCCTTTCAGGTTCTGTTTCACTCTTTAGTACGAGATAAATATGGCAGGAAGATGAGTAAATCTCTTGGAAATGTCATTGACCCATTAGATGTAATACATGGAGTCACTCTCAAGGTGAGACACACATTCCAGATTTTGCTGTTAATATAACTCTACTGTTTTTTTTCCTATATAGTTTCAGAAATGTGTGAACATGCTGAAGGAACTTATTTAAGTGGTAAACTAGAATTGTTAAACTTGCTCCACACATATTGTCACATTGCCAGTCTTTCAATTGGTCATCATTCATCCTTTTATCCTTTTCCTGGTCTGATCCAGTAAAATATAATATTTTCTATAAAAATTAGCCACAAACAGCAATTTTATGCACTTCTGGGACTGTATTTTCTTTTCCCCTTGAGTGCTAATTTTGGAATTCTATTTAAATATAAATGACTATGTAATGAGAAATACACACTGAAGAAAATGCAGTGTGTATTTCTCATTGTTATCAACATGATAACAATGATGTTATATTGAGGTTATTACAGAAAACAGGTCTTTACCATTTCTCTTAAGGTGTTATAATGTAAAACTCACCTTGCGTTTTGTTTTTGTTATAGAGACTTCAGGAGAAAGTGAAGGAAGGAAACCTAGATCCAAGGGAGCAACTAATTGCTATGAAAGCACAGGTCCTATACTCTTCAGTCTGTTTGGCTGGCTGGGTACAGTCATTGCTTTTTCTTACTTGTCTGATCTATCTGCTTCCCTACAGAGTAAAGACTATCCTAATGGAATACCCCAGTGTGGGACAGATGCTCTGAGATTTGCCCTTTGCTCCCACAAGATGCAGGGTAAGTTGCTCATCTCTTCTCAAGAGTCATCATCACAATTAAAGTAGTGTTACAGAAAGAAAAAACTGTTTTGACTAGAGAGATAGTCACATTTTAAGGAAATAGTGAAAACTTTAGTCAATGCTTTCACTGGCTGACAGGCAGGTGAAGCAATGTATTTTGACTGTTGTTGGACTCTTTATCCAAAGATGATCATAAAATTTAACAGGATAACCTCAGTCCTAAGAAGTCATGTCCTTGAAAGCTCAGAGACACACTATGCACTATGTGCATGTCAGTACACACATTGTAGGTAGAACACACGCTTTCAATTCCCAATCCTTATCTCTAAAAGGATACTCCATGTATTTGAAGTAAAACTACTTCAGTAAACTTTGTCATTCAACTTTTACACCTCGTGAAGGCATTCACGAAATAGTGGCTCTCAAGCCTATTATTTATTCATTTGTTCATTTAGAGATTTAGCATTTTGTAAAAAGAATGTTTCTTAAGTACACACCTTTCAAACTTCAAATGGGTCACAAGAGATTGACTTTTACTGAGATTTAGTGTTTTAATATGTTCTGTCATTGTCCAGAACAAATGAGCTGAGGCTCTCTGCTCCTGGCTTCTATGATGTTTCTTCTCTTGTCACCATTGCAACATTTTTCAATTCCAAGTGACAAGCAAGCACAAACATACACAGACACCCCCCCGCACACCCCTACACACAAAGGGCTACACCCACACATCAAAACAACTAATCCAATTGGTTAAGGGTCATACAAACAGTCATCTTAAATTAGGAAATATTCTGCAGATTTTCTTTTCAAAGCCTCCCTGTCACTTGTTGTCAACCATCTTCTCTGTAAGAAATGGCTGAAGAGTGCACAACAGGACATGTGGGAAATTCTTATCCCCAGATAAAATATATAACTCTGACTGTGCAGACAGAAAAACCTCATGTGTAAATGAAAAATCTGTTAATCCTACATTTGCTCATAATTCCACACTGATTGGCATTGGCACACAATGTCATACATCTGGATTTTACTTGTGCTAATGCAGTTTTCTTAATTTCAGCTGATTGGTTCAAAGACACAACATGACTCCATGTTGTTTTAAAAAGATTAGCCACCTGTGTGTCTCTAGTTTGGAAATTTTGGAACAGTTTTCTGAAATATTTTTTCCATTGTTCATTTTCATTCTTTTGAATTGTGGATGTCTTTACATTTTGAAACTATGATTTAATGTATACTATATTGCTTACATTTATGCAAACCTGCATTAAGAATAGTTGTAGTTTCTTTTTCTACAAATTATTGTTTCTTTTGTTTTTCAGAACTGTTTCAGTTTCAAAGTAGATTAAACTGTATTCGTCTTGGTGTAAGGATAACTTGGTGCACAAATGTCCATTTGCATGAAACTACTCTAATAACACGAGGAGGGAAGACATACACAATATAAAGTTTGTGCTTTCTTATTGACTAATAAATATATTTGTCTGTTTCTTTACTAGGTGAAGACATTAGTTTGTCCATATCTGAAGTTCTTGGCTTCAGACACTTCTGTAATAAAATGTGGCAGACTCTGAGATTCACATTGGGAGTTGTTGGTGATAACATAACACCTGTGGGAACACTTGAAGGGGTATGGTGATTTCTAAATTTTGTGTTTATGTCACCTAATGTCAATCATAGTTCCTGTTTTCCTCTCCCTTGTGCTTGGTTGCTGAAAATTTTTAAAAAATTATATTGACCGGAGCAACAGCAATTCAGTCCCTGTTGTGGTGTGTCTAAAAAGACCTGGCTATGTCAAACTCTATGGGTAAACCCATATTCAGAGATGAATAAAATGCTATTAGAAAAACATTTAATTTATCCCAACAATCATATAGAAGTGTCTATCATTTTGCACCAGAAAAGCACAGTTCCTGGTGTGGCAATCTGTTGATCAATACTTTGTTTACCAAGCAAAAGGTTTTTCACTGGCAAAAGACTAAGAAAGAGACTGCTGTGTGTATTCAGGTTTCGGAATATTTTTTGGTTTCCAATATGTAAATATTGCATTATTTACATATTGAAATATGTAAATTTCAAAATGGATTTGAAACTTGTTCTTCAAGATACTGAATATATGGAGACATTTTAAGATAATGCTTTCAACTGTGCAGCAGTTTTAGAGAGAACCTAACAATTTGAAATTTAATTTAGTCTTAAATGTTTGTTAGTCTGATTCTGGTTTCCAGCTAATAACATTAGTTATTGAAGTATCTGTTTAACACAAATACCAGATGAACATACAGTACTTTAAATTTGTATGACACATTTTTGACTGGCTTCCAGAAATAGTTATTCTTAATTGTTACTGTAACAGTTATTAAGCATTTTCATCATATATTTTGAGAACATCTCTCAGCTCATATTTAGTGTGGTGTTGTTCTATTTTACATAAAACCTCCTGTGCTAGGTAATATAAAGTAGGAAGAGCTTCAGAAAAATGGAAAATTTTCTGAAAATGGCTTCTAAAATGTTCAACCAATTATGTACTTCTGAATTTAAACTAGATGATAAGTTCTCATGCACATATTTTCTCTTTCTTGTGTGTGATGTGTGTGTGTGCTGGATTTTGCAGGTCACTCATTGATACTTTTGTAATTCCTTGCTACCTTCTAGCAAGGATTGAGGAATTCTCATTCCTCCATCTTTTCAGTGTCTATTAATGGAAAAGGTTTTCCATTGGTGTTCCATTCCATTCATGGACACTGAATGGATAAAGGTCAACTGGGAGTGAGATGGAGCTGATAATAACCCTTGTGCTAACATTGCCTTCAGAATGTTTCTCTTTTTCCTTCTTTTAGACAACTCCTCTGAACAGCATGGAGCGGTGGATCTGTTCCAGACTCTACAGCACAATTGTACAATGTGAGCAGGCGTTTGAAGCTTATGAGCTGCATATTGTCACATCTGCTCTCTACTCCTTCTGGGTGCACAACCTGTGTGATGTTTACATGGTAAGGAGCCGATTTTCATATGGGAGAACAGGTCTGTCTTATTATGATTATCAGAAACAGGTGAATGGAAATGACTTTTACTATGTGAGGCACAATCTACCCTGTTATTTGAGCATTGCAGAGCTAAATACAGGGTATGGTTAGTGAAGGCATATTTATATTTTTGATATTCAATCCTGGTAGAAGATTTCAACTTCTGTTTCCATCCATCCACCCACCCATCCACCCACCCATTCATTCATTCATTCATTCTTCCCTCCCTCCACTTGGGGAAGGGCATCCTCCCTGACCCGGAGAAGGCACTCAGACTTGGAGGCACAGATCCTCATCCTAGCTGCTTCACGCTCGACTGCAAACTGCTCCAATGAAAGCTGTAGATCACGACCAAAACGGATCCCCTCAATATGTTGGCTGCACCTAAAAATTCTGTCCATAAAAGTAACGAACAGAATCGGTGGCAGTCGAAGTCTCACCAGACACGAGCCCAACTTATTGCCGGCAATGCAGACCAGACTCTGACACCAGTCCTACAGAAACCTAACAGCCCATATCAAAGGACCTGGTACCCTATACTCCCGGAGCACCCTCCCAGATGTGTGTGCTTAGCTTGTAAAAGCCAGATTGATAACTAATATTGTTATGGTTGTTGGTAATCAATGCTGAGACATGTTGCTTTCCCTAAAAATGGTATAGCAAACATGTCTACACATTGTTTCAGAATGACAATGTAATCTTTGTCATTTCTGTGTTTCTGTCCTGAAGGAATATGTAAAGCCAGTGCTGCTGAAGCAGAATGAGGGAGTTGAAGTCCTGACAGACAAAGACCACAGCAGCAACACGACGCAGGTGGCCAGCACTGTTCTCTATCACTGTGTGTCTTTGTCTCTTGCTTTGCTCTCTCCCTTCATGCCCTTCATCACCGAAGAGTTGTGGCAGAGACTGCAACCATTCAGACCAGGAGCTATGGCCCAAACCAGCTTGTGTTTGCAACCCTACCCCCGATCCACTCAGCTGGTAAAACTTGAATTATTATTCTTGCCTCAAAATCAATACTTACATTTTACATGGTTCACATAATATATTTATGGTTGCAATAGAGTTTATCTCTGCAGCCTGAGAGGATGCAGTTATATGTAACAGTTTAAGTCAGTGCTTGCAAGAAAAGAACATTATCTTTTAAATGTAATGTAAATGCCAGTGGCTGGAGATCTTACTGATTGTATTTTCAGACATCTGGTAACACCTGGTTTAATAAAGAAGGACAACTTGCTTTGATGTGTAAATACGGTACATGAGGTAAAGCCCAAAATTATTCATATCACTGGCAGATTTAAGTTTAAATAATGCCTTCATTTTACCAACATGTTTCTTCTTGGCTAGAAGTAATATTGCAAAGTTTTGGAGTGTTTCAACCAAAGTACCAACATTCATCTGATAGAAAATCTGTGGACAGAGCTAAAGATTAGGGTGATAGCAAGGATGCCTTCCAGCCTTGAAGACTTGTAGCTCATCATCAAAGATAAAACATCCAAATACTCATTAAAGCATGCAAAACGCTGCTCAGTAAGCTTTGACTGCTGTAATGCCAGTGAGTAATTTGATTAATGTGTCATTTCCAACATGACATTCTTTAATAAAGCACAAAAAATAAAAACATTACTTTTGAGAAATGTATCATTTCCTATGAAAAAGAAACTTTTTGGTTGTAATAAAATAATTACAAATTTAAATTTGCCATTGGTGTGAATACTTTTGGACTTAACTGTGCAGCTGAAATTTGATATTTACTTAAACTGCATAAAAAGTCTCATATTAAATCAGATTAAACCTTTTCTGTTTAGGATTAATAAAATCATTTATATTTTCTAAAAGCCTGAGTAATGAGAAAGCAGGATTTTTTTGTTACATTCTCCAAATGTAGAAGTTTACATTAACTTTGATTACTACACCATCAATCTAGGGGTTCACCGATTTATCGGTGCCAGTTTCCTTAATTTTGGGAGATTAGTGATTGGACGATTTTTACATGTGATCTTGTCCACTGATGTTATCAACCTCTGCAAAAGTCTAAAAATCAACCACTGTGCTTTCTTTTCTCCTGTTAGAGAGGTTTGACTGACAAACTGACTGACCAGGTCATGTCTGCACATTTACAGTTAACAGTCACCCCATTGTTGCCAATTCAGCAACTTTCTTGATATATTGAGCAACATTTCAGACAAAAAAATGGTAACGGCCCAAATCAGAATCGGTAAGTTAGATATTTTAAAAGATTAGTAATCGGCGATCAGCCAGAAAACTGCAATCGGTGCACCCCAACTTCAAACAGGCTGAATGATGATACCATAGCGTTGTTTGCTGCTGAAAGGCTAATTCCCAGACCTGTCAATGTATTTTAAGGTAATTGGTGGATTGAACTTGTGTAGCACTTTTCTAGTCATACCGACTACTCAAAGCTTTTACACTAGCACCGCTTTCACAAACTCGCACGCAAAATGCATCTTGGCCTTTGGTGCCTTGCTCAGGGGTAAATCAACACCTGACAAAGAAGGAAGCGGGAATCAAAGCCACAACTTTCTCATTGCAAGATGACTATTGTATACACCCCATGAGCCACAACTTCTCCACACTTGCACACCTTAAACACTGCTTTGAAAATGATAGACATCTGATACTCAAGTATAAACACCATTGGGATGTATCGCTATTTCACGCCACTCTAAAAAAATGTATTACTCTAAAACAATGTAGACATGATCCAGTCATAAAATTTAAATACATTTCTTCAGATACTTTGAAAATGTATTGTATTTAAACATAGAACTTTTTAGGAAGTTAAAAAGTCTAAAAAAAATCTAAATGCATTATTTTGGCATTTAGCAAGCAATAATTTTGGTAATCCTTACCGAACACAAGAAAGATTTAGTCTGATCTAATGTTATGCAGTGAGACGAAATGTCTTTTTTTACAGTATATGTAAATATGTAGTTCAACTGTTTTCTTATTTGTTTAACTTCTCCATGTTGCCAGGCTCACTGGTATTTTCCGGAGGAGGAAAAAGATTTCCTGCTGGTTCAGAATGTTATCCGAGTAGCACGTTCTCTGCGAGCCCAGTGTGGCCTAACTAAAGAAAAACCTGTCAGTAAGTCAACAGATTAATAATCATGTAACAATGTGGTTGATTACTTGCATACTTCTACATGTAAACCGTGGTATGTTTCAATTCAAGCCCTTCCTGAAAAAGGGTAAAAAACAGTAGCTAATATATCTACATGTTGTTTATACATGGTTTCAGTGTGGGCAGTGTGTTCACCAAGCCAGGCCCAGACACTTCTTCGCTTTGGCTCAGCTGTTTGGACTTTAAGTCGAATCTTAAGCCTCCAGATCTACTGTCCAGATCAAGATGGTCACCTTCCCTCCGTCCACTCCACTCCTCCTCCTACGGGATGCCTCGTTGCTGTGGTGGACCACACATGTCAGCTACACCTCCACATCCAAGTGTGTATCATACTCATTCTGATATATCTTATATCATATAAACTTTATTAAAGCTACAGCAATCAAGCCCTTTATAATGGCCGAACAGCTTTTTGCATGTTTGAGCTGGTATTTTGATTATTTATCTTGGATGCTGAACTCCAAGTCTTAAGAGTTTGGAAAACCTTCTTGCAATTACCTTAATTTTTATCTCCATCTATCTGACATTAATTAATTAATTAAGGACATTAATATTAACTCCAGACAGAAGAAAGGTCTATTCATATGCAGCTTTGGTAAAAAGACAAAATACCCAATTGGTAGAGAGGATTAATTACCTTAACAATAGAACAGTGAGGAGGATAGAGCTAAAGGTTAGAGACCAAGATGGTGACCAGTGCAGTTGTTGTGTGATATTGACCTTTTGCACATGACATGACCAAAAGAAAATTCATAAAAAACAGAAATCCAAAATACAGCAGTCTTAATCCAAACCTCAGACTCATCTCCTTTGTCTAAAGCAACCTCAGACTCATGAACCATCTGCACCAAGTCACTTAAACTGGCTCTTTTTAAATATCTGATTGCTATCTGATAAAAGCCATATTAGTTAATGACTTCATCACTCAGCATAATATTGATGTTATGTTTCTGACAGAAATATGGTTGAATGACAATACTGAATCACCTGTACTAATCGAATCAGCGCCTCCTAATTACAATGTTTTAAGTGAGATTAGAAAACATAAAAGAGGAGGGGTGGCCTCCAAATCCTTTTAGGTCATTTTAACTCTTTTGAATATCTGGGAGTTAAAGTAAAAGGCCATAAACAAACTCTGACATTAACTCTGTACAAAACTCCAATATATGTGTAAAACTTCTTTACTGACTTTAATTTCTATTGCTCAGCTGCATTGATTAGAATTGTTTAATAATTGTCGGTATTTTAACATCCAGGTTAACAAGCCTGAAGACAGAGGGGCAAAAAAGCTGTGTGATAGTCTTGATAATTTTGTTCTGTATGTGAAACAAGCAACACACACTCTAGGACACACACTGGACCTGATTATCAGTAAGAGTGTAAATATTTCCATTGTCTCTGGAACTGATGTCGCCCTGTCGGATCATTTTGCTATTATCTTGGAAACTACAATGTCCATTGACTCATTTGGCAAAACAGCGACTATAACAAAACGTTCTTTCATAGACAACACAGCAGAAATATTTAATCAAATCTACTCTACCTCCTACATAGAGGGAGAAGATGAGTTTATAGATAGATAGATAGATAGATAGATAGATAGATAGATAGATAGATAGATAGATAGATAGATAGATAGATAGATAGATAGATAGATAGATAGATAGATAGATAGATAGATTCTAATTTCAGATATCATTGATTCCAGTGCTCCCATTAAAGGGAAGGTTTGTGTCTGGTAGAAAAAAGTCTGCGTGGAGAAATGTGTAAACAGATCTGCGAGACAACTTCGCTATAGGGCGAAGAATCTATAATAATCTATGGAATTATACATTATGGAATCTATAGAGAAAGACTGCATAGCTATCACTCAACACTAAAACATGCAAGGGTAACGTTTGCAGAAATCATAAACAAAAACATTAATGATGCTTGAGCTTCATTAATGTTCGCAACATTTACAGGCTCACAAATTTTCCCGACTAAACTACCTGACCTGCAGTCAAGCAAGGCTTGCAATAAATTTGCCAACTTCTTTGCAGAGAACATAAAAAAAAAAAAAAGGCAGAAAAAATGGCTCGATTTCAACTACTTGACCATAAAAGCCTAGAAGAAATTATAGATCAATTAAGCTCAAGTTCCTTTTCTTATGAAAGTCCTCGCTGTCATTGCAAATGATTGGATTAAATTAGTAAACTACTCCCTCTCACCAGGTGCTCTCCCCCAGGCTTTAGAAACCACTGATAAAAAAGAACCAACTGGACAAATCACTACTTCAAAATTACAGGTCAATCTCCAACCTCCCATTCATCAGCAAAATTATTGAAAAATGTTTTAAAAGTTACCTCCCTAACAGTAACCAACCACTTTGATGTCTTTCAGTCTGACTTTCACACTCACCACAGTACTGAGGCTGCCCTTGTCAAAGTGTTCAATGACATCCATATAAACACAGACTGTTGTAGGACCACAGTGCTGGTTCTGTTGGACCTCAGTGCAGATTTTGACACTGTTGACCACGACATATTAGAGTTTGAATCTTACATAAAGAACAGAGATTTTTTTGTTTCAATAGGAAACTTCTCATCAAAGCAGACAGAAGTCAAATGTGGGGTGCCAAAGGTTCTATCTTAGGACCTCTCTTATTTAATATTAAAAATATTAAATAAATATTTAATATATGCTCCCACTTGCTAAGGTTAAACAGGAGATAGGATTAGCTACCATAACTATGCAAATGATGCATACATTACATTAGATCTACATTACGATGTCAGCAGGTGACTCCAAACCCAATCAATCACTGAATAAATGCTTAGTACAGATACATGTGTGGATGTGCCATAACTTTCTCCAGCTGAACAAAAGCAAAACTGAAGTTATTATCCTTGGATCTACAGAGGAACAATCTAGAATCAATGCACAACTTCAGTTATTACAACTAACAACCAGCAATCAAGCCTGAGTGTAGTTTAGTGAAGAACTCTGACCTGAATATTCATAGCCACATAAAGACAGTTCCAAAGTCGGCCTTCTATCATCTGAAGAACATCTCCAGGACTAGAGAACTAATGTCTCAGCAAGATCTAGAGAAACTCATCCATGTGTTTATCTTTCGTCAGATTGATTACTGCAACAGTGTCTTTACAATGACTACATTTTGGTTAATCTTAGCATTGTTGCTAATTTTCAGCATCTGTACCCCTGATTCGTGTCAGATCAGAATTCTGGGTTCCAACAGACAGGCACACTTTAGCGGGCCCCTTTTAAATTTCTTAGGAAATTTTCTAGGTGGACTTTATTGTACATTCATCCATCCATTATCTTACACCCTTATCGCTAATGGGGTTGCAAAGGATAGTGCCTATCTCTAACGGTCAACGGGCGAGAGGCGGGGTCACCCTGAACAGGTCAACAGTCCATTTCAGGACAACCAATCATGCATTGGTTGTCCTGAAGAAGAGGCGCTGACGTGCCTCTTCTTCATGAGGACCCTGAGGAAGAACCACCTGTCCTCAGAGATCCTCACGAACTTCTACCCCTGCACCATTGAGAGCATCCTCACCAACTGTATTACAGCTTGGTACGGGAACTGCTCTGTCTCCGACCGGCAGGCGCTGCAGAGGGTGGTGAAAACTGCCCAGTATATCGCCGGGGCACTGCTCTCTGCCATCAAGGACATCTACAGGAAGCGGTGTTTGAAAAGGGCCGGGAAAATCACAAAAGACTTCACTCACCCAGCACACACACTCTTTTCCCTCCTGCCCTCTGGGAGGCGTTACAGAGGCCTACGGATCAGAACCACCAGGCACCGGAACAGCTTCTTTCCCACAGCTGTCACGCTTTTGAACGCCTCCTGACATAAAACATAAACTATAAGGACTGTACTCCCCTATCCTCTCATACAACAATAACACATGGACTATCCTCACACACACACATCACGGACTGTTTTCTTCACACACACACATACAACCTGTAAATTTTATCTGCCATTATTTATCTTGTATTATATTATATACATATATAATCCATTCCCTAACATTCTTGTATATTCTGTATAATCTGTATAATCTGTGCATATAGCTCCCATATTTATATTTATACACAATATCTATATCTCTTTGCTATAACCCCTTATAGTCCATACATACATAGTCTTGTACATCTGTAAATAAATATTTATATCTCGTAGAGCACTTCTGGATGGATGCAAACTACATCTTGTTGCTTGTACTTGTGACAGTGCAATGACAATAAAGTTGAATTCTATTCTATTCTATTTACACACCCACACGTAAAGAGAATTTAGAGAGATCAATGAACCTGACAATCATGTTTTTGGACTGTGGAAGGAAGCTGGAGTACCTGGAAAGAACCCACACCTGCACAGAAGGCAGGATCTTCTTGCTGCATGGCAACAGGGCTAACAACTGCGCCACTGTGTAGCCTAGAATTTATTGTGACATTGATAAATCAAAATTTGTATCATGATAAAAAATTGATCACAATATGATATATGCTCACCCCTCTCTATTACCATATGTCTAACAGAGATAGTCTGATTGATTGTTTTTTTTTTCCTTTTGTTTTTTTTAGAATGGAGTTGACATTGAGCAACAGATCCTGCATCTCTCTCAGCGGAAAGATAAGCTTCTTCCGAAGATGGAAGAAAGTCTTTGCAAACTTCAGTCTTCCAACAATCAAACCAAGACTCCGGCACATATCAGGCAACGGATGGAAAGTAAGGTGAGAACTGGACAAAAAAAAATCCACTTCATCTAAATTGGGTTATTTTCCTTACTTCCTGTCTTAATAAGATTTGCCTAATTCTACAGAACAGGAAAATTTGACAAATAAAATGTAAGATGTTAGAATTAAACTGTTGTGCATTTATTGGTTAAGATATTAACCAATAAATATCTTAACCAATAAGATATTTATTGAATGTGGTCTGTGGAAGAACCACAGTGCTGGTTCGGTTGGTCGGTTGGACGTCAGTGCAGCTTTTGACACTGTTGACCATGACATATTACTGAAACTCCTGGAGAGTAGGGTAGGACTCTCCTGTCCAGTACTCAGTTGGTTTGAGTCTTACATAAAGAAGAGGGATTCCTTTGTTTCAATAGGAAACTTCTCATCAAAGCGGACAGAAGTCACATGGTAGGTCTCCCAAGGTTCAATTTTAGGACCTCGCTTATTCAAAATCTATATGCTCCCATTAGCTCAGGTTCAACAGGAGATAAGATTAGCTACCATAACTGTGCAGATGATACACAGCTCTTTATTACAATATCACTAGGTGACTCTGAACACATCCATGCTCCAAAGAGATGCTAAGAACAGATAAATGTGTAGATGTGCCATGACTTTCTCCAGCTGGACAAAAACAAAACTGAACTTATGTTTACATGTAAAATAAAAAAACAGTTTTTTGTTGTTGTGTTTTTTTTAAATGGTCATTTTTGTGACAAAAAAATTACCATTTACATTTGAGTGAGATTTTTCAAACATTTTATTATTTATTTATATATTTGTGTGTATGTGTGTGTTACTTGTATTAGGATAAATATGGCTGTTTAATCTTCTAAGTTTCAATAGTAAAAGATTAAAATTATTTTAAAAAACATTGGTTTTGATGATACTGATGTTAAGTAACAGTGAATGGACTCAGCGTTCAGTGTACTTAGGTGAGTTCCGGTGCTTCGTAGTTTATTGCCCACAGAAAACTTTTGCATGGCCACCACACATTTTCAAGAAGAAGGTAGTTTCTGAACATTTACTGTCATGTCATGTTCATTTTTATACATCCCAAGTTGTGGGTAAAACTTTGCACCACACATTTTTTTGCGAACACCTAATTTTTTGTCAATTTCTTGACATCTAAAACCCTAGACATTAAAATAATTTGTTTTCTATCATGTGGACATGTCTGTACTTGAGTTGTGATTGTGATAATAGTTAATTTTATGTATATTCTATCACCTTGTCTGTTCAGGTTTCAGTTTTGAAGCAGGAATTAAAGACCATTGAAGATCAGATAAAAGTTCTACAGGAGAAACAGTCGATGGGATAACTACAGCTGAAGGCCATACTGGAACCTTGGAGACATCAGAGCTTGTCTATTTATTGATACTGCTGCTTGAGTCAAAGATGTCTAAAGCATCTTGCATTTCAGCACTGCAAAATACAGCAAGAAAATTATGGGTTTGTACAATTATAATGTGATACTGTGTAAAAAAAAAAAAAACAGCTCTCATGCTAAGGAACTTACTATAAGTTGTAAATAAATATAAATATCCAATCCATTCTAGATGGTATAGTAAAAGTTTGTCATTCTTCATTGCAATTAGATTCTTCACTGTCTATTGCAGCAAGTGGATGAGCCTGAACATGGCCTTTATGCAGAGATGGAAAGTAATTAATTACTTTTTCTCACATCACTGTGGAGAAGTCAAATTTGTCTGTGCTTTGCACTTTTTGAAGTTTACAAAACCTGAACTTATGCTTTTACTAGTTTTTGTATAAAATATTTTAGTCAGTTACATTGAAATCATATGTTAATGTGTACATATAAAATAAAACTCCAGAAAAAACAGCACTGATCCTTCTGCTAGGTTAGTTAGATTTCATGATGATGCATCAACTTACTAAGTGCTTAAGTCAAAGATGTTAAAGAAGCATGCTGATGAGATGATCAGCTGCAGAGAATCATAAACACAGTTGGATTTTGATTTAAAAACAAACAATTTTATGAGGGAAGACCTAAACAAAACAATGCAACTCCAAATCAGTCACACCTATGTGGAATCAATGTCACCAGATAGGTAGTGACACTTTTTTTGAATCAATTTAACTCGCTGCTGTGCAAATGGAACACACAAGTGGAAATGAGTCAGTTAGCAAGACAACTTTTATAAAAGAGTGATTTTGCAAGTGGTGACCAAAGATCATTTCTCTGTTCTCATCCTTTCTTGTTGAACTTTTAGTCACATTTTCATTTTGGCATCAAGGCATCATGAGGTGTTTTTTACAGCCCACTGAAGTTGCTCAAGTAGTACAACTAATCCAAGATGGACCTCTATGCAAGTGGTGGTGAGAAGATTTGCTGCATCTCTCAACACAGTGTCCAGAGCATGGATTAGGTGCCAGGAGACAGGCCAATACACCAAGAGACGTGGAGAGATTCCATAGGAGGGCTTCCAGCAGCAGGACCGCTACCTTGTCCTTTGTGCAACGAGGAACAGGAGGTCCACTGCCAGGGCCCTACAAAATGATGTGCATGTTTGTACTCAAACTGTCAGAAACAGACTCCGTGAGGGTGGTATGGGGCCCTGACGTCCACATATAGGGCCTGTGTTTACAGCCCAACACCATGCAAGACAAATGACATTTGTTAGGGAGCAACAAAATTGGCAGATTCGCCATTGGCACCCTGCTCTTCACAGATGAAAGCAGGTTCACACTGAGCACATGTGACAGTGCAGACACCGTGGAGAACATTATGTTACCTGCAGCATCCTCCAGCATGACCGGTTTGGTGGTGGGTTAGTCATGGTATGGGGAGGCATTTCTTTGGATAGCTGCACAGCTCTCTGTGTGCTAGCCAGAGGTGCCCTGACTGCCAAAAGGTACCAGGTGACATCCTCAGACCCATTGTGAGACCATATGCTGATGCAATGGGCCCTGGGTTCCTTCTTATGCATGACAGTGCTAGGTCTCATGTAGCTGAAGTGTGTCAGCAGTTCCTGTAAGATGAGGGCATTGATGTTATGGACTGACCTTCCCGTTCCCCAGACCTGAATCCAATTGAGCACATCTGGGACATCATGTTTCAGTCCATCCACCAACGCCACGTTACACCACAGACTGTCCAAGACCTCTGTGGAGGCCCCTCTGGACACAGAGGACTCTCTGTGTCCAGAGGGGCCTCCAGGTCTCCTGGGAAGACCTGGATTAGGTCTGGCCAGACCTAATCCAGGTCTGGGAAGAAATCAGTCAGAACATCTGCCGTCTCATCAGGAGCATGCCCAGGTATTGTCGGGAGGTTATACAGACACATAGAGGTCACAAACACTACTGAGCCTCATTTAGACTTGTCTCGAAGACTATTCAGTAACGTTGAATCATGTTATTTTCCACTTTCATATTGAGTATGAATCCAGATTTCCATGGTGTAATAATTTAGGATTTCCATTGATAATTTTTGTTCACAATCAATTCCACTGTTGATAAAGTTTTTCAACTCGAGAATGTTCGAGTTCTAGGATGTGTTATGTTGGTGTTTAATTTTGTGAGTTTTTGTTGTTTGTTTTGGCCTTTTTTTCCTTCTTTTTTTTAAGGATTCATCCATTCGGGACTACTCGGGTGAATTCGGTACTAACCAGTCATCAATCCGGAAGTGTAGTTTCGGCTAGGAAGAACTGAAAGATGCTGTCACCATACACCAGCGACAGGCGCCTGTGAAAGAGCATTAGGATAGAAAAGCAAAGGAACCGGTGCAAGAGAGAACGGGAAACATTTTTTAAATATATCTAAATTGTTGCATTGCGTCCTTTTGGATTTAAAACACAGTAGCAGTGGAGCGTCAGTCCCTGGGCAGACACTGTAGTAGCAACAGTTCTGGGACGAGGAACCAGGAACCTCGGGCAATAATGGTGTTGGGCTGTGAAGGTGCGAGTGACCTGAAAGCTTCCGTGACAACGTAAAGATATGTGCTGTGATTTGAAGGCAGACGTTGGGAAGGGGCGGCTCGACTCATTGATAGCTAGCTAAACAGCTAGCCTCTTGGTCCTTCAGCTGAATGAGCCTTAGGTCGAGCTCCAGAATCCTCTCTAACAACAAGCCAGATGTAAGTGGGATGAGTTTGCTGCATTCATGTCTTCAGCTTG
Source organism: Xiphophorus hellerii (assembly GCF_003331165.1). Taxonomy (NCBI): domain Eukaryota; kingdom Metazoa; phylum Chordata; class Actinopteri; order Cyprinodontiformes; family Poeciliidae; genus Xiphophorus; species Xiphophorus hellerii. The sequence continues at coordinate 26,054,504 of NC_045684.1, forward strand.
AACAGGTTTGGAATGGAAGAAAATTCTGCCTCTCTGTTCACTGCTACTTATCAAGCTAACAGCAGGTGAGGTTTGACGATCCTGACATACCTGCTGAAAAGAGCGCTGCAGTCAATGTGTTTGACTGAACCATGTGATAGTCCCAGTTCTATATTTGAGGCTAACATAGCAAGCGGATGGGCTGCTCAGAGTAAAGGTACATAAGTGGAGCAAACAAAGTGAGCAACGTCGGCCGTCAGTACTAATCACCCAGGGCTGTTAGTGAGCGACTAGCTGGAACTCAGCTGTGGGATCCAACCGGTCAGGTCCACGTTGTTGTCTGAAGGAGGGAGGAGCGGACTGGAGACAACAGTGTCAGCTGGTACAGTTTGAGTGAGGAGTAATGATCCTACCCCGTTCACTGTTGTCTTCTGTTTTGTGCGAAACTTTATTAGCATCAGGAGAGAGCTGTCCTACAGACTTCAGGTATGCTAGCTATTATTTCGTAGCCGTAAACTTCACCTCACCTTAAGAGGTTTTGACGTGTTTTTGCCTTCAAATTGCTCAGATGCTCTGTTGCTAAACAAAGTTGTTCTTTGTTACATGTGGTTTTAGACTGATTTTTACCCAACGATTCAAGTTTGGCAATTCGTGTTAATAAATTAGATGTAGATGGGTCTAAGCAACATGAAGTCAACTGTAATGTATGGAAAGATGTAGGAAAAATCTACTCTCTGGTCCGTCAGTTTTTATAGACGCTTTTGTTACATTAGATAGAAATTATTTACTCGATTGTTTCTCCGTGAAAAAGTAGAAAAGAGCAACTCCTACCAGAGTGTTTAAGCATAAGCTTCTCTTTGGATGTCCGGATAATTTCTGTTACAACGAAAATCTAAAAAAAGGACTGGTTAATCATGTAATTGATGTGAATTTTGGGGAAATCGTCATGTTTAACAGACCAAACTCTGAATTGTTAAATTTATCTACAGAAAATAAATTGTGGTTGTGAAGAAGTGACAATGATATTGTTGGCTGATGGTTCACAGATAATTTAATTGGTCCTATCACAGAAGCAAGACACTTCAGTTGTCATATTCTGATTGCAGTGATTATTCTTGTCGAACGTCCTTCTGTACAAGATTATTGCTGTCCTATATTTGTCAACAGTAATAGGTTTAGGTGTTTCTAATGCTGAGAGGCTTTCTGTGGTAGTCAGTCTAACTTGTTCTTCCACTGACTTAAATCATTTTAGGTAAAAGCAGATTTGAGTCAGGACTGTTCTACATGCTTTGTTTTGAGTCTTTTTGCTGGAATTGTGCTACAAAAGGAAAAATTTATTTTAAAAAAGATTTGTGCCATTGCTCGTCAGCATTATCACATAAAAAACCCTTTGGTTTGTATGTCTTGGATGTTATGTAAAGTTGGAAAGCCTAATGTGCCATGTCCTAAAGTTGTTATTTTAGCCAAATATTTTCAGTGATAATTTACTGGGGCTTGATTTATTGATCTACTGGTCAGTGTTCCACGTTGCATAGAATCTGTTCTTATAAACTGTTATTTAACAGCTCAACTTTCTAGCTTGGGGGAAAAAAACTTCAAATTTCACAGCTGTTAATAGCATATAGCAGAGAGCTCTTTGTTGAAATAATAGAATTGTAAAACTACTTTCAAAAAGGAAAATTTTTTGTGGTATTAGTTAGTATTTTTCCCCATCAGCTGGTTGTAAAACTTGGGTACATACAAACAAAATGGGAAGAATGTTAAAGGTGACTTCCAAGTAAATCAAGTGTGCTATCATGTCATGTCAAAAATGTGCAACAAGAAGCGAAAGCCAGAAGAGTGGAAACAGGAGCAACAATGTTTGATCAACTAAAGAAGGAAAACCACCTTGAAAAAAGAAAGGATGGCTCCAGTGGGCTAACGAGAAAGCAGACATCAGCTGTTGCTGAGTAAATGAAATAGGGATTCTGTGATGAATCTGTATTAATCAGGAGGAACTGACTCATCTGCATTGGTCAAGGCAGACAATTAATCATCATTAATTTGGACAATAAAATCCTGAAGAGGTACAACAGATGATCAGTTCTGGTATTTTTTTATTGTAGTGTCTGATGGGGAATAAAAGCAATCTCTTGTATTTTCTTTCTTATTTTATTATTTAAATGCGAGAATGTCTTTTTTTTGAGTGGAGGCAGTGGCAGCATCATGTTCTGGAACATTTTTGCTGCAGGAGGAACTGGTGCATGAGGATGCACCAGTTCCTCCTGTGCATCCTCATGCACCTGTGGTTGCACATGAATTGAATATTCTCAACCACAGGCAAATTGCTTCATTTACTCTATCCTTGTCCTTTATCTTTTGAAATTACTGGTGAATGAATGCCACTAATGCCTAATCATTAAAAGAAAGATATCCATATTAAGTATTCTGATTTGTACAGTTGAATGACTAGCTGATATTATTTGCAAGACACGAGTTTGGCTCCCACTGTGTGGGAATCTGGAGAACAAATCATTAGATGTTCAACCATTAGAACATTTGGTCCAGCGTTTCAACTGGCCAGGACTCTTTGTGCTTCGAGTTTGCATGTTCTTCCCATGCATGTGTGGATTCTCTGAGAACTCCCACTTCCTGCAAGGTGTAACCTTCCCCTGAGGCATGCAGTAATTGATGACAAAATGTTAAGTTTTTACATTCAAAAACATCATAGTTACTAATCGGATCATAAAAACAAAAGGACACAATTTAGAACCGGTTATTGTTTTTTGTGATCTGTTGTTGTCAAATATTAAAATGTGATATGAACTGTCCTCTTCCTGTTCTGTTTTTCAGGATGATGGGGAGCAGATAACCTCTACTTTTTGACATTTCTTCAACCTAAGTGAACCCACTTTCCCTTTTTCTGAAAGCCAAGTCATTTTTCCTCTCATTCAATGAGCTCGTCAGGATTTCATGGATTGCAGAAACTCCAGAGAAACATCATGCAAGTTTGTTTTAATTTGGCCTTCTGTCCTCCTGATACACTCCTGACAAATAATAAAAAAGAATGAAATGAAAACCATGTGAGCAGAAATATTATCCCTGTTTGTGTAGTATTGTAACCTTGGGTTGTTGAACTTCTATTCTGTTATCAGATTCCCTATCAACATCATCCGTTTTGTCTGGTTTGTAGGCCATGGTTCGCAAGAAAAGTTCTTTCATATTATGTGGTGCTTTCCTGTTTGTTGCCTGGAATGCGTTGCTTCTGCTTTATCTTTGGGGTCGACCTCCCATTGGCCGTCTTGGAGATGGTGGAGGAGTCGAACCGGGGGGAAAAGAGGAGTGGGGTGCTGGAAGGGGTAAAATGGGCCAAATCAACCTTGCAGAAGAGATGATTCGACTGGCAGAAGAAGTTGAAGTTCATCTTGATACCCAGAAAAAGCTACTGAAGCAGATTGAAATTCACAGAGAAGTGTGGGCTCGGCAGAAGGATCTTGGGAAAAGGGAAACTGGTTCTAATATCAAAGAAGCAGGAGACCAACAGCAACCTCAGAAAACTCTAAGACCTCTCAGAAACAGTGTGGATGCTGCGGACCAAACTAATACACAGAGGCCTGTTCATGAGGTAGCACCAAGCTTACCTTTGGAAGAGCCTAGTGAGAAAATCAGAAACATTAAAGTGACAACTCCCATTCCCAGCCCAAAATTCATTATTCCCATCCTGGTTATTGCTTGTGACAGAGTCACAGTGAAGCGGAGCCTTGACCGACTCATATCGTACCGTCCTTCCACAGAATTATATCCAATCATTGTTAGTCAAGACTGCGGCCATGCAGACACAGCTCGTGTGATTGGTTCATATGGAGATCAAGTGACGCATATAAAACAGCCAGACCTTGCTGACATCAAGGTCAGGCCAGAACACAGGAAGTTCCAGGGCTACTACAAAATCGCCAGACATTATCGATGGGCACTCAACCAAGTGTTCAACACCTTTTCCCAGTCTACAGTGGTCATAGTGGAGGATGACTTAGAGGTGAGCATTTTGACATATTTTCTCATAACCTACAGGTGTGGTACAGTAGACGTTATGTTTGAATGATTCAACTCTGCAACTTGCACATGCTGCACAGGCACTGTTGGAAAAAATACTCCAAGCTACTTCTGTACAACTTTAATGTTACTGACCGAATTGAAGCCCAAGCAATGCCTGTATTGATTATTTGGGAGTTACTGAAAATAACCCACATAGTTGAAGTGTACCTAACTAATACAAATATAAAGTTAATGCCATAGTAATTATGATCATTGAAGAAAGTCTCAGAATTTAACTGATTGTAAAAGAAGAACTGGTGTTGCTTTAGAATTATTGAGGTTAAACAGAATCCTTTGCTGGTTGTATTTATCTGTTTGTACTGCATTCCTAAACTGAGAAAGCTAATGTGTACCTCTTCTTCTATTCAGGTGGCACCAGACTTTTTTGAATATTTCCAGGCCCTGTATCCCATTTTACGCTCTGACCCCACCCTATGGTGTGTTTCTGCTTGGAATGATAATGGCAGAGACGCTTTGGTTGATCCTTCCAAAACTGAGCTCCTTTACAGAACAGACTTCTTTCCTGGTCTGGGCTGGATGCTGCTGAAGGAGTTGTGGGATGAACTAGAACCAAAATGGCCTTCAGCCTTCTGGGATGACTGGATGCGTCAACCTGAACAGCGCAAAAACCGCTCCTGTATAAGACCGGAAATCTCCCGGACTATTACCTTTGGCAGGAAAGGGGTCAGTTTAGGTCAATTCTTTGACCAATACCTGCGCTATATTAGGCTAAACACTGAGTTTGTGCCTTTCACCAAACAGGATTTGTCTTTTTTGCTAAAGGAGAAGTACGATGAAATCTTTGTTCAAGAGGTTTATAGCGCCACCTTGGTGAAGATTGAAGATCTTCAGCACGGGGGTAATTTAAAAGGACCTGGACCGTACAGGGTGCAGTACTCCAGCAGAGATAGTTTTAAAGTCTTTGCTCGAAATTTGGGGGTGATGGATGACTTAAAATCTGGAGTTCCTCGCACAGGTTACAGAGGAGTAGTCAGCTTCTTACACCGTGGCCGAAGGGTCTTCTTGGCCCCACCAGAGGGCTGGACGCAGTATGACGTCAGCTGGAGCTGAGAGTCGCCCAAAGTGTACAGTAAATTTTATTAAAGACTAATGCTCTCTGAGACCAAAGAATATTTGACACATTGAGGGCAACACAAATGGGACTGCTCATCAATTAAATAAGGTAGTGGTGATCCTTTTCAATAAGGGAAAACCTTTAGGGGAAAAAAACTAAACTGGTTTAAAAACTCTTACTGGCAATGTGCCTTGCTTTTTGGACCCTGTTTGTTTTTGTGTTCAGTTCTAAATGGGAACTTCAGCAAGACTTACCAATATTATTTGCAGTAGTTGCAGGTAGAAGGTAGAAGGAAGAAGTCAGCGCAAATAATTCTTGATGTGGGAAGAGACACGAGAGGTAAACTCAAAGGTCAGCATTTGGAAAAGGAAAATATCTGAAATGACTTCTATTTTCCTCATTTTTTCTCTTGACAGAATGATCCAATTCAGACTCTGTTACTTCGGGAGTCCTTGACACTAACTATAATTGTAAAATTTTTTAATTTAAAATCAAATGGAGTAACTCAGCAAGGTTTTAGGTTATAAAAAAATTCAGTGTTGAGCAAAGCTATTTTTCCTTTTGAAGTCCACTAGTTTACACTACTTATATCCAGACATAAAGGAATGTGTTAAAGAAGCAGTAACACTAATCACATCTAGCAGCAGTAAATTGGGACTAAAAATACTCAACAGGCCTATATTGCACTCTTCTGGAATTCTGCACACGAGGCAAGCAGTACTTTAAAATGTAACTATTGAAAACACAAAGGCATAGCCTTTGATGAATATGTCTGACCAAAATTGTGTTAATTTGCTCAGATTCCAGTATGAAAACAACACTGTAATATAAAGTATCTGATCCTATTTCAGGCCTACACATTCATATATTGAGCTAGTGAGTAGTTCCAAATCTGAAGACCTATTTTTCAAATGGACATTGTCTCAGCCTGTTACCAGTTTCTACAGGAGACAGATAATAACACCTTCATTCAAATCAGGTAGGTTGAAGCAGGAAGATCCAGGACCAGGAGTTCTGCCAGAGAATCAGCCCTGATTCTTAGCACAAACTCCCAAACATTTATCAAATGTTTTCCTGCTTCAACAAGCATGACTTTAGTTGGTGATGGAGACTTCTTTAAGATCTGATGACAAGCTTGTTTTGATACGTTTGTGTTGGAGCTGGCAAACTTAAAAAACACAAAGGACACTAATGCGGTAACCTAAGCAGTAGTGTTGAGAACTACTGGAATAGATACTTATGCCATAAAAATTACAAGGATTTTTTTTTTTCAAATGTATTTCACTCGACCAGCAGCAAGTGAAAGGATGTTCTTGGTGCAGTGATAATCTATTTCAAACCACTGAGATGGATCATGAGGAATTATTTGTTGAAATGAAATACCATATTAGATCAGGAGTGTGTCACTGGATGAATAAATGAAATGAGGTGCTGGAAATAAGTTTTTAAGTTAATGTCCTGAATAATTTTTTTAAAACTGCACATGAGACTGAACCAAGCTGGATCAGATCATCCTGATGATGTACATCCTGAGGCCCCGGAATGGGATGAATTTTAACAATGACATCTAAACTCTGGTTTTTGCTGTTTTAGGTTCCATGTAAATCCAACAAATGTTATGTTTGTCCTGCAGCAAACTGGAGATTATTATCACTGTACTGTAATTAACTTTGGGTTATTAGAATACCATTTCTGTACGGTGATGTGAAAAACCACTGCCGGAACTGTTTATAACTTTATTACAGAATAAATTAAATCAAATATTTTGATATTTGTGTACTTACTGAAGAAGTCTCATCTAATTAATATTACTGAACTTAATGTTCTGTTTTTGTCATATTCATATGTTGTCACGGTGAAAAAAACAAAAGATCAGACTGATTTATTCCACATAAATGCAGATAAGCAGAAGCTTACTTTCATGCAGTCAGAGCAAAACTAGCAGGGAGTTACTTAACTTTTAAAACAGCTTTTTCAATAATTTTGCCGATGAATGGGAGGTTTTAGATTGAGTAGTGATTTCTCCAGATTTCTCTTTTTTTATCAGTTTGGTAACTCGTGGCTAGTGGTTGGTTGGATGGAGCCATTTATTATCCAACTGTGTTTGCTGTATTTACCTTTTTTAAATCATATTAATAACAGAAACTACCCAAGTGACCCTTGTCAAAAGTTTACAAAACCAGTTGTTTTCTCTTTTTTTTTCTCTTAGTGCATGTCAGCTTAATGTCACACGCAGACCCGTTGCCATGGCAACCGACAAACAACAGATCCAGGTGCCTACCGAGCAGAGATTACGTTCAAGTGTATCAGAAATTAACATTAAAAAACACAAAAACATTTCCCACACCTAAAGTACATAAACATACACTCAAAAAATTCACTCCTTTACAGTTTTATGTTTTTTGAATTTTCAGACTTAATGTTTATTTTGTAATCACTAATAAGTGATAGCCTGAACACTAGCGGTGGTTGATTATCTAATAAACACCTGCTCTAATGATAAAATGTCAGAAAGTAAATGTATGGGTCGCCTTATTTTTGTCTTAACTGAACCGAAACACACCAAACTGTGACACAGGTAGATATTAAGGTTGTCAAAGTAGTTAAGCCACTGAGGAGTAGTTAGCCTACTCCCCACTTTCTTTATACATTTTTTTAAGTTAAAACTTTTTCCTGAGCTGTGAAATGTGGATCTCTTGGACCTTACCTTGTTGTCAGCGTTGACAGTTAATAGTAAAACATTGTGTCCCTTTTTCAGATTCTTTGCTTGTGCCATTTTCCAGGTCGCCGATATTCCCAGAGCAATAGTGCATGTGGCGCACTGCTGCACACAATAAGTCACTAATATAGATCACTCAGTGGACTTGCCATTTACATTTTACAAAGGAATTTTAAAAAGTGGTTGTTCACTGGCTGTTAATGTTTGAACACAGTGTCCACAAATAGATGCAGGCATATTAAGGTAGAAAGGTGTACTAAATATTGGTGGGGACTGTCTCTGTCAGGCTGAAACAGGTGAGGGCATGTCCACACCAGTCCTTCAGAAAGTTATGCCTATGAAGAAACCTCCAGCAGAACCAGAACCAGAATCTGGCTTAGTATAATCAGCCATCTGCCACTATGGGCTGGAGATTTGAGAAGGCAGAGCAGAATGGATTAGATTATACTGCAATGTTGAGCTCTCCCCAGAGTGGCTCAATGATGTTCAGGCCAGAAGACTGAGATGGCCTCTCCAGAACCTTCACTTTGTTCTTTTGTACCCGGTTACAAGTCAACTTGGCCTTGTGTTTTGGATCATTGTCATTCCTACACATAAATGTGTTGGAACTTCATGTACATCCAATGTGCAGCTTCTGGGTTCAAGAGTGCAAATTTTCTTCCAGTATTTTCTAATGACATGCTACTATAATTTTTGATCGTATTTCCTGTGCCTCAGTAGCTCTCACATTCCCAAGCTATCAGTGGTCCACCACCATGCTTCACAGTAGGTGCACTTTTCACTGTTGACTCCTTTGCAATTGTAATGTTTATGGTTGTGGTCAAACAGTTTAATTTGTTCTCATCACTCAAAGTAACTTTGCTCCAGAAATTTTGAGGCTTTTCTCTGTGCTGTTTTTGCATATTGTAAAAAGGATACTTTGTTGCATTTGCATAGCAATGACTTTCTTCTGGCAACTTGGACATTCAACCGATTTTTTTCAAGTGCCTCTTTAGTATGCATCTTAAAATGGCTACACCACTTTTTTCAGTGAATCTCTATTTCAGCTGAAGTTATTTGTGGGGTTTTCTTTTCCTCTTGAACAATGATCCTAGCAACTGTTCACTTCTTAATTAGAGTTTGAACACTGCTGGTTGGTATTCTCAGTTCCTTGGATGTCTTTTTATATCCCTTTCCTGTTTTATACAGTTCAGTTGCATTTTCCCTTTTGTTACCCCATGACTCAGAAACATCAGCATTGAATGAAAGATGCAGTAGCCAAGAAAATCACTGATCTTTTATACAAACACATTACAAGTGTAGCAGGATGAAGCCTGCCCCAGGATTGAGGACACCTGGCACCTAATTACCTCCTAATGGGTGTGGAGAATAAAGGGAGACAGCAGGCAGACAGATAAATGCTCTATTAATCCCATGTGGGGAAGTTGTTTTTGTTACAGCAGCTACAAGTGAAGTTATTCAATGTATGAATAAGGCTTTAATTCAGAGCAGTGTGTCTTTACTGGACATGTTAGACTGGCTTCTGTCTTGGGCTTCTATAGCAAGCATACACAACAAAGGGCAGTTCAGTAAAATCTAAGGTTTTTTTATTTTTTATTTATTTATTTTTTTAAGATGTGTTCCCAGAAAGATTGGAATATACACATTAGTTTCTTAAAGTGGAAAAGATTATCTCTGTTATGCAAAGTAAGCAGATACCTCTGCTTCCTCGTTGATTAGTTGCTTCCTTTTCTACATCCTGTTTCACAAACATGTTCAGGAAGGCTCACAAAAGTGCTAAATTTGCCTGTTTCAGGTCACACTGTCCTAACCAGTGACTTGGCAAATAATTTAAACAAAAGACTGGCAGGATCAGTTCCTTGTGCAAACAATACAATGTCAACACAGCAAAAAACAAATGCAGCAGAGTATTTCTTCCTTTGCAAGCATACAGGCACATTTATCTATATATATTATATTTAAATGCAATATTTATTGCCAATTGTTTCAGAAAGGGAAGAGGTCACTATAGAGATTAATTTCACATTTTAAACTGTTCTTTGCAGTTTTAATGATTATGGTATTTAGGTAAAGAAAGACAAAGATACAGTGTCACTGTTCTAATGTTTACATTAGAGCAGTGGTCTCGAGCTGCATTCCTTGAGATCCAGAGTCCTGCAGCATTTTGATAAGTCCCTTGTTTTATATTAAGTGATGAAACTGCTTCACTAGTATTACTAGTATACTAGTAATACTGGTATACTAGTAATACTCTGCAGAGCTTTGCTAATGAGCTGCTGAAGCAGAGAGACATCTAAAGCTTGCAGGAGACCATCCCGTTCTGTGTGTGTGCTCAGAGAAACAGCTGGGGAGAAGAAACTCTGATGGTCAAAGCTGGTTTCCATAAATAGTAATCTCCAGCTCTAAAATGAAGGCAGAAGCCTGAACTGTTTGTGTCCAGGATGTATGGGGTCTGCAGTGATTTCAGTTGCCCCTTTTCCTGAACTTTGACCCGTACAAGTCCTGGATGTAGGATAAGTCAGCACTGATAATCCGTCTCTATCCCACCTTTTCCCAAAAGCTAAGGTATTTTATTTTAGGATGCTCTCTGTACTGCTGTTTTATTACTGATATTTTTTCCTGTGACACGTCATTGAATCAAACAAATTCTGTTCCATCAGAATAAGCAGACAAGCACATACAAGGACCCGCTGCAGTTTGCTTATCAAATTGGAGTTGGAGTTGATGATGTCATCATACACCTTCTTCAGCAAACCCCACTGTCATCTGGACAAAGCAGGCAGCACCATGAGGATCATGTTCTTTGATTTCTCCAGTGTATCTAACACAATGCAGCCTGATCTTCTCTGGGAGAAACTCCAGAAGACACAAGAGGAGGCCTCAACAATCGCCTTGATCTATATATGACTACCTAACAAACAGACAACAGTTTGTGAAACTGAAGGACTGAGTGTCTAACCAGGTGGTCAGCAACACAGGAGCACCACAGGGAACTGTACTGATGTACTGATGGACAAGAGGCTGAGTCATAAGTCTGTTGTTGAGTTTAATCTTTTCTGCCGTCATCTGATGGGGCAGCAGCATCAGAACCAGAGACCTAAAAAGGCTCAACAGCCTGATAAAGAAGGCTGGTTCTGTTCTGGGGATGACTGTGGAGCCTCTGAAGATGATTATGCAATGAAGGATTTTTCATAAAATCAAGAAAGATCAGACAGTCTCATGAAGATCATCCTCTTTTTGAGACTGTCTTGAGAAAACAGAGTATCTTCAGTCAGAGGCTTCTTCAGATTCACTGTAATACAGTGAATCCCTTTGGGATTAATAAAGTATTTTTGAATTTGAATGCACAGTAAGCTTTCTAAGATTATCTAATTTCCTTAATGTCAGGTTTCCTCATGTCTCAGAATTCTCTAAAAAGATATTATGATTGGTGCTCTTTGATTGATTAAATATATATATATATATATTTCCTAATGTAATTATTTTCTTTTTTTCATGAATACATTTCAATTCCATGAATCTAAAACTATACTTCACATATAACTTTATCATTTTGTATATTAGTTCTTCAAAAGAAGCTGTAAAACTCTAACTATATGTCATACTTTTTTCATTTGTAAATTTCAAGTAAATTTTTTTAATTTATGTGACATTTTAGGCCAGTTAAAGATGGGAAAAACTTTAGAGTAACTGCAATAGTATTGCAAACCAGAAGAAGGCAGTAAGGCGGGACAAGGGAAGCTAGCCGGTATTAAACGCCGAAGAAGAAGACGTCCGGCATGAGAAAACAGAAACTTGTGATTGTGCGCGGCTGCTGAGTGTAAAAGGTAAGTTTTACAAGTTTATAGCAAAATCACAGAGAGAACACCTGTCACCTTCTCATGTTATACACCTTCTAAAGAGATAATGATGCAAACTTCAGTCTGAAAGAAAATGTACCACGAATGGTAGCATAACGTTAGATTAGCAGACATCTTCCGGTGTTTTTTTTTTTTTTTCGGATTGGGAAACGAAACTGGGTTCTGTAATTATTGTCGATCAGTTAAACAGTGGAACATGTCTTATTAGAATGTAACAAATATTTAGAGGAACGTCAGCATTTAAAGTCAGTTAAACAGAGAAGAAAAGTATTTTCTATAATCAATCTATTAGATGTGTCGAAATCAGTTAGATTAAAAAAACCCAGGTTGTTTAATCGTATTAAACATTAAACATATGTATGCACACGCTCACACACACCTTTGATGTGTGTTTTGATAAATTCCCTCAGGCTATCAGTTACGATCACACTGCAGTCCGGTAGGTGGCGGTAAATGCACCTTAAGTTGGTTTGCCATCCGCCCATAAAATACAGTAGTAGTTGTAGTATAGTAGAAGAAGAAGACTTTCAGTGGTTCAGCAGCAGGACTTAACTTGATTCTCAGCTGTTAAAACAGAAACAGTTGTGTTTTCTGGAAACGTTGGCCTTGTGACTGAACAAACGTGCTCCTGCCCTGTAAACCTGGAGCTCTGGTTCTGTTCCGTAGATTCCTGGAAACAGCTACTTCGCATTACCTTTCCAAAGAAAGACATGTCTTGTTCTGCTGGTGACCCAAACTTCTGTCAAGAATGCGGGAATGTTCTCCCGCTCCCCGGAATATCCGACACAGTCCGATGCCCTCGCTGCTCCTTCAGCATCCCTGTAACAGGTACTGTCCTCCTGATTCTGACCAACTACATTCTATCTATCTATACATCCGTTTCTCTCTTTATATACATGTATATACACTCCTGATCAAAATCTTAAGACAAGTCAAAAAATTGCAAGAATTTGCATTTTGCACTATTGGATCTTAAGAAGGATCTAAGTAGAGCTTCACAATGTTAAAAGAAGAAATCAGCGTAAGAGACAAAACCTTTTGAGCGGGGAATTAATTGAAAACTGCATTTATACTCAAACATGATTTTTTCAGCTGATCAAAAGTTTAAGACCATAGCTCAAAAAAACCCGAAAACCCCCCAAAACAGAAACAAAGTGTCAAAAAAAAGGACTCAGTAATGAGTAGCTCCACCATTCTTGTTGATGACTTCAAACAATCGTTTAGGCATGCTTGATGCCAGTGTTTCCAGGAGGCTAGTGGGAACGTTGCTCCAAGTGTTGAAGATGGCTTCACGAAGGGCATCCACTGTCTGGAACTGATGTCCATTTTTGTAAACTTCCCTTGCCATCCATCCCCAAATGTTCTCAATTGGGTTTAGATCCGGGGAACATGCAGGATGGTCCAAAAGAGTGATGTTATTCTCTTGGAAGAACTCCTTTGTCAGGCGGGCATTGTGAACTGCAGCATTGTCCTGTTGAAAAACCCAATCATTACCACACAGACGAGGGCCCTCAGTCATGAGGGATGCCCGCTGCAACATCTCCACATAGCCAGCTGCTGTTTGACGCCCCTGCACAACCTGAAGCTCCATTGTTCCATTGAAGGAAAACGCACCCCAAATCATGATGGCGCCCCCACCACTGTGCCGTGTAGAAAACATCTCAGGTGGGATCTCCCTGTCATGCCAGTAACGTTGGAAGCGATCAGGACCATCAAGGTTAAATTTTTTCTCATCAGAGAAGACAACTTTCTTCCACCTTTCAATGTCCCATGTTTGGTGCACCCTTGCAAAGTCCAAACGGGCAATTCTGTGGCGTTGAAGAAGACGTGGCCTTTGAAGACGTTTTTTGTTTCTGAAGCCCTTCTCTCGCAGATGCCGTCTGATGGTTATTGGGCTGCAGTCAGCACCAGTAATGGCCTTAATTTGGGTAGAGGATCGTCCCGTGTCTTGATGGACAGTCAATCGGATCCTGCTGCTCAGAGCTGGTGAAATTTTTTGGGTCTACCACTTGACTTTTTTGTTCCATAACCCTCAGGATCGTTTAAAAAATCCAAAATGACTGTCTTACTGCGTCCAACCTCAGCAGCGATGGCACATTGTGAGAGGCCTTGCTTATGCAGCTCAACAATCCTACCACGTTCAAAGTCAGTGAGCTTTTTTGCTTTTGCCATCAGGAGGTCTTGACAGTGTAAAGACTTCACAGAAAATGACATGGAATCCAGATGTTTGCACAGCTTTTGGCTTTTAAAGACTATGGTCTTAAACTTTTGATCAGCTGAAAAAATCATGTTTGAGTGTAAATGCAGTTTTCAGAGAATTCCCTGCTCAAATGTTCTTGTCTCTTGCACTGATTTGTCCTTTTAACATTGTGAAGCTCTACTTAGAACCTTCTTAAGATTCAATGGTGCAAAATGCTAATTCTTGCAATTTTTGGACTGGTCTTAAGATTTTGATCAGGAGTGTATATAAAGAGAGAAAAATAGACTTGATTTTGCTTCCTTGTGTTTATTACCCAGACTTCTCTGGCCTGGAAGTGTGTTCAGCTGTGGTGTTTAACCCTGAGCAGCAGTCATTAGTGGCTCTAAAGGATGATGATGGCTCGGAGCTGAAGGGACCTGTGGTAAGACCATCCTGTTCATAGAGCTCCATGTGGTGCTAACGGTTGGAAATGGTTAATAATGAGGCGTTCTGCTATCCTCCAGATTGACAGACGATGTGCTCGCTGCAATAAAGAAGGGATGATTTACCACACTAGACAAATGAGATCTGCAGATGAAGGACAGACTGTGTTCTTCACCTGCATAAACTGCAGGTGACTTCAAGAGACCTTTACATTTCTTTACAGCTATGTGATGACTCTCCTCATTTTCTATCTTTATGTTTTAGGTATCAAGAGAAGGAAGACTCCTGACAGAAATATTCCAAGTGTCTACAGGCAAATCTATTTACTACAAAACACTGCTGTCAAATCCAAGTTAGGTTCTGTACCTGGAATCTCACTTCAGAGGAAGTCTGTCAGGATTGTTGTGAACCAGACTCAACATACTCTACTTTTCTTGTATGACTTGTTTGTGGTGGAAATAAAGTTTACAGTTAGTTAACATTCACATGATGTTTCCTAAATTGTTTTAAATATGAACATTTAGTAAAGATGTTCAATTAATATAAACAAAGATGTAGAGATGTACAGATATAAAAATTTGTGGCAATATCAACATCTTATAATAATATTGCTGTTATGGCTGGTAACCAGTATTTGCCAGTATTACATAGTTTTCCTGACTATACAGAATCTAAGACTATATTTTTTTCTTTTTTCTTCAGTCAAGCCCAAAATAAATTTGTAAAGTAGTTGCCTTTCTTTAAATAAGGAAAATATGCAAAACCCCTTTAAAGGGGCTTTGGATCTACAATGATCCAAAGCATATTCTGTTCCTAAGTATTCTAAGTTTATTTATAAAGCGCTTTTCACAGACATAAAATCACAAAGAGTTGTACAATAGAAATCAACCTTAAAACCATACAAAACATAAAGCACAATAAAATCAAGAGATAAAAGCCTGGGAAAATGAAAATGTTTTTAGTTGCTTTTTTAAAACTTCCACAGAATCAGCAAAACGGAGCTGCAAGGGCCAGCTATTCCACAGCCTTGGGGCCACCGACTGAAAGGCCCGGTCCACTTTAGGTTTTAACCGTGTTCGTGGAACAACCAAGAGATTCAGAGTCTGAGAACGAAGACCACAAGCAGCAGAATGTTTAGTTAAAAGATGACAAAGATAATCAGGAGACTGGCCATGTAATGCTCTGTAGATCGGCACAAGAACTTTAAAACAAAATTCTAAAATCAACTGAGCCAGTTAGAACAGGAGTGATGACATAATTTAGTGGATTTGGTGAGAAGTCTGGGTGCTGCATTTTGTATTGACTGCAAATGTGAAATTGAGGATTTATCCAGGCAGTTAAAAAGGGAATTACAGTCCAGACCAGATGACACGAAAGCATGAATGATTTTCTCTAGGTCAACTCTGGAGATCATTTGTCTAATTTTAGAAATGTTTCTTAAACGAAAGAATGTGCCTTAATGTGTGAGTCGAAGCCTAATGATGAATCAAATGTGACAGCTAGATTTTTTACCTTTGATTTCACTAGCAGGCAGAAGGATGCAATTGTTTGGCTGATATCTTGATGAAAGTGACTGGGAGCAATAATCATAGTTTCTTTCTTACTGGTGTTTAGAACCAGAAAGTTACTGGAAGCCAGTCACTGATACGGGACAAACACTGGACAAGGATGGCCAACCTGTCCAGTTGATGAGGTCTAAATGAAAAATACAATTGAACCAAGAATGTCTAATTATTTTTAGCTACTCTAGTTTAATTATGTTTAGTTTGCAGGACTGCTAGATTCATTTCCTAGTTCTCTGTTACTGTCTATGGCCCCATGTGCCCAAACCTTCATATCTCTCTCTCAGTCTCTTTTTCTTTCTTTCTCAGTTTGCCTTCTGCTCTCTCCCCTCACATCTGCAACCTGTTAGCTAATCAGCCCAGGTCTATTGTCCCAGCATTCACTCTCCCAGTATTTGATCTCACCTTTTTCATACTTTCCTCACTCCTTCTGTTTCTTCCCTGGTTTCGCCGCATTCTACTTGTGTCTTATTTTTATTTGACTCTGGTTTCCTGTGTTTTTGTATGTTTGTTTTCTCAGCATTCTTTATTAAATCTTCAAAATCACCTGCTGCCTTTACCTCTCTGCATTTGGGTCCACTTTAAAAAAAAACACGCAACATTACAACTATATTGGGGGAGACATTTTGTACTGAACTGCGGGCTTAATGAAAATAATTTTTTCTATAGTGTTTAAATAGACACATATTTATTGCTTACATGCAATATTCTTGCCTTAGTTTGCCATCCGCCAATAAAATACAAAAGAAGAAGAATATTTATATCTTAAATGTCGTTTCGTTAACTGTAAGCGGGAAATCAACAGACAAGCTAGAAAGCATCAGTGCTGTAGGTGGCGGTAATGCTCCTTTAAGGAGGGTTACAAACCGCCAAAGAGCAGAAGAAGTAAAAGGAAAAAGAGGACTGTGACCATGTTATTTTGTTCAAAGTAAATTTCTACAACGAAGAGTTTGTCGTCCTGTCTTACTCTCCTTCACGGTTCGTTGCCAAATAACCGTGAAGGTTTTTTTTTTGTTTTTTTTACAAGGTTGTGTTTCTCGTCCGATCCAGACGAGAAACACAACCAATTTAAACACAATTTAAGACAGGTCGAGAACGAAGGTCTTAATTTTTTTTTTTTACAGAATATATATGTTCTGATTATACTAATGCAAGGAAGATAGAGCAGCTGTTAACAGATTTTAGAGGTGAGTAGTGTGTAGAGACGACCAGCAGCATGTAGTTATGATTGTTGAAATATTTCGGTTCTGTCTCAGATCATGAAGCTGCGGGTCCAGTTGCAGTGTAAGAATCTCCATGAATACTTAAGAGAACTGAATCCTGAGATACTGGACAGACTGTATAACCACCCAGCAACATGTCTGGCTGTCTACAGGTATGTACCACCCTGTGTTGGACTTGTATTCTGTATACCCAGCCTCTGCCTGTAATATTAAATCCAAGATGTTCTGTTTCCAGGGAGCTTCCCTCACTAGCTAAGAACTATGTGATGCGGATGCTGTTCCTGGATCAGCCTCTCCCCCAGGCAGCTGTGGCACTTTGGGTACAAAAAAATAGTCAGAGGTGAGCGAGTCCCTTATCTTACATTAGTAAAAGTGTTACCACACAAAGAGCATCTCTACTCCTTACAAACTAAGCTGACTCCATATTTATAATTTCTAAAAAGATATATTGGCTTTTTTTTTTTTTTACTGTTTGGGGTTAAAGTAGACTATATTTGTTTTGGGTTGAATAGGACCCAGTATATTTTATATGCTCAGTGTCAGAAAAGTAAGGGAATTTGTTTTGAGAATACAGAACTAAGCGTACACCAACGATATTACACCTTTAAACATTTTCAGAATGCTCATAGGATGATGGTATGATGGCTTTGTAACTGGTAACTGTACTTAAAATATTTTAACTGCTTGCTTGTGTGACATAATAATAAAAAAAATCTTAATAATCAACCAAGAGATCAGGAAGAGAATTGTGGATCTCCACAAGTCTGCTTCATCCCGCCTTGGGTACAAATTCTTGGAGATGCGATCTTCATCTGTTCAAACAAGTATAAAATGGGAACATCCAGTTATCATCATGGAGATTGGTTCTGTGTCCTGGAGATAAACATGCTCTGCAAATCAAACCATTCAGACAGAGAGTACTAAAGGACTAATTAACCCTAGTTGTGGTTAAGAATTAAATTCAGCTTTCTTATTTGTTTGTATTTCTCTTTTCCCTTAATGAATGAAACCATCATGTGAAAACCTTTTTTATTTCCTTAGGTATTTTTTGTCCTTGTTGGTTGATCAGAAACATTCAAGTGTAAAAATCACAAACAGAAATCTGTGAAGAGGTAAAAGCTTTTTCACAACACTGCACCTGTTGGAGATAATTTTTTTCTGCCTTTTCTCTTCTTCCAAGAAAACATTTTTCAAATTAGCTTATCAATTAACAATTAGTCCAAAGTCGTTGAAATGTATTAACATTGTTTATTTTTATTCATATGTAGACAAATGGACAAGTTTTACGAAACATCGTGATTGTGGAAATAATAAGATGACTCTGGGAACCCGAAGCTTTTCTATCACCCTCTCAACAGAACAAAGATTGTCTGATTGTGTTTCTCACTGGTTTTAGTTGAACTGATTGTATTTATTTGTTATTTTACGTGTTCCTGCAGGGATCATGATGACTGTGTCTCAGTGCTGACCGGTCTTCGCCTTTGGCACAGTCAGCACCTTCAAGGTGGGCTTCAAGGATACATTTTAAATCCAGTGTTCAAAGACAACCTGGGAACAGCATTGCTTGGAGGGTATGTCTGCATGTGAAAAAGCATCATTATTTTTATGGCCTCACTCATTCTTTGTACTCCAGACTGGGTGACGTGGCAGAGGCTAACTTAGGCACATTGTCACTGCATCTACCAGGCTAAAAAACAGATTTGTTATGTTAGAAATTTACACTAAAAATGACCCTGATTTACCTTGAGCTGCACAGTGGAGATAGTCTTAAACATTTTGGATTAGTAAAATTTTTGAATTATTATGTTTCAGTCATCTTAGTTTAATCTCCACTGCAGGTCATATCCTCTGGTAACATGTTTTAACTTATAAAAGAGAAAGCTACTGTCATTCTGTGCAGTTGCCTGGTGTGTTTGGAATGTTTTTTACAACATGTTGCCGTCCGGCACGATGGACCTCACTTGTAAAAAATTGATTTAACTTTAGGCATAGAAATATTTGCCTACATTTTGCTACATAAATATGTAGCAGAATTCTAACAGAATTAAAATCGGGATGCAGTTTATTTAAAATAACTGACTTACAAGTCAATCTTTAAATACATGACGTATTTGACTGTGGAGAAAAACTCTTAGATTATCATAAAGTTACCACTTTTATGTCCTCTCCAAAGTAGCTGCAACAAGATAGTTTCTAAACATTTTAATGGCTTTTTAATAAGTTAATTTATAAGTTATGACCTTTTTATTTCAACATAGAAGACTTGCGTTACAAGTTGCATATGACAAATTACATATGCTATTTCATCACAAAACCCTTTAAGGTGAATCTCAGATTTATTAAGCTGTCAGTTGACATTATGTTTTTGATTTCTTTTCTGCTCTTGGTGTAAAAATATGTAAAAAGAGATAAAACTTTCTCCACTGAGGTGAGAGTTTTACTTTGACTCTCCAAACATTAAATAAAATGCATTTGTACAATCACAATGTCAACAGCTTGTATTCACAGAAAAAAAAAATTATTGCACAGGAGTGAATGGCTTCTTATAGATGGTTTAGCTGCCATGAGAAACCTTACAGCACCTCACTGAGCTCAGAAGTTCAAACTGGCAAACAAGAGAAGGCAACTGTCTGCAGGCTGACCGGCTCTATTGACATCGTGGTGACGGCACCGGAGTATAGAGCCAGACAGAGACCGAAAAACACATTTACTTCCACAGATCATAATTCTGTCTGCTCTTATTCGTTTTGACTGTTTATAAATGCCCTAAGCAGAGCTGTACCATTGATTTCGTTGTACTGCTTACTGTGCAATGACAATTAAGTGACCTTTACTTTACAGTAGATTGACAGGAAAGTGGGTAATGAGAGAGAGAGAAGACATGCAGCAAAGGTCAGTGGGCCAGGACTTGAACCCGTGACAAGGACTGAGGCCTCCATACAGGGGTCTACCCACTGCGCCACCATCGCGTCCCTAATCTGATATAATTGAGGTCTTATTATGAAATTTTGCTCAATATGTACATTTTAAGTGTGCAATTGAATGACAATAAATTCTCACCCCAAGGCCATTCAGTTTTCTTAAGATGGAGTCTCTGAGATTTCTTAAAAATTGAATCAGTATTTTCAGCAAAGATAAGATGACAGTCCAGAAACAAGCTTTGATATTTTAAATTTGCCACAGTTTCAGCTGGTGAAACTGGCTCCACTTTATATTCATAAGGGTGGATGCCTTTAACATGTTTAGTTCTTTATCTGGGCTACATTAATGTCTAGCTAGCTCTGACAGCACCATGTCTGCAGGGTCTTTGTGTGAGAGAAACGGCTTCATCTATCAGCTTGAATTTCTTTTGTAATCCAACCAATGTCATATTATGTAAAAAAAATAAAATAAAAAAATCTCTCTTATTCTGCCAGAACTTGACTGGCTAATGCTATGGGCTTCAAAATATTAGAATTTCTCTGCTCTGTTAAATGACGGGATGCTGTTCTGCTCTTCAGAGGTGCACAGTGGGCGGACGAGGGGAGCAGCCTGGGGCCTGACCGCCATGCACGCGACATTGAGAGCTTGGACCGCTATGCTATGGAACGCTGGGAAGTGATCCTGCAGTTCATGGTGGGTTCACCTAGTGCTGTTAGTCAAGACCTGGCTCAGCTCTTGATTCAAGCCGGCCTCATGAGAAGGTACAGACAAATCCAGCTCACTTAATGCTTTACCAAGTATATACATATAAAGAAAAATACCTGAGTTAATTGTAAATCAGATGGTAACCAATTTAATTTCCCAATTACTGTGAAATTTATGTAGAATTTTTGTTATTGCCATATTGCCTGTTCAGGTTTCACTGAACAGGATGATGATGTCAATATGATAAAATTGCATTTACTATATTTGCCTTGCAGTGATAAGAAAGTGATAAGAAAACAGGCAAAAGTAGCAGAAGGGGCCTTCTGTTACCACAAACAGGCCAGAATACTGAAAGTATTGAAAGCCTGGATGTCACTTCAACATATAAAGAAACTAGTAGAAGAGATTTGAGTTTATTGTAAAAATCACTGCCAGGACTTCCAGGGAATGCTGAAGATCAGTGGCCGTTAAGTTTTACATATTTTATCTCCACTGCGCTAATGGACATTTAACTGGATTGAAAATCTATTCGTAAGTCAGGAACAAAAATTACTTACTCATAATACAAACCATCAATAATTGAAACGGTAGTGTTTAAAACAGCTTTTCTGGTGTAATCTTCATAACAGAAAATATCAACAGCCATCAGTCAAATCTTCAAAAAACATCTCTGTAACATTAATGAGTTTGGTGTATTTTAACAAAGTCATTGGCTGAATGAATCCCATGAAGAATGTAAGTGTGTGGTTGTTTTAGTTGTAGACTTCAAGTTCAAATTATTGCATTAACTAAAAAGGTTCATTGCTACAGTGGAAAAGGTTAATATGAAGTTGTAGTTGGCCATCCATATGCTCACTTGTTCTAGAATAAGCTCTCAACATTTAGTTTAGTGACTCAAATAGATACTCTGTTCAATAAATTGCTGTCTGAGCGGACGCTAACACAAGATTGTCAACTGGAAAGACCTTTCATGCAGAATGGTCATGTTAAAGGTCAAGACGAAGAACTGTTTCTCATCTTGCTCTCTCATTTTCTTTCAATATAAGTGAGGCAGGGGAAGCACCGTACATCACTTCCGCTGGTTTTCAGTTCCTCCTTCTGGACACAGCCTCTCAGCTTTGGTACTTCACTTTGCAGTACCTCAAAACTGCTCAGGTAACACTAAATTTGGAGCTGGATAGTAGAAGTGTCGAATGCTTAGTATTCAGGTTATAGTTATAGTCATGTTGTTGTACTCTATTCTGAGGGATTTCTAACCATAAACATTGCAAAGTAAAGTTCCAAATGTATTTTTATTGTATTACATTACTGCCTTGTTTACTCTCATCCAAGTTCAAATCCATAAGATGGAAAACGCAACATGCTCTGTCCTGTAATAAAAATCTGAAGAAATAAAAAAAAAAAATTGGTAGAGTTGGCCAAGTCCTTCAACCTTTTTAGTTTTACTGCGACAAACAATTTGGATAATTCTCTTTTTCTCTTGTATATGTACATACATTTTTGCTGTTTTCTTGTTTTTGTCTTGCAGTCTAGAGGGATGGACCTTGTGGAGATCTTATCCTTCTTGTTCCAGCTCAGTTTTTCTACTTTGGGGAGAGTGAGTGGAAACTTTTTTGCTTGGATTCTCATATTTAGTGTCTTTTTATCAAAGCAACTGTTTGTTGACCCGCAGTACCACAGGTTCTCCTTAAGTCCTAGTAGTTGCGGCTTTAGAGGCATCAGTCAAACTCACCGTCCTGCTGGAACTGACACACTCTGATCTGCCTCCCTGTGGCCTGGTATTTCCAGACTGATTTTTGTCTTTCTTGTTATTCACCATGTACTGCCGGTGCTTCAGGATTACTCAGTGGAGGGGATGAGTGAGTCATTGCTAACTTTCCTGCAGCACCTTCGGGAGTTTGGACTGGTGTTTCAGAGGAAGGTGAGACCTCTTAATTCACCAGCTCTTTATTTCTTTTTCCAGTTTAACCCATTGATGCAAAAAGGAGAATGAAAATATCAGATGAGATGTCATCGTTTTAATTAACTGCATAATGATCATATTTACAAGTCATTTATTGTCATGAATGTAATGATCATTTTCTACATTCACAAGGAGGAGTTGGTAGTATTTGCTTAAATAGTTTTCAGGTGACATGAAAGAAAAGAAATAAGTGTAATCTGTCTGTAGTAGTGTAAAAAATATTTTTAGAATATAATTCCTCCACCATGTATATTCAGAGGAAGTCCCGGCGGTACTATCCCACCAGACTGGCAATTACTTTGGCTGCTGGAGTAACTAGCAGCTCCGCCTCTACCTCCTCCACCAACATTGCTTCCATTCCTGGAACTAAAGATGGTGGCTTCATTGTTGTGGAAACCAATTATCGTCTCTACGCCTACACAGGTATGACTGAACAAAATTTGTATAGGATGGTTGGTTAAAAAAGGCCACCTCATTCCAGAATGCGTTTGTTTCTTCTTTTGTTTTACAGTGTACTGGCATATGTAGCAATCAACTCAGTTTATTTATAAAGCATCAATTCATAACGTCATCTCATGCCACTTTACAAACAATCCTTTAAATTCAACATTACATATATTCAAACTGATTATAAGCAGTCACACAATCTGAAGTGAATAAAGTTATGGACTTTCTGTTGAGTTCATAACACCATGTTCCATGTCAAGACTTCATGTCATAGAAATCCAATTTATTCACCCAACACTTTTGGCACAGCTGTTCTTTTTAGCCGAATACATTTTTATTAAAGAAAACGTTTTTTTACTTCTCAACTGAACATATTGAAGATGTCACACCACTGATATGAAAGCAATAGGTCCAGACCTTTACTAACACAGCTGTTTTTTTCAAGTGATAAAACTTCATTCATCCCTACGGAATATATTCTCGCTTACTTTTGTTTTTCAGATTCAGAACTTCAAATTGCTCTGGTGGCTCTTTTCAGTGAAATGTTGTATCGCTTTCCCAACGTGGTGGTCGCTCAGCTTACAAGAGAATCTGTTCAGCAGGCCATCGCTAATGGAATTACCGCTCAGCAGGTGTGTGGACTGTCAGGCAGACCTGCACAGTAATGACTCAGGGAAGGGAAATTAAACAGAAGAGATGCAGAACCAAACCAAAAGCCCTTCAGTTCTCCATATTCTCCCCTTTTTTACTTATTACTTGCCAGTTGTTCTCCAGGTAATTTTATTTACATAGCACATTTTCAGAAACAAGGCAGTTCATAATCCTTTTTCTATTGGCATAATCTGGTAATGCACCCACTAATAGATTGAATTCTATTCCGTTTTTAATGTACTAATAAACTAAATAAACAGGAAATAAAATTTTGTGTTGCATATGAATTATGCACTTAATAATGGTTTTAATTTTTTTTTTTTTAAATGATGCATTTAGAAATTTCCTACATATTATCAGGTCATCACTTATGTTTCTATAAGAAAATAGATAGTCACAAAACACTGATGACTTTTAATTAGTAGATAATTTAAGATGATCATAATCCAAAAGAAATAGAGGCTGTACTAAACAAAAAGTACCTATAATGTATAGGTTTCTTAACCATCCTGCCCAATGTGTGGCTCTGTGTCTGCACTGATAAAGTTTATGTATGTGTTCCTCAGTTAGGCAGTACGTTAGTCGACCGATGGTTCAGCCTGTGGAGGAGCTTTTGCGCTCGCCTTGTAGTCACGCAGCAACATGGTTTTATTTTTTTTATTCTTATTTTTATTATTATTATTATTACTATTATTATTATTATTATTGCGGTGACACGATGCATCAAACTGTGATATATCAAATGCTTGCTGTGCAGAGATCAGAAAAACTCGTCCCATAGAGCTCAGGCAACCAAAACAGTCTCTTTGGCGTTTATTAAAATTTCAATGGACACAAAATGGAAAGCTACTAAAGCCACATAAATTAAATCTAAATCAAATTTAGCAGCATTGGTATCTTTAATAAACAAATGTTAAATTTCTGTATCTGTGTTAAAATGTTACCATTTATGGGGCCCCTGAAGGCCTGGGGGCCTTAAGCACCTGCTGACTCAAGTTGGATTTAACAGAAGTGCAAATAATTTATATTTTTTTAATAGTACTTTTTTGATTTGCTGTTTTTAAGACTATAGTTGTGGTTTTAAATAGTATTTCACTGGTGATGTTATCTGGTAATATTTTACATTTCTTGTTTACTTAACATCTTTTAATACAAAAACACATTGGGCTGCCACTGGACCGCCTCGGACCCCGACCACTGGGCTTAACAAGTTTTCTTGCAGAGAAACCCTGCTTAGAAAATTGTGATTTCGTTCATTTCTATTTTTAATAAATTTGCAAAATATCTGAATATTTTTCCACATTAGAGGGGCATTTTTCTATTTTTCAAAATTGCATTTGTGCATATTATGAAATATGTGATTAAATATTTTTAGTTTTAATAACAAAATATATGTATAATTTATATACCAGAAAAAAACATGCAGCTCCACATGACATCTTTTGTACCATGTTATTTGAACTTTGTGTTTTATTAGATCATCCACTTTCTAAGGACCAGAGCTCACCCTGTCCTGCTCACACAGGTATTGTTGGCTCACTTTTCAAGAAAGAAATGATGTCCTGCTGACATTTTAAGGCACCACACAGGCCCTTTATTTTGCATGCATGTGTTTCAGACCCCAGTGCTGCCTCCAACTATAACAGACCAGATCAGACTGTGGGAGCTCGAGAGAGATCGGCTGCAATTCACAGAGGGTGAGTGTGAGACCTGTCTGAGCCCAGGGAACTGTTAGACAAAATAGAACTATTCTTTACTGTTCCACAGTGGGGAAAATTCAGTGGAACAGCAGCAAAGTGACAGATAATCAAAGCATGTAGAGTCACACAAAGATAAAAAGATTTTTTTAAAGTTAACATACTGTATAGCCAGGACAAAATTGTAATCGTGATTCTGCCCTGTTGGGCTCTAGGGCTGGGCCACATCATGTCATTCACAATGATACTGGTATCAAAAACCTGCTAGTAAAGATGTAGTTGTAAAGATGAAGGCAAATAGGGCTATACCGCCATAAAAACAAAGAAGAAACTGGATTACAGTCTGGACTTCACTGAACCAATTCTATTGCAGATAGAATTAGCTAATTTTATCTAATTCTAGAATTAGCTAGTTATCATAGTAATATAGTAGACGCAGTAGTGTAATGGCAGCTGCAGCTCCCGTACCGCCGTTATCTGGTTGCACGGAGTTCCAAGTACACCTCGCTGCAGCAAACAGTAAGGGGCGGGGCCAGACCACATGGCTGACCAATACCATATTTGGAAATGGGACCGTTGCACTCTGGTCTTGTGTGAAATTCTGTTCCTCTCCTGGGATCTTGGAGTATGCCAACTAGAGGTTGTGTACAAGACAATTGTTGAGCGTTTTCTAACTTTTCAACTCCCCACTTGGTATGGTCACATGAGCTGCAGAATAAAAGACAAGCTTTTAAGAATACTTTCAAGGCAGGTAAAATAAATCTACCCTTGACATTATGTTTTTAATGGGGAAACTTGCAAACTCAGCATCAGAGTAACTATTTATCCAACTGTATGCTGACTCCTCTTCTAAGTTCTTGTAAGAGAACAAGGGATGGTATTGAGCTCATAACCTGGACACAACTAGCTCAGAATGTTGTTTTTTTTCCTTCTTTTTTTCTCTTTCAGGAGTGCTCTACAATCAGTTCCTGTCCCAAGCAGACTTTGAGGTGCTGCGAGACAGAGCTCAGGTTGGAACGTACTTTCTGACAAATAATGCCACCCTGTTTCAGCTTGAAAAATATTCAGCAGCTGACAAGTATTCCTCTGGGTATTTAGTCAACTGTCACATATGGGGGAATTTTTCTGCCATAATTAGAGAACACACATTTTCAGTCTGAAAGCAGGATTACATGTCTTTCTTTTCAAAACTTTTAATACTTTGCTTACATTTTCATTTCCTGAAATGAAAATGTAAGCTTAAATTATATTTATCCAGATAAATTTTAAATTATATTTATCTAGATATTTATATTTAGATAAATATAAATATATATATTTAGATAGATGTTGTAACCTGGTTGATCAGAAGGCTGTTAGCGATCAGTAGCTAACAGTAGCACACTGCTGGCAGATGTTTAGTGTCCTATGGAGCAGAAAGCTGAGGTTGTTGTTTCTCTCTTCTCCAGTGGATGGCGCAGGTTGCTACAATTATTAGTAGCGACACACGCACACCTGCTAGAATTAAACAAACTCACCCAGTGCAACACTTTCATTCTATTGGTTGATAGGTTGCCAGTTGACGGTGCATTTTTGTTCCAAAAGCAAGCAGAAAATGTTTCGCAAGCAAGCAGAGAGCTTTGCAAGAGTATGAAAAGTTTTGAGTACATTACAAGTTTTGAGAAAAAAGACATGAAATCCTGCTTTCAAAATGAAAATGTAAGCATTAGTATTAAAAGTTTTGAGAACAAAAGACATGTAATCCTGCTTTCAGACTGAAAATGTGTGCTCTCAAATAATGGCAGAAAAATTCCCCCATAGTCACAGACCAACATACTGTTTGTAATGAGTTATTCCAATCTCAAAATTTAGCTGAAGCTACACAGAAATGATTTGAGACAGCAAGGTATATATTCTGTAATGTCCCAGTCAAAGCCCAGACCTGAATGCAATAGAAAAAATGGCTGTCAGTTTCATTATATTGAAAACTAAATGAAATTAGTTTTCATTTTGACATTAAGGGCTTTTTGTAAATTTTTCATAAAACCATTTCACAATCAATTTGATTGAATGTGATTGATTTGTAACATCCTGGTTTTCTGCTGTTCTGATGCTGTTTAATCAAGCTGTCATTGTGCAGGGTTTGGGCTGTCTGGTGTGGCAGGATGTGGCTCACAGGGTGATGGTGGTGACATCCCAAGGACACAGCGAGGTCAAGAGGTTCTGGAAACGACAGAGGTCTCACATATAGCCAGAGGAAGCTGCTCATGGAGCAGTGACCCCGCATATGTTTACTACTGTCAGTTTGGAATCTTGTACATTCTCTCACGTTTTTTTTTATTAAATAAATTAATCATATTTGTTGATTTATTTTTGTGGATTTCTGTTGTAGGAATTTTGCTCTATTATTAAATCGTGCCTCTATTTGATAAAGGAACTCTCTGGCCATTTCAAAACTATATTACAAGCATGTTAAACAAAACCTGGCACTTGTGATGCAAAGCAAATTATTGTCATTAAACAGTTTTACAATTGTAAAATTGTAAAACTATATACCATATTTTCCGCACTATAAGGCACACCTAAAAACCTTCAATTTTTTCAAAAGCCGAGAGTGCGCCTTTTAATCCGGTGTGCCTTATATATGGACCAATATTGAGCCACAACAGGTCTCGCAACTACGGTAAGCAGCCGCCGACTTCATTTTCCCCCGTAGAAGAAGAAGCACGCAGTGCATGCTGGGTTTTGTGTAAAGACCCTAAAATGGCTCCTATTAAGAGACACGCTTACGACGCAGAGTTTAAGCTCAAGGCGATCAGTCACGCAGTAGAACACGGGAAAAGAGCAGCAGCGGGAGAATTTAACATGAACGAATCAATGGTGTGGAAGTGGATATATATTGTGATTGCACTAACGTTTGATTTACCGTAACAGTATCAGACTGTTTTTTACATGTTTATTGAATCAAGGAAAAGTTCCCCTCCACTATATGTTATACCTTGCTATTGTTAAAGGATAAACTGTGTCACGAAAATACCACGTCACTTACTTTACCTTGGGGAAAATAATAAAACAGCTGTTTATTCATTTTGGGAATGAACGGAGTTTTCAGAACGCTGGTTTGTAATCTATTAATAAAGTTTGACTGACCTATCTGACCATTTTGTTGACATTCCTTTTAGCGCAGTTCCATCTAATGAATGCATAACGTAACCCCAGCCTCTACTGTAGCGTCTATTCTATGCGCCTTATAATGCGGTGCGCCTTATAGTGCGGGAAATATGGTAATTGTAAAGTTGTACAATTTTACAATTGTTAAACTGTTTAATGACAATTTATTTGCTTTTAATAGAGCAAATAATTTTGCTCTATTATTAAATCGTGCCTCTATTTGATAAAGAAACTCTCTGGCCGTTTCAAAACTATATTGCAATCATGTTAAACAAAACCTGGCACTTGTGATGCAAAGCAAATTATTGTCATTAAACAGTTTTACAATTGATCTTACTAAGATTTAGATTAATCTAATCTTAGTCTGATTAGATTAAGATTTCACATTCTTAATCTAACCAAACTAAGAATGTGAAATATTCACAGTTTTATTTAAAAAATGAAGTTCACATTTATTACACACAGTAACGTTGTGGCTGGAGTGGCACGGACACATCAACTGGACAATACCTCAGATTCTCTTTGGGGTTTGCTGGCCAACCAGACACAGGAACACCATGGTCACTGTGTGGGCCAGTATGAAAAAATCAAATTAGCATCTCCATCCAGCTTGTCAGCAGAGGGAAGCATGAAGTGCTCTGAAATGTCTTAGGACAGCTGCATTGACTTCAGAAATCCCAGTGGACCAGGACCACTAGATAAAATGTCACCCAGTCATCAGGAACTGTGGAGACTTTTGGACCACTGAGTAACATTCCAGTTCATTTCTACTTGGACTTTTTCAATTTGTAGTTATGTTTAGTGATTTGATGATGTGGTTTGAACTTCAGGACCACCGTAGGGATGCCCTCAACATAGAGCTAACGGAGCAATTCTATTGTGTTGATGAGAATTTTGGTTCTTCTCAGAGAGCTGACTCAGCTTCTTTAAGAGCCGAAGAACTCTTTGGGCTTTTAATTTATCATCTGCAGCCTCATATTTTACTATAATTTGGCAAATATCAATGTTTTGCATGGTAAATCCTTTTGCATTCATTGTTCCCTATATGAGAAGTCTTATACGTTCTTAATTATATGTATTTGTTTTGTTACATAAGCACACATTCGTACTTTTTAAATCAAAATGTTAATTAACAAAGACAAATGAACAAAGCACCACAACCAAATCTACAGAACATGATGATATGACTATCATCAGCCTAACGGCATAATTGCCTAAAGACTTAGGCAATTATGCCGTTAAGCTGACAATATAGCATTAATTTTCAGTCAGGAGTTTCTTCACTTACAGGTGTAAATTCTATTTATGGTTTTTGTACACACTCCTCACTGCTGGGGGATGGACTCTATAAATAAATAAATAAATGTATGTATGTACGTACGTACATACAGTATATATACGCATACAAACATATATAGACATATATGTATGTATGCGTATATATACTGTATGTACGTACGTACATATATATACGCATACATACATATATAGACATACATGTATGTATGCGTATATATACTGTATGTACGTATGTATATATATATATATATACATATATATATATACTGTATATATATATATATATATATATATAGTATATATATACAGTGCAGACCAAAAGTTTGGACACACCTTACTATTTATAAGGCAAGAAATCCCACTTATTAACCTGACAGGGCACACCTATGAAGTGAAAACCATTTCAGGTGACTACCTCTTGAAGCTCATCAAGAAAATGCAGAGTGTGTGCAAAGCAGTAATCACAGCAAAAGGTTGCTACTTTGAAGAAACTAGAATATAAGGGGTATTTTCAGTTGTTTTACACTTTTTTGTTTAGTGCATATTTCCACATGTGTTATTCATAGTTTTGATGCCTTCAGTGTGAATCTACAATGTCAATAGTCATGAAAATAAAGGAAACTCATTGAATTAAAAGGTGTGTCCAAACTTTTGGTCTGTACTGTATATACAGTACATGTATGTATGTATATATCTATGTATGTATGCATGTTTGTATATATATATATATATATATATATGCAGCCTGCCACCCCCCTCCCCCTCCCCACAGATATAGTGTTCTTTTAAAGAACTGTTAGAAAAAGAAATTCAGGATTCAGGAGAGTCATCATTTAGCGTTTCATCCGTGTTTGGAGGTTTCCCTCTAGCTGTGTCAAAGGCCGCCTTAACTTGAAGATATGTATTTAAAACGGATCTGTAGAGCCTACTGAAAACTAATTTGACCCAGCTGCTCAAAACACTAAGTGTGCACAGAGCAGCATATACTTTTGCTCGAAATGAACTGACACAGGTGGAAATATTTGTTTTGGTTGTGTCAAAGGCAATCCTGGTTCTTGTTGAGGTTTGATTTAAAAAATATGCAAGATATCTCCCAATTGACTGAAATACTTCAGCAACAAATGTGAAGGAGACATCGAAACCATCCTGGCAGCCTTGAACTATTGCCAGACTGAAGTCAAAACTTAGCTCAAGGACTCTGTCAAGTAAACGAACTCGTTCATCTTGTAGCCTAAAGAACATCAATTCAGTTCTGTCTCTGACTGCTTGGAAAATTTCCATGATGTTTGTTAGGGCAATGTTAGTATAAGCAATGAGTCCTGTTCTGACAGCATCTATTCTATCTCTGACTCTGCTTAAGAACTGTACCACTCTGTTTTGAATGCTTGAATATCTTTCTTCTATGTCATTGAAAACGATCCTTAAATAAGAAATGAATGATGTAGCGATCTCAGAACCAAGGTGACAGATTCTCTCAACTACAAAAGAAAAACATTCTTTTATTGCAGCAGAGATGTTCCATTCAAGCAACTCATTTCTGATTCTCATTTGAGCTGTGTTTAAAAAACTTGCAAATCTGATTCTTGTTGTTTGAAATGTGGCCACAATAATGTTTCTTGCTCGGTTTAAAAATTGTGACATTTCTTTGCAAGCTTTGCCAAAAATACTTTCAATGTATTTGAAAATCTTCCATGGCCATTTCAAGTTCTGAGCAGGAGGTTCTGGTTCAGTTTGATCCCTGGACATTTGCTGGTCATCATCATCATTTTGAGACTCATCTAGACAAACAGCAGCACACATAAAGTTAGAAGAAAGCTTGGACACCAGATTCTCTTGTTTCACATTTTCCTTTTGTATAACTGTGAGTCTCTCAGTTTGCTCATCCCTGTGGTTTGTGGTCTTTGCTGTAGTTTGTTGGTCCTTCTGTTTTCCTGATTTTTTATTTACTTCACAAGAAGAGGAATTAATCACCACAACATCATCTGTTGATGAACTTCTTCCATCCCTTGGTTTGACACTAGTACCCACTATTTTTTTATTCCCACTATCTATTTCTTTGTAAGTTTGAGAAGTGATAGGGCATCTAGCAGCCTGGTTTGGACATGTCCTGGTTCCTTGTTGAGAAAGGAACTCTGCAGAGTTCACAACCAATAACAGTGGACATGCCTGCTTCTGTCTGAATCGAAACCGGTTCCAGCTTGGATTCATGAAGTCCGCCAAGGAGACTGGAGGCAAATTGATCTCAAAAGCATTAAGTTCAGTTTGTGTCAAAGGTGATCTAGTTTCAGATCCTATATGTCCTCTTTTCTGATTCTCTATGTCAGTCATTGGCCCTCCTGTGGCAAATCTTCTGGTTTTCTCCACTAAGCCCATCCTGGTTATTGTGGAGCAGTTATCCTGCTGCGTGTTAGGACAGAAAGAGGTCAAGCTTCCAATTTTCTGCTGAACCCCATAATTCCTTAAGGCACTGAAGTCAGTGTTGAGTCTTAGATTGGACTCAGTGGCATTGTAAAATCCCAGTCCAGCTCCAATGAGGTTTATAGCTCCAGATATGTAACTCATTTTGTCAGATCTTTGGCTTAAATTCACCTCAGGAATCCTTTCTGGAGCAGAGAAAATTATCTTAAATATTCCAAAGTAAATGTACCTGAGTTGCTCACTTGGTGAAGAAGTTGATGCAAATGATGCCAACTGCAATAAGAAATTAGAGTTGACGTCACAATGTAAAGCCGCTCACGTATCTAGCCATGTCACAGCCTATTTTGAGTAGGTGTTAAATAGGCAAAAGGCAGCTGACGTTAGCAACGTCATCAATATCGTGAGTTGGAGCGGACTGCCCATTAGAGCGAATCGAACAGGTGGTTAAACGGAGCTACGGAAGCTGAACGTGAGCAAACCTGCAGCTTCCCGCGACAGTCCAGCGAAATTCTGTTCCCGTGTGTCGGGAGCGCGCACTGGAGCCAGAGAGGAGGATCCGATCCGGCCATTTTCTCGGCGCTTCTGATCGATTTGTCGACTCACATAATCATGTCAAGTTGTACCTTTCAGTTTAATCGAAAGCTGTTGTTAAAAGGCAACTATGAAAAAAAAAAAAACTCTATAAATAAATAAACATGGTCTGATGTGTGGTTCTTACACTGTTTCGTGTTTTATTTTTAATCGGCGAGAGAATCAGTCTTTTTCCAACTTTTGTCATGTTCACTTTAGTCGGTCAAATAAAAGTCAATCACTAAATACTGTTTTCCAACACATTGTTTGTATTTATCATTTTTAATTGCTGATATAAAAGTATGGAAACTAACTGATAGCAGGACTTGAAAATAGACTTCCTGAAAGGTGCGAGTGCAAACTTTCTGGAAAATCCCATTCCAACATGTGTCATACTAAAATATTCCAGATTACTGAAAGATATTTATGAGGCAGGGATTAACCAATCATCTTGAAACATATGTGGCTCAATCATAATATCCACACACAACTATCACTGATAATTTGTAAACATTTGGTCTACCTGGGGGAACCAAATATTTCAACACTCTGAAATAATTTGTTCCCCCTCCTTATCATGGGAGCTAATTATTTTTTCTTCACAAACTCCTTAAATGTGTTTATTCCTCTCATCATGAGCATCAAATCATGTGGAATTGGAAACAGTTGCTCTTATTAGCCAAAGTTATGAAGGGGGAACCAAATATTTCAGCTGTCTGAAATAATTTGTTCCCCCTCCATAACACGGAACTAATTTAATTTATCAGAATATTGGATGTTGCATCTAGTAACTTTTGAAACTTTGGTTCTTTCCATCCCATATTCACCTCATATGGTGGGCTTCCCACAAATGTCTGAGGAAGCCACCTGAGGAAGCCACACACAGAAATTAATAATAAAGCTTGACACACTTGAAAGCATTAAATTCAGTTTCTGTCAAAGGTAATCTGATTTCACATATTTCCTATATTTCCTCTTTTCTGATTGTCTATGCCATTCATCAGTCGCCTGGGGCAATATTATTTGTACTGACTAACTGTAACCGTTATTTTTCTTTAGACCAAAGCATTTAATATTGGTCAGGCTAAATTAATGTGACAAAAGTTAGAAAAGGACTGATTCTCTTGTCAATAAAAAAAACCACACAAAACCTTGTAAGAAGAATCCCAAAGGTTTATTTATTTATTTATTTTAGAGTTTTGTTGGGGGGTTTTTTAACAGCAACTGTTGATATGATTATGTGAGTTGTTTTACTGAGAAATCAATCAGAAGCGCCGTGAAAATGATTGGATCCACCTCTCTGGCTGCAGTCTGTGCTCCCAGCACAGGGGGAAATTGATCTGGCAGTCACAATGACTACCAGCCAGTGACTCTAACCTCCACCATCATGAAGTGCTTTGAGAAACTGGTTCAGAGTCACATCATTTCTTGTCTGCCACCCAAACTCGACCCCCACCAGTTGCATACAGAACCAACTGATCTTCGGAGGATCCCATCGCTACCGCTCTGCACACCACATTGACACATGTGGAACAGCAAAGGAGCTAGGCGAGGCTGCTCTGCCTGGACTTTAGCTCAACTTTTAACACCATCATTCAGAGGAGACTGGTGAGGAAACTGGGGGAACTGGGTCTCCCCCAGAACACCTGCTGCTGGATCACGGACTTCCTGGCAGACCGCTCCCAGAGGGTGAGAGTAGGATCCCACCTGTCCTCAGCACTGACCACCAGCACCGACTTTCCACAAGGCTGTGTGCTAAGTCCCCTACTCTACACCCTGTACACCCTTGACTGTAGCCCCACCCACCTTAACAATACCACCATACAGTTTGCTGAAGATACCAGAGTGGTGGGGCTCATCTCTGGAGGGAGATGAGACCGCATACAGGTGGAACAACTGTTTATCTGGTGCATCACCTACAACCTCCGTTTGAACACCTCCAAGTAGAAAGAACTGATTGTCGACTTTAGGAGTGTAAACATTCGGCCCATCACTATAAATAGGCAGAGGGTGGAGATGGTGCCAAATTTCAGGTTCCTGTTTATCTACATCAGTGAAGACCTGGAATGATAACTCCACTTCAGTCCTGAAGAAGGCACAGCAGAGACTGAACTTCCTGAGGATTCTCAGGGAGAACAACGCGACAACTGGGCTCTTGGTGTCTTTCTATTGCTGCTCTGTTCAGTCGGTGTTGAACCATGGCGTATCGCTGTGGTTCTCCAGCTGCACTGCAGCAGAGAAGAAACAGCTCCAGACGGTCATAAACGCCGTCCACAGATTGATTGGCTGCCCTCTTCCAACCCCAGAGGAGATCTACTGGACTCACTGCCTCCAGAGATCCTTGATGATGCAGCATCAAGGACCCCTCACACCGCTCCGGCCATCACCTCTTCAGACTTCTGCCCTCATGGAGTCGTTTCAGGGCAATAAAGTCAAGGACAAAAAGACTAGAAAACAGTTTCTACCCAAGAACTGTTGCTGCTCTGCACACATCTAGTCCATCTAAAACCTGATTTATTTATTCCAGCACATGCTAGCATCATAGCTAACAAGCTAGCTATTTTGTCTTGGCTAGTTTGGTAATACAGCTTAATACTGGATTAAGCCTTCGAGGTCAGTTTTCATGCTACTTAAAATGACTAGTAACATCAGTTCAGGGCCGGCCCAAGCCTCCATGGGCCCCTGAGCAAAATTTGGTTTTGGGGCCCTCTAGCTCTGCTAATGATGTGTATTACTGTAGTCAACAGTCAGATATGTATGTATATATATATATATATATATATATATATATATACAGTACAGACCAAAAGTTTGGACACACCTTTTAATTCAATGAGTTTCCTTTATTTTCATGACTATTGACACACTGAAGGCATCAAAACTATGAATAACACGTGGAAATATGCACTAAACAAAAAAATGTAAAACAACTGAAAATACCCCTTATATTCTAGTTTCTTCAAAGTAGCAACCTTTTGCTGTGATTACTGCTTTGCACACACTCTGCATTTTCTTGATGAGCTTCAAGAGGTAGTCACCTGAAATGGTTTTCACTTCATAGGTGTGCCCTGTCAGGTTAATAAGTGGGATTTCTTGCCTTATAAATAGTCATGAAAATAAAGAAAACCCATTGAATTAGAAGGTGTGTCCAAACTTTTGGTCTGTACTGTATATATATATATATATATATATATATATATATATATATATATATATATATATATGAATTGGCAGGTCAGAAGTTTTAATTATTGTTGTCAAATGTTATCAAACACGTTTTGAAGGCAAAAAAACTCAGAAATATACAGAGCCAACCACGAGAATCATGACATTGTTTGTCTGTTGTATTACATGTTTTGACCAATTGAGTTCAATGTTGTTTGCATAAGACAACTGATCACAGTGCTTTCAAAGTTAAATGTGTATTGTTATATGACTATGTATTTTTAGCTGGTGTTTTGTTAACTGCATTTTTCTTCTGGCAGCTCAGTGGTTTCATTGGGAAAAGAGCAGCCTCTGCAGTCTTCCCAGAAATCCTTCTGTTTTAAAAAAGCACAAAAACCTCATCCTGACTGGTTGATCAAGCGATAAACAGGTGAGAACAAGACTACTACTGCAAAGTCTAATCATCAGAGTTTGTAATCTTTTAAAAAAAAATTTATTCAAGTGCTTTGCACCACAAACACCATAATATATAACAAGATTTAGTCAACAGAAAAACACACCAACTTACAAAAATAAGAGAAAAAAGAATAAATACTTAAATAAATAAAATAATTATAATAATAAATAAATATGTCTACACATCATTGCCAGGCTGTAGTGAAACAATTAGTTAGCAGCAAAAACACACAACATAAGTGATATAAAAATGTCATATCTTAATAAATGGTTCTGTAGCCTGGATGTCTGAACATATCAGACATTATTTTTCTAATAGGCCTTTTTGTCACTCACTGGTTGATCTGTATATGTAAAACTTACAAAACAAAAGTTTCTTTTGGTTCTATGCAACAGGGTCAGTTCTACTCTGCCACCACATGTATGTTCATGTCATAATTTACTGCCCTCTTCAAGCTCTCTTTACAAGGCAAAGACACCAAAATAAGTCTTCCCTGCATCTTCCTCGAGTTTCTCAAGCATCTTCTCTTCCATAACCGTCTTCAGTCTGTCCCCACTCTTTAAGTCGAATACTGCTCCCATATATACTGCAGTGAACCGGCTTCCAGCTGAGTCTGGATCCTTACTGGCTGTACCCTGGCACACAGTACGAACTGAATGCAAGAGGGTCCGATAGGAACTCTCATCATTAGAGCCAAATGATCTGGACCAGCGTTTCACTGTGTGACTCAGGTGGATCATGTGATTGGAAGTAAGGTCATCAGCATTGCTGCTGCAGCTTACTCTGAACGACGCCTGGCTGTAAACAAAGTAGAGGCCATTATGAGGAATCAAAATCTCATTGTCTTTTAGTTCTAGACCTCCTTGAGAGTGTGCCTGGTTCACTTTGCTCATCCACTTCACTGACGTATTTATGGCGGGGTCGTGTTCTCCTGTTTAAAACACAGGCATGAAAATGAACATGAATATCAGGTAATTGCACTTATAATACCCTCCTGTAGACAGTGAAAAACTACCAAACATAAATTTAATTATGGAGATAAAACCATAAAAAATCTCTTTGTATCATTTATATAAATAAACAGAATTATACATATTGTTTGCCTCTGGTTTTAATGTAGCTGTAGACTGCACTTTGCAGTTTGTTCTTACCAGGCTGTGCCCCTGCCCTTGACCTGGAGGGGCAGGAGCACAATGAGCAAAACACCGTACAACAAAATAACAACAACCCATATTTATCAAGAATCTAATATTAATTTGGATCATAATATGTCAATGTCATGTGGGGATAATCAAAGCAAATTTAGTCTATGTTTTCCCTGACTGGTATAGTGTTGCTGACTGTGCTGGAGGATTATGTTGATCTGAGACAGACCATAGGAGAGAAGGTTGCTGGTTATGAAGCATGTTATGAAACAAGTAAATTTACTGCTATTTTATTTAATAGACCTTAATATCTGACTGTTTAATCTTCATTGCAACTTTGCTGCAGGCTGCTTTAAAGATAAAAAAAGCTCAGAGGGGTTAACTCTACATAATTTTCTATGTAGGCATCTCTAAGAGATCTAGAATTGTAAGGTTGAGAGAAATTTCTGCTACAGTGTCTTCATTGGTCGACCTAAAAAATTTTTGTCAAAGGTCTACATACAGTCTAGGGCCCCTATAAATGCTTGAATTGTAACACAGATCATAGGTCTAAAACTTTAGCATTTGTTTGTTGAGAATGACAATGCTATTAATTTTTATTTAATGGTTTTGGCAGAGAAAAAAACGTACATTTAGGAATTAATTAGGAAGTTTACTTTGTCTAACCCTAACCCTAAGTACAAAAAAATCGTATTGATAGATTGATTGTTACCATGGCTACAATCTGATGCTATCTTTAATCTTTATGTTTGAGCTCAGAGCTTGAGTTCACAAATACATCACAGTAAATAAGGAGGAACTAGAGCTGCTCCGCTGCGCTGTACATCTCTCTACTGGATGCAAGGGACCTATGGAGATTTCATTTATAAGGCAGTAACTGGGACAGACTGTCAGACAAAGCTTTTCTGTTTACTGACTGTTCAGTTTGTAATAAGCGCCACAGAGACTGTTTTGGTTGCCCGGGCTTCATGGATATATTTTTTATGATCTGCAGTGCAAACTGCGAACCTGCCTGATAGTAACGTTAGATTAAAGTGAAGCAGAGAACTAAAAGGTGCGTCGGATTCGCGGTGACGGTCATGTTACCGTTTCTTTATATCAGGATATCTGATTCTGACCCACAGCAGTGAGACTGACTCAGGCTGCCTGGAGCGAACCGGGCATTTGGTCCAGCACTGGAGCAGAATGATAACATTAAAGTCAGAAGTTTTCTCTGCAGCTGAGCCATCTCTGTGTTTAGGGGTGAGGAGGATTTTGTCCTGCTATTGTGAGGACAATTATGAAAATAAATGAAATCTTCAACATCAGACCTACGTTTTAATTTACAAACAAGTGTATGTTGAAAAAAATATTCTTGCCCATAATCTGACAGAGGGCACAGTTCCCCTCCCTCATCCTGACCTGGTGTCTTAACGACATGGAGGCAGAGGAACTGAGAATCCATTCAGTCATTATTAGACCAACGGCAGCCAGAGTAATTTGTTTAGATAAATTGCTCTGTTTAGCTAAATACTATTGTCCAGATTAAAAATGTAATAAAAAATAAATACATTATTGAAAAGAAAACAAAAAATAAAACAAAACAAAAAACCCCCAAAATAGCACTTAGGGCATCAAGGGTAAAAGCAGCATGGGATCAAGCCTCCTCCAGCCCCCCCTCACACACACACACACACACACCCACACACCCCCACACACACACACACCTGCAGGTGCCTGGTCCTTACCTTCTAGATGAATGGCTGCCCTCCTGTTTGAAATTTGTCTTAAGGCGTGATGAAAAGCTGTAAAATCAAAGGAAAAAATGTCAACCCTCTTCTGGATGCAAAATAGCATTTTTCTGGGACATTATCCCTTTAAGGAACAAATCTCTATGTAACAAAATAATACATAAAAGTTCAGGTATATAATATTTACTTGTAAAACATAGATTAGACAATAGATGCTGTTGTTAACTACAACTTCATAAAAGTTCAATGTGTTAAAGAATTAAGGAGAACTACCCACCAGAGCTTCCCTCATCTGATCCTTCACTCTGTGTCAGAAGACAGAGAAAGAGACACTGTTAGCTTTGGTGGGATCAGATGATGTAGTAACTATTTGTTGCAGGCCTCTGACCCTTATTGAAGACAACACTCACCTTGACACGAGCATTAGAGAAGAGGAAAACAGCACCACCAGTAGCAAGGCAGAGAGTGAAAGCCATCAGGGCCAAGGTAAGTCTGGACACTTGAAATGTTTTGACTCTCGTGGATGTCTGAGTCTGATCACTTGTCCCTGTGCTGGCATCTGCATCCAGTAACACCTTGAATTCACTCTCCATTGTTCTGAGTAAGTTATTGCTTTCAATCCAAGTCAAACTGTAAATGTATGATAAGAGGATTCCTCTTCTTCTACTTACCTGACATTGTGAGACTCTCTTTTAAGCTTTTTTAGCTTGTGTTGGTGGAAACTCCAGTGATGTCACTCATCATGAATAAGTGGAGAGCTGATAAGGAAGAGACCCAGAACCTGGGAGGCTCATGTGGACCAGAACACGCCTACACAAACCTCTGACTGAGTTATACCTAAACCACACACACAGACCTGTGTCGCAACCATTTTACACCACAAAACAGACACACACAATTAGCAGAATCTAATACTTACTCTTTCTCGAGCACACACACACACGCACACACACCGTCATCAACAGGTGTTTAAAAACATCACAAAAACTTTGTGTCTGCATAAATTCTATCACAGTAGTAAAAATGAAGTCTTTCTGATGTTCTACTCAGAGAGAGAAATATGTCACTTCCCCAAAGTTTAAAATAGACAGACCTCAATGTAAAACTGTGACTCATCTAGAGCCTTCCTTTAATTCAGAGACCTGAAACACTCCTCCAGATAATACAACAACATTTTAGTTACCACTATTTATCATACGGATATTGAGAAAAAAAACCTCAGCATTTCAATTTGTATAATATGTACTGTATACAGTATGCAAGCTGTGTGTGTGTATGTGTGTGAAGGGGGTTTCCCCCTTCACACACACACAGTGAACAAGTACTTTCTATAGTAGGAAATACTTTTATCTATTGTAGGAAGCATTTGTTCCCTGTGTGTGAAGGGGGAAACACCCTGAGAACGGTTGTATAGAAACTCAGTGAGGTCAGTGCTACATGAAGTCTCAGGTACTTGTGATCACAGAACAATTTAAGTTTAATTTGTGCTTAATGTTGTTGCTTGTATTCCATCTGCATCACATTGAAATGGCACGAAATAACTATAATATTATCAATCAAAATATTTTTCATAATTGACCAAAAAAGTTCTCAAATGTATCATGATTCTCCTCAGCATATTGAGGGATCAGAGCAGCTTTAAGAAAGGGATATTAAATTTGAAGTAACAGTTCATCTGTCCACATGTGACTTTCAACAAAAGTGTAAAGTTGTGCTTCATTTTATGATTATTTATTTTTCTTTATTTACCATAAAGTACAAATATTTTGTGAGGCGAGCAATTTGATTTTAATGTGTAACAGGCAAACACTGAATAAAATTACTACATTGTGAAAGGTTAACTTAAGGGTACAGGCTAAAGTTTCTCAATTATGAGCAAAACTTAGTTCTTATCATTGGTCTGGTCAGCTGTGGAGTTTAAATATTTGACAGAAAACGTAATGAGTCTGTCATAATCAGGTGAGTATGAATCTTTCATATTCACAGGAGTGAGTGTTTTGGAAGCTAGGACCAATCATTTTCTGCATTTATGGTCCAATGTCTGTGCTTTTTTAAATATATAAATCCATTTATGGAGACATTATAAGATAAAATGTTTAAATCAATCAATCAATCAATAAAATTTTATTTATATAGCACATTTCAGCAGCAAGGCATTTGAAAGTGCTTTACATCATATCAAACACAGAAACACAATGCAACATAGAATCAACAATCAAAACACGACATTAAGTCAGGTTCCAGCAATAAATTTGTAATTGACTGCATTTCAAATACAATCCTATACAGGTGGGTTTTTAGTTGAGTTTGCATCCATAGAAGGTTTACCTGTTACACTCCTACTGTGTTATATGGAACAAAATACCCATTGCTATTTTTATTCCCACTCACGCTCACAATCACACAGTTTAAAACGATGCAGACAGCATTTTAATGCTGTCTGCATCGTTAAATGAAGAATAAGAATTTGAAGAATAAGAATTTGTATTTTGCTGATCTTTTTATTATCACTGGCAATTGTCAAGACTTTGATCAATTTGATAATTGATAATTGATCAATTTGATCAATCATGAGGCCTGCCTCTGTCCTGACATATTTAACTTAATATGTCAAGATCTAAAGAAGAGACAGTTGTCACTCACAGGTTCTCTGGTCAGCTTCATGTCTACACGTCAAAGTCACCTTCAGTAAAACATGGAATACCAAACTGTTAACTGACAGGGACTGCATGGCTCTCAAAACAGAGTTAGAATAAAATAAATACATGGATAAAAGTAACAGACATTGGAAATAGTTCTAGTAAAACACATTACATCCATGACAACTGTCTGCAGAACGATTGCAAATCTTACTGACTACAGGGTGAACTGTTATCCTACAGCCATACTTCAGTCAGTATTTTAGACAATTTACTCTTAGTGGATATGATAATAAAATGGTGATTGTTAACATTTTACATGCAACAAAGATTCAGGTGATCTTATTATTAAGCTTTCTATTAGTTCATGTGAAAAAAGAAACCAAGAATCAAATGACCTTGCAAAAGTCCCCATCAGAGGACAGAAATTTTACCAAATAACTCAGAACCGCAATAAAACAGCTGATGACTGCTTGCACAACTTTAAAAGTTTAGGCACAATGAGCTGTGCAAATATGATTGCACAATCCAGAGATTTACATCTGTCATTTTATAATGCAGGGCTCACAGCAGGAACAGTGATACACAGAAAGGTCATAAAAAAATATATCGGGAAGAAATTGGTCAGGACGGACAGATTTCTGATATGCACCAGTAGCTGTAACACTAAAAAGTCAAAAGAGAGTCCAAGAAACATGGTTTACAAAACGTGACCAGGCACATACATGGTAGACTGCTGTCAGTTCATAAGTAACGCACACATATTATGTTCATGTTGTAACATACAGTGGATATCTGAAGTATTCAGATCCCTTTAAGTTTTCACTTTTTGTTTCACTGCAGCCATTTGCTAAAATCAAATAAGTTCATATTATTTCTCCTGAATGTACACTCAGCATCCCATCTTGACAGAAAAAACAGAAATGTAGAAAGTTTTGAAAATGTATTTAAAAAGAAACACTGAAATATCACATGGTCATGAATTTTCAGACCCTTTGCTGTGACACTTAAATTTAACTCGCATGCTGTCCATTTCTTCTGACCCTCCTTGAGATGGTTCTACTACAGCTGGAGTCCAATGAAGAAACTGTGTTTAATTTAATTGATTGGACTTGATTAGGAAAGGCACACACCTGTCTCTATATAAACTCAGCTCACAGGTCATGTCAGAGCAAGTAAGAATCATGAGGTGTAAGGCCAAGGAGCTCAGAGACAGAATTGTGGCAAGGCACAGATCAGGCCAAGGTTACAAAATAATTTCTGCAGCAGTCAAGGTTCATAAGATCACAGTGGCCTCCATAGTCCTTAAATGGAAGGAAGTTTGGGACAACCAGAA
The DNA here is from genome assembly GCF_003331165.1 of Xiphophorus hellerii. NCBI lineage: Eukaryota > Metazoa > Chordata > Actinopteri > Cyprinodontiformes > Poeciliidae > Xiphophorus > Xiphophorus hellerii. The sequence continues at coordinate 26,097,913 of NC_045684.1, forward strand.
CTCATCCTAGACCTGGCCGCCCAGTTAACTGAGCAATCATGGGAGAAAAGCCCAAAGGTCACTGCAGCTGAGCTCCAGAGATGGAGATGGGAGAAAGTTTCACAAAGTCAACTATCACTGCAGCCTTCCACCAGTGGGGCTTTATGGCAGAGTGGCCCGACAGAACCTCTCCTCAGTGTAAGACATATGAAATCCTGCATAGTTTGCCAAAAAATACATAAAAGTTTCCCAGACTATGAGAAATAAAATTCTCTGGTCTGACTAGAAGAAGATTGAATTTTTTGGTGCTAACTCTAAGTGGTATGTGTGGTTTTCTCCACGCATGTGGTTTTTATGTGTGGAGGAAATCACACATACCAGGCTCAGCACCTGTCCAATACAAACTCAGCAGTGAAACATGGTTGTGGCAGCATTATGCTTTCGGAATGTTTTTCAACTGCAGGGACAGGACCACTGGTTGCAGTTGAAGGAAAGATGAATGCGGCAAAGTACAGAGAGATCCTGGAAGAAAACTTCTTCCAAAGTGCTCAGGACCTCAGATTGGGCCAAAGGGTCACCTTCCAACAAGACAATGACCAGAAGCACACAGCTAAAATAGCAAAGGAATGGCTTTGGAACAACTCTGTGACCATTCTTGACTGGCCCAGCCAGATCCCTGACCTAAATCCAATTAAGCATCTCTGGAGAGACCTGAAAATGGCTCCATCAACGTTCACCATCCAACCTGACAGAACTGGAGAGGATCTCAAAATCCAGGTGTGGAAAATCTTGTTGCATCATTCCCAAGAAAACTCATGAATGTACCAGCTCAAAGGGAGCTTCTACTCAACACTGGCCCTCAATACTCAGGGTCAGTATTAACTGAAGGTCAGTACTGATCCTATGCTCAAATTTGCAAAGTATTGATCCTTGCAAATTTCTACATTTCTTGTTTTTTCTGTCAAGATGGGATGCTGAGTCTATATTCATGGAAAATAATATGAACATTTTGATTTTAATAAATGTCTGCAATGAAAAAAAGATAACCACTATGTTTGTTTATTTTTTTCTGAATAAATACATAAAAGAGAAACTGTATCGAACTGTTTTGTAGAACAGTTGCTGTTATTTCATTGTTAAAATTATTCCAAATCTCTACTGTTTAAAACTGATTTTGTGCAGCTTCATGCTGCGTGGTTGTGACGTGGTTGAAATGAGTGAATAAAAAGGGGCGTGGCGTCGGCCGGAGAGGAAGACGCACACTGTCAGATCTGTGTAGCGGGAGATTTGACTTGATTAGATGTTTAAAACAAGTTAAAAAAAAATCAAAGAAAAGAGATAAAACAGCAATCAAAGTTCGTCCTAGATTCGCACCCAGGAAACGCCGCCCGGTGCAAGAGGACGCGACCGAGGGGGAAGAAAGACGCTCCTGGTGAGATCAGGACTTTACTTTTCCATTTGGGGATTTTTGGTGGTACCACTCTTTTTTCTTATTTTTTTATTTATTAATTTTTGGGGGGGGCGTGTTGACGTTTTGGATTTTTCATTTCGGATTGGGACTTTGGATTAAAACTGAGAAATACTCCAGGACTTTGTTTAGTTTTTTTGAGGATATGAAACTCCTTTGCGGACATTATTCTCTTTATAAAGAACGGGAAATTTTGGACATTTTATTATTTAGGTGTTTTTGCTGATATAAACTGAGTGATTTAAATCTATCCTATAATTATTTTTTGAGAGATTTTTGGTTACTGATGTATTTATCAGAATAACTATTATTATTTCTTAGTGTTGTGATTTTTTTTTATAAATCATTGTTGCTAAAAATCAACAAATTTCATATTGAGTGGTTGGATATTTATTTTCTTATCAAATTAAGTGGTGTAACATATTTACCTAATTCCTGTGGCAGATCCCCTTTGAGTATAATGTGAGTTCTGCTTTTAATCAAGCTGGATTTTACAGAGTGAAAGAGTGAAAAATTTAAAAAGACCTGAATACTTTCCATACATACTGTACCTCACTGTCATAAATGCTAATTCATTTTAGTTTGGTGATTTCAGTCATAAATGTCCCACTGTAAAATCTTATGATGCACCATCAGCATTGTCAAAAATGTCAAGATAATGCACTAATTCTTTCCTATTGATGAAAAAAAAAAATTTCTTCAAAGAACATCAATGGGTTTATTCAAATGCTGTAAACTGGAATCACACACACTGTCCACATAATCCTAACTGATTTTAAGCTTTAAAATATATATATATTGCTGTGATCCATGCATGAAAGTTACACTAAGATGGAGCTTTTTGAGAAGATGTGTAGGAAGTCCATCAAAATGAATCATAAAACACTGGTATTCCATTATTGTATGAATTCAAATGTTAGTGTAAGATTGAGTAAACATACTTTTCCAGTGATGTGTAGGAAGTCCATCAAAATGAATCATAAAACACTGGTATTCCATTATTGTATGAATTCAAATGTTAGTGTAAGATTGAGTAAACATACTTTTCCAGTGATGTGCCCCCCCTCCTACTGATGTAAGTAGGAGGGGGGATACCTGAGAGCAACACAGGAAGGATGTGAAAGAGATGTGTTATTTCCAGAATCTGCCCATCTTGTGGTCTCAGTTCACTTTCAAACACAGCTTCTTCCTTATTTTAAATTAGGATTTAAGTTGACTTGATAAAAAATCCCTTTCTGTTGTGCCACATCATGTTGCTTTTTCCTGTTTCTAAAAATGGTACAAGTAAAGTCCCACCATCTTAAAAAAAAGACCTGATACTCTCCCCAGAGTCACACAGGAAATTGCAGCAGATTTTCTCTTCTTCTCATCATCCTCTTCACAAAAACAATTCACAGCTTATCTGCAAATCATCTCAGGACACCTTACATTGACCAAAAAGGGAATATTTTTGTGAAGAAGATAAAAAGAAGTGAGAAAGTCCTGTTACATCTTGTGAGGCTCTGGGGAGAGGATCAAAATTAAAATCTAAATTCACGCAAACTTCCATTGATCCATTGTCCATCCCCGCTTATTCTTGCAACTAATGACTATTTAGAGTGACAATCCATTTTAACAGTTATGTTGTTGAGCACACATGCACATGCAAACTCTATCCAGGAAGACCACAAGCCAGATTCCAACCGAGGACTTTCTTGCTGCAAGGCAACAGTTCTATCAAATGGACAACCATACAGTCCATTAGGTAAACTTGTCTTTTAGTATTTGTTGTATACTCCACCTGCACAGTGGGGCTTTCATTAGCCTTGTTGCCTTGCAGGAAGGAGGTCCTGGATTAGAATATTCATGCGCATTTCTCTGTAGAGTTTGTCTGTTGAAACATGCTACTGTTTCTGTTTCACTGTTTAGTATCCTAATCAGTTAGAGTCCTAACTAATCAGTTAGTATCCTGACTGATCCTGAAGTCTCTGGTGGCATTTTTGGCAACAAACAAAAACTAATTATTGTGCATTTTTAACCACAGATTGCCACAATTTTGCATTTTGGCAATGAAAAACATTTAAAAATCCTTGTTTGCGCAATCATCTCCAGAGGATAAAAAAAGTCCGTAGAACAAAACCTACCCTCTTTTTCAGTTTGTTGAGATTTTTGAAGTTACTGGCTCTAATGACCCAACAGATAATGGCATAAGATATTCCTCTTTCCACCACAAATTAAAGACCATTTGCAGCATCTTATTATAAACACTGAAGGATTGAAGCTCCCATAAAACATATAATAGATGCTAAAGCATTTTTAGTTGCTGGTGGACTGGCTGAATTTGTTTTTTGTTTTTTTTACTTTTGACGTACAACTATATCTATGTTTGTTATGGCCCTGGGCCTTATGGGCTGGTTTACAGGTGTCTTGTTGTCTGTCTTTGTTCTCCTCCCCTTTACAGATGCTGCTGATTTGTTAATTTGGTTATTTCCTAGTGTGGAGGTACGGCGGGTAAAGCTTCCCTATCCCCTTTCTCTTCATCGGCTTGGGAGCATTCCATGGTTTCGAGGGGGTGACGGTCTGCTGGTCACCTTTATCGTGCCACTGGTTTTTAAAAGCATAGCAACCCAAAGCTACGCCTCCCGAAGACTAGGGATGAGTTTGTAAGCTTCTTCGCTAGGCAGTTAGCAGGGGCACACTGTGGATGGTCGCTTTTGAAGTTTTTATTGTGCATTGAATTGTCACTTGTTTGCAGTTATAAACCATGGATCAGGTTGAGGTTTTAATGGTTAAAACATCTTGGATATGTGTGCTAGGAGCAGTTAAGATCTTGCCTTGAGTGTCACATGGAAATGTGATCGGCACTTTTAGAAATTTTAAATTTGTTTGAGGTTGGTGTGTTGAAGCTTTGTCTAAATTCGTCTCCCCCTTTAATGGCGAGTGTTACTGTATTGTCCGGTGGGCAGTAAACGGACTTGTTCGAGCTTCAAGTTCAGTGGAAGGAAAAAGTGTGCTTTGTTCCTGGTTGTGAAATGACCATTCTGGTGGAGGAGTTGGCCCACGTTTTTGTTGGAATCCCATGAGAGTATGGTGCTGGACCATGCTGGGGTTGTTGTGGTTGTTGTGTTGTTGCTGGGGTTGTCCATGTTTTGTTGGTCATTATGTGATGAGGAGAATCCTGGAGAAACTTTGTAAAGCAGTGATGTGACCTTTTGGTGTTGGTGGCTGAGAGACAGCAGTAAATTCAAGTATGGTGCTGGACCATGCTAAGGGTGATTGTGTTGTGGGTATCGATCTCCATATTGTGTTGGTCACTTGGTTGGTTACCTGACTTGTGTAGCAACGTTTTGTGGTAGTGGACCACTTGTTGCTGTGACCTTTTGTGTTGGGTAACACCAGTTCAAATCTGGTTGGATTGCTGGTTATTGCTTTGGCGAGTGGTATTTGGGTGAATCCATTTTGATTTGGCTGTGAACCTGTGGTAGGTCACTTGGGTGTCAGGTCTGTGTTCGTAAGTGGGTTTTCTCCTCTTAAGGTACCTTGAGGGTGTTGAAGCAGTAAGAACATGTCCTGTTTCAGCTGCTGTACCATTCTCTGCCAGTCTTCCTAACCAGTGACAGACATGATGGGCACAGCAACTTATGGCTGTGGGACATGGAGGCTGACAATGTGACGGCGGTTATCCTGAACACTAAATTTTGGTAATATATTACCAGCCCAAACATTTTTAATTCATATTTGTTTTGAGTTTTTTAAAGGTTCCCCTTTGGGGCCCTTTTCTTAAGGGTGGGGGTGTTACGGCCCTGGGCCTTATGGGCTGGGTTGCAGGTGTCTTGTTGTCTGTCTTTGTTCTCCTCCCCTTTACAGGTGCTGCTGATTTGTTAATTTGGAGCACAGAACATTTAAACTTGGCCGTCTCCACCTTCTGGGTCGCCTTCAGCGTCCACTCTGCCGCTTGATGCTTGTGGTGTTTTGTTGCCAGGTCTCAGCTCCCCTCCTTTTGCACATTTGAGTTTGTCTGTCTTTTTGCACTTCAACACTTCCATATGCACTTATACACCACATCCAAGCATTGGATTGGATTGATCATAATCTTATTTTTCCCTGCTCTGAATACAAACCTCTGGTGAAGCATCTACCTGTTAGAAAGATGGTTGTTAGGAACTGGTCACAGGAAGCAGAAGAGCCACTCAAGGCTTATTTTAAAGCAACTGATTGGGCTACTCTCTGCCAGCCACATGGAGATGACATCAATGCCATGACTGAGTGTGTGACTGACTACATAAACTTCTCTGTGGACAGAACCACCAGAACAGTGAGATGCTTCCCAATTAACAAACCCTGAATCACCAAAGGAACTGTTAAGCAAGAAAAAAGAGCCTTTAGGGAACAAGGGAGTTATTGAGGTGTAGCTACAGGAAGAAGCTGGAGAATAAACTGGAGCTTTAAACATTAACTCGGAAAATCAACAATTTAATTTGCCCATCCATCCATTTTCTTATACCTTTGTCCCTAGTGGGGTTAGGAGGGGTGCTGGTGCCTATCTCCAGCTGTCAACGGGCGAGAGGCTGGGTCACTCTGGACAGGTCGCCAGTCCATCGCAGGGCAACACAGAGACAGACAGAACAAACAACCATGTACACACACACACACACACACACATGCACACCCACACTCACACCTAGGAAATTTAGAGAGAGAAATTAACCTAGCAATTATGTTTTTTGACTGTGGGAGGAAGCCGGAGAACCCGGAGAGAACCCAGCATGCACAGGGAGAACATACAAACTTCATGCAGAAAGACCCCAGACCTTCTTGCTGCAAGGCAACAGTGCTACAATTTCCCCTTGGAGGGAAAAGTCTATTCTATTCTATTCTATTCTATTCTATTCTATTCTATTCTATTCTATTCTATTCTATTCTATTCTATTCTATTCTGTAAACTAATCTAATAAGAAAATAAACTAAGCAGAAACCGAACAAAAAAATTAAGCACAGATAAATATTCAAGCACAGAAAAAAAACAAAAATCTCAAAAACTTCCAAGATGATACATTTCTTTTGTTTTGCTTTGCTTAAGCAACTCTGGATCTTGAGAAACAGGAATTCAAATGTAGAAAGTGTTTGAATGAAACTCTGAGGTATTCTAGGTAAGAATGGTTCTTTGATCCTACACCCTCATTGGTCAGAGTGACGTTGCCCTTTTTAATTCAGGTTAAGGGATTTTACATTTTATTCCTTGTACTCATTGCCAATGACAATTCAGGGGAATCAGTCATGAATCATTTACCATGAAACAATGCCAACCACATAAAAGCAGACAAAGAAAGGTTTCAGGTCAGTGTAGACTTCTGTGCAGATAAGGAAAACCCCAAGTGTTTCCTGCAAGATTTTATTCTCTTTGAAATAATAAAGAGCAAAAAAATATGATTCTGATCAGAACCATAAGGTGACAACAGCTTTATAAGGCAGATAATCATTAGAGTGATAACATAATAATAATTATACCTCTGACCTCAGGCTTCTCACAGAATTATAAATTTGGCAGTCAAGCTTTTCTCCATAGTATCAACTTTTTTCACCCACAAGATACCAGATGAGATATCAGGGCTAATAATGGCCCAGATGACAGTGAATCATTTGTTGACGTCCTTACACAGGAAGTAAACTGGCTTCAAGGAATTCAAATGACATAGAACTCAGTTATGTCAACTCCAACGACATCCAGTCCAATATACTTAAATCTTAATATGATTAGTAATGAAACAGAAGTCAGTTTGATCTAACATATATTTCATCAATGTGTAAGTCATAAGAAAAAGACAAAATTGACAATGTGTATGTTTATTTCCACAAATTCTTTTCATGTGTAATAGGACTTCATAAGAGATTGCTTGAGAAACTTTCAGGGTTTGTTCAAACTACACATGAATGTTTGTGTAAACCAGCACAAGGGTTTGTTAGGGGAGACTTTTTGAAGATTCCTCTGCAAAAGTCACAAGACTTCTTCAGTTCTGTGGCAGCAGTCAGACAGAAGCTGACTGCTGTCAAGAAATGTGTCATATTTTCTAATATATAACAAAAGCTGAAAAATAATAAAATAATGATTTAATGAGATCTTAATGGTTATATTTACCCCCCCCCCCAAAAAAAACTACTAAAACTGCATAGATGTCTCTGTTATCTCTTGACAGCAAACACTGAATTGTCCTTTCTCAGTTCTAGAATTTTGTGTGAAACAGAAATAATTTAATTTACAGTAAAAAAGAGCAAGAATCTCTTAATCTGATCTCTTTAAAACTATGTATTAAAAACAACTATCCATCCATCCATCCATCCATTTTCTAACACCTTTGTCCCTAGTGGGGTCTGGAGGGCTGCTGGTGCCCATCTCCAGCTAATGTTCCGGGCGAGAGGCGGGGTCACCCTGGACAGGTTGCCAGTCTGTCGCAGGGCTAAAAACAACTAATTATATTTATACATATTTCAGTAATCCCCCTTAACCCATATGTATTTGAAAAAGCATGATGTGATGCTTTTGGGAATAAAAGAAAGTACCAGCATTGTGCAGCTAATTGTATAACAAGGTGACACAGGATTTCTGTTAAAGTTCCAATCCTTTACCTGTTTGGTAAGACCTTAGATTCTTCAGTGAGTAGGAAAGTGAGAGGTGGGGTGATTCTGTTGTTTCTATGATCTGCATGAAACAAGACAACAGGAAACTCTGAAATCAGTGGTTTCCTGTTTCATTCTGAAGTAAACCATGGAGCTTTTACATTTTCATTTTCCACATTAGTTGAGTGTTTGACCCAGAACTTTGTTAGTTATTTTCTACACATGGGTTTATGATTACAGAAAACAGCATATTAATTATGTTAGAATGTTTCTACATTAGAACAGATGCAGATTGTGGCACAGTCGGCTTTAAAAGAGAAAAAAGGAATTCTGTTTAGGACTTTGCTCCCCTTCCAAAGTGATGGACTTTAACATCTAGCAAAGACTGACAGTTTAAAGGGCTGAAGAATTGATCTCTTTGTTTCAAATGTAACTTCTAACATTATTTAGTATTTCTTTTGTGACAGCAAAAATTCAAAACTATGTATGCAATCATACTCTCCCCAGATCTTTGGTTCAAGCTGTCCTCTGATCAGGCTTCCCTCTGCTGCAGATACTTCCAGCAATGATGTATTAGTTCAAATGTATAAGGACCTGTTGCTGTCCTGTACCAAAGTATGAAACACATTTTATTAGCCATAATTTAAACTTTGATGTCCTTTTTCAGTCATATCTTCTCCTCCTCTGCCATTACCTATATATTACCTGTATATTTTGAAATACTAAAGCAGTTAATTGTCAGATCCTGAATTGTTTTGGGTTTGATTCCAGCTTTGATTACTGCTTGCCTTATTGTTGCGCAGTCTGCTCATGGGTTCAGATGTGGGTGCATGAACACACACGTTAGTGTGCCACTCTGCAGCAACTTCTCAGCAGGTAAATAAAATCTGGTCCAATCAGCAGCACCCTCAACTCAGGTAATATAAGGAATCCATCAAGCATTTGGCTGGTTTTGCAACAGAGCTGAGGAAGGCAAACACCGTCTCCAAAGCAGCATTTCATGGGCAAAGGACTTGAATTAAACAAGGACTACTGGTAAGATGTTCACTGGACTCAGTTGAAATGTAATTTGACTTTGGTTTTGCATTTGATAAAAAGAAATGCAGAATTTATTGAAGGAATAGTTTGCACTGCTAGTTTTTTTGTTGTTTTTTTTTTTTTACAGTTTGTCTCTATTAAATGCATATTTAAGATATTTAATGTAAAAACTTATGTCTTGAGGAAAAGAAAAAAAATTTTATTCTAAAATGTTTGGATTTGTTTGATCAACCAAACAGAATTCAATAATTTAATACTTGAATTCATGGTTAAAATTGTGAAAGAAATGTATGTCTAAGGTTAAAAATGGAATTGATCATTAAGATAAATGATTAACTTTAGACCAAATGTCTAAAATGTATGTTTAAAAATGTATGTTTTGTAGGTTTTTCACCTCTTTGATTCACACTCACTGGTGAAAATAAAAAAGATTGAATGAAATCCTGAAGTCTCTTCAAGTCCTCCTTTTCAAGTGTGAGACCCATGAAATTATAAAACACTTGATGCTTATCTGAGTCTTTGATTAGATTAGCTTTGTTTGTGTTTTACTTTAGTCCTTTCTAAGTTACTCTAGTCATGTGTAGTTATTTGTTAGTGTTAAATTCATTTTCCTATTTCCCCTATTTGTGTACTCCCCTCGCCCCTTTGACATTAATCACAAGTAATCCCGATGACTAACTTCTTAAGATTTAAATATAAATATACAACCAATTGTGCAAACCCCGCCTGCTGCACTCCAACCAATTAAAATGCAAGCAATTTTCTGATTTTTTGTTTTTGTTTTATGTAGCAGAAAGTAGATAATTATTAAGGATAAAATTATTCTGTGTCTTTCTTCCATCCATTTTATCTTCTCACATGCACACTGATGCACGGTTACATAACCACAATATTTAAGACTGGTGACAGTCGTCTATCTTATACATGACAAAAACTGATTAAACAGGTCAAACAGACCTGGCTGTAGGGCGTGCCGTGGTGGCGTAGGGGTTAGCGCGACCTGTATTTGGAGGCCTTGAGTCCTCGACGCGGCCGTCGCGGGTTCGACTCCCGGACCCGACGACATTTGCCGCATGTCTTCCCCACTCTCCTTCCCTGTTTCCTGTCAGCCTACTGTGATATAAGGGACACTAGAGCCCACAAAAAAAAACCCTAGAGGGGTAAAAAAAACAAAACAAAAAAAAAATCAAACTGGATCAAACTGCAACAAGAGTAAAATTAAAGGCTTGTGTTAGGCCTACGACCATCGTACCACGACACATTAGAGCCACTGCAGATAGAAAAAAAAGAAATGATACATTTCTGCCAAAAAACTCAGAAATTGTGAGATTATGCTCAGAAAAGTTATAGAAAAAACAGACATTTCTGAGTGTGAAAAGATAAAACCTTTTGACTTTTCAAACTCAGAAATTTGTATACGTTTTCTAGAAACGTTTTTTGCAACAATTGATGTATTTATCTCATTGGAGCATGCTGAAATTATATGACCATCCATGCCTCATTGACAACACCAAGACTTAAAGTTCTCTTTACAGTTTGGACTGTCACAGTTTGTTCAGAAACTTTAGTTTTAGTTTATGTTTTAGTTTTAGGTGCACTAGCACTTTTCTTTGTGAGGTTTGTTGATTTTAGTTTAACCAGATAACTGTGAAGCTCAGCAATGTGTGCTTTTAATTCTGTGACCAGACCATTTTGGGAAACAACAGGTTGAACTATTTTTTGGGGTTTCTGTTTTGTCAGCTGACTTTATTTGGGGTCACGTCAGTGAGATTGCCTTGCATTGTGGGCTCAGAGAGGTCAGAGGTTGCAACAATAGTGCCAGGGGCTACTCTTGGTCTGACAGCAGCAAAGTGTTTTTTCATTCTGCTCTCTTTTGCGATATGATTGTCCTCTGCAACTCACATCTATAGCAGTAGCTCAGTGAATGAAGGTGGTTTATCTTTTTGTTTTTGAGCTGAAGCATTATCCCAACACTCACTTCCCCAGTGAAGCAGATGCAGAAGGTGTCAGGTCTGCTTCACTAATATCTCCCCTCTGAGTGAACCACTTCTGTTCTAAGCTTTAGAGAGGAGTCTGCTGAAAGCTGTTGTGCAAAGTATTAAAATCAGCCTCATGACTAGGACAATGCAGTTTGCCTGAAAACTGCCTCAAACAAAAAGAGGCACTTATCTGTGAAACAAGAGCTTTATTGCGGACTGTATCCTCTACAATCACTTTTTGCATCACACATCCCTGTGGCAGGTTGGAGGACAGATTAGGTTGAGGTTGGCTGACTGAGTCAGAGTCAGAGTTGCTTAGAGTAGTTTAGGACTGTTCTAAATTTTCACTTTGAAAAAGTTGGTAATTTTCTTGTGTTGGTCTGGCTACTGGGTTCATTAGGTCACTTTGTGTCTCAGGGTTGCCTATGACTGATTGAGAGCAGTTGGACAGATGCTCATGGAGGACAGCTTTATAAGATCTCTCACCTAATTAGGCAATTTCTTGCAGTTCACAGAAAAATCAGTGGGTGGATCAGTCTATGACATCAGATACAAACTCGCTTGACAGGGCTCTGATCTGATAAGAGACTTGGTTTGGGTGTGTAAGGAAGTAAAGGTTCAAGTGCTGTCAAAGCAGATCCATTCTCTTACTCTACAATGGCATTTTTGTTGTAAGAAGACTGTTGGTCATCTATTTTCAGGGTTTTTATAATTTCCCCATACCTGTTCAGGAAGTCAGATAAATTTTCATCAACTGTTGTATCAATAATACTAACAATAACTGTTAGATAATAATGAATAATGGTTTCCACTTTTACTGTCAACTTGGAGCCATTAAAATTAGTCTTCGCCTGAAATTCCTATTTGGTATTCTAATGCTGCAAATAGTTCAGAATGGTTTCATTGCTTAAATATTTTCAAGGTTTTGAATAGAAATATATCTTTCCTTGTCATATTTGTTACATCCATTATCTAACATGCTGATCCTTGCAGGATGCCTGTCTCCAGTGGTCAACGGGTGAAAGGCAGGTCTCCAGTCACCACTCCATTGCAGGACTGGCAACATTGTATTTCTTACAGTATAACATAATGTGCAGTTCAACTGTCTTTTCATGCTAAAGTCCACAATTTCTTGTGTTATTTTACCCCATTCTAAATGTGCTGTTCAGGGTGACCAAATGTGAGTCTACCGTATCTTCTCTCCTGCCCCCCTCCCCCACCACCACCACCTCTCATCTTATCTACTTTCCATTGTGTCTTCCTTTTTGTTCTTCCTGTTACTTCTGCCACTTTTCCTTCACCTTCTGTTTGATGATCCTTTTAACTTCTTATGTACTGAAATTAATTTCCATGCCAATATTTCAATGTTTTGCAGTTTTCATTTATACCAATACTGGTATACTGGTATAGACAAAAATATTACTTCAAGGCCCATTTGTATTCTGTACAGTGTTCTATTGTAGAATATCTCCCCTCTGAGTGAATGTTACTTTGCAATGATGAACTTAAATCTGGATAAATGAATGCGTGATCTAACATCCTTTTGACATTGTATTAATAGTATTGCCAACATTTCTCATGTACAGTACTTTGAGAAAATTTTTGGAAAAATAAACTGATAGAATTAAAATAACCTATATAAATACTAATCATTATATTTGAGGACTGTTGGAATTTATGTCTGTTTTGTGAGAGACGTCTGCAGGAAACTGTGGGACGGAGCCTGCTGAGGAGTGAAGAGGAGGGTACCATGAACGAGACGTTCCAGCGGTGATGGCCTAGAGAAACTGCAAACTGGCACTCTTATCTTATGAAATATGCTTTTGAAGGTTGGATGAATGAGTTGTGTTCATGTGAGTGTGCAGCTGTTTTTTGTTGCCCCTCCCTTCAGGGCTGCACACTGACATGTAACTAGGGAGTTCCTAATTCTAATAAAAGCAGGGAAAGACTCAGTTGAAACTTCAGAGCATAGGCCGAAATCTGAAACTGGGTTTCAACTGTGTTCTCCCTGCAGGTAAAACTTAAGTTCTGACTCTTGTCTCTTCTTTGTGTCTGTGTTTAGGTAATTTAAACCTAACATAAACACAACTCCCATCATGTCATCCGAATCTTTGATCCACCTGTGTTTATCTAAATGTTGTTGTTATAGCTACCAATCTAATTCTGTATACTTTCAGAATCTAAATTAAATTCCTTATCTTTAAGTATTAAAATGGGTTGTGGCTTCAGGGAGGATTCCTGTTTTGCCGGTAATAAAGGTTGGACTGATACCAAGTTGAGCCACTCAGAGTTCTGCAGCTCACAATACACTGACCATCCAAAGCTCCTCCTCTCCATCAGCAGGGTTTTAAGGCGTACAGGATTTTTCAGATAAATAAGCTCATCAATCTCTCATGGAAACTCTCTGGAACAAACAAGCCAGTAGGAGGCAGTAGGATGGGTAATAACAGACATTGAATGATCTGCAGTTTAAAATAGACCTTTGTTAGATTTCAGTTTAACACACAATTAGATGTTAATTTGATGCCAGTATTCTAGATATATACATATATTGTAGGTAATCAAAACAATTTAGTCTTGATGTAAACAATCCAAATCCTTGACGAATGCAAAAGCTGTGCAGTGTCCCTGGTTTATTTAACACAAAATACACAACCCAGGAATAATCAGAATACAAACAATAATGCAAACCAAAGAAAAAAGTTTTGAAAAATTATGCACCTATCTGGGATTTTTCGGGAGAATATAATTAATAACTTTGCCAGTTAGGTTTACTCTTTTTTATAATAGCATTTTGCAATGGAGACTTTTTTTGTATTTTAAAACCTGAAAAGACCAACTCATTTATACACTAAAACCCTAAAACTGACATTGTAGCCTACTCTTTTAGTTTAATTTGCTTCCACCTTGTGGCAACTTTGAGGCCTACAATGTAGGATCAAGAACATTAAACCATAATGTGTGTGAGAGGGAGAGAGAGCGCGTGTGTGTCCTTTGTGTGACAGCCCTTTTCAAAACAAGGTTCCTTTGTCTTTCATGCTTAGAGTGAGATTTGACTGGAACCGGAGCCCAAATAAAAGTAGAGCAAATTACAGCTTTCACGTTTTATATTCGAATAAAGCATATCCTACTTGAGCATTTCAAGATTTATAACCAAAATTTATTAACAGGAATAAAAAATAAAGTAGACATGTTTTTTGTTGTTGTTGTTTTTAAATGCGAACAAAATATATTAAGAAAAGGGCTATTCTGAAATATGTCGCTTACAGTGCGCCTGTAAGTAGAAAGAAACAAAAGCCCATTGTGTTGGCATGAAATGGATGCATCATTTTCTTGATTTTCGACCATTTGCCAATATTTGCCTATATATATATATATATATATATATATATATATATATATATATATATATATATATATATATATATATATATATATATATATAGTGTCGATTCAAATATTCATCGGGTCTTGTGCGGGACCTCAGATTTTAAAACATTCTAAATGAACTAAGAATCAATCACCGCCTGGGTTGCTATCCTTTTCCTGTTATCCATTTACCGTAAAACCAGAACTTTCTGCTCCTTTACAATTTTTAGTAGAATTACTAAGAAAGAAGTTAATTTTATGAAATTGTGCCTTACTTTGTATGCATGGTAATAACTACACTGTGTATTGCTCTGACGCCCCTTTGGAGATGTTGATTGCAAGTCTGCAAAAAATAGAACAAGGACCGTGCTCTCAATAACTTACGGCTTATTACGGTAACACTGGGAGTGACGCTGTGCCTTAGCGACACAATGAAGTAGCGGTGTAAATAACCCCTGTAGATGAAACAGCATTATTTAGTTTTTTGTAGAATTAGAAATTGGAGTCTTAAATGGTTGTGGTGTTTCGGTTTCGACGGTTAAGCGGTGAATATCTTTGAAGTGACTCGCTAAATTATTTAGTGGTTGCTTAGTGAGACTGAAACCTCTCATCTAGCTAACCTCCTTCAGCCTTGTACTGTAGTATATCACAGCTATCAGCAAGTCTGCGCCATGGAGTTTCCTTTTGACATTA
The DNA here is from genome assembly GCF_003331165.1 of Xiphophorus hellerii. Classification (NCBI taxonomy): domain Eukaryota; kingdom Metazoa; phylum Chordata; class Actinopteri; order Cyprinodontiformes; family Poeciliidae; genus Xiphophorus; species Xiphophorus hellerii. The sequence continues at coordinate 26,113,033 of NC_045684.1, forward strand.
ATCAGTTGTTCTCTGAGAGGATCTCCATTCTGGACCAGAATCTTGTTGCAAGTCGCCAATCTAAAGAAAAGTAGGTTAAAACATGACGATGTGTTTACGCAAATAACTGCTCCGTTTATCTGTGCTGCTCACTTGGCTTCAGAAAATCACTGTTGAATCACCTTCTTTTAAAGTCTGGACTGTAGTCAGCAGTTCTTGAAGGTCTCAGAAACTTGACCATTAAAATCTATCTGTCTATTTATTTATCCATCCATCTATCCATCCCTCCAGGTTTATTTAATATAGCACATTTCAGTAGCAAGGCAGTTCAAACTGCTTTACATAATAAAACTACAAAATTGCAAAGTTATAAAGAAACCACCATACAGGCAACAGTAGAAGAAACATAAAATTTTTATGTTTTTTGGTGATGAGTGCCATCACCAAAATCATACACATCAAATATGTTGGTCAATGTTGTTTTTTTTATTTTATTATGGTTCAAAAGCAACTCTAAAAAGGTCGGATTTTGTCTTGCTTTAAAGAAACTAAGTATTTCAGCTGTTTTGCAGTTTTCTGGAAGTTTATTCTAGATTTGTGGTGCATAGAAGCTGAATCCTGCTTCTCCATGTTTGTTTTGCTGTGTGGAACTTCACAGGCCAGATCTTCGGGTCAAAATTGCAACAGTTCTTGATGAACTTGGGGAAGCCTCAGCAAAGGTGAGTTCTTGTTTTTTTTGTGTGAGGGTTGTTTGGGGGTTGATCAGGTAAAAGGATCTTCTGATGAACAAATATTTCTAATTTTTTACAAAATGGTTTTCCACATCACATATTGACAACAGATTCACTGCAAATATCCTGCTAGGTAGTTTGGTATCACTGCATGCACCATGCTTAACATGGACCAAGGAAAGCAAAGTTTCTTAACATTTTTGAATGTAATCATGTTTATTCTTTGGTGCTACTACAGGCACAAGACCTCCCAGCTCCTATAACAAGTGCTTCCAAGCTGCAGTTCCAGAAGCATCAGCTGTACCTGATGAAGGACGGAGAGAGCAGCCGGTAAACCTCACTTCCTTGCTTTCACTCCCTTTCCACTATTGTTTCATGGACTAACATGTTCATAACATTTAAATTTAATGTGTTTTTTTCCTCACTCATTTTCTTTCTTCCAAATCTTGCAGTCTGAACAAAGTCTTAGAACATATTTCTATTTTTACTTATTAGAACTGGTAGAATTTATTTAAAGTAGTTACATTGACTCCCTGGGAATAATCTCAACAGGATTCAGGTGAAGCTTTTCCGAGCTTAATATTTTCCTGCTTTGTCCATCCCAACGGGATAAAGCAGAACATTCCTCAGAAGATTCATTATAATATCTTGGCTTTCCTAGCTGGAAAAATATAGATTTCATAAATACTATTTACAGTTCAGATATTCTGAAGAACAATTATCAGAATCAGTGTTTATAATATTGCAAAGGAAAAAGCACTCCTTGGAAATGATTTTTGGCAGGATGCGATCAGGTGTCATGACTTCATGCTCTGCATATTGATGATATATTTGGTCAGCTAGAACAGTTGGCTACTTATGGTATATGTGTGTAATATGTTGTAAAATGATGTTAATTACATTAAAAGAGCTCTCTCATGTATTCTACACACAGAGGACGGGGTGTGGTTGTGGGATTTCTGAAGGTTGGCTACAAGAAGTTATTTCTGCTTGTGAGTCTGTAACTTTATTTTGATACAGTTATTCATTTTCTTATTCCAAATCACAGTTCTTTAACTCTTATTTGTTTTAGGATCGAAATGGTGTGCACATCGAAGTAGAGCCACTGTGTGTTTTGGATTTCTACATTGCAGAAAACTTACAGCGACATGGCTATGGGCTAGAACTATTCAATTTTATGTTACAGGTAAAGCTTTTAGATATTTCACCATAAAAATCGGGTAATAAAATATGAATAAGAGTTGTAATGATGCATGTGAGCCAGCAGGGGGATCAACAGGTCTTATTCTGTATCCTAATTAGAAACTAGTTGTTCCAGACTTATTTAAAATAGACATGGTTAGGTGATCAAATATTGGTCAAACAAAATCACTTTCAACAAGAATGAGAAAAAAACAGTCTCAGAGAGAGGGTTACACAGAAGGGGACACTGACAGAAATGCAAACAGTTCCACTTTATTAAGTGCAAGAAAAGTTTATCATCTTGTTTAGTAAAATCATTTTGCTGGTTGGATAGTGTGTATGTTCTTTTTCCAGCGGAAGAAGAACATACACACTAACTATGGCTGTCTCATGCATTTATACTGTAACTAAATACTTAAATCTTTTTGTGTGCTGCAACTGACTCACACTGTGTTGAATTGTATGTATTCTCGTGAGTTGGACTTGGACTGTTTACTGTTTGCTATTTATAATTTATGTGGAAGACTTAACTTCACACTATAGTGGTGGTCACCAAACGGACCGCAGTTTGGGTCACTGATTGAATGTTTTTCAACTTGCACCATTTACCACCCTAACGGTAGTACATTTTGTTTTGCACATATTTTGCAGACTTTCTAAACTTTACGGATCTTATGGTAATACAGCTGAAGTCTGTGGAACTCATCCGTCTGCACCTGGAAGGTTACCTGTAGAAGTCATAAAAAAAATAATGTAGATTACCGGAGAGCACCATTTGTTCTGTCAAGCACGGGGGGCAGAACCATAATGTGTGGTATTTTGTTGCATGAAGGACTGGGCTCTTTACAAAATAAATGCGGAAAATATTAAAGGAGCATCTCAAGAAAAAGGCTAGAAAACTAAAGCTTGATCAGTGGTTAGACCAAGGATACAACCAAGCTAAGTGGTATGGAAAGAGGCGTAAGGATAACAAGGTAAAATGTCTTGTGGTGGTCATCACAAAGCCTTGATCTCTGTGCAGTAGGAAATTGAAAAGACGTGAGCTAACAAGCAGGCCTACAAACCTGACTCAGTTCCACCAGTTCTGTCAGGAAGAACTGACAGAACTCCATAAAACTGTGCGGAGAAGCTTGTGGAAGTATATCTATGTTTGACCTAAATCATGCATTTTTAACGCAGTTCTACCAAGAACTAAGTAAATGTATGTAAACTTCTGAAGAAAAATGATATCCCTCTGATTATTATTGTAGAATAGTTTTCTGCTACAGATTAACTGTTATTGTCCATTTTTTCTTTGCTGTAGCATCAGAACGTGGAGCCAGTGTTGTTGGCATATGACAGACCTTCCACCAAATTGCTGGCATTTCTGGCTAAGCATTACAATCTGAGGCAGAGCGTTCCTCAGGTGAGACATGTCATGTCTGTCCTGTGAATATCTCTTTTATGGTTTTACTTTTCTCTGACAACCACAGAAGATAAAATATAGGTTACTTTCACAAGATTTTTTTTAATCTTTATTCCACGTTAAGTCCTTCACTCTCTCCTCTTCCATTTTTAAAGCTTCTGTTTTATTAGGCCGAGCAGCAAAAGCATTGGGAAGGCCTATTATATACATAACAGCAAAGATATAATCTGGCAGAACCCCATAAACTAGAAAGCTGATCAAGTAAATAAATCTATCTCTGAAACTTACAGTTAAGTTCAACTAATTTGTTAATCTGATTTAGTTCAGGAGGTGAACATGCTGAGGTGTTTTGCTGTGCGGCAGCTGCTGGAAGCCCCATTAAATGTGTCCTGTGATATAAATGTGCTGTTCTCAGAATGAACATTGTTATTGTTTGATGTAACTTTTTTATCACTGTGTGCAGGTCAATAACTTTGTTGCCTTTGAGGACTTCTTCCACAAAAGAGCAGGTAATTTTTAACCGTTTTATTTTTTTATGGCAGTTGTTACATTTTGCTCATGAGCAGAGTCATCTTCAAAATATGACAAACCCATTTGCTTTCAATTTCTCCTCTGTCTGTATATCTTTGTTTCAATGTACTCTACTATTATTATTATTATTATTATTTAAATGTACCTTTGTTCACCATGATTAAAATGAACTTTTTTTCCCTTTTTCCATTCTGCTGTAAGACGGTCTTTAGTTGGTGACAACTCAAAATGTATTTTTGCTTTAATTTCAGTTCCAAAAAAATAAAATAAATTTTAACCTAATTTCTAGGTACAATTTCTTTTTTCCTTACAGATTAGAGAACAGCCAGGTTTCTAGGAGGAGCTTATTAATTTTCTCATGTTCCTCAGCCTCATCATGTTGTTCCCTTTCTTTCCTTATAATTAGCTACAATTTTTTTATTTGCACTTTGTATCAAGAACAAAAAAATAACTTGAGTAGAATAAGTATAACACACAGTTGCCCAGAATTTCTTTTTTCATGCAACATCTGCGTTGTACATCTCAGAAGCTTCTTCTACTGCTGGTGTTTGACTTAAGTATGAAGATGCCAATGGCACTTAATGAAATTGGGTAGATGGAACAACGTTTGCAATAGTAATAGTAATAATAATAAACATGTTACTTACAATGCACTTCATGTTAATGTCAAAGTGCTACAAAATAACAGTCTGGTTTTTAACTGGCCAGTTTATGCATTTTAATCTTTTTGCCTTATTGGTAAGAGTGAAACTTAATTTATGAAAAAAAGAAGATGTTACCTTCCATCCAGAGCTGAGTGTACTTTATGTTTTTTACAGTGTCCCAGTTGAGAAGAGTAAAAAAGCCTGATGGAGAGATTAAGCCTTATTCTTTAATGGAAAGAGAAGGTAAACCATCATTTTAGTTATCTATAAGTTTTGGCTGAAAAGCTCAGTTTATCATTGAAGATCTCTTGAATACTGCAGGCCCACTCCATTCCATTTCCTCATTGCTATTGAATCATGCATGTGTAAAGCTATATATATACTGTATATACAGTATATATACTGTATGTATATATACAGTACAGACCAAAAGTTTGGACACAACTATGTGTCCAAACCTTTGGTCTGTACTGTATATACATGTTGCTTAATACTTTTTTTCACTGAAGGGGTCCCTCTATAAGAAAAAATGTCATTTATATATGAGAGCACTACTTTGTGCAGTTAAAACAAGTTTGCATTGTTCAATGCTTTTTAATAAGATTGGAACATTGATGGTGTATTGTGACCTTATACCACCTGACAGAGCAAGTTATAAAATCAAATTGATAACTGCTACATTGGAAACAGCAGGTTAGGCTTTTTTAAAACTTGGTGATGATCCAGTAAACTGCAGTAAACTCCCCTCCTATTGCTCATGCTGATATTCGATGTGTTGCTGCCCTGTGAAACCCTGTGAAAGCAGCAACAATGTTTGTTTTTTACTCACAGCTTTTTCTATTTATTATTTTCATAGACAACAACTGCGGAAATCCTTCTTTTTCTTTTAACTTGAGTTTAGATTATTTTTTTGCCATGAAACTTAAATAGGTATTATTTCACTGTTTTTCCAAGTTCTCCATAATCAGATATATATATTTTTTTTTGCTTAAAATAAAAATTTTGTTTTGTTTTTTTTCTAGCGGTACGCCAAGAGCAGAGGACACTTCCTTGGCCATTTGCTGCTCCTCAGTCTCCTCACCGCTCAGTATCTTCCCAGTGCTCCCAGTCTCCCAGTGCGGGCTCCTCTCCCAGGAGGGTGCTTCCATGTGTCACACATCCAGCGTTTGCTGGAGACAGCAGGGAGCAGAGCCCACATTCACCTCTGATGGACTGCTGCAGGACAAGACGTAGCAAGTAAGAGCTGCATGCACACAATTACTCTGTTCCACATTATCTGTTTATGTGCCATTACTTTATTGATATATTACTATGGCTCAAAATACGATGAAGTTGCTTTCACACCTTCACACATAGAACATTGTTTCAGAAAGCAAATGAATAGATCAATAAGACAGTGATCATAAACATGTTTTCATTAAAGGTTGATGATTGCAATAAAATTATGTTTTTATGTGGGCATAGCTTTCATAATCTCTGCATACATACTGTAAAGACAACATCTGGATGGATGTTGCAGTCACATTTGAACCAGAAAAAAGTTAGGCGTAAGAAGCAGCAAATACAGCAATAATTGATTCTTTTTGTAAGGAGAAATATTGATAACTTTTCCATTCAGTTTAAAATCTATAGGCAAACTATAGACAGAGGCGGTCCTAGCCTGTTTGGTGTCCCTCCCCTTACCCTCTCCCATTACACAAAATTGTTGACCAGGGGCACTACTGACATTCAGATCCTCCAGTTGTACGATTTTCTTTTTTAATTTTGAAAAAAATAGCGAGGGAGAGGTAAGTAGTTCAGTTATCTGACTTTGACAACCTTAACATGTAGATATTATGTGAAATTCTGTGTTTCGGTTCAGTTGCAAAATAAGAAAAAAAACCCACACCAACTCTGACAGATCACCTGTAGAGCAGGTGTTGAAATGAACTAATCACCCACCGTGGTGTTAGATTAGCTAATCGTAGTGGTAGCTAATCTACCAGCTGTTTATCATGCACCTGGAACATCTAGTCTTAAAACGTAATACTGCAACGGACTGAATGTTCTGTTCTTTGTGTGAAAATGTTTAGATTTTTTTTTTTTGTTGTGGCGTTGTTGTCAGTTGCCAGTGAATCATTTGCACTTTTTGTGTGTTGAGAATCTCACAGACTGAGCAGTCTTGATTAAATGTTACTGATTTAGTTAATAAACTAAACTTGAAAATGGTTTTGAAACTTAAAACAATAAAATTAACTCCTTTCAGCTGTTTGGATAATTGGGTCATAGAATGGTGGAGCCAGTGAATAGTACAGTACATTTAAATTATGAAATATTGTCAGATTTTCAGTAGTATTTAAATTTGGGTGAGTGTGGCATGAAAACATTTATTATCCCTAGGGTAGGCTTGACTGTAACATAATGACAAACGTTTTTTCTTGCTGCTCTAGAAAAGAGATTGATTTCTAGCTGAGTATGCAGAGGCTTTACGAGGTTGGGAACATTACTAGTGCATTTGATTTTGGGTCACACATTATGGATAGGAGGCCACTGACTCAATGCTCTAACAAAGACTCATGCTCCGTCGCACATACAGCGAAGAGTCATTGCTGGAAAACATGCACCAATCGAACTGATCCAAACAGATACCTGTTTCATAATAAACAAGGCTTTATATTTTAAATACATAGATAAACAGAACTGGATTTGCCAGTTTTGTGTTTTTGATGTTTAGGATTTATATTGTGACATTATGGGCACCTGGATTAATCCTGACTAAAAAGCTTCTCGGTTTGGATTTGAAGATGGAAACAATTCATCCCATTAATCTGGTTTTCCACTAGTCCACTATGTAGATCTGCATAGAGACTGGTCACTGATCACCTTGTTTGTCATAATTGATAACTGATTAGTAATAGTGTATCTCTTTCTCTCTTTTGTCTTCTATTGTTTTTTTGTTCACCCATTTTACATACTTTGTTCTTTTTAACACCATTTCCATGTCTGTCTGGTAATTCGTCGACAGTTCCCTCAGTAGATCTCAGCTGGGTTTTAATTAACCCTGGAACTGATGTTTGTTTCAAACAACCGCTCCACTGTCTTAGTTTGATATTGATGCTGTTTTTTTCCTGATTAGGAATAGAAAAGCTGCTGGTTTTAGAATAAGGATATGACTTTCACCTGAATAGAATGACAAATTCCCAAATTGATTTCAGTTCTAAGTTTAGCACAGTGAACCAACTCTGCTTGTCTTTTTTAACCCATTAAATTCTAAGATAGGATTTTGGTTTTAACTCAAATGCACATGAACTTGTATCAATGAAATAAAATCTTTTTTTTCAGATTGCTTCTTCTTTTTGTCCTTAAAAGTTGGTGTCTGCTTGTTGAGGATTAATTCTCTGAGGTAACAAGTTTAGGAAGGAAAGCCTGATTCATCCCTTATTTGTTGTCTCAAAGAAATCTGTTCTCTCTGCAGCAACACAAAACTAGACCCTGAGGTTTTAAATCCAGGCTCCTCTTTCCCTCCACTATTACACCTTTACACCACAAACAGTAAGGGCACCGATGGCTTAGTACAATCCACATATGGAGCAAGCTGGACATGGTGCCAATCATACAGACATAGTTGTTGGTTTGGACCTTCCTTTCTGCAGCAAGACATACAAAATTAATCATTTTGTATGAGACACAGTATAAACCCTCTCCAGGTTTAATTATGTACATCACAACCAAACTTCAGTAACTACCTCAGGAACTCTGAAATGACAAAGATCTGGTTCAATGTTCCATAGTTGTATACAAGACACATATCTTGTCTGAAGTCTGGAGAGACTTCTGTTTACCACCCCATAGAAATCATTTGCAGGTCTACTGAAAAGTGTGATCACAGTTGGAACCCACTTTTAATGATCTTTTTAAAGGACCACTAACTCTGTCACTGCCATGCAACTTTGAAGGAGTGTGTCATCAGAGACCGTCCAGAGTTCTCAGGGTACATTCTCATAAGATCATAAAAGTAATCAGACTCATCTGCATATATATATATATGTCCTTAAAAGTTGGACATATATATATATATATATATATATATATATATATATATATATATATATATATACACTGCCTATATATATATATATATATACACTGCCTGGCCAAAAAAAAAGTCGCCACCAAAAAATGGTCACACTCTCTAATATTTTGTTGGACCGCCTTTAGCTTTGATTACAGCCCGCATTCGCTGTGGCATTGTTTCAATAAGCTTCTGCAGTGTCACAAGATTTATTTCCATCCAGTGTTGCATTAATCTTTCACCAAGATCTTGTATTGATGATGGGAGAGTCTGACCACTGCGCAAAGCCTTCTCCAGCACATCCCAAAGATTCTCAATGGGGTTAAGGTCTGGACTCTGTGGTGGCCAATCCATGTGTGAAAAAGATGTCTCATTCTCCCTGAACCACTCTTTCACAATGTGAGCCCGATGAATCCTGGCATTGTCATCTTGGAATATGCCCGTTCCATTTGGGAAGACAAAATCCATTGATGGAATAACCTGGTCATTCAGTATATTCAGGTAGTCAGCTGACCTCATTCTTTGGGCACACAATGTTGCTGAACCTAAACCTGACCAACTGCAGCAACCCCAGATCATAGCACTGCCCCCACAGGCTTGTACAGTAGGCACTAGGCATGATGGGTGCATCACTTCACCTGCCTCTCTTCTTACCCTGATGCACCCATCACTCTGGAACAGGGTAAATCTGGACTCATCAGACCACATGACCCTCTTCCATTCCTCCAGAGTCCAATCTTTTTTTTTTTTTTTCAATTTTTTTTTTTTCTCCGAAGAGTTTTTGCGGCACTAGTGGCTCGTATACATATATATATTTTTTTAGACAATAGGCAGACAGGAAGGAGGGTGAGGAGAGGGGGGAGACATGCGGCAAAGGTCGTCGGGACCGGGAGTCGAACTCGCGACATCCGCGTCGAGGACTAAGGCCTCCAAACGTGGGGCGTGCTAACCCCCTGTGCCACCACAGCACGCCCCAGAGTCCAATCTTTATGCTCCCTAGCAAACTGAAGCCTTTTTTTCTGGTTAGCCTTACTGATTAGAGGTTTTCTTACGGCTACACAGCTGTTCAATCCCAACCTCTTGAGTTCCCTTCGCATTGTGCGTGTGGAAATGCTTTTGCGTTCACAATTAAACATACTCCTGAGTTCTGCTGTTGTTTTTCTTCGATTTGATTTGACCAAACGTTTAAGTAATCGCCGATCACGATCATTCAGGATTTTTTTCCGACCACATTTCTTCCTGGAAGACGATGGTTCCCCACCATCCTTCCAGTTTTTAATGATGCGTTGGACAGTTCTTAACCCAATTCTAGTAGTTTCTGCAATCTCCTTAGATGTTTTCTCTGCTTGATGCATGCTAATGATTTGACCCTTCTTAAACAGACTAACGTCTTTTCCACGACCACAGGATGTGTCTTTTGCCATGGTTGTTTAAGAAATGAGGAGTTACTCATTGCATCAGCTGGGGTTAAATAACTTGTTGCCAGCTGAAAGATAATCGCCTATGCAGTACTTATCCAATAGGAGGCTTGTACCTATTTGCTTAGTTAAATCCAGGTGGCGACTTTTTTTTTGGCTAGGCAGTGTATATAATTGCCTGTGCTTATGTTTGAACCTTTGTTTTTTTCAGTTTTATACATTTGAGTTATTTTTTTATTCTTATCATTCGTTTATTTTTGCTTGGCTTCCCCCCCATCCCTTAGTTCACTTGCTTTTCCTGGCTTTTTGTCACCATTTCTGTTCTGTTTGTATCATTGGTTTCTGTGCACTTTTCTCCAGTAGCGAAAAGGGTTTAGTTGCCAGATCCAACCTGTACAGTCGACACATGGACATCAGACATGCTGGACTCCTGGACAGAAACTCAAGTAAGATTTGATTAGCCATTTGAAATGTTGAGTGTAAACAGTTTTACTTACAGGAGATTTTTAGTCATTAAATCCAGGTTTTCAGGTTTCTATAGTCATTGAGTTATTGTATCCAAACTATTCATGAGTGAATAGATTAGGATTTCTTTCCGCTTCGTGCAGAAAAGACAGACGTCATTGTCTTTGGTCCAGAATCAGTGATAATCTTTTCTGGATGAGACCAAAAACCACACAGCCTGTAAAGACCTGTGTGTCCTCAGAAACTCACATCAGAATTTTTATGTTTGAGAAAGAGATTTAGTACAATAGCATCCCTTTGCTGCACTATCTAGCAAATTTCCCTCACCTAAATCTCATTGGGAATGTTTTAGGACTTGATAAGTTTTGAAAAACTGATCTTCTGGAAAACCTTGCCTCAAGTGCTCCTCAGCAAATTTGTGAGGTGAACAAAAAGAACTGAATCTCTTTTCCTACTTTTTGTTTTGGGAATTTTGGGTTAACCTTTCGAATACTTGAACCCTGATTGAGTTTAAATGTTTCAGTAACTGATCATGTGTTTAAAAATGTAAAGCAAAAGCTATACTTCCAACAATTCAATAGCATGGAATGTAAATACTTGTAACATTTTTTGTAGCCTTTAGATTTTGAGGCTGGAAGGTGTGAAGTGTTTTTGTTAAAGTTAATTTATTTTCGTCCAAGCAACTTTGCACATTAGAGTCACTCTTAGTGACTCCCTGTGTGGAAAAAGAAAACTACATGTACAATGTGTAATGGACCTACTGGTGGTTTCCTATGGAGAACCAATTCTGACATAATTAAAAATAGAAGCATACAGTAAATACATATATGTTGTTTTTCCTTTTTATCACACACATGTTTTTGTCAAGAAATATATAAGTCTTCTTTTGTGTTGTCCTTATACAACGCAAAAACGTTTGTTCGTTTTACATTGCCTCGTCTTATTTTACTTTTCCTTATGTATTTCTGGCTCATTATGCAAATGAGGAGGGCGGGGTCTTAAAGCTTCAACTTCTGTGGCCGCTTCATCCAAACTATGAAAAACGTAACGGTGAATCTTTGAGACCATGAAACTGAAACACACGTTCTATCTGAGCGTTCACACAAAAAATAATTAAGTCAGGAGTTATAGCATTATTTTCTAATAAAGTTACTAAGCTTCAGCTGATAAACTGCTGGCCACCTCTTGATGCCAAGCATATTTTAATGCTGACCAACCAACAGGCACTGCCCTGCTCATTTGCATAATGAGGCAGAAATGCATAAGGAAAAGTTAAAAAAAAGAGATGAGGCAATGTAAAAAGAACAAACGCTTATATAAACTTATATAAGTTGTCAGAATTGGTCCTCCAGAGTTTTCAGCCTCCTGATGTGTAAATACCCACTGCCTCCAGGTTGGACACCAATGGGAGATCAGACATGTGCACTGGGCTGGAAAAACGAACACAGGTTGGCAAGTATTCACACACCACTGAGTGGACATTTACTGTACTTTACAGCTCTGACTGTTGGCTAGATAAAGACAGTAAATTAGACTGAGTGACTAAAACTGTGTGCAAAGAAAATGTATGTGGCAAAAAATATGTCAACAGAAAAAGACTGCCGTTTTTGTGTGGAATAAGTTTGGACACTTATAGCTAAAGTCAGGTTTAACACTGCATCCCAGTTTAACACTGTCCGTCCTTATGGACGGACAGTGTTAAACTGTGGTTTAGACCCTCCCTATTATTTGCAGTCAATGATAAATTCAGGTCTTGTGCTGGCGGCTAAGCTTGGGCTGCTATCACCTTGCTGGTGACTTTGGCTGCAGCAAACAGATCTGCATCTGTGGCACTCCAGTCATAGCAAAACGTAAACAAGCTAAGGCTACAGCTCAAGCTCCTGAAGGAATGTTTGTGTCTTGCTCTTGGCATGTCTCTGCCTGCCTTCAAGGCCAGACACTGACACACCCTTCAGCTGGCTGAGAGCTTAAAGGAGCATTCCTCACATCTCCCATCATTTCAATAAGGTTATTAAATACAGAATTTGTAAAAGTGATTTTACTGACATTTAGGCTTTGGCAGTTATCTAATTGAAATTGTCAGATGCAAATATTCAAACACCTTGCTTGTTTTCCCTTTGCCCTCATGACTCCAGTATTGTCTCTCTGTTGAGGAGAGCCCAGCCTGGCCTGGCAGCGCCGCCTGGACCCCAGAGTGATGATGTTTACAGCCTGACTACCACAGATGGCACAAAGAAGCACCTGAATTCAGCAACGTCAGACAAGACTAAAGTGTTGGACAATAAACAGAGCTCATCTGAAGGCAACCACAAACCTCTAGAGAAAGATCATATCAGAAAACAGCCAGACTGGTCATGGGCAGTGGGAGGAAACTACTCCACTGCACAGTGGGTCAAGCAGAATCAGGTTTACAGAAGCACCCGCCCTTGGTAATCAGGAACATCTAACATGGATGACCAAGATAAACACAGTAGCCACACATGGATAAGCTGGACTGTGGTATTAAATTAAGCAGAATGTTCCAAACCAATGTTTCTGAGTCGGTTGTTGAGCGTGGAGTGCAGTTTTGAATCTGTGACAACTGAACAGTCACACTTCCATGATACTGTACTGTAACAGTTTTACTTTAAATTCAGTTTCAGTGAAGCCAAAATACTTGAGTCAGATGTTTGTTGTTATTGGAACTCCACAGTTTCCAATAACCTGTGACATTGAGGGGAAAAATCCACTAAATCCACTGGTCAGTCTGGTGCCACGTTAGGGCTCCATGGTAGCACACTTAGTAGCCCTGTTGCTTAGCAGCAAGAAGGTCCTGAGTTCAAATCCCTGCTCTTCTTTCTGCTTGGAGTTTGCATGTTCTCCTCTTACGTGTGTGGGTTCTCTCCGGGTACCCCGGCTTCCTCCCACAGTTCACAAACAGAACCAATATGCTGGAATAAAAAACTCTTTATTGAATTCATGTGTACCAGCAGCAAGCTAAAGGTAAATAGAAGTGTGCCAATTCACACTTCTATTTCTTATGATTTTTTATTATTATTAATTTATGAATTACACTAACTGCTGCTTCTAAATTCTCCATAACTGTGAATTTATGTGTATGATTATATGCCTGTGATGTGCTCAGAGTAGCACCAGTCTGTCAGACTGCCCAGGGCAGCTGTGGCTACTATGTAGCTAACCAGCATCCGTGTGTGAATGTGTGTAATAATTAGTGAATGACTGACTCCAGTGTGAAGTCCTTTGGAATTATCAGACTTTACCATTTACCTCGCCTCATGGCCAGTAACCCCTGACCTCTGGATGATACCTCATCGGCTAGTGTTAAAGTAAACAGCTTTCTCCAATGCTTTGGAGTCAGTGAGTCAGATATATTTGGTAAATCTTTATTAGGATTATTAGTGTGGATTTGATTCCCAATTCTTTACGTTATTAATACAAAACCGCAATATTTGTATTGTTAGGTTTATTTATTCAGTTGGTGGATTATTTGTAAATAACTGACAAAAAGTTGTCATGTTGATACAAGTGGTAACATGGACCCTTTTACTACCTTAACAAAATCTGCTGAATGATAAAAACAAACCCTTTAACTGCACTGTTCCAGTAAAGAGTGAGGAAGAGTCTGATGATGATAATGAAACAAGCCAAACCTGTATCTATCGGCAACGCATCATCATGACAACCATCCTTTGTTCTGGGTGAACTCACCCTGTAACTTGACTTTCTAAGTATGAAGAACTGCTGCTTATCTCCTGTCGACATCTGGCTGTTTATAATTGCAGCCCTTTGCTGATGCGTTTCTTTATGTTGAGTCATTCTGCAGGGGTTGTTCAACTTCTGACCTGTCCAAACAAATTCTTTTTTTTTTTTTTAATAAAAGCCACTGGGCGTGTTGTGGTGGCGTAGGGGTTATCGCGACCCATATTTGGAGGCCTTGAGTCCTCGACGCGGCCGTCGCGGGTTCAACTCCCGGACCCGAAGACATTTGCCGCATGTCTTCCCCCCTCTCCTTCCCTGTTTCCTGTCATCCAACTATCATATAAGGGACACTAGAGCCCACAAAAGACCTGCTGGAGGGGTAAAAAAAAAAAAACCCACTACCATGCACATTACCATACGTCGTTCAACTGTATTATCTGCCTGATATGAACATAAAAGTCAATATAACACTGAGCAGCCTGACACTGTTTTCCTCCAGGGTTTAAAGGTTTAAAGGTTATACCTTTATAAGCATTACTCTGTGATACAGAGGAAACAGAAACTACATGAAAACAATGTAAATGTAAAACTAAATGTTAACTGAGATCAGAGACTGATATGAGAATTAAAAGTGTGTGCCACACCAACAGGACTGAATTACTTTGTTTTCAGAAATTAATGAGCTTCTTCAGCAATTTCTTGCTTAATATTTCCTCTTTCTTATCTGTGGTCCTCATTTTACTTGTCCACCTTTTGGAGTTACGTGTTTTTCTTTAAGACTGAGCTAATTTGAAGTCTGAGTGGAAACATTCAGGTTTCTCAAGTTTCCTATTTCAGCAGCGCTGACGGAACTTTAACCTTTTCAACAGCTCATTCCTGCTTGGCTTGTTTTTTTTCTTTCCAGTAAGCAGAGAACAAAACCCAGGAAGTGCTCAATGATCCATACAGCTGCTCAGAGAAGACTTAATGTTTAGAAACAACTGCAGAACATTCAGTTCATGTTCAACTGATGGCAGGAAAATGGCTTGGTGGATATTTCCTCCCTGAAAAATGAGCAATTTGGTTCTTCAGTCAAGAAACTGCAGTAAGATTAAGTGTATATACATATACTCATACATACTTTATAGTGCCTTATTTATACATTTTGACTAAAATGTCTGTTTTTACAATCTAACCACTTTTGCACCGATACGCTAACACTGCTCGTTCATTTTGTTTCAGCACTTCCAGCCCCATAACACTCACACACAGCTTTGATTCAACTCTAAAGACGACCTACAAATTTATACTGACAGCCAGTGACAGCTGTGGTTTGTCTTTTTGACCTGTGCCTATCTTTTTCTAGGATACCATTATGTGCAGGTTATTTATGAGACCTAAATGGTATAAAATTAAAATTGAAAAGCTAAAAGACTAAAAATGTTAACTTTTAGTTTTGTTTTCTTTGCTAATGCATTAATTGGAAGGTAATTCATAAAGCAACTGCATAATCTCTGCATGTTGCCTCATGGCTTAGATCACAAAGGTCTCAGTCATAAACCAAACCTCTCACACCCACCTAAAAACATTTAGTTTTATTGTATGAGCATTCAGTTTTAATGGACATCCATCTCTGATGGTGACAACAGTGATTAGTCAACATGGACAGTTACAGTTACAGTATATTACAGTTATCTGAGGACTGGATAAAGGTGAGGCTCCGCTTTAGCTGTGTTGTTGAATGGATCCCAGCTACTTGCTACTATTTTCTTAGAGTTGGGCAAACCAGGTTTTGCTCATAATTTCTTATTGATCCATCTCATGCTCAGACAAAAAAGGGATTTTTTAAGTGTCCTATACTCAGGAGTAGTGGAGATCACAGAGCCTCTCAGAACGTCAGGTTTATGAGGCTTCTATTCAGCATCCTTTAGCAGAGATTGGTAGATGTTTGACTCCAGAAAACGTGGATAACAATCTGTGTCCAGCAAAGAGTAGATGCGTTTCTGTGCGGGGAGTAGAGAGTTGCGAGAAGGAGCCTGCAGCAGCTGGAGAGTCAAATCTCGAGTTTTACTATCCAGGTTTATCTGCAAGAGAACAAACACAGTAAATTCATGATCCTTGGTTTAAATGGCAGCTTCACCTGCTAACAAATTCCTTCATGGGTTTAGAAGAACAACTGAGTCCATAAGAATAAAAAGAAAGCATGTTATTAAATTCCACTCTTTGATCATAAAGAAGCTTTACAGCTGCAGCTTCCTGTGAAAGCAGTGTGGAGGCAGTGTGAGGGCAGTGTGAAGGCAGTGTGGAGGCAGTCTGAAAGCAGTGTGGATGCAGTCTGAAAGCAGAGTGGAGGCAGTGTGAAAGCAGTGTGAAAGCAGTGTGGATGCAGTCTGAAAGCAGTGTGAAGGCAGTGTGGAGGCATTGTGAAAGCAGTGTGGATGCAGTCTGAAAGCAGAGTGGAGGCAGTGTGAAAGCAGTGTGAGGGCAGTGTGAAAGCAGTGTGGATGCAGTCTGAAAGCAGTGTGAAGGCGGTGTGAAAGCAGTGTGGAGGCAGTGTAGTACCTCTCGGGGGGAGCCAGTTTGAATGTAGGAGGCACAGATGTTTTTAGCTCTTCTCTGCAGAGTGAAGTTGTTGGATGAGTGTTTGTACTGTTCACAGGCCAGGTAGAACTGAAGATTCTCCTCGCTGAATTCAGAACGCAGGAATGCTCCAAACACTGAAACACCAGCTAGCAGCGGGAGAAGAAACATAAGTGGGCCTCAGCTCATGTAACCTCCAGTAGAAAAATGTACTAGAGACAATCGAAGTCAACTGGATAAAACCCAGACTGTCTGTGAAGAGAGATTTTAATTGAGCGGAATAATGCAGGAAGATGATGGGCAGACTACAACTATACTGACTAGTCTTATAAAGTCTTATAAAATGTAAAAAGACAACCAAAAAAGACATAGAAATGTTTGTGATTGTAATGCAACAAAATGTGAAAAAGATCAAAGGGAATAGGGCGTATACTGGCCAAAGTAGCTGAAGGTTTTAGTGTAATAACTTATTTACATACTTGTGATGGAACAAAATGATTTTTTTTTATAAATCAAGGTTGATTCAACCTAAAGTTTAACTGCAACTCAAAGCATTAACTCAGTCAAATCTCTGATTCGCTGACCTGCTTTCCTCCAAGCACAACAGATATTGCTTTAATGGATTTATTTCACACATATGGGTAATACTAAAACATGAACAATCAAGTTATAGAATATTCCTTTACATACAAAAGAAAAGCATAGATAACAGCAAAGTAAAATCAGGATGTTTTCCCCTTTAATCACAATGATCAGAAGGTTTTCCACAGAGGTGAGACAGAATTTCCAGGTCAATAAAATGCTAAAAAATCTGTTTTAAGCAATAAATTTAACCAAACCTGTGTTTAGATTTAAATGAAGATGCTAATGTTTAAAAAAATACAAAACAAGCTCAGGTTGGTAAATGTTTGCAAACAAAATGAAGATGTGATATGGGTAAATAAATTAACACATTTGATGAAAATGAAGATGTGACAGACGTGGTGACAGTTTTACGGAGCCCCCCTGGGGGACAAGAGGGAAAGTTTTTCTTTCGAGTTACCTAGCAAACCTTTTGCGTTATTGCTGGTCTACTTTGTCGCAAATGTCAATTTAAAATTTCAAATATACACACATTTAAAAAGCCTCATTGAAAACGTGTTTATTCTTAACCCTTTGGTGCAAAAAACTGATTGAAAATCGAATTTATTCACTGCATGTTTATGTCTGTTTTTGTAAGGTTGAGATGGAACTGCACATGAAAACAACCATTTAAACCATTCAGACTACCAACACAAAAAAGACACAATCAAAACTGTCAGATGACTAAAGTAAGGCAAAAGGAAAAAAAATCATCCATGTCCAATGAGGCGTTCCATAAAGTGCAAAAATCACCTTTAAACTTGCCTGTGCATTATTTTTGTTATGGTAAACAACCTGTTTGTGTTGTTTACCATAACAACAGAAAGACTTTTACTGAACGCTGAAAAAAATGATCAGAGTTCAGTATATGCCTAATTAATCCCCAACTAGTTAGACACCTTTTAGCAAAAACTGTCAGAGATTTTTTTTTAAATACAATATTAGAGAACATTAAGCAATCACACTTTCAGTCAGATGCTAAGCGTGTGAGAGACCATGGCTGGGCTGTTGACTCGTCTCTGAAGTTGACCCTAGCCAAGCTACAAAGCAAGTTTTCAGTCACTTGTTCCTGACCTCTGGCTCTTATGGTGATGAACACAAAGTGGTCAGCGCAGTAATCATAAGTTTTCCTTTATCTCTTCCCTCACTAAGCTCATTCTAAATAAGGAAAGTGGTTGTGTGAGACCACACAACCACTTTCTTTGTTTTCTACAGGACAGTCTGGGTTGGTTGTTCTAAACCAGGGGTCTCAAACCCCAGTCCTCAAGAGCCTATGGTCGTCCTGCAACTTTTAGATGTGCCTCTGCTGCACCACACCTGAATAGAATAATTAGGTCATTAGCAAGGCTCTGGAGAACTGATCTACACAAGGAGGAGGTAATTAACCAATTTCATTCCAGTGTTTTGTACCTGTGGCACATCTAAAAACTGCAGGACAGCGGCCCTCAAGGACTGGAGTTTGAGACCCCTGTCTGTGGCAGTTTGAACTGCTTCTCTTTTGACTGGCAGGTACCCTCACCACTGTGTGCCGTCAATGTGTGACACATTGGTGTGTCCACCATCTGTGTAGTTCACAGAACACATGCAATTGTAAATTTTTCTCACAGTTCTGACCCATGCCTTCGAGCAACTCTGCAGTGCTGCCATCTTACTCTGGTACAAACTGACCCAGGTAAACATCCAATGGCAGCTTTATCTATCAAGAGCGAAGCAGCCAGATGATCAGTGGTCTCTGTGCATCCTCTGCACCAGCAGAAAAGGACATAGCAGCTTAAAACCGGAGAATGTTAGCAAAGAGGTGGACACAGATTGAAGTTGACAAGTCAGAGCTAGAAGCAACTTTGGAAAGGGATGCATTAATTTATCTGAGTGCTGGATCACCTGCTACTGATTAGCCCTAATTAAGACAATGAAAATACTGTAATGGCTTGTATTTTTCTGAAATTTATTAGAAAGAATTCAATGTTATCAGCTATTGAGTTTTCTAGATTATTCTGTACCAATTTGGAAAAACCTCAGTTTTAGTGATCCTAGAAGCATGCGTATTCATCCTTGAAGCTTCAGGCTGCACATCAATTTCTATGGTCGGTTCGTCTGAAATCTAATCTCTTGTGCTAAACAGAGCATCTGAGTCCTAGACTAGAACCACACAGCTCCTCTGACTCCTGTGTAAAACAGCTGGCTGTGACTACCTTTGTCTGGTTTGGCCTTTTCCTGCAGCATGTGTTCTTGTTTATCATGCAGGTCTTAACTTAAGGGAAGCTTGAGCAGATAACAGCAACACCTTTGTTATCATTCAAAAGATTTCACAGGTTTTCAGAATTAAACTAGTTGTGCAAGTCTGCTTAGTAATGTGTTTGGAACTTACTTTGACTGGACAGCAGGGTGTCCAAAGACTCGGTCCAACTTTTCAGCATATCGTGACTGATCCCCCCCTTGCTCTGATGGCCCACTTGACTCCACTGGCGCATGAAATGCATACGAGACCTCCTCTCTGTCGCACTGTGATCCAGGGTAAGCAAGGGATTCAGACAGACAAGCATAGATCAAGCAAAAGACAAGTAGCAATACAAGAAATTGCTTCACAATAAAAGTGACATTCAGATTACAGATAATGTTAATTATCAGCAGGCCAGAAGAAAAGTGAAGCAAGATTCTCACCTGTTTTTCTCTTCTGCATTATACAAGTTTGAGTTTGATGAATGTGGACTCTGAAACAAAACCCATACAATTATTTGAAAATCTTTTGTCACTTCCAAAAGAAACTTTTACAAAGTTTCACAGTGAATTTGTGTAGATTTTACATACAGAACAAAAAGAGACAATAATATAGAAATAGCCTTTGCTGTTCTACAAAGGGGAAATACAACTGGAACAGCAACAACTGATAGAAAGGTTCACACAAAAATGTTCTTAAAGTATCTAAAATATAAAAAAAACATGATTAACAAAAACATCAATAATAGTAATAATAATAATAATACACTGTACGAGACAACAAAAACAAAACAAAACAACAATGCAGTTATTAGAAATAAAAACATCGGACTCGCAACTGAGTCGGATCACTTTTTCAATAATGTACCTAAAGTGTGTTGAACATTGACAAAGACAAACTATTTACAACAGTTTTTTACAAAAACAGATGTGCAATAACAGCAGAGTAAGAACAGGGTAGATGATTGTGTAAATGGCAGCATCTATGCAGACACATTGCACACATTTCCTCACTTCAGCGCTTTAAACTGGTCCACTGATCAAGATTAATTCAGTTCATGATTCAGTCAGTCAACAAGCGCAGATTTGTCCATCTGCGCTTGTTGGACAGCTGACATACTGATTGATCCAAAAGTGAATATTTTTAAATTGTGTAGCAAATATGGGTATTTGAACACTCAATGTATCATTTTAATGTAATACTTTTAAGGGAACGTGAAAGTCTAAATGGTCACTGATAACATAAATCTTTGCCCAAAGATTTATGTAGGCCCGTCACGATAACAAATTTTGCTAGATGATAAATTGTCCCAGACGTTATTGCCGTAAACAATAATATTGTTGAGACCATTTTCAAGCAACATAATGCTATTGCCTTATATTTTAATGCCATTATGGTAATGGCATAATAATGCAAAAAGACTTTCTCAAAGATTAATAAACTTTAAATTCTAATGAACATCTAACACTGGAACTGGAAGACATTTAAATATCCAAATAAACCAAACAATAGAAATAATAAATGAATTATGAACTCAAGACCAAAGCTGAGACCAAAATACCAGACTAAAGACTTTTGTCATCCAGTTTTTGGTAGAAAGAGAAAAAAGGAGAAAAATAATAAATCAAGCAAATGGAAATTATTAAGCTCATTTTAATTTATCATGTGATTCATTGATTTATTTATTGTGATGGGCCTGTACAATGGCCCTTCACAATAAATAAATTAACTTTTCAAAAGCAATAAGCCACTTGATGAGTTTCCATCATGAGACCCCCAGTCTCTGCAGCCAACCAGCCCACAGAGAGCACAGTTAGGCCATAGTCGGGTCATTAACTGGCCAATGATCTGAAATACGTCAGCAAATCTAGAATTTAATGTCTACAAAAAAAATAATCAAAGTGTTACTACATCCCAGTTAAAGTCCAGACCTTAAACAGATTGAAATATTACAGTATTTCAATCTGGTTAACACATGTTGAAGAGTGAGCCAAAATTCCTTCACAACATAATGAGATTAATAGATCAGATAGGAAACCTCTAAAAATAATTCATAACTAATGAACAACGGAGTCTGCTTAGTTCTCATAGAGTAATTATAGTTTTGCTCTGCTGAATAGAAAGCTCATAAAACGGAAGCCATATTTTTATTTCAGTGAGTCCAACACTGACCTAATCTGTACGTCTTTGCTGTTGCAGTGTTGTCCAACAGTTTTCATATGTTTCCAGTTAAAAGGCTTATAGAAAAATTATTAATTTTGTAGTTTTAGTAAGAAAATTTAATCTGAATTTTTAACGTTCTTCTCTGCATTTACATCTTAATCCTGAAAGTCACTTATTTATCCATCTCTCATGAAGTTTGTGGTTTTCTTTGGTGAAACTTTCTGTTTCTTTTAGAGGGAACATCTGTGATTAGTTTTTCCTCTCCACTGTTCTGTGTGCTTGATTAAAACTACAATTTTGGGGCGTGCTGTGGTGGCGTAGGGGATAGCGCGACCCAAGTTTGGGGCCTTGAGTCCTCGGCGAGGCCGTTGCGCGTTAGATTCCCGGACCCAGCGATATTTGCCGCATGTCTTCCCCCCCTCTCCTGTCAGCCTACTTTCATATAAGAGACACTAGAGGCCACAAAAGACCCCCTGGAGGCGAGGAAAAAAAAAAAAAAAAACTACAATTTTGATTACTACCCATGTGGTAAATGGCCTGTACATGTATAGCACTTTAACTAGTCCGAATGGTTAATGGACTGAACTTAGATAGTGCTTTTCCAGTTAGTCTGACCACTCAAGGCGCTTTACACTCGAGCTACCCATTCATATTCACAAACACACACACATTTACACACCAATATGATCGCTAAGCAATTTGGAGTTACTTGCCTCGACATGTGACAGGAGGAACATATAACCGTCTGATTAGAAGATGACCACGGTACCCACTGAGCTACAGTGGCCCCTGTGAAGTCACAGCACATTCATCATTCACACACTGATACATCATCATTCATATCAGCATAAAGCCTTTTTATGGCCATAGTTAGAGGCTAGTTTTTAAAACTGAGTTCCAGTAAAACATAAACATAAAACTACAAGGCAGTGCCACTAGTTTGTATCAGAATGAAATGGTAGCTGTTACTAGGCCTGGCACAATAAATAATCAATCAATTAATCGCATAATAAATTAAAATAATCAATCATTTCTACTTTCATGATTTATTGTTACTCTTTCCTCTCTCTCTCTTAACCAGATGATAAAAGTCTTCATTCTGGTGCTTTGGTCTGAATTAGGCTCTTTTTCTTGAAGAACAACTTTGTTTATAGAGACTTCATAATTCATTTTATTTGTTGTTTTGTTTATTTATTTTTAATATTTAAATGTCTTCCAGGTCCAGTGTTAAATGTTCATTAGAATTTTAATTATTGATTTTTGAGAATGTGTTCTTGCATGACAATGCCATTACCATTACGTTACTTCAATAATATTATCCTTTCTCACAATGACTTCTGGGATAGTTTATTGTCCATCAAAATGTGTTATCACGACAGGCCTGGCTCTTACACAGTGATAGGAGATGTTACTGAGTGGAAATGTAGTAAACATCCTACCTTATCAAAGAGACTCTTGAGGTGTAGCTTAGCAGCTGAGAGTCTGGCCCTGTGATGGCGTTTTTCCTGGGACTTTGAGGAGAATTGGTTGGAGGAAACTGACAGAGACGTTTCATGTTGGCCTTCTCTTTCCCCACCAGCCATGACGTCCTCTGCCACCACAGCCAGCTGACTGTCGCTGTAAGCCCTGCAGCTTTCGTTGATCGCACACACGTTGAGGTGGTCCATCTCTTGCTTCCCCAACTCACTCAGGTTCTTGACGCTGACGCTCTGCTCTCTGGTCAGCTCCTTCCTCCTAAACTCGCTGGGTGTCTGTGTCGGCTCCTGAATGCTGGGAATCAAGCCAGCTGACCCTGCGTCCAGTTCATCATTTTTCAAATGAGGTGTGCATGTGACCGACATCCTCTTGCTTCCATTTTCTGACTTCTTCTGCGACAGTTTATTCCATTGTAAGGCATCAGGATCCAGAAGGGATCCTTCAGAGCTGTATCTACGCATGTTTCTCTTTATGACAGGAAACCTAAAACCATCAGACAGGAGTGCTGCAAAAAGGCAAAAGACATTAATGAAAACCATGAAACATAAGGTGAGACACCTTCTGATATTGCTGAAAAAAATGATCATTGAAACTTGTCAAAACATATATATAGTTCATTTAAATGTGTTCTTAAGTGCTCCCCTTTTCTCATGGTCATGAACATACAGCATAATATAGAGTCATAGTAAAAACAAATTACTGATCTTAAAGGGGTGAAAAAGCTAAAGAGCAAAGATCATTTTCATAAATCCTTTAGAACTACAAGTACATAAAAAATAAAATATTGTGAAAGAAATCAATATTTTTATGACCACATTTAAAAAAGTGAAATTCATAATCACACAGATTCACTTCACAGACAATAAAATGTTTCATGCTTTTAATTTAGACAAATTTTGATTATCCCTTACAGATAATAAAGCTCCAAAATTCTGTATCTTAGACAAATACAATATTGTGAAAAACATACAGCACATTTATAGAAAGTTGAGTGGAAGGAAAATATACTGTAGGAAGAGGCTCACCAGCAATGGGGCTTACCACAGCCTTCAGAGGATTGTCCAGCAAAAATACTAAGGCTGTATTCAGAGCATAGCGCCACAACACACAGACGAGTTCTACACACGGGCCGCCGCGTTGAAGCGGTAAGTCATGCAAAAGGAGCCCCAACTAAGCAACCAGTCTAAATATAAATAATGTTTTCAGAAGCCTGATATTTCTTTTTAGAATATTCTTTTTTATTGATCTTATGTAATATAAAAATTTTATAAAAGACTTTTGGGTTTTCTTTATCAATAAGCTAAATTACGAGAAACAGAAGCTTGAAATATTTCACTGTGTGTGGTTTGGAATCATCACACACAATGAAATATTTCAAGCTTCTCATATGTTATATAGAAATTTAACATGCAAGTTTCACTTTCTGACATCATGACAAAAAATATTGAATTGTTTTACATAATGTAATTTAGATGCATCTGTAGAACCAACCACCATTTAATTTCAAAGTAGCAAAGTTGGAATGAATTTCTTGTTATTTAGCTGGTAAAACATCAAGTGAAACCATGGAAAAGTTAAACAGCTGATCATCTTAGAACTTAATGCATAAGGCCTGAACTGTGAGAAAAAGATCAATTTTTATCATTTCTTCTCATGTGTTTCCAGTGAGTGAGCGCAGCAGCAGCAGCATACAGCTGGCCTCTGGGTCAACATGCCAGCTACCATAGAAGCTCAGAGGTTCTGGTCCAGAGTCTCACAGAGTACTGTTAGCACTCCTAAAACCACACTGTTTCTCTGTGGCACTTCTTGAAGTACTGCTGAAAGAAATGTCATATTATACTATACTCCTTTTTTAAGAAGGTAACTAAGTTAGCTGCAGTTCCTGGTCCGGGAGGCAAACACTGTTTACTTTATAGATGAGACTTGAAATTTGGAAAGTCTTCCAGGATACAGTTTAACACTGAAAATAAACTTCATCACTTAACCCAGGAGTCTGTCTGTCATCTCTCCTGACTTAACCAAACCTCAAACCCAGTCTTAGTGTCAAAGGCTTTTTCAGTCATCTTCACTGGAGTTGTAACCAATTAAACTTCTTTCTTCAGTTAATTTATACAGGTGTCTGATGCAGGCGCTCATCTGCATAGTTAATTCACATGTGAGCATTTTTTTCCTAAATTATTCTTATTTGCTAGCCTATTTTGTCTCCTAATTAATCAAGAGAGGAATACTGGATATATATTTTTTGCAATAATGAAAAATTACCGCCGTGCCGCATGAAATCTCGTACAAACGCAGTCTCTTGCTTTGCCGGATGGAAAATGATGCGGAGTCAGGGAATCAGAACACGGCAGCAGCAAACAAATTATGAGGAGGCTTGAATAGTGTTTATCATCATTAGCTCATAGGGTTATTATTATTTTTACTTTACAAAAACATGTGTGAACCTTCGATCAACGTATTTATGATGAAGGAAAAACCTTTTAACCCTCAACATATTAGGTCGCAGCTGATATTTAGAATCTCGTTCACTTTAACCAAAGTTTGCTGCCGTTGACAGAACTTCTGTAAAGCTCCTGATAAAAGGTGCAGTGAGAGCTCTAGTCAGCTCCGCAGTCTTTGACCTTTTCCTGGAACACCTGAACGCGGTAAAAAAAAAGCCACTTTCTGAAACAAAGCTTAAATTTAGTTAGCAGTCAACACAGCTCTGGAAAAACCAGCATTTGTACTTGAACCGTATCTTTCTCTTTTGGGTCAACGCATCACAATCACTCACGAACCTCAGAATTGATTTACCTTCTTGTGTAGCAGATTAGTAAACTTTCTTTACTGCGAGTAGTTTTGACGTAAGGCTGCGAACAGGGACGCGGTTTGAAAATCTCCAAGGAATGAAGTCCTGCTGCTGCCTCCTCTTCCTTCAGAAACCGTTTCCTCTCCTCACTGACGGCAGGACAGCAGGTTCTCCAAATGTTTCTTGTGACATTAAATGCTCCTCCCTCAGTCGTCAAGCCTGCTGCCACCACACCTTCACCTCTGTCTCAACTTGTCCGCTCTCTCTCTCTCCCATTCACACACGACTAAAAATGTACCGTTAGATAAAGTGTATGCAAGTATTAGTAGCTAGCCATGCTGACAGAAACACACTCAGGCACAATTTAGACTTCTGCTGATGTCATCTGGGTAGAGAGGAAAGTGGTTTAAAACGTCTGAGACGACACAGCGGCGCTAAGTAGCTCACACTGTCTTCAACACGTGGGGGCGCTGTTACACCAGTGAAGTGCTAAAACACCTTTAGATTCAGAGGATCCTCAGATTTCATTTGGAGATAATGAATACCTACGATGAACAAATCTAAATAACTATGGTTTGTTTTTACGTAAAGACTCTGTGGGTTCTAATAAGCCCCATAACTGAATATTGATTAAACTAACGGAGGTTTAGTAATTCGTGTTCAAATAATTGATCTGTTACTTGCTGACTGCATAAGCGATACGACTCCTTGAAATCCATGTAAGAGATTATTCTGGTCTTTGTAAAATGTTTTTGTGTGAACTTGTCAAATCTGAGGTGCATTTTATTTTGTCTTTATGCAGCATGTTTACTGTGTTGTTCTGCTTCGCTTGGCATATGTTACTGTTATCTCAAGTAGTTTTGAATAAAGTTTATAAGAAAAAATATTCTCGAAGGTGAAGGCCAACAGAGCCACAGTTTTCCAGTTCCACTTCCCACTTCTGAAGTCACATGGTCCCACCCACCGCTGTTATGTTTCACAGTAAGTTCCTTTGACACAACCTGACTCTGGGGGGCGCTAGTCCACTTGCATCCCTCTGTGGACTGAAGGATTTGGCTGAAGAAGTAAACGGCTTGTAACGTCTACTGGTGAGGATCGACAGGTGCATCATAAATAATCACAGCAATACAGACTGAATGTTTGGCTTTCTCATCTCAATGTTATCTGACTTTGCGGTAAACAGTGATAGTCATCATCTGAGATCTTAAATTTTATATGTAGAGCTTAGATGTAGCCTTAAAAACTAAAAACTCACCTGGCTTCTTGTCTTCATAAACCATTGATTTTGTTCAGATATGTGGTAGAGTAAGTTAACAGTTTCTTTACATTCTTGTCTACACACACTTTGAAAGGGGAACTTTTTTTTTTTTTTTACAGAATCAGGATTTAAAGTAACATTGAGTTATTATTGCCCATAGACAAAACAGGTCTTTCAGATTTACCTTGTTAGATTTATGTAGTATTTTGGGACACAACTCACATGTCCAAATCTGTGGGCCCTGTCAATTGTCCTCAACATTTTAAACATTAGCACGTTTTTATTTTTACAATATTTTTATTTTTACCCATGTAAAACGTACAGTACAGTGTAGTGATCATACTCCATCCTTAGGAGTTTTATACAGAACACTGAAGATGAGTTGTTAGTTTTCCAGTAAGACAAAACAAAACAGGCCACCAAGGTACTAAGCCATTGCCAACACACACCAAGAAGCACATTAGATTCACCGAGCAGCAAAGGCAGCCTTCAGTCCTCAAGTCCTGCACAAAATTGGCAGAAGGTGATTACAACGTTACAGTCAGGAAACCAGTCAAGAGTTTCTGAAAGGAGGACCAGGCCAAAATTCACCTGACCAACCACATGAAACACTTAAGTGAGAATCCCATTTCATCTCTTCCATCCCCTCCTTAGCTCCAAACGCCAAGTTTCTACTGGTGAACCAGACGCTTTGGAGGAGTAGTGGGAATGGTTAGAGCCCTGGAAAAGGTGGGCTTCTCAGAGGCTAAACAGGAGCTGTGTTTGCAAAATGCCAGTACTTTCTCAGATAAAATGTTTTAAATGTTACAATAACCACTGTCACAAATAAGATGTCCCAGATGATATTTTGGCCCGTCTCAAATATTGTTAGTCCAATAACATGGCAAAGATCAAAGAACCTTTTCATTGTAAATATTGTGCCATTCCAACAGGTGTGGAATGGTACAATATTGGTCTTCCTAATGGCCAATTTACCTATTTTACTCCATCCTATTTACCTTTTACTCCATCTTAGTCATTGTTAGGGTGAGAGAATACTCTGAAGTTTCCCAGTCCATATAAGGTATGATTCCACAAGTTTACTAAACATTTATGTAATATATTATTTGGCTGTTTTGGTAAATATTATGCTCATCTTCAAACAAAGTAACCCTAATTTTTTTTTAAACAGCATTTTCATTTCTTTGTGAGAAAACTTACTCATTTGGCAAGGAATTTGATATTTCCCCACTGCAAGAATTTTGCTATCAAAGTATTGACAGAAATTCAACATCACCTTTGATTTTTCTTTGATATGCTCTGTATATATCCTCCCAAGTACATCCAAGACAGGAATCATGTTAATCAAGCAAGTTTATTCTTCCAGTCAGGAATCACACTAGAGTTTACTCTAGAACATGCAGAGCTGAACACATTTGGACCTGAAAATTAGTTTAATACAGCAGGTTACTGATGACCCACAGCTGTGAAATTCCAGCAGTCGCAAAAAACAATAATAAATAGACCAACTCCTATGTTTGTCTAAAGACTGTCAAATAAGTTCTTTTTAAGTAATGTTAAGAACCAACCAGTCAACAGGAAGCTTCAAAGAATTGAACATTTATGAGTGCATTTTATTTATTTGTGTACTTTTAATGTAGGTAAAATGAAGTGAAGGAATACATCTTTTAACCCACAAACTGCTTTTACTGTTGAAGCACAAAATAATTTATATTGTAAAGATATGTGCATTGTTAAATGTATTTATTAAGATATCACTTTTATCGACAGCAGTAAAGGCTTGGAAACTGGGGCTGTCTTTGCCACAGCACTGATCCATATCAAAATTTTATTTCCACATAACTTCAACTCATATTTGGACTGCTGTTGTACCAGCTCGTAGGCTGAATGCGGTGAAGATGCCATTTGTTAAATAATTAGCTAAAAATACTTCACGCAAAATATGTGTTTTCTGATAGCTGTTAGAAATTTGCCACCAAGTTGCTGTGCTCACTGAAACAATCCAGACAGAATGTGAGGACAGGTCCATCCCCATGGACTGCAGACAGATTAGGAAATATGAGATTATATAGTAAATAAAACAGTGCTCTCCAAACATGTGACTTCTTCTAAGGCCAGAGCTTGATGTTCAGAAATCTGCTATTCTAAATTTCCATAACTTCTAGAGAGCCAATTGAAAGTCAGAAAGGTAAACAAAGACTCTAGCAGTGACGATTTTTGTTGTCATAAGAAAAAAATTTCTTTCCAAGCAGTGATAGGAACACAAAGCTGGTGGCAGCAATTTCAACCACAAAGTTCAAAATGTATCCATTTATATTTGATTACTTTTTCTTACCGTTTATGCTAACTTGATGTTTTGATTACTTAAATGATAAAGAGCAACTTTTAAAAAGGGACAAAATAATCACTTTGAAGATATTTGCAAACAAAAGAGAAGTCATCTAAAATGGGGAGGGTTTACTGAATAATATTCTTTTGGACGTCAGTTAGTGGAGAATATTCAACATTCTTTTATTACTCTATACTCATGGCAAGTAGAAAATTTGTTCTGAAGCTGCTTAGCTAATCTTTAACATGTAAACATTTATTCCTAAGCTTCAAATAGAGAAATCTTTAAAATCTGATGCTTTTAATAGTTGTGAAAGAACGGCAGCTTTTCTGGTAGAACAACATTGCCAACAACATTGCCAACAACATTTGGCAGCGGAGTAGTAACTGACGACCCTGTGATGTCTGAACCCAAAAACTAAGGAAAGGTTTAAGTGGACAGTTGGACTGAAACAGATGACGCAGAGAGAAGCTATGACTGTTTATCTAACACAGAGGCAGCAAGAATCAAACATCTGTTTGTAGTTTCATTTTAAGCTGCAATATAGAGGTGAGGGTGAATGGACATTTTCAGGATCAAACATTCATTTCACTGACTTATTTTTCTACTGTCAATTTTTGCTCTGTCGCAATGAGGAAAGGATGGGGGGGAGAAGGTTGAGAGCAGGTCTATGTTCTTGCACTCCCAGTGCCACTAGAGCCCCCGCTAGGAGGGACGTTACTCTGGGAAGGACGGGGGGCTGCGCCGGCATCACCTGGAACAGGAGAGGAGAGGAGGCCACAAAACAATTACAGGATCTGCTCCACAGAAAGCACAGGAGTCATTTCATTTCAACTATCCTTTCACTAACTAAACACCAGTATTTTTTTTTTCATTTAGCTCTCGGTGAAGGCAGTGAAGGCAGTGAAGGTGGCCTTCACGTGGTGAAAAAGCCTCTCCAAAAAAGAGAGGCTTTTTTGGAGCCAGAACAACTCGAACCAACATTTAGTTTTATAATCAAACATGGAGAACCAACCAACATTTAGTTTTATAATCAAACATGGAGAACCAACCAACATTTAGTTTTATAATCAAACATGGAGAACCAACCAACATTTAGTTGTGTTTAGTTAGACATTTAGACATTTAATGTCAGAGCAAGACCTAGAGAAACTCCTGATGGTTTACTTAACAACCCAGAACAATAATCAAACATGGAGCTTTATACTGTATCTCTCTAATCCAGAACAAAATTAAGGTCCAGAGAAACCCCTATGAGTTCATAAATTATGGGCCACTTATTCTTATTAAACATGAGGAACCAATATTTAATCTTGTACTTTTTTTGTTAAAGTAAGTTAAGTAAAATGATAAGAATAATTACCCATATAACTTGGCTTTATTTAAATATGTTTTATGAGAATATATTAAATCTACATCTTAAACTAAAAAGAAAAAAAATCTATATTAAAAGATTTGCTGGTAGTTCCCTTTTTGCCATAACACCCAGCAGAGGATATTGGTGGAATTCAGAGATGTTACGCAGAAGGACTCTGGTTGGGCTCTGGGAAGATCTGACCAAAAGATCGCTTCCCCTGCCCCTGGCTGGGGTCACCAGCTCAGAAACAGGATATGAGGTAGTGAAAGGAGAGCCGTGTCCTCTGCTGTGGGTGAACATGTCCTTTCCGAGAGCAGACTGCCTTGAAACTCGCAGACACCACAGACTGGTCTCAGGGCGCTACAGAATGATCAGCATAATGAAAGGGCATGTTTACATATAAACTGTCATTGATCCAGAACATTCAGTGGTTGATTCTTGGATCAGACACTTGGGATTATTGTAGTTTCACCTAAAGTACTGAACTATTTTACATCTGGACAGATGCCTTTAAAAAATTGAACTAGGTCTAATTAGTTCACCTGTAAAGGTTATGGTGCATTATGAAATATTTTCAGAAAGTCAAGTATTCCTAATATTTTGTGGTACTTTACTCTGGGACCTGATTTGAATCTGAATATTTAAAGGCCTTTTAAAAGAAACCAATAACTCACCTTTTCAACTTTGTGACAATGAATGAGTCCATCGTGTCCAATGTAAAAAGTTGAAAATGCATCATATGACCTAGAAGAGATGATATTAAGAATGAGTGGGATTAGAAAGCCAACAATTCTTCAAACATTAAATCTGACCAGATGAGGTATTGAATTCAGTATGATATCAGAACGCTCCTAAGCATGTTATGTTCTGAGAAGAACTGCTATGTGAAGTTTGATGCCCCTTCAGAGTAAAAGACTACCATGGCTAAAGGAACTAGTTTGGTTTCTCAGACATAACACAGGGTTTTCAACAGTGTAATACAAGCCTGGCAGGCCGTCTGCACTGATACAGTTTATGGATGTGTTTTTAGATGGTGTGTTAGTGGACCGGTGGTTAAGGTTGTGGAGGAGCTTTTTTTAAATATATTTGTATTATTATTATTATTTTTATTATTGCAGTGACACAATGCTTCAAACTGCGCCATATCAAGTGCTTTGTCTACTTACAGTCAGACAAAGACAGAGCGCGGAGATCAGAAAACTAAATGAAATCTCCCTGTTAGTTCCTCTGTATCCAGTTCAGTGGATTTAGCTCATCATACAGGGCCGGTCTAAGGTTGTATGAGGCCTTGAGCAGAATTTGACACTTTCTGCTAAGACCATCAGCACCACTAACGGCATTTCAACATAGATTTATTAAATTCTCTGAGAAGAGGGTAGCTTAATTAGCCAAGCTTAAAAACAATGAGTTATAATTGTAATTTACTAAGCTGTATTTGTGAACAAACAGAGCTCAAACTCCCAGATTAAACTCACAGCATCAGATTGTAGCTATGGTAACATAAACAATGAAGATAGGTCTTTGAACTTTTACAAAGTACATTTGTCAACTCCTTAAAATCTTAAATTTAAATCTTAAACAATTTGAAATCTTTTAATTTACCCCATTCACTCAAATTTAACAGCTTTGTCATTCTGAATAAACAAATGTTAAAAATTCAATATCTGTGGTCTGTGTTAAAACATTAGCATTTATGGGGCCCCTGAAGGCCTGGGGGGCCTTAAGCAGCTGCTGACTCAATTTGGATTTAACAAAAGTGCCAATAATTTATATTTATTTTAATTGTATTGTTTTATTTGTTGTTTTTAAGACTCTATAGCTGTGGGTTTAAGTATTGTCAGCAATGTCTTTGAGTAACCCAGTAATGTTTTACATTTCCTGTCATTTTAACATCTTTTAATACAAAAATACAGTGGACCACCAGGCTTAGCAGGTTTTCTGGGGGAAACCCTGTAATACCTGGTTAGGGTATCAGAAATGCTTGTTCAGGTACATTACTGAATCTGCCGTCAAGGCATTAGGAATTTGCCAAAGGAAATTGATTCTGTAGGCAGTTTATCATTGCAAATGATAGTTGCCTACAATCTTAATGTGAAACATTTAAAAACCAGTTATGAAATTGTACTGGCTGATACTGCAGTAATAACCATGAGTCACCTAGTGTGCGCTCTTGTGACAACAACAATCCAACAATTGAAGGCTTTGCGAAGTAAAAGTAGTGAACTAGTATCTAGTGTGAATGAACTGTGTTACCTGTAGAGGTGGGATTTGTCTTTCAAGTAGAAGCGCAGCAGACCAGAATGAAAGGGAAGGCCCTTGATCCTCCAGCGAGCCTTGATGGTCCCATCCTCCATGTGCTTGGTGAGCTTCAGCACATCCAGCCGAGCCTCAGTGTAGTAGCACAGGGACAGGAAGCGCCACAGGGTCAGTGTGAGTCGGTACCCCATAAGACCTCTACAATCACAGAATGAGCAAAAATCTACTGCTGCTGTTGAGAGCATATTTCATTGAGAGTATCCCGCCTGAACATGCAGTCACCTGGTCTTCATGTTTAGCAAGCCATTGATAAATTCCACATCCTTTGAGTACATGGTGTAGTCGTGGTTTGTCATAAAGAAATTTGGAAGCTGCAAAAAAAAGAGAAAAAAAACACAATTAGAACACAATTCATAGCAATCTGACACAGCGTACCTGCAGCTTTCCCCATGGGACTGAAACTATAGGACAATTGAAATGTTGAAAATGATAAACTTCTAACCCAGGAGATACCAAATCTTCACTCTAGTAGACCATCTGTTCATTACATTGTAGCAGGTTAAAATGGCAATTCTGGGGCGTGCCATGGTGGCGTAGTGGTTAGCGCGACCCGTATTTGGAGGCCTTGAGTCCTCGATGCGGCCGTCGCGGGTTCGACTCCCGGACCCGACGACATTTGCCGCATGTCTTCCCCCCTCTCCTTCCCCGTTTCCTGTCAGGCACACTAGAGCCCACAAAAGACCCCCTGGAGGGGTAAAAAAAAAAAGGCAATTCTGAAAGTGATACATATGAGTATAAAGTTCAAGATGACCTGTGATTCACAAAACTTCAGAACCATTACCTACTACCTTGTCGGAAGGAAGGAGAGAGAGATGGCGAGAGAGAGAGAAAGAAGATTCTTGACATTTGACTTTATTCATCAAGTCAATGTCAACAACACTGGAAAGGGGGAGCCGATGTGCTGTGTGGTACAGCGATCTGCAACTTTACAGCCCAAAGAGTCTTTTTTTTTTACTTTCATGACAGTCAATTAAAACTCATCTAGAGGCACAAATTTCACATGACTTTAAAAAAAACAAAACTTGTAATTTTAGATAAAAATATCTACTAAGGGAAATTTGTCATTATCTGTTGACTTTTTTTCATATATTTAGGATTAAAAAGATATAGATAAAATTTAGCAAAACAGAAAGGATACTGTGGGACGGAAAATGATGTAAAAATGCAAAAAAGCACAAATACCAACCCAGTGACAAGAAAATCGGATCTAAAAACAAAATACGATATCCCCAGTACTTTTAGTGTCATTCTTTGTGGAAATTCAATACAAGTATTATAGAAATAAACTGAAAAACTATCAAAAACATGCATTTGTAATTGTACGAAAATTTTAAAAAAAAATTAGCTGGTTCTTTTTCATTTTAAATCAAGTTATTGAAAGTTGTTGAGGAAGGTCCAAACAGATGTGGCTCCCAGATCTAGTAGTTTGGAATTCAATTGAAAGATTATTCCTATTGATGTATGAAATCTCACAGATTATGCATCAATTGCATCCCTAAAATATAGTTTTACAAAACATAACAGCCCAACCTTCTAGAAATCTTTTTAACTTCAACTGAAAAACCTGAAGTTAATAGAGTACAATAGCTGCTTGAATCCTTAAAGTTACAGGACTGACTCCAGTTTCCCCCAGTCACATGCTGATGTTCTGCCAGGCAAGGCACTTAACCCCAGACTCCCTGCTGAGGAGGATGTTGGTGTGTAGATGGTGCAGGAGTATGTTTCTACTGGTGGGCGCCTACTGTTGATGCGAATACTGCGAATTACTGGATTGGATATTACAAGACCTTCATGTGTCACATTGTTTGCATTGAGTCAGGAAACAACACAATCACGCAAAGAATCAGCAAAAGGGATGCAATGTTTTACTGTTAATTGTAAACATTATGACAACTAGATCACAAGGTCCAAGAGAATCTCATTTCACAGTTTAGTAAAAAGTCTTAATTTAAATAAAAGAGTCTCAGTTTACATGGCAACGGGTTTGTGAGGAGTAAAGTCGAAACACTGAGCAATAAAAAAAGAAGAGTAGCTCTGAGTTGTTCTTCAGCTGTTTTTGCATTTTTGTGGTGCATTGCAGCAGCTGTAATTTAGGAGAGTTCAATAAACAAAAACTGGACTAACTAGTCACTTTGTAGAATGTCAGAATATGATAAAATATGTCAAAAATATTTAGCAAACTATGTCGCTCACAGCAGCAATTACTGGTATGTAAAATTAAATTAATTGTCCAATATAAAAAAATGTTGGTTAGTCTTCACTTGCATCAAGAAACCAAACTTATATCCACCAACACACATTTTACTTTTTAATCTGCAATTTTTGCAGCTTTAATTTACTAAGCCATAATTGATAGAAAGGACGTTACAACCACTTTGTGATAGATTCATGCTCATTCTGTATGGTTGGTGGAAATAAATTAATGGATAGTAATGTCACTAGCTTTTAGCCGCTGTCCAACCCAGTAATCTGGAGCATGTTGATGGTGCTCACCATACTTGCAGGACTTGTTGTTGTGATTATTAACAAATCAATGAAAAGTGTAGGTTAGCTGTCACACATGGGTGCTTGGTAATCTCTATTTGTGCTCTGTTCCCGAAGTAAACATGGAATCTGCGCCTATGGTTGTGTGTGTAGTTGTGTGTTTATAAGATGCGAAAGATGGAAAGTTGGGACAGATGTTTAATAACTCACCTCTAGCCTGAGCCTTTCATACATCAGGCCCAGTTTCTCCTCTTCCTCACTGTCTCTGTCCCCCAGCACCTCTCCAGGGCCCAGCGGGTTGCACAGACACACAGAGGACAGTGGCAGCAGGAGCAGCTCCGTCCTGTTCAGTCCATGGTTCTGGCAGGATTTCATCAATCCACCAACACCCAGGTGTGTGCTTGGACAACAAAAACAATAAAACTGGGAGCCATACATAAATGGCACCAGACAATCCTCTCTTTCCAGCAGGTTTGTGAAGCAGCTAAAGTCTCTCTGAATAACGTCTGTTCCTGCCATCTGGACATTGTCAATGCTGATGTCGTCCTCCCTGCTGCCGTCCACAGTGGTCAATTGAAAGGAAAACGCTGCATCTCTGCCGCGATTCTCCAAAGTAATCACATCTTCAGGCTGAATGTGACTGAAGGCAGGTAGCTTCAGCAGTGTGTGCAGACTGTTCAGTCTCTCCTGTGGCACAAGCACACACACGCTGTGAGACTCCTCCCAGTCCTCCTCGTAGCACCTGTCTCTCTGCTGGCTGGCGTGGTGCAGCGGGTGGTGAAGCGGGTGGTGCAGCAGCGGTTGCCTTGGCTTCTGATACCTCAGGCTGTTTGGGGGGGGCAGAGCCCAAGCTGCACTGCTTAGTGGACACGGCTGACACATCCACTGCCAGTGGAAGACCTACGATGGAGCATTGAACACTTAACACACCATTTATGCAAGGTTTCCTTTACACAAACTTTCATGTGCTGACAAACACCTGACATTTTGCTGGGCTAACTAAAGATAACAAATATTTTCTACAGACACACACTCTGTGGGCTTATGCTTTTCTGCTCTTTATCATTCCACCACCAACTGTCCTCGTCTTCTCTCCTCTGACCTGAAGTTACAGCTCACACGTCACTAGCGGTTAATTTGACAACCTCGGTGTCCTTTCCCACTCATCTAGGTTTCACCAACCTGCACCAGGTTCACTTTAAAGAAGTTCTTTAAAGCAAACTTCTTTAAGGTTTGCTTTAAAAAACTTCTCTTAAAGCCACAGACGGATGGACGGTCCCTCTGCCCGTCCATCCGTCCTCATTACCTCATGACCTCACTAGGGGTGCTGGTGCCTATCTGCAGCAGTCAATGGGCGAGAGGCGGGGTCACCCTGGACAGGTCCATTGCAGTTTTAAAGGGACAGTATTACATATTTTATAGCACAACCTAACAACTTCAGTTGTTATAAAGATGCTGTTTATGTCACAGATGACTTATTACAACTTTGATTTTGCAATTTGATGCCTTGAAATTGTATCTCTTTGCCTTTAAGAAGTCCCTGCTCTTTCTGACACACAGCATCACAGCAACCTTTCTCCATTAAGTTATTTACAGCAGTTTTATGGAGCGTTGGACTGACAAGTAATTCATGCAAGGGTTTGCCAATTGCTGCTGCCACTAGTCTAGGGGAGCATAGAGAGGGTTTAGGGGATTCTGTCAGGCTGAAGCTCGGCTGAAGACTGCAGGTCTCAGGAGGAGCTGGGGGCAAAAACTCGTTGCCTTGTGAGAGCAAGCGTTGAATGGTTGCCATGGGAGATTCAAGGATTTCTCAATTATGCATGAAAGAATCAAAGCAACTCTACAGGTATGTTTTAAAAGAGTAAATGTAAATGTTTTAAGGAGTATGGTGTAAAGCTAAAAAAAAACCCAAATCTTCCACTTATTTCTGAATATATTCACTCAGTTATGCAAAACATGAAGGGGTGCCAGTGATGGTGAGCAGGACTGCAGATGCCAAATGTATAGTGATCTTAGAATCCAACAGATTACCTGGCTGAGACTTCGGCTCCATCTTTGAACCGGCCTCCTTCTGCTCTGGCTGCAAAGACAACCCATCCAGAGGGCCACCCCTCCTCTGCTCACAGCCATCGAGTCAGGGGTCACCAGCTGAACATCACCAGAGACCACTGCAAAGCAGGGGGCCCAAAGAGCTGCCAGCTGTCCTGAAGCTGAATCTAAGGGCAGAGAAGAGTAAGATTTCCACACCTCTGTCTGCACTTTTCAGGGTTGTGTCTACTGCCAAACCACAGCAAGAGTACACAATTATATGATGGCAATGTTATCCTCATGATTATTAAAAAAAACCCTAACATTAGAAAAAGGATAAGGAATTGCTCTTTATCAAGTCTTCCTCAGTTTCTAACTTATGGTCAGAAAAACACGTTCAGTGAAAAGACAAACAGTTCCTCTAAGGTAAAGTTCCTTTAGCTTGAGTTCAAGATTGAGATCTCAGTCAACCTGTATGTCAATGTCAAATTTATTTATAAAGCACTTTTAAAATAGCTGAAGCTGCACCAATGTGCTATACAGAAGTCAACAAATATACTGTTTCTAATAAAATAAATTATCAAATAACTTACAATAAATCACAAGTGGTATTGAATAAAAATTTGTGTAAAGATGCACCTTAAACCATTTTAGCCTTGAGCATACCTAATATAAGAAGGCAGATTATTCCATAGATTGGGACCCATAAAAGAAAAAATACAATCCTCTTTACTCTAGCAGGGGTGTCAAACTCCAGTCCTCAAGGGCCGCTGTCATGCAACTTTTAGATGCGTCTCTGCTGCACCACAGCTGAATAGAATAATTAGGTCATTAGCAAGGCTCTGGAGAACTGATCTACACAGGAGGAGGTAATTAACCCATTTCATTCCAGCATTTTGTACCTATGGCACATCTAAAAACTGCAGGAGACCGGCCCTTGAGGACTGGACTTTGACACCTGTGATCTAGAGTCTGGACCAAGAGACATCTAGGAAATTTTGATTACTTGGCCTTAAAAATCTTATTGGGAGTATGCAGGTGTCAGAGTTTGTAAATAAGGAGGACCTAAGTAATTTAAAGTTTTAAAAACCTGCAGTAAAATTTTGAAATCAATTTGAGAGGGTACCAGAAGCCAATGTAGGGAAGCCAGGACTGGTGATATGTGAAAAAGCCTCTAACTGAAGACTGTTGCTGTATGACAGTTTCATGACGGTCATAACATAAAAAAACTCATGTTATAAAAAAAAATAAACAATGTTGCCATGGCTACACATCATAGCAACTATATGAAAGTAAAAAACGAAAGAGCAAGAGTTCTTGCAATTATAAAACAAAATAGAATTGCTCAAAGAGCAAGCCCTCAAGCAAAAAAACTGAAATCTACACAATGAACAAATCAGACCTACAGCAACAAAGCCACAATTCTAAAGTAGGAAGAACATAATGGCAAAATTTAAAGTGGCCTAAGCCTAATCCTGCCAAACCTATGACCATTTTTGGGTTTAACTGTATATTGCTAAATATTGATTCATTCTAGATTCCAGCGTCCTAATTCTAAAACCTTTTCTCCCCCCGCCTCCCTATCTTTTGTTTTGAAATTTAGAACCTTAACAGCCTTAATTTAAATTTCAGATGTTTTACAAGAGCTTAATATTATTTATAAAAATGAATGCACATTATCTGTTAAACCTACTAAGTCCTAAATGCAGTGTAATGAAGGAAAACAGCATATTGGTCACATATGAAGCGTTTAACACACCTACACATGGCAGCTGTTGGTGTATAAAAACCCAACATGGATTCAGGTTAAATAAGTAATAACTAAGTATTTTCCTTAGTTGTGTATATCTGGTTGAATATTTGGAGAAACAAAAACATAATAACCATGCTGCTATGCAGAGTAGTCAACAGTGACAGTCAATGACGAACAGCGGCAGCTAGCTTCGTGCTAAGCTAAGGAAGCAGCTGAGTCTCCTCCAAGTCCGGCTTACTGACCTCCTGCTCTGTTCCTTCCACGAACGGAAAGCTGCTCACATTCGCCTCGAGGGTTTTGTTCTTAATCACAGAATTACAGCAGCAGCAGTACGGATGAGACAGCAAGAGGCTACGTAATCCAGGTAACTTTAACAAATGTCACTCCCCCTGAGTATGTCCTTGCACTACGTAACGTAACGACGGTGCTTTCGCTGATGCAGGAAATTTGCAAATTTTTCTTCTTTCTCTTTAACCTCTTTGGAGTGACGTTCGGTGCTGCCACCAACAGGAGACTGAACTTACTGCAAATATCCAAGCCTCAAAGCATCAATAACAACAATAGAACTTCAGGGGTTGGACAATGAAACTGAAACACCTGGTTTTAGACCACAATAACTTATTAGTATGGTGTAGGGCCTCCTTTTGCGGCCAATACAGCGTCAATTCGTCTTGGGAATGACATATACAAGTCCTGCACAGTGGTCAGAGGGATTTTAAGCCATTCTTCTTGCAGGATAGTGGCCAGGTCACGACGTGATGCTGGTGGAGGAAAATGTTTTCTGACTCGCTCCTCCAAAACACCCCAAAGTGGCTCAATAATATTTAGATCTGGTGACTGTGCAGGCCATGGGAGATGTTCAACTTCACTTTCATGTTCATCAAACCAATCTTTCACCAGTCTTGCTGTGTGTATTGGTGCATTGTCATCCTGATACACGGCACCGCCTTCAGGATACAATGTTTGAACCATTGGATGCACATGGTCCTCCAGAATGGTTCGGTAGTCCTTGGCAGTGACGCGCCCATCTAGCACAAGTATGGGGCCAAGGGAATGCCGTGATATGGCAGCCCAAACCATCACTGATCCACCCCCATGCTTCACTCTGGGCATGCAACAGTCTGGGTGGTACGCTTCTTTGGGGCTTCTCCACACCGTAACTCTCCCGGATGTGGGGAAAACAGTAAAGGTGGACTCATCAGAGAACAATACATGTTTCACATTGTCCACAGCCCAAGATTTGCGCTCCTTGCACCATTGAAACCGACGTTTGGCATTGGCACGAGTGACCAAAGGTTTGGCTATAGCAGCCCGGCCGCGTATATTGACCCTGTGGAGCTCCCAACGGACAGTTTTGGTGGAAACAGGAGAGTTGAGGTGCACATTTAATTCTGCCGTGATTTGGGCAGCCGTGGTTTTATGTTTTTTGGATACAATCCGGGTTAGCACCCGAACATCCCTTTCAGACAGCTTCCTCTTGCGTCCACAGTTAATCCTGTTGGATGTGGTTCGTCCTTCTTGGTGGTATGCTGACATTACCCTGGATACCGTGGCTCTTGATCGATGGATCAAGAGCCACGGTATAACAAAGACTTGCTGCCTTGGTCACAGATGCGCCAGCAAGACGTGCACCAACAATTTGTCCTCTTTTGAACTCTGGTATGTCACCCATAATGTTGTGTGCATTGCAATATTTTGAGCAAAACTGGGCTCTTACCCTGCTAATTGGACCTTCACACTCTGCTCTTATTGGTTCAATGTGCAATTAATGAAGATTGGCCACCAGGCTGGTCCAATTTAGCCATGAAACCTCCCACACTAAAATGAGAGGTGTTTCAGTTTCATTGTCCAACCCCTTCCTCTGCTGTTTTTTATTAGATGAGTGATCTCACTTTTCATTGCACATGCAGATTAGGTGGG
Organism: Xiphophorus hellerii; assembly: GCF_003331165.1. Lineage (NCBI taxonomy): Eukaryota > Metazoa > Chordata > Actinopteri > Cyprinodontiformes > Poeciliidae > Xiphophorus > Xiphophorus hellerii. Next base: position 26,154,408 of record NC_045684.1, read on the forward strand.
TGTAGGAGGCGGAAGCAGCTTGAGCCCCTGCCCCTTTTATCCTTGATGCCCCTAGTGCCTTTTCTTTTTTTTTTCTTTTTTTCAATTTTTCTTTAATCTGTGTGTCAGGAGGCCTGCTTGTGTCCCTCAACAATAGTATTTACCACGGATGAATAAAGAAACCAACAATAACTGTATTAAGAGACCAATATTTTCATTTAAGGTAGCAATAACGTCTTGTGTTATTGTGGGGCAATTTCAAGTTAGGTGGTCCATGAATGTTTGTGATATGGGTTAAGTCGTCAGACTGAAAAAGTTGGAGAAATACCGGTCTACACCAGACAGGAAGTTGGCCATCTTGCATTGAAGTTCAGATTCTGACCACATTTTGGCAGTTTACAGCCTCCACATCTGATCAAACTCCTCAAGGGCAGTGTTTCTCAATTATTTTCTGTCATGTCCCTCCTTGGGATCATGATTTTTTTCTACTATTGCGAATCTGATCATATTTAATGATTTATCTATACAAACCACTGTCTCCACTGTATGACCTGATTATCAAAACAGCTGTTCTATTGTTCCAAGTCTCAAAATTCCATCTCTATAACATCAACTATATAACATGTCTCTGGTCCTCACTTACCCCCACCACCATTTATGCCAAAGGTCTTGATCATATCCAGACTTGATTTTGGCAATGCGCTGCTCTTTGGTTTACCACGAATTCCTTCATAGACTTTAACTGATTTAGAACCACTGAGTTAAAAATTCTCTTGTTAACATACAAAGTTCTACATAACCTAACCCTTCCTTATCTTACTAATCTCTTTCACCTTGCACCCTTTGCTTCTCTTTTGACTCTCTTCTTTCTAAGCCGTCTATCCATCTGTCCACCATATAACTCAGGTCTTTCAGCTATACTCTGCTCCCCAACTCTGGAATAAACTGAATCTCCGAAAAACATAATCTTTGCCCACTTTCAATTTCCTCCTCAAATCTCACTGGGACTATCAAACCCTACATTACCTTCCCACACATCACACCACTAACACTCATTTGTATTTCATGTTGTTCATGTTGTAGCAGTTTTTAACCTTTGCTCACAATGTGTTGTTTATGTTGTCAACAACATAAAGGTGCTTATAAATAAGCACTTTACTTATATGGTGCTTATTTGTAAAGCACCTTATAAGTAAGGTGCTTTATTTATAGGCTGTCCAGCTCTTGGAAAGCTTGCAAAACTTTTCAGCTTTTATAAGCTGAAACGTGCTTATAAATAAAAAGTATATTTATCATTTAAATGGCCTCAGTCATGTAAGATACTATTAGCCTGCTGTCCCAGGCTCTTCAGGGGTCTGTTTGTTTGGGTGCACAAACCTTTTGCTAGTTGTAAATTGTATGTTTACTGCAGCTTCAGGTGCAACTGAAAACAGTTCTACACCAGGGAAGGCACTGACGTAAAAGTAACATGAAGCAGTTATTCAAGGTAAGGTCACATTTGTTTGTTGTGTGCTTAGTGATATACTGAACATGTGTTGTGAATTTATAAGGTTAGATTTGTGATGTTGTGTAACCAATCTGTTTAAAGCTGGAAGGATCTTTCCTCTATACCTGATAAAACAAACAGATGGACAGGAAAGGAGCATTTTGTTGCTAGGAATACAGAGATGCAGTCTTCCCAGATGACTTGACTATTGCCAAGGCAACAGCTAATTGGACACCAATTGATCAATTGATCAATAAGGGATGTAGTAATGTCAAAAACTATTGCTTCCATAGGACAGGTGGAGATTCCACATGGATGGAGAGAGAAAGGGTCCTGTTTGGTGGGACCTCTTGAGAAAGTAACTTCATCCTAGCACTGTTTTGAGTTAGAAATTAAGCTTTTCAACCTACCATTTTTTCCCCAAAATAACCCCCCCCCAGAACACTTCATTCTAAGTTCTTTCTTAACATGAACTAAATTCATGTGGACTTCATAAGGCAGAAAATAAATGTCTGGTAAAATGGTAAATGACATGTATTGTGTAGTGCTTTATCAAGTCCAGAGGACCCCAGAGTGATTCACACTGCATTTTTAGCCATTCACCCATTTAAACACATTAACTGATGGTGGCAAGCTATGAGATAGTAGCCACAGCTGCCCAGATAGCACCATAACCCAGTGCTACCGGGACCTCTGACCCCCACCAGCAGACAAAAACATAATAAGGTAGGGGCAAGGGTCTTTCCCAAGGTCACAACGACAGATAATATTCATTTTTAATGTAAATGTACTTACAAATGCACTTACAAATGGAGAGTTGCTGGGGCGGAGGAGACTGGGAAGGGCTCAATAGAAGGTGTCCAGAGGTATCCGCCACTGGATGTGTTAACTACTTTTAATCAGATTACAGCCGCTATGGTCATTGGGTTCCTTCCCTTTCCAACATGGCGCCCATGTTGACGCGTCGCTGCAAATTCTAAGGTCACGTGTTTCCGCCGACTGCGTTTGGCGACCCGATATTGCATCATTGGGTTATCAGGCCGCAGTACATGTGAGACTAGCTGAGTTTATTTGATAGAAATTAAAGCAACGTCATACTCAGGAAAATTTGCAGTTAAATTAATAAAATGCCTAAAAAAGCAAAAGAAGAAACAGAATGGGTGGACACTGATGTCGCTCCAGGGGCAGGTGAGAAAACTGACTGTGTGAAGTTGGGTAAAAGATATATAGCATTCCAGCTAGCAAGATGTGAGTCAAAGAAAACTCAGTTGATTTATTGTAATCGCTGGTAGTAGCAGACTGTCATTCATGTCAGCAGACAAGCAGTTTTAAAACGACCGTTCTAACTCCTATACCGGATATGTTTTCTTGTAACTTTTGGCTCAAGTCCAGTTAAGATGATTTCAATGCGGATAATTTATTCTGTCTAAAAACTCTACTACTACTATAAAAATATTGCATAATAACTCTTTATCCAACAGACAAAACCTTGAGATAGTACACTTGACTATCATTCATTCCAATGGATCCGTTTTACTTTTTTAAAAATAGAAATTACATTGCGATTATGACTCTGGTTTGGCTTTATGTGTTGATGAGTTTATCATGTAGCAGGTTCAGATAATATTCTCTACAACCAGTCTTAAGAAAGCCCAAAGCTGTAGTGGTGAGGGTAAAGATGTATTAGGAATATAATACATTATACATAATACATTCTATAAGACTGAAATTCTGTCATCAGTTTGTATCTTCTACCCATGTATCCATGGGTTCTTACTGGGTACTCCAGCTTCTTCCCTCAGTCCCAAACAGAAATGTCCGGTTACATGGCCACTTTAAATGACCCTCACAATGTGTGTATTGTTGGCTGTCATGAGTACTTCTGTGTTGCCCTGTGTCAGAGTTGGAGATAAATGCTTTTTACAAATTACGAAGATTGAACAGAATTTAATTTAAATGGGGGGATACATTCTTACAAAACGAATATTATTTAAATGACTAACTACCTAAAACTACATTACACTATGCATGCGTCTTATAGGTAAATCTTCAATACTTTGCCTATACCTCCCCCAAAACACCTCACACACACACACGCGCACACCCCCGCCTACACACACACACACACACACACACACACACACAAAATATCACATTTTTATACTTCAGAAAACCTTTCTCTGGTCGTTTTATTCACCTAAATCATTATTTTTTTATTACCACTTGTATATTTATTATTATTATTTCTGGGACTACAAACAACTTTCTTTGAATACACAGCCTGAAGGCTTGTTGATTTATTTTGAGTATTTTAAATGTCTTCCAGTTCCAGTACCAGTCGGTTCATGTGTATTCGAGTTGTAAACATGTTAAAAAGTCAAAAAGGTTCATAGTTCTTTTCTGTTTACTGCTTTTTCAATAAGATGCCAAACGGAATTTATGACAGTATTTTTCCTTGAACCCTTGATTATATTGAATTTCATGTAACTTCAGATGACTTTCATGCATTTTAGTATGTGGGACGAAAAAATAAAGACAATACAACTACATTTGTCAGCCTTATGGAGCAGACTGATGGTCACTGTGAAAGTTTGGCATCTATAAGGGGATTCTCTGATCTCTTGAATTTCGAAGAGTGTAATTTTATCTCAAATCGTCCCACAGAAAAAACAGTTAAAAAAGGAAAGAAAGACAAAAAGGGGAAAAAGAGTGTAAGTAGATCTTTATTCCTCAAAAATCTCATAGTAGATCTTGTGCTTTGAAAATGAACTGTGTCTCATTTACTGTGTTGTGAATGTTTTTCCAGTTTTTTGAAGAGCTCTCAACTGAAAGCAAACCTGAGAAGGTCGATGAGGCTGCTGGGAAAGACAATCAAACAAAACAGGTAATTAACTGGAACACAAAACAATGTAATTATGTGTGGCGGAGGGAGGGTATGGTTTCCATGACAACTGGAAATGTGTTTTATTTTTTTTGTGATGAAGAAAATGTTTTGTTTTTTAATCTAGATGAGCCATTCTCAATTCCATCTGTTATAGTTAGCCTCAGTGCTGTCTGACCACCAGTTACCAAAGAACCAGGCTGGCCAAGCTAACAGTGCTGAGGAACAGTAGTTTCTCTGTCACCATTACTGAGGCAAACAGCACCCCCTGGTGTTTACTGTCTAAAAATTCACAGTCTATCATTTTTGGAACTACTCTTTTTAGCCCCAGAAAAAAAAAGAACGACGGAAAGGAAAAGGAGTGGATGTGGGTGAGAAGGATGATGAGGATGTCATGCTGACCTTGAAAAATCTCTCAGTGCAAGGAAGCGATGAGGAAGATGAACCAGGTATGATGTTTTCCTCTGATGATTCCCATCAGCGTAGCTACGTTCTCCCAACTAAACATTTATTTGCTTTACTTGCCTTTGTTTCCACAGGCATCACACCCAGCAAAGGAAACAAGAAAACGGTTCGTCTCTTAGGAACAGTGTGTGTTGTTTCCTATGGAGTGAGTGTGTGTGTTTGGTTTTCTATGCAGTGAGTGTGTGTGTGTGGTTCCCTCTGCAGTGTGTGACCATTTTCCTGACACTACATTGTAGGGACCCACTGCTTCTTGTGGGGACCGAAGCCTGGTCCCCACAAGGGGAAACACTGTTTTTGGGTCAGGGGCCAGGTTTAGTACTAAGGTGTGAATTGAGTTTTGGTTAGGGTTAGGTATGTAATGGTTAGGGCTATTATAAGAGTAAGGTTTAGGCTGTGGAAATGAATGGAAGTCAATGGAAAGCCCCCACAAAGATAGCCACGCAAATATATCTGTGTGTTTGTGGCTTCCTTTGCAGTGTGTGGCATGGTCGTGATATGTCTCTCTGGTGTTTTCTAGACTGGAAACATCTTTGCTGCTCTGAGCCAAGGACAGAGTGATGATGAACAAGATCTGGATGAAGATGACGATAAACCTGTAGTGAAGGTACATTACTAGAGCTCAAACATAAGTGTGTGTTGAAGTTCTCGTAGAGAGTTAGGGCTTTCCAGGGGCAGGCGACATTCGGCCTGAGAAGGCTGTGGTTGCTGTAAGGATGTCATGGTTAACATGCCTCTTAGGTGTCGCATGAAGGACTTGGACTGCAGACTGGAGTGTAGTGTAAACTAAAAGAAAAAAAGCCTTTCTTTACGTACCTTTGTGTTGCAATTGAACTCTACAGAAAGGAAAAGGAAAAGCAGCTGAGCAACAACGGAACATAGCTGATAATAAGGATGACGATGAGGAAGATGATGAAGGAAGTGACAGTATGATGGTATGCTGCGCCTCCACAGCTCCTCTGCCACCTGCTTTGTTCTCTAAGTGATTGTGTGTTTCTCTGCTATTGCCAGCAGAGCGCTGAGGATGTCATTGCACAACAGGCCAAGGAGGCAACAGATGACCCGTTTGCTAACCTGAGTAAAAAGGAGAAAAAGAAGAAAAAAAAACAGGTAATAACTATGTATCACCTTTCTTTTACTCCAAATATATATCTATTGTAGCTAAGGGTTATTTAAGGTGCAGATGCTCAATCTACACACTGGTACTCCTCAGAAGAGTTGTTTATTAAAAAAAAGGAGGTGCAGTAACACTTAGCACTTAGCAAAACTGTTTGCAACCCTAACAGATGTGTGTTTGATCTAATTTTTAAAATTTCACCAACATTATTAAATCAAGTTAAATACATATGGATATTTCTGCATTTTGTTTTTACTTCTATTATCTTTGACTAATATTTAAATTGACTTGATGTTCTGAAACACTAAACTGTGACAAACATGCAAAAAAGACCAAAAACAAATCAGGAGACGGGGTGGGGATACTTTTTCATATCACTGTTTCAAAACAACTCCAAAGAGATTTCTACATTATTTACTGTCAAATTTCAACAATTTCATTCAAATACCCCTTAATGACAACATTGACCATTTTCATGTGGTTTTATTTTTATATCAAGCTTCTATTGCTTTGCTAAATTTCAATCTCTTAACTCTAGTGAAACATTGCTGCAATTAGAAACTTGCAATTTACATATTTGTGTTGATGTGCTTGTCCAGATGGAATATGAGCGTCAGGTGGCAAGTGTCCGAGCTCAAAACGCATTGGAAGGAGATTTCTCGGTATCTCAGGCCGAGCTGTCCTCCAGGCAGGCGATGCTGGAGAATGCCTCAGATATTAAGGTAACATGTTCACCTTAGTAACTTGTTGACTTAGTTTTCTCTTGTACTTTCCAAAAAAACACAAGAAAACAAAGACCAAAGAAACTTCTGAAGAGTAATTGTAGTCTATTCTAAAATTCCTACCAGCTTTTTTTGCACGCTAAGCTTGTGTGTACAGCAGAAGCAGTTGTTGAAGATTGTTGTGTGTCTTTCAGCTGGAGAAGTTCAGCATATCTGCTCATGGCAAGGAGCTTTTTGTCAATGCTGACCTTCTGATTGTGGCAGGAAGAAGATATGGTTTAGTTGGACCAAATGGGTAAATACTTTATTTGCTGCTATTTGATATGAAAAAATAGATAGAAATTCTGATCAATAGAATAGAAAATGTTATTTTATTGTCAATCAGTGACCAAACATGTTAAAGAATTGTACTGTTATTGAGTTGTGTAGTATATCTAATATAGTTGATTAGGGCTGTTGTAAACAAATATTTTAGTAATTGAGTAATCTATCGATTATTCTTTCGATTAGTTCTGTTGGAGCATGGGCCAGGCCTGGTGGGGCCCCACCAGGACCCCCAGAAGCTGGAGCTGATGCAGAGGGACATTTAGCGTCATTTTATTAGAAGATTTTCAGATTTTTGTCCCTGTAAATGGGATCATTTAGCTACAACACAAAGTATTTTATTTTATTAGCCTTGTTTTTTCATTCATTTTAATATGTTAGAGTATTTTCAAATTTAAAAAGTTCAAATTCACAGATACTTTTATTTGATTAATAAAATAAAATATTACATTGATATTGATTATTCACACCTCATAGTCCGGTAACCTCAGTTTGATTGGGGACCAAAATTGCCACATCTGCTATATTCTTAGCTGATGTGGTTTGTTTTCACACTGCAGAGTCAAACAATCCAGGAACTACTGAAGGAATCAATATAAGAAGAAGATATGACCTCAAGTTCTTTCTTTACAAAATTCAAATAAAAATGGAGTAGCTTCAGACTTTAGTAATTGTAACTTTTTCTTTTGTCTTTGGTGAAAGACTAGGACCCATTTCTTGCTCTAGCTCTAGGTTCACATGTTTTTTTAGTTGTATTTACCCAGAATGCCCTGCACTGCAGTCCACTTTCTGTCCACTTGCAACAACATTTGACCCAAAAAGTTAGAAAAATGTTGAACATTCTCTTATTAAGGAAACTTCTAAGACCCTTTTTTGGCTCTACTATAATGAGTTCTTTTCTAATTTGTTTCCTTAAATGCTGCATGTTTAGTTTATTGCTGAATATCTAAAAATAATTATGGAGCTTATGTGTTTAAAGCTGAAGACAGTGAAACTAATGGTTGATCACTAAGGGTTTTTATTGTTATGTTTTGTAGGATTTCTACACTGATTATGTCCAGCTGCAGGTTTTCATGTGTTAACCTGTCATTAGGGTTCTGTGTGTTAAGATTCAGTCAGTTCTCTCATTCAGGACCATCTTGTTTTCATTTTGTCTTACAGCAAAGGAAAGACCACCTTACTAAAACACATAGCAAACAGAGCTCTCAGTATCCCCCCCAACATCGACGTGTTGCTGTGTGAACAGGGTAAGTGAACTCTTGATGTTTTTCTCCTTCCTGAAGCCGTGTGGCGCCCGCTGACTGTGTGTGTGTCATGGATAGAGGTGATAGCTGATGACACCCCGGCAGTGCAAGCTGTGCTGAAAGCTGACACCCGCCGCCTGAAGCTCCTCGAGGAGGAGAAGATGCTCCAGGCTCGTCTGGAGAAGGGAGAGGACAGCGTGGCCCAGAGGCTGGAGAAGGTGAGCCTGATGTCTGGGCTGCTTTTCTCACTGCTGAGCCTCACAGTAACACTGCTGCTGCCTCAGCACTCACACACACACACCACAGTGCTTCCCTGACCTTCTGCTGTGGCTCTGGCTGCAGCTGAGTTCACACCGCACCGCATCAATGTGCAGTGCGGAGTGTGTGAATACAGAACTGTGTATAAGAGAAAGCTGGAAGAAAAATTCAAAAATAACAATGCTAGAGAGGTTGGTGGATGCAGACCAAGACTCCAGTTTGCATACCAACCCCACCTGGAGTGGATGATGCAATTATATACTTGCTGCAGAGGTAGTATTCCTCCCTTGACAGACCTGACACCATTATCCGCATCCTTTTCCTTGACTTTTCATCAGCCTTCAACACTTTCCAGTCAGGATTGCTACAGGAGAAACTGGCTAAAATGGACGTAGATGCATCACTTATTACCTGGATCATCGACTATCTGACAGCCAGACCTCAGTAAGGGAGATTACAGAGCTGCAAATCAGACCGTCTAATATGTAACATCGGAGCGCCCCAGGGAACTGTGCTGTCTCCCTTTCTATTCACCACCTGCACTGCAGACCTTAAGTACTGTTCCAAACTGTGCCACCTGCAAAAGTGCTCAGATGACACGGCTATTATGGGGTGTGTGGAAGGGGGACAGGAGGTGGAGTACAGAACATTGGTGGATAATTTTGTGACGGTGCGAAGAAAACCAACTTCTGCTTAATGTAAACAAGACCAAGGAAATGGTTGTCAGTTTCTGCAACAAGAAAATACATTTGCTCCTAATCTCCATCTCAGGGGCAGATGTGAAGCAGGTTCAATCCTACAAGTACCTTGGTGTTACATTAGACAGGAAGCTACACTGAACTACGAACACTGATGTGCTCTACAAAAAGGCCATGAGCAGACTCTATTTTCTATGGAAGCTCAGGTCTTTTAAACATCTGCAGTAGGATGCTCTTCATGTTCTATCAGTCATCAGTGGCTAGTTCCATCTTCAATGCAGTGGTGTGCTGGGGTGCTGCAATGAAGGTGAAAGACTCAAACAGACTTAACAAACTGATAAGAAAGGCTGAGTCGGTTATAGGGATCAAACTGGCTCCACTTGAAGAGATGATGAGAGACAGAATGCTGAAGAAGATCAGAGCTGTCAAGGATGACCTCTTCCATCCCCTCTACAGCCTGAGGAGCAGACAGAGCCAAAGATCATTGCAGCCCAGATGTGCTAAAGAACGCTGCAGCAAGTCCTTTCTGCCTGAGGTTATCAGACTGTATAATTCATACATAGTCTCTAGAGCTGTGCGTTTTAAATGTTGATTAGATATTTATATATTTAATGTACTGAGCAATATGTGTGTCCTTAGGACTATCATTATTTACTCATTGTTATTTATTATTGTTGTTATTGTGTGCAATACTGGGACAAACTAAATTTTCCCCCTTTAAGGGATCAATAAAGTATCATTATTATTATTATTATTATTATTATTAGCACAGAGCCGGGGCACACTTTTACCATGGAAACGGGCTTTTCTTAGAGAACTACTGGAAATCCTAAGCAAGTGTCATCAGCAACTCTCTATCAGACAGTTCAAGTGGGATTAAACCAGTCATTTTACTCCACTGACACAGAAAGCTGCATTGAAATGCTCACAAGATAACATTCTGCTACTGATGACACTTTCCATCTTGTAAGAGAAGTGCTGAGTGTCCACCAGCTGTCAACACGCAGGTTTCTAACATAAAGAGCTTTAATGAAAGCTGTTATCTCTCTGTGTAGAGAAATAACACAGATCCAACCGGACAGCTCTGATGATTAAAATCATTTCTTTTCTGTGGCTGTACTTCAGGTTTTTATGGGGATTATTCATGAGCATTTTAGAGCATGGTGGTTAAAAAGTGACAAATGTTCCTTGCTTCTCCTCCTTGCCAGGTGTATGAAGAGCTGAGGGTGATTGGAGCTGCAGCAGCAGAGGCCAAGGCCAGACGGATCCTGGCCGGTCTGTCTTTTACCCCTGAGATGCAGAACAGAGCCACCAAGCGTTTCTCAGGAGGATGGAGGATGAGAGTTTCCCTTGCTAGGTATCCTCTAATCTAGGGGTGGGCATTTATTGTGTTTATCATTCATCATGATAAACTTCTAGTCATAATAACAATTTTGATTTATGAGTTAAAATTAATGTTTAAATAACCCCCAAAAACATTTGTACCGTCGGGATTGTTATCTTTACGGTCTTCTTCACTGTTAGTTCATAGAGAATGTCAACAAATATCAATACATTTGAAAATATGATTAAATCCAGCTAGTGTGTCCAGTCTAGTGATAGAAATCACACTTCTTGAGGTGACTGGTGTCGTGTTATGTATTCACAGTCATGCTGTTACTTAAAAAAGAAATAATTACTATTGTCACGTTTACCGTTATCACAATAGTACCACAAAATATTGCAATAAAACTTTTAGCTCTCTATCGCCCACCCGCATTCTGATCCTACACATCATGCTGCTCTGTTTTTAACTCCTGTTAATGTGTGTGTGTGTGCAGAGCCCTGTTCATGGAGCCCACCCTGCTGATGCTGGATGAGCCCACCAACCACCTGGACCTGAACGCTGTCATCTGGCTGAACAAGTACTGAAGCTTTCATTCATTCCAGATAATAACACTCAGACTATCGACAGGAAGCCAAAGTCGTCATATCCCTTGAACAAGCACTCATTTTTAGAGTTTTTTCTATGTCATAGCAGTGAAGTGGAAGAATAGGGAATATATACTCAAATGCAAGGCCGACTGCCTACTGGGATTCAACACATTCTCTATACTTTTGGGAGAAAAAGTGGAAAGCTCTCCATCTTTTCTTGTTTTTGTCCCCCAAAACATCTGGAGTGTGATGTGCCTTTAAATGAGGCCCCCTGGTGTGAATACTTGAATGAATAAGTGACTGAACATCTGTGTTCGAGTCCTGTCACAGGTTCTCAAATCAGCGTATTTTTGTACTTTGACTAGGTCATTTTATTGATTTGGACCATTCCATTGCACCTCTGGCTGTACATTTTTGGTGGGTCAAACAACAACTTTAAATTGTCCAGTCAATGAAGCTAGAAGTAAAACAGCCGATGTAAAATAAATAACAGACTGAAACTTGCCAAAACAACAGGTTGACTGCTTTGGTCAGACATGTAAAACTAAACAGCAACAAACCCTCTGTCAAATGGTTCAGAAAGTTCTATTAGGAGTTCTAAATATAATATAAGATAAAAAGTACAGCACGATGTCACTTAACACGTAGAATTAGACTGAATAGATCTGCCCTTATGGATTGTTAATAGTCATTGATACCCAATCTAGAATTTGTTTTTTAAATATCAGGAGTGATGCAGATATTGGTATCAGATCAGTGCATCTCAGGTTCCTCTGGGCTTTAAAATAGTCTGAATACAAGGACCATTTTTGTTTGTGAATATTTTTTGAAGTTTAGTATTTTGCTTCCATTTCTACATAATGTTCCACTTTCTGTTGATCTGTGAGATAAAATCCCATTAAAATACATTATGGTTGTAAAATCACTAAATGTGAGAAGCTCAGAGGGTGTGTAGTATATTTTTGCATGGCACTTGCTGTTTGGGGATTATTAATTTAGGTTTAAATCCCAACAACACAATAAATCAAAATTTCCTGAGGAAATAGGGCAACATTTTTTTCTGTATAACTGATCAACTGTAAAAATGTTTTGCATATTTAGTTCTGATTAGCTTCCCACTGTGATAATGTTTTTTTCTCTGACTTTTTGTTCTCTGAATGGTATGAAAACTTTAGATTTTTTTCCCTGCAAATCAACTTACAGCTACCTTCAAAGCTGGAAGAAGACTCTCCTCATAGTGTCCCATGACCAGAGTTTTCTCGATGATGTGTGTACTGATATTATCCACCTAGACAACCAAAAACTCTACTATTATAGAGGAAACTATTGTAAGTATCACACATGCTTTCTGCTATATTAGTTTGTTGTTTTTATCTGAAAGCTCCTGAATGTGTAGTGAGTAGTTTGTACAGTGCTGGAACATTTTAGTGCTGCTCCTTCATTATCATTGAATGTTGTGATAAACTGATGTTCTGGAAGACAAAGAGCTGCTGTAGGACTGCAGTACTCTGCAGAAATGAAGAAAATGTTTGGAAAACCGGAGAAGGTTTTTGGCAGGGGTGTTAAGTAACTTTCATTAAATGAACACCTGGCAAAGAATACATCCCTCAAATATTTGATTCCCTCTGTGTTAAGTGACCTTCAAGAAAATGTACGTGCAGAAGCAGAAGGAGTTGCAGAAGCAATATGACAAACAGGAGAAGAAACTCAAAGAGCTGAAGGCTGGAGGCAAGTCCACCAAGCAGGCTGTGAGTATGGCTGTCTTCCCACACTGCGACACAAAATCACATTTGCGGTTCAAATTACAACAAATTTATAACACCATGGAGGAACACTAAAGGTTTTTCTCATTTCACTACCTGTAATAGTATCGTCTTTAAAAGCTTGACCTGCTGATTACGATTTTGGCTGATGCATTTTAAATCTGTCTGAAGCGTTGCCAACTATAGTGACAAAGTAGCTAAATTGGCAACAGTTGGGTGATTATTGCTAACCACACTCATTCAGACTGATTTCAATGTTTCAGGAGAAACAGACTAAGGAGGCCCTGACCAGGAAGCAGCAAAAGGGCAAAAAGAAAGGACCTCAGGAGGAGGAGAGCCTGGAGGCTCCAGAGCTGCTCAAGAGGCCAAAGGAGTACACTGTGAAGTTCACCTTCCCCAACCCTCCTCCACTCTCTCCACCCATCCTGGGCCTGCACAGTAAGATCTGCTGTGACCCGCACACTTCTCCACATCCAGCTGGAGTCTTCAGTTTGGATAAAATACAGTTATATAGCCAGAAACATGAAATTATTGGACTAATCATCAGCTGCTAGGAGAATGTCAAAGGGCTATAACCTTAACAAAAAATACAATGATTTCAAGATATCAACATACAAATTTTAATCAAAATGATCAACCAGATCCAGTTACTTTTAATTAAAAGTAGACACTATTACATTTATGCTGCTAAAATAATATTGATTAAAACCAATATAATAACATCTGACATTTATTTATTGTTATTAATAAGAACACAGCTGAATATGGCATCGCCACCCCAAGAACTACTACAGAACAACACAAAGACCTCAGAGGAAGACATGAGCGCAACTTCCTTTTTCACAAAATGTAAACAAAAATGGAGTATCATCAGATTTGAGTGTTTTTTGTCTTTGGTTAAATATCTCAAGCCATTTCTCCCTCTGGCTGTGGACTCGCAGTGCAGAATGCAGAAAGCCCTGCACTACATAAACGCCTCATGTTGGAGCGGTCGACTGCTCCAGTCATTGTATGTTTGGTAGGCGCAATGAAGTATTAGTGCTTTTAATCGATCCTAACACACTTCTTCTTTTTATTTTTTTTACTGGAAACCTTATTCAAACAGCTATCAAAGTTATATATACCAGAAACATTTTTTAAAGTATTTTTGAATTATATTGATATATAAGCATATTTAAATATTCTTAGTGGGGAAAACAGAATAGAATATTCTGATATTGATGTATGATGAGCATTTTACAAAGCGCACAGCTGTTCATATTTTTTAAAATATATTATTTAGTAATATCAATACATGTTTATATAAACATACAAAATGAGGGGTCTATTCTTTTATTATGTCTATGCTGCACTGTGGTCCACTCCCGGTTTGCTTGCATCCTCATATGCATTTGAACAGTGGCAGAGTTCACTTCAACCGAACCCAGGCGGACCAGCGTTTGCTTTTTTAGTCTGCATTGGACCTCCCCAAACCAACCGGACCTTCTATTAGAGTTAGATTAAAGCAGAACGCCCCCTGGTGGGCATAGTGGCAAGACACAAAATTGTAAGAGTTTTGAAACCATTGTATTTTTTTAATAGCATAAAAACATGACCTTTCAAAAACAATCAGCCATAACTAGGTCAAGCAGGGGTTTATATTGGCTTTTTTTTTTTTTTTTTACATCTTAAGAATATTATTTTATGCTAAATATTTTTGAAACCTTATTCTGGATTAAGGTTTAATCAGCAGAGTAACAAAAAAATCATAAATCTACAAACCTTTTGTCAGGAATTTAAACATACAAACAAAATAAATTTATTTATGTGTGCTTGCATGTCATGTCTGTTGATATTTGTGTGACTAGTTTTTACTGTATACAGGTGTTGACTTTGGCTACGAGGGTCAGAAGCCTCTCTTCAAAAATGTGGACTTTGGCATTGACATGGACTCCAGGAGTGAGTGTCTAAATCCTACAGTAGATGGTTCATACTCATATTTAGATATTGGTGCTAATTATGTCTACATTGATTATAAAGGCTGGGAACTTTATATGAATTACTACTTTGTTTATAATGTTGGCAGTTTATTCCAGTTTATATCATTATGGCAGTTTTTCTTCTGTTATTTACTTTTCCCGACATTTCTCCATTAGTTTGCATCGTGGGACCCAATGGTGTTGGGAAGAGTACTCTGCTGCTGCTGCTCACAGGAAAATTAAATCCTGTAAGACCACATACATGAAATTCCTCCTTTAAAGTATAGTCCTATGTACAGCTAGCTTAACAGAAGACTTTTTCTTTTACAGATTAAGGGTGAAATGAGGAAGAATCACCGCTTGGTGAGTAACATAAATGCAAACACATAAAGGCCCGATCCCGATACTCGCACTTCCACCCTTGTTCTGCCCTTGTGTCCTTCAAATGCGTCTTCATGTTGAAGGGTTTGAGTGCGCAGTGGGTCCCACATTCTCTCCATCCGGCCTTCGCCCCGCCCATTTTGGGTCCTATTTCCACACGTCTGCTAAGCCCCCATCTACGTAGGCGGACTTCGGCAAAGTGGGTTACCCACAATTAATTTCTGCAGGTGACGTTTTCAATTACAAGCAATTACATGGCAATTTTGTCATTATTAAAAAATTTTAAAAAATACAAGGCACCCATTAGTAACAAAAAAGTTTGATATGATAAACTGAGCAGCAAAAAGAAGGAATAAAAAAGAAGAGTCACAAACTAACTGTGAGGAAAGTAAACAGAAAATGTTTCAAATGGTAGACGAATTTCAAATCTTCAATGAAGCTATTAAAAGATTGGAATAGGGGTGTGCCGTGGTGGCGGAGGGGTTAGCGCGACCCACATTCAGAGGCAACGTGGCCTCGACGCGGCTGTCGCGGGTTCGACTCCCGAACCCGACGACGTTTACCGCATGTCTTCCCCCCTCTCCTTCCCCCTTTCCTGTCAGCCTACTTTGAAAAAGGGACACTAGAGCCCACAAAAAGACCCCTTGCGGGGTGATTAAAAATATATATATATTGGAATAAAGATTGGGCTTTTGTTTTGGTGCAGAGTTTAAGCACCTTCAAAAATAAATTTATTTCATTTTGAAAATATTAAAAATTGTGGTGAATTTTAGAAAGCTGTATTTGTGAATAAAAACTTAGGATTAAATCTTTAATATCATAATTTAACTCTTCATCAGTGAGAAGACCAAATTTTATTATATTAAAACTTGAAAGCAGAATAAATCTCTTGTACAAGATCCAGTTTTGAAAATCTTTCTAAAAACATTAATGAAGTTGCATTTGAAAAAAGATATCTCAAAATTTTCGTCACAAAACGCACAGGAACTGATATTTATATTGAATTTTATTTTATTTGAAGCAGAAAGTCATTACAGGGAAAACTTCATACATAATTATGAAATTAATTAAATTTTTTGTGCACAAATGCCTAAACTGTGACCAGCCTGCCATTCTGGATGTCAAAGTTGCAACACAGTTGCAACACATGTTTGTAATCTGCACACTCAAACTCTTATCTTCATTTTGATTGAGTACATACTTCATAGATCGCTGTAGGGTGCAGTGTAAGTATTGGGACCGTGCCAATATGCAGATTTAAGCTGGTAGGCTTGAGGAAGGGACCTTGTTCACAGGTCAAAGGCCACTTGTCACCAGACACCCGGCCACTATAAGTTAACTTGCATGTTTTGCTCTGTGGAAAGAACCAAGTTAAGTCTGAGAAAAGGGAACATTTCTAGTGAACAATATGCAAGCTGCAAGAAAAATAAATCCCTAAACTGGAATTTTAACCAGTAACCCTGGAGCTGTGACAGTCAGTTAAAGCTTGATGTAGTGAGGCAGATAGAAGAATATTCCTTTGATGTATTGTTCTGATCTTATTTTAAATGTCCTGAAGTATAAATGTTTTTGTTGGTGTTAATGTCCTTGTTTTCCTTGCTTGTGTCCCACCTGCTGATGCCTTTTTGTTTTTGTCTCCAACAGAAAGTGGGCTTCTTTAATCAGCAATATGCTGATCAACTGAACATGGAGGAGACGGCAACAGAGTATCTAATGAGAAACTTCAACCTGCCCTACCAGGATAGCAGAAAGTGCCTGGGACGCTTTGGCCTTGAAAGTCATGCACACACCATTCAGATCTCCAAACTCTCTGGTATGGACCTAAGCAGCTGCCGCATGGCTGTTTGTTTCAGAGGAGCCATTTTTAATCCCCTCTGCATTTTCTTCCAACAGGCGGCCAGAAAGCCAGAGTTGTGTTTTCAGAGTTGGCTTGTCGTCAGCCAGATGTGCTTATCTTGGTAAGAGCTGCTTCCTGTCTAGTCATCAAAGTATCAATGGCCCTTTTGAAATCTACCATTAACAGGTGACCTAGTTCAAGCAGTGCTTAGAGGAGAACTTAAAGTGAGACTCATGAGAATCTACTCTGAGTTATTAGATGAAATTCCACTCAGACGATATTATGGGCCAAATTCACTTTGCTTCCAAAACACTTAATAAGATATTTATACAGTGAGGGTGCATAAGATGCAGCTGGGGGAGACTTGAACCTGTAAAACTTGATTACATTATGATAATCAGCAGAGTAACAAAAAATTATGATAATATATAATCCCCCCACCCCCACTAGTGTATTTACTGTGTCTGTTATGTAACTTTGTAAAGTGTATGATCATTTGAATCACTCCTAAAACCAATCTCAGACAGGTCCTTTTCATCCAATCAGAGTATTGCTTTCAAATATTGCATTTACGTGGATAACTAACAGCCAATCACGACCAGAAAATCAAAACACTGCACCAATTAGTAAACATTACTAAACAAAATGGCAGCATTTAGGAAAACACTGGAAACTTAATTTAACAAATACTAAGAATGTAATTAAGAATTAATTAACTGATGTACAAAAAACATTAATTTTAATTGCATGATTTCTTTGCATTTTTAAGACTTTGTAATTAACGTATTGTAAATGTCATCTAATAAACAAATAATTGTCATATTTTCAATTTATTGCCACCTTTTAACACAAAACCCCGGTGGAGCCATTCTGGTTGCTGGTGGAGCGCCCTACCACAGAGTCAGCAGGTTTTCTGGGGGAAACCCTGCATGTGACCCCCCAACCTCAGCAGATCACTTAGGATGATGTGGAAGGGGCTGTAGTCAGTGGGACGAACTTGCCTTTATTTTGGGACATTTTGCATTTTTACTTGATGTCCCAAAGATATCCTGAGCCTCGCCACCTGAACTGATGGTGTCCACACCTGAATTTATTCATCTTTAGAATTTTTTTTTTTTTTTTGTACTTCTGAGTGAAGTCAAATATTATTTGTATTTTTTTTAGGATGAACCTACTAATAATTTGGACATTGAGTCAATAGACGCCTTATCAGAGGCCATCAATGAATACAAAGGAGGTGAGTAAAATTATTTATTTTAAAAGCTGTGAAAATCTGGGAAAGTAAGGAGTCTCTGCACGAGAGCAGCGTTAGCTTAAGCTGCGCTGCATTGATGCAGAATTCATACAGCAGGAACCCCAACCAGGCCGAGTGCATATAAGTCAACATATTTTTTAGTCGTTTGACATATCTGTTAAGCCTTTTTTAAATTGGCTATGTAATAATTAATTTTCTGACATGCTGTGTAAGCCATAATAATCAAAATGACAAGAAATAATAGCTTCAAACATTTCACTCCGAGTGATGAGTTTGAGTTTCACTTTCTGAAATGAGTGACAAATTTCTGTGATGTACCTGTTGATGTTTTTATTGCTTTGTGTCCATTTAATTTACCATTCTAATATCCTGTAGTACAGGGAAGACAAAAACAGCCATGGTAAAAAGCTGCAGTGTGCAACTTTTACAAAAATGTGTTTTACATATTAAGTCTGTCACCATGTCATAACAGAATGAGACAGATAATCTGTGAAATAAAAAACAAGCTCCTCCCTCCTGATCCACTATTGCAATCGACAGTGCTAAACCCCCTTGGTTAAAAAGAACCAATCAGAGCCACGAGAGGGTTTTAGCACTGTCGATCAACCTATTGTACTAAATGTGCGGGTGGCATAAAAACAATTTACTGTTCCAAGAAAACCGTTTACCTGCTATATTGGTTATGCTAACAAGCCTGAGCATTCATGGCAGTCTCTGCTGTGGTGAACCAGCTGTCGTGTAGCAGAGAGCAAAAGGGAGGGTGGGAGCAGCACATACATGAGTCTGCTTGACAGCACCAACACCCTCCAACTGGCTCTGTTTGGTTGTTTCTGATGGTGCAGAGTATTTGTTCAGATGACAGCAGGACCATAGGGGGAAGGCAGAGAAGCTTGAGGGGTTTTTTTTTTCAGATTATCTGAATTATACTCTGATCCTGTGAGCAGCTGTGATCATCGTGAGTCATGACGCGCGACTCATCACGGAGACTCAGTGCCAGCTGTGGGTGGTGGAGGACTGCACCGTCAACCAGATCGAGGGAGACTTTGATGACTACAAGAGGGAAGTGTTGGAGGCCCTTGGAGAAACCATGGTCAATAAGGTCAATCCATGATCACTTCCAGGGGAGACCCCGACTATAGATTATTTACAATCATATACATCAGAACATTTGGAATATCAGTCATTCTTTCTGCTTCACATAAGCAGGAAGATTAAATATCTTTAACTATGATCTGTCAAAACTTAATAAAAGAATCTTCCACTTGCATTTTTGTCATTTTATTTATTTAAAAGTTGTGAAAGTCAGTAGAATGTTCAGGCATGTTGAAGTCTATGGGAGATTTTAAGCATTTTTCACGACTAGTGTTTTAAATAAGCCTTGTATATCTTCTTGACTTGATCCACTTTCTTATCATCAGGCGATATTTCTCCATACCATTTATACCAGGGTTCACTAGGGCTGAGGAATGGTGGAGGTGATGTGAGCCCAACAGCATCATGAGTGTTGGAGTAATCCTCTCCTGAAAAATCCACATGTGGAATCTGAAAAGGAAGTAAACCTGAAAGGAGAAATATTTGGTTAAGTTTTTCTGTTGTTTTCACACACCAGGTTTAAGTGGATTTTTGGTAACTTTCACTTTCTAATAATACTGCAGTAGAAAAGTAGCTTAAAGCTCTGTGTACTCTAAGAAAAAAAGCAACTTAATTACAGTAGGTTAGCTAATGTTGCTTATTCAAACGCTATTTTCTATAAATGCATAGAAAACTGTTTCTACTTGACTTTTATTCTGTGATTGAGGCTACAACTTCATGTAATCTGCAAACTGCTTAACTTGATATATATGAAGTTTTGCCTTCTGTAACCAAGAAAAACATTCATTCAAGTCTGTTTATAAAGCTGTTTCATAAGAAAAGGTGTCTGAAGGGCACTATGCAAACATAAAATTGATCCAATTTATAAACAGAAAAATATTGCCAAGTCGATCCAAATATCAAAATACTGTCATTTTTAAGTGTTCTGTTTGGAGCTGGGGTCTAGCAGCACTATCCCATCATGTGAGTCTGTAAGAAAACCAGTGACTTTACCAGAGCAGTTTCAGTTGCTCTGAATCCTTTCAGAGCTCAGAGAGCTCATCAAGTAATCACATGTCATTTTTAATGATTACTTGATGTAATCATCAAGTATGATGATTGATGATTACTTGACGTAATCATCAAGTATGTAGATGATTACATACTTGATTAGCAACTATTTTTTCAGGCATATTCGACAATAGATTAGATAAGGGTCTAATTTATTGTGGCATCTTTATGGAGAGCATGTTTAAGAAAGATTTGATTACATATCTGCTTACAAAGGATAAAATAGTTCTATCTAAAATGACGGCAGTGATAAAGGGGAAAACTAAATAGGTTGGTAGGGATTGATGGGTATCTATGAAGATGAAGCTTTGGATAAAGCTCATATTTCTGGTAAAGCTCAACAGATCAAAACAGTTTAAGCACTGAGAAGGGTTGAAAAATAACCTGAAACTTTAAGCTCCTGTTTTCTGAATTTGTTGAATCAATTATTCACTGCTGAAAAAAGAAACAGAACTTGAAAAAATGCAACATTCCTGATATTATTGGTGCCCTCCTGATCTCCACTGCATAACACATAAGATGACATGTTAAATTCCCGGCGATTCAATGCATTTGGAAAAGCGAGCCCAAATGAAGCCAGGAGTTCTGGTCGACTTAATGCAGAGTTCCAGAAAAGCTAAGAATTTCGTACCGTCATCTCTTGCTTTGTTGATGGCTTCATTCAGCTTTTTCTGTTGTTTCATACACACACCTGAGGAAAGGAGATCCACCAGAACAATCAGTGGCTGCTACACTTTCTACATTAAAAGGTCAGACAATGCCTTACCAGTCAGAGTGGGATCATACACCATTCCAGTGTGTGGGCTGATAAACTGCTGGAGTAATTTCACATTCTACAAGTGAAGATAATAGGAGTTATTCTGGTTCTGTTTGTGCTCCAAAAGAAGTTATTTTCCTCAACAATACTAGACTAAAATTTCCATTGTAAAAAAGAAAAAGATATTTAACCATAAGAATGCAGAGAATGTCATTTGAATTAGTTGAGATGAATACATCTGAAAACCTGGACACCTCCTTCATAAGTGATCCAGCAAAGAAAAAACAGAATACAAGCAATGACGGAATAACAATCATTGACTGATCTTTAAAGGTAGCAGCCTCTGAATGTTGAACTGAAATATTTCACAGAACTTGGCCTAAAGTGACGGTTCAGCATCCACACCTGGTTCAGTCTAAAAACAGCTGGAAGCTGACACTGGGACATGAAAATGGATTTTCATATTACAATCTAAAAATGAAACAAAATGGATTTTGAAATAGAAATAAATATATAAAATATATTTTTTATTTCAAACTTAATCATGTAGATTTGCTTTCACACAGATGCTCCAGTTGGTGCAACTCTAGAAAACCCCTCCTGACCCACTTTTGACAAAGGTGAGGGATGGAGGGTGAGAGGGACGGACGGAAAACATGACATTTTGATCAAGTGTGCAGTCAAACCTTCACCTACCTGATGGTGGACGATAATGTTAGGATCTCTACAAATTGGACAGGGGTTCCCACATATCTTGTCTCCTCTCTGCAAAACAAAAAACAGAGTTCTGGTTATTTAAATAGCAGAGCATAAAGAAGTCAGTTCTGCAGAGAAGGAATGGTACAATGCAAGTCTTGCGTGTCTTCTGGGGCGGGATGCCTCCCTTGTGGTTCCTCCTGTAGCCTGCCCACACCGCACTGCTGCCGTACCGCTCAACATACTCTGCCAAACACATGGAGCATAGTACAACCAACAGCTGCAGCAAAGGCCAAGAATCTAGAGTTCCCTGCTGGTTGCACCACATTCTGTGACCGTAGGAGGCGCTGTTGCATTTTAACACTGCTACGCCAAAACGTAAGCAAAAGGAAAAATATAGAAAAAAGCCTTAGAAAAAAAAAACATTTGACCACCAATATTATGACTATTATAGAATGTTCTACTTATAGAAAAACATAATAAATACTTGAATAGCAGAGTTTTATTTTACTATAATAGGTTTATTGACTCCCTCATCCCTTGCTTAAAATGCAACAGTGCCTCCTACGGTCACAATATACGGTGGTCACATAAGATGGTGTAACACCGGTACCTTCGCTGTCCAGGTAATCCCAGGGTCTTTGTTTGTACCGATCTGCAGTCTGTGCCGCCTGGACCTCAGCCTCCTGCCAACATGCTGCTGAACTCCCGAACTGGTGTGTGAAGAGAGCAGAGAGGGGAGGCGGCTTCACCGCAGGCAGCCTCTGCAGGCAGGACTAAAGCAGATAGAAATCACATCAGAAACTCGTCCATCTGACCCGCCGTGGAACCATGGTAGCCATGTTGACGGGACACTAACGTATCATACCCGATATCGATGAAACTGGAATGAAGCTGAAATTAATTCACGAGAAAATATCCTGGATATGTTCAACACGTACGCGGCCATTTTGTCTTCACATGGGATGTAAGGTGAAAGGTCGTCTCAAACGGAATTTTTTTTTTTTTTTTTTTAAAGAACGTACATTAATCAACTATATTACTTGTTAAACTAACTCACCACATTGTTTGTTCTGATTCTAATCGTGGAGTATCTGTAACTGTCTCCGGCTTCAGTCAGAGGGTACGCACCATGTTTTAGCCGGAGAGGCTGATGGTGCACAGGGTGGGCGTGGTTTGTGCACGCAGCGTCAACCCTCAGAGTCACCAGAGTAAGCGGTGCAAAACATTTCTAAGATGTGACTGATATAAACATATCATATTGCTTTGGGTGTTACATAAAATTAAAATACTAAAATAAAAGATTCCACACTGTGATTTAGCTGACGAGATCTCTGGAAGTTTCTATTCAGCGTCTACAGAGAAGACTGGACTTCTTGAGGAAGTAAGATCCTTCAAGGTTTGCAGCAAGATGCTGCAGATCTTCTATAAGTCTGTTGTTAGTTTCATCTCTTCTGCTGTCATCTGTTGGGGCAGCAGCATCAGAACCAGGAATCTGGAAAGGCTCAACAACGTGACAAAGAAACCTGGTTCTGTACTGGTTCTGTTACAGTGCTTCTCAATTCCAGTCCTCAGGCCCCCCTGCTCTGCATGTTTTAGATGTGCCTCTATTCTAGAACAGCTGATTCAAATGACTGCTGACCATCAAGTAGTGGAGAAGCCTGTTAATCACACAAATATTCAATCCAGGTGTGTGGCAGGAGGGAAACACCTAAAACATGCAGGGCAGGGGGGCGTGAGGACCGGAATTGAGAACCACTGTGTTAAGAGGATGACTGTGGAGCCTCTGGAGAAGACAATGAAAAAAATAGGATTCTTCATCAAAAATCAAAAAAATTATGACCAACCCTGACCATCCTCTTCATGATACTGTCTTGGGAAAACAGTGTCTTTGGTCAGAGGCTTCTTCAGATTCAGATTCAAATACAGGAGATCTTTCACTGTAGACCATCGCTGTCTACAATGACTCTTTGAAGAATTTGAATTAATGCGAGTTACATTTTATTTCCCAATGGGATTAATAAAGTACCTTTGAACTGAATTGTTGACAGTAAATAGCTTAATCTCAGATTGTCCTGATAGGTTATCATTCGCTTCACCCTGGAAAACACAATTCATTTAGGAAGAAAACTCCTCCCATGTCACTACTTATCTCCACCACATGACTAATCCCCTGGCCGGCTGGCTGTTTGTGGCAGAGCTCCAGTGGATCCAAACTCTTGTCATGCGATGCGTCAATGCTCCGCCATTGTGCTGGAATTTTACTTTGGGGACGGGAAGGGTCAAGCAGGTCAAGCACCATGACCGAGCGGAAAACAGCTCCTGAAGCAGAATCTTTTTTATTTTGAGACCGCCCACAAGCTCATCGATTGGGTCTTAAATTTCTTGCTAACGTGTAATTGGCTGTCTCCACTGTCAGCACATCACCTCCTTGCCAGGACCTCGTGTTCAAATGCCTGTAACATGTTAACGTGTTGGGTGTTCTGTCTGGTTCATGTCAGCTAGACAGATTTTAATATCAGAGCTTTCACTTACACCTGCATTTGTGTTACGTGTGCGTGGAAATTAGGCGCAGCCAGGTGGAAGGATAAAAAAGAGAAAACTGGACTGAAGAGTGAAAATGGAAGTTAAAGGAGAATATTGCAGCCTGACCCTCTGAGACTCCTTCCCTTCAGAAAATCAGACTCACTCATACCTCTCTTTTAAAAACAAACTTAAAATCCATCTTTTCAAACTGACCCCAACAGCTGACATCTCAGACAACTTTTACTTATTATTATTAGTGGTGATACTACTTAATTTTTGTTATTATTTAAGTGTATGATAAACAAATGTGTTGCAGTTTCTACGTTCATAAATTATGTTATTGTAAAGTATCTGAGTTTTATTAAAAGCACTGACAGATAGAACCTATTATTATTATTGGTGTCACTATAGAACCTCACCAACACAAATATTTTAAAAAGGCTTAAAACCAAAGAAATACATTTTTCAGTTTATATATTACATTTATGTGTTGACAACAACAAGGTAACAACTGTCTGAAAACATTAACTATGAAAGTTTGAGAGGGAAATACAATAAAGCCTCAGATTACAAATACGTTATTCATCCATTTTGGTAAATAAGTGACACATACAGTAATAATAATTGTGAAATTGTTTTTTTCTTCCCCAGACTATAATTGTACCATCA
Organism: Xiphophorus hellerii; assembly: GCF_003331165.1. Classification (NCBI taxonomy): domain Eukaryota; kingdom Metazoa; phylum Chordata; class Actinopteri; order Cyprinodontiformes; family Poeciliidae; genus Xiphophorus; species Xiphophorus hellerii. Next base: position 26,179,477 of record NC_045684.1, read on the forward strand.
AACTCTATGATTGTTGCATCCCAAAACATACCACCATGGAATGTGACTTGGCTTGTTGTGCAACCTGAAACAACCTTCGTTTCAGGTTGTTTCATAGGAACAACCTGAAAATAAATTACCAAACAGTGAGTGGAATATTGATATTTATTGTCAAATAAGAAAATGGATATGGAAATGGCTGTTCACCACAGTAATATGTATAACAAACACTGGCTAATCATGCATCTGAGAACTAAATTCATTGGCCCAAAGTTTGCTTTAACACTACACATACCATACAGCCGCAAATGCTGTGCTTTTATTGAACCAAACATATTTGTTTTCATCAACACTGAGTTCAAATTTAGGTTTATTGGTTTTAGCAAATTTTTATACTGTCTTTTAATCAACTAAATAACATAGAATATTAAAAGTTAGAAAATAATTTAAAAATCTTCAGATCTGCCAGAAATACATTGATAAACAGCCTCTTCTAATAATAATCTCAGCTAATGTGGATGTTTGATGTAAGAATCTTGATGTTGAATGAATACAATCTGACAGAATAGTTGAAGAGAGACTGACTGAGAGAGAGAAAGTGAGATCGATAGTTATTTAATTTCCCTTCAGGATCAATAAAGTATTTTTATTTGAACTGAACTGAATTACAGAGGCAGAAAGCTATAGAAAAAATATGAGAAGCTGTCTGTGAAAAGTCATTGAAAAATTACTACATTGTTTTGCCCCTATGCTGCAGCATAATAGACAAATGTGTGATTTTGTATGTCAGCTAATATTAATATAAATATTCATGAATATTCATTGACGTATCCTTATTAATTTAACTGAGTGTACAAGTGGAACCATTATATACAGTTTCTATGTTTGTTCTTAGACTTATAACCAGTACATTAATATTTCAAAGGTTTTCAAATGTTTTTTCATCTTTCTAACTGGCCAAAACCATCATCTTCCTCACTCTTATTGTTGTGTTTTTCAGCTGCTGCTCTGCAGTTTGACCCAAAGCTGACTGCCAAGGACAACAGTAAAACTGGCTTCGTTATGCTCCAGAACAGGAGGAAGGCATCAAGGATCTAAAGTGACACCAACCAGAGTCAAACTTGGATTACCACAACTCATACTGTTTCCCTGGTTCATAGAGTACCAGGCTTAACATCATGGATGCTGTTCTTCCATGGACAATAGAATTTTGTTCTGTCAGCCAAGAAGGAGTCAAATATGTTTACATTTCTTACCTGTTTTTCTAAATAAATTGCAATATTAATGCCATGTTGTAAAATCTAAGTTTGTGTACACACCTTTTTGGAAATATGGTAATGTAAGATAATTTTGAACAAGATAATACCCATTATCTGCCAACACAATTGTGTGTTTAACACCAGTGAAGAAACTTTTAATGGTATGTTATGATGTAGACCTATCAGACCAAAAAATGTACATGGATCAATATTCATTCTTTAACTTTTATTCAATACAAAATCAACACAAACGTGCATGTAGATCCAAATTCAGATGATGGTTGAATCAACATTGATTAGTTTGATCAGTTGATCAGTTATGGTTGAAACCCTAACGTTGATTCAACATGTAGTCAGGCTTCAACGTGGATTCAATGTTTCTGTCTGACTATATTTCAACATTGATTCACTCATACTTTGCTATCTGGCATATGTATTCTTGATGTCCGTCCATTTAGTGCAGAATTAGCTTCAGATTCCTTATCTGACTATTATTATCAACTATTATTTATTGTTTTTTGTGGTTGGTTTTCTATATCTATACCAATTACAACGTAAACCATTAGAAGACAAGATGATTATGTGTGGGAGAATTTAAGCTGGAACTGAATTGGAAACGGGCTTCTGCCCTCTAACACTGTGACAGTGGAGTGATTTAAAGAGCAGTTGTGAAATAAAATAAAGCTCCTTAAAACATGTCATGTTGAATATTTTGTGAATGGTGTTTAGAGGAAGGTTTTTGAGCTTAATGCTTAAACAGCCGGTGTCAGTAAATATTCATCTATCAGTAATCTGTTGAGCAGGGATCGGTCCTGGAAACAGACAAAATATTCAGAAATTTTCACTGGGTACTGCTAAACATTTTAATTTAGATGGAATTTGAAACATATTTTTAAAACCTGGAACCTCTAAAATGACAGAATGACATTGTATGATCTATTTTATGACCCATGGATCTGAATCAGAAAGTCTAGAGCTACTACAAAATCACCAGCTGCCTCCAAGACCTTTCCTGATGGAAAACCGTTCCCAGTTAAAGCTGCAATTGTCACCACAAAGTTTATTCTGCAAAGGCAAAAGCAGAAGAGAAAATATGGAATGTTTCCCCATGTTATAAGTGAAATAATTTACCAGTGGAAGACCTATCCCCAATGTTATAAGTAAAATAAGTTACCAGTGGAAATAGACAGTAAACAGTTAATGCTAACTAGCTAGTTAGCAGACCGTGCCATCTAGCTATTTCCACTGGTAGATTATTTAACTAAAAACAAGACCTTTTTCCCAAGTTATAATTAAAATAAATTGCTAGTGGAACCAGCAAGTAGGCAGCCTAGGCTAACTAGCTGGTTTCACTGGCATATTATTTTACTTATAACAAGACATTATTTCCCATGTTATAAGTGAAATAATCTGCGCATAAATGGGTAAAGGTCTGAACGTAATATGAAGCTCTTTGGGGTCATAAAAAGTCTGCCAAAAGGCTTGGTGCTATTGAAATAAAGTGTAGAATCAAAAAAGGAGGTGACCCCAATTGTTTAGTTTTTCTTAGCTTTTGTTTTAATTTGCGTATGACATCCCATTTTACCAACAGAGTATCATATTACAAGCACAGTAGTGTTTAAAGAAAATATATAGTTTAGGTCTTGTTAAAAAATAAGTGCTTAGATATAGTATGATTACTTGATGATAACTGAAAAAATATTGGGTAAAAATAGACTAGTAATCGCTATGCTCTACATTGTATATAAATTACATTAAAATCAGTGATATTTTCTCAATTGTACATAACTATCTTGCGGAGGAATCTCCTAGGACCTAGGTGCTGTGTTGAAATCCTCAGGGGAAATCCGGACGATGAATGCCTCCCCAATATGGCAGCTTTCATTGACGTACGACGTTTATAGCTCTAATACACATGGATGTGACCACCAAACCAGTCGCCATTTTAAAAAGAATGTGAAATAAAATTTCTGTATAAAATAATGACTACAACCTTTATTTAATCATCAGAATGTCATAGTATTTTAATTATGTACCGAGTGATTCAAAATAAACCAACTTTAATATTAACTTTTGAGCCTTTTAGAGGATTTTTTCCCCCTACCATCTGAGATTCGCCATTACGTCCTTGAGCAAAGAAGCAAGGTCGGTTTTCCACCATTTTGTTAGTGCTTATATGGACAAAACCATTGGTCATGACGTCAAAAACGTCATGCAGTATAAAAGCTAAGTCCCTCCTTTCCGAGCTCATTCGCGGATTTGGTCAGAGGTAAGTAAAGACAGTAAAATTTGGGGAGCGATAAGACACCAGTGGTTTTTAACTGCGAAAAATACTACTAAGGATAATAAAATCCCTTAATATTATCAAGGACGGGGGTGTTTAACAGTCAGTTGAATGTGAATTTGTGGTTTTTGTGTATTTCTGCAGGTTTGAAATTGCTTTGCCGAAGACTGAGCCGTCGAGGACTTAAAACAGCTCTTCTCAATTTCATTTTTTTTCCCTTCAAGTAATGGACATTTGATTACTATTTTTGCCTCCAGTTGGTCCAGAAGAAAAGGCTAGCGTTTAGCTAGCACAGCCCAGTCCATAAGAAGTCTTTCTGATGATAATTAAAACCATGAAGGTTGACGACATATAAATGCATTATGAGCTATAAGTGCTTGAAAAAGTACATCATAATATAGCCGAGACGCTGAGGATCTATAGTATCAATAGTAAGTTCATTTTTGAAGTTAAATCGACATTACTCCAATGAAATTGTTGTAGGTTACGGCTAGCTATCGGTAGCGAGCTAACAGAGCTCGTATAATAGTTTGGCTCTGGGCAAATATATTCTAGTATGAGCTCACACGCTAAAGAGGACGGGCGCGCATTGCCCCGTTCCTTTGTGTGTGAGACAGGATGGACAAATTGTTAAAATAAAAAGTTTAAACAGGATAATGGTAGTATTTTCATAAGCAATCTGTTTATAAAGATTGCCCTAAGGATAGAAAGGAAATACATAATTCGGAAATTTTATGTGGAAAAATGCGTTTCATAGAGGTTCTTTCAAGGATCGCAAATCTACCGCAATCTGCACATAAAGATTGCGGTAGGGACACAATATGAAGCCCATTTGTTTTGTCGATAAATATAGGACATGGACACTGAGCGTGGTGTAGACGGCAATCTGTGGATAAAGATTGCAGGATGGTGGCCCAGCCGTACATCGAAGCACAAACATTGTGGATTGGCCTTTATTTGCTTTCCGTCCTCGGACAACTCGGCGCTAACTTTCCGGATGAAGATTTTTTGATGTTTTTTTCTAATGTTTTCGGAACGAGCATAGACTGTCTGCGATCTAGTTCGTTGGTCACGCTGGTGTATATGTCTGATATCGGCCATCACGGTGTTTGCAACACCCATTGTTTGTATGAGGGACTGGTGTACCTAGGAAGTGGTTAAGTGGGGGTGGGACTTAGCTGAAGTCAGACTGCAGTTCCCTCCCCCTAGTTGAGAAGTGGTGATGCAGGCTTGTAGGCTGCCTCTGCTGGGACAAATCAGCACAGCCTTTCAAAGGATAGGGTGCTTGTGAAATAGGATTCGCTTAGTGTAGTTATTGTGCTCAAGAAAAAAATCCTTTTCTTCCTTGGTAGCTTGATTTTTTAGCAAACATTCTGTGGCAGTCTTGCTCACTAAATCCACTCAGATGATTTGAATATGTGCAGTAACACCATTATGTGACCCATAACATTTCCCCCACCTAAATTAGGGTCATGTTTTCTATTTTAATGACTATGCATTTGTATAACTATTGTGACATTTACAGGGTGTCAGGTATTTGCAGTGTTGTGGAGGTGTGAGACAATATAAAACTTCTACTACAACTGTTACACGGGTAAGATCTGATGAATCTGACATTATCATTTCAACTTGTTTCCTGCAGGACTACGGCTTCTGCACTTGAATAGACACTGGCACAAAAATAGTTTGATTATTACTAGTCAGAGATAAATGCATGCTTTTAAAGCAGGGGTGCCCAAAGTCAGTCCTCGAGGGCCGGCATCCTGTATGTTTTAGTTCTCTCCCTGGTGGTAGTAACAACCTTCTCAGCATGTCAATGTTTTTCTTAGGCCAAGCCATCATTGGATCCAGGTGCGTTAAACCAGGGAGTGAACTAAAACATGCAGGATGCCGGCCCTCCAGGACCGACTTTAGGCACCCCTGTTTTAAAGCATCACCTACATAATGACTTTAAAATGATTTAACAAAGTCAAATAATGGAAAATGTATTCATGTATTCACAAACTTGTTATACAACCGTTCCCTTGTGCCATTTAGGCCTTTGCCACGTAATGTGACAGTATAAGTCAAACATAGCTACTTTCTGTGTTTCTTTTTTTAAAGGCGACATATAATAATGGTAAAGAAAATCTAAAAGTAACAATGTACATTTGTGTCCAAAACTACTCATATCCCTGGCAAATTTAGATTTTGAATTATTTTTATTCACCCAAGAAGTTTGTTTCTCTTAGGAAATGAGAAGGGTATTGCTGAAAAGGTGAAGGAAAAAATGTAAAATGAGTATAAATTTTCCATAAAAATAATTTGCATTTCTTGTAAATTTAAAAGAAATATTTGTAACATCAGTCAATGGAAAACATTTTTTGACGTCGTAGCAATCACCCTCTTACAAATTGCTAACCTGCTTTTTGCATTTTTTCTACTATTGTTATGACTTACACCTTAAGAGTTCCAGGTCTCTGAGGCTGGTAAGCCTCCTGTCGTCACCCTAATACTAAACTCCTGTCACAGATTGTCAGTGGGATTCAAGCCAGGACTGACTGGGCCACTCCAAAAAGTTACTATTATTTCAGACTAGAAGAAACAAACTGCAAAATGAAATCTGCCTGGGGTAAGAATAGTATGGGCCTTATCTGATGCTAGTGACAAATACCCTTTCCTCTATTTCTAACACATTTAACTGTTAAGGCACTGTCGTATTAATGAAACATTCCCCTGATCACACAGTGAAGGGTGTAAGTTAAAGATTTCTACATTTTCCGACTACTTTAGAATTTATACTAGCAAATCAAAATATTGTAACTCAGTGCCGTTTCTCTTGTGATCAGAATTTTTTCCTGTTGGACTGATGACCCGTCCTGCTCCCTGCAGGTCTGAGTATCTGTCAGACCAGTAGTCAACAGAGAAAGATGTTTTATTTCAGCCTCGGGCTTAGAAAATGTTAATTAGAGGGCAGATAGTGTAAAGCTAAGAAAAATTAACTTATTTATGAAAATAAGTTGGAAGGTGTGTCCAAATTTTTGTTTTTGTGTAACATAGAGTGAAAATAGAGTTTTGTTTCTTCAACCGAAATAAAAAAAAAAAAATCAATAAAATGTATTTTTGTTGGATGTGCTTCATGGATCAATTTTATAAACACTGTCTCTCACTTTGTACTTTTAACCTAAACTGGAATAAATATGTTGTCTCACACACACACAATATACACTGTATGGGATTATATTTATTCTTGTGAGCAAATTTGTGGGAGGAGAGATTGTGCAGTACTTTGAACTCATATTCCTGTTGGACTGATTTCAATTGAGTGCAGGGAACAACTCTACATGCCTTGAGTATGAGGCAAAACTACCAGTGCTTGTCAGAGCAGTAGTGTAAGTTTCTGGAATATAAGATCTGTGTATGTGGATGTCTCAACCTGTGGAACCTGTTAAACCAGAGAAATGACGAGTTAAGATGTTCAGTGTTCTGAAAGATGTAGGGCACTTCTCCACTAATGTTGCTGTTATTGTCTGACCTTTGAACCAATGCAGACAAGTTAGTGTAGTCAGACAGTGTTTTACAGGAGTACCAGTTGCTTGTACTCCTGTAGAGGCTCTGCATTCTAATTGATGCAGAGATGTCATTCTAACCTTGTTGGTCCAAATTCACTTTAGTTGAAGTTGTCTTGAAGTCCTTGTGGTGGAAGAGCACAAAGCATTTTGCTATTCATGGTCTTAGCAAACAGTCTGTGTTTTAGCTTTGATTTTGTTTGGCAGGCAGACAATGGAGCCCAGAACCATGTGTGTGTGTGAAAAATGTAATATTTACTGCTTTTGACTTGTTAGTGTGTGTATTCATAGAGCGGTGTGTGTTTCAGACATGGCGAAAGGACCAGTTGACCCCAGGGAGATTCTGAAAGGCGTTGAAGCCCTGCTGGGAAAGGATGGTGAGCTGCGCAGTCTGGAGGGAGTCCCGAAGGTGTTTAGGTGAGAAGTTCAAGTCTGATGAACCTCTTTGCCCCCTGCTCCTCCATTGTTAATAAATGTGCCAACATAGTTTTGCTTACTTTTCTTTTCCTTGCAGCTTGATGAAAGCCTCTACTAAGATGGTCAGTAGGTGTATGTACCTCAACGTGCTGCTGCAGACGAAATCTCATGATATTCTTAACAGGTGGGACTTCTACATGCCATATCTTGCCATTATTAATCTGTTGTATAGTGTCCCATTTAACTCCTAGTCCCTGAGCTACAGCTAGGTTTCCTTACACTCAAATGATCTAAATGTGTTCAGTTGGCTGTTGGTGTATAAATGTGCTAGTAAAAATGGATCCTGATGTAAACCACAGCTGAGATTGACTCTGTTGTAGTCTTCATTAAATCAACAGTTCCTTCTTACAGGTTCATCAGAGTTGGTGGCTACAGGCTGCTCAATTCCTGGCTTACCTACTCAAAAACCACCAACAACAGCCCTCTGCTTCAACTCATCCTGCTCACACTGCAGAAGCTGCCTCTAAAAGTAGACCATCTCAAACAGGTAATGTCTTTATTTTTCCGACGGAGTACACATGTAGTCACATGTCCAGCTACTTTTAGTAATCCTGTTGGCTTTCATTGTTTTCCCAGAACAACACAGCAAAACTTGTGAAACAGCTGAGCAAAAGTGCAGAAACAGAAGGTCAGTTTACTTCACTTTAAGTTAAATAAAAGCTGGTTTGTGTTGCAGTGCTAACATGGACTCTTTATTTTTAGAATTGAGAAAGTTGGCAGCTGTTTTGGTGGACGGTTGGATGGCAACAATTCGTTCTCAGAGTGTCTCGAGCAGCGGCAGTTCCCCTGCTGGTACAGACTTACTTATCTTTCACTCTTTTACAGACTGTAAAGTCTACCATTTTAACAAACTGTTGTTTTCATTTAAGATAAAAAAAAGAAGAAGGAAGAGAGCAAGATGCCAGTGAGGGATGTGAAGGAAAAGAGTGGAGATGAGGGGAGGAAGAAGGAGAAATCCAAAGCTCATGCACCCAGCCATACAAAGATTCGCTCCATAGGTATGCTTGACTTTAGCAACAATGATCCTGTGGGCTATACAGCATATACTGTATATTTGTGTATGTGTAATGATTATATGTCTGTACTGGATAGGTCTGGAGATGGAGGCTTCCAACCCAACTCCTCCTAAAAAGATGTCCTCTGCACCACAGCTGGGCGAGAAATACATTATAAAGGCCCCGTTACTCAAGAGGCCGAGGTAAGGCCAGTTTTTTAGCTTTATCTTTAAAAACAGTGCCACCATGTGATGTGATAATGAATCTAGTTCAGTCTGCCAAATTGAACACTAAATGTTTTTTACCAATAGTTCTGGTCCTTCAGACGCTCCACCTCTTGAGAAAAAATACAAACCTCTCAATCAGCCTCCAAACGCAACCAAAGAGATCAAAATGAAGATAATTCCAGCTCTACGTAAGCTTAATCACAGAAAAACAAAGCAGCTTTGTGTTTCTAGTTAATGGAATAACAGTGTTGATATGAGCTGTTTTTTCCCCTCATTGCAGCAATGGAAGCTACAGACTTTGTGGACGCCCTGAACTCGGCCCCAGTGCCTGAGATTAAGATCAAAAAGAAGAAACTGCCTGGTGCTTCTACTCCTGCTAACACCAAAGCTGTCTCACCAACATCGACCAAGGTACTGATAGTGTAGCATCAGTACACTATCATTTGTTTAGTGATGCATTAGTAGTGTAGCATCATTAGCATAGCACAATATGCTATAGCATCATTAGTGTAGTGATACTACACGTCTAATCCTGCACTACTGATGCTATGCTATACTGCTGATGCTACTCCATGCTACGGATTCCACACTACTGGTGCTACTATGCCTGTAGCAATGAACAATAACCCAATAAATTGCACGATAAGTGGAAACAAGTTCAATAATTTCCCTTTGCATGATAGATTATTTTTCTCCTGTCTTTCTCTTTCTATCAAAGACAGATGACAAAAGGTTTCAGTCTGGTGGATTGGTTTCATCTAACTTCTTTTTTCACGGCAATTTTGCTTTTGAAAGACTTATCACATGAACAAGCTCATTCAAGTGTGATTGTAGTTGTTGTTTATTTAATGGAAGCACCAGAATTGTGAAATTAGCAGAATATCAACAAAGATTTGCACAGATTTGTAATGTAGTCATAGCAGTATCTCAGGGTGTCTCCCACAGCAAGCGTTAGTCCCCCCAGCTCATTATGTGGACTCAACTTGAATGTTTTAAACTATAAAACTGCAGTTCTTCTTCTAACCAGCTGTTCTTTTCTTTTCTGTCCTCAGACAAACCCATTTGACAGCAAACCGGCTGGCTATTCTCCATCTTCAGCTAGACCTGCATCCCCAGAAACCTCTGCTTCCTCGATTGCTGCTGATGAAAACCAGGAGCCAGAGCAGCCTTTGACCCCAATTCCTGCTGAGGATCCAGACACAGCTGACAACAGTACGGTCCAAAGAATCTGTTCTACATCTCACCAACATTGTACAAGAATCTACTTTTTAATCTGAAACAATTATTGTCACAAACCTAAATAGTGTGTTGCAGTCTGAGCCTAACCTGTTAGTGAAACACATTGTATCTGGAGGACTAGATGGTCCATCTGGCTAACCGGCTAAATGCTACTGACAGATAAGTATGACTTTGCACAGTAAACCAATGTCTGTTCCTGTGTGCTTCAGCTGAGAAGCCCAACGCCTTGGCAGAACCGCGTGCAGACGAGGAGAGCCTGACCAAGAAGGGCAAAAAGAAAAAAACCGTCCACTGGGCCGAGGAAGAGCAGCTCAAGCACTACTTCTATTTTGATTTGGATGAGACAGAGAGAGGTATGTGTGAACTAATAGACATGCTTTTTGCTGAGGAAACTGATCAGCGTCACAAAGTAAATCTGTAACAAAAACCAAAACATATGCTTTGTATAAAATATCGTGCAAAAGAAGGAATTTGTTGTCCCTTCTAGTACCTTTAAATAGTTTATTTAAATTTTATTTACAGTCAATGTCAACAAGATCAAAGATTTTGGTGAGGCTGCCAAGCGGGAGCTAATGATGGACAGGCAAACGTTTGAGATGGCTCGTCGGCTTTCACATGACACCATGGAAGAAAGGGTCCCCTGGACACAACCCAGGCCCCTGACGCTGGCGGGTAGCTTGGTGACCCCTGGAGCCAACAGCACAGAGAAACATACCCAGAGAGAGCGTGAGATGGGCATCCTACAGGAAATCTTCCTCAGTAAAGAGAGGTAAGTGTGCATATTAAACAGAAGTCTGTACTATGCTTGTAACACTGGAAGCAGTTTTGAATGTTTTCATCCTAACCTGTTGTGTTCCTCAGTGTACCTGACAGCCCTCATGAGCCAGACCCAGAGCCGTATGAACCCATGCCCCCCTGTCTCATTCCTTTGGACGAAGTTAGTACACAGACCCACAAGCACTCAGTCACTACTGTGATGTCTTTTGCTGTCTACTAAGCTGTGTGTGTGTTGTTCCCTACAGGATTCGTCTATGATGGATGAGGACTATGGTGAGCCTGCAGACGCCGCCTCCCAGCAGGCCCAGAGTGAGAGCTCCAAGCTGCCGCCGGTCCTGGCCAACCTCATGGTCAACCTGAGCAGCAGCGCCCGCAGCCCCCAGGCCTCCAGCACCACTAGCAACCCTACAGCTCCGGTGGTCAACGTGCAGGAGCTGCTCTCATCCATCATGGTACTGATGGGTTCTGAACAACAGATACTCCTTTTTAAGCACGGTTTCTAGTGCTCTCAAAGAATACATACACACACACACACACAGACAGACCTTGTTCAGCTAAGCTAATACCTGTTTTGTGTCATCAGGGAGCTTCTGGTGGTCAGTCTACTGAAGAGCTGATAAAGCAGCCAGACTTCTCCGATAAGATCAAGCAGCTGCTGGGTTCCCTGCAGCAGAGCCAGATTCAAACACAGGGAGGACCACCTCCAGGTAAACACATGTCCTGATCCATCCTGCACCTTCCCTCCAGAACACACACTAATGTCTTCTTTCTGCTCAGTCAACCTGGGGCTGCTGGGACACGGCCCAGGCATGAACAACATGACCAACATGCACATGCAGGGGCCCATGAATGGTGGTTACCCACCCAACAGCTCACCTGGGGGTCCTCGCTTCAACCATCCCCCTCCACCTCACAACCATGGGCCGCCCTTCAACAACCCTGGAGGCCCTCGCATGATGGGGCCCCGGCCTGGACAGGGCAGAGGAGAGAACGGGAACTATTGGGGAGAGGACTCCATGAGAGGAGGCCCACACAGAGGAGGACATTTCCACCGAGGAGGCCGGGGTCGTGGTGGAGATCTGGGTTTCAGAGGCAGGGGCCGTGGAGGGCCCAGAGGAGGACACAACAACATGAATGGTACGTGAGCTAAAATCACAGATTCTGAGATGATATTACATCTTCTTATTCAACATAGAGATTGAACTGGAGAGTTTTAAACCATCCAGAATTGCTTAACCAGCTTATGTCACTATGTAACCGTCTTTCCTTGTCACAGATATGTCCAAAAGGCCGGTATGTCGTCACTTCATGATGAAGGGAAGTTGCAGATATGAAAGCAACTGTGCTTTCTACCACCCTGGTGTGAACGGCCCACCTCTACCACCCAACTACCCTCCTAACCAACACAACCAGCACCCACAGCATGGCCACTAGGGGACACTGTCGCTTCCCATGTCTTCTACAACCACAGTGGCAGACTGACTGCAGTTATGCTGATGAATCAATGAGATCTGCTTTTGCAGACAGACTCTTTGAGAGACTACAGCAAACAGAATTTGTGAAACATGATCAGAGATGGGACGCGAGTGTATTTGTTGTGATTTTGTTTTATTGTTTTTCTTGATCTGTGAGACTGAGACAAGACCTGACCACTATATTTGAGTTGCTGCAGCTATTTATAGAATCGCTCTCCTCTGTGTTTCATGCCGTGAATATCATTGACCAAAATATTTTTTCAGAATTTTTTTTAGAACAAAACATCCCTCTTAATTTGGCTTTGGAGTTTGTGCCAAATATTATGCTGCTGTAAGATTCTTTCAGTTAATACCATCCCCAGTGTAGTTTGGACCAAGGATGTTCACTGTTGAATGTTAGTGAAACAGAACACAGTCAGACTGTACTGGGCTTAGCTGAGCAGCTATACATTTTTTTCTAATCCAACAACGCAGGTCCAACTTTTTTCAATTTTTATTTTTTTGTCACTAATACGAAATGCTAGCAGATGCTAAAAAAGCTGAGCAGTGTGCTACATGGACATTTTCTGCATGCATGATGGACTCGCCTGTATTTGTGGGTCTAAAGTGACAATCTTGGCATAACTGTGGTCATTATTGTTGAGCTACTGCCTGTAACTTGTGTACTCTCATGTGAACCCAGAAAGGGTTTGTGTTGTCAGTGTTAGAGATGATGTATCCATCCGTGGGTCACGTATAACAAGTGTTTTCTGTGAAAACAATGATTTTTTTTTTGTCTCTTGTGGGACTTTGAGAATGTAATGTTAAACGTTGCTCCCTCCAAACTTTTTTGTTTATTTTTTGATACAGTCTTGGCCTTCGAACCTGTGTGAAATATCTTCATTTCTATTGTTAGAACAAAAAGATCTGTATGAATACAGAACACACACACACACATATATATATATATATGTGTGTGTGTGTGTGTGTGTGTTCTTTTTCAGTTATTTTGCAGACTTGAAATGTGAAATTAAGTAATATCCGACTCTGACCAATGATTTTTTTTTTTACATTTAACCTCAGATTATAGACTGTTAAAACTAGAAACATGTTGGTGTCCGCCATCTTTTTGTCTGTATTTATGGGTTTTAACTTTTACAAAGGTAAAACTTACCATATTTAATTTATAAATGCTGAAACACTTATTAATTTAGAAGCCTTGTCGGGTTAAATTGGTTAGTGTGACCAATGGTCACTATTCCACAGAATATAAAGCTCAAGATATGGAACTGGAGGCTCTAAATATAACTTGTACTTTTAAGTTCACAATAGCTCCAATCAATCAGTTATTTGAAAGGGTTTCATTGAAAAGAAATGTCTAATTACCTTTTAACATACCTTATATTGCCAAAAGTATTCGCTCACCTGAATTGCCTCACATATGAGTTTAACTGACATCCCATTACTAATCCAGAGGGTTCAATATCATGTTGATCCACCCTTCGCAGCTAGAACAGCTTCAACTCTTCAGGGATGTCTGTCCACAAGGTTTAGGAGTGTTTATGGGGATATTTGACCATTCTTCCAGAAGTGGATTTGTGAGGTCACATAGTGATGTTGGACAAGAAGGCCTGGCTCTCAGTCTCCGCTCTAATTCATCCCAGAGGTGTTCTATCAGGTTGAGGTCAGGACTCTGTGCAGGCCAGTCAAGTTCATTGACCCCAGACTCTACCATCCATGTCTTTTGGACCTTGCTTTGTGCTCTGGTGCTCAGTCATGTTGGAAGAGAAAGGGGTCAGCTCCAAACTGTTCCCACAAATTTGGGAGCAATGAATTATCTAAAATGTCTTGGTATGTTGAAGTATTCAGAGTTCCTTTCACTGGAACTAAGGGGCCAAGTCCAGCTCCTGAAAAACAACCCCACACCATGATCCCCCCTCCACCAAACTTTACACTTGGCATAATGCAGTCAGACAAGTACTGTTCTCCTGGCAACCGCCAAATCCAGACTCATCCATCAGGTTGCCAGATGGAGAAGCGCGATTCGTCATTCCAGAGAACGCGCCTCCACAGTTCTAAAGTCCACTTTATACCACTGCATCCAATGCTTTGCATTGCACTTGGTGATGTATGGCTTGGATGCAGCTGGTCACCATGGAAACCCATTCCATGAAGATCTCTGCACACTGTTCTTGAGCTAATCTGAAGGCCATATGAAGTTTGGAGGTCTGTAGTGATTGACTGCAGAAAGTTGGTGACCTCTGCACTATGCGCTTCAGCGTCCACTGACCCCGCTCCGTCTGTTTACATGGCTCATGGCTGAGTTGCTGACTTTCCCAAACACTTCCATTTTATTATAATACTGCTGACAGTTGACTGTGGAATATTTAGGAGTGAGGAAATTTCACAAGTGGATTTGTTGCACAGGTGGCATCCTATCACAGTTCCACACTGGAATTCACCAAGCTCCTCAGAGCGACCCATTCTTTCACAAATGTTTGTAAAAACTGTCTGCATACCTAGGTGCTTCATTTCATACATTTGTGGCCATGAAAGTGATTGGAACACCTGATTCCGATAATTTGGATGGGTAAGCAAATACTTTTGGCAGTATAGTATATAAGACTCCAGAATTTATTGTGGACAGATTGAAACAGTGCATGGAAACTATATATTCCAAATGTTTTCACAAGATTGTTTCTGTGGAGACTGTAATATTGATTGCTAAGTAAAAAAAAAAAAAAAAGTACAGTAGTGGCACGTATCCAAAAATCATCAGACCCAGTCAAACTCCTTCATATTCTGCCACAATAATAGATCATACACACATGAATTCTATTCAGTCTTGATATTCTAGACTGAATAAAAAAAATAGAATATAAATACTATAATAATACTGTCAAAGAACTTTACAAAATAGCTCTAAGAAATGTTCTCACTACGTTTTCTGGCAATTACAGAAATAATTTTGGTAATTGTAACCAACCTAAATCAAGAAAAGTTTAGTCTGATTTAACTTCAGATAGTGAGAAAAAGACGTGTGAACATCTATCAGACATGAAATTAAAGAACTCTGCTTCTTAAACCCCGTAGACTCCTGAGATTTTTGGGAACAAGTTTCTGTGTGCATTTTATGCACACACACACATACACACACAGCATCAGATCCGTCTTTACAAGGCGGGGCTGAGTGTAACTGATAAATATGAAACGTTAATGGGAGAGATCTTAACCAAACCCATGAGAGCAAATATTGACCATTGTACTCCTAAAACATACAATAAAACGGACAGAAAGCAAGAGTTAGGACACCTCAGCACTAATCAGCTTCCGCATCCTGTTACAAGTGACTGTTGGCAGAATTTGTTTGTTTTAGTCCTCGGTTGGTGAAGAGGTCCATCAGAACACTTGCTCATTTTGAAAAATGTATTTTTCTTGAACAAAGAAGGCCTTGAAGATACAAGGCTCATGCATTTGATGACAAACTGGGCAAGAGGCATGGTACAATCATTATGCTAAAGTTCCACAAAAGATTTCAAATGCTTCAATCTGTTTTCTTTCCTACCAATTTAGATAAGAATACACTGAACACTTATCACTTATGGGTGACCCTATTTCTTGCAGTACTCATTGAAATAATAGAAAATTTACTAGGCATTCGTAAAGCTTTACTTCCTTCTATCAGTAAATGTTTGAATTCAGTCAACACATCTAGAACTGAGCCTTTATTTTTGGAAAGCTCTATCTACAATACTCAGCCTAACTTTTATTTTATTGGATTTGACCTTGGTTAGGAAACAGCACAGCAGAACAGCTTCATTTCAAAACTAAATATTGAGCAGGACGTGCTTTTGTGGCATGGTATGATGTATGGTTCAGAGAAAATGAGAAGCAAGGGTTCAGACTGAGTGTAGAAACAGTCACTGGCAAACTGGAAATAGAAGGAAAGAGTTGATGGAGTGAGTAAAAGGTGGATTGGATGTCCAGAGATTCACTCCTGCCTGGGACAGAACAATGGAGGCATTGAGCTACCTCTTTACAGGCTTTGTGAAGACACCCCTGATAGTGATGGCAGAAGGAAACTGGCACAATGGAAAAAATAAAAAAAATTCAAACTTTTATAAAATTCTGGACGTAGACACATTGCATGTAGACAAGAAAATGAACAGTGTCAACCTAAAACTTTGAGATTCTTGTTTGTCTAGGTTGACGTGTCTGCATCCGTCTTCCCGGACAAATCAACAGTCTATGCATTGCAGCAAATATGTACTGAGTTGCACCTTTGTGTATCGGGCAAATCACATAAAACCAGTTGTGACTGAGTCTTCTTGAGCTGACTCATCATTAGAATGGCGTTGAACTCCTCCTCTTTCCCAAAAACAGTCATGGACCTGGAAGAAGAATAACTAATCTGAATCAACATTGAAGAAATGTGGCATTTTTCATGTCTGATGGAAATATTTTCATGAACGTGGTTACTACATGGACTACACATTGAGTTACAACAAGCTGACTGATCATTCTAACTTTATGTTATGATGTGCAGTAAATCCATCATCGTTCAGCTCAGGATGCTGACCTGTCCTTGGATTTGAGCCAAGCTCTTCCTGTGACCCAACAATACACTCAATGACTTGGGAGCAAGATAATAAGATTAAATAGCAGAACTGACAGAGTATCAATCCTGTTCAATATGTGAAAAATCCTTTCCAGAAACTATCTGTGGTGTTCCGAAAAAACACTGGCTTAAATCATTTATATTTAGTACCCAGTTATAAAACTAATCAATGTTTAGAGTCGTACTTTAACATCAGTGATTCTATAGGAAAATGCTCAGAAAATTCAGATACAACTTTTCCAACAGAGTTCAGTTTGCAAACTTTTGAGGCATTCCCGGGAATTCCAGCTGAGGAGGGAAAGAATGGGAGCAGTGAGAAAGAAGTGGGCGGATCCTCAGGGAACAGGTACTTAAAAAGGGAACAAGTGAGCTCTATCATGCAGGAGATCACTAAGCTTTGGTCCAACCAGTTACAAACAACGAAGGTAAGTCTTTATGGAGAATTCACCTGAAGGACAAATTTCTTCCCTTCCAGATTTAATAGCTAAACTCTTCTCAAATTTACTAATAGCTAACGGAAGTTAGTCTTTAACAAAAGAAATTTGTTTTTTCCAACAGGTCCTTTTTATATAAGAGAAACAATATTTTCTACATTAACTAAAAACTGTCAAAGATTAGTGTGGAGGTAAAGTGTCTGTAGGTGCTTCACCTATTTTTTCTTGGATTTGAAAATTGTAAGAAGCAATGGACAGAAAGATTTAATTTTTATGGGAATATATTGATCTTTATTGATTGTAGCTTCACTGGGTCACCGAGTCTTTCATAACTATCTGTCTTCATACAGAACCTGAGACTTCATTCACTTATTGTCTACCATTCAGAGATAAAAACATTTTTAAATGCTGATGTGTATAAGGAGGTTTGAGAACTGAAATAACAGATTAGAATGTTGTCCCAGAGTGGAGACTGTGGGGACGGTGGGGACATCCAGGTGGAACAGCAGAAAAGTGATGGGAGATTGAGGCATGTAGATTCACACACACAAAAAAATTGCAAAACATATATTTTAAAAAATTAGGAATGATATAGTGTGCAATAGGGACAAAAGTACAACATAAAATAACATTCTGATTCATGCACAACTGAGTAGGATAACTTAAAAAAGGTGCAAAATGTGCATGTGCATTTGTGCATCAAAAAAGAAGATTAAAGAGCATAACATTTAATCTTATTAAATTAAGATTTATAAACCTCTTATAATTTATAAACTGTGCAAATAAGAGGTGTGTAAAAAATAGCAAAAATGTTATTTAAAATGAACAAAACGGTTCCAGCAGGGGATGGAAACAGCGGTAGGTTGCTGGAGTGTGATGGTTATATAAATCTACAAACGTTTTTCCTTTTTTTTTCTTTTTTTTGGTGATTTTTCAAAATTTGTGGTTTATTTTCATGTATTCTTTGTATGGACTCTTATCTTTAAAGTAGTTCTCAAGGATGGTGAAGGCTGTGCTTTCTGCTGTTTTGGTGTTGGCGGTCATTTCCTCCACCATTGCCAAATACATCCCGAAGACTGGCAAGAGGATCCCACAGACTCTGTCGAGAGGTCTGTAACAACCAGCTGAGACTGCATGACTGAATGAACATGGATGGTGACAGATGCTGGGACCAGCTAGTTTCTTATAACTTTTAATATTGTTACACATTTCCAGGATGGGGTGACCAGCTGATCTGGGCTCAGACATATGAGGAGGCTCTCTACTGGTCAAGGTCAAGGTAAGAAACAGTTGAAATGTGGATGACCACAGAGCTTCCTGAATAGAGCAGTAAATGAAATGTGCTGCTTTTCAGGAACAAGCCTCTGATGGTCATATTTCACCTTGAGGACTGTCCACACAGCCAAGGTAAGGCTCTGGGTTTTTAGTGGTTGGGAAACATGTTGGTCATGTGTGCCTCACCTTGTGCCTCTGCTTCTGTTCCATGTCCTGCTGCAGCACTGAAGAAGGTCTTCTCTGAAAACAATGAGATCCAGAAAACTCTTGATGAGGATTTCGTCGTTCTCAATCTCATGGTAGGTTGCACAATTTATCAAGTCAGGTTTTCCTAGAAACCAGTGTGTTTTAAATTTGCATAATGGCTCATTCTTCATACTTCACACTGAGGTGCAACTACAACCCATTCAGTTATCATTCAGTTTTCTGACAGATTTAGTTTGTTTGTCTTTCTCAAATTTTCATTTATGTTTTTTGAGGTATCACATACATACATAGACAGAAATGTTTTAGCTGAACAGATGCTGATGTTCAGACAAACAGCTTTAGTCCTGAAAAACTCAAACATGTCGATTTTCTTCCTTCCAGTATGAAACCACAGACAAGCATTTGTCCCCTGATGGACAATATGTTCCACGGATCCTTTTTGTTGGTAAGTGCTTTGCGTCTAGATTTTTTTATTTATACTTTTACATACTTAACAGATTTCATTCTGTAGACTGAAGGCTAAAGTCTAAAACTTTAGCCTTCACACACTGAAAACAGCAGTGTTTTCAGCAAACACTGCTGTTTGTTGCCAATATGATTCTCTAAAGATTTATATGGTTTAATAATCCAATCCATGTGGAAACTGTTTAAAGATAATTATAAGCAGTGTTTCCTTTGCTTGACTAAACCGTAGTTTGACTAAACCGTAGTTTAACTTTGAAGAAGTTAAAGGTGGAAGAATAAAAAGCTATTTCACCAGTTTACACACGATCAACAAACTGGGAATCTCTGTGGAAACCTTTCACTGGTCCTGTTCCCTCTGCGTTGCAGTGGTTTAGAAATTTAAAACATTTTAATTAGCTACCGTCTTAGAAGAATTATGAGGCCAAAGTCTTTCTGTTATATACAAGGGTTTAATTCTGATCTGTCAGGACAGACTTAAGTTTAAGGGAGAGAAGCAGAAGATATCTGCTTTGCTGTGAACTCACCACCATCATTCACTAATGATAAAATTATCTGTTCACGTATACAAACTAGTTAAGTTGCAAATATCAGAAACAAGCATACTATATATGAAATATTTATGTATTTACTTATTTATGCATAGTGGAAGCACTCACACTCCTGCACAGCTCATCATTTACCTTCTCAGTGTTTGTTAACATTCTGGGGATAAAAACTGCAGCCAGCTGGTTTAAAGGCAGACACTCTGCTTTACTTCATACCTAAATAAAAGTTATACTGTAAAATTCACATTCAGCAAAGTATTGTCCCCCCCCCCCCACCCCCCACTCTGTGTTTTTGTTAGTACACAGAAAGATGTTCATTTTCCAAATCCCAAACCATATACTTACAGGCAGACGCAATAAATAAAGTTTGTCACCAAATTGCCTTTTGAATAAGTGACAAATCATTTTTTTATTCCTACACATAATCCAGGATGTTTATTAGACATCTCTTCAAAGTAGATGCTCATAGTTGTTGACTAGTTGCGCTCATCCAGGACTCGTCTCTCCACAGACCCGTCCATGACCGTGAGGGCTGACATCAATGGACGCTACTCTAACCGCATGTACGCCTATGAAACGGGTGACATCAGCCTCTGTAAGTGCTGCACATGTGTGTGACCTGCAGGCTGTGTGTATTCATCTGAAATGCACAAAATCATTGCTTCTTGTTTCTCCCTCAGTGATAACCAACATGCAGACAGCTAAGAAGCTCCTGAAGAGTGAACTGTGAGAACCTGGACTCCACCCAGTCTGTCACCACTCATCAGATAAACTCTGTTTACCACTAACCTTTATGATTTTCATCCTAAATAAAATGTACTGATTCTTACAATTTGTGAAGCTAATCGTCTGGACATATAGTTGATTTATGTTGACATAAATCAAATATACTGTAATATGAATTAATTCTTTTGTTTGTCAATACAACACATTAAAACAAAAATGTGTCTTATTTGTTGTGCTTCAGCAGTGTTCCTGGTGCCCTTTGGTCTCTCTCTGGTGGGATTACATGAATTACAAGGGTCTCCCTTAAATAGTTTCAACCTTTACAACATGTAAACATAATTTTGTCATATCAGCCCTAACATGCACAAGATTTGAACAAGTTGTCATAATGTATCAAGCATTTAAGCAATGTTTCCATTAGACGTTTTTTTTATTTTTTAAATCTGACCTGAATTGGTAAATTGCTCCGATGTGAATCCTGACTTTCTCCTATACATGAGCATTAGATCCTGTACATCCTCTAATGTTAGAATATCTATTATAGATAGATAGATCAACCATCGATCAATCAGTTTTCTGAAATAGATTGAAGGTGAATCTCATGAACCATCAGTTGGCAAGCAAATGGTCAATATAGCCAGAGCACAACACAATTTTACATTTCTTACAATAGAAGGACGAAGATTTAGACGGGCCAACAGTCAGAGAGGAAAAGGAAGAGGAAGAGGAAGAGGAAGAGGAGTGAGGCTGAGGAGGAAATAGTTGGGAGGAAAACATCAGTCCAACATCAAGATTTGGTTTGTGACCCATAACAGGATTCTGATGGACTTCCTCTCATTCTGCTCCTCACTCTTCAACCTTATTGAGGAATTTTTCTCAGCATGGAGAAGGAAAGTATAGACACTGTAATTCCTACAGCACTGAATGTTCAGGGGACTGTCTCATGTCCCCATTTCTATTTTAAGTTTTTTCTTGTGCTCTGTAGTGCTATCTTTTTATTTTTGACATGGTCTGTCATCAACTTTCAGTAAAATCATAAATGTGAATCTTGTCCAGTCTATAGATCTCCCACAATTACAACTCATACTTGTCAACAAAACAAGTATTGTTTTACCATCCCTCCAAAACTACACCAAGACAACACTTGTTAACCCCAGACGTATAGCAGCGTTATAACAACACTGTTATATTGAAAACATGACTAGTCAACTCGACTGCCTCACCCACACGCAATGAAACAAGGACTTATCATTCTGAGGTTCACTGATATGTAGGATTTTAATGAACTGGTGTTTGCAGGCATTTTGCTGTTTTGTATAGGGGCAGAAGCTGTTGGACTGATGCTAACCACTAACTTCATTTTCTCTACTGTTAGAATATATATGATAGATAGATAGATAGATAGATAGATAGATAGATAGATAGATAGATAGATAGATAGATAGATAGATAGATAGATAGATAGATAGATAGATAGATAGAAAAGTAGAGTGTTGCCAAACGTAAAAAGACTGAGCGTTGTCCCTCCGGCGGAGGCGGGGTGATCGTTGTGACGCCGAGAGGATTGACAGATTTTTAGCAATAGGGAATTTTCTTGAACGCAACTATTTACTCATATGTGATTTTTATCCACTGAATGAATTGATAGGTAGATTTTTTTTCTAACTCTCTCTGTGAGATTCTGAAAGAAACGAGGAATTGATATCTCAAGGCAACATAAACATGTCACTAAGGGAAACTGATGTAGACGGTTTTCTCTAACAGGATTTTCTGGATCCGCAGCCCTATACTACCAACTGGTGGAGCTAATGCAGCAGTGCGTCGTTTATGAAGAGCCACTAAAGCCGAAAAGAAGAGTGGCGTTTTCCGCATTCCTCCTGCACCCTGCAGTCAGCTCGCAGCTCCGCTCCGGTTCGGGACCAGCACCGATCTCCGCCGCTCCGCTGGGTGGGAGCTTCCCGTCATACATGGGATCGTAGTCCTTACAGCGGAACATTGTAGCAGGAACAACGGGGGCTGAGACTGTGAGTACTACTATCAGTATTCATTTGCTTTATTTATCATACATTTAGTTCCCGCGATGTTGCCCACGGCCTGTTTTAAACGGAGGAACAAAACTGCTCCTATTTCTCACATTAATTTTGTTCTGACATTCCACGGCGGGTGGGGTGGGAAAACACTCAGAGGGTTTGAACTGGGGACGGAAGCGCATAACATGTTGAGTTAAAAAACAACAAAAAACATTATAACTACTCTTTTAATAAACATTTAAGGGTAAATTGGTTGCCATCCAGGTTGTATGTGTTTTATTGAGCAATCAATTTTTTGACCATTAAGATTATTTACTCTATAAAATAGTAATGGTTCTGACTTCCATTTGTTTGGACCGGGGTCCAGTGGGTCCAGTGGGCCTGCAACTTTTTTCGTGACCAGCTGGACTTTATTGGGGGGATTCCAAGTTCCCGGGGCCAATGGCAAGTTTTGTCATAGTTACTGAATATGACTTGTTCTCATTTCTTATTGAATAAGTGTTTTTGTTCAAAGAAAAATGTCGCCTTAAAAAACTTCCAAGGGCAGCTGGCTTTTTTATAGTACAGAAAATTGACAAAAATGAAAAACTCCACATTACTGTTGTTTGACAGTTGTTTGTACAGCTGAAAAATAGTGAAGGTGTTTATATTATCCTGTACTTCAAATTATAGAACAAATATAATTTATAGGCCCCTGACTTGAAATCAAAAGCACAACTTTTCAAGTACAAACTTTAAAGGACAATAATAAATTATCATAAATTCTGTGACTGAAACATCCCTTACCTCACTCAGATCATTACATGTAGAAAGGGAAATACAGCTCAGTGTTTGCTGACCTAACTCACCTAATGAGGAAGTACTTTCTTACTGCAATTCCTTTTTTGGCATGACTTTCTTTGTATTTTTCGAAAGCTATAGACAACACAATAGAGGACACGGGCAGGGAATTTCAGGCGCTTGGTTCATGAAACAATTAGAAGACCGTTATTTAAACAACAAAAACCAAAACTAAATCCTAGTTGGTATTCTGCCATTCCTCAGCCTCATGGTTGTACAGTTCATTACAATTTGCACTACTGGTGCCTCTTTTTCCCTGCTCTTGTGCAGAGCATATAAGTTAGCTGAGAGAGCTGGCTTTCCTCACTCACTCTTTGTGTCCCTCTTGGTGTTACCACATCCCCAGCAAACCGCAGCACAAAACACTTGAGATGCCACTACAGTGTCAGATGTTTTTAACAGTTTCTTGAACACACTGAGACCTGAGTCTTCTCAGTAGATGGAGGTACTTCCTGTACAAAGTTTTTGTGCTGGAGGACCAGTGCAGTTTGTTGTTGAGGTACAGATGCTCCGCCACAATGTCGGTGTCCAAACCCTGGATGTTCACTGGGGATGTCTACAGACTTCTTATTGGAGAGTCTTTCATTGCCACTAAAACAAAAATATTAAATAATCTGATATTGTTATTAGGTCATATGAAACATGACCTTGCCCTAAATTCCAGAAGTGTATTTCCTGGATGACAGGTTGAAATATTTTTGTATTTTTTTAATGCAAATAAATACAAAAAAATTTGATTTACTTAAAAATAGGCTTTACTTCAAGACATGTTTGCATGTTACATGAATTTATTAAATGAGAGAAAACAGCCACTTCCATGTTATTATTCAACTTAGCCACTTTCTTATTATTCAACTGCACAAATATTTCAATTCAAAATGAGTGCAACAAATACAATTTTCTTTTATTACCATCTACATTTACAGTACTAGCAACTATACAAACATTTCAACACAAGAAGTGCAGACAATATTGTTTCCCCAATATGCATTTTACATATAACATCAGTACAACATTGGAGTTTCATATTAACATGTGCAGGTTTAATTTGCATTAGGTTTACAAACACATTAAACTGCAGCACACATACACAATGTTGCCAAGAAGCGTCACCTCTTCACACTCACAATGTCATAATGTGTGGTCTAACAGTAGGACCCGAATGCAGGAGTGGCAGAAGCGGTGCCTTGATGATGAATGTTTAATAAAAATGATGAACAGAACTTCCAAAAATCACCAGGAGCACACAGAGAACACAGGGAGCAAAAGCAGAACAAAAAAATTACAGGAACCAGGGAAGTAATGGGATTTAACAGGTTCTAGCAGAAGGAACCAGCAATGAACCTCAGTGATATGAAAATGAAATTTGACATTGTTGTTTTATTTCAAAAAGATTCAGGAAGCAGAAGGTTTCAGGCTATATTTGGTTTATTGAAACCATGTAAGTTGTGTAATAGGACAATGTGTATTTTTTTTTTTTATGTGTTTCACACTCCTTACCAGTGGTGTTGCTCATGTAACGTTTTTTTGCCAACCATCAATAAATCTCAAGAAGAAGAAGAAGATCTTTTTTTAACAACATTTATTTGTACAATAATTTAACAAGACACTGTTAAATACATAATCAGGACATTCTTAATAAATAAATATTTACATTAGCAGCTTGTTATATTGTAGCTCTCCCTGATTTGAAATGGTGCACAAAACACTCTTAAAACCCCACAGTTGTAAAACATCCTCCAAATCTCCGGTGGCTCTGTGGATGCAGAACTCCAACCTGAGCCTGGCCTTGTTGTTACACTTCCACAGAGCCACGGCATCAAGTTGAGGTCCAGCCTGCATTTTGTCCATTCGAATTAAATAAATAGCCACTTTTGCTCCTGCAATTAAAAAATTTAAAATTTGGGATTTGAAACTAGTGGCTCGACTGTAATGTACACCGTTGCTAAAAGCGAAATTGGTAAAAAGTATGCTGAAAAGGCTAAAAATGCTCTTTAAATTTTTTTAAAAACAGTCAGCCATACACAACCTGTAAAAACATGAAGCACACTCTCAAACCACAAAAAGGAGTTTTGCAATTTGTCTGCAAAACCCCAGAACTGATGACTGATAAAAACGAGTTTGTTGCGATGCCGCCGTGAAGGATCCTCCACTGAAGATTGCCAGTCGTTTTTTTTTTATTGGAGGCTTGTAACGAGTCCTCCACTGAAGTTTCTGTCCTCTGAGTTTGTCACTCCGTGCATAGAAGAAGAAGAGGAGGAACCAGAATTGGGTGTGAGCAGGAGAAATTCTGTGAGGGTGAATGCTGGAACAAAAGACCTGAGCTGATGAGCTAAAGGTATGCAGGGGGAGGGAGGAGGGGAGAGAGAGAGAGACACAGTGGTGAGGGAGAGAAAACAGAGGACTGGAAAATAAATCTAATACTAAAGAATAACTAGATCTAAGAAACATAATTAAGCTTGGATAACAAAGCATAATAGAGACAAGAAATAAGTTAGAATTACTAAGAAGAACTAAAAACCAAAACAAGACTGCTCAAATCAGAGACTAAGGAACACAAAATTAGAAACAAACCTCAAAATAACTCTGGATCCTAACACACATGTAAGCAGCAACCTGACTGGTATAGTTCTGTGTAGGATTTTGTATTTGTTTCTCATGCAACCACTCACTCTTTCCACATGAATTTTAAGGTGTGCTATAGTTCGCATGCTTCAACATCTTCAACATAAATTTGATATCTCCCTTTAGAGAGATGTTTTAACCTCAGCAAACATCATTCCCACATTATCTTTAATATTAAAGCCTTTGTGAATAATACAATAAGAATAAGACAAAGTATTAAAAGTTTTGAGAACAAAAGACATGAAATCCTGCTTTCAGACTGAAAATGTGTGCTCTTGAATTATGGCAGAAAATTTCCCCCATACTGGTCTGCTCCGCATCAGAACCAGAACCAAACATGGAGAAGCAGCATTCAGCTTCTATGCACCACAAATCTAGAGCAAACTTCTAGAAAACTGCAAACAACTGAAACACTGAGTTCCTTTAAATCTCGACTAAAAACTCATCTGCTTAGAGTTGCATTTGAAACATAAAAAATGAAACAATAAACATTCCGATGTGTAACGATGGCACTTGACAAATTGTAATCCTTCTGTTGTTGACTGTGTTCTATGACTTTGTATTTTTGTGTTTTTATGGTGTAAAGCACTTTGAACTGCTTTGTTGCTGAAATGTGCTGGACAAATAAACCTGACTTGACTTGGTGGGCCAGTCTGTCAGTCAAACCTCTCTCACAGCAGAGCAGAAGAGGATTTTTACACCTTTTTTAAGATCTGCTTCAAATATCAACGATTTTCCAAAATGAATAAAATTGGGGCCGAGGCCAGCTGATTCATAGGTCATGGCGTAAATTGTGGAGTTGACATTGTACAGTGCATGATTATTTTTGTTAGTGATCCAAACCAATTTTAGGTTTGGATCACTACAAACCTAAAATGGACTGTTTTACTTTCTGCAGTGAACAAAGAAGATCCATGAGAAGCAAATCAACATGGCCCTGTTCAAGCCTGAGAATGTGGAAGACTTCTATGAGATTGAGGAAGTTTTGGGCAGGTAATGTTACACACACTGTGTGTGTTTTAATGTTTGGTAGATTTACTGACAAGCAGTCAGTATGTATCAATGTGCATCAAGTATTAGAAACAATATGGGCCTTTAGAGATTGGTTTAATTAATGTGAAATGAACAAGCGTGTGCAACTTAATGATAAACTGCATTTTTTGTAATGTGACGTGTTTGAGCAGAAATTCATTATAAATATGCAGAGAAAAGGAGTAAATGTGAGTTTGATTTGACTTTGAAAGCACTACAGTTACAAAGTCTAAAATAAACACATCTCACTTCTGTAGTTCTTCAGTAATTCTGGCTCATGCTAACTTAGTATTTCTATGGTTTTGATAAAACTTTTTTATTGTAAGTGACTGGCACATTATTATTATTATTACTTTTTTTCATTCCAAATAATGGCAAAAAATGAATCATTAACAGGCTGCTGCAGAGCTTAGTGACTTACTGCAGGAGTTAATTCAGACATTCAGCGATGGTAAAGCCAGCGGCTGAGTCAATGAATCATTCTCCTTTAATGAAGATTTGGCACTTTGCCTCAGATTTCAAAGTTTCAGCTTTTCTCACTTCATATGAAGAAAGAACATGAACAGTCAGTATGTACTTCTGTAGGCCAAGGCAGCGATACAACAGAGGTATTTCAGGATAACCTAAGCCAGTCTAACTAAACACTTGATCAAAAAGGCTCTGTTAGCCTGGTTTGTTACTCATTCAAAAAACCAGCAGCTACTTAAACAGAGAAGAAGCCTAATAGATCAAACTCTTAGAGACTGTAGGACAAACAAATCTGGTCTTAGTCATATTTACACTCATATTGATTCTGGATAGAGCCACACAAGGCAGACTGACAGGTTTCTCAGTGCTGTCAAGGGATGAACCCACTGGCCATTGATATTGCCAACAGCTCTATGAACTTCCCAAAGAGATTCTGCATTGGTGTCCAGGTAGTTTGGTCCACTCCTTTTAAGCAAATGGCTCGACCTATTTCAAATAGGGCAGATTTCCACTCTACTTGTTAAAAATGTTCTCATCAATCTTCAAATAGGACAGTTAAGGCTCATGGCAGGCTATCTGAGAAGATCTTAAGTGTTTTTAGATCAGGGCAGTCCTGGTCCATGAGCGCCAGGATTGGAGTTCACATCCCTGTTTTAGATGTATGCTTGGGTTTATTATCATATTGAAGGACCCATTAAGCTGTGAACAAAACTGAGCTTTCTGACACTGGACTGTATGTTTCATTTGAGATCATTTTGATTATCTAAAACAGTTGTTTTGTTTTGTTCCAGGAAATGATTGCTTTCTGAAACTAGACTCATTTTTCCTTCTGTATACATTGGATCATTATGATTTGCATAAAAGCTTCAATTTTATCTCAAAGGACATTCTCCTAGAAACTGGAGCATGTCAGCATTCATCTTTGGTCTATTAAAGTCTGGTCTTTCTGCATTTTTCAGTCAAAACTGATATTCTTCCACAAAGCCCAGAATGGTATTAAGTTGAAACTATGCGGTGTGATCACAAAGTCACATCTTGGAGTTCAGATTTAGCTGTGTTTTTCCTATCATCTGACCTCTATTTCTGATCAGCCTGCCCTGCAGTTACATTTCCCCTTTTGTTAAGTACCGAAAGTTTGGGTATAGTTTCATGAACCTTAAACTCATAAATAATGTGGTAACAGGAACAAGTAGCTGGTTTTGTGGCATTTATAAAGACATGAATTTATCATACTGAAAAATTGTTATTACATAATTACTGGATCATGCTCATTTATCAAGTAGACCACCAATCTCTTAATTCATTTATAACTCCCAGGTAAACCATTTTCATCATTATATATTTCAGAATACCAGAAGTTTTCTTTGATTCTCAGTCCTTTAAATTATTGTCCAATTACAGATAATTTATGTGTCAGCCTATAAACCAGTCCTTATTCTACTGTACTATACATAAAAGGTCTGGACTCTTGTCTATTGAGAAATTATTACTTCCTGGACGAAAGCAATCTGTTGAAGTTTGAAAGTTTACCCAATCACCAACGTTTGGCAGTGATGTATGTAATGTGGCAGTTTAATGAAGTTTACTGGAATTTGCCAGCACTGTAAACAACCATCCTCTACTGCAAAGAGAGAGGAGCTGATTGGTACAAGGCGCTTGCTTTCCAATATTTGGAAGCGTGGCCAACATGGACTGAATGACTTTGTTCACTTCCTAAACTGGCATCGCTAAAACTGACAGACTACAAATCTAAAACAACACAGAAAACCACCTTCATTGTTCACAACTTTTCCTTCTGTCTGCTGATTGGCCTGGTTGAAATTCTACCAGAGGAAACCAAGTGAATGGAAGAAAGCCCAGACAGTCTGCGAAGCGAGATTTGAATTGAGCAGGAAGGCAACAGTCAGGATAATGTCAGCCAAAGATTTTTGCCGATGCACTCAAGCAGCAATGTTAATAATTAGCTGATTTCTGCATTTGCAGGTAGCATGAACACTTTTGAGAAACATTTATCAGATGCGATGTGGAATTGTGTACATTTATATGATTCTTCACAAACTACAAACAAAGATGGTCAAATGGCTAAAATCTTCTGACTGGAGATGGCAAAGTCGTTGTCCACAGAAGAGTATGTCTGCAGAAAGGTGGCGCTCCCTTTCTGTTTTGTCACTAACAGGGTTTTGACATACAACGAAGTATCTCCAAGTTGTCTTGTTCTGTGTGTGAAAAGCGTGTGCTTATATGAAAGTCCTGCAAACAGGTGACCAAGTGTTGTTGGGTTTTGGGTGAAGTATGGGAGAGCTTTAGCATCCTGCTGCAGTTCAGCCACATTCATACTCAGTTGATCACTGCAGGTATAACATTAGCAGGTACATTTAAAATACAATACAACATAATATGAGCTAAGTGATTTTCTTTCACAGCACAATAGATTAGTATTAGAACAGTCAAAGCTGCATTGAATCCAGAATCTGTAGGTAGGGTCTTTATGATTGGATTGTTAAATGTATTCTTGGCCCATTTAGTGGGCATTTTGGTCAGGTTCGAAAAGTCTGTGAGAGGACATCAAGGACTCACTGGGCTGGCAAGTTCCTAAAGATTCGAAAAACGGCCTGCAGCCGTCTGGGTCTGGACAGGACCAGCGTGGAGCGAGAGGTGGAGATACTACAGATATTACACCACCCAAATATTGTGGCCCTCAAAGACGTCTTTGAGAGTCGATCAGAGGTGGTGCTCATCCTGGAGCTGTAAGTGTTTTTCTGTCAATTGTTTAAAAGTTTAATTTAAAACAGTATATATATATATATATATATATATATATATATAGTAAGAGTCTTCTGTTTAACATTTTAGTGTTAGTGGAGGAGAGTTGTTTGACTTCATTGCTGAGAAGGAGAACCTATTGGAATGTGAGGCCATTGAGTTTCTAAAGCAAATCCTGGAAGGACTGAAGTTCATGCACAAGAACAACATTGCCCATTTCGACTTAAAGGTAACATCAACATGGCATTTTGAAAAAACAACTTTTCACTACAATGTCAAATAACACAAATTTGTTCTACTCCAAATTTAGCCTGAAAACATCATGCTGTCGGACAAAGGTTCCTCGCACCCCAACATTAAGCTCATTGACTTTGGCTTGGCTCACCATTTTTGCCAAGGAGAGGAGTACAGAAGCACAAGTGGCACTCCACAGTACATTGGTAAGGACAATAAAAAAAGATTTTATGCAATGATGATCACATGATGGTGGGAGGAGTTCGACCCTTTTCAATTTCTACTCTGTCCACCTCTGGCATTGTGTCCTTTGGCAAGACGCATTATCCTCCTTGGCTGCTGCTGGTGGCCAGAGGGCCCAACAGGTAGCGCCGGTGCATGGCAACCTTGCCTCTTTCAGACTGTCCTCTTTTCTGTCAGAACACCTTCTAAATTTTCCAGTTTGAGTGAGAAGCAAACTTCAGAGCTGTAGCCATGACAGCGAGCTAGGCGACCAATCAGCAGTGTGATTGGTGCGCTCTCAGCTTCATACCCTGTTCTATGCGTCAACTATAAACCCTCTGTCAGGAATGATTCTGCTCTGCTGATCAAATGCTGAGCGCAGGAGAGACGCATGCAGTCTGGGTGACCCGCCAGGCTTATAGTACTCTGGGGGAACTCTGCTCTGGGTTTGGTCAAAGGGCCCAGTGGTGGCACTCGGCCCCAGAACAGCTGTGCCTACAGTGTAGCTTGCCATCATGAGCGTGTGAATGGCTGAATGACTGAATGTATTGTATCTCTGGACTAAATGAAGTGCTATACAAGTACAGGTCATTTACCAGACTGCAAATAGAACACCAGGTTTAGCCATTTTTATGGAAGACTTTTGAAATATTGCTTTTGGTCCAGTGTTTGACTTCTGAAATTAATTTTGTTTCCTACTAATTGTTTTAGACTTTAATTTCTTCCATTATGTTTAATAACATCAGTCGGGGATATTATGTAGAATTGTAAAAATTGTGACCGAGTTAAATAAAAGCACAGAAAATCCACATCCAGCCACATGAAACAATTAATTACATTTAATCACATTCATTCCCTTAGTTTGATGACATAAACTCATTTTACTTCAGCTCAACTTAGAACAGTATCCAGTTGCTGTTTGTTTCAGCCCCAAGCTTTTGACTGAGCTTCACAGCATAAGTTTTTCATTCCTTTTTTGTCTTGGTTTTGCTTTAGAAAGCAGCATGCAGCAGAATTTCTAGACATACACACTGAAAAAAAGAAGAAACCACCCATTTAGATGCTTGTATAATATGTACAAGTAGCAACGTGCAAGGGAGCACAGAGCACTCTGCACTGGAGCAGCAGGAAAACCACATAGCTATCATACTAATAGATTGAGAAAATAAAGCATGCAATAGGATGGATCTTTATTGTCCACCAAAGTGGAACATTCATTTTACCACCAGGCTACAATAAATTACAAAAAAGAAGAAACAAGCACAAAAAAGAAGAATCAAATAAGTCTATCATAATTAAAACTCTCCACAAAAGGTTTCGTGAACACATGAGGTCTTTCAGTCTTCTTGATGCATAAAAATTAGTTTTCAGACTTCAATGTTCACCAGTTTAACTGAGATTCTGTTTATGTTTTAGCACCTGAGATGATCAGTGACGAGCCTCTCAGCACAGCAGCAGACATGTGGTGAGAATTCAACACTGAATGACCTTTTAAACATGATCAGACCTGACCTTCTGCTTGTGTAAACCTGGATCTTTGTTACATTTGAAATACAGTTGTGAAAAGGTTTAGCCATACTGCTATTACTACTATTATTGTGAAGTAACTGAACTCCAAACCATTGACTGCATCTTGTGTTTCTCTTCTCTTCAGGAGCATTGGAGTAATTACCTATATACTGTGAGTTGATATCATCTTATTGGCTCACTTGTAAGACATGAATACTGTACAATGCATTGTTACTTGTATTCCGTCTTCTTTTCATGGCACAGGGCTCAGTGTGAAAACTTACTTCAATCTGATCAGAGATTATTCTGTTGTCTGTTGATGTCTCCACATCATTAGATTTAATTTTAATTCCTGGCTTATATAGGGGTTGCCTGGTCTTTATTTTTTTTAAGGTTTTAATGGCACTAGTGGTGTTTATTCAATTGTAGCTGGACAGGAGAAAATGCATAAAGCAGAGGTATCCAAACCTTTTTCAACAAGGGCCACAAGCGTGAAGTTAAAAGAAGTCATGGGTTACAAAAACTTTATCTCTCGTTTTGAAAAATTAAAAATGTATTCCACACACTTAATGCACAACGTCTTAATGAAACGTATCAAACGGATTTCTATATAGAAATAATCTGCAAATCATTTTAGTTGTATTGAAGGTTATAAGATATATGTTATGAGCCTCTAACTTTGTGTAGTTTAATAAACGGTTGTATCCAGTTCTGCTTTTGAGTAGAATGGTATCAAATTAAAATCAAAATAAAAAAAAAAAAGATGACTAGTTTGTCAAATCACATCAAAAGCAAAAATAAATACATTTACACAATATTCTGCAAATATTCTTAACAACTAGTCAGACATTTCTGTAATATTTGAAATCTGCCTTGATCTGTAAGCTTCTTGAAGGGGTTTCAAAGTTTTGTTTTTCAACATTTCCAGGTGATCCCCAGTATTTGAAATAGGAAAAAATTCCAGAATAGTGAGACCTGACAGATTCATCAGATTTAGCTGATAATCTGTTTGCTAGGGTTTTAGTCAGTAGCACATCAGGGCTGAAATATGTTCTGTTTGTCGAATGGTTATCTTTTGTATTTTTAAAGAAATTGGTCACAAACGCGTAGCAGGTGTATGGATTCAGGTGTTCACAGATACACTTTCTTGGGTTGTTGTATATCTTTCATTAATTAGTACCACCGTGTGCTTTCCACTGACATGGCTGTTATGAATGCATGTAGTGTTTGACACTGCAGTTTCTTGATTCTGTCTTTTTATCTTTTCTGCAGGCGTAGAAACAGACTTCTACTGTGTATCCTTGTATTTCCTCTATACTTTCTATAGTTCTTCCTTTTCTCTATCTTTATTCTCCTCTTCCCCTTTTAACTTTTTGCCCCGTATCCCACATCTCTTCCTTTCTTTTGATGAAACTGTAATGCTACAGTTGTGAAAGTAAATCTTGCGGGTTTCTCCTTTAAACTGCTGGATAGGAACATGTAAAAAAAGGAAAAGACATCAAAATGGGTCATTGATTATGACAGATTTATCTCTTACGTTTAGATGCGTCAGGCTGGGTCTGTCACAATGATTTATAGCTCAGAGTTAATTAAGGTTAACAAGTCCTTAAAATGGTGAAGTAATGAACCAAACAAGAGTAAAAAGTTCTGAAGAACTTACAATAGTGGTACATGAAGCAAACAGAACAATAATGACATGCAACTGAGGCAACAGGAAGTGAGGTCAGGAAGTGGACAATGGAAGGATCTGATGAGGAAATTAAACTGACTGGCTTTTAACTGTTAGGGAAGGACCAAACTCTGGACCTGAGGGACAAGTGACTCATAAACACACACCATCTGGTTTTAACAAATCAAATGGATCTGATGAATCCACAAGATATTTTGTGAACAGAACCATACTAAACCACAAAAGAGAATAACCTTAAAATAAAAATGGAGAGCAATATACTAAGAAAGGAACACAAGAACTAACTCAATGAGCTGGGTATGGAACACCATTAGTCACAAAAATAAACTACTTAGTAAAATGCAAACACCAAAATCAAAGTAATGAACACAATATGAATCATGACAGAGTAAAAAAGCAACCAAAGTGTAAAGAATAACTCAGAATAACAAGGATTGTGTAGGATACAACAAGTGTATGTGCACCCAAAAGGCAAAAATGGCTTAGGCCAAAAAAATGTTCAGGTTTATAAAACTATATGTATGCACACCAGCTCAGGTATCCTTTACTGGACAATAGACAAAATGATGAACCTTACTGACTCTAATCTTAAGTTATTGACTCGTTTTCCTTCAGAAAAAAGTTGGTCCAGTCTTTACTCTGAGATTCAAGCCCTGTATATCACATCATATGACCAAAGAAGATCCACTTAAATGAAAAGGCAGAAACACTTTGAATGAATGAACTGGGATCTGCACACAATGTAGTCTCTCTAATCCTGTGCTTTCTCTCCTTAGATTGAGTGGTTTGTCTCCATTCCAAGGTGAGACTGATGAAGAGACTCTGAAGAACGTCATTGCTACCAATTATCAGTTTAATAAGCATTTCTTCAGCATGACCAGCTCCATGGCCAAAGATTTCATCATGAAACTTTTGATAAAAAACCCCAAGTATGTAACATAGGTACAGTATCTATCTTGTGCATGCATAAAATGTCATAGAAACTAAACTTTAACAGCAGTAACAATGTAAATAATCTGGAACTCTAGTTTTAAATCCTTAACACAAATCAAATTCAAAGGTTCATTTAAATGTTCCCATTAGTTTGATGGATTCCATGTTTTGAATGATATTTTACATTAGACCTCTTGTACAACCATACAGTTTGTTCGAATTTTGTCATTCATTATTATTCCTCATCAGCTTTTAGTTGGTTTTAGACCTTTACTTTTTAATGAATGTAATACATAAACCTGCATTTGAGGATAACAATGGATGGCTTGCACATGCAGCCAGTTTATAAGCTATAATAATGAAGATGATGATAATAAGCAGTGTAAATAGTATTACTACACAAGGTCAAAAAGAAGCACAAAGAAATTGTACCGTTTGAACTTCTTTGTTCTACTCATGAGATAAATAATGGCAGAAAAATATCAATCGAGTTGTTAACTGCATTCAAACAGAAACTGCTTTAGAACTTTAAATGGCCACCAGCCTAAACCCTTTTTTAAACACCATGTCTTCACCAAGAAGAGAGTTCAAATAAAACGGTTTTTCCTGAAGCTCCAAATTGTGTCTCATTACAATTAATTGAATGTTATATTATCAGTCCACTCTGAAGGGCTCATATTAATCATTAAAATACAAATTAAATGACATCAACACCCAGATACAGTAGTTTTGGAAAATGTAGCAAGTAAATACAATATTTACTTGCTACATTAATCTCAGCACTTAAGAGCTGCAGCACATTTTAATACAGTGGAGATCAGGGCAATTGTTGAAACACCTTTCATCCATCTATCTAATCATGATTTTATGTTATTGTATGTTGCAGTGAAAGAATGACAGCTGAAGAATGTCTTGTACATCCATGGATAAAGGTTGCAGCAACTCTTTCTTTCTCATATAGCATATTTACTGTATTAAAGTGATGACTTTGGGAGTTCCCAGTCATTGACATATCTGTTGTTAATCTGTTTTAGCCCATCACTCGCATACAGGTGGACAAAAGGAACCGATCCTCAATCAATATGAGGAGCTTTAAGAAATTTAACGCAAAAAGGAAATGGAAGGTGTGTATAAAGATCTACGAAGAGGAGTTGGGGGTTGGGGGTTGGGGGGGATCTTTAAAGATCCCCCCCAACCCCCCAAGTGTTTTCTACAATAAAGTAAAGAGAATACAGCATGATTAGTGCTAGCTCCTGAGCCTTTTTAATAGTCAGTATGACAGATAAACAGTCCCTGCTATCACCAAGTCTCTTTTGAAATAATCACAGAACCAAAACTGAAAGTTTGAACACTGAATTTTTTTGAAAGTTTCTACACTGTAAAGTATGCGAGGGAAGCAAAACTAAGAGTTTTCAGGGTATTTATTTAAAGGTGTGGCCAACAACGAAGGGAAGGGACCGTTTGTCTCCGAGGCTGAGCTACTACATTTCTGCAGTGTGGTTATGGGTCAATGTGGTTTACAGCGTTCAGTTAAGCAAAGTTTCAGGCAGCAAGCAGGAGAACAGTGAAAGGTGTTGCCTTAGCACTGGTTGTTGCTTACAATTTCATGTGGGAAATATCTGAGCAGCATTGTCTTTTGCACTTCTTAATTTCACCTCTGGATCTGCAACTTTGCCAGATCCTCTGCAGCTACCTTCTAACAGCTAAGTGGTTGGTGGACATTTTTTTGTATTAATTCTATCTACAGTTCTCCAAAATGGATGCCACCCAAGTCCTGCAATGAAGGATTTTACACTTATGAAGGAACACAAGCAAAGTGAAGTGAAGTCGGCATCAGTTGATAACACTCTTCTCTCCTTCAGACATACTCTAAGTACTCAAACTATAGGAGGTGTATGGCACAATGACAGACTAACAAAATGAAAACATGCATAATAATAAAAGTTTCACTGTCACACTTATTGCAGTAACACCAAACCACACAATCCTGGTTAAAACTGTTCAACCTAATTACAGAGAGTTGCTGTTTTCACGTAGTTCAGGCGTATTTGGGGCAATAAGCATAGCATAATGGAAAAATATTACATTGACCCTGATTATCAAGCATTAGGACCGCCTACCTAATGCTGAATAAGTTCCTGATTTGTAAACCAAACAGTTCTTTTTTTTTTTAGAATACTTTATATAATACAATGCAACTAATACAATATGCTGTACATGATTTTCAAACATGCTTTAAGTCTAAGTTCTATCCGTTCTTCAGATGTCCTACAACATGGTGTTGATGTGTAACCGTCTTGTCAGTCTGAGGCTACCATGTACGAGCAGCTCCAATCCAGATCCACTGCAGGTGGGAATTCAAACCTATTCTAAAGTTTGATTCCACTGATCAGTCTGATAACAGCTTTGTTGACTATTTCTGAACTACAAACTGATCAAATTCCAGTGATGTGACATTAGCAAGTTGTCACAGGTTACTTCATTTCTTGTCCCTTTTAATTTATGTTATACAGTAAATACAGTACAGACCAAATGTTTGGACACACCTTTCTAATTCAATGGGTTTTCTTTATTTTCATGACTATTTATAAGGCAAGAAATCCCACTTATTAACCTGACAGGGCACACCTATGAAGTGAAAACCATTTCAGGTGACTACCTCTTGAAGCTCATCAAGAAAATGCAGAGTGTGTGCAAAGCAGTAATCACAGCAAAAGGTTGCTACTTTGAAGAAACTAGAATATAAGGGGTATTTTCAGTTGTTTTACACTTTTTTGTTTAGTGCATATTTCCACATGTGTTATTCATAGTTTTGATGCCTTCAGTGTGAATCTACAATGTCAATAGTCATGAAAATAAAGGAAACTCATTGAATTAAAAGGTGTGTCCAAACTTTTGGTCTGTACTGTACATTTTATAATATTTCAAGGTGTGTCAAAAAATGTTAGAGGAAATAATTATTTAATCCCTTCTTTGTATTGTAAATGTATTCAGAATAAGAAGGAAAAAACTGTTTATTTTATTAGAAACTACAATACAATGCTACAATGCAAAATCAGCTGATTTTTCTCATTTATACTGGTTTAATTTTAATTGAACCGACTTTCAACATAAAAAATCCAGAAAATGTATGATATAAAACTACATTGACATTATGTTAAAGTAGAGTTACACCCTTCACTCAACCAGAATTTGGACTTTCACAGTGCGATTATTTTCCCATGCAGCACACAGACAGCTGTGATTTAAGATCTGACATTTTCTTGACTCATGTTTGGATGATAAGAAATATTGAGTGTGACTCAAAGTCAAGCCCTGAGGTGGAGCTAAGATGACTTGGGCTGGGTGACTTGAGTGGCCAGTGGACAGGCCCATGTAGTGTAAAATCATCTTCCCTCGGCATCATAATGAAGATTATTTTAGAGAGAAATTCTGAATGGGTCTTCCAGGCTTTTAGTGACACAAGTCAGATAAGAAATGTTTAGGAATAAACACATTAAAGCCTCGTCAGCTCAGGAAACACTAACATCAGCTCCGTCTCAGTTCTGCTGCCTTACTAGATCAAGGTCATGTATTGCTTGGGGCTAGATTACCTTTTGGTCACTGTGCTATACATATTGATTTTTAGCTGTACCATTAGCTTGTTAGCTTTGGGTTCATTTTAGTTGACAGTAACCAACATTGAACAAAAAATTCCAGAAAATGCAGTGATCTAAAAAAATGTAACAAAGGAGATCATTTTGGACTAAAACTTTTCATGTGTGTTTGTAAACTGTATCTTGTGTCAGTGTTCCTAACAATATTATAAAATGGTTATTTTTCTGCAGAGACAATGTGAAAGTGACACAGAGGAAACAGAGAGCAAGCCTGCCTCTCTGCTGCGCCGCAGACTCAGCAGCAGTTCATAGAACTGTTCAGACGTGCTGCGAGTCCAGGCTGCTCTAAAGGATTCCTGAGGTCAAACACTTTGTTGCTCTGATCAAGTAAATCGGGCCTCCCAAACGAACTGGACTCACTGGTTCTAATGGCGTCCAAGCTGGAGTCTTTTTGTTTCTGTATTTTTTGTATTTGTTTTAATGCATTTCGGTGGATTTGTAAAATATGTGTTGATATAATGTGCCTTAAAAATCTTTAACTATAGTATGTCTTCAATGAAGCTCAAACTCATTTTGTACTATTGTTTGTGAAAGATTTAATGTTTTTAATGTTTGGTGTTTCTTTGTCTGTATAAGTGGGAGGCAAGCAGAGCAAGTTTAATGTTGTACCCAGCCTTTAACACAATGTGATCTGGATCTCCACTTCCACTTGCCAGTACAGAACCACCAATATCTGCTTGTCTGTGTGTTGTTTATTAAAAACAATTAAGTTCATGGTTTACTCATGAGTCAAGGAATTCCTTAAAATTATCGAATTACAATTTTTTTTTACTTGCGTAAGAAAGGTTTCATCTTGTATGGATATGTTTGCACTATATTATATTCCTAATACTGAGGCCAACAAGTCGTATCAACAAGGCAGAAATGATCCTTAAGATAAATGGGTGCAGAGGGAACATCAAAAGCCAAGCGTAGTGATTTCCTCCCTTTAAAAAGGACAGAAGATGGAAAAAATTCAAGAAGAGAAAGAAATGGTTGAGCTGCCAGAGCAACAGATGAATTCAACAGAGAAATATTTTCACAGAAATACTGCAGCCTGTCAATAACACAGACAGTAGAAAGCTTAACCCACAACACTGGCCACCAACTTGTAAGAGTTTAATAGAGAATCTGATTACTGTGTAAATTTTGACTTTAATGAGTAGAAACAAACAGGTCAAACTGATACTGAACTCAGTTTGTATGTGGTTACTTGCATAGACTGATAAGTGCTAAAGAAACACATGGGAGGAGGAGGCATCCAACAGGCACTGATGATGGCCAACCAAGCTGCCAAGACAGGCCATCTGGTACTGGAACTGTCACAGACCCAAAGATGACTCACCTCATGAGATGTCTGAGCATCTCATGATCTCCAAGAACATCTCGGAGAACTACTGCATGGTTTTGGTGACCAATAAACAGAAAATACGGATTATGAAGAACTCCATCTAATTCCATTCTGCTACTGTAGTTGCATGATTATTTACCTCCCTCTGCACAACTTAAACTTTTTCAGACATTATTTTAAACATATTTGTCTAGAATGTTAATCCAGTTATAGAGTGAAGCACCAGCTACTGATGAATTATTAGTTAAAGCAGTAGGACAAGACATAACCCTGCACACTGTCCATAACAAGAAGGTCTATGGTTTATGATGCCAAAGCTGCTGAAATATGTCAGCAGAATCAACATGTGAGTTTATGAAAGACGAGAGATTAATATGTTGAGTCTTTTATTTCGAAACTGCTGTTGAGATTAAATATCTGTCACTGTCAGAAAAAAGGATAAGGTAGCATCTTGAATGCTTTATAATGAGACATTATAAATAATATCTCACTTATACCTATAAATGAGACATTATGGGTATAAACAATAAGTGATAGATTTTTATGAGCCTTTGGAATGGGACTCGGCTTTAACAAATAATTATTCTAAAATGACATCAATGTCAAGAAGAAATAAAACATATGCATGTCTCAGTCCCTTTACTTACAAGTTGTAAGCGTAGTGACTTTATTTTGGGAAAATACAGATTTGTTTCTCTGTTTATTTATATAGATTTATTTTATGAACAAATATGCTGAACTGGATTTGTATGTGGTTTTGTGGTTATTTGCATGTAACTTGAAGATCTAATGTAATCAGTCATGAAATATGAGGTCTGCAAAGGGCCAACGCTGCATCCAGTCCAGTTCTGGAGAGCTGCTATGCTGCAACTTTTAAATGCTTAAAGTAAACAACTTACAAAAGAGGGCAACTAATATAGTTCTAACATCTTCAAATCCTGCTAAATCACTCATTTCCAGTCCTGCTGACCACTCGAAGCACCTTAAGCTACATTCACCTTAAGGTGAATGTAGTAATCAGTTCATACAGTAATCATGTTCATACAGTAATCAGTAGGCAACTTGTGATTAAATGCCTCGCCTAACACCACAACATTATGCAGCAGCAGAGGAAGCTGAAATCAAACACACAACTCTCTGATTGTCAAGAACATCAAGAATAAGACATTCAAATTATATTCTCCTACTGCAAGATTTTCAGTATACAGAAGTGTGTGCCTGTTTGCATTCAGCATGTGCCGACATGAATGTGTGTGTCCTGTAGAGGCAGGAGGACCAGGTGAGCCTGGAGGTGTCGCTCAGGCCCCAACATGTTAGACAGTTTACATTTTTCAATAAAATCCCTCGACAGTCATGCTCCCACATCAGCATGGCTGGGGGGAGCAGTCATACTGTAATCAAGAAGTTGTAGGTTCAATTCCAGCGTGGTTTGCCATCCAGCGTCTCAGGAGGGGGAAGCAGTACAGCACCTGGGAAGAGGGAAGTCTGAGCCTCCTTACTTATGCTGTGACCCGACTCTGGATAAGCAGAAGATGGATGGATGGACATATAGCAGAAAATCTACTATTAAAATAACTTATTTTAAAAGATGTTTATGCATGTTTGTATATGAAAGTAGATATGTTACTGAACATGCATGTGCTTTATGTACAAGTATCATACATGTAGAGTACACTTTAATTAAGGAATTAAGGAATTATTTTTATGCAAAAGGAATTTAAAACATCTCATCTTAAAGTGTGTCTGTCTTTAAAACTGATTGAAAATAGAATGTGTTATTTTAATGCTTCATTTGTATTATGATTTTTGGAAAATGTAATCTATAATTCAACTGACCCTGGGAAGAATAGTCGTTGCAGCATGCTGCTGATGCTAATGGGGATATTAATAAACAAACATATTGACTTTGCAGCAATCCCTCCTCCTGATCAAGGATTAATGTAGCAAGCAGCAGCAGACCCCAGCCCAACCACTAGGGGTCACACCGCATCACACTGCTTCACATCTCGTGTTTCTGGACACAAGATGTGAGCAGTAAGCAGTTTATAGAAAGGGGATAAAAATAGCAACAAACAAAGTAAACTTGTCTTAACTGTATTTATGCAAACATTGTGCTAACCTATTTGTAAAGCACAATCCTCTGAAAGAGCAAAATAAAACTAAGAAATGGCTCCTCCAAGAGTTAAAACTTACAACTGCAGCTAAATTCAGTGATTTTTAGGAAAACGATTTTTTTTCCTAGTTAAATGCAACTTAAAAAAGAAAACTACATTCAATCTTCTGCTTATTCATTCCAGCCCAGTGCAATGCTCCAGCTCTTACCTGCTGTGCATTGTTCTAGGCTCTCTTTGTCTGGACCTGCAGCTTCTGCTTGGTGAGTCTGAACTCATGTTGTGAAGACAGTGATTTACCAGCTGTCCATCCCAATCACTGCCACAAACACCTGAGTGAAGTTGGTCTCTCCACCTTCTTCTAATCTAACAAAATTGGAGTCAAACATTTGTGGAGGAAAACTTGTTTGTTCTATCGGTTTAAAGATATTAATGTTTCCAGAGGTCATGAAAGGTCAACCAGCCACACACACAAATTTGTTGTTAATCAACTCAGCTATGTTTATGCAGCAAAATTTTTGCTTGTGCTGCTTTTGCTCTGAAGATATTGATGACCTCTGAAAACTTTTATTTGAAAAGATGACTGCAAACATTTGACAGGAATTGTTAGATTTGAAGGTGTGTGTGTGTGTGTGTGTGTGTGCGCGCGCATTTGGGGAGGGCAAATTCACTCATGTCATAAAAACTGTACGTACATTTACAGTTGTGGTTTTGGTTCAGTGTTCATGTTTTATGTTCCTGCACTGCAAGAAATACTGTTTTACATGCTTGTTTATTTACAACCCTTCATTTCATTTTGATCCAAATCATGAAACTGAGAATAACCAGCAAGAGTGAAAAATAAATGTGAATGCTTTAAACATGTCAATGTATTTCTGTATCCATAGTTTAAACCAGGGGTCTCAAACTCCAGTCCTCGAGGGCCGCAGACCTACAGTTTTTAGATGTGCCACAGGTACAAAACGCTGGAATGAAATGGCTTAATTACCTCCTCCTTGTGAAGATCAGTTCTCCAGAGCCTTGCTAATGACCTAATTATTCTATTCAGGTGTGGTGCAGCAGAGGCACATCTAAAAGTTGCAGGACTGCGGCCCTCGAGGACTGGAGTTTGAGACCCCTGGTTTAAACGCTTTTCTTCCCTTGCATGGTGGTGACGTCATGAAGATCTTGAACATATGTTGTAAATTCAGTTTTGCTTCTTTTAAAAAAACTTTAGAAAAAGAAATTTCACATTAGATTGTATTTACCTAGAATCATTCATAATGAAGATAACAGCAGAATGCTGATAAAACTGAAAACCTGATCTTGTCCTGGGGAAATTTTTGAAGATCCCATAGTACAGTAAGTCTGCCCCAATGTAGTAAACCAAACTCACCATACTGGTTAAAAATATTACAAATGGGGCGTACTGTGGTGGTGTAGGGGATGGCGCGACCCACGTTTGGAGGCCTTGAGTCCTCGACGCGGCCGTCGCGGGTTCGATTCCCGGACCTGGCGATATTTGCTGCATGTTTTCCCTTCCCCCTTTCCTGTCACCCTACTTTCATATAAGGAACACTAGAGCCCACAAAAAAACCCCTGGAAGGGAGAAAAAATAAAAAAATTACAAATGGCAATTCCAAATAAAAAAACCTTTGCTCAATAAAGAGCTTTTTATACTGCTATAAGCCTGGAAAAAGTCAAAGCCATCTGAACATTATGAAGGCCAAACTACTTTGGAACTGAATCTTATTTTGAAGTTAAAAGTTAAATCACTTTTAGGCTGATGAACAGAAACAAGCAGGCGCCATTAGAAGAAAAAACAAATATCTGTAATTGAACATTCTGGAATTTTTACATTAAATTCAGATTACAAAAATCGACAATTACACGATTTTACATAGCTGGAAAAGTAGCAACCACAGATGTGCTGTTTTTTGGAAATTTGTTCATTTCCACTCCCCCCTTTACTTCCTAGGCTTCTTATTCTGACGTTCTGCTGTTATTTTCCTTGGTACTGTCCATTTCCACTTTTAGTTTAGGTATGGGCCGGGTCCCCACACTCTATCCCTCAAAACCAGAAACTGGTCCTCAGTTCTTCTTGGCTTTTGGCGAGTCATATTTCCTTTTACTGGAGTACCAGAGGAGCAGAGGGATTCCGATAGAAGGCAGAGTCATCACACCAAAGGCAGCCCAGTCCAGCTAACAGAAGCACAAATCAAACAAGTTAAACACAAACAAAATATGTTGCATAAAATTGCAAAGAAGTAAAATGACCAGTATATTTCCTAACAAGGAAAGAATTCCAGTTCAGCTTACATAGTGAGGAGAGAAACGCCGGTCAAACTCCCTCTGGGCCAAGATGCCCCCCTGGCCAGGGGCACTGGTGTAACCCACCTTCAAAAATAAACAACCAAATAAATAAAACTCATATTCAAATTAGCTTTTTTAACCATACCACACCACAAAGACATCTGATCTTACCACAACCTGTCCTCCTTCCTGGGCTACGTAGCTGACAGAAGCTGAGGTGAAGTTAAAGTACCCTGCCTTTAGGGGGCGTAACACCACCGTATGAGACACGTTGCTAGCTCTGAATTCTGTAGTTAAATTGATAACTGACATAATGAAGAGAACATCCATGTGATTTACACCACAAACCTCTCTGACGCCTGTAAGGACAGATAAAAAAATGAGCAAACATTTTTTCTGCATGG
Organism: Xiphophorus hellerii; assembly: GCF_003331165.1. Taxonomy (NCBI): domain Eukaryota; kingdom Metazoa; phylum Chordata; class Actinopteri; order Cyprinodontiformes; family Poeciliidae; genus Xiphophorus; species Xiphophorus hellerii. The sequence goes on from NC_045684.1 coordinate 26,224,125, forward strand.
TAATAGGGTTGGGGTCTGTAGTTTACTCATGGTGAAGAATGAATGGCAGAAAACCACTCAGTTCCAAAGTGACTTAGAACGTATTCTGAAGGGAGACATGTTTCCTTTTCTTGAATGTATCTGTTACACCTGGTGATAATTATAATCATTAAACTCACATCAAAATGTCACTGGTGTAAAAGTACGTTCCATATGCCGTAAAACCAAGCAAAGCAATTTAACAGCTTTTTCAAACATCAAAGTTTTATGTGAGTGCTTACATCAGTTTATTACCACCAAAAACAATATCAAACTGCTATTCCACAAGTTCCCGTGTTTCTAAAACACATAAAATCACAGGAGTATGATTAAATGTAAATATCTGTACAATTTGAAAACTGCAGCAACAAACAGCATTTCAGTTCAAGGATACGGTGCAATCCTGTCCCATTTTACATTCAACATTCCCGACACAATTCCAAAGTCTTCAGGAGGAAAGGAATCATCAGAAAGTTCCACCTCCAGGGCAGCACTAAGGAGACAGAAAGAGGGACACACAATGGAGGAAATCCCATTTCATTATTGGCAATAAACCAGGAGATTTCTTAAGAGCATCTTTAGGGTTGGGGGCAGTAAAGGCTCAGTGAAATCTAATGTTTCATGTTAAATGTGAAGTTAGAACCTTATCAGAGCTGATAAGGACCTTGAAATGTCATGGCTGCGATGTATTTAATAGTCACAATAGTAATATGATTACAATAACGTCCCTTATTAGTCCCATATCTCTTATATGAAAAGTTTTTAAAGTGTTCAATCTGCAGGACCAATAATGACCAGTAAGTGATAAAACACAAACATGCGTGTTATTTTCCTCATTAAACAAACTGTTGAGCCCTGTAGAAGTCAAACTAAAATTAAAATGTTTAGATATGAGTTTGGTTTATTCATAGATTCCTGTGGTCAGTGTCACAGATGTAATCTCTTCTTTAACACCTTGCAAAATATGTAAGGCTCTAAATAAAAACAAGTTTTAATGAGTAACTGCGTAATAAAATACACAGCTGATCCGAGTTCGTCTCCAGTCCTCGGTTCCTTGGCTGCATGTCTTTCCCGTGCTTCTTTGTCTCCTACTTCTGGGTTTCCAGAGTTCTACAGTCCTACAGTTAATTTATTTGTCTAAGCAATTTCTTTAACATCATGTTTGTCTCACCTGTCTGATTATTTACTCTAAGTCTTTTCCCAGATAGCAAAATATGAGTGAATCAACGTTTCAGTGTGGTAAAGCAGGCAGTTTATTTAGTTTATTTTATATTGAATCAATGTTAGGAATCATCATCTAAACGGTAATCTATATGTACATTTGTGTTGATTTTATGTCGACTCAAACATAAGGAATCAATATTGATGCACATTTGACATTAAAATATTAAACTTTTCTAAAAGCCATTTACTGAAAGCTTTACATTAGAAAAGCTTAGTTTCTCACCAATAGTTTCTGCTGACAGGTCTACATCAGAACATTTCAGGTTTCTTCATATAGACTGTGTGCACAATTATTAGGAAAGTTTTAATTTTGACCACATTATCATTTTTATTCATATTTTCCAACTTCAAGCTGCATAAACTTGAATGGTTATTGAATATAGACATATCAGCTGATGTGTGAGGGTGGGGCCTAAGGAGATCAACACCTATATCAATGCGTGAATAATTATTAGGCAGCTTCTTTTCCTCAGTCAAAATGAGAAAACAGAAATTTAAGTGACTCTGAAACATCCAAAACTGTAAAAAAAAAAACTTTCAGAGGGATGCAGCACTACTGAAATTGCTAAGATATTTATTAATTTAAGTTTATTTGATAGGGACAGACACACATAGACAAACTGAACAGAACAGCAGTTCCATAGTCCTCAAAACAGCTAATTTACATTTGCAGCATTTGTCCCTAAATGGGCTTTTAAACAATGCATCTTAAAACTAGTAAAAAATGAAGTAATAATAATTTAAAATAGTACAACATAGTGTTGACAACATATACATAATCATGCATATAAAACAGTGAAACATAAAACATTAAGTATGGATACAGTTCTGTTTTTGACATAACCAGAGTTTTGTTTGTTTTATAAACATACTATAACTGTTTATAAAAACAACAGACTAGAGTGACTGTTAAACAGATTGCTCAGGGGAAAAAATGGAAGTGAGTTCCAAACTGCAGAACTCAGTGACAGAGCACTTTGAGCAAAAATGGTTCTATGAAAGGGAACTTTACAATTTCCATTTAAAGCTGCTCTAGTAGATCAGACACCAGCAAGGTGGAGGCAGGGTAATGGTATGGGCTGGTATTATCAAAGATGAGCTAGTTAGACCTTTTCATGCTGAACATGGACTCAAAATCAACTCCCAAACCTACAGCCAGTTTTTAGAGGACACTTTCTTCAAACAGTGGTTCTTCAATCTTTGTTCAGCCCTGGTTTGTTCCTGTACTAGCTGATTGTTTTGGAGGCCTAATTAAAATACTCATGTAGGTAAAGAGAGAAGAGTCAAAGCTGGGGGCTTCACCGCAGAGCGGATTTATGTCTAGCAATAACCGTGAACTGACCTGGAGCCCACATTGTAGATGTTGTACTGCAGGGTGAGGTCTCGGCCCTCCACAGCGTAGCGGTTTAACAGAGATTTGGAGGCCAGAAGCCGTGCGCCCTCCTCTCCGGCAGTCAGCGCGAGAACCACCAGCAGCACACACACACGCAGCATCATGATCATCCTGGAGCAAGTTACAGTCAATACACAGTTTCTATTGAAACATCAGGGTAGCTTAAAAACAACAGATTGCTCAGGGGAAAAAATGAAAAACAGCTGGAATATTTGATAAATTTTTTTGCTGCTGCTATATTTCCAGACAAAACAGCAGACTCTATATTAGACGTCTTAAACATCAAAGTGAAACGCTTACGTGGACCAACCAGTGTGGTAACAACCACAAGCATTAAACCCCGGTTCTTTAAATAAACTAATTATATTGCTAAATACAGATTTAGTTTAGTAAACATTTTAGTTTCTAACCTACAAAACAACCCAAACAACTTAAAGACAGACTGTTACCGTGAGTGTTTTCCTTCCAGCAGAGGCGAAGTAGCGAGCGTGGCACAGACTGAGAGCTCAGTACATGACGTGTTCCTTACTGAAGGAAGTTACCAGGGCAGGCTGCAGCGCCTCTGCTGTTTAGGCGGTGGAAATGCGCAAGCGAATTGGAAAGAGACTTTTTATGTTTCTTGAACTAATCCAAGGTTATAAATCCCATCTCATTACTGGGAGGGACCATAAACAGGGGAATTTCTTAAGAACAGTTTTGGGGGGTCGGCAAAGTTACAGTAAAATGTAACGTAAAATGTGGTTTAAAAAGTTTTTAATGTGTTCAAGCTGCAGGACCAAAAACCACTAGTTGCAATGCACATCAAGCGTGTGTTTTTCGCAGGAATGCAAACTGTTGAGACCCATATACTCAACAAAATTAAAATGTTACCTATGAGTTTGGTTTAGTGCCACTGACCTAATCTCTGCTACACTTTTACAAAAATAGAATAGAATAGAATAGAAGTACTTTATTCATCCCAGCAGGGAAATTACTTCGCAGTTACAGCATAGAGACAAGACACAATAACAACTACCACTGAGTAGTAGTTGTAGATAAAATAAAAATAAAAAATAAAATATAAAATGCTATAAATTGTAAAAATATGAAATGCTGTTAATATAAAAGCAACTTAAGAGCAGTCCTTGCAAAGATTCAAAATAAAAATGCAGATATGTATATTTAAATATATGTACAGCAAGTGTGCCACAGTGCAGTTGTGCAAAATCGGACTGATTAGTGCAGAACAATGATTTAGCTTTTATTGTACAGTGAGATGGCATGTGGCAGGAAGGATTTCCTGTATCTGTCCCTACGACAGCGGAGTTGGAGCAGTCTATGTGAGAAGGTGCTCCGCTGTCTGTCCACTATGTGGTGGAGAGGGTGCTGTTTATTGTCCATAATAGACAGAACCTTCTTCAGTGTCCTCCTGTCCACCACAGTTTCCAGGGAATCCAGCCTTAGTCCCAGTACAGAGCCAGCTTTCCTGATGATTTTGTCCAGTCCGTTAGAGTCGCTGGCTCTGATGCTGCTTCCCCAACACACAGCAGCAAAGAAGATGGCACCGGCAACAACACTGTGATAAAAGGTCTCCAACATCTTGTTGCACACATTGAAGGATCTCAGCTTCCTTAAAAAATAGAGTCTGTTCAACCCCTTCTTGCACACAGCGTCAGTGTTAGATGCCCAGTCCAGTCTGTTGCCGATTACAACTCCCAGGTATTTGTAATCCTCCACCTCCTCCACCACTTCCCCTTTGATTTTCAGTGGCCGTGAAGGTATCTTCTTCCTTCTGAAGTCAATCACCATCTCTCTGGTCTTACTAATGTTGAGCCTCAGGTGATTCTGCTCAGACCACTCCACAAAGCTGTCCACCAGTGTCCTGTACTCCCCCTCCCCTCCATCCTCTATACACCCGACAACCGCTGAGTCATCAGAAAACTTCTGTAGGTGACATGACTCAGAGTTGTACTGGAAATCAGTGGTGTACAGGGTGAAGAGAAAGGGAGAAAGCACAGTTCCCTGTGGAGCTCCTACGTCACTGACCACCACATCAGACAGGACACTGCCCAAACGGACAAACTGTGGCCTGCCTGTCAAGTAGTCAGTAACCCAGGAGATCACTGAGTCGTTGACACCCATCCTCCGCAGCTTCTCACCCAGTAGCAGAGGCTGGATGGTGTTGAAGGCACTGGAGAAATCAAAGAATGTGATTCTCACAGTGTCTCCTCCACCATCCAGGTGCGAAAGTGCTCGTTGCAGCAGGAAGATGACGGCATCGTCCACTCCTAAGTGGGGCTGGTAGGCAAATTGCAGGGGATCTAGAAACGTCCTCACCCTAGGCCTCAGCTGGGCCAGGACCAGTCTCTCCATGACCTTCACCACATGAGTTGTGAGAGCAACTGGTCTATAGTCCTCTGGGTCGGATGGCCTTGGCTTCTTGGGAACAGGAACCACATGTGATGTCTTCCACCGCAGCGGGACTCTCTCCAGCCTCAAGCTCAGGTTGTACATGTGTGCCAGTACAGGGGACAGCTGGCCGGAGCAGGTCTTCAGGATCCGTGGTGTAATGCCATCAGCCTGCAGCCTTCCCCTGGTGTAATCGCTCCAACTGTCTTGTAACCTGACCTGTAGTCACCGTTAGCTGGGGGTAGGTGTTGCTGTCTGCAGTGGAGATGAGGGGGGGGGGGCTGAAGGAGAGGTGGTGTGCAGGAGAATGCAAGGCTAAGATATTTATTAATTTAAGTTTATTTGATAGGGACAGACACACATAGACAAACTGAACAGAACAGCAGTTCCATAGTCCTTAAAACAGCTAATTTACATGTAAATGTAAGGCTCTAAATAGCTCCTCTTAATAAAATTCCATATAAACATTAATTTATTGTAGTGGCTGTCAATTCAAATGATGTATTATTTAAATTAAAACTTAAGTTGGTTTACTTTTAAACCTTTGTTTAAATTATGACTGAGAACCTACAGGTAGGTAGAATATCTAGGGAGTATCATATCTTAGACTTAATGCTCAAAGCGCCAGGGGGTTTTATAGAAAAATATTCAGATTTTATTTTGTGATTTTAAAGGCTCTATGTTGAAGAGAGTAAGAAATAAAGACATACCTTTCTGTTTTTCAACCTGCTTTCTGCTCTGGGCTCCCACACACCAAGCTGTTGGCCACTTGCAGCATAACAGCCACATTGCAAGTGGCAATGTGGCTGTTATGCTGCCACATTGAGATGCTTCCATCTCAAATACCTGATGCTTTGATTTAAAATGAAGCTTACTGAAAACTTCAAAATAAAAGCCTCAATATTCCTCTCAGGTTAGTGCACCGCCAGAGGCGGTGCAATAATATTAGCCTGTATTATCTTTACCTCTCAGGTTAGTGCGCTGCCTTGCGCAGCAAGGCAATGCATTAGCATTAGCACAAATATTAGCATTTCACTTCCTTCCACTATGAGCCTTTTCCCTAACATAAGCATTTTAGCTATTTCTTATACATTAGCTATGTTTAGTATACTCAATGGAGGAAGTGAATGTAAGACAACATGCTAGTGATACCTCACATGCTACTCACATACATGCAACATGCTAACATTATCATTTTGGCTAATTTCAACTGATACACTTACTTTAACATACTCAATGGTGCAAGTCCATGTTAGTCAACATTCTTGTGATTCTCCACATGCTACTGTGTAATTTTTTTAGCTTAGCTTAGCATTGATGCTAATTTTTTGGCATCAGAACGCTGTGTCTAAACCAACCAGCACACTTTGGCAGGCTCCGGTTAAATTTCTTCAGGAATTTTCTAGTTTATGTTTTACACTTTTACAGATTACTCAACATTACTGTATGGTGTGAATCAACTCTGATAAGTTTTGCTAGGTCAACAATTGATGTTGCGCTACATGTCACATTCACGTCAAGTTGTGATTTTTTTTATTTGTTCAATAGTTGGAAAGTAATCAATGACTATTTGAGGTAACTGCTTCAAAAAGCAACTCCCAGGCATAAGTTTTGAAAATGGTGTCAGAAACTTTAAATGTTTTGCTCAATTTTTTTCATTCTACAGTTGGGCGTGACCATCTGTGGAGTTGATGACAAAGTGGAGTTGAAATATCAGTGGAAATGATCAGTGCCTATTCTGTGGTTAGTTGTGTTTAAAGTCCCTTTCTCAGGCAGACCACATTTACTTGAATGTGATTACCGCAGTTAAAGTAACACATTAGTTTTGTTTTGCGTTAAATAAAAACTTCCAGAGCTATAATCATTACTCTTTCTTATATTGCTTAGCGACACTTAACTCTGCAGGTCATCCCTGAAATCCTGATGCACAGAATCACAAGTAGTGTGAACCGTGTCACAGAAGGTAAACACAATAAAAACATGAATTATTTGCAGCATTGTCATTAAATTGGCATACTATTGATTTATTAAAAATATATACATACAGGCACACGTATTCATATTTCTAGACCATAGCATACATTCAACAGTATTTTTAAAAGCAAGTACTTTCTTTTACTCAAGTAAAATGTTGATGTGGTGCTTTTACTTTCACTAGATCACATTTTTGTCTGCTTATTTGTACTTTTACAGTTCTTTGTAAAAGTACTGTGCTTTGTACAGTTTCTCCATCACTTAAAACGTTCCTTTTTGATAAAGCTTGTAGTTAGACTGGCTCAGGTAATCCTAAACTACTTCTGTGGTTATGCATCCATAGGTTTAATCTATTAGAGAACAAACTCTAATAGATTAAACCAAACTTTTTCTCACTCTCTTCTTCTACTCTTCTCCAGTTTGCATTATTTGCTGTTATTTCACCTGTTAACTTTTTGTTTTCTCTCAGTTATTTTCCTTTCCATAGAAGCTACACTTGGTCTGACACTCCATTTGGCTGTGATATCTTCCAAATGGAGGATGACAACGGCTGAGATAATGCTGCCATCACCTGATCATTCTCCCTCTCCTGCTGTTAACTTTTCACTTTCATGAACATCAAAAGTAATCATACATCACTTCATCTGTCTCTTGTGCATTCTGCTCTGCCTTCTCAAACCCCACTTGGACATAGCAGATGGATTCTTGTACTGAGCCTGGTTCTGCTTCTGCTGGAGGTTTCTTTCTGTTAAAGGGGGAGTTTTTCCTCTCCACTGTCGCTTCATACATGCTAAGTATGAGGGATTGCTGCAAAATCAATGACAGAATGCAAGCAATTGTTGCTATGTGCTCACCCAATGCTGCAAGTCAATAACTCGATGGAATCTTCTAGGTTTTCTTAGAAATCTTTTAAGACTACTAAAGACGTTTTAAACTGATTTGGGCTGAAAAAGAAAAAAAAAACAGATGGAAGCTTTGCCCATCAGAAGCACAAATGTGATCCGCTGATTGATGTTGTGCAGCAATAGCTCACAAGTTATTGTGGACGGTAAACAGGACTTTTGTTAAAAATTGTGGAACTTTATTGTGAAATCACTTTCATTCCAAGTGGTCACTGTCTTTGAATCCCACTGCACTGGGGATTTGACACCTTTCTTCCACTGCTTTCTCCAGCTACTGACCCAGAAGCACATGCTACTGGTGTGAAAACAGCATAGAATCAGGAAGAAGTGTGTTCTGAAACCAGTGCTGTGACCGGACTCACACAAAACAAATCTTTCCTTGTTTGAGCTCAGACACTTTCTTTTTGTCTTGTATTTTCTGGAGAACTCAGTCGCAGTCTGGTGAGCCAAAGACAGATCAAAACAAGATGGATGACATAGTTCAACTACTTTGCTAATGCTACATGTGATTTTTTTTCGAACCTTGAGTATTTCAAATAAAAATCTCATTGCTTCTGGGATGTGAATCCAATCCTTGTCAATAAATAACTTTAATCATTCACAGTGAACAATATGTTTATGTCCTGGTACATTTTAGATTATAGAGAATCCCCATCTCTGATCAAACTGTTCTCTTGGAAGATCTGTGCCTTAAAGTTAGCTTAGAAACATTATGTTCTGGGGAGAAAGTGTGTCATGGTCATTGTGGGGGTCACACGGTTGCCTCTCTTGGTTTTCCCAATCTTGCTGAGAGCAATGTACATTCCAGGATGGGAAGCTGATTCATAGACATTATAGTTATTGGCCAGGAGATTCTCCTTGAACTTGCAGTCATCTCTGTAGCTTCCCTAAGTAAAAGAGAGAGGGACAGAAAACAACGATCAACTTTCCAACTTGTTTTTGCTTATCATTCACTTTTTTATTTTAAAAAGAGGAAAAGAATAAATCTTCAACGCACAATGTAAATATTTAATTGCATGGCAAAGAAAAGGAATTCCAAAAGAATGTCCATTTGAGACATTTAAAATATGACCAATATTACAAATATCCTGTTGGGATCTGGCTTAACAACTTATCCACCATGAATTTAACCAAAACCTCTCAGAACTGTATTACATTTTTTCTTCATAATTCATAATAATTAACATAATTCACAGCTTCATGTGAATAAAGAATCAGGATCAGTGTGGGTGCTAAGAATTGCTGTTTGACGTTGGTCATAAAACTGAGGAAACATTAAACAGAGTAAGTAAGTCAAGATTGTTCAGTTGGTCTTATTTGTATTATATATTTTATTTTACTAGTTCTAAAATGCTTCTTCCCAAATAAACTTGTGGTACATTTATCTAGAAGTATAGATTGTGATATAAAATATACCGGAGGAAGAAGCAATACACAGGTGACAGATGTTCTGTTCAGACACATATTTCTGTTATAACAGTAAGTCTTCAGCTTTTGTTATGAGTTTACTTATGAGCAAATTGTCAACAAAGTTGATCACTTATCAGGGCGCTAACTGGGAACCAAGCACTTCTTCTTTTCTTTTTGACTTTTTCCCTCTAAGTGTGGCAACAGAGACTCATCCATCTAAATGTAACCCTATCTTTCACATCTTCTTCTCTCACACCAACTACCTTCATGTTCTCTTTCACTCCATCCATAAATCTCCTCTTTGGTCTTCCTCTAGGTCTCTTTCCTGGCAGGTCCAACCTCAGCACCCTTCTACTGATGTTTTCACTGTCTCTCCTCTCTACATGTCCAAACCATTTCAGTCTGGCTTCTCTGACTTTATCTCCTACACATCTGACATGAGCTGTTCCTCTGATGTATTCAATTCTGATTTTATCTTTCCTTGTCTCTCCCAATCTGGAAACCAAGCACTAATAAGTAATCATTTTAATCAGAAACCACAGAATGCATACATTAGTGAGGACAGACCATTTGCTATAGTAATATAGTAATGATAGTTATTCCATACTGCTAATGGTCTGCCAATTCCTGATCTATCAGACATTAAAGTGATGTTTTACACCAAATACTCTAAATCAAAGCCTCTACAGTTATGCAGAGAAAAGTCATATCTTACCGAACCATAAAGTTTCCCCTTGTCACTCATGGCGATGAACAGACCACTACTGACTCCATACAAAGTCACAACTCCTCTTTCCACTGGAGAAATTTCTAAAAGGCCTAGAGGGAAGAACAGCAGTTAAAGATGACAGAGAAACCAAATGTGAACAGAAATTATTCTTACTCCCAAGTTATTCTAACTTGGGAGTTATTCTAACTCACTCTCTCTCTCTCTCTCTCTCTATTTATCTAATTAGTTAGTTATAATATGTACAAAACAGACAGTTGGTAGGGGAGTTAATGACTAGAACTCTGAAGTCCAACATATCCATTATAACTTAGATTTTATATTTCAAATTCAATTAACTGAAATAAGAAATATTTACATTATATACATTTCAATATTTGGGAGATAATAGATTGCCAAATGTTAGAAATTAAAATTAAAATTAAAAAATTAGGGGAAGAGAAAGGAAATGAAATATTTTTGTAGCTCATTTAATTAAAGAGTTATTGCAGATAGTGAAGGCTGTCTGCAGAAAACATCTCCTGTAGCGGTCTTCATTGGACTGAATTTGAAGAAGTCTCTGACTGAAGATACTCTGTTTTATAAGACAGTCTCATAAGGAGGATGGTCAGAGTTGTCTATAATTTTTTTGATTTTATGAAGAATTCTTTTCTGCACTATCATCTCCAGAGTCTCCACAATCATTCCCAGAACAGAACCAGAACAGAACCAGCCTTCTTTATCAGGCTGTTGCGCCTTTTAGGTCGCTGGTTCTGATGCTGCTGCCTCACCAGGTGACAGCAGAAGAGATGAAACTCTCAACAACAGACTTATAGAAGAGCTGAAGCATCGCGCTACAAACTGTGAAGGATCTCAGCTTCCTCAGGAAGTCCAGTCTGCTCTGTCTCTTCTTACAGACACTTTACTGTTGGGTCTCCAGTTCAGGTTGTTGTCGAGATGAACACTGAGGTATTTCTATTCTTCAACCACCTCCACTTCCTTTTCAATGATGGAAACAAGATGTGATGTAACCCTGTTCCTCCTGAAATCTAAAATCTTCTCCTTTGTTTTGTTTACATTCAAGATTGTTCCCACATGTTGACACAAAGCGGTCCAATATGGAGACATATCTCAAATTTGCTTCCTTCTAAATAAAATCACAAATTGTAATCAATTAATTGTTTTGCAATTAAATAAATCTCACTAATGTAAAAATCAAAAATGTTAAATATAATTTCATTCAGAAGTAGTTCAAGTTTACTTCTACAACCAATATAACCTAATCAATCCTGCACAATGGAACAATTTTTGCTGAGTTACTAAACAAAAATCTTTGTCTTTAATATTACTAATATTCAAACTCCTTATCTTCCACTAATCACAGAGTTTCATTCATCTGATAGCCCCTATGCAAAAATAATGTTCCAAAAAAGAACTTTTAACCAGCAAAGTTTCTATTTGTTGTATTAGGAGAAGACAAAACACAGTTAATGTAACATTTATAGTTTGCATAATGCAATGGTAAACATCTATGTTGAAATTGAATAACTACAATAATACCAATCTGTGCTGATTAAAAATAAAAATGTAGTCAATGTATAAACTATTTGACAAATTCCTTACATTAATCAAGGTCTTTGTTATTATTTTCATCATGAAATGTCAAACATACTTACTGTATTTGTTTTCATTGTGTACTCCTGTTATTTTTCCATTTGGTAGGACCTGAATATGGAAGCCGATGCCCACGTTACAGTAAAGTCTTCTAAGTCTCTTTATTCCCAGCAGGTACTGTCCATCTCTTTCTGCATCTTCTCTTTTGTTCAAAGTGAAGCTGCTGCTGTGCACCAATGATCTGGCATTGCGAATGCTCTGTTTTGTCCTGCTGAGTGTAAGAGTGGCATATAAGCTGCACAAGAAGATCCCATACAGGAAAAAAGAGATCCTGGACCTTAAAAATGACATACTCTATATACCAGTAGTGAAAGCAACTCAGGTATAGCCTAAGTTTTCACCTATAGGCAAAAATAGAGATAAAAACCAGCATATATTCTAAAAAATGCTTACAATTCTGGAAATGGTGAAAATCACTTGTAGAGTGCATACTGAAACATCCCTAAACATCCAACTCTGATTGCATGTGGTTTTTCATTTGTATGGTGTTTTCTGGTTTTGCTTTATCCTCAGACAGTCACATACCAAGTAACCGTCCGGATTTATATGCATGGTGCATTACATCACATACCGCCTGCTGTCTTGTTTATCTGTGAGTCACAGGTGCTGTAGAAGCACAGACTGAAAATACATAGAACATGTAGTGACAGAAAACAAACATAGACACGCAAGCATTTAAAGCAGGAAAGATAATAATGAAAAACACATCAACTGTTGGTGGCATAAACCCAGGTGCTCCTCTTGCGCCATTTGAAACCAATTGCATCACCTGTTTGTAAATATAATTAGCACAGGTGGGACCAAGTCATTGCTTTGCAAATCACAAGTTAGGCTCAAGTCTTGAGTCAAGTCCCAATCAGACTTTAAAGGTCCAAGTCGAGTCCAAAGATGAAACAGGCAAGTCCCAAATCAAGTCAGAATCCTAAACTTTTAATTTCATGCCTTAAAGCATAAAATGAAACATGTAATTTAATCCTGAAGGATAATTATAACTTCCGTATTTCTAAAATGTTTGCCAGAACAACTATCAAGAGGAACTGACAAAACCTCAGACTACTGATGTGAAACAAATTAAACATAATAATGATTCATAATAAATTAGAATTTTTTTATGCATCATTAAAATGATCACAATGTTAAATATGTTACTATAGGAACCGTGCAGGATGCTTTAAAATGTAGTGCAAGTAAAAATGGAACGCAGGCCTTCCGCTGCTGGCTAAAGGGTTAACCAACATCAACAGCACAGATTGCTCCGACATTACATAATTATCATCAAATCAATAAACTAACAATTAGTATTATATGTGCAAGTAGAACAAACTTTGTGATTATACTGATTTCATTAGATATCATTATGCTGTTGACATTTATCAGAACAGATGTAATGGCTTTGTTAAGCTTCTGTCCCAAAGCTCAGAGAACACACTTAATCAAAGAACATATTTGAAATAGACAAATGCTTATAATCTTACCATGTAAGTTCACTATTTCAAAGTTAGTGACTTGCAGTACTAAACATCATATTAAAACCAACATTTTATTCTTTTGATATTTATGTCTGAGCTAGAACCAAAAAAAACCCTTAGTTGTTCAAATAACATTACCTTATTGCTTTATTAATTTATTAATAGATCATCAGACAGACCAAAATATAAAGTTAAGTGGAAATTTTAGTATATTAGGGACCAAAATGAAAATAATTCACAGAAGTAACAAAAATAACAAAATGAGACAAAAGAACATTTTTCCAAATCAGTTTCTTTCAAAATAAAAGATATGAAACTTTAACAAAAACTGCAGGTGTTTGTCTTTGATGAATTTATTGTTTTTTCATTCAGTGGGAGGAGAATCCAGAAATTTTACTAAAGTACTTCATAATAAAATTACTCAAGTAAAAGGAAAAAGTACAGCACAGTTAAAATACTCATATATATATATATATATATATATATATATATATATATATATATATATATATATATATATATATATTATTTTTTTCAAAGAGTTACTTAAATAAATGTAATTGAGCAAAGGTAAATAGTTACTACCCAACTCTGCGTATAAATGGCTTGTTGAATTCCTGTCTTGTAATAATTGTACAGTGAAGTCACAAAATTGAACTTACAAATTTACAATTAAGTCTAAAAAGCTTTATTTTTCCTATAATCTTTGAAAAAACGAAAGAGAAAAACCCAACCAAAGGAATCAAATAACCCATAAGATCAACAGCATTTTGTGGATGTTCAGTAAATATCAGCTGATTATGTCCAGAGTGTGACTAATTCTCAACTGTTCGTCATAACCTCTTTGTTTGGTTCTCTTCCTGAGTCTTACAGTGAATTGTATGAACAGCTTGGTGACGCACCAGGTGTCACATGATGTAAACATGTGACACCTGGTGTCACTGTGAACTGAACTGTGAATTATGTGGATATCAGGTGAAGATTTCTTGGTATGACTCAATGTTGTTTGAAGAGTGTCTTAATTTGTTTAAAGATGTTTTTATTGGAGGTGATTTTAGAATGTGGACTTTCAGGGCCACAAAACCCCCAACGAACTGCAGGCAGTGGTTCTTGTTCAGAAAAATGAGGTAACTGCCCCGACATCAGAATGGATTAATGTGAACATCCAAAAGTGGATAAGCTATTTGTGTACTGCATTTCCACTATCACAGTGCTTTAGCTTTAACCAATTTTTTTTTAGCAAGGTGTAATTAGAAACTGTCGGTGGATGAACTGTATTTGCTAGATTAGTAATAGGTAGCAGGACAGAACTGAAGTGAAAATGCGAACTAAACATGAATGAACAGCAGCAACAAAAATCTAATTAATGTAGGTAATGGAGGAAATTTCAAGAAATAAGCAAAGAATAGTAAATGGTTTACATTTATCATTCTTTTGAGCCATTTAAAGAATCAAGCTCTGTTCAAACACTGAAAACACCTAATTGAAATTCAAACATTTTCAAAGATTTCAAGCATTTGTATGAATCCTGTAATACAAAATAACCAAGGTCTATTAAAGTAAATAGTGAGAGGTGTATTTCCTTTTCAGTTTTTGAAAAAGCATTATTAAAAAAAGATAAATCTTATGAATTTCCAAAACAAGATTGTAACAAAATAGTTTATGAAATATGTTAAATGTACTGCTTTAAAAAATCGATAGTCTTTGCAGAGTGAACTCCCAAGTCATGCAGCATTAAGGGAGATATAAGGAGAGAAAGTTCTGTTATTTCTGGACAACTGAGCCCAGCTGAATGTCAGCTGAACCCAATAACTGAAAAGAAAACAGGTTTTCATATATAGTTAGCAGGTGTCCACATTGTTATGGTTATTTATACAGAAAGATTTCTTTTTTAACTTTTAAAATAAATATATACTGGTTACACACACAAATACATACCATAAATATCTCTTCCAAACAATACCCAGAATATGGCTACTTAATAAAAAACATAATAAAATTCTGTAGCCTACCAGGAAAACCATTGATCACCATCTTCATCTTAATCCTGCACACCAAAACCATTTTGCCTTTTTCCTAACTGTTGGAATTGAACAGTCTAACATTCACTTCCTCTGTCTCTGTTGCTCTCAGTGTCACTTTTGTCTTGAGACAAATTCACTCTTGCACCATGCAGCAAGAGCATGAAACTCAATGGTAAAAATGTATAAGTCAGCTACATTGCAGTGTGAAAAAGTGTGTGAAAAAGTAGCTGAAAAACTTCACAATGTAAGTGTTTCATATCAGTCTATATCGGTAATTGTTGATATAATTATTGATTAGTTCTTGTTTAAATATCTGAAATACTGCCAAATTGGTGCATTAAATAGTGACTTTAACTCTTTAATGCACGGTTTTCATTCCACAATGTTTTTTTTATTTATTCCTAAGCAGTTCTGAGTGCAAAACCTGTAACTGCTGCTGTGCAACTTTCTTACCAAGTTGTTGCTAAGTAACCAAAGAGTGAGTAAGTCAGTTGATGCCACCAACCTTGATTCACTGGCTATGCCTACATCCCCCAGAATGATGTGCAGTTCTGGATAAGAATTCAGTGCATATTCTATATGATGAATATTTTATCAGATGTGTTTGTGAATCAGATGTGAATATTGACACTGATCAAGTGTCTATTGCGTCATATATTATTGACTTATTGCTCAAGTATTTTTCCTCCTCTTCTGAAGTTGTAAAGTCGCAGTAGTTGTTCCTCCCTGCCAGACTCCCTGTGTTTATTGTACGCTTGTGAATTACACATATGCCAAATCACCATGACATCCTCTGCAGGCGGAGGGTTCACTGTGGACCTTGAAGGGTCTGTACAAAAACAAACATTACAAAACCATGTGAGCACAAGCCAGCAGTTTGACTCCAGCCTGACCATGCTGGGCCTTTTACTTCCTCCAGTGACTGCACCAAGATGCTGCATTTATTTTCCCTCTGAGATTATTAAAGTATTTTTGAAATGAATTGACAGTTGTTACAAGTCAATGAGCATTCTAGTAGCTATGTGCATTTCAATTGCTAGTTTAGTAAGAACTGTTGCTAAGTATTGTACAAGGTGGTACAACTAGTAAAAGCGAGACTGTTCTGATAATACTGAGAGTGACTAATCCTCAGCTGTGTGCCTCCATGTTGCCTTCTCTTCCTGAGTCTTACAATGAACTGCAGGAACAGTTTGGTGACGCACCACGTGTCACATGAGATCAACAACTCAACTGAACTCTGTAGGCATTAAATGGATATTTCTACATATGACTCAGTGTTGGTTTAAGTTTTTCTTAGTTCATTTTGCAATATAAATGAAGCACAAAGAATAAGTTAATGGAATATTGATAAAGGACAGATTAGAAGAATGTTTCTCCTACACATATTCTATTATATGATTCTTTCTTCTTCTACAGATATAACTGTACAGGATCCACTGGGACGGATGCATCAAAAACAATCCTTTGACAGAGCAGCTGGTTTATTGATGAGCAGGTAAACATGTGGAATGACAGCACAGTGTCATCAGAACAGGAGTTTAGGAATATCAATGAGATAAAAAAGTCCAGGATGTGATAAAAAGAAAATCAGATAAAGTGATAAGAAGAACTCTACCAGAACATCTTTAAAAATGCATCCAAGGCACATCAGTGAGGTACAGAACACCGTCTGATCCCAACAGCTCCATCTACCACAGGGTTGGGCAACTCCAGGCCTGGAGGGCAGGTCTTCTGCAACTTTTAGATGCATCTCTACTTCAACACACCTGAGTCAAATAATGAAGTCATTAGCAGGACTCTGGAGAACTTGACTGCACTTAGGAGGTGATTCAGCTGTTGGATTCAAGTGTGTTGGACCAGGGAGACATCTAAGAGTTGCAGGACACCGGCCCTAGAGGACCAGGATTGCCCACCCCTGATCTCCCATCCCTGTTACCTCAGCAGCATTCTAACTGGACAGGTGGGTTTTGGCTACTGACCCACAGTTGAACTGCTAACAGTTCATAAAACGGTTTTACACGGTTCATTAGACTTGAGCTAACAGTCAGATCTCAGATGTGGTTTAAAAACTAAGCTCTGCTTTGTTTGTTAGGATCCAACTACCATTCATTTGTATTGCAAAAGGTCAAGTTCCCTTTAAAAAGCACAAGTGGGGCAGCCACTTGTGCAGTACTCAGGCTCCAAAAAACTCAGGAAGTCTAACTTTGCAGAGCGTTCATTTGGTGTTCTGTGCAGCGCTCACCAAATGAACGCTGCTACTGGAACGTTCTCCCTCCATGGTGCTCTGCTCTGTAGCAGCTCAAAAAGCTCTTTGGCTGCTGCTCAGAAGGGAGTGTTTGGCAAATTCTGGGTAGAGTCTGTAAGGTTCCCATTACAAACCAAGCCACTGGCATGTCCACCAGAGGGCGCCTGACCATTGGCTTTGCTCCCAAACTCATTCTCCCTCAAGGCCTCCTGCTCCTCACTGGTTCTCCGGTCACAGCTCCTGCTTGGAGTTCCCATTCCAGGTGCAGTCCGTCTCCGCCACTGCTGTCTGAGAACATACAGAGTGACTGTGATGAGCAGACTGAGGCACAGCACCAGCAGAACGGACACCACCACCAGCTCCTTCAGGTAGCTGGGGCAGCGGGCTGACAGCAGCGGGTTCCCATCACGAAATTTTGTTTCCAGATTTTCATATTCTTTCATCCACAAAGTTACATTTCTATCAAGTTGCTTGGTGGTGACTGGAGTGTTCCCGATGGACAGTGAAGGTTTTGTCTCTGCTGGTCTGGATTCGGTCGCTTTAGGCCCCTCCCTGGTGGGCTGGGCTCGCGTGTGGCTCCTGGTGTAGCTGGTTGGACTCTGAGCCATGGGACTGCTCTTCTGCTTGACGTGATAAATGGCCATGGTCTGTCGGTAGCCGTTCTCTGTGGACAGACAGAGGTAGTGGCCCAGGGTGGCTGGGGTGGCCACAAAGCTGAGGCTCCCATCCTGCAGGTGGAGGTAGAGGTCTGAGGACAGGCGGCTGTTTGGACGCTCCCACAGCTGGTGGGACAGCTGTGACGCTGCAGGACAGTGCAGCCGCACCACGTCGTTCAGAGACACGAAGACCAGCTCACCTGCAGGACACGAGGCTGACAAACAGGCTGGAGCTTACTCAGGGGTCAGAGCAGAGAAAACCTGCAGACTGACTGGTGATGACCATATGTGGAATGCATTACTGTCATTTATTACTGCTGGCAGGCTAACGCCTAGAATACTCTCTCATTTAAAACGCAGAATGGTTTAAAATCTTTGCCGTTATTATTGTTTTGTACAAAGATTTCATAAACAACAACAGATTTATGTAAAATAACTGTATAGGTGTTTATGTAATGGAGAACATCTCAAAACTACGACGGCTGATGTTAAAAGTTGACCTTGAGAGGATTACCCATGCTTTTATCTATACATATCTATATTGTTGAAACAATCTTTTAACTTGTTTGGATAAATTAGCTTTGAATCACATTCAGATTGTGCAAAATGCTGCAGCAAGACTTAATGGGAACCAGCAGAAGATTACACATTACTGCAGTCTTAGCTTCACTGGTTGCCAGTACGTTTTAAAATCCAATTTTATTAGTTCTTACTTTTAGAGTCCTGCATAGTGAAGCTCCCAGTACAGTGCTGACCTGCTGTAAACCCATTTTTCTTCTGCTGTGTTGAAGTCAACTGGTCAGAATTTACTGAGAGTCTCTTGCACTTGATTTAAAGCTGATGGGGATTGGGACTGTAAGACTGTGGAACTACTTTGACTGTTTTTGTGTTGCACCGATTTCACTGACTTTTTAAAAATTAGCTGAAGATGTTTTTGTACAAAAACATTTAACTGATTAACTTGGTATTTTATTTTGTGTCACTGTATTTTATCTGAGTATCTTAGTTTTATCTGTGAAGCACTTTGTGATTTTTATCTGTGAAAGTTGCTACATTAATCAAATTTACTTACACATAATAATAATAATAATAATAATAATAATAATAATAGATACTTAATTAAAGGATTCTCATTAAGTATTTAAAACTGTTTTGTGTTTTGTAAAATATCTCAGTGAACACATTTCCAGAACAGAAATGCCACATTGTTGTTTCATAGAGTGACACATACCTGTGGGCATCTTACTTGGTCCAAATTTGGTTCTGTGTGTTAATGAAACACTGTTACAGGCTTCTTCAACATTTCCTCCATCTGTGTCCTGGCTTCTAAAGAGAGGACACTACAGTTAGCAAGTGAATGTTAAATAGAATTAAAGCTCCAAACAGCCTCATATGGCCTTTGCAGCTCAGCGAGGCTCCGGCCTTGTCACGACCACAGGAGCCCCAACTACACCACCCATTTGCTGTCATCAATGCTCACTCGCAGGTCATGCACCGGTCCACTAGGTCCTGCACACCAATGTGTTGCACAGTTCTCCCTGATGACGCACCAAAAGTCTGGTGCAGATTAGTTACTGGAACAGTAACAGTTAGAGTCATTCAGTTGTGCCCACATCCTCCAGCCAGCAGCCAGTGTTGAGCTTCATGTTGTCATTAAACATAGGTTCAAATCTTTATGAATCATGGAGTAAAAGGAAGAGAACTAGTAGGAAAACAGGTGACTTGTTGTTCAAAGGGGGAGGGACTAAGGTGATGTCACCAATTGACCATGTGAATGTGATCAGTGCTGGTTGGTTATGACAGACATAAAGTCTCAGGCAGCTGGGACTCGTGAGGAAGTTATTCTACCTTAATGTTTTATGGTAAATGGTCAGATTTGACTTAGCCACGTCCACATGCTTTGATGTAGCCAAAAGAATTTGATAACTTTTGACCTTCAATGCCTCAAGACTGTGCTGAGTGATTATGAAGCCTGCATCCCAAAAGCTGAAGGAGGAATTCACTCAGATACAACATGTGTAAAAGACAAAATGGCGGCTTTGATCCAAAATAGCCGACTTCCTGTGGGAAGACCATGGCTCCAATAGACGTTTTTGTAGGTCCTGTCAAGATACAGAATTTCATGACAGGCCCTACAAGGTCTGGGGCTGAATTTTTCTTTATTCTAATGATGCTGTGGAGGAATTAGGTAAAGATAAAGCCGTTCATAGAAAACAAGTCTATCTACCTAGAAATAGAATCTCCATGGTTGCCATGTCTTTGCCCTGTTCCTACATCACACAGCATGCTATGGATTTGATATAAAATTGTTGTAGACAAATATCCAAATATTTTGTTCCCTATATCACCTAACAGTACATAATACTGACAGCCCATGTTCATGATGGCAGTGAGGGACTCACAGTGCGGTCTGGGTGACAGAGACCTCCACACAGGCCCTGCTGGCTGCATCCCAACCACAGAAAGGATCCCGGGAAAGAACACACTGGGCACAGGTCCAGTAGTAGGAGCAGTTAGCAGTTGGAATCCTCACCACCCCCTCTGATGTTCCAACATATAGCATACCCTGTATTAACACAATGACTAATCAATCAGTGCAACATTTATTCCACACATTAATAACGTCAGTCATGTTTCTGCAAACCTGCTGTGAACAGTCACTGTTTCAACATGCATAGAGCCACTGATCCTTCATGTAACATGAGCGCAGGTTCTTGAAACAAGCACTGAGCAAACAGCTGCTAGAGAAGGACACTGAGAAACAACCAGCTGCTAGTGTTTTCAGTGGGATGTGGATTTGTCAGTGAACTTAAAAAAATAAGTCATTTGATGCATCACTCATGTGATTCAAGGAATCAGTAACTGCTCCATTCAGAAGTGGTTGTTGTCTGATGGTCAATGCAACAAAAACAGACTCATTACATGGACCTCAAGATGTTACTTTCCTAACAGACCCGATGGGTTTGGTTCCTCGTAAACTTAGCTTAAAAATAAGTTGTAAAACACGCTTGTAAAACAAAATGGCGGACCTGGATGGGCTGACATCACTCTGAACTAAAATTTAATCGTCACAAACAGAAAATTTGATTAATCAATAAAATGGATTTATTGCCCAGCCATAGGTAATGTCAATGTTAACAACTGGAATTTTCATTTTCTAGAGGGTCAGAAATCAGAATGCCACATTCTTCCATTATGATATCCATAAACAGCCTGCAGAATGTCATTTCAGTTTCACATCATTGTAATCACTTGGTCTGTCTACGTATTTGGATTTATGCAATATTAACTGACTGCCTTCTGGCTGTCTCATCACCATGGAGACTGCAGCTGTCAGTCATTCAGGTCCCTTAGGTTGGGACTTCTCTGCCACAGCTACATTTTCAAATGCAGACTCAAACCTGCCTATGGTTGCCTACTCATTGTGAAGACTGTTCATTAAAAACACGGATTTAAAAAAACAAAAAATTTTATTATGCGATAAGGACTACTTTTTAAGCAGTTTTAAATTAGTGCTTAAAAATAATTTAAAATTATTAGTAATGCATTTAAAAGTGCATTAATAGCATACCCTGTATTAACACAATGAGTCTTGTTAAACAAACAGGTCATATTATTGACCTGTGAGGTGAACATTATAGATGTTCAACAAAATGTAGTTAAAATCTATGACCAAAAATAGATGAGAAAAAAATCTGAAAATAAACTGAATATGCCTCAGTTTGTACCTTTGGGATAGACAGCTTCAGGCTCCTGATTGGCTGAGGAGGCTTAAAAACCTGAACCTCCTCTATGATGTAGGGCCCCTGTTGGAGCAGCACTGCTTTGTGTAAGTGACCAGACTCTGGAAGACAGTAAGGACAACAAATCATGTTCTGAAACAAACCCTTAGAGAAATGACGGTAAACTTTTAAACATTTTCTTCTAGCAGTGGGAAACAATATGCCGTGTCTCATGGCTCACCTGTCAGCAGAAACAGGACAGTGTAGAGCTTTTTATTGGCAGCCTGGACTCTCTGAACTGTCAGGTGGCTGTAGGTGTGCTCACGAGACACCAAGGTCAGGCGTCTTCCAGCCGGACGCACGCTGTCCTCTGCCAGGAAGTTTTCTTTGACAAAGCGCAGAGCGTTATCTGAGGCATTGTGCAGGCCACACTAACAGACGCACAAAAACAAAGTTTGACAGATTTTAATAAGGATCATAATCATTGTATTCAATTGCAACCTGAGAATTAACACTGCCACTTCATTTCTGCTTCTAAGGATCTGAATTTACACTGAGTGGCAGTGGCACAACTGGCAATTTGGGGGTGGTGGAGCTCTGACATGGAATTCAATATTAGTATTAACTTTGTATGTGTTTGGAATAATCCACAGATCTTTATTAAGTCTATGAGTTACATATCGTAGGAACATCGTCCACACACAGTAGCAGTGTGTCCACTCCAGTCCAGCCTAAACTCAGCCCTGCACACTGTGGTCACGTTAATCTGAGAACATCAATGCTGAAAACTAATTTAACTTGACCAGGTAAAACTCTTAAAGGTTTTAATGAGAGCACAACTCTCTGTCTCCATGGAGATGCTGCAGTCCACACTTCCTTTATTTCTACACAGAGTGGCTGGTGTTCTCAATGTACTTGATTGCAAACACTGAGTAAAACAGTTTAGATGAAATGCTGAGTTTGCAAAACATTGTAATAGCATAAAAACAAAGCACTCATGCTGGGTTATTTAAAGTTAACAGAAAGTATAGCTGATACACTGTAAACTTGGAAATGGAAGAAACAAAATACTAAGAGGATGAAACCAGTGAGAAATGTTTAGCAGCCCTCCATTACGAAGCTCCACCTCTAGTTAAGGGCCGTTTTCAGGAAAGATTTCTACCCACTTTTATGTGATGTGTCCCAGGTGGGAGAAAAACTACCCTGGTTCCTGAAAAGGTGCATTTCCACTGAAAGAACCTGAAGGTACTGTAGGTTGGAATTAAGACAGCGCTTCAAGACTTACATTTTTTTATTTTATATGCAAATTACCCTTTGAGTTTTCAATTTTCAAAGAATAAAGAAATGCCAACAGTAGTTGATCAGATTCTCAGTGTGACTTGTTTTACCTCTCCTGGGTTTGCCACCTTCTCTTGGACTCGTGCGCTCCACTGTAACGTGTCTCTGTTCAGGACTTTATAGTTCCCGGAGAAAACGGATTTGATCTCAGTCAGAGTGAAGGAACACACCGCTGACTGTCCAGAGTTCACAGTCCTGTGTTATGGAAAACAGCTATTAATAAATAAATAAGAATGATGATGTCTGTAGAAATCATCTTTGAGATCCTCCTAAATGAGGACATGGGAAAATTTGTACAAAGGCAAAGTCTGAGATCGATAAAGATGTCAAACTTTCCCACATTGGCAACTACTTTTTAAGAATCTCCAGTGAGAATTATTTAAAATATATTTTAGAGTATAATGTGTAAAATCGATCCCAAAATGGCAGGAAGAACTACAGAAATATTTTGAAGAGGCTTGAAAGGAAAGTGAAGTGCTGATGAGATAATGTGATGTCACTGGTTAAAAACAAACAAACATTTTTTGGAATTAAGAAGTGGAAGCTGGGGTGCTGAGGTGGCGCAGGGGTTAAGCACACCTCACATATGGAGGCCTTAGCCCTCGACATGGCAGTCGCAAGTTCGATTCCTGGCCTGGCGACCTTTGCTGCATGTCTTCCCCCTTCTCTAATTACCCAATTTACTGTCAAATAAAGGCCACTAGAGCCAATAAAACCTCTTAAAAGAAGTAGAAGCTGGTTTATTCCAAACTAAGGTCAAATGTCAAACTTTAAAAGTTAAGTTTTCTGCAGTATTACTGAAACTGACATCACTCAGAAAGCCTAACAGAGTGACTGATTTAAAAAGAGTAGGATGATGTTTTTCCATCATCTTCTATTGTTGGCAATAGCTACCCCCATACAAACAAGTGGAGCCATTGTTACTCTTCTTAGAAATGGGTATTGAATTGATGCTCTAATTTGTGGATGTTGACCAGAAATCCACCTGAAGCCCCGTCCACAGGCCTGGAGTAACCAGGGAAACAGCCCTGCATCACTGACCACTGAGAGGTGAAGATGCCGTAAAACAGTGTGTCATCCACTGAAGCGCCCTCTGCTGGTGGAAGCACGTCAATATCCTGGATCACATTGTAAGGGAGCTCGCTGCCATCTTGGCACAACAGCTGAGCTTTGGCAAACGTGGTCCATCGTCTCTGCAGAGTGCGCTGACCTCCGACGTCACTCTGACGGGTCAGAGGAAAAACACTTGGAAAAGTTGATTCAGACTACTGAGCATTTCATAGCCAAATCATTAACACCCCACCACCGTGTTTCATGGTTGGATTGTGCTCATATCTACAGTAAGCTATGGCTTTAATTAACATGGACATGTGGAATTATCACAAAAATACATTTACTTTTGGGTTTCATTCAGATGAGGAAGAATCAGACTGGGAGCTGAAATAAATGTTTTCCACTTAGGAAAGTGGAAAACTTTCATACTGTAAGCCATACTGTACAGTTATGGTTTACAGATGGTTTGGTAACATTTTACCATTCACTAGATTGATGGGCAGTTCTTCCTGCTGTCTTTCCACCATAATTTCATGTTAACACACATGCCTGTGTGTTCCAGAGGAGCAAACAGCTCTCACTTCATCTTTTACAGATCCTGATCAAGTGGATTTGATCAGCTGCAGCTGACTGCTGTCATAAAAGCATCAAGAGTGAATCTAGTTTTATGATCATTTTAGCTTCGTCTTTAATTTTAGCTCAGTAAGCAATGGCAGTACTTTCTGTACTTCAGGTTAGATTTGATTTATTTCTGATGATTTTCATTATATCCAGGTATGTAAAACTATAAACCCCAAGGACTGTGTGCTTTTTTTCTAAACTTGGCTGTGTGCAGCATTTTGCTGTTTTTCATATGTATGAAAAACAGCAAAATGCTGTGGTAGAATGCTTTTAAAGCCATAGGCAGGTGTTAAACCGCCTGCTGCTCGCTGGATTAATCACCACGGAAACCTTCTCTTTATCGATTTAAATTCTAGCTGAACACTTAGCTATCACAACTCAATTCACTTCAGTTTATTTATATAGCACCAATTCACAACAAATGTTATGTACTCAATGCACTTTACAACAACAAATCATTACAATTCAGTCACACATCCGTTCCAGTTGATCTAGTTATCAAACAGTACAGTATGCTCAGTTAACTATTCAAAGTAGTTTCAAAAGTTTCCAAGTCTCTTTGCTCCTAACTTGGGTGATCACTGTTATTAACTGTGTTGCTGCTCAAGGTCAGAGTTCAGTGTTTAACATCTTCACTGTTTTGCAACTTTTGGCTGAGTTTTTTGCTGCCTTTGTCCTGCATTTTTCTTTTATGCTCTTTTACATGATGATCTAGGTCCTTTGAACTTACCAGGCAGATCTGAGAAACACGAGAAACAACGAACTTGTCTACAAAGTTATACTCTCTGCCCACTTCACTGAAGAAAAAGTAGATTTTCTCCTCATGTGGAATGAACTTTGAACTGATGAAGGTTGGATCTACAGGAAAGAGGATACAAAAGGTCAATGTATGAAAATGTACAGAGAAAATATTCTTCTTCAAAGTTAAATGTTCTCAATAAGGCACAATTTTAAAACACTTCTGAAAAATAAATTAATGTTATACTTTTGTTTCATCTTTTCCAATGAGTAAACCAGCAGCAGCTTAAGAGATGGAGAAAGTTAGAGAACAATTCCAGCAGAAACTCTAATTCTGACAACACTCAATATATTTACTGCAAAGAGGAAAACAGAAGATTCAAAATTCAACTAATATCATGCTCAGATTCTCTCACTGCAAAGAACCTCATAAACGCATCTAAGACTCATAAAATATTCTCACTGCCTACATAAATCACATGAGATAGAACAACGTTCATGCTCAATAGCACATAATAATGATTTCAATCAGTCATGTTTTGAATCCTAATAGAGCGTTTATTATGAACCTCATGAAACTGACAGAGAAAAACAGTTTGGACAGAAAAAGTCATAATCCCAAACATAAACATGTTATCAGATTGTGTTATTTAAGCCCATCAATCAGAGTTTCTCTAATGACTCAATAGGAACACCAGGATGCAGCTGCTTGTTTTCTCTGGTCATTGTAGAACACAGAAGTTCCACTACCAAAGGAAAGAAACGCTAAGTAGTGATAGCAGGTCAAGTAAATGGAAAAAAGATTTCTGCCCCAAAAAAGATCCCAAAGAAATGGTGAAGAATATTAGTCATCTTCTTCCATGACTTCTAAATATTAGCATGAGCACTGGCCACAGAAATCCTCATATCAGAAGTCTACCCCATAGCCGTCACATACACACAGTCAGAGGGGATCCATATTGGCAAAAGGTAGCAAAACGCTAAACATGCTGTTAGTGTAAGTTGGCTTTAGACTCAGCACTTAACAACAAAGCAGAGTCCTGGAAGGTGGAGCCAAAGTGTATTTACTTATCAGTGAGCCTGAGTACAACTGCATTACTTTGAAATGTGTCAGGATGAGAGTCAGTGCACACACCCTCCAGCCATCCTAATGTGTCATCCAATTTAAGGTCCACCCGGCTGCTCTCACTGAGGTGTCGGGAGATGACTGGTCGGTTCCCTCTGTAGTCTGCCACAGTGCCAGTGTAAAGCTCTCCATCTGAGTAGCACAGACAACACACAGCAGCCAGCACAAGATTCTTTATTATGTTATGCTTTTCTTACAGGATGGACTATTTTTGCATCAGTCACTGAGAAAAGACTCATTTTCCTGCAGCATGGTTCCATTGACTTTAGAATTTCTCTAATTTTGGAAAGCAGTCAACTTTTCTATATCAAAGTGTGTCAGCTAAAAGCTGCTGATTTCTTTTCATTTCAGAGGCAGCTTCTGTATCAATGTCAACAAAACTGAGAAATTGATTTTCTCTGCGTCTTTCAGCAAAATATGTTCTTAATTTCCTAGTAAAATAAAAAGAAGATATGATTTAACTGATGTCTTTAACTTAGTGTGTTGTGTTCCAACGACTGTAAAGTAAGATAAAAACAGTAGATGATAGGCTGGATTTCTTTGTTAAATGTGTTCATTTCTTGAGCTCTGAATAAAGAAAAAGGAGAGAGTGAACACTAAAGCTTAAACAATAAAACCTCCAACACACACACATCTTTAGAAGGTGAGTAGAGTCTGCTCTCTTTAGTAGGGAACATAAAAATGACTGATAGATTTCATGTTAAATGTCTAAGAGTGAAGCAGTCGCAGTAGAGGCAGCATTGTCTTACCCACAATGATAGCAGTGTTGCGCTGGTAGGGGTCATAAGGGCAGCGACCTCTCCCTTCATCAGTGTTGAGGCTCATTGCGAGGGTCTCTGAGTTCTGGTCAGAAAAGTCAAAAGTCATCGGCTAAAGGATTTTAAGAAATCTAAAAGACATCAAGGTGTGATGATATTGCACATGGACATCTTTCCTTAATTAAAACTATTGTGAAAAAGTCACTGATCTCCAAAAGCAAAACTCATGCATTAGAATGGACTTATTCTATATAGAGTGAAATAGTTCAAACATATTCATGTAATTTTGATAACTATGGCTGACCTGGAATATGAAAACACAAAATTCAGTGTATCAGAAAACTGAATATTATGAAAATGTCAACATTCTAGACTCATTGTGTTACACCCTGATTAGCCAAACATCTGAAAACAGCTGCAAAGGTTTATCCTAACTTAATAAAATGAAGTGATGTCACAGCAGAGATATGCCAGCATAAAAAACTTACGATATATGCGCAGCGTGGACTAAAGGCGAATGTTCCACACGCGTACATGTGAGTGCTGTTTAAGAACTGCAGAACTCGGATGAAATTGGGACAGTCCGCCTTAAAAACCCAAACAGAAAAGTTAGAGTTGAGATGATTCCGTAAAACCAGTTTCCCACTGATAACTAACCCACCAGTCAGAACCTGATGAGAACTCCACAAAGCCTACAGCTCCACACAGAGATATCCGTTACTACAGCGATGGTCAAATGGCGCTAGTCGATTGGGTGCCATGAGCACAAACGCTTTGTGGAACAAATCAAAACAGTAAAGAGCATATGCAGTGAAAATATAAACCCTGTATGCAGGTTGATGAACCTGGATGATTTTCTTTAGCTGTAGATTTTAAATGACAGTGAAAATAGTCAACTGAAGTCACTACAGTAGACTATGATGGGATGACACTTTCAGAGTGAAATGTCAGAATGAAAACATGAAGAGAATTTTATTTTCTCAAGCAAATCTGTTACATTTATATCTATTAACATGCTTCACGCATTTTTATTTTAAATATCTCACTATTATGATTTCTAAAATTATGATGATATTTTATGTCCCTAATTTTTCGGAATGGAGAGAATGATATGAACTATCTCACCACTGTCACTGTAATCATTTAAATATGTTTTTAATCATTGAAACCTTGGGGTTAAATGATCTGGCTGGAAAACTTAAAGTTATTTAGTCCACACCGGAATTTGGTGCATAACTGCAAATCAACACTTGCCATTTTCTTGCCCTTCATGGAACACTCTTCTAGGTCTTTTTCTGAAGGGCTCCAGTCCAGCTACAAAAAACAACAGATTCAATATGAGTGTAATATCCATATAGACCACCAGAGGGTACAACAGGCAACATTTATTATGTCACTGCTGATTTAGGAAAAAGGAAAAAGGCTGCTTCCATGATCCTATAATGCAAGAGTAACAAACATTTCAGTAAAGAAAACATCAATTTTCATAAATTCTCAGAAGCAAATCAGAGTGAAAATAGAAAACCCAAAGAACAGAACCTGAAGCATCTCAGACGATCCTAAACTGTCCAGAACCTTTGGTACCAAACAGCCCAGTGTTTAGTTTCTGCACTGAACTGATGATGATGACTGAGTCAGACTACCAGAGGCTTCAGCTTCTGGAGAATGTATGGCCTCTAATCACCACTGAACTGTTGTTCTTTATATGCTGTGGCATTACATGACATAGTGATGTTAGTGTCCAGTATTTGGCATTGTCACATTGCAAACAGCTCAGCCTTTGGTTCACTGTGTTGCCATGTACTGCCGTGGGACTTTGCACAGTGGAATTGTGACTTCCAAAGGAAACATAACGTGGGGCTCATCCTGTTTTACTGGATGGAACGTAATTAATTCATTTAATGAAACCACTAAAAGGTCCATTAAATTTATCTACATCAGTGCCGTCCAAACTTTTTGTCACATGGACCAAAATCGTCAAGTTAAAAGTACTCACTGGACAAGAGAATGTTTAAAACCACTAAAGATTTACTGTATTTTTTATTTCGATGCTCAACGATAAACAAATCATACAATAATTCTAAAGAAGTGATCTTGTTTGTCGGAAAGGGAAGTTTAAATTATTGTAGAACTTTGAGTTATTCACATTATTAAAAGAAATAAATCCTGCTTGTAAATTATTTTGGACTCAGATGAAAAAAATATTCACCCTGTTTTCAGCAATAAGACCAGGATCTGGGTCACTCTCTTTATTAAGTCAGGTTTAACAAATTAACTCAAAGCAGATTTGGGCTCTCTAAAGTCTAAGTAGAAGTCAGTTGATAATTGTCATCCTATTTACCATCAAATTAAACAGAAAGCATGGTTGTTAAAAACAAATACTTTGTGTTGTACTTAATGAATTCGTTAAAATGGAATTTGTCAGTCTTAATTAAAGAAAATAAATTTTCTTTAATTAATTAAAGAAAAGAAAAGTCTGCATCTGCATCAACTACCTGTTTTGGAGGGCCACACATAATCAGTGAAGAGGCCGCAAATGGCCCCTAGACCGCACTTTAGACACTCCTGATCTAAATGCTCAGATATAGTTATCTCTCAACTTTCTGAAATCCTGGAGAAAAAAAAACAAAGCAAAATTGTTTTTATGTTTCATGGCCCAGTCAGTGGTGTTTGGGATAACTATAAACACCTCAGTTCAGTTTTTTTTTGTTTTTTCACAGGGGATGTAAATGAAAACCATCTCAGCTTTCAAAACTGACATTTCTCTCATTTCCTGCAGAACTGGGCTCTTTACTTCTCACTTCAGTTAGAGTTTCATACGGACAGAGTGAAACTTTCCAGCCTCAGTTTCACTTTTCTACATCAAAACTAGTGGCAGTAATAAGTTCCTACAACGGTCAGCAGACAGACAGGGATAATCTTATTTAATTTAATTTATATTTTACCAGGATAAAAAATAATTGAGATTATAAATCTCTTTTCCAGAGAGTTCTGGCCAAGAGGCAGCCATAAATACAACACAAAAAACACACAGAAAATGTTAGGCTATAAAAAACAAGTTCATCATTACATCGGGTTCAAGAACTTTCAGTTGATTCCCTCACCTTGCTCCTCAGGAGGACAGTGTCTTTATGACCAACATCCAGCGCTAACACAGCATCACGAGCTCCTACATACAGCTTTTCTCCATCCGCACTGAGAAGCAGGGTTGTGGTGTTACTGAGGTCATGGCTGCTGAAGCAGGTGAGACGTCTACCTGGGCTACCTGTTATTTAACACACAGCAATACATCTCAGTTAAGAACAGAATAAAAGAGCTAAAGGCGTAAACATATGGGGCCTCTTACTGGACAGGAGACCAAACAAAACCTTACATGATGTTGAAGTTTATCATGTCAGAGAAGTCAGAAAAGCATCAACAGGATGAGAAAGGACTAAAAATGATGGATGCAAAGTTACTGAGCAATAAATCACCAGCTTGGTATGCAGGGAAACTTTTTACAATGGAACCTTAGCTGGTTTTCTGCACAGTATACTGAATGAATCCTCATCGCAATGTAAGTGTCACTAAGCACTGTTTTGGAACAACATTTGGTAGACTGCTACATTTTATGTTCATGCATTTATGCTCTGCATCTCAGTGATATACTTGGCCAGTTAGATGGACAAACTGCCTTCAATGTCCAGACCTGATGGACATTGCTGGTGGCAGTGACACAAAAGCTCAGAGTGGTATACATTGTGTGATTATAAAGAAAGAAAGAAAAAAAAAGGAATATTGTAATCATCATCACAGTTTCCAGCAGTAATAACAGAAATGCATGTCTTCCTGATGTTATACAGACTCGCCTCCAGAAAAAAACTACATGTTTTTATATTTTGCATACATTTTGAGTTCTGTATTCTGTCACATTATTTCAACCCTAATACTGTAACTAGTTTACTGCATTCTATCATAATTCCAATGATTTCCATTTTCTGAAAGCGTTGATAGGCTTCAGTTATATACTTCTTCTCAAATAGATTTTATAACTAAAATGATCTTTTAAAAGGGGCAGTGTTATGTATTTTCCAGACATATAGTGGCATTTTATAGCCCAATCAAGTAATTATATTAACTTCAATTGTTATACATATGCTGTATATGTAAAATATGAATTAAAATAAAATTGACTTTGTAATTTAACACCTTAAAATTGGGCTCTTGTCTCTTTAAAAACGCAGACTGTTTCTGAAACTCTGCCATCAGGAAGTCGTCACAGCATTGTTCCTCCATTAACACCTTAATGTGTTTACCAGCACTGCACAGAGAAGTAGCTTGTATACTGAGCAGTTCAACCAGGTTTTTGCTAATTGGTCACCCCAGGCATTTGCACAGCTGATTGGTTGCCATGGGAGATTCAACAATTTCTCAAACATGCATTAAAGAATCAAGGCAACACATCATTTTGTAGAGGGAATAACTTTATAACATGACGCAAAGCTTAAAAAAGTCATTTTAACATAATACTGCCCCTCTAACCTGTTAGTGCCTAACATTGCTTCTCTTAATCTCAGAGCCTCTGTTAGGTTCTTCACTTCACTTAGAGGCACAGTGCTTCATTCCTGATGGTGAAGGGTAAAGCATTCGCTATCTTCCAGTATCAGACCATCAATCATGTGGAAGACAAAGACGAGGCTTCACTCACCCACTGGGAAGGAGACTCTGGGAGTCAGCCTGGTCAGGCATGGGTTCAGCAAAGCCAGCAGGGTTACAGTGAGACGCAGCAGGCGGTGACTGTCCATTGGCTCTGATGACATGGACAGTCAGAAGGCGAGCACTGGGTTAGATGACCATCACACCCTCAGAGTCTCAGCAGGGAGGAATTGAAGCTATACTGGAATTTCAAACCATCTTCAGACCTGCAACAGAATCAGAGACACATCACATAATTTGCTGCCATGTTCACTAAATAGTCACTGTTTATTATAGTGTTTAAAGTGATGTTCAAAATTTTCTTATCAAGAACAGAAATTATGTATATTTTTTGTTTTTCCTTTTCCTTATACAATCGTTTCTTCTTCTTAACATGACTCCTTTTCTATTACTTTTTCTTATGCATTTCTGCCTCATTTTGTAAATGAGGAGGGTGGATAGATAGAGGCCTAGAAAAGGAACCAGAAGCTGCTGTCCTGGGTCATTTTCTGTGTTTCCCATAATGAAGCATAATGATGAACCAACACTGAAATGGTAAGCTGTTTCTCTGTCTTTCCAAAACCATGTTATCACTTATTTGGCTTTAACAAATTATGATTCTAACTCGGTTTAAATGATCATTCAAGATGATTCCTCCTAAAACAGAGTCCAGGGTAACATCTGAAATGCCATGTTAATCTAACTGATTAAATATGCGTGTAGTTGGAAAACAAACAGCAGCACCAGCTTGCTTTGCAACGTCTGGGCAACTGTGGTGCAACAGGACTCTTTCTTTGTTTCTTGTGTGATAATAAAAATGAAGGTTTCTCACAATCTACACAGTATTTATGTTAAAATTTTGCCCTTGTTTTCTTTTCGTGTGACGACTTTACTTTGATTGCCTGGCTCACTACGCTGCTGTTGCACAGAAATTTCCCCAAGTTTCAATAAAGGATGTTTCTATTCTATTTTGAACACATGTTGGGGTGTCTGGTCAGAGCTGGCCGGAGTGCCCCCTAGCGAATGTTTTAGATAACACTTGTGTGGCACAAACTGTTTTCTGTAAACTTGTCCAGCGTTAGAAGCAGTGAGCACAGAGATTTATAGTTGTGTGTTTCTATAAAGTGTGTTAAGCTGCTAAAACACCTGAGTTCAGATTATCACTCTGTTGATTCACAGTCTGAAGGCCTGAAGCGCAAAGTGCTGACTTTAAACTTCACACCAACAACAGTCACTTATCTGCTCATGTTATTCCGTGTGGTTTCTGTAACTTTATTATTATTATTATTATTATTATTATTATTATTATTATTATTGCAAAACAACGCTCTCACATTCTGTATATTTCAGTAGCCGACGCACAGACACAGTTAGTTCAGCCTGGTCTTACTGTGGCTCTTCTCCATCGCAGCCTTCCTTTCCTTCTCATGTGACCGCTGTTGTCTGGCTGATCCTCCGCGGTAGACCTGCAGCCATAAGCAAACCGCAGAGCGGTTCTACTGATCAATCTGCCCGAAACTGCCGACGGTGAGCATAAAGCATTTGCAGTTGCTGATAGCTACGACAGCAGCTGGGAAACCGGATGTTGTTCAGAACGTGCAGCAGAAGGAGGACGGAATCAAGACCGCTGCTATTGGATGTTCAGCTGCGTTTTTTCTACAAATCCAAACATTTCATTTGTGATACAGAACGAATTATTCAATTCAGTTCAGTTTACTTACACAGCGCCAACTTACAACAAATGTCATTTCAATGCACTTCATAAAAATAATTTCAATTCATTCCAACTGATTCTAGTTATCAGTCAGTACAGTGTGCACAATTAATTATTAAAAGTTGATTAAGTGTCATACTACATCGAGTTTATCTATCTATCTATCTATCTATCTATCTATCTATCTATCTATCTATCTATCTATCTATCTATCTATCTATCTATCTATCTATCTATCTATCTATCTATCTATCTATCTATCTATCTATCTATCTATCTATCTATCTATCTATCTATCTATCTATCTATCTATCTCAGGGATGTGGCAATACCTGAAAGACGAGACAGACAGGACGGAATTACTTTCAAGAAAATTTCACAGATCAAATTAATGCTTCAAAAAGTTATTGATTTTGTACAGTTTGACAAGGGATTTAAAGCAAAACTTTATATTTTGCCCTTTGGCAGAACATTCTAAGAAACCTCTGCAGTAATACTAGAAAAAACTGTTGCAGACACAAAACAGACTTTTTTTTCTCTTGCCCTCGACCTCTCTCTCCTCCTTCATCTCGGTGTGATGTCTGACATCATGCTATTCTCACT
Organism: Xiphophorus hellerii; assembly: GCF_003331165.1. Lineage (NCBI taxonomy): Eukaryota > Metazoa > Chordata > Actinopteri > Cyprinodontiformes > Poeciliidae > Xiphophorus > Xiphophorus hellerii. The sequence goes on from NC_045684.1 coordinate 26,258,555, forward strand.
GCAGTCCAGAGTCACAGCTGTGCGCGGAATGGGCCACTAAACCAAGAGGTTGAGCAAGGTAATAAATTATTGTCTCACAAACAGTAACAAATAGCTACAGACTTATAATAGACAGTTTTTTGCTTGTTATTTTGCTGGCTATTATCTATCTCTCTTCATGTAAGGTACAAAACGAGCCTTCCTGGGGTTCTTCAGAGAGAGTTTAGTGTTGAAGAAGGATATAAATCACATTCATTTTTTTTCTTAAAGGCATGTACCAAAAAAGGAAGAGAAAGCAAAGAAACCAGCTGAAACCTGTTGGTAACCAGGAAGTATTTCTGCCACTATGTGCAGTAAGCTAAGATGTTTTATTACCAAAGCATTGCACAGAGGTAAAAAAAAAGACACCTTCATAAAAAAATTATTACTGATGGAAAAATTGTCATGAGCTCTAAATGTTTGTGGTGTTTGGTTTTCATTGTTTGCATATTAATTATTTATGGTCCTTGATTATAGACTTAGTGTTGAACGTCTTGTGCTCTATTTGTTGAATATTTTGGTTTAGACTTAATATCAAATTTATTTATGCATAATGCACATTTCCAACAGCTTGAACTGCAGAAAGGCTTCACAAAGTAAATGCAACCAAGGATAAATGAAACACACAACAGTGGTCAAATCAAATAAAAGCTGGAAAAAGAGCTGATGTTTTTGGCTCACTGATGGTTTTTCCTAATGTGCTTTTCCCAATTTTTATTTTATCTTTTTGCGAGTTCTGTAAGTCTTCTGTTGTTTATTATTAAACTCTAGAACAAACTTAGAATCCAGAAAAAATTCTTCCAGTACAGGAACATTTAGTTTTTGTTATTTCTTAGAAACTGTGGAGTACTCATTACTTTTACAAATTTAGAGCACACTTAGAAAGTCCAGAGATTACTTATACTTATCTAGCATCCCAGAAGTCCAGAAGATACTTACTTACACTGATTCAGCAACCCAGAACAGGGATTAGAACTTGGAACCCAGAAAAACTAGCTTAGCAACTACTTTTTATACTCCTACTCTTCCAAACCAGAAAAGGACTTAGACCAGAGGATACTTACTTATATTTATCTAGCAACCCTGAATAGGAGTATCTAGTGTATTTACTTTGGATCAACATTATTAGCTTTTTCTTCTTTTGCTCTTTCTTTTGGTTTGTTATTTTGTTTGTATTTCCTTTTAATTCATGTAAAACACTTTGTACTGCCTTGTTGCTGAAAATGTGCTATACAAATAAAATTACCTTTACTTTTACCTAATCACCACAGGGCCGAATACCACACTAATGGCTATGGCTACAACTGATTTCTAAACCTATGAACTCAGTGAACTCCATTGCAGCCACAATCTAGAAGAATAAAAATCAGCAGTAATCAAAGACCAATCAAAATATTCCACAAATTCTGAGTTAGAGCTCTTCAGAAAGACATGGAAATCAAGAAGTATATTTTTGTACACTTTTCTATGCACTCTAGTGCACATAACTCCACTGCTGAATGAAAAAGAATGTTCAAACTTATGAAATAATGGGAGAATTTGTTCTGGTCAGATGACTCATTAAACACATCATATTTGGAAGGATGGTTCTACACAGTTCCTTAAAATCACAAAAGTTCCAGGTGGGAACCTCATTGTTTGGACTCTCTAAGGAAGGATGAGGAAAGAGTTGAGATCTTGTTATCCATTACCACAGTGGTACCCAGTCCTGGTCCTCAGGGTACACTGTTTGACACGTTTTACATATGTTTCCCGTTCAGCATGACTGATTTAAATGGTTGTATCACCTCCTCAGTATGCTGTTAATTCTCTATTAATTTAAACCAGGTGTACAGCAGCAGGAAAACACCTTAAACCTTTGGGACAGTGGGCCCTGAAGATGAAGACCATGGTGAGGGACTTCTGTGACAACTGAAGATTTAGCAACCTGTCAAAGTCTAATTGCTAAACTAACATAATTTCAGTTGGAAAGATGTTCATTTCCTTTCTTACCAAACCAGGCTAAGGTGACAAACCCAGGGCCTTCCTGCTGCAAGGCATCATGCGTCACCATGCAGGCCAATCTGACGAACTTTAAAATAAATACCTTCAATGGTTGTCTGACTCTCATAAGTAACATCTAGAGGCATGACATTGTTACGAGATTGCAATCCCTGATTGCAATCTCATATTTTGTGCAGTTATCCAATTATATATGGGATTTAAGCATTTATAAGGTAAATACTCTGATTACATATATACCACTTTTATAGTTATAGAAAGCAGTGAAAGCACTTTACAGTAGAGTCACATTCACCTCGTCACACTCACACATTCATTAACTGACAATATTGGTAGGCAACTTTTGGTATGCTCAGAGGTGGAAAGAGTACAAAAATAATGCACTCAAGTTAAAGTACAGTTAAATTGATAAGATTTTACTTAAATACAAGTAAAATTACCAGTGTAGATTGATACTCAAATAACAGTAAAAAGTACCTAATTAAAACTGACTTTTAAAATCCCACCTAACAGTTTTAAATAACTGACTCTAAACTAAGAACCTGATCCTCTGTTTTCAGCTTCAGCCAATACAAATTATAATCACAAGTAATCAGATAAAAAGTACATACAAATTGTACTTGATTACAGTGATGAAAGTAAGTGGTTATTTCCATCCCTGGGGCCCCTAGGGGCACATCAACATGTGAGAGGAGGAAACTGGCATCAATCAGTAGGTGTGTGGATATGAGACAATTTCTTCACAGCTACTAAATAGGAGTTAGTTACAGATGGTGATGGGTGATAATGAATGTCTCAGTGTGAATCAACCAAGGAGTGAAAACAAAGTCCCAAAAAACAAAAACATAATATTTCTATGAGATCCATTTCCATTGTCAGCAACAGATATTGCTTTTACTATTAATATTAGTTTAAGTAATGTAAGGTTGATATTAAAATAATGTGGGCGAATACTGTGGGGTGACAACATGGAACAATAAGGAACAAAGTAAAGCAGGACTCGACATGACAGATTTTTGCAGTGATACCTCAGAGTGAGAAGCTGCTGGGTCTCAAACCTGCTCAGGACCTTTCTCTGCTTCCATGTTCTCTCTGTGCATGTTTGATTTGGAAACCTTCCACAGCCTAAAACTGTGCATGTTAATTAGCACTCTAAATCTCCCTAAGTGTAAGTGTGTACTAACCAACCCCCAACATACTGAAAACCCTGGCAGGATTAAGTGGTTGAACTTGGATGAAATTAAAGTGTGAGAAACTCTTAAAATAATTACAGTCCAACAGATGACTCAGTCAACTGTTTATGGCTCTTGACTACAGCTGCCACTTTCTCTTCCTATAAGGCTCTTTTGTTATTTGAGGAAGCACATCTTGTCAAAGAATGTTCTCACCTTTTACCTGTCAGGATAGCAACGTGTCGGAACCCTTTACCACCAGTGCAAATCAAGTCATGTCTAATGACAGTGGTTTGCATGAATTGTAAGTCTCTGTAAGTATCTTATTCTCATCTAAAAGAAAGACATTGAGGAAACCCAGTTAACTCTGTTTTAATTTAAATATTTACATTTTTGTTAAAGTTCCATCAAAAGTAGCCTGACATGAGGAGGGTTAGGAGGGCTTTACTTAGAAATAGAAAGCTTGGCAAAAGTATTGTAATGAAAATAAGGATCATTTTATTAAGAAAAAGCTAAAGTTTTCTTTTCTGTATGTCTTTGAGACCAGCATGTCAATAAACATCTAATGTATGCTGGCATACAACTGAAAATCACAAACTGAAAAAAACCCCAACAACAAACCAGAGACCTAGAATGAGCACCTACTAGGTACTGTTAGTTCCATTACATGTTACGATGTTTTTAAATTGGTCCCAAACTGAAAGTGTGTGTACCTTGTGTTGAGTAGCTTGTTTCATGCAGTTGTCTGAAAAATTATTAATCTGACTTCCTCCACACAATCTCTCTGCAGTTTCTTTAAATTTTCACCTCTTCCATTTTCTCCACACACAAATGAGCTGTTCTAATGAAGCTGGTGAAACCATTCTGCACAGCTCTGTTGGTGTTCTACTTACAAAAGGTCTTTGTTGGAAGACAGTACCTTCTTGGTTCTTTTCAAAGGTAACTCCACTTCTCCATTCAACTTCATCCCAATGTCAAGGTATCACTTTCACCTGCCATGGCTCCCAGTTACACCATGGAATTCCAGAATAGGGTCCAAATGTAGGTTCACACAGCAGTATGAGGAAAGAACAGCTGCAGGGAATAAAGCTTTGAGGGGTTTTACAGTGAGTGCGGTGAGGAATGGAGTGTGTAAGATGGCTAATAAGGAGAAAAGAAGCTTGGAGAGGATTAGCAGTGACCTGGAAACAGCCTTGTGGTTACAGGCTGTGTCCCTTCTAGTGTCAAACATGAAAATGCTGACACATGGTTGACATTGAGCAAAAATATGAGTCCCTCCATGGTGTCCCTGAAAGACCGCTGACTAGAAAAACAAAACCGTGTCATAAAAATTGTTCAAAGAATCAAGGGTCATAATAACTTTAAAAATTCATCCATCTTTTGCATTTATCTGCTTATTCTTGCAAGATGGCAGGGTGCTGGTACTGGGAACACTGGACTGGAACTGGGAGGCTCAATGTCTCTATCAGTCACTGGACAGGTTGCCAGTTTGTGACAGTTTGTAACCCTATTCAAACCTAGGGCAATTCAAAGTCACCAACAGCAACCATAGGTTGCATCAGGGTGAAAGGACAATAACAACATCCCTAGGAGGCTCCATGCACAATGACTTCAGGCTGGCATTCGAAGCCAGTAAGAAACCAGTAGCATCAGTCACTGTGGAACCAAACAATTCACCTAAATATTCCAAATTTATTTTGAAATCTTTGGTGCATCTTTGGTGCTCTGTATGTGCAAATTTCTAGTGACCCATGTTCACTAAAAACATGGGTCACTAGAAATTTCTTTCCCTGACCCAAGGTCAGGGAAACAGTGCTTGATCTTTGAGGGTCCAGTTGTTGATAGTGAGACATAAAGTGTGTGTGGAGAAGATTTCTTTGAGCTAACTGTGTTCATTAATTGTTAAGCACATAGATTGTCCAACAAAAAAATAATTTAATGAAATGGTGGAATCCAATGCATCACTTTCTCTGCACATAAATTATTATACTCATAACTTCTTAAAACCATCAGATAGAGTTTAATGAGATAGTAACAGACAATCAGCCAGTTATATTTCATCATTGTAGATTACAAATTTTCTCAAACCTCATATTCATAATTGCAAGATCAAAAGCAAATAGTAAGTAACAAATTAACTGTGAAATAGAGCCATGGGGTAATACTGAAGCAAAATAGGCAGCTTTTTTACATTAACTGATGAACAGCCACCTGGTCATTTACATTCCTATCTAACCAAATTTGCACTGAGATGTGACCAGTAGCTTCTCTGTCTTATGAATTCATTTTGACTGTTTGACCGGCTTTGCTGCACATTTTGCTAGCACCATGATGAAACTCTATGGATTTTGTGCTGTTATTGTTCTGCTGTCTTTGGCTAAGGGGTGGAGTGCTGGTAGGATTCTTTTTTACTTTCTGAATAAACAAAGTGTGGATTTGTTTTGACTTTTCATATCTGCTTTTGTTTGGATCATTTGATAAAATCTTTTAGAAAATGTAGACTTTACAAACATAAGAGTAATCAATAACAAAATGACTTCACGAGGAAACTTTAGATCCATTCACATTTAAATGTAAATGGATGTCATTTTTGGAATCATGCCATACTTTCACCTTTCAGTGTTAGTTGATTAGTTCAAACGCTCTGGACATGTTCGAAGAAGAATGCTGAAAATAGTATACTTAGCACTGAACTCAATTAATTTTTTCTTAATTTCTACAGTCTACCCAGACACTTACTCTATTATGTTAGCAGTACATGCTTAACCCTGACCCTGAACTCAATTGAAACCTTAACCAATGCCTGATCCAGAAACAGTGCTTCTTCTTTCAGGGCCCAGTCATTGGGTCTTGAAATACTACGCTGCGTCTTCCCAAAATAGTATTTGTTGGAAAAATGGGGCTTTCAGTATATCAAATACAAGGCCACACCAACGCATATCACACACATGTGCTCAAAAGAATGATTTATGAAGGCATATGAACAGCTTATTCTTCAATGCAGGAAGTTCTAAAACCTCTGGGCAGAATTACAAGCATGTTTTTGCCATGCACTATAACCACAACACTGTGTTAAAGTTAAATAAGAGGTCAGCTACTCATTGCACTCTATGAGATTTCCAATGTAGAGTTTGTCCTTCACAAAAGAAATAGATGATCTCAGTCCTTAAATGATATTCTTAAAAAGCCTCACAGACTCACAGCAGAAGTTGGTCCTAATCTATCACAAACTGATTCAAAACAGCTTTAATTCTCTTTTAAAAATATAAAAGAACAGAACAGCAGTCTAAAGTGCTTTCACTGAAGCTTTATGTTACCTAACAAAACAATTTCTACTATAAGGAATTTGAACAAGTTGACTATAAAAAAAAAATCTCTTTGACTTAACATTACACCAATTACCCAAACATGGAAACAGCCAAATGATTTCCACTCACAGATGACTAAGCAGTCTCCTCTTTGGATAGTCCAAACAATCTAGGGTGACCAGCAACTGCTATTTAAGTTTGACAAAATGAGGACCTCTGGCGTTCCTGAGCAGAACTGCACATTCAAAATGGTGTCTGAAAACGTGGAGTGATTAAGTGTTTTAGCTCTAACCATGATTGATATGCAAATATTAAATATCTGAAAGTAAAACAGAAGATGTGATTATGGTTTTCTTTAACTTGATGTAGCAGATCATTTTGAGCAGAAATAAAGGTTTTTCTTCCCTACAAATACCCTTGATGTGAACACCATGTTCTTTCACATTTAACTTCAGCTGGGTTTTGTTTCATTTTCCTTTTCTGACATCCTTTTACCATGAACTGAAAAATAAGATACTCTACTACACATCTAAATGTATAATTTCAGATTGGAAACCTGAGAGAACACACCCAAGCTTCATCCCCCGAGACAGGTAAGCTATGATACAGCGCTGGTCTTTTTTAATTTAAATCTGGCAATATCTGGTAAAACAATGGCACTGTTTAAAAATGTAACAGCAAATTGCTATGTAAATGAGAATAAAGAAGAATATATTTCAAATATAAAACATTTTGCAGAATATATGGATTTTATGAACTAAAATGTTTGCGTCAAAGTCCAGTCAACATATAACTACAGATTTTATGAATGGACACATAGTAGCTGTCTAACAAATCTCATGTGACCTTTAGGGAAGATGGCCATATTTCCAGCCACCAGACTATCATTATAATGGAGGAAGACCCTGCTGTGATTGAATCAGCTACTTATCTGTTTGAGAGGAATCCATATTCCTCCACTTTGATGAAGTACCACAAGGGGGCACTGCATATACTAAGAGGTGGTCATTTGATTAAAATCAGAAGTTATGATATCGTACTTGTTGGCCATGGTAGAGAGGCTTCCACAGGAGAACTCTACTTGTCTGGTTATGGTGCAGAGGAAGTTGCCAGATTGGTATCCAGCCTGAAGACAGACACCCTAATTGATCTCATTGACACCATCAGCCTAATCAGCTGCAACCTTGGAAATAACCAGAACTTTGCCCTGAAGCTGCTCCAAGGTCTCCGATCTCTGAATGTGGCAGCAAAGCTGCACCTACACAAGACGCTCATATCAGTCTCCTCTGATGGGAGGATAATGAGCGGACGAGGGGGTGTCTGGAGGTCCCATGACTACAGCAGTAGAGTCATTGCTGAACTCAGCCCAACAAGTGACCTGTTGACAAGGCAAACATTTGGCTGTGCAGGTTCAGTATTTTCAAATTATAAAGGAAATATTCTGTTCTATTTTAAAAGTCTAGAGTGGCCAAGATATCCTCAAATGTTCGTCCCAATGGAACTGCGCAAAAAGTACCCTTCTATTAACTGCTTGGAGGGGCTCACTTGGAGTTTGTTCTTTGAGGAAAATGAAAAAAGACGCGCTCCAGATTATATCCCCAACGACCACCTGAAAGCTGTTTGGCTTGAAGTGACAGAAGAGAACAGCATTGTCCTTAAACATATCTCCAACATACAGGACCTTCTTGTGGAGATCCGCTACAGTGCTAGAGAGGAAATGGCTTCAGAACAGTATTATGTTCTAAATGACTGCATTTATAAAATACATGGGAAAAACTTGAGCTCAAGTCTGGTAGGAAAGTTCATGAGGACTGACAATGAAGCTGAAATTGAACTATTTCGTCAGACTTTTGGTGACCAGCAGGGGGAATCTTCCCTGCTGGAACTGCAGCAAGACCTTAAAGCATCCAAATTTACTGACTTCTGCCGCCAGACTTTTCAGTTCCAGCAGTGTACCTACAACTGTGAAAGGTGGGGACGTTACTTCATGGCAGCAGTTTTCTCAGCATCAGTACGCAATTTCCGAACCTTCTCACTTTTTCTGATGAGTGTTATCGGCTGTGAAGTGGGTCACACTCGAGGGACTGACAGTGCCCTGTGCACAGCGTTTGTCGGCGATGACCACCCCATGATTACTGATCAGCCCTGGCCTGACCATTTGAAGCGAGGATTCTACGGTTGCACTATTGACAACTATGAAATGGCACCACAGAACAGACGGATCTGGCTGGATCAAGTTGTTGCAAAGGAAAATTCGCTGTACATTAAATCAAAGCAAATGATGGATGCTGTGAATCACAATGACCATACTGAGTTGGAGATCTTTGGCAAGATTAAAGTCATGAACAAGTATGTGTTTTCATCTTATCTGGAATACTTTCGTGGTACACCTGAAGGCAAGAAACTCAAGAGAGGATGCACTCCCTCGTTCTATGAGAACTAAAATACACAGTTTTAATATGTTAGATTCAATGTGAATGATAACCCACCTAGTGCTAAGATGTCTCCCACGCTCTGCATTAAATAAAAACTTTTGTCATTAAACTTCTGTTATATCTTCCTAATTTGTAAGAGATTAGTTGTTAGCATAAATATGACATGTTTGTCACAGGCTTTGGAATTCTTTTACTGCGGTCTTTAAAGAATAAACACTGGGAATGAAATTTTGTTTTGATCATTTATTGGGTGTAGGTACTTTTGTATTATTAAAATGAATTCTCCTGGTTTCATAAAGACATGAGTGCATTAAAAACATAAAAACCAACAGGAACCACATAAAAGGAAAAGCATGACGGGATGTTCACGAGGAACCAGCAAGGAGTGAAAGTAGGAGAGGTGTGTAAATACTAGATGGAACAATAGCCCTGGGATGATTACCTAACTGGTCGCAGGTGTGATGAGAGAGAGCAGAAGGCAAACTGAGGAGAGAGAGAGAAAGAAAGGAGTGAGGGAGAGCACACAAATGGGAACTAAAAAATGAATCTAACTGTAATAATGAACAACTAAGCAGAAGGAATAACATAAACTAGAAAAGGACAGAAGTAAAACAGAAAGTCTGATCTAATCACTAATGATGGGTAAATGAGGCGTCATGAAGCGTTTCCACCCATAGCAAAACTGTATTGATACTGTGTCGATACTGTGCCACTGAATACTGACACCTGCTGGACATTAAAAATCTCTACAGGCAACATAGTTGAGAGACTGATTTGATGACCTAGTCTACACAATAGTATTTAAGTCATTGTATTTTATTGTATGTTATGTATTGTATTATGTTATATCTTCAGTTAAACTCAAAATATACTTGATATTCTTAGATACAGTCAATAAATAATGTGAACATGTACCATAAAGTGAAAATTTAAGTGAACATGTTTGGAATGAGGATGCTTGTGGACTGGGGTTTTTTTTCTCACAAATTTTCATTTAAAAAAATAAGTTTTCCAACATTTTGAAATTTAGTCTGTTACGCTTTTTTGACACAACTTCTCCTGCTGTAGAAAAAATTAAGTAAACAATACATTTATATGAAATAATTTATAAAAAGCAACTGAGTAATTTGTAGAATGGCTGTATACCTGAGTTTATGCTAGGTATATCTGGGACTTCATTCTGATGCCTGGCCTTATAATGCCTCAGCATTGAGGATGCGGATTTATTTAAATAAGACAGATCAAGATCAAGAATTCTTTTGGCAAATGCATCCCGTTGACAGATTCGCTTTCTTATAAAGACAGTTTGGTGCATCAGTGTCATTTCAAAACAGTTCCTGTATCGGTCATGTGACTTGCTGAAAGCAATACGAGCACCGACACGGGGTTTGTCTCTGGGCTTGACGCATGCGCCGACGCATCGGCGCATGCGTCTACTACACTACTAATCACAATAAGAACGGATATTTAAAAAAATCAGAACTAAGAACCCAGAAAACCCAAAACAAGCCAGGATCCTGACACTCGGTGCACTTTGGTTGCACCCAGTAACTGTAGTAGGCTAGACACTCACTTTCTCTGCTGGGGATAAAACTCCTCGTTGTAGTTCAGTGGAAAGCTTTAGAAATAGCTTCATAATGACTTATAGATTGATACATAGAAATTACTTTGTTTTTTTGCCTTGCAGCTGTCTTTAAGTTTCTTGAGACTGTGGAATGAGAAGCTGATTTCTCAGGAACCACAAATATATGGCAGGAACCACAAATATGGAAATTTGATAGCTGGGCCCACTACCAGCTACTCTGCTGGAGGAAGCAGAACTCAAGTCACATATTCATGAAACAGAGAAACTCTGGTGGGGAATGGTAGTGCAGGGTCAAAGGTCAGCCCTGTGTCTGTTGTGCAGAGACGGCCCAGTAAAGTGTCCAGGGTGGAACAGCAAGCAGAGGCTGAAGAAAGCCGACTGAAGGCAGGAGAAACTAACTCTATTGGTGAGGTACAGAATGCAAAGAGGAACCTAACGTATTAGATACATTATTCTGCTTGTTCACATTGCTTGCCAGATAAGTTTCTCTATTAAAATTTGGTGAAATTCTAGCACATGAAGAAAATTTCAGCTGGTAACAGGCAAACGAAAACATTGAAGTATATATATATATATATATAAGTATATATATTAAAAATATCTGGTACAATTTTTGCTCTTATTTTGTAACACATTGCTCATGATATGGAATTGAAACTGCTATGGTGGAATGCCCCTGGCACCCAGTCAGCAGGATGGGGTGTGGCCACAGAGAGGGCCTTTGCTGCTTTCATTGTTCTACCACAAGAATTTTAACCCCACCTTGGTTTTTTCAAAACCCAGATTTCAGACTCTAACATCAGTCTGGTTAACTCACTCTGCAACTTACTGAACATATGTCATATATATTGATTGAAGAACTCTGGTATTTGTACAACAAGTTTTATAACTATTAGAAATGCCTGTTCATTCTAAATCTAATGAAGTATAGAGTGTGAATTTACTGGTCGGGCAGCAGAGAATTCCCAAAAAATAGATTTTATACAGGTGAATGAAAAGTCAATTCATAAGAAGTTGAACTAAAATGTTTTTATTTTTAAACAAAGAAGGGTTTCAATTTGTGTGGTTAGATATGTTAACATTTATGATAAAACAATGTAACAATACACATATAATTTTCAGATTTTTTTATTGTTATGCTATGTTAACTTAAAAAAATGACATCGTTGTGTCATCTGTCAATGTTAATCTTGATCATGATGGGCCAGCTGGCAGATGCACATGTTTTTTCTTCAGATTGTTCACCTCCAGCAGACGAACAGCATAAAAATCTGGGATTAATAAAATATAGTTTAATTAAGTATACTTTCCAGTTGTATTTTATCTAAAAAAATGTGATTTCATGACAGTGACGGGGAATGATAATTACAACATGATTACATGATTTTATAACTAACCCCTTCCTTGATCAGGGCTGGAAACCATTTGTTGTGGTGGAAATAATATTGGACATTTGTTATATTGCTTAAAATGTAAGTATGAGAGATAGATCCATTTTTGAACTTCAGACTGAAAGCTTGCTGACGAGCTGAAAGCCTGCCCTTCACAGGAGGATGCAGTTGCAAGATGAACCCGCCTGGCTGAGGACATTATGCTGGCTGGAGGCGACTGACTCAATTAAGCTCCAGAAGTGTTTGAAAGAGATGCCCTCGCCATCTCCTACACCCATCTTCCGCAGAATCTCTCCCAGTCCCTGTTCTGTGTTGACCCCCTGTATGAACAGAACAAAATGAAGATTTCATTATTAAGCCATCAATCAGATTTGCAGCATAAAAGCAAACTCCAGTATGCTTTTTCTTCAGCAGTGGAGTCTTATGGAGTGAGTGTGAAGAGCAGGCAGCTGAGTTTGCTGTTTTTTCAATCACACTAATGAAGCTGCTAATACTGGGCCTTTCAAAAGCTCTTCAGAGGAGATCCTTGACTTTTGGGTACATTTTCTGCATATTCTTTCAATTTAAAGCACTTTGGTTTTCCATCATTCTTCTTCCCCATTACATTAGTAGTGACAAACATTTTTACAGATCATTAATTAGGACAAAATCAGCCATATTAAGCAGGATAGCCGGCGTATCGGCTCTCTGTGCCTATTGCACAAGCTTTCTGTGTCCAATAATTATAACTTATGTCATTACACCTTCTCACATATCACTTAATTTCTAGACTAATTTGTGTGGATTTCTTGTATGTGTAGATGACTGGGGTTGTTACTGGAATCTAGTGAGAAACATCACTAATGTTTTTATTATCCTTGCTGTGTGTGTCTTTGACAGCAGGATAACTGTACAAACCAAGAGAAACAGAAAGGATGTTGTGTATCGTTTTAAAGGCCTGGCCTTCATGTAGATGGTTCTCTGTCATTATCATCATCATCATCAAAATGAATGCATACTATTAAAATGATTCAAGAGGAACACATAAAGTTCCAAATTATGTTTCTAGATTCTCCAGACTTCAGCCGCCTTGGTCCTGTCTTAAAAGTCTTACTAAGCCTGACTGCTGAGGGCCCTGCTGCAGCTTCCAGGATTTAGGATGAGTCCAGAATCTGCTACTGACCGCTTGGAACCAGATTCCACAGAACACAGTCAGAGGTTCAGTATGGTTTAATAAGTCAATGTTGTTTAAGACCCAAAAAAGGGGCCTGCTTAATGTCAGGTTTGTGGTCCCAATATTATGTTAAAATGGCAAAACCTGACTAAATAAATCAAGTTAACCATAGTGTTCCCGTTCCTACAAATATTAGGTTTCAATGGATGCAAACGTTAGCAAAGCTGACTATTCTTAAATTTGGCCGTTAAAATTGTTTAATAAAAAAACCCTTTTGTTTCTATACAGTTTCATTTAGACATTCATGTAGTGGTACTCGTCACTAAAAGGTTTAATTTGAAAACCACTGGACATAAAACAATTTAACAAAAGGTACAAAACATTTCAGTGTTCATCTAAACACCACCATCAGCTTTAATTTCAATACAGGAAACGTCTCTGATAAATAACACATGGAAAAGGAGATGGTGGAATCTCATGCAGTCGCATGACTACTGGGAGTTGTATTTTTTATTTTTATTTTTATTTGAAAGAGAACAATGTTCCAGTAGCTTAAGATAGTACTCCCTCTGCTGGTGGTGCAGCGAAGGATTGTGGGAAGTTTAGCTGAAGCAGATAAACATCAGAAGTGTGTCTGTCTTTTCTTGCACTATATTATATATAGTGCAAAAATGTATATAATATTGGTTATAGGCCTTTGTAGATTGATACTGGATATTAATACCAGCAATATCCAGTGTAATTTTGATGGATTAATGCACAATGTAATTTTTCATTGTGCATCCCTGCTAATTAGAGTTTAGTGGGGATGCATTGAATTATAGTTACAGTATCAATCACTAGCCAATCACAAAGGGCTGCCTGGGCTCAGTATTTGGTGGTGTGCTATACTACCAACTGTCATATATTCCTGCGCTACATATACAGTAGCTACATATAGCTATCAGTATGTTGCTTGATGGGCACTAATCGGCCTTAATGGCCACAACAACATACACTTTTAGTGGCTGAGAATATTAAAGCTCATAGAGACTGTGACATTTTTGACACATTTTCCTAATATTGTGCTAACCTAGTTATTATACTTTACAATAATGCAAGTCTAATGAAAGAGAATTTATTCTCTCTCATTAAGAGAATAATTTCTGGAGTTTTCTTTTATCTGTATTGAATGTTCAAATCAAAGAAAGAATATGTTTAGAATGAACCAAGTTCCTACTTGTATAAGAAAACTGAAGATTGAAGAGTGTGTCTGTGTCGTCATTGTTTCTGTTAGCTGGTGCCTGTCTAACTCTGCTAAGCCTTTGTATGAGCTAAGTAAGGTGAGGCGGGTGGCCACACCCAGGTGTTACAGTCAACAGCAGATCTGGCGCATGGAGACACACATGCACTCTGATGGCAGTTTTACCTTCACCATGTTTGGCATGTTGGAGGACAAAAGACCTTTGAACTCTTCTGTTTTCAGTGTTGGACTGTTGTCTGCTGAAGCCGAGTGGAACTGGCTGACCAGAGTGTTAATGGCTTTCTCCAACTCAGAATACTAAACAGGAAAAGAGACAAAATGAAAAGATTAATTATGTTTAGCATTAACAACAACTTATAAGTGAATAGTAACTATTGTTACAAAAGGGTTATTTCAAAAACCCTTAAAATGTTTTTGAAATAGATTGATTTTATTTTCTTTAAAGATTCATCACAGTATTTGCAAGTAATCAACATATTCTCTGGCTTTCATTATTAGAATAATCAGACTAAAACCAGCTGTCAATCACGTTTACAAAACAGGCCACTACAAGGCTCCAATAAAACATTTACACAACCCAAGCTGAGACAGGAAAAAAAAGGCTGTTTTCCATGACAACTGTCTCCAAGGACACAAGTAATAAGTACCATAATGCCTGTGATCTTTACCAGCTGCTGTCATTATTTAAAACTTCTGTTGGATACATGAAAAAGAGCAGAAACCACTAGACCAGACACAGGGACAAACAATACCACAGGAGTTGTTTGGAATGTCAGAAACATTCCTGCTAAATGACAGTCAGCTAATCTGATGTTAGCTGGCATTCATGATCATGTTGGTTAGCTAATGTCTAATTATTGTCAATTAGACATTAGCTGCACTGTTTTCATTAACTATGTAATAACCACTAAGGCTGAATCTAATCTTCAATGCAAAACCCAAGTTTTAATGCTACCTATGATTAATTTCAAGAGCTTGATAATCTTATTGATCTGATCTTAAATAATTAATCATGCATTTAAATGCATGTACAATATCATACACACCTGATATTGAACAAATCACTGGTGTGGCTGCATAGAGCCATGAAGCATAATCATTTAACCTTCAGATACATTAAGAGTACATACAAAGAGGTCTTTTTTCCTTTAGAGAGCTACAGATGAATGAGTGTCTTAGAATGATTCCTCAGTTTGTAATTATTGTTTGAGTTTTGACGCCTGCATTGGTGATGTGCCTAGAACACTTGCTAAAGGAACTTGGAGTCCTCTGGAGTCTTAAACTCTTTCCTATCCTATGGAGCAACTGGGACATAGGAACCAGTGTCTAATTTTTGACTTTATCTATTGCTTAACTCAGTGGTGTCCTGGAGGGCCGGCATCCTGCATGTTTTAGTTCTCTCCCTGTTTTAATGCACCTGAATCAAATGAAGGCTCATTAAAAGGCCCAAGAAGAACATTGACATGCTGAGAAGGTTGTTGGTCACTTCTCTCCCACCAGGGAGAGAACTAAAACATGCACCACTGGCTTAACCAATCCAACTTTGCAGGAATTCCATTTATTTGATTAGCTTTAAAGTTAATTAACTGTTGCCTATTTACGAAAATTACACCAATATTATTCTATTTGGTTGCTGACCAAGGTTATTAGGGAAGAAACAAGTCAAATGGATACAAATTAAAACAACTGACTGATTATCTATTTGAACGCACACCACTATTTAATTTAATCAAGTGAATAGAAATTGAACACTCAGAGTAGACATAATTTTAACAGAATTCAAATTTCTTGGCCAACACAAAAGAACTACCAGCTTTTATTATAACATGAACACTGCTAAGCTTATTTGACCTTTTTAACACCTAAAGGCTCTGATGGGTCACTGGTGTCACATAGTGACCAAAATTAGATTATGTTTTTACCCTGACTGACAGATCACATGCTTAAATTACACAGAAGAAAAAAATGTCTCAACTGAAGTAAAGAAGAAAGCAAATGTTTACACTTTCATCTGTGGTACAATTATAAAATGAGCTTCAAAGAGCACACAGCGGACCAGTAATTGTTTGATTCCTTGCTGATTTTGTACGTTTGCTCACATAAGAAAAAATTAGAAGCAGTTGTTTCATTTTATTTTGAATAGTTGTGTTATCAACTAAAAATTTAGAAATAAAACACATTACATGCAATATCAGAACTGTGCAGCTTGTCATTGAGTAAAATAGATGTTTCACCCCCTTCTGAACTCTGACCCACAGCTGCGTATACAGTCATAGGGCAGAAAGATCCATACTGTATGCTATTACATACACTCCTCTTGACCTTGGTCATCCACAGTGACCCAGAACTATCCACCCAGGCTACAAAGGAGCGACTGCACTCATGAATCCTACATGAACTCTGCAGAGAAAATGGAATTAGCTTCTCTAAAGCACAGGTTCTGTTCGGCTGAAGGAATCATTGAGTATTATTGGTGTTATGAACTTGCATTTTTCACACTGATGTAATATTTGCCTCATGTCAGCAGTTGCTCACACCTGACACAAATACCATTACCCAAAATGAAAACGGTCTCAGAGTGATAGAAAGACAAGTAAGAAGGAGAGGAAAGAAGAAATCACACATATTGCAACTGATGTTGTTGGAATATTTATCAAAAATAATCACTATTGCAAGATTTTATAATATAATGCATCCCTATTGATAATTTTCCCAAATAAGTGATAAATCCAGTTTTCTTAACAATCTTTTTTTTGTTACTTACTGACATGAAAATTTGTTTTATCTCACTGCATTTTTTCTGTTTGGTCTCTTTACATGGAATTAAACTAACATAAAAATTAGATACCAACTAAATGAGCTGTCTTACTAAATTAAACAGAGTAATGTTCTTATTTGTTTTTATATTTTTTAACATTTCTATAACTGATTTTCTTGCTCAAGGTAAGAAAAACCAGATGAATAACAACATTCCAGTCACTCGTTACATTAAATTCTAACAGCAAAACGTCTGGCTTTTTTTTATGCTTTTTGTTGAAACATATCTTTGGCAAAGTTTCACTGTCAAGTTCTTTTTTAAACTGTGCAACTTCCCCACTTGAAAAGGGATGGATGACCCCATGCAGATTCTTAATGGCAGGGATTTTACTCGAAGGACCAAACAGTTTTCCTTGCTTTTACTTCCATTTATTTCAGTGTATGGACATATTCACCATTGATCCAGAGGATGCAGGTAAAAACCTTTAAACAAACCCAAAAAATAATAATTACTAATCTGTATAAATTAATTTCACTTAGTTGCAAATTATATAAATAATACCAAGCAACCCATCACAAATTAAATATACAAAATAATCAAAATTAAATACACAAGTAACTAAACTTATGTTAACTTTAACTTAACTTTAAAGTGCATTCCAAGTTAATATTTACATTTCATACACATACATTTCTTAGCATACAAACATCTGCTTCTCAACATTAATAATAAATATTTATCATAAATTTAGCTTTAAATTATTCTTTGAAGTTGATGGTAAATTAACAATTGAACTTGTTACCCAAATCCATTTCATCAATGCAATAATCAATTCAATCATAAAAGTCCATCAGTCAATGAACGGCAAGCGTCGCCGCTGCAATCCACCACCTCAGTTCAGCTGTCACTAATGATCCGATCGGCCAAACTGGATTGTAGACAACTTTGCGGTCCGATCTCATAACAACACAGTTTATATCTTACCGGCTGCCTCTCTGCTCATCTAAAAGATCATCCAGTTGTACACAGGTTGACTAGGATCTGTGATTCAAAAAGTCCCAAACTCCTGTCCTCTTTGTTTGACGGCTTTAACTTCCGTCTTCTCTTTTTTTCCTTGTCCGTCCCGCTTTTAGGTCCGTGTGGGAACGCACAACTTTTTTTTTTTTTTTTTTCTTCTTTCTGATTTGACTTCACACCTCCCACTCGATCTTTCCATTAATCAATGGGAAGATCGCAGCCCATTGTCATCTTGGTACATCTGGAGTTTTTTACTCTTTGGTTTGACTTTCCATTTGTTCCTCTACAGGTATTAAGACAATGAGCCTCCTAACATCCCTGTGAAGAATGGTGGTCTTGACTTTGTCTTTCTTTGGTGGATGAGTTGGTCTTTGCTTGACATGTCTTGTTATAGGGGTGCAATAACTTGGGACAACCTGGACATTTACGTCCCTCACAACACCCTTCTTGTCAGGACTTGCACTTACAACTTTGCCCAGCATAAACTGCCCTCTAAGCGCATTTTGGTCACACAACCAGACGATGTCCCCAACAGCCACATTTCTCTGAGAAGTGTGCCACTTACTCCTCACAAAAAGGTTAGGACCAGCCAGTTGCCTCCAACTTTTCCAGAACTTAGTAACCTCATTTTGCATAGCTCCAAGTCGTTTGAATGAATAGCTGGAAAAATCAAACATTCTCATATCACCACTCTGAGATGCTCGTCCAAGCAAAAGACTGTTAGGTGTTATGTACTGAATACAACCCTCTCGACTTTGTATTCTCGCATCAATTGGGCGCTCATTTGCAAGATTGGCAGCGTTGTACAGAATTGTATGAAATTCACTGAAAGTCAGTGTAAATTCTTGACCAAGACTCTGGAAAGCTTTTTTCACAATGCCAACAGCAGCTTCAGCAGCTCCATTTCTGTGAGGTGAGTCTGCGGGAAGGATTTTCCACACCCATTCAGTCCCATTCTTTGCTGCTGCTTCTTCCAAATCTGCTCTGTTTTGGGTGCTCAGGTACCTATACAGCTCCTCCATAACTGGTTTTGCTCCAACAAAATTGGTGCCTGCATCAGACCAGATCTTCTGTGGGTGACCTCGAATTGCAGTAAATCTCTGATAGGCCATCAGGAAACTTTCAGTGGAAAGCGAGCTTGCCAACTCAGCGTGAATAGCTCTACTGGCCATACAACAAAAAACGACTCCCCAGACCTTAATCGTCACCCTTTTCTTGACGTCATCTCTGACATAATAAGGTCCGAAGAGGTCGACTGAAGTGAACTTAAAAGGAGGTGCAGGCTCAGCCCTCTCAGGCGGCAAATCACCCATCAACTGCTGACACTTCAGAGCTCGAGCTTTCTTACAGACCATACAATTGTCAACAATCTTTTGGGCTATCCTTCGTCCTTTTACAACCCAGGCTTTTCTCCTCATCCTCAGTAGGGTTCCAGCAATTCCATCATGTGCAGCATTGTGAGCTTCTCGGCCCAACAGTGTTGACACCCAGGCATCATGGGGTATGATGGGAACTGCAGCTCTGTCTTCTCTAAAGATCTGTATCCTGCCGC
The DNA here is from genome assembly GCF_003331165.1 of Xiphophorus hellerii. Classification (NCBI taxonomy): domain Eukaryota; kingdom Metazoa; phylum Chordata; class Actinopteri; order Cyprinodontiformes; family Poeciliidae; genus Xiphophorus; species Xiphophorus hellerii. The sequence goes on from NC_045684.1 coordinate 26,278,188, forward strand.
CACAGACTAATAATCCAGACTCTTTGTCTTGATAAACCACCAACCTATCTATGGTTGTGTTGGGAAAGTTGGCACCCATCTGAGCAGCAAGAAAAATATCCCTGAGAGCATCCTCTCGTTCTCTCACAGAGATTACCCCTCTTGAGCAGACTGCCTCCCACTTTGGTTTAGCTGCAACTTGATTTTTCTTAATGAATCTCTTCGCTGCTCTCCAAACCCAGACAATTGTCTTGACCAGTCGTGTCAGACTGCTAAAGCGGCTAACATCTACCAGATTCTGTATGGATATTGATGGCCGCTGCTTCTTTGCTAATACCGCTGCTTGATTTTGCGGTAATTCTTGTTTGAGCTCTGATTCCTTTATCCCAGTCCTTGTGGTTACAGCAATGAATGCCTTCTTTTGCAACTTGATGATGCTCCCTTTTGCATCAATGGCAAGTTGTTTAGATGATTTAATTGGCCACTTTTCAACTGGAGATTTTAGAAATGCTGGGCCTTGTTGCCACTTAGAGTCAATATCAAGATCTTGAGGACTAGCTCCTCGGGTAATGATGTCGGCAATGTTTTGATTCCCAGGAATCCACCACCAATCTTGGATTCTTGTGTTGCTCTGGATCTCTCCAATCCTATTTGCAAAGAATGATTGAAACCCATAGCTTTCTCTTTGAATTGCTCCAAGAACTGTTTGACTATCAATGAGGTGATACCACCTCTCAACTTTGATTTGGCTGTGCATCTCAAAGTACTTCTTTAGTCGTGATGCAAACACTGCTCCGCACATCTCTGCTTTAACAGCCTCACCTTTTTGTTCCAATGGAGTAAGCTTAGCCTTGGATTCCACCAGCCTAATGATTGGGTCTCGGGCTGATCCCCACCTCAGATACAACACTGCTCCATAAGAATATTCACTTCCATCTGAAAACGTAATTGCTAAAGGGTCACTGCTGTTATGAAAGGGAGTTAATGCTCTGCTAAACTGGATCTTACTAAGCTGGGTGTACTCTTCAAAGAGCTTGATTGCATCTTCTCTAAGGTCACTTGAGAGTGCTAAATCCCAGGTGTCTTTTACTTGGCTACTCACATTCTTTGCCTCTTGGAAAGCTTTCCGCACCAGGATTGCCCCCTTCTGTTTTGCAGGAGTTACTAAGCCAACGGGATCATACAGACCAGACACCTGACTGAGGAGCTCTCGCCTTGTCAAAGGGTTTGGTGTTTGACTTCTGATTTGGTCCAACTGGAGGTCTTGTCCAAGTCGCATCTTTTTTTTCCTCTTTGAAAAATTTATGCTGACCATGACATGGAGTTTATCCTCCTCCACAATGTACCCCAGACCGAGTGCTTTATTGTCCTCATCCCGCATTTGGTTTGGTAGAACCATGGTCTTTACTTTCACTTCATCCTGCTTGTTGTTACAATTTTTCCTCCCACTTTGCCCAGAAAACACCCAAGGTTTGAGTTTGAAACCTCCAGCTTTGAGAATGCACTCCACATTTTCTGTGATTTCCTTTAGCCTGTCTGGGTCATTGTGGGACGTTAGAATGTCGTCAACATAGCTGTTATTCTGAAGGACTTGTCGCTCCTCATCAAGATGAATAAATGAGGGTAAACTTGCAGTTTCTCGCATCGCCAACTGTGCAATGCATCCTGCAGGTTTATCTCCAATGTTCACTCTTGTAATTGCGTAATCTCCAACTTTTTCATCCTCAGAATCACGCCAAATAAATCTGTGCAGGTGAACTTCTCTTTCCTCCAGCCAAACAGAATTATACATTTTCTTTATATCTCCTAATGCAGCATAAGCTCCTTCTCTGAACCTTAATAGGACAGCACGGATCTGGTTTAGGACATCTGGGCCTTTCATCAGCAGGTCATTCATACTTATCCCTTTAAATTTCTGGCTGCTATTCCACACAAGTCTTACAGGAGTTGTCACTGAGTGTGGATTTGGAGCAATTAGGTGGCTTACATACCACACTGGGCCGTTCCATTTATTGATTGCTTCCTCAGACAATTTAATTGCAGCTCCACGCTGAAGCATGTCATGCACTTGTTCAGTGTAAGCAGCTTTCCAGTCAGGTTCTTTAGCCAGTTGCTTCTCTGTTCTAAAAAATGTAGCTTCGACTGCATTTCTGTTGTCTGGCAGGGATGCTGGATCTTCCAACCATGGGTACCTAGCATGCCAGTGAGGTTCGTCTGTATGGCTGTCTCCTTCATTGTAGGTGAGGCCTTCCTTCACTACCTCAAGCTCCCTTTCTTCAGCGAGCGTCATCGCCTTTCCTCCCGGCTGACAGTTTCCACAACGACATCCTCCACACTTAGGTTCACAAGCCGTGCCAATACTGTCCCATCTCCACCACTCCAAGAAATCTTGGCTTGTAGTTGCAGTCTTTGATGCCTTAAGTTGGTTGGAGACCTGATGAATTAATGGCGGATGCTGTGGGATTTCATGAATGACTTCTTCATATCTCACAGCAGCTGTCCTCATTGACCTTGCAAAATGTGTTTTGGTTGTATGAGCTGTCATGGCAAGTTCCTCAAACAATTCTGGATGGGTTCCTCCAACCACTTTTCCTAAGGGCCCATCCCACAGTACAAGGTTTCCCAAAACTCTAATTCTTTGTGGTGTCAACTGACCTTCCCTGTGGCTTATAAGTAAGCTTATTTCTCTGGGTCTTACAAGTTCATCCAGTGGTACGTCTGGAAAAAATCTTTTCAGCTGCTTTGCTTTAACATGCTTATGAATGTCTGCAATACTGTCAAGTCCATAACAAACAAGCTGATAAGGTTTCAGGGTGCCTTTGGAGGTTTTCACACGAATTTTCAGGAGGTAACGTTTAGTCTCCACACAAACTTTCATCCCTCCAACTCCATGGACAATGAGTGTGATCTCCTCACTCTTGAGGTTTAATCTGCTTGCAGCCTTGTGTGTTATGTAATTTGTATCTGACGCCAGATCAATTAATGTGCCAATCTTTTGTCCAGCATTTGCGGTTACTTCAAGAAGCATCATTAACACTGGCAGCTCCTGCACTCCACTATCCATCAGGAAATTTAACTGATTCTGAGTTGTATTAAAATTTCTAGATGCAGTATTTGAAAATACATCTCTACAATGTTTGGCCAAATCAGGTGACAATTTCTTAAGAAATTCTTCTTGATCTTCAGTATACTTTCTGCTACCTTTGTCTTCTTCTGGGCCAATTCGGTTTCTCCTCTGGGTTGTGTTGCTTTTCTTAGCTTCAGCACTTGGGCATAGATAATAGTGATGTGGATCCTCCCCATTCCTGCAGCTTTGATTCTTGCACAAAAACCCAGGTTTGCAGTATGATTTGTCATCATGTATTTCCAAACATTTTATGCATGCTCCTACCTTCTTAACAGCAGCTCTTTTTTCAGTTAGTGTTAATGTTCTGAACTGTTTGCAAAAATAGAGTCTTTTCCTGTGTTTTCCATCACCGCAGACAACACAGCTTGCGAAGTCATCAATTGCTTTGACTGACTTGGTTCTGGCGTGTCTTTGCTCCATTCGGGTCTCTCGCCTACTTGGTTCTTCTTCTCTCAGTTGCTCTAGTTGCTCATAAATATTTTCTTGATCTTTCAGAAATGCAAGGAGGTGATCAAACCGATTCTCTGGTACCACAGCATTCCTTTTATCAGCTGCATAAACGAGCCACTCCTTCTTCAGAGCTTCAGGAAGCTTGGTCTCAACTGACTTTGTCACCAGAGGGTTTTTGATGGCGCCAGTATTTCCAAGGTCACTTAAATCCTTAAGAGCCTTTTCAACAGCTTGAATCAACTCCACGATTCTTCTTGGCTGGTGACCCCTAACTGCAGGAATTCTCTGTAGCTCCTCCACAATTTCAATTGCAATAGCTGTCTGATTTCCATAGCGGTTCTCAAGGACTTGAAAAATATCTTCTGGAGTGCTATAGGAGGTCAAGCGAAGGTCTCTTGTGATTTTCTCATCTAGACTGTCCAGTAGCTGCACTTTTTTCACCTCTTTTGAACCGGTTGGTTCTCCTTGTTTTTGAAGAGCTTCCCAGTCCCTTTTCCATCTATAAAAATCACGCTTGTTTCCAAGAAACTTTGGGAGAGATGTTGGTTTCAGCTTGATGGTTGGTAATGAATAATTTTGGGAAGCTACAGTTTGCTCCTTTTTTTCTTCATCTTCCTTTAGCTTTACATGAATGAACTCTGCTGTCCTGGAAACCAGCTTGGGGACTGTAAGTTCCAATCCTCTCAGTCGATCTTGGATCTCATCCCGTCTGCCATGAGGGATCCATCTTTTCCAGTGACAATGAGCTTCTTTTGCAGCCTTTACGAGTTCCTTCAGGTGGCTGAGAGTGAAGTCATATGCTTCTTTTTCCACTCCTGGTTTGATAGTGGCAGCATGCTCACATTCTGATTCTGCTACTTGAAGTGCAATTAACAGTTCAGTCCTTCCAAAGGTTCTCCACAGGGTCTCCTGGATTAAGCATTTGATTTCTCTTACTTTTGCTTCACATTCATTTGCAGTTTTTTCCAGGTCAGATTTCTGCTGTTCAGTCAGTGCAGCGTCGTCATCTTCACCCAATTTGGATTCCACTTCTGCGATGAGACTTGCTTCCAGATCATCATTTGCTGCCATTACTTTTCCAGCCTCTATGTTGAGCTTGTTGAAATTGTCCTTTAATTCCTCTTCAGTCATGTCCTCATGCGTCCGAGTTATGTTATTGATCAATCGAGTCAACAACCTCTTTGCTGTCGTTCTCTCCATCTTTAGTTGTTCAACAGACTTCTCATCAGCTGGTTCTGCCATCTTTTGAATCAGTCTCAGTTGTTCACAGATATGAAGCAAACAAATGATGTCAGCTACTGTCTCTTCTTTAACAAGATCCTTCAATTAGTTTCTTTCTCATCAGCAGTTTGTGGTCGGTTTTTCAATGCCGCTGGTTTATACTGTTGCCGGTTTTTTGGCCGGTTTTTACTGTCAAGTTCTTTTTTAAACTGTGCAACTTCCCCACTTGAAAAGGGATGGATGACCCCATGCAGATTCTTAATGGCAGGGATTTTACTCGAAGGACCAAACAGTTTTCCTTGCTTTTACTTCCATTTATTTCAGTGTATGGACATATTCACCATTGATCCAGAGGATGCAGGTAAAAACCTTTAAACAAACCCAAAAAATAATAATTACTAATCTGTATAAATTAATTTCACTTAGTTGCAAATTATATAAATAATACCAAGCAACCCATCACAAATTAAATATACAAAATAATCAAAATTAAATACACAAGTAACTAAACTTATGTTAACTTTAACTTAACTTTAAAGTGCATTCCAAGTTAATATTTACATTTCATACACATACATTTCTTAGCATACAAACATCTGCTTCTCAACATTAATAATAAATATTTATCATAAATTTAGCTTTAAATTATTCTTTGAAGTTGATGGTAAATTAACAATTGAACTTGTTACCCAAATCCATTTCATCAATGCAATAATCAATTCAATCATAAAAGTCCATCAGTCAATGAACGGCAAGCGTCGCCGCTGCAATCCACCACCTCAGTTCAGCTGTCACTAATGATCCGATCGGCCAAACTGGATTGTAGACAACTTTGCGGTCCGATCTCATAACAACACAGTTTATATCTTACCGGCTGCCTCTCTGCTCATCTAAAAGATCATCCAGTTGTACACAGGTTGACTAGGATCTGTGATTCAAAAAGTCCCAAACTCCTGTCCTCTTTGTTTGACGGCTTTAACTTCCGTCTTCTCTTTTTTTCCTTGTCCGTCCCGCTTTTAGGTCCGTGTGGGAACGCACAACTTTTTTTTTTTTTTTTTTTCTTCTTTCTGATTTGACTTCACATTCACATATCTGCCTTTCCACAAACACCCATTGCCTTAACCCAATCCCCTTTTAGTGAAAAATTTCCTTATATTCCTTATTATGTCACAGCTTCTGAATCAGTTTGGTCAACCAGATTTAGTTAATGTCTACCACACCCAAATCCAGGTTTCTGTTGTCTGAAACAACGATCCGGTGTACTTCTGTGATTTAGAGATTCAGATATTAGAAGAGTTTTGAGAAAGTTTATTTTAAGCTTTATTTAATAAAGTTTGTAATCTTACATGGTTTGCTTTCTGTGATTTATTTTAAGATTCAGGGCGTAACCGCCCGTTCAACAGCGACTCTTAAGTTTAAAAAAAAAAAAAAAAAAAAAGATGCTCCAGCAGGGAGAAGGAAACTGTTCGAAACCGAAAACCTTCGAATTTTCTCCTTGATCGGTTCTGAATTTGTCGTTAATGATTTCAAACGGCTCGCATAACGCCCTGAGATGGAAGGAGCTGCGCTGCGTTGTGCGTCATGTTCGCTCAAGGCCTGCACTGGGCACCGCCAGGTTACTACAGAGCTCCCTTACATTCACATCCTGATTCAAAATCGACCGAGTATTGAACATTCCTGAAGCTTCCAAAATGCCCGGACAGCACAGCAGCCACATTACAGAGGAAGATTTGCATGGATCGCGTTGTTACGCTCTCCTGGCCTCACAGGAGCGGCTGACGCTGCTCGCCTCTTCCTAGGGAGGGGCCGCTGGCTCCAGGCGCGCGCGCGTACACGCGCACACACGCACATCTGGAAAGTTTTTACTCGGAACAAAAGTTCGGAAAGAAACTTGGTCAAGTCGGGCTGACTCTTAAAACTTTGAAAGAGTTCAATAAACCGGAGCGCTTAAAAGCTACTCGACTTCTGTTTTCAGCGGGTTGATCCGACAAAGAGCCGAGATGTGTGGAAGTTAACCAGCCCAGCGGCGGACACCGTCCCCCTTTACCGAAGTCCCTGATACAGAACACAAACAGCAGCAGCTTCATGCAGCGCTAACTTGCAGGCAATGGTCGAATAGTTTGAGTTTCTTACCCCAGGCATGTCGGCTGTACGGAGTGTCTTTCCTGTAGAGTCTGCTGTGTCAGTGGAGCACCGCGTCTGTCACCAGTTGGCAGCTCTCCTGGATCCTCCCTCTGCAGGTAGGAGGAGCTGGGAGCTGTCGCAACGCCGCCAGGTTACACCTCTGAAACAACAATGCAACCAGATGATGCACCTTCCATTCTATCAATCATAATCTCATGCATCAATGTGCTAAAGGTTAATTTAGAAAATCTGTTTCAGGAATTATCCCAGCCATAGCTCTCTGTCAATACATGACACAGTCAACATCTGGAAGTCTTTAGTGAAGACTTTGCATTTTTTACATGAAAAATGCCTGCAAGTTTGGGCTGGTATTTCCCTTCCATTCTTACTGTTTGACATACATCTTGATTAACTTTACAGAGCCAAATTCATTCCAACTGCTGTCCTAATGTCTAAAAGTTGAGCTTGTAGGTTTTCTCATAAAAAGGGAGATGGAGACAGGCCGAGACAGAAAACAGAGAGAAGGGAACTGGCAAGACCACATTCTTTCTGTCTGCTTTTCTGACTTAGTTCACACAGCTCACTCTGGTCTCTGTACAAACAGGTGGAAAACCTGACTTTTATTGACTTTGGAGGCTTTGACCATCATGGCCCAAGTTCAATGAGGAGTCAAAGTATTTGTTGTTAAACTGAAAAGTAATTTGGCAGCAAGGATGTAAGGGCCTGCCTGCCTCATCTGCAATTACAGTTCATACCAAGAAATATGTGGGTTTTACACTAAGAAATCACCATCATGACCAAATTTATGAGTTCATAAAAATGTGACTAATAATCTTTATTATTACACTACATCAGATTTTTTACCCAAATGACTTCCAGCATTTTCTTATTTTTTGGAGAGACAAAATTAAAGATTAAAGGTATGTTTTTAAGATCCTGTCTGACTGTCATCTAGAGTGACTTTTATGTATTCAGTGTCTTAAAGAACAGGATACTGACAGCAATGACCATTGATGTTTGCAGAGCTGAAGTCTCGTATTTGTCTTGTAAACAGTAACCTGGCCCTATGATGGGTTAAAATGTGTCATTATGGCGGGGTGTGTTTCAGAAGTAAGTGCAAAGGTGGGAAATTTGATTCAGACAATGTTTCACAATGACCTGCTGACTATAGTTTCACTTTGTTTGGGAATCTCTACAGTGTATTACAGTCCACCATGACTGGAGACAGATAAAACAGACAGAATGTAACCAATAAAACATTCTGACTGTTTTAGTGGCCAGAATAAAACCAATCATCCATCCAGAATTTATTTAATCTGGATGGATATTAATCCATAAATCTGGGCAAATTTATGAATTAAGTTTAACAACTAAAAGGAGCCTAAATCAAATCTCAAAGAGTTTAGTTGTACCTACTCAACTAAATTTGTGAAACTCAAACCAGTTATTCTGATCATGTTTTCTTTTCTGGTTTTCACTCAGAAACCAAAAATAAGAACTGACATATAAAACAGAGCAACTCTAATCTAGTTAAATTCACTTTAATTAATGTTCCAAAAATTCTACACTCTATACACAGCAAATGAGAATTCCAGTTACACAAACGTCTCCTGCTACATTCCAATCACAATGTTTAGGTACGACTTGTCAAAAATTGCTACTGCTAAGCTTCATTGAGCTGTGAGGCATTTAAGCACTAATTGAATTGTCTTTAAATCTCCTTTTCTAGCATAAAGTACATTGAACATAATAGAAAAATTCAGCCCTGACTGTGTGTCTACATGGTGGTTGAATGAAACCAACATTTGTGAATAAATGAGACTCAGGATGTCAGTGAATCCCATCAGGGATACCATGATGGGATGTCACCTGTCCAGTAATGACATTTTCTGTCAGAAGGTAGTGGGATTATAACAAAATGGAATTATTTGGGAAAAAGAGCAACTGAACCATTCAGTGGTAGAGTAAGAAAACCAGGGAGTGGGAGCAGAGGATGCTGCGGTGCCCAGTGCCCAGAGGTCAGCAGCTACAGAGCTCCAAACTTCATGTGCTCTTCAGATTAAGTCAAGGATAGTGAATTGACAGCTTCAATGATCAAGTGCAATGCAAAGTTTTGTGTTCTCCATAAGGACAAATCATTCTCTGGACGTGTCTGGGTTTGGTAGATACAGTCTCCTGATTGCATTGTGTCAAGTCTAGTTGGTTGGAGGGAAGATTATAGTTAGAGGCTGTTACCTCTAACTATTAAATTGGGAGGGCCCCTTAAACTCCTTTTCCACTAATACATAGACAACTCAGTTTGACTCGATTTTTAATGTTTTCCATAAGGTACTTATAATTGGTATCAACAATGTTTTATTATCCACTCAGCCAGCAGAGTTAAGCTTACAATGCCATGTTAAAAGACTGCTGGTCACTCACTGGCTATAGGGTTATGTTACTGGTTGAGTCACCAGAGCAACTCTTGTTACAGGAATCAACCCCACATTTTTATAAATACTAACAATGACTAAACATTTCAAGTTTCAAGAAAATGTCCAGACTGAAATCAAAACTGTAGTTCAGCATGGAGGTTCAGACATTTTGTGCTTGGTGGCTGATGATCAAATACAGAAGGAGCTAGATAGTGGTTTGTAGCAAACAAACCATGTTTTACCTGGACTGAGGATGAAAAGCCCTGGACTGGATGAGACCTCAGTGGTTCAGCCTTTTTCAATCTGAAGTAAAGTTTGAATTTTCTTTGAAGATCAAGGTCTCAGAATCTGGAGGAAGAGTGGAGAAGCACAGAATCTGTGTTGCTTAAGAGTCCAGTCTGAAGTTTCCACAGTCAGTGATGGTTTGGGTCGCCATGTCATCAGCTGGTTCTGGTCCAATAGGCTTGCATAAGTCTAGAGTCTGTCTGCTGACAGACTGTATGGAGATGCTGATTTCATATTCCTGCAGGAGTTGGTGTTGGCAGATACTGCCAAAGGCACCAACAGCTGATTCAGTCACCATGGAGTTCCTGCTCTTGACTGGCCAATAAAATCCTCTGACCTTTAACCCCGTAGATTCTAGAACATCTCTGGGTTGTTGTCATGAGGAAGATGAAAGGCAGCCGACCCAACGAGGCAGTTCATCACACCTACACAGAGCCACAAACTGATCTCCTCCATGCCGCGGTGCATTAATGCAGTAAGTCATGCAAAAGGAGCCCAAACCAAATACTGAGTGCACAGATATGAACCTCCACTTCAGAACCCCGATATTCCTGTTTCAAATATCCTTTTGTATGGATCTCATATAATATTCACATTTTATGAGACATTGAATTTTGGGTTTTCATTAAGTGCAAGCCATAAGCATAAAAATTGCAATAAAATATGAAAGTGCTTCACTCTATGTGTAATGTAATGAATGAACTTTTTTCATCACTATTATTACTCTCAGTTACATTCCTTGCCCTCCAGGTGGCGTTCTCACCACTAGTTCTAGGCTGATTCTGCAGTCATCTCTGTCAGCACCAGCATCAGTCTATTTATGATCAGTTATCACTCTGTGTTGTTTCATTTTACTCTTTTGGTGTTTATTTAAAGCTTTGTTGGATCTCTGTGCTCACATTTCTTTTGTTAAGATTGTATTAACTGTTTATTCATCTCAGTGTGTTGAGTCCGTTTTATACCCCATTTCCATATATTTTTAAGGCCAATTGGAAACACAGATGTTTTGTTTTGTGGCTTCAGCTTTTTGTATTTAAGAGAGGCACTATTTGCTTTAGACGCTTTTATTGGCAAATATTGGAATCGCAAAAAGTCATTTTTACATTGTTGATACGTCTTCATTTTAACTTGCTGTTCTTCACTTTACAGGCTGGATATCAGCCTCTAAGTAAAGCCCTGATTGGCGCTGACCAGGTCTTCTAGTTGAGCTTGGACTTGATCATCGCTTGCTGGGTTTTACTTATCCAGATGCTTTTTGAACTGACTGCATTTCTCTGAGAAGCTAAGATTTAAGAAGCTTTTTTACTTATAGATTCCAAAATGCTACTTCATCATCATCTAACTGGAAAACAAACAGATCTTCACAAAATGATGGCTGCATTTTTGGAAGAAGTTGGTTTTGGAAATTCTGGTGTCACTCTTATGCATTGAAGCATGTTTGGGCAGATTTGTAAGTAAGCCCACTTCTTCGGATGAGAACCAATCCTACATGTGGATTATATCTGGACTAAGGGTGAACATTTATTTTGTTATCATTTATTGTCAAAAATTTATTTCTGTCGTGATAGGAATTTTAAATTCGATTATTTCTCCTCTATTTTTTGAACTGTTAATAAAAAGCAGTAAAGTTTGTATGTGCAGTTTAATGAAATAACTCAACCTTCTTTACAGATGTAACTTTCCTATTTCAAATAGGAATGTTTTTGAGAGCAGCGTTTATGTTTTTGTTGCTATGAATGCTGTGCCGTGCAGTTACCTAAAGAAGAAGTAATAAGTAGTTTATTATCACAGTAGTAATACAAAATATTGTGATAAAATTCTACCCACCCCTAATCTGGATGCCTTATCAGGACAGATCATCTAAAAACGATCATCTGGATTTATGGAAATACCAGCAAATGCATCAGCTGCAAATCCTTGTTCTTTCTGCAGAATTTTAGTCTGTTAAGGATTTTCTTGGACAATGTAATTTTTTGCTGCCAACACATTTCTGCCAGTCAGTGGAGGCCGATGTGCTCACATGAGAAGTTGAGTAAGCTCTGCACTGGTGGCAGGACTAGCCTGTAGCTTCAACTCAGTAAACAGTGAGTAATAATGTACACTTGTTTCACAGTAAAAACATGAGAATGAATTAATAAGCACCTTAACATTCTCATGAACAATGAGAAAAAAAAATTAGTTAAGTTTAAAATTATTCATACCTCGAAAGGATTTAGGTTTAAACAAATTCAAGTAGTTAAATTAACTTAATTTTACCCTCAAGCTTCTATTGTTTGAAAGCAATTGTGTTTTCGAATGCCCAAGCTGGAGAGCCGTCTTGAATCTGATACACAATCTGTAGAGGGAGCGAATGATTAGGGTGATGGTGAAGAGGCTCAAAGACTTGGTATTCAGATAAATTCTGACAATATTAGTGTTAATATGCAAACAACTAATTAGCATATATAAGAAGGGTTTGATTGCTGTCATGCCTATAAAAAATGTTCTATGACTTTTTGAGTGGTATAAATGATATCGGACATATAATAAAAATTGATGCTGTTTTTACATTGTTTTCATCTCCTCTGAGAGATGCCTATCTTATGTACAATTAGACAGATTTTTGAGGCAAATAAAAAATGTTAACTATGGTTAATAATTAAATTAAATCCAACTACATACAAAGTACAGCTGGAGTAGTTAAAACACAAATACGCTGACTCAGAGCCTGTTTTCTTTGTTCATGCCAGAGATACTAGTAAAAACAGACAGTACATCATTTTTATTCAAACAGAGACCAATGGCAGCGGCACCACAGGAGCCACCAGGTGATGAGGATGAGGAGGGAGGAGGAAGATGATCGGAGCTTGCCCAGGGTTAAGATTCACTTAGCTGAAATACAAAAAGTGTTCAACCATGAAAACTTAACGTAGCTCATCAGAACAGAATAAAGAAAAGCTTTAGTCCAGATTTTGTGGTGTTCTTGGTGTAGTCCTGTCCAGCAGTTCTGCTTTTATCTTTATTAAGAAGAAATCATATTTTTGTTGATGTTCTAACTACTTAAATCTAAAACACATGGTTTCAATAAAATTTTTCTAAAAGTAAACAGACTATTGTGAACTTAGGCTATCATCCTCAAGTACATGCAAGCAAGAAAGACGGTTTACAATTCTGCCTTCTATTTAAATCAAAAGTTGCGATAACATCAGGAAGCTGGGCCTGATAACCTCACACAGGTCAGCACTTACATGGAGGTCATGTCATTGAGGGCGTGGTCCAGCTCCTCACTGATGGCTTTGTACTTGAGCTTCTGAGCATAAAGCTCATCTGTATGTGCACACATAACAAACAATGTGTGGAAAGATGAAAACTGAGCAGAGAAACAGAAACAATGTAGACAGACGAAGAAATAAAAATCCTCAGGAAACAAGTACAGGATTTGGGTTTTGTTTCAACACTGGGTGCCTGTGGCTCAGTGGGAGAGAAGTTGTCATGCAATCAGAAGTTTGAAGGTTCAATTCTAGTTTTCTTGTGCCCGTCATCCCGCGTTGCAGTGTGAATGCAGCTGCAGTGTAAAGTGCTTTGTGCTGCATAGATCCAGTTCCTTTACCATTCTTGTCTTTATTGTCACTAGATGAGTTTGTTGCTAACATGAAAGGTTAAGCAAAAATCTTAAGCTGTCACGGCTGCAGTGACGTTTAGTCTGTCTCCTTCCAAAGTTTGCAATTCTACCGTTTCATCTCATGTTTGCTACTTCAGGGTTAAAATGTTAAAGACTTTCCTTACAACCCTGCTCCATCAATCACAAATCATAAACACGTTTTACACATTCTCTACAGAAATGCAAAATGAATGGTTTTATAAGATCTACATATTTTTATAAGGTGCAGCAGTACTGTCTTTTTGGTTATTGTAATTCCATGACTGTAGAAGCATCACAGAGTGATTGTGATGAGGAGATTATGAAACATGTTAAATTTAGATAAATCTGATGAAAAATAAATATATTTTTGAAGACCTTCATTGTGTGATGGTGTTTCTTCTATTAGGCTTTAAAATGATTGTAAAGGATTAGAACATTGTGTTTGATTTGAGGCAAACCTACACTTATGTTTATTATTGTGTAATTAGCAATTAGTTCACAAGTGTTCTATGCTCCTATTTTTCAGTCTGCATATAAAAAATGTAATTAAAGTAAAAATAAAAATATAGTAATTAAAGGATTCACATCAATGAGTCGCTGTCTATGGGACACAGGTCAGTCTTCAGTTCCAGGGTTAGGAGAAGATTCAATTACACATTTTGTTGATGTCTATATCTACGACGTAAAACCCTAAACTCTAACTTTTAACTCGAGTCGAGCAAATCTCAATCTCGTTGTAATCTGTTGATGACAATGACAAATAAATCTTATCTTATCTTATCTTATCTTATCTAAACCAGACTGCAGAGAATAGAACGCTGGTATGATATTTTGGATTAGTATAATTTAAAAAATAATAATTTTATTTATAATGCTCCTATCTATCAAATTCAAATCTCAAATGGCACATTCACATGATGGTTTGCTGATGTGGGCTACAAAGGTCAAGGGCAGACCAGGAACAGAACTGGTAATTCACCAGTTTACCAGAGAGCCACCGTCATTTACAACATTCTTTCATGAAATGATGCATTTGGGGTTAAATGTGATTTTATGCCAGCCATACATTTGTCATACATTAAGATAGCTGTATGTTAGGCTCTGCTGCTTTAATGTATTGTAGCAGCCAAAGTAGTGGGCTAGGGCAACGAATCATGAGACAGTTTCTCATGATGTCATTGTGTTGAACTTCTGGGTTTACAGTTAATGCAGTTACTGTTATTTGCCATGTAAACACAGAGCACTCTAGTTTGTATTTCTGCTTGAAGCAGCATCACCATGACCTCAAGAACTAGACCCTGGATCCAGATGTTTAAAATGAGTCGACTCCAGATTGGGTGACTTAGTCTCAGAGGAAGCTAGAGCTTGGCATGAAAAGGTGTGTTATCAATACACCTCCTAGATGGAAACCCAAAAATGACAGTTGCCCAAAAATGACGCTGGGGAGAGGGAAGTTTGGTTTCCCTGCAGGACTCATTATCTCTACTACTCATTTTTGAAACTTGGAAGACAATAGGTGATACATGTATCATGTAGAGCAACTGCAGATGCAATGGGCAGCCATTAATCTCTGTTGAACAGGATGCAGAAGACCATAAGAAATCTCCCTCAGTAATCTGTGATGTTGTTATCAATTGTATCTCAGAAACTGAAGTGGAAGGAGGTGGAAACTAGAATAGATAATCCAATTCACCAATCAGTCCTTCTTAGTTGTGCACAAGCTTAATCAGAAATCTTGCTTCAACATTTTGTTTGCAAATTCAGTATCAGAAAGCTGATTGTTGAGAAACACTGCAGACTTCATGGCAGGTTGGCACTTGTTCAAGTCATTTTAAATAATACACATGCTGATAAATTTAAGAGACAATTCTCTACCTTCCAGATCATCAATAGTCTTCTCCAGCTTGGCTACAGATCTTTCAGCAAACTCAGCTCTCGTCTCAGCCTGAGAACAGAATAAAAGAAACGTCTGATCACAAAATATCTGAGGGAAATCCTTTGTGAGAGAAACAAACACCTGAATATGTATGTAATGGTAACTTGTGAAACATGTTTTGGATTAAAAACAGAGCAAAATTATTTGATGATGAAAACTCAGTCTTCATGCTCACCTCTTTCAGCTTGTCAGTTAGGATCTTGATTTCTTCCTCATACTTGTCCTCTTTTTGAGAATACTGTGAAGGGAGAGCAGCAGTGTCATCTTGAGCTCTACTGTTCCATCCCTCACCCCTCTAGATCCACCACCAGTATTAGACTGGAACTGAGAGGCACTAAAGATTATTTTTCAGACATGAACTCTGATCTTGTCCTGATAGGATACTGGGAGAAATCTACTGCATCAGTGGTTCCCAGAGTCAGGCTGTGGCTCTCTTCAGAAATCACACTATACCACACATATAAGTGTGGTAAAATAAAAAGCATCTTGATGCTGGAAATATTTCAACAATTACAATTATATTTCATGTTGATGCTGTTTGTGATGCTATTATTCCCTCTGTTTAATTACCTCTTGTTAATATTTGCATGTGTAAGCAATAATTTGGAGGTTCAGTACAACATAATGTTATAATGACTGTGTGAGCATAATTTGCCCATTGGGTTTATGGGTAGAATATAATCACTTTCAAAAGACAGATGAAGAGATGCATTATGTTGATCAAAGCATATCAAATATCCTAAATTTAGTTTATGTCAGTACATATGAACTAGGGAGCAAGAATCAGAAAAACATCAACCAACTACTTGCTCACTGTGAATTCTCCTGAGAACATTCTAGCCATTTGGACTGTATGTGTGCTACTGATGATCGGACTTTGAGTTCACATCTAATGGTTCTGCAGCTGGTGGTGCTGTCCCACCTTCTCAGCTTGTGCCTCCAGAGACTTAAGGTTGTTGGTGACATTCTTCAGTTCCTCCTCCAGCTCTGCACATTTTCTGGTTTTGATGAATAAAGACATAATGTTAGTGGAGGCAAAAGTGAACAGTTTGATCAGTCACATTCAGACTAATATTGTAAAAAGTCCCTTAAGATGTTAACATTTAGTCCCTATGGCAACAACCTTAGAAAGGACTCTGAACAATAAATGCTGTTAGATGTAGCTTTAGCTTTGCTGACAAAATGGCTTCCAGACATAAGGAAAAAAGAGAACAAACTACCTAAACAAATCAGTGTCAGTGTCAGATATCTGTTTAATGACAGATAGTGAAGCTAGAGGCTATGTATTTTTCAAGTTAGTCAGGAAATGGTCTCTCAGGGCAATGCTTTAGTCTGAACAGGATCTTATTCTGAGAATGTCAGAGCTTTGCAGAACTTTACTGCAGTTCAAAGAAAATAAATATTCATGAGGTGAAGACAAGAGCTATGAAAACACATATTACTGTTATAAACATATATAAACCATTTTAATTGACATCACATGACTCAAATATTCTCAACAAACTCATAAGAAAGACAGAGTCAGTTGTGGGGATGCAGCTGGCTTCACTGGAGGAGGTGAAGAGACCACAAAATATCTTAAATCCCATGTAGTAAAGATGTACTGTTGCACCATTATGGAGCCTGCTATAGCTAAAACCAAAGAAACGATAAAAAACCTCCTCCACAAATGTCCACCACCTGTGAGGACGGGTGTAGAGGTTTGGTGCAGACTGTGCCATTTCTCTGTATTAAAAGAAGTTAGCTGATGTTATCAGGTATCTTATTTTAATGCCTCCTGCACACCTCCCTTTGGAGGACATATCCCACTGGAAAGAGACCCCAAGGCTGACTCTGAACTAACTGAGGGGGTCAATAAGTCTCCTCTGGCCTGGGAATGCTTTGAGATATCCTGGAATATGGTGAGAAACATTGCCGGTAGGAGGATGTCTGGGTTTCCTAAACCTTCCACCTCCTTTACCTTAGGAGAAAAACAATTGGAGTTTTGGTTATGTGACTGATTTTCACAAGGCAGCAATGCAACCAAAACCATTAGCTGCTCCCTCTATTAGCTGATACATTTCCACTGCATAAACAAAAGGTCAAGACTATATCAGTCACCGCTGGCTGATCTCTGGTCTGAAGTATCCTGAACGTTTCTAAATAAATGAATTACTTGTTAACCAAATGTGTGTGTCACCTGGGCACTGCCTGCATGAACTGCTGCATTAATGGTTATATTTGTTACGTATTATAGTGAGACACTCACGCCTCAGCCAGTTCTGCTCTCTCCTCAGTCCGTTCCAACTCTCCTTCTACAATCACCAGCTTACGAGCCACCTAGAAAAATGCATGTATAGAGTTAGCTTGTTTTACAGGAAACTTTCAAACACAATAAACTCACTCAGTTAAGCACCAAGTCAAACGCACAAAAGGAGTGGCTAACCATAGGATGGGAATTTAATGACTTAAATTTCCAAGCAGCTTTGGCCTTTGTTTAGGCCAAACAGAATGACAGACAGTGTTTACACACTGTTATCAGAGCATCCAGCAGCTAGTCAGTATGGTCAGCTACGTTCACCAGACACAGGTAATGCTTAATTCATACTCCAGGTCTCATTAAAACAACACCAACATGTCTTACTGTCACTTGTTGATTATAATAAAGCACTAATTGAAAGGAAATTCATGGAGTTCAGAAAAACATCCCTCAGTCACACTGCAGTCGTAGAATCACCTCCTCATATTTGCGATCAGCTTCTTCAGCAATGTGTTTGGCTTCCTTCAGCTGGATCTCCTGGAGTTCCATCTTCTCCTCGTCCTTTAGGGCCCTGTTCTCAATCACCTTCATGCCTCTGTGCAGAGAAACAATCAGTCATTTCTTCTTCATTACAAACAATTGTTAAAGTTAGTTTTTTTTATCTTCCTTAAGAACAGTTGTTGGTTCTTCCCAGTACTAGCTAATGAGCCAGAGTTCAGGCTGGTACTCAGTTATTTTGCACCTTTCCACGTATTTTTCCTGTATGATTTGTGGTGGTTTGAAGATTTCTGCACATATCACTTCAAACTTAGTGAATTTCAACCCAAAAATGAAGCAACTGACAGAAAAATTTTTAAGGCAGAAATTAGAAATTCAATGAGAAACAAAATAACATGACCTCTGGACTCTGATCCTATTGACACAGAGTTGCTGACTTCATAGTCCAACGATTATGAAATGCTGCTTTAAATAATCTTATGGTTTCACCTAAAGATTCTCTGAATGGATCCATGGTGCGTGTTTGTTTTTGAGTTAGAGATGGAAAGTTACAACTTTTATCATTAGTGGGGAAAAAATTGTGTGACAAGAAATTAATTGATAATGTTTTCAAACTTCAAATAACCACTGTCCAGTTTTGCTTTGTGAATTCATTTTGTTTGCTGTTGGTTTTCAATAAGTATTAAAATATTTGCATATTTATTGCAACTTCTGTGTACAACTTAGGTGGACAATTGCATTATTTCTTGTAAATGATGTACAGAAGAAAACTGTTTTATAAAGAGTGAGTGTTATCTCTAGAGTAGAGTTTGTGAGACTCTGGCTGTAAGCACCATTGTCAATTCATAAATGTATTTTACTGTTATTGCAATAATTACCACAAAATATTATGAAAACACAACTCCTTATGTCCCCTCCTTAGTGTGAACACAGGCTGACTGAACCAAGCACCAGCTTAAAATGAAAGAGATTCAAGTTCTACAGCCAGGAGTTTGAATTTAGAGAGACGTGGTCTTCACTGGACCACCCACCAGAGCATCAGCAGCAGTTCTGTTACGTTTTTGCAGTTGAAAGATGTGGCCTCCATATATGTTGCTTGTTTTTTTCTAGCAAACCCTATAGATTTATTTATGATAGGACTGGAATCTGAAGAGTTTGGAATGAAGACGTCGAACGTCTAGATGGGTTTATGAGCCACTTTCTACCATCCAGTTGACATGGGCTAGTGTCTACTTTAAGCACTCTTGGTCAGTAAAGTTATAGGTATTCCTCATCAGTCTGTTTTTTATGGAACAAATAGTGTTGGACAGTGAATTTGGCTATTTCAGTTATCTAAGTTTTTTTTTTATCCTTTATTGTTTTTGACAGCATTAACCAATTTCGGCTCGTTGTCATATTTAGTTTTATTGTTGTCAACTTTTGTTTCATTTGATTTGCAAATTTGTTATGGCTTTTGTCCAATCTCTGCACACACAAGTACAAACCAGAATATGTACATACCAGAGGAGTTGTAGGTAATGGAGAAGCTGCTGTAGCTGATCAGGGTTCAGTGTTGATAAATATATAAAAATGTGGCACAGAGGTTTTAAAGAACCACTTAGTCGAATGTTTGAATGTTGATCTATTTACCTGGAAAAAAAACCTGTTACAATAAAAAGACTGAAATGTTACTACTAATATGTAATTACTATTACTATTTATATTGTTACAATTTATAGTTTTAATGTGTTTTTCTCCACTTTTGAATGCCGACCTTCTGTAGCTCCCTGTCAATAATTGGTTGCCTAGTGGATTGAAAATTCTTTGGTTTTCTGTTGTTTTTGCTTGACCCCTCTGACTGAATTCATTTATAGGGACACTGATGCCATCCCTGCTGAATGAAATGTATCATTTGATCACAACTGATTAAATTTTTCCATTACCCAGCATTAGTTTGAATGAGCGGTTGCTGTAAAGTCAACAATACAACACAAGCCAGCGATTGTTGCTACGTGTTTGTCAGGAGGAGTGAATGATGCAATCTGCTGAGATTCTTGACAAACATTTTACTACTCTGTATAATTAACTGAGTTTACTGTACTGTCTGAAAACTAGGATCAACTGGAAAGTTTGTGTGACTGATTTGAAATGATTTTTTTTGGTAATTGACTTGAGATGATATTTGTTGTGAATTGAACTATGGGAACTATGTCTGCCACCGGAATTAAAATACAACTCTTGTATTTATTGCTCATACACAACCAAAGGGGGGAAAAAAAGTTTGTTGCAAGCCCAGTTAGACGTCACCTCTCGCTCTCATCAGCGGCTTTTTCAGCTTCTTCCAGTTTCTGCAGGGCTGTTGCCAGTCTCTCCTGCGCTCGGTCCAACTCCTCCTCCACAAGCTGGATACGTCTGTTCAGGGAAGCCACCTCTGCCTCGGCCTACATCCAGACAAACATGGTGTGGATTCATTCAAACATGAAACATGACCAATATCAGCTGTAAAAGACTGATGCACCAACAGTTTTTCTTTCTGATAGGTTTTTAGTTTCAAAACCTAGATTTAAAATCTGGATCCCTCTGTGACAAGTGGAGATGTAGCTTCTGTTGTAGCTTTTAGTCATACAAAAATTTTTTAAAAAATTAAACCAAAAAATATCCAAAGTAAATGGCAAGATATTTGGAAAAATTATTTGAGACAATTGCTGAAATAAAAATTGCTTGCTTCTATATTTCCTGTGGAAGAACTGTTAGCTTGTTAGCTAAACAGTCTAAACTGTGCGTGCTCTGCAGGTATTTGCCTGGGTGACAGCTGTTTCATCTATATAGAGACACTGACAAATTGTTCAGTAGTGAGTCAGGGTTCATTCAGTCGCAGAAGAACAGAGTCCTGAAGTAAAAAACATTTTTGTATTTCTTTTCTGGTTTTGATTAAACATAGATAACAGAGTGAAGAAACAAGAATGACCCATTGATCTGTCTGTGGCTGAATAGGACTCCATTGAGACCACAGTGTCAGACAACTGCTAAGCATATTTAAAGTAATGCAGAAAAATTCTCTGAGATAATAACATTTTTTCTCTTTGAACCAACAGAGCAACACAAAATGAGTATGATAATATTTGCCTTAAAAAAAGAGGGTAGTAGTTGCTGAACAGTGACCTGGGAGCCGTGGGTAGAGCCCCAAAAATGGACATGAGCCATTGTCAAGGTTAAGCAGGTGACATCAGAATCAAAATAGGAGCCTGAATCCTCCCAACAGCTGTGAGCGTTCCATTCAGGGCACCATGAGAATGGAATGTGACACAGAGAAAAGAAATCAGATGAGCTCAGTTTGCACTGAACACATTCAAGGTTGCATACAGTGAGGTCCTCAAATTCATGTTGACATCAAAACTAAATGAAAATAAGATTAAACAACTGATGAAGTTCTGAATCCCCAGGACTATCTGCCTCTTCATGACTCAGAAACCAGTAGAACCAGTTTAGCTCTCCACTCTACACCTCACATCCAACATTAAACACAGTTGAAGTTGCTTTATTAGAATTATAAAATACATATTCCTTCTAAAGCAAAAACAATTTTTACTGCCAGTTTTATGACATGAAGTACAGTAATGTGTTACTGTATATGCTGTGTGTCTGTCAGCTTACAGCTGTTCTTTCTCCAGGCAGAATTCTAAACTGGAGGTCATGGTAAATGTAACTGCTGCTACAAGAACACAGTGTAAATAAGCATTATGCTACTGAAGTCACTAAAACTTAATGACTCCAAATCTTATCTTGTGACATAGTGCCTTGTTGTACTTTGTGCTGTCATGTGTTTTGGGTTTGTCTACACTATTGTAAATGATATATTTGATCTCCATTACACTTATTAAACTTAATGAACAAGCAAAAATAAATTTTCTTGAGCTAACTGAAACCAGGTCCACATTCAATTCCTTCTGGTCAAAGAAGAGAAAATGCCCTCTGAACATGTCTGAGTCTGTGTAGCATGGCTTCGCTTCCAGAGGTGTGTCACTCACATCAGCAGCCTTTTTGTCAGCAACCTCCAGCTTCTCCTGGGCATCCTTAAGGGCTTCTGAATATTTATCCAGCTCATCTTCTGTCCCCTTCAGCTTCTTTTGCATCTGCAGAAGTTCGTCTTCATGCTGATGGTGTAAAAGACCACAAAGGATCAGAAGCACTGCAACCATGTATAAAATTATACTGACTTAAACTTTTTAAACTAAAAGAACATTTATTGATTTCTGTTTAAAAATTCCTCTGGCCCTTGTTAGGGAACAAACTTGATTCCACACAATGGCCACTTTAAGGAAGTGTACTAAATATAGTACATATGTATTATATATATTTACAATTAATCTGCATTAGATTTTTTTAAAGTAAACATTTTTTGTTCTTGTTTTCTAGCAGTACATTCTGAAATTGTCACTAAACCCATTCTAACCCGACTGTTTCTACTTAACCACAGATATTAGCCTCTGTTGGAGCCATTTTGTTGTCGTTGAGTCGTGTTTAGGTTTGCTACTATAAAAAAAAGAAAGATTTTTTTCCCAGTAAAAAGATAAAAGCAGACAGTAGATCAAAATCATAAGTACATTTCTAAAGACAGATTGGTCATCTTCTGAAACTGCAGGCAGGCCAAGTCCAGGTGAAACTTTCAAGTCTGTTAAGAAAATTTAAAAAGATAGATCCAAATAATCATATAAAAATGTTGTGGTTACTGATTGCTCCTGATGGGGCCCATAACTTGGGCCCCATAAGAAGCGGTGCTGTTTTTGGTTTAGGAGTTAGGTTTAGGACTAAGGTGTGAACTGGTACTAGTTAAGTTTAGGGTAGGTGTCAGGGTTAGGTTGTAGGAATTAAGGAAAAATGAATGGAAGTCAATACAAAGTCCTTGTGAAGATAGAAAGACTGGGTGTGTGTGTGTGTGTGTGGGTGTTCCATGACAGACCTGTTTGCTCCTCTCCTCGGCTCCTTTCTTGTCTGCCTCAGCTTGCTCAGCCCGGTCCAATGCATTCTCCTTGTCCAGCTTCAGCATAAGCATCTTTTTTTTGATGGCTTCCATGTTTGCTGTTGGGGGTTGTTTGCAGACTGAAAAAGACTAAAGATAAAGACAGATTTCTGCAGGGTGTGGACCTGGTGGACCTGGTGGTCTGGCAAACTAGAGGACAAACCAAACAGTAAGCAGTTCATTTATATGACAGACACTGAGACCCTCCCATTACAAAGCCCCTCCACTTACTGACTGGGATATAACGAGTGACAACTGTTGGGAGTCTACAGTTGTCTCTCTGTGTGACGGGGTCAGTCAGGAGCAGTTTATTAAGTTTGGGTGTAAACCATGCATGGCTAAAATTAGGCTAAAAAACACAAAAAAAATAGGTTAGAATATTCCATCCATCTTCTGTTCACCCTTTGTCCCTAATGGGGTCGGAGGGTTGCTGGTGTCTATCTCCAGCTACGTTCCAGGCGAGAGGCGGGGTACACCCTGGACAGGTTGCCAGTCTGTCACAGGGCAACACAGAGACATACAGGACAAACAACCATGCACACAGGGAGAATTTAGAGAGACCAATTAACCTGACAGTCATGTTTTTGGACTGTGGGAGGAAGCCGGAGAACCCGGAGAGAAACTCCATGCAGAAAGACCCCAGCCGGGAATCGAACCCAGGACCTTCTTGCTGCAAGGCAACAGTGCTACCAACTGCGCCACTGTGCAGCCCCGGTAGAATATCATAATATATGAATATTAGAATATTTATGTTCAAATTCATTTATCATTTCCATGACCTCTGAAAAGAACCCACAAATGAAACATTTTCCCACATTACAACCAAAATTCAATTTTATTGTAATTTTATATAATGATAGAACAACACAAAGTAGACTATTACTGTGAGGTCTAAGAAAAATGGTGCAGTTTTATTTTCTTTTGAATAAACACCTAATAAGCGTGGCAGGAAGTAGTTTTCACTTAGCTGGATGGCCATATCTTGGCAGGTCCATCATCCATATTCAGCCCTCTCAGCGTTCAAAGCTTGGATAATATTTTAGAACCTAACTCTGTATTTTGTCGATGCTTTCTCTCTGGTCTGTCTGCTGTGTTCCGTCTGCTGTGTTCAGGATAAATCCTTATGGATTTATGCAAAGATAAAGTATCTGGAAAGTATTCACATTGTTTTACTTATTAAATATTTTTGCATGTCTTCATGTTAGTTTTATACCTCAAATCTCTAAACATAGTGACATCAATGTGAAAAGAGTTTGTTTGACACTGACAAATTTTTGAAAAATACTTAAAAATGGTCTGTGATGGACTGGGTTAGTGTCCAGGGTTTACCCCACCTCTCACCTGATGACCTCTGGGATACACACAGGGCCACATGAGGCAGCACTGATAAGCTGACAGACAGTGGATGGGTGGATCATAAAAAATGGTTGCCCACTGATGCTGCCCATGCCACCTGATTGACCCTGAGAGGATGCAGAGATGATCTGTAGAAATTTCCCTCAAACCGCTCCACCAAGTTTCTAGAGATATTTTCCAAGAAGATGTCAGGCTGACAGCTGCCAAAAGTGCTTCAGCAAAATCCTGAGTGAAGGTTATATTTTTCATAGGAGTTGGGAAAGGAGTTTGGGTATTCAACTTGGGTGCCTTCTGAAGGCAACACAGTCTCTACAAGATGAATTCAGTTAGTAAAAACAAAACCATCTTGAAATAAAAACCTGTTATTAGCTTGTCTCCAGTAGTTTGCTTTGTTTTCCTTCTGAACACCAGAAGGTGGAGCGGTGATAACTGAACAGCAGCAGTAAACATGACATCTGTCGCCTCACTCCCATCACTTCCCTTCTAATTAAGCACACAACTCCTTCAGGAATTACCCAATTTTCTCCCCTATCAACTTATGAAGATGCAACTATAATTCATATTAGAAATGCATGAATCTTAACTTAAATCTGAGGATCATTTGAAAAAGAAAGTTATTTCAGATGACATTTAAAACTAAATGAGACAGGTTGTGAGCTACATCAAACACAATAGAAACTGAAGCTCTTCTGGTTGCTATGCCTGCCCAGTAACAGTACTCCAACACCTGACCTGTAATGACTATTACTGGATCTCTCTAAGGGATGGATTAGTAACAAGACCACCAGGGTGGATTCGTCAGTCGCTCCCTGTTGGTCCAGCTTGGGTTATTAATAAACAACTTTTGGCTGACATTGTCAGGGGGATTAAAATTATACAGTATGCCTGCTACAATTACCTGTCAAACAAATTTGAATGTAGGGAAACAAGATCTAAGTCATCACATCACCCATAATTGTGTATGAAGTTTTAAGCCATAATAGATCTGGACTATATCCGTACTGAGGCAGAACAGGCGTTTAAAGTTTCACCACTGTGCCGTGAAAGACACAAAGAAAGGAGGAGGTCTGGGTCGCATGAGATAATGCTTGGTTATCCAAATTAACTTCTTTGTTCAAACTTTAGTTCACTGTGACATATGCAAGTTGAATTAAACATCAGTCAAGTTTAAAAGCTTAAAGGACATCTGTTTCTGCATGTTACCTGCTAACAGTGCTACATCATGTGTCCAATTAACTCTTCTGGACTGCAGTTATGAGAAGCATGCAGATGTTTTATCTCGCATATAAACCTGCTTTACATACAGCATGTGCAGCAGGACCAGGGCTGATTATCATTTAATAGAAATCTTTAGAAAGTTTACACAAAAATCCTTTTTCAGTCTTTTGTTGCAAACTGGTCAGCGAAATTCACTTAAGTGTAGTCCTGTGATAAGACTTTTAAAGAGACCAGCTGTTTTAGCACTGTAAATACTGAGTGCTAAAAAAGATGAGCAGAAAAATGCTTGAAATGCTTTGCTGTGTTCCCATCTGTCTCCTCTAAAGGAAAGCATACAACCTGTGTTACTTTCCACTAAGTGGCCCCACATGGAGGAAAACTGCAGTTGCTGTCAAAGAATTTTAGCACAACAGAAGTGTCATTAGTTTCTCTTACATATCATCTCATAAGTTGTTTGAGAATTCTGAAAAATAGTTTTTCTGCAGAATAAAAACTATGTACCACCATAAGCTTTGAGAACTAAAATGTTTGTTGTTTATCAGCATAACATTGAACCATGTAAAAATATATCATATAATCACAAAAACCCCAATATTTCTGACTAGAATTATTATAATCCTCCCCTTGCTTTTTGCTGAAACAAAGAAACAATAAATGCAAGTGTGCAGGTTTCATAATTTTATTAAATACTTTAAACCCAAATGTAAAAATAAAGTGCAAACAAGATCTGGTCTAGTCAAAACCAACAGGTTAAGAGGTTTTTTAAAAGAAAAGTTGTTTTTGCTTGACTTAAATAATTGCTCTATTATTTACCCAAAACTGTGTTTAATAAAGACGCCTAGCAGAATTTAGAGAACTGTTTTTAAACAAATATCGAACAAGACATTAAACTGCAAATCTGTTTCATTTAAAGCAGCATGTAAGGAGATTAGAATGACAGTTAATCACTGTTTTAGTATTTCAAAAATATAAAATAAATGATAAAATTACATCAAAATCATGCAAAAAGGACAGAATTCATAACATATATCCTTAAAATAGCTTAGAACATAAAAGGGAATAGTGATGAGTTATGTTCACATGTCATGAGAACAACAAAAAAACTATTTAAATTCACAGGACATCCCATAATTTAACAGCAGGTCAGACAGGGTCAAATGTGTTAAAACTATAAACTCTCCAACAGTGAATGATTTCATAAAGTCTCGTTTAGACAAACACTCGCACTTTCAGAGGTGCGCGGTGAGCGTCCTGTGAGAATAATGTATCTTTGTGAACAAAGAATTATGTGTGCATTTACATCTCACACATGCTGATGCTTATTAAAAACTCAATAGACATGAAATGGAAAAGCTTGGTCTCTACCAGATAAATTAAATCTCCCTGTTAGTTCCTCTGTATCCAGTTCAGTAGATTTAGTTCATCATACAGGGCCGGTCTAAAGTTGTATGAGGCCTTGAGCAGAATTTGACTTAAGGATCCCTCTTTCTGCTAAGAACATCAGCACCACGAACAGCATTTCAACATAGATTTATTAAATTCTGGGAGAAGAAGGTAGCTTAATTGGCCGAGCTTAAAAACAATCAGTTATAATTGTAATTTACTAAGCTGTATTTGTGAACAAACAGAGCTCAAACTCCCAGATTAAACTCAGCATCAGATTGTAGCTATGGTAACAAACAATGAAGATTGTTCTTTGAACTTTTACAAAGTAAACTTTCCAGCTCCTTAAAATCTTAAATTTAAATGATTTAAAATCATCAATCAAAACCAAATTTACAAATTTAACAGCATTGTCATCCTGAATAAACAAATGTTGTATTGTATTTTTTTGCTTTGTTGTTTGTAAGCTGTGGGTTTAAGCATTGTGTGCAATGTCTTCCAGTAACTATAAGTTCTTACAGTAGGTGATGGGGCTGTGAATGGAATCTACTGTTTCTGCAGTGCAAAGAAAACAAAGGTAGTCTCCTTTCTGCATGACACATTGACTGATAACAGAGAAAAATACTCCCACACTCAACCACTGACCATCCAAACACTCAGAACCTAATCATAGACATTGGAGCTATGATTAGGTTCTAGCCAAACAGAAATCAGAAATTCAGAAACATGACTACAGTAGTACATCAAAATCATAATTGAAAACCTGAAAGCAAATGTGCTTATCAGTGGACCAATATTGAAAGCTGGACTTGGAGATGAGATCTACAGCAGACTCAAGCATAACTTATTAAAGCCATTTAATAGTTCTTTTGAACCATAATAAATTAAACATTGCACTCATCAAAATGTCATGTTTGTTACTGGTTTTCTCAGTTGTTGATTATATAGTGTGTTTTATGACTGTATTTTTATGATGTAAAGCACTTTGAACTGTCTTGTTGCTGAAATACCAAGATAAACTTGATTGATTATTTGTAGATAGGCCTGTCACGATAGCAAATTTTGCTCAACGATTAATTGTCTCAAAAATTATTACGATAAACGATAATATTGTTTGAAGACCTTTTTACACTGATTTAATGGAAATGACGTAATAATGCATGCGATTTCCTGTCAAAGATAGATACACTTTATTTTCAAAAGAACACTTAACACTTGAGCTGATAAACAAAATAAACAAAACAACCAAAAATAAAATGGATTCTCAGTCTCCATTAACAAAAAAACTCACTTGAAAAAAAAAACTAAACACCATAAAGAAAAAGTGGAAATAAATACTGCATTCAACCAAAAGAGGGCAGATTATGAAGTCTGTATACTATGTTGCCCTTCAGTAATAATTAGATTTAAATAGAGAAGATGGGCACATCGACTACCTGATGCAATAATTCACACTACATGATTTTTTGCTCCTATTTTTCCGTTACAACAATCTTAAAACGTTGGTCTTTCTAAGATTGTGTGGTGTGTTACGGTAAGACAATCTCTTGCCGCTCTGATCTAAATCAGGGGTTTTCCCCGACTGGGAACATTCGCATGTTGAATGTGACAGGTAGCCAATCAGAAAGCGCGGATTCTCCTCCGCGCTTTCTGAGGGGAAATTACAGAGGGGAATCCCAAACAGCTGACACGGCGCAACCCGAAGTCCAGCGGACATCGGAGATGATACGTGGAAACAACATTAATGTTAATTCAACATGCAAAGAATATAGAAATGACAAGGGGAGGAGTTGGAGCCAAATTGCTACCGCAGTTGATAAACCCGGTAACTTTTCAGCTGTTCTTCGTTAACGTGACGTAAATAGGTTATAATGATTTTCATTCAGTCAGGACTTTACACTGACACTAGCAACATGCATTGCAGGTAGATTGTAGTAAAGCATAGATTAATGCCTGATTTTAAAATTAGTTCACTGGACTTGTAGCCATTATTTTGTGCCCATTGTTGGACACCATACGGCAGGAACGAACCCGATCGAACCGTTATACCTAGGATTTCTGTCGGGTAATGTGTGGTCTGTCAGGTTTTGAAAATGGGCCGACAATCGGCCGACAGCTCGTGTGCCTGGGCTTTACACTAAGTAAAATGAGGAAGGGGGGGTCAGTGGAGAGCACCGGAGTTGAGCCTTTTTTCATTCAGTGTCATCAACAGGAAGAGGAAAAAGGCCGGAAGAGACGATAATGCCGATAATTAAAATGACGTCCATAGTTCTAATTTATCGTACGATTAATCGATTTACCGTTTATCGCGACAGGCCTATTTGTAGAGCACATTTTAATATATTTTGGTGCGAAGCAGTTCAGAGATTTATAAAACAAGATCAGTATTTTAAAGTCTATCCTCTGAGCTTCAGGGAGCCAGTGGAACTGGGTGATGTCCTCTATCTTCCTATTTAAAAAGGTTTACTTATAAGAAAACAACTATTATTAGTAAGGTTGATTTTAGTAATTGTTCATAACTGTTCATTTATATAAGCTAGAAAATTTTTTTTATATTACAATTACACTTTCTCTTCACTTACAAATATTTATTTGTCATTAATTTTACTTTTACACTTTTGTGACTGAACACAGCAAGTTTTGAACATTTACAAAATCAAAACATGAACCATGATGGCGCTAGCCTGAGTGAGAGCCATTACTCAGCAGGGTTGCCAATAGGTCGGGTTATCCCTCTGATGGTGGTGGTGTTCCCCCCACAGTCCACGTACTGATACATCTCCTCAGAAATCTGCTCAGAGTGGCCAAAGTATGTTGCTGTGATGGTCACGCTGCACAAGGTGGAGAGGAATGTGGTAAAGCCAAACACACACTACAAACAGTGACCACAGACACACACTGGCCACTTTATGAAGCAAACTTGCTCAAAACTCTGCTGACACACAGGAGCCAATCTGAAGGAAAGCATCAAAATGGATTTAGGCAACTAGAGAGGTCGAATGTGTTACTGTTGCCAGATGTGAGTATTTAAAAAACTGCTTGTAAGGTTTCTACACACAAGTACCCCAGGTATACAGAGAACACCCAAAGTAAATAACTGGTCAAAGAAATGCCTTGTTGGTGTGAGAGGTCAGAGAAACACAGGCAGACTGCGCCTAGATGATGGAAAGGGAACAGCAGCTCAAACAACTTTGATTCTATGCTATGAAGATTTATAATAGTTCTGAAAGGAAAGAGGTTCCAACCCAGGACAAGAAATGCCTAATAAAGTGGCCAGCACATGTCAATTTGGAATTGCATGTGAAGAAGTGACACGGTCAACTTACTGAGTCATGACAACAATGTTGTGTACCTTGATGGTTTCCAGGGTGCAGTATTCACTAGAAAACATTAAATATGTTTGAAAATTGATCCCAGGCAAAGCAGTTTAATCAGAAACATTTAGTTGTTTACAGGATAAAACACTTAAATATAAAGATGACAGTTTCTTAGGGTTCAATATGGTCCCATTAAACCAAAGATGACTATATGTTGTGGCAAACAACATTTCCAAGCAGGAATTAACTAGTAACTCTTTAAGAAGATACTAAAATGACACATTTCTCAACATCACAGTGAGCTGCCAAAGAAGAGCAGCTATTCAAGAAGTTCAGAGATTCTCCTGCAGTCAACTGTGGACAAAGTTTAAGCCACTTCCTAAAAACTAACTAAAGAAACACAAAATCCTAATACTGATACTATTGCTCCACTACATCTCTGGAGGTAAATTTCTGTGACATAGCATGAAAAAAAAAAATCTGCACTTACTACATGTAGCTTAACTCATCTCCAATGACAGTGGGGACCATATAATCAATCTGAAAACACAAACAGAAACAGGTAGTTCAAAAAGGTCGATGTAAGAAGTGAATGTGCAGACAGAGGAGGAAGACGTTGTACCTGTTTCATGTCCAGAGGACGTATAGTGATGACGTTACTGATGCGAGAGTTACCAATCACCGTCCTGGCAAACTGCACCTGCGCTGTGATGTTGGCCACCTCCACTGAATAATAGTT
Organism: Xiphophorus hellerii; assembly: GCF_003331165.1. Taxonomy (NCBI): domain Eukaryota; kingdom Metazoa; phylum Chordata; class Actinopteri; order Cyprinodontiformes; family Poeciliidae; genus Xiphophorus; species Xiphophorus hellerii. The sequence continues at coordinate 26,309,095 of NC_045684.1, forward strand.
ATTGTTGGTGATGTTCAGAGTGTTCTGTGAGGATGACCAGCAGGAGATCAGTGCTATTTTTAGTTTACTGCTTTTACTTAAAGGGCCAGTATTATGTTCCAGGCACATAGTGCCATTTTATAGCACAATAGAGTAACTATTGTTATCTTCAGTTCAAAATGCTATATACATACATATATCAAACATGACGAAAGAAATTAGACTTCACTATTTAATGCCTTGAAATTGGGCATCTGTCTCTTTAAGAAGCTCATTCTGTAAAACTCCATCTTTAGGAAATCATCACAACAGCATTTCTCTATCGAGCTTTTAACATGGTTCTTAAGAGTGTTTCACTGAGAAGTAGGTCCTATAATGAGCTCCTATCTCAAGTTCTCAACCTAATTTCCTGCAGATTCTGGTCATTCAGAAGTTAAAAATCTATTTTGTTTGCTTTACTTAGCAGGAAATCAGCAGCTAAAAGGCTATAGTAAGGTTTTTAATTTAGTCTCTCCTTACATTTGACCCTTGATTTCTCATCTGCACATTTTTATGTCTACAATGGCTAAAATAATCTAAAATACAAAGCTAGACAATAAATAAGAAAAGCAACACAAATACAGATCAAAGACATATGAAGAATTTGAAAATAAGAGAGGAAGCTTGTGAAGATAGTCTGTACTTGCCAAATAAATTACTGCCACTCTTTGTATTGTATTAAAACAGTGTTCAAAGTTTGAATAGGGCATTTCTTAGAGCTACAGAGAACTTTACTTGAAGAGAACAAGTTGGGTATTCAGGATAAAATGAACAACTTCAGGTAATTAGAGAATTTTGATCAGAGTATTAAAGGATCAATCTTATGTAGGCCTGTTATTAAGCAATAAATCAATTGAAACAAAGTCAATAATTTCCATTTGCATGACTTATTGTTTTTCTCTTTTCTCTCTTTCTAGCAAAAACTGGATTACAACAGTCTTCAGGTCTTTTCTGAAGGACAGTTTTGTTTGCAGAGTCCGTAATTCATTTGTTGTTTGGTTAATTTTGGATATTTAAATGTCTTCCAGTTCCAGTGTTAAATGTTCATTAGAAAGTTTATTGATCTTTGAGAATGTGTTATTGCATTGTTATGCCATTACTTAAATTTTTGTTTTGAAACCATTTTCAATTGTTTATCGCAATAACTGACAATTACCATTTATCATCCAGCACAATTTGTATGGTGGAAGGCTTAGTGTTATGTATTTTTCAGGCACACAAAGCCATTTTAGAGCACAATCAAATAACTATATTACCGTAAGCTGTAAATATGCTCTATATGTCAAACATAACTCTGACTTCACAATTTGATGCCTTGAAATTGGCCTCTGTCTCTTTAAGTAGTTTCCACTCAACAAAACAATGTTTGTTCATGATGCTGTTAGGAGCGATGGGCTGAGAAGCAGTTCATATGATGAGCTCATCAGGCTCATCTTACCAGATGTTGGTAAAATTCTCTCATAATTCTGGCATTTAGGAAATTGAAATAATTTGGGAAATCCTAACTGACCTAAAACAGAAAACGTTTATTTTGATTTCATGTCAGACATTGTGAAAAAAACATGTGTTTTTATTATATATTTTTTTAAATCCAACATGTAGATCTCTAAGATGACATGAGATCTACATGTCTCATGTAGATGTACATGTCATGTACATGTCTCATGTAGAAGCCTCTAAGGACACTTCTGGACACTTTAACCTTTGCTTAGTTCCACTTTTCAGTCTTCACAAGAAAAAATAATATTATAATATTGTTTACATTACTGAATTGTCTTGCAAAATTATTCTAAACTCTGAACTTTTTCACCTAAGGTCTACAAACGTAAATTTATTTTTTTGGGGGGAGGAGGGATTTTATTGGTATTTGTGTCCCTGTATTTTATCCCTCTTCAACTCGTATATTCTTACTTACATAAGTCATCTTACTTATGTGATATTCTGCATATGTAATATAAATATTTAGTTACGCTAAACCTCTGTGCATGTAGGACACAAGTGTAGATAGCCCAAATGAGAGATGATGATGCTAATGATTATTCTAGATTTGTAACAATGAACCATGCTGTTCCTCATTGTCTTGGAACTCCCATGACTATCAATCAAATGCACAGAAAAGTAAACTTGAGTCTACCTACAGATGAGCCACAACTAACTGGATCAGTAAGTATAAAAATGTTTAAATAAATTTGATAAAATAACAGTAGCAGGAGGATTCTGCTGTTGTTACAATTAGAAGTTTATTCTGATTTGTAGCTCTTGACAGATCCGTTCCCGTTTGTGCTTTCCCAGCTGAAACAGTAGTCAAGTGATGTTAGAGCAGCTTTGTATGTCTTAGGCATGATTAATTAAAATAAAGCAAAGAAGCCCAATACTGCTACTATAAAAGAATAGGAAGGGGAGAAGAGCACACCAAACTCACCGTGATGTTGAGATAGACGATGTGCTGATCCAGGTCATAGGTGACATAAACAGACTTGACTCCCACATTAGATACATCAATGGAGCGAGGGAAGAGGAAGAAAACAGCCAGACTGGACAGCAGCAGGCAGAGCACCACTGATGCACTTACATACAACTTCCTGACAAGGATCAGGAAAATTATTAGAAAAAGTTGGACAATTTACATCAGCACCACTAACAACATTTATGGAGCCCAGGAAAGTCTGGGGGGTTTCTAAACTGCTGCTTAGTTCACTTATGCCTTAGTCATCTCTGAATGTGACTAGTATTACATAGACTGTTTAACATCAAGCACACAGCTGATCAACTAGCACAAAAAAATTATACAATTTATATTATATTTTTTTGAGCTGACTTCTTTTAAGACTATATTTGTGTGTTTAAGTATTGTCAATAATGTCCTACAGTAATATATAATTACCTAGTAATAAAAACAGGGCATGTTGTTGGTGGACCGCCCTAGAGCTGCTATCACAGAGTTTAGCTAGTTTTCTGGGGGAAGCTCTGCGATCCATACAGCTGCAGTTCCTCCAGGACGTCTATACGCCTTTGGTTCAAACCTTTTAGTCAAATGTTGCTTTCTTCTTCTTGGTGAGGTGAGGGGCTTTAATTGGGGTAAAACAAAACAATGATCCGATTGCAAACCTCCTGTATGTCTCTGCAAGCAAAATGATGTTCGACTATCAGCTGAACTGCATCAAGCAAGGATTGGATTACCTCAATAACCCTAATCTTTTGTAAAGGTTTTGTAAAAACTGATATCATGAAAGATTTCAACTTAAACGTTAACTTTTCTGCAAGACTCAAGTAAATTTTTACAAGTTTGGGCCCTCAAGCATGAAAGAGTTTGCAGCTTATTGAAAGCTCGCAGTATGAAGAAATTCTGAAACCTGCGGTGCACAAAACATGCAGATGTAAAAATAGTGTGCAAACCTGGCATTGTACTCATTGTATTGATAAATCCGGATTTATAATAACCATGGAAATGGTTTTAGTTTTCTGAACTACTACTAATAATGACACGTTTTATTTAAAAGACATCTATTAGGGCACAATGGGGCACCTTACAAAAAAATGGAAGCAAAAAAAAGTCAGACAAAAAATTTAATAAAAAAATAAAAGTTAGGGAGTAAAATCATCAAAGTGAAAGTGGTTGTTTAAACAGTTTTCAGGCAGGGTTTAAAAAGAGACAGCTTGGAGTGAGTGGGGAGATCAACATGCTGTTGAAGCTGATACTGCAGAATGAAAGAATCATGTGTTGTATAGGCCAATGCTCCATGACTTTTATTAGGACCATTTGTGCATCACATAAGTTGCACATTTACAGAACTGAGATGCTTTCTATTCACAAAGGTCGTTCATTTACAGACACTCCCTGTATGACTGCAGCTGACAACGCCGATCATGTCAGGAAATCAGCTCAAAGCATCAGTTTGGAGTTTAGGCCCCGTCCAAATGGAGACGAGATTAAGTGTTTCTGCAAATGTATTTTGTTTTGTTTTGGCTGTGTGTCTACATGGATCTGGTGTTTTGGGAGACCAGAAACCATTCAATTTGGAAGACAGGTATCAGAATAGAAAAATGTCAACATATGGTTTCAGGTTTGAGTGCCCCAGATGTGTCTTCAAAAAAGGTCTAAGAATACTTACGTCCTTCTTGGCCGCAGTCTTTGGTCACTGTATGGAATCAATGCCACAAGTTGATTCTCCTGTTCTGGAAAACAGGAAGCAAACAGTGATGCTGGACATGTTCTTGCTGTTGGCTTTAAGTTGGCTCCAATCACAACTTGATTTGCTTCATCATCTTGCTTACTTCTATATAAACTGATGTGGTCAAACACTGAAAAAGCTTCATTATCTTTTCAAGAACAGCTTACACATCGGGTGCAATATATGAAGTACATGATCACCTCTGGGGATCCTCCCGGTGCCCTGACATGTTGGACACGTCACGCTGTCTCTTCCTGTGAATTCCACGTAAGGAAACTGGGAGACGTCAGGCACTCTGTCATTCTCTGTCGTTCCATCTTCCACAAGAGAAGACAAGTTGCCCTCTTTGTCAATGAGGGTTGTTTCCTTAGAAATCCAGGAAACTGAAATCCCCATAGTCACAACTGGAGAGAAATAGATCAACAAGAAATCTGTATATTAGAAGTATATCTGTAATTAGAAGGTGAGTCTGTGGAGCGTGACAATTTCTAACTGAGGAACAAATGAATGAATATGGACTGGCGACCTGTCCAGGGTGACCCCGCCTCTGGACCGTTAACCCGCTGGAGCACCCCTCACAATCCCACTAAGGATAATGGTGTTAGAAAATGGATGGATGGAAGGATGGATATTCTATTCAATTACAATGTCTTCCCCTGAGCATCAGGGTTTTAATTGTTAAGATTAGTATCAGTTGTGAGTATAAAAGTGATAGTTTATCCAAATGGGCAAATACAATACTATATAAAAGGTACAAAAACTGAAATATTATTGCCTGTCAAATATTGCATTCAAACAGCTAATGTAATATGGTACTGTATTTTGCAGAACTATGATCTGGAAAATGGGTGAATAAAACAGGTTCAGACATTACTTTAAGCTTATAATTTTTGTGTTTTGTTGCTGCTGTTCTCTGTTTCCAACCTTAGCTAAAACAGTTAGTTTTAGTTTACCAGCACTAGTTAACTACTAACTAGTGCTAATCTGTGGTAGGCTAATAAAATGGTTGTTTAAACCATCCAAACATCTATCATTTATATTAACTTCAAAATCTAAAGTAAAATAATTTCAAGTCGTGACGTGTCAACCCAACCAACACTGATATTTCTGAGCTAAAACAGATGTTCAGTTTTAACAGCCTGACTCATGAGTTTGATTTTTTTTCAGATGGCTCAGTCAGTGATTCCTCTGACCGAGCCCGGCTCTGAGCACCAGAGCACTGAACCTAGTCTGCTCTGAATGCTGCCAGACAGAGCAACCTGCCAGAAAGCAAACCACCACCTCAACTTTCTGCCTCATCTGGACCTCGGACAGAATAACTAGACGTAAGCTTCATATCCACTTAAAGTAACAAACACTTGAAACAACTGAATATTTGTGTTTCAACTATTGAATGGCTTATACAAAACCCTCAACTATTTTTCCCGACCGACATGCATTGGTTCGAAAAACGTTTTGCTTTAGTCGAAGAAAAAAATAGTGACCAAAGAGTGACTTAAAAAAAACAAACAGTATCATTGGCTTACATTTTAAACATTAAAAAACCCGATGTTAGAGGCGCTTAACTCTGAACTGGCGGCTTCACATAAACTACAACTAACAAAGCAGACAGTTAGCCAAGCTGCTAGCCAAGGTGTTAGCCTCAGAGCACACAGGTACCCGAGAACATTAATGAAACCTTACCTAACCAGCTTTACCAACAAGTTCACCGACAACAACTTACTCACTGCAGTCGCGCCCAGGTGTATTTGAAAGGACAAACGTACCTGAACAGAGCTACTCGTATCAGCATAACCTCTTAATAAAGCAGACATAAGACACCACAACTTCTGGAGTCTTGTGCGAGACTCCAAATGTTTCAGGATAACAGCTTTTGTTTACTTCTTCCTCATGGATCAGGTGGGAGGAACCAAACTATGGCGTATTGCTGCCCCCTTCAGTAAACGCAGAGACGTTGCAATCAGATCTTTACATATTTCTACTTCTGAATATTTATGAAAATATTGTATCTCAGTACCTCAGCACACAGGTTAAACACATCTTACAAATTAAGTCCCCACAAAGTGTTTTAATAATTTTATTTGTTAATAATTCTTTAGTTTTTAAAGAATAATCAGTCATAAGAAACAATTAGACATAATAAACTAAAATCATCATTAGAATTATCAAATAACTGACTAAAGTAAAACTGAAACAAGGCTGATCTAATCAAAGAAAGAGACTGAAGAACACAATATAATAATGAAACTAGAATCAATAAATCAAGCTCCAAAACAACTAAAAAAAACCCAGGACCTGACAGAACCAAAGCAATTATGCAATTATAAGGTAGACATTCAATAAGATAGAATAAAAACAACACATGTAGATTCTAGTCCATTAAATATGTACATATATACAGATGTCCATCCATCCATCCATCCATTTTCTGACACGCTTATCCCTTATGGGGTCATGAAGGTTCTGGTGTCTATCTCCAGTAGTAAACTGGTGAGAGGTGGGGTCACCCTGGACATGTCACCAGCCCATCGCAGGGCATATACAGATGTATAAAAATTTATGAATGAATGTGGATCACTTCAAAAGCTTACAGAGTTCAAACAAGAAGAATGAAGTAGAATTAACTGGCAGGGATCTGAAGAAAAAGTTTCTTATGACAGGTTCAGAGACATAAACTATGTATGATTTGAAGAACTCAGTAGCAACCTCTGTTGGATAAAACATAATTTCTGCTTAATCTGATGCTGAGATGAAAGCCTTGAGTAAAAGTCTTGGTCAGAGTGTAAAATGTGTGCATATGTGTGATGTTTTCCATCTGAAACAAGCAAAGGTTTGATTTTGAATGGCCTTTCAGTGTTTTCTTTCCTGATCAGAGCTCTCACTGTCTTCTTTTCGATTCTCTTGAACACTCCAGCATTCAGTGCTCTCTGTGTCTCACCCATTGTCACATGACTGTACTGTCACCACTGTGACCCTTTTATCCTCAAACTCACCAACAATTTGCTTTTTTTCTTACAAGTGAAAAGAGAACTAGTGTTTCACGGCATTGTTCCCTTACAGGTTTAGAAAATTTGCAACCTATTAATTTTTAAGCAGCAAAGAGACATCAAAATATGATAATCGAAGTCACATACACTGATATTGATATAACATAATATCATTAGTATTTTAGCTATGTTTCAAGCGTTGTGCTTGTCAGAGAATGCAACACAGGAGGGGAGCACAATGACTATTCAGGTGAATGATTTGTTGTTGGCTTGTTCTTATTTTGTTAGAAGTGTTTTTGGTGAGAAGAAGAGATGACCATGTCCAAATTTATTCTAGCAGGGAAGTTTAGGTTCACCAACTCAAGCGAATAGTTGTATTGGAAGCAGAGGTTTATGCACTTGACAAAAAAAAAAACAAAAATTGTAAAAAAAAAAAAAAAGGTAGTGAAGCAGAAAAGATTTTTACCTCTTCTGAGTTTGAAGTGGAGGCATACAATAAAAATTCTGATGTCGTATTCAAGAAGTTTGATGATGACTTTATGCTGAGAAAAAACAAGCGGACATACTTTCATCTCTGCTTTCAGCTTTCTGCAGTGAGAAAAATGAATCTGTGGTGAAGTAAATTTAACATAACTGAATGTGTGAAATCAACAATAAAAATTAAAGTTAGTACCTTCACACAAATATAAGTAGTATTGTGGTCAAGATACAAGATATTGTAGTTTTTTTTTTTAAAGAAAGTAAATCATTTAAGTACTAAGAGTCTGTCTTTTTAAGTTCATCCACACAACAAAAAACAATCTTGTTATATTTACTGTGTTTCATTCAGTGTTTCAAACATCAAATACTACCAATAAGACATCAGAGTTCCCAAGCACCAGCAGAGCAGCTGTGATTTGAAGTAGTAGTAGATAATTTAGAGTTAGCAGAAGTCATTAATTTGGAAATAAGTACTTTAAACAAAGAACAATCTTTCCTGATAAACATAAATCAATTATCCCAGGGGTCTCAAACTCCAGTACTCGAGAGCCGTTGTCCTGCGACTTTTAGATGTGCCTCTGCTGCACCACACCTGAACAGAATAATTAGGTCATTAAGGCTCTGGAGAACTTATCTACACAAGGAGGAGTTAATTAAGCCATTTCACTCCAGTGTTTTGTACCTGTGGCACATCTAAAAACTGCAGGACAGCGGCCCTCGAGGACTGGAGTTTGAGACCCCTGCATTATGCAAATAGTTGCCTTAATGTTTTTAAGTAAATAGGCTGGAATATTTTACTAGTGTGGAAAGCGAGGAGAGGCAAATAAGGACTCTGCTTGACTTAGCAAACTACACTGTAAAATGTAATTTAAAAAAATTATGCTAACTCATTTACCTAAAAAAAATTAAGCAAAGTAAGCTTAAGATTAGTGAGTAAGTAAACTTAATTTATTTTAAGTAAAAAGTACTAAATCAAGTAGTACAACTAACAAAAAAATTCACGTAACTTATGTGTCATACTTCATGTTAACTTAATTTTTAATTTGTGTGGACTGCTTGATACAAATGTAACCTCGCATAGAATTGATGAATACCTACAACTTACTCATTCTTCAAGTTCACGTAAATTGAACAAACCAATTTTCTTCATTTTGTCCTTGTCTTCCTCTTTCTCACTTCTTTTTTTAATCAAGGTTTCATTGGCTCTAGAGGTCTTTATTTGCGAGACAGACTGGAAAGTAGGTAATGAGAGAAAAGGAAGACATGCAGTGAAGGCCACCAGGCTGGGACTCAAACCTATGACAGCCACGTCACTAAGGCCTCCATACATGGGTTGTGTTTTACCTCTGCGCCACTGCAGCACTGCTCAATCTCACTTCACTGAATTATTAATTATATCAAATATTTGAAATACATAATTTATACAAAAAATATTCTGTTTGATATAATATTCATGTCTTCCACCTCTTTCATTACGCGTTTTCCTGTCTAACCACTCTCAAATAAAGGCCACTACACCCAATTAAACCTTAATAAAAATAAAGAAGTGGGGGAGAGAGAGGAAGGACAAGAACTCAATCAAGAAAATTGGTTTGTTTAATTTAAGTTACATGAACTTATTTTTTTTGATAATTGTACTACTTCACATAGTACTACTTGCTTAAAATAATTCGGTTGCTTACTTTGCTTAATTTTTTTGAGGCAATGAGTTTGCTTATATTTTTAAGTAAGGTGAACTAATTCGATTTTACAGTGTTCCATGCTCTGTGATTTTTGCATTATTGAGGATAATTGAACATTTATATCATCCTTGTCAAGCAAAAATTATCTCAACCCCATTAGTACATTACCAGACAATCATATTTTTTCAGCCTATCAAGTAGCATTTTATGATCCACTGTGCTCAAATATAGAATAGGATAGAATTCAACTTTATTGTCATTGCAATGAAATGAAGTTTGCATCCATCCAGAAGTGCTTAGCAATCGATTAAAAATATATTACAAATGTAGAGAAAAGTAAAAACAAAAAGCTTAAAACTGGAAGTATATGTATATATACAGGCTGAGTGAACAGGAGTAGATTACCTATACAGTATACACATTAGTGACTTACAGCACTGATATTGAGTAATACAAATAGAGGTTCTAGACTAATTAGTGCTAAGATGAATTTAAATACATTTTTATGCAAATTTTACAATTTAGGATGACTGACATATTCATGATAGTAGTAATTAGCAATAGTTAGAGAAATGTTACAATAAATCATTTATCAACTTTTAAAAGATACATTTCCAAATCTTGCCATGAAGTTGTCCTAACATACTATAGAGGACCATTTCCATAAGTCATGATAATTTTACTTTTATTGTTTTCTTAAGAGATTTTTCCACCCACCATGCAGAGTGCTAACCTTTACAACAGTATACTCTTAGAGCATGTGCTGAAACAATGAGTGATAGTAATAGACTGGAAAAGCCAGGGGTGAAAACAAATGAGCTTTCATCCCTCCCCATTAACATAAAGACATCTGTGACTACAATAAAAATGCATTTACAGCACTGAAACATTGATAGACTGTTGTTTTGTTCTTTAAAAATATGATTTTTAAAAAAGTTTTTTTTACATAACACTGTTTAAATATCATACATATTGCTCTGATTTTTCTCAAAACATTGGCATTTCCTCTTTATAGCTCCAGAATATTCCCAGATCAGAGTGCAGAATTCACATGAAGAATGTCCCATCATGACATTCATGGGCAAATGGAAATGTGAATCTAAAGCAGATTTTTAATGTGTTGAAACGGATGTACTATTAAATGTTAGAAGTTTCATTTACCCTTAAAGTCCCACAAGGAATGTAACTTGTACTTTACAGTAATGGCTAAAACATTCCACATGAATTAATCAATTATTAAAATGATAAAATTTTATTATTATGATAACTTTATTGTATAGCAGTATTCTAACACAAATCTTGTCATACATGGATGAACATTAATACTTCATAATTCAACAACAAGAAGGGCAAAACAGCTTAACATTAAATTGGCATCATCACATAATTGTAAATGTACATTGTTTTATATATTGTATATTTAGGCCTCCAAAAAGTCAGTTCATTTGGGATAATTATAATAAATGCTATATACTGTATATGCAATTAGTCTTCGCAGGGTTTTCGCTGCTGGGCCTAATGAAACATGGAGATACAAATTGATCTAAGCTACACAAAGCCATACAAATATTATAAGGAATAGTCTCAGTTGCTGTATACTTCTGGTGAGTGTAATCTGAACTGAACTTATTACATTTTGTAGATACAATGTTCACTCATCTGTGCTAGCAGTGTGGATACAGCTAACTCAGTGTGAATCGGCTGCCCCCTATAAAGGATAACTTTTTTATCTGCCAGCGTTGTGTTATTGTTAAAAATAGATCCTCTTTTTAGTAGAAGTTCTGTGTGTTTCTGTTAGTTTCCCCACCAAATTAATGTATTTTGTTCTTATGACATGCTGTACAGTATTTCATTCTTGTTGCTGGGTAAATTAACAGGACTTCTATAATCTTAGTGAAAAATTTTGTTTCACACTTTAAATAGGGAAGATTGTTGATCCGATTTTGACTTGGGCATCTTTCACTGCACATACTCAGTGAGTCTCTGGTGTGATACAAAGTCAGACTTGAACTACTTCCTTTGCATGACCTGGATTCTTACTGTAAAGTCCAGTGGGTACAAAGAACATAAAATCCTTCAGATTGCAATGACCCATATATAACGAGAGCAGTTTGTTTCTAGGTTCTGTATTTCCTGTACTGCTAATTATCTAAATTATAAACAAGGCAAAAAAACTAAATAATTATTTCTATTTGTAGTAAATTCAGGGATGCTTGCAAATATACTGCTTTAATTTAACAGTTTCCTGAAGTGTAATCCCATTTCCACAATACAACTTGTGTGAATGATCTTGACATTAAACTGATTGGATTGTATTTAATCCTGAGCCCATTGCTATGCATATCCTTTCCAGCGTCTTTGTGCTCTGGTAGTGAGTCAGATGATACATAGCTTACCAACAATCCTTATTTTGATTTTGGAATGCAGTGTTTGTAGATACAAGACATTTTTAACACAACAGAATGATAGATAAAACTGGCATGTGTTATGATATTTTTCTGAGAGACCTCACCAGACAGACAGTTGTCAAGCAACCATGAAAACCACATATTGCGCGCTTTGCCAAATCTGTAACCCTGTGATGTGAAATGATTTGGCATTGAACACGTGATACAAGTAAAGCAGCATGACAGGCAGTGAGAATGATTACACCAGACCTGGAAGTTCTTGTCTCTGGGAAGGAATGCCGTTGAAAGCCTCCCATTGGTAGAGCCCTGCAGATGCTGGGGGGTCGCAGGGAGTGCAGCAGGGGGTTCATGGAGTGGGGGATGGGGAAATATGGGGTAGCAGAAGCATGAGTAAAAGATGGAAACCAATCTGTATGTTCCCTCAGAACCTTGTTTTAGCTTTTGTTCTAATGAGTTAAATTAATTCAACTGGTTTTAAGTTCTTTTCTATGGTCTCCACAGGTTCAGTTCCCTCTGTCTTCCACAGAACAGCACAATGGAGTTTCAGGTCAGGTTGTTGCAGGTGTTTTGTGAATTCTTCCATAGCCTGGGGAGATACAGTATTATGCAGTTTTTGTCTCTATTTCATTCTTAAGAAAATTATGAGCAAACTATCTGAGAAAGCAAACATACCTTGACACAGACATACTGTATCATTGTGAAATATTGATGTATTTAAAAGTATTGACCACTAAGCATAAATTACCACTACTCACTTTACACAAATGTCTTTAAAAATGCTGGAATTAAAAAAAAATCTGTTAACTTCTGACATCTAATATCTTTGTAACACTTGATACAATTAAATAATGCCCTGGCAATTTTCAAGTGGAGCTACAGCAGCTGATGGAAAAAACAAAACACCAACAAAAACAATAAAAGAAATGATATGGGAGCAGAAGATTGGGGGAGAAATAGCCTACAGTTTCAGCTGATCAAGCAGAATACAAAGGAGGCACTTTACCTTAGAAATTAAGGATTTTGAACATTTTTTAATATGGTTGCTTCTATGTCATTTCTGACTTAGTCATCTTTATGCAAATTTTATACTAACACTGTTTTTGTAATGTTCAATCAAAACATCATTATTGAGATTGTATGAAACTGTGATTGTAACATTGTTACTGTTGCTCTCTCCTTTTGTAGGAAGAGAATCATGTAAACAGCAAAAAAAATAATAAGTAAATAATCTCATCTAGGAAAACAAAAGGAAGAAGTGTCTGAACTTTGAAAGACCCTTAAAAGATAAAATCAGTGTTGTTTAATACCAAACTGTAAAAATTCACAGGTTTTTCAGAGGATTTGTGTAACGAAAGAAAATAACTTTGATGATGACAGTGGTTGAAATGTAGGTCAGATTCTATAAAAGTCTTTTCAACGCTGCAGCTCTGATAACCTGAACAGTCATATATTGGACCACCCGACTTCCAATGTTGACAGAATGTTTAGACATATTTCACCAAACTGACAATCAAGGACATGACCCTCAGGTGACCTTAACATACTCTACAAAATCTATTACATAAACAAGTTGTGGATATGCATTTCATAATTTAACATAGTGATTAAATGCATATTTCAATGAATATTTAATCAGTATGTTAAAAGGTAAAATAGAAGTACATCATTAATACCAGGTAACCACTGTATTCTTTAGATGAAATAATGTAAGATTGTACACTTAGCCATCACAGCATTGATAAACAAAGAAGAATTGCCGACAACCATGTTTAGTGCCTTGTGTGTTCTAGAATAACCCTATTTGTAAAGACAAAGAATAGAAAAAGGTTATTTTTGCACATTGTTTCTGTAAGGAGGTGGGAGTGTAATCAAAATTGACAGTGTTGCTTTGATTCTTTCATGCATGTTTTAGAAATCCTTGAATCTCCTGTTGAGGCAGCTAACCAGATCTGTGACCTCATGGTGACTGATGCATGCTGCAGCAGCTGTAGGACTGAAGGATCTTGTCAAGGTGGAGGAGTAATTATAGACCTTTTTAGTCTGTGGGACTCTGGAAGCAGCGAATTTGTACTAGCAGTCTAGTGGAATGTGTCTTGGGTGGTCTCTGGGACAAAATCTTGGACGTGGAAGTAGTTGAGAGAGGCCATATAGAACAACTTTCATATGGTTTTGAGGAGATGGTGGGGATGGTGTGCTGCTGACCTTGACTTGGGAAATCCTGGAGCGGTGTGGAGGACATAGCCTAGTGAGGAAGTGAAATCTGGGATCTTGAGTTAAGCAAAGGTGGCTAAAAAGCTTCTTACTGGCAAGACCCAGAGTATTTGAACTTGTCTTTAAGGCTCTGCATGTTGTGGGTTGTATTGGTAGACATACCTCTGCAACATTGACTGGACATAGCAGGCATTTCCCCCTATTTAAAAAGGGGACTACAAGGTATGTTCCAGTGAAAGGGGGGTCACATTCTTAAAACTCAAGATAGTGGAGTCTCAGACTCAGGAGGAACAGTGCGGTTTTCATGCTGGACCAGCGCCACACCCTTAGCAGTATACTTTGTCCAACCAGTTTACATATATTGTCTGGACTGGAAGAAAGTGTTTGACCGTGTCTGTCAAAGGGAACTGTGGAGGTTATTTGGGAGTACGGGGTACCAGGACACTTGATACAGGCTGTTAGGTCTCTGAACAATTGTTTCAGAGCTTGGTCTGCATTGCTAGCATTAAGTCTTGTTTCTGGTTATAGTTGAACTCCACCAATTTTTCCCTTTGTCACTGATTCTGTTCACATGGACAGGATATCTAAGTAAGGCTATGGTTCTGAAGGGATCCGGTGTCATGATTTGTGAATTATTAAAGGTGAGAATACAAGGACCCATGAGGAACACCAGGAGGGCAGCCTGGAAGCACGCTGGAGCTACAAGGACAACCAGGAGTGCCGACACACTGCATGGGTAAGTTTGGCGCTGGTTCGGGCTTGGCCAGGCTAGGCTCTGGTTGTTGGAGGCTAGGCTTGGACGGAACAATGGGGAAAGCAGGAGGCCCACTTACTGTGGCTGGAGGCCCAATTACTGGGGCTGGAGCTGCTGCTGCTGCAGCAGCAGGGGACTCGAAGACCTTAACAGGGTCTCAGAGTCCCTGAAGAAGATGGAGATGAGGAGGCTGTGAGTGTGGTGGATTGTTTCTTCTGAATGAATGAATCATAGAGCTACAAAACAATTTCTAACATGAATGAGTACTTTTTAAACTGATCAAAAAGTTGACAAAATTCCTTCTTTGAAACTAAGTTAAGAAACAAGGGACAGATGGGGTCAAATCAAACGTGACAACATAGGAACCAATTAACACGGAGATAATCAAAATCCTCACATCGATTTTGTGGCTTCAGCATTGGGTCTCTGCTTTTTGCAGATAATGTTGTTCTATTGGCTTCATAATTTTTTTTCTTTACACATGTCTTAGCATTCCATGCATAGAATATGAGGAAGCTTATTACCTACATGTGGCAGGTTAGATACTGGTCTACAAAATATCAGTTACATGACTCATTTTGCTAAGTCTTGCCTCAAATGGAGGAATTTGCATATCTCAGGGTCTTTTTCACAAATGATGGAAAAATAGAGTGAAAATTGACAGGCAGATTGGAGCAGCTTCTGCAGTGATGCAGGCACTGTACTGGTCGGTCTGTGGTGGAGACCAGAGAGCTGCCCCAAAAGGTGAGGCTGTTGATATGCTGGTCGATCTACGGTACATTTCTGCCTTCAGCTATGGTCACAACCTCTGGCTAGTGACCAAAAGAACGAGATAGTGGATACAAGCGGACAAAATTAGTTTCCTCCGTAGGGTGTCTGGGCTACTTTTCTATCTATCTCTATCTGTCTGTTGATCAGTTGTTTTTCAAATAAAAAAAGGTTAATATTTTTATGTGTATAGGTACAGCCAAAAAATTACATTATTGTGAAAAAGTTTTCTGTCACTAATTTCAGAAAGTGAAAATCTTCACATTGATTTATTGTATACAATGAAATATTTCAGGTCTTTATTTCTTGTAATTAATCCTGAGCAACGCTAGTGCTGCAAAGGCATATTGTTATAAATATGTATTTTAAGAGATGTCCCCGGCAACTTTAAAAATCCCTCCACATTGACCTTACTTTATCGTAGAAGCATGAAGATTGGCACACTGGATGCCAGAGAGTTCTATAGAACCCATGCTCTATACCAAGAAGAAAGTTAACTGTCATGGATTGAAGTTCCAATTTTGACCGAATTTGTGTGTTTATAGGCTCTGCGTTTGATCGAAGTCCTCCTACAGATTTTGATCAATCAGTTTCAACCTTGGCTTGTTTGCTCATAAGGCATCGCTGAATAAGCGTCATCAAAATGGTGACTTTTCAATAAAGCAATGCTGCTTGCAGCTTTAATTTTAAATATGATGACTTAAAGATAATAAAAACACGTTTCAGTGTCTCAGGAAATTTTGATCATACATAACATCAATAAAAAAAATACATTTTAAATACAAATGTCAGGCTTCTGAAAGGTATGTTCATTTGGCGCTATAAACTGGATGAAATTTAATTGAATTATATGCATTCAATACCAGATACAGATAGCAGAACTGCTGCATTTGTATAATTCCTCTGTAAAGTTTCCCATTTTCTTGAATGGATTTTGCCACACAAGGTTGTGGTTATCTTTGTTTCATCCTTTCCTACCACACCTTTTGCTTCCACTTAGCTTTTTATGAATATGCTTGGCTACAGTACTTTGTGAACAACCAGCCTCTCAAGGAATGATAACTTTGGCTTATCCTCCTCATGAAAGTTGTCATTGAACGTCTTCTGGACATCTGTCCAATTAGCAGTCTTACCCATGACCTGAGGCTCAGGAAACATTTGGAGGTGTTTTGGGATAATTCAATTTTTAGGATTTGACACCAAGTGTTTTCAATATTTATCCTTTTCTTAATATTTACATTTTTGAGACAATGAATTTTGGCTTTGCTTTAAGATGATCTATGATGATCTAATTTACATGAAATGAAGGCTTGACATACAGTATGTTCCTCTGTGATGAGTCTATATATGAGTTTCACTGTCTGTAATGAGTAATAAAGCAATCTTTTTCAAGAAAGTTGAAATGATATTCTATTCTATTGTATTCTATTCTATTGTATTCTATTCTATTCTTTCCTCCTTGTACTTTGATTCATTCATTGATTCATTTGATTCTTACTTTTTGGATTCATCTACAAATTTCATGTTCAAATTGTCCTTATGTTAAAAGCAACCAACCAAGCACACAGCCCTGTGGGACCATCTGTTCAATATGACATAGAGTTGAAAATGTTTTCCAGTGGGAACTGACTGTAATGAGGCAGTAATCTAGAGACAAATAATGTTTAGGCAAAATGGAGAAATTTTACTTATCCTGTAGATAAGGTTGATCTACAGGACTCTGGCATAGTTATTATTATTGTCCAGATGGGTGAGTACTTTTTGCAGGGTTGATTATATTGGACTGTGATAGTGCCTATCACAGCTGGTGTGATAGGCAAACTGGTACGAACCCAACAGTGCAAAGAGGCTGGATGAGATTTGTGATTTAACAAGTCACTCATAGCACTTCAGAGTTATAGTGGCCAATGCTGCCGGGGACTAGCTCTTCAGGAAGAGCATGGCATGATTTATTTTTCTGCTACTGGTCTGACTCTGAATGTTCTAAAAATTACAGAGAGGTAAGGGAGAAATTAAAGTTGTCAGTTGTCATCTGCTAATGTTTCCTTCCAATAATTTAGCCCACATCCTGGGATATGGACTTGAAGCTTTTTGCTGTTCGATCCTTTTTAAAGTTTTAAAGTGTCAGCCAAGTTGATAAAAAAAACTTGGGAGAAGCAAATTTTTGCCTTTGATGCAAGACATCCTGAACAGTTGTTCAACCTTTTACGAAAAGAAACATTCATCCTAAATGAAGTGTTTTTCACTACATATTGCTACTATATGTGAAAAGCATTTTAAAATGTCACCTGAAAACAGGAACATTTGCCAAAACAGAGTTCAACTGTTTATGAAGCTTTGTGTTTTGGAAATCTTGACAGTAGTAAAAATGTAAAAATATGAGAAAAGATTTTTAAGATTTGTTTAAGATGCAATCTATCTTTCTTTATTTCTATCTTTCATTCACAAACAAATCCCTTCCTACACCTTAGCTTGCTGAACAGCGTCACTGGGTCTGTTGAAAGGGCACGAGAGACAAGGGAGAGAGGGAGGGATGAGAGGATGGGCATGTGTGTATGTGTCTGTGTGCAGGAGAGAGAGAAAGACAGAGAGGGAGACGCTGCATCAACCCGGCATGCAGCAGCAGTAGCAGGCTGTGCTTTGGGATCCATTGTTCCATGTTTTTCCACAGCCGGAGCATATTCCTTCCCATTAAAACACCACGGCAGAACAAGCAAAGAGAAGAACAGAAACATTAGGAGATCTCAGCTTTGTCTGGCCAGGATTATTTCTATTTGGGAACATTGTTGTGGACAAAGGAGGAACCACACTTCAGCTCTTTGCTGTTGTCCAGGCTTGCAATTGACTGCATTGGGAAGTACGCTCTGGCAGCGTGGTGGCCATGGGGCTGCCTGGTGGAGCTCGACTTGTGCTGGGGGTTTTAAAACAACCAGCGTGCCTCTTCATCTGGAGGTTATCGCTGCTCTTCTTCTCCATGTGGGCACTTGATGCACAAACCACTGTAGAAACTAAACCCTTATACATCTGGCAAACAGGTATGCCCCTTTTTCTTTTATCACCTTCTGGAAATGGGAATTCCCAGTTCTTTGATGAATGTCCCATCTGCTACATTGTTTTAATGATGTGACAACAATGCTAAAATGTTTGTGCATAGCAAAGTGAAATTAAGGAGATTCTCTGTGTTCTTGTACAATTTGCTTCATTACTGGTAGTTAATTGATCCTGCACTTTGTAGCATTACTCCTAGTTTCTTCTGTGGATAAACTCTACCTTCATTTACAGCTGAAGTTTACTGCTGAATGTGGCAAAAGGTAATGAACTGGAGCCATCTTGTTGTAGTTTAATGTGTTAACATATTTACTGCAGTCTCAGAAGGGAATGTCTCTTGACCCCCAAATGGCTGGTGAAGGTGTCAGTTGTGCTTCTTACTCTTTGGTTCTGCTTTCGTTTGAATGAATCCAGGCAGCTGGGACTCCTCAGCTGCCTTATGCTTCTATTTGATTCATTTATCACAGTCTGTTGTGTTAATGAGAAATGGTTCATGCACAATAGGGGCGTGTGGCTCTTTTCTAAGTAGGTTAAGAGAGTGTAACCTAAAACACAAACAGTCCATTTTATTTTATTGTTGAACAGGCAGAAGTTTTATTTTTGTTAAAATCATTTCTATTCAGTTAATTTATAAATCATTTTGACATAAATTGTAATGTTTATGGTAATGTAAGTTCGGAGCTTCACACTGAAGGCAGTAGAATACGAGAGTGTTTCTGCTTGTGGTGTTTTGGGTGGTGCCGGCTGAGTCTCATTCAGTGTGAGAGAGCAGCACATGGTCAGGAGGACAATACTGATGCATGGTCCAGTGATCAGAGTGAAGGAGGAGGCAGAGGGGAGGAGGCCAGAGGGACAATCATGGGAGCAGGAGTGAGGGTATGGATCTCTATTGATCTATTGGGATTGAAGTGCTCTTTTGGTGCAGCTGGAGATCAATGTTCTCTTTCTGTAGTGTTTAATCTTTTACTTTCTCTTCATCTTCGTATGAGTTTCACTGGGGTTCTGTTATCCAATCTCCTCATCCCAACCCTAAAAAAAACAACAAAGAATGGGCTGATCAATCGAAATGGTCCAGGAAGTGCCTGTCAACCTATGGGATCAATGATAACTTTCTTCCATATTAAATCTACAGCAGTGGCTTGTTTTAAAAAGCAGTAAAATGAACATGTGGATTTACTCTGAGTTGCTTCTGCACTCAACATAAATATAATAATTATTCTTAACTTTTAGGACAGTTTACATCAGTTACTAATGTATTTTATTTTGCTTCATAAGTTTAATGTTGAAAATATTTATATCTTTGTGACAAGCCCAGTTGTCAGCCTTGCCAGTGGTCCACTGTCCTCTTTTACTTTTGTGCTGTTGGTCTAAGATGATACCACCCATAATTCTACAACACTTGTGAAAAATACTTTTAATTCCAATCAGTTCATCAAAATTCAAAGCCTTTGTTGTCCTCATACATGTGCATAAGGAAAGTAGAACAGCTGCCACTGAACAGTGCTTGTAATAACAAGTCAGCAAGATTCTGAAGCAACTGTCGAGAAAAACCAATCAAGTACAACAAAGCATAGTTTTCTGATTTTACTGATGTTACGGTGATGATTTAAATATTATGGAGATATTGTTTCAGATACTGAATTAGAGTTTTATGTGCTCTTCTGTTGACATTTCACTATCAGTATTCAGGTAGAAAAACAGTCATTTAGATTTGTACTAAATGCGAATCCTACCAAGGTGCTGAAATCATTTGCTCAAACTTTGCAGGTTCCAAAGCCAGCGTTTTGGTATTGATTGTTTAATGTAATTTTGAATAAAAAACAAAAATCTTTCACTAAAAGGAAATAATGTGATTAGTATTCAATAAAATAATCAATTGATAATATTTTGTTTTTGGTAACATATGATTATTTCTGTTATGGTCATGACATTTATTGTTGTATTCATTGTTCACACCCTGTAGAAGGAAAAGCCTCTCCTGGTATTATGTGCTCTACCTCCCACCGTGTTAAAGCAGGGGAAGAGATTAGGGATCGAGAAACCAGAGCAGATTGGCCAGACAAAGTTAACCTAGATACAGTATAGACATGTTTATATGTTTCCTCTGGCTTTACTGCGTTGGCTCTTAGCTTACCGATGGCTGCTTGGTTGACTGTCAAAAGAGAGCAGCAGCATTATTCAGAACAGCAGTGAAGCATTTTGGAAAGCAGGTGTGTTTTTGTCATATTTAGGTCTCAGATCACTTTTACTTTGACACAATGTAATAGAAAAAATAAAGTCTTTTATCTGTAGATAAATATCCCACAGGATTAATTTGGTGCTTTTTGTAACATAAAGCCTAGTTTTTAGGCCGATTTTGTCCCGATTTTGCTTAAGATCATCATAAGCGATAATCCTGCCATTTTTGGTGTGATAAGACTGATCGGGTCTGGTCGTATGGAGTTAAAACAGTCTCAATATTCACAAATGCAGAGAACAAGATTCACACTTGTGCTAGCATAGCTCCGTAGCATAGCTCACTCACTTAAGTCACTAGCTTGTGTTGATAGTTGCACAATTAAATTAACCATCCATTTTCTTATCCTATTGGGGTCAGGAAGGGTGCTGGTGTCTATCTCCAACTGTCAACGGGCTAGAGTCAGGGTACACCCTGGACAGGTCGCCAGTCCATCGCAGTTAAATTAAATCAATTAACATTAAGAATCAGAACAATGGGACAAGTAGCTAAATATACTAAGATAAATAGTTAACTTACCCCTCTGCTGTCGCAGACAGAAGTCAGGGTGAGTTATCTTTACTTCCTCATGGCTACAGTGCTGTTAGAATGGTTTAAAAAAAACAAGAAGCCATTTGTGGATTGAGGCGTCATGGGAGTCTCAAAATTCACACACAAGTGCACCCCAACTCACAGGGCAGAAGAAGCTTGTAAATCAAATATATTTTGATTTACAAAATATATTTGTAAATCATATTTGCATCAAAAATACAAGTGTGAATCTTGTCCTGTGCATTTGTGAATATTGAGACTGTTTTAGCTCCACAGAGGACTGTCTAGCTGATGTGTGGAACAGTGTGAATGTTTACTCAACATTTTGATCAAGGAATAACAGAAATGACAAGGAGTGACTATGTGACAGGATAGTGTGAGACAGAAAATCTGTGAAACAAATCAAGCTCCTCTGCTTCTTCCAGTGGTGGAATTGGCATCTCCAGGAATACACTGCTCCCAGTCAAAAACAACCGGAGCAAAGAGGAGCATCAACCTCATGTACACGCTGCTCAATGTACTCATGCTAACTAGCCTTAGAATTCACCACCGGCTTCATTCTGGGGAACTAGCTGTAGCATAGCACAGAGCAAGGGGGTGTGTGTGAGCCATGAATACACTAACATGATTGACAGTGCTAAGACCTTCCTCCTTGGCTAAAATGAAGCAGATTACTATTAATCCCAAGTGCTGACAGGAATAGAATTTACATTCTATTGCCTCCCTGTCAACTGGTAGGTTACAGGACCGTTGTATGAGCAGGTCAGTAAATAAATTAAGCCGTCCAGCTCATACAGAGCGCTGTATGGGCATTTGTTTACATGGGGTGGGTGATAGCATAGCCATGCTAGCCCTTCCTACCATAAATCACTGTAAAATCAAACTGTAATCTCTCCCCATGTTTCTGCCAAACCTAGCTTGTGTTCTCATAGTCTTACGAATTTTTTTTTTTTTTCAAAGGACACATGATATGTTACCCACATCTACAGTTCCTGATGACATTGGTTAGTGTGGCAGAAAAGGTCCCCGCTATGACTAAAACAAAAATACATTCTTATAAAAATATAAACACTCAAATACCATTGCTTTCAAAGACAATCTGCCTGTCTGTTCACGAGCTTCAGGGGAAGAGCAAAGAACTGAACATTCTTCAATGCCAAAGCTGACTGACTCAACCTGCACTTATATGTACATACTTCTATATAGGCGAAGTAGGGTGAAGTACTTTAGATTTATTTTCATAGTAAGGCAAAGCACCACATCTTCACAAACTAAGATTATTTTTCACACCTGTACACACAATAATAATACAGCTAAAACTGTGTAAAAATTATATAATTCATACTAAAAGATCAAGCTTCGTATTATTGTGGGTTGTATTTTTTTTTGCATGTTTCATGACATTTCATATATTTCAAGCTGTTTCTCTTGAGTGTATAAATGAAGTACACGCTTAGATGGAAATAGGTCAAAATTAGCACAGGTTTACAATTAATGTTGAGCTACATCTAAATGACATTCAAAGCAAGGTGGGTTTTTGTAGGAGGAAAATCTGTTTTCTTCTCTGTCTCCAGCTATGTGTGTAGATTATTTCAAAGCCTTTGTGTTTTTAAACACCTTGCTGCTCCTTCAGCACCATAGCTGGGGGTTGTACTATTAAAGTTAATGGAGGCAGGTGAAATTGTTTGTTTACTCTAAGCTTCGTCAGGTGCCAAATTGCAGCCATTATTCTGTATGGGCCTGAAGAGCCTGAGTTTAAGTGTTGTATTCTGCCTGGTGGGTTGCCCCACCGGGAAAATGTGTGTGTAGGTGTGCACACGCAGGGCACAAACACTCAAACACACAGGTGCTTGTACCCACCACG
The DNA here is from genome assembly GCF_003331165.1 of Xiphophorus hellerii. Lineage (NCBI taxonomy): Eukaryota > Metazoa > Chordata > Actinopteri > Cyprinodontiformes > Poeciliidae > Xiphophorus > Xiphophorus hellerii. Next base: position 26,332,254 of record NC_045684.1, read on the forward strand.
ACTCCACCAAACTCAACATGATGCCTTTGTCTCTCTTCTCTGGCTGCCATCCCTAATCTCCATTAACATATTCCCATTTCTCCTCTTGCTTACTTGACAAATAGAGCATTTTCAATACAGCAGTTGTTTTTTTATCTGAGCATGCTTACAAAAGCAGAGTGATGCTGCAATTCATCTTGCACCAACATCTTTAGTATTTTATGCCGCTTCTTCTGTGTTACCCTCTATGCTCCTCAGTCTAACAGCCAGAGAAACACCCTTTAGCTTAACACAAACACACACAATAGGCTTTGTGCTGAATGTGTGTATGTGTGTGGTGCGCCTCATTACTCCTAGTGAGCAGGCTGACAGTGGGGGAGGAGTGCTGCTGTCAGTATCCCACCTGCAGGCGTTGGACATGGAGAGGCTCAGTAATTATGCACAAGTGGAGCTTGTTCGATCCAAATACAACTCCACTGCACTGCCACCAACATGTCTGTCAGCAGAGCAGGCCAGTCAGCCCAGAAGAGTTTCATAAAGTCATCTTCAAATGTACTTAGATGACTGGAAACTCTTAAGAAGAGTAGACTGTAGAATTCAGCTGTTTTCCCTGTCAATAGTTCACAGATTCGCATTAACTCCCCTCATGCCCCAAGACGTTTAGGGTCCGAGACCAAGTCAAGACCAAGACTGGTGCCCCGCACAATAAAATGTGAAATACGATCAAAATTGCTTCTTAAATTGATCTGAAAGACCACAGTCTCATAAGAACACCCAGATATTAAATGCTTACAGCTGAAATAAATGTAACCGATATCATTATCAATTCAAACTCTTCATTCTGCTTTGTTTCTATCTCTGTGCCACAATCCACGGAGGTCTTGTGCCATCCCTAAAAATATAATGCCCTGGGCAGTTGCCCGTATTGCCCATGTCAGAAACCACCACTGTCTGCTACGTTAAACACATAGCAATTAAGTCACTGCATTAATGGTAAACTATAAACTCAAATATGAACACTGACCAAGGAGCAACAAGCAAGAAGTAACCAAGCAGAAGGCTCCCTCCCTCCCGCTGCATGTAGCCAAGCAGTAAAGTGCTGTAATATCTGCCACCATGACAGGTGACAAAAACAATCAAAGAGTAATGTGCATGCTCTTCCATTCTTGTGTTTTATTTATTTGCTAATTGAATAAATATCAATGTATATAATTAAATAAAATAATAATAGCCACTGCAGTGTACACAGAGCATTACAAGAACAAAAAATGGCTCTCAGTGAGGCTCCAGTCCTATCGTTCTTAGTAAAGAGCCATTCAGAAGAATCGGATCATTTGTGAATGTCATATCACCGTATTGCAGACTTTGGTCACAGCATTGTCCCATATATGCGACATGTCAGTCAACACCTCCGCACAATAATTCAGCACAGTGAGTGGCAACGTTTTTTCATAGCAAATGCGATTTGTCCCTGTACAGCAGTGGTGCCCAAAGTCGGTCCTGGAGGGCCGACATTCTGCATGTTTTAGTTCTCTCTTTGGTTTAATGCACCTGGATCAAATAATAGCTCATTCGAAAGTCTAAGAGGAACATTGACATGCTGAAAAGGTTGTTATTACCAGCAGGGAGAGAATTAAAACATGCAGGATGCCGGCCCTCGAGGACTGACTTTGGGCACTCCTGCTGTATAGCTAGCTTTGCTCAGATCACCTCCACAAAGCTTATCTTTCATTGAGCTTCCTCTAAGTGACTGTAAAAGTTGAACATAGTCCCCACTGTCTGTGAAAGCGAAGCACTGCTGAATTTACATGTCGCTATATCCTACGATTCACAGTATGTAGCAGGATTCTACTACCGACGATTAGACATCTTCTGCCGCTCAGAGAAAACCACTGCACACTGTGTTAGAGTGCAGTGAGAGTGAAAGGGGGAGGCGATGTGTGACAGCAGTAACAGAAACACCTTATTAGTATTATTGCTTGGATTTTAATCGGTATGTGAGTCAGTCATATAATTTATTTACCATAATTTAGTTTTTTGATTATTCCTAAGACTTTTGTAACATGCATCTTTATTTTGAGTTGATGTTATTTTCCCCCGGTGAACATTATTAAGCATCTGCACCTGACAGCACATGGCTGTTGATTTGAAATAGTTATATATACAGGTGATGTTCAAGCTGTGCCTGGAATAAATCTTACATTGTTGAGTCAAGAAGCAGTTCTATAAGCTACACAAGGTGCCATTTTTTTTCCACTGGAGCATCTGTCCCCCAAAATGTCTGTTGAATCCTGGGTTCACAAGAGAGTATGGATAGTAAAGAGAGGCTAATTTTTCAGCATCAATGTGAGTCCAAGTGCATATTCAAATCACTAAAGAAAAACTTAAAGATTTGGAATGACCGAGCCACTGTCCACAGGTAGATCTGACACAATATCTACTGATGGGTCACAAGAGAAATTCTTACAATTTGTTAGATTTGGTGAACTTTTGAAAAGAGTGAGCAAAGAAAGTCAAGATTAAGGCTGTTGACAGAGATCAGACTGAATGCAAAACAATGAATGCAGTTGTTTCAAAGGATAAAGATGCATCATGTTCTTATTCTTTGTATGACAGAAAACTGGTATTTTAACAGGTTTGTGCATGTTTGAGATTCACTAACTATTAACAAAAAAGCTCCCTGTTCAAAATGGCTGAATTTTCCTCATCCCTGATTTTCCTAATCTGTCACATCTCACATAATCAAACACAACATGACACTAAAGTTGCTAAGAAATCCGGCTAACCACATTACAGTGATTAGGGTTTCCTGTGCTTGGATTAACCCTCGTTCACTTACAGTGTGCAGCTGTAAGGTCTTGGAAATGTGCCACCGGATTGGCCTAAAAAGCAGAAGAACCTCTTAACCTGCTTCTTTCTTTCTTCAGTGTCTGATGCTGTGACTTGTTATTTTGACCAAGAAAAAAAGTTCTGTTAGGAAATAGACGCTGGTGGTCTTGTATGGGAAGCATCAGTACACATTGAAAATGATAGGAAACTGTTTTGAAATCTTTCTTTGATTTCATTCAAACTGCATTCTGTAGCATTCATTGCCTTTGATTCAACAGCTGGGCAGAATAATCTCTCTGATGCTACAATGACTGTCACCTGCGTCCTCACCATGTTTACCCAAATGGCTACACTGAGACATTGTGTTGAATTTTACAAGACACAATTGATTAATATTTGATACTAAATTATCAAATTGTTACTAAATTGTTTTGGAAAGGGAGGAACACTTGTGGTGCTGCTATGTATTAGACTAGTGAATACATTTGAAATGTAGCTTTTTCCTATACTCTGATGTGGGATTTCTCCCTCTTAAGAACAGGAAGGGACTGTAAAGCAGCTAATTTGGGATTAGCAATTTGGTTTTTGGAACCAGAGATTAGGGGCAATTGGCTTGAGTCCAAAATTAGCCGGTGTGGGACAGACACTTGAAATGATTTGGTCTAGGTCCAACTTTTTCTTATTTCAATCAATAATCAGACAATTAGTAATCACTCTAATACAATTATCAACCAAAACAGATAAGCTCTTTAGGAATTTCCTCTAAAGAGCTTTTGTGTTTAAGAATAAATGTTAAAATTTTCATTGACAGATAAGTCAAAATAACTTTGTTAAATGTCATTTCTCTCTGAAAGGTGAATCTCTCGGTGTATTTGGAAAATCTGTATTTCTATGTTGTAAAGTTTAGAGGAATTTATGAGAGGGGACATGAGGTGCCAGAAAACAGTCTTATTACAGGAAAGGACAGAGAGCATCTCCAGCTTTGACCAGCTGTTGAATTTCTCTGAACAAGTTTGGGTCTGGCAGCAGGATCTGTCGTGTCTCTTTTCTGTCTGAGAGTGGCATCATCCAGGTTCCATCTGCCTGTCCTCTGAGGATGGAAGGTTATTTAATCATTTGCAGTTCATCCTTTGAGGCCCAATTTATGGAGTCTAAACAATTACCTTGCTGAAAGATTAAAGATCAGGGAAAACAATGAACTGAATTGTGAACAAGTGGATCAAACTTGTGCATTGACTCAACTGAACATTATTGGGGCTTTATGTGTCTCGGCTGGTCATAGATGCATCAATGTGCCCTTCTCTCTAACTCTGCTTGTGATCTTTTTGCTACATAGCCATCCTAAGCAAATAGGATGATGCTCTTAAAAAAATAAATTCTACTTTTTTATCTAAGCTTTATGTTTACTTTTCCTGTTTCTATTTAATTGATATATTTTTTTCTGAGAATGCAATATGCCAGATAACAATGATTTTCTGGGGCCAGGTATTACTTTAAGCTCTGAGACTAATGAAGTAAAAGACTACATTCTACTGACTGAGTATTTATCATGAGGCTAGACAAGGAGAAAAGTAATCAAATTTACTTCTAACTTCAAAGCAGACATTTTATTTATGTGCTGTGGAAGATGATTTGAAACATTAAAATGTGACAAAAAAGTAAAACTGATTTCTTAAAAATGTATTGTATTTGTTAGATAATTATTTTGCACACAATCTAAAAGAGCCCAGGTATTAATTCCTGTGGGTCTACTGTACTAAACTCCTTTGAATGCAGATGAGAGCAAGAGAAGAAGTTAAGCAAGAAATGTATATTAGTCAATGTCTCTTTCAAACAACTATCCACTATTGTTATCATTTAAGTCAGAGTAAATCTAAAATAATAGTTCTATTTTGCATTAATCATGAATAAAGATGAAAGCATTTATTAAAATGTTAGTTTATTAATAAACCTGCAAAGCTTCCCAGGTCCTGAAGCTGAGTAAGAAAACAGCCATTTTTCAAACTTATCCATAGAAGACATTGTTTCTGCTAAGCTGAAGATGAATAAAAATCCTAACATCATCAACAGCAGGTTGTTGAGATGCAAACACAGAAAAATCTACAAATCAATAACAACGTTGCTAGAAATTTCCCGATGAATTTCAGCTTAAAAAAAATACACAAAAATCTGAGTTCATATGTTTGACAGATGTTGCATGAAAAACACTAAAGTTAAAAATCCAACAGAGGAAGGCATTCTCCTATTTGATCCTGCTTCCTGATGACAAAGTTCAGTCCTGGTTACTGTGCTCTCTCCTGTGGCTCAGAATGCACCACAACCTCCAGAGCTCACAATCTGGTTGAGCTAAACTGTCTTTGCTGAGTATTTAGGTATATTTTGAAATGATCACGAGTTTATGCAGAATCATTGAAGACACCACAGAACCTGCAGTCATGAATCTGTCCTGTTGCTAAAAGCTGTTGGTTATAATTATTGTTTTTCATCTTGATTGAAAACACATTTTGCTCCCTGACCTGTGAGAAGTCTGTTTGCCTTTTTGTGTTAGTTTATGACTTTATTACTTTTATTTTCTGATGTTGTAGTATTTGCTTAGTTCACAGCATTTCTGTGTTTGAGGTGATTTATATGTAAATTTGATTTGATTGCAGTACTTGAATGTAAATTACTGATGTAAAATAATTTACATTTGATATCACCTGCTTTAGCATGTGTTTTTATTGTAGACCTGTTATCCTGCTGTCTTAAATATTAGACCAAATTTGCCTTGTTATAGAGATTCTAGATCACCATCCTATCATCACCTGTAGAACTGAGTAAGAAATCCTCACTGTGCTGCCGTTGTTAGTTGGCAGTGATCTCCTGTCGCCGGTGTCATGATTTGTGGAAGAGGTGATGAGGCAGAACGCAGCGGACCCAGGTTGAAAAGAATGATGGTGGTTTAATGATGAAAATAAACACAAAACAATCCAAAAATCCAGGCAGCATAGCTGAGCGGAAAGGCTAAGGCTCAACACTGGTAGCGATTGGTAACAATGGACAAACATCAAACACAGCTCGACAGACTGGTACGACAAGGACCCGACAAAGACAGAGACACAGGTGGTATTAAATACACAAAGGGTAATCAGAACGAGACACACCTGGGAACAATCAAGGGGAAGACAGAACAACACAGAGACTCAAGAGACACAGAAACCTAAAATAAACACTCAGAAAAACTCAAATCCTTACAGCCGGTGGACACGGTGGTGTTTAAGCTTTCTGTACTAAAGGCAAAATTAGAGCAATGGGTGAAAATGAATCAGACCTGGAACTTTCTCCTGAGTTATAGCAACAGAGGGGCCAGCATCAGCTGTGTCTGATGTGTGCTGACACCGTTCGGACCTGCAGTCATGTTCTGGTTCATTCTTTCCCGTCTTTGTGTGTGACTGTCTGCTGGAGGCACTCTGGACGGAGCAGAAAGAACTTTAGTTGTTTCTTGACAAAAGGAGGTGTTGGTGCAGCTGTGTTAATGTAAATGCAGGTTGAAGAGGTGTTGCCTGCTGTTGTTTTTAAAATACTTCAATTACTTTAACTTTGCATAATAATGTTCAGCAGTAACAATTTTACATGAACTTGACTGGGTGGCTGTAAGACATGAAACAGAAGGCTATGAAACTGATGAGTAGTCTAACCATAGGTGCCTTTAACTGATTTATTTACCTTCTACCACATTAATACATGATAAAACTTTGTAATCAGTTGACTGAATGATGTCCAGCTCATCCCTTTATCTGACAGATATGTTACTGAACTCAAGAATCCAAGTAGACAGAACTAGAATACGCCTAGTGCGGTTCAGGGTGAGGGGATAAATTCTTTATCATCCAGATCACACAATACAATTCTCCAAATAGCGAAATGTTTTTCCCACTTCCCTGTAAACTGTTTAGCTTCCTTTACTTGGACATAAATAATGTAGAATTATAGAATCATAAACATGTAATTCACTCATTTACACACTCAGTGGTTTGCTACATAGCAGGCCCACGGGGAGCTGAGGGCAGCAGATATCATTTCAGATTATAATTAATGAATAATATGCTTTAGTAAATGCTGCTCTAGAGTTGCTTCTTGAATCCACAAACTCAGACGTGAGACATCTTCCACACAACTCTGATAATAATCTTTATGGCAAACTCTTGGTTTGGCCAAAAATAATAGTTTGAAACGCAGATGAATTAATTTGTGTCAATTCACAATTAAAGTCAAAAACTGGAAAATAAAATAAACAAACAAACAAACCCATTTTATATGTAGTTACATTCAGTCCAGGTTAAATTGGTAAATTCTGACTGATAACATTCAAAGTAATTCCAAACACAGCCTGACAGATATCAGATATCTGGTATGAATTCAGCCTGGTATGAATTGAACTGGGTTTATATGCTGACTTAATCCAGATTACGATCTTGGGACCTGGAGCTGATCCTAGAAGTCAATAGATTACAGACAAGGCATGCACTCAACATTTTACATCTTCGTTGCAGGAGCAATGAAAAGCATTCATCCATGATGGTACTTCATTGTGTAATTCTGTGTCTCAAAAAAGCTTTTTTCTCCCTGAGAAAACCCTGGAGAACCCTGGAGAACCTTGGAGAACCCCGGAGAACCCTGCCAGTTAGGAAATTTAAACTAGTAACCTTCTTCCTATAAGGAAACAGTGGCCGTGGCTAAAAACGGTCTACTGTTCATTACTTGCATTCTCTGTGTTGCAGCCATTTCCAACTATATTGTCGTTTTATTAGAATTGAATTCTGTTAAATTTTATAACAGTTTTAACCTCTAAAAGCTAAAAATGTTCTCTAAAATGGAGAAAATATTCTATTCTATGTGAGATACTAGTTCATGTTCTTCAAAGACTATCCAGCAGGAACTCACTCTGGACCTTAAAGTAAACTGAAGTCACATGCTTGTGCTTGTCAACAAGATTAAAAAGTAATAGTGGACATGTTCATATGAATGACCAGATTAATTTGACATTATAATTATGATATTCTACAATATTCATTGTATATTATTTCAATGATCGCATTGACCAAGGCAAATCCCCTACATGACCTTTGCTCACCGTATGTTCATAGTGAACATGTTTTCTGAGAGTTGACAATGTGTGTCACCCCAATTCTCATCGGTTTCTTTCTCATTTCTTCTTCTGCGATTACTCCATAATGACTGATACACTACACTGACAGCGCGTCTGTTTCCTTAGCAACACTTCCTGCCTGTTTGTTTTTCTCACCTTGAAGAAGATCCTTCGAGGACTGAACAGATTGAAAACAAAAATGTTGAACTCAGCATAACTCCATGTATGTTACATAATGTTTTAATTCCCATCCATTGCACACTTCCTGTTATCCTTTGTCAAGAAAACTGGCATAAGGGTATGAGATCTTTCCAGGCACACGCAGAAAAAGATACATAATGGCTTGGAAGAAATAAAGTAATTCTGTAGTTTGATTAGAAGTTAATTAAGTTAATTAAGTTCTGTAATGATTTGTTTCTGCAAAGAATCTCTGATTGATGATTTGTAATGATTTAAATATGTAATGATTATGTTAATGATTAACAACAAGGAAAAGATGTGATTTATTGTCAATGAATATGAAGTTATGATCATCTGAAATCAATTTAACAACAAGTTGAATGTGTTTACTGAGTTTTAATAGATAAAGTGAGTTATAGAATATAGAAGAGACGAATGTGCAGTACAGCTCTGAGAACAGGAAATGTCGCAAGCAGTTCTGAACAGATGGCCAAGAAGCACAGGAAGAAAGGGGAAGTACGGGAACTTCCACTGTGGTCAGCAAGCAGGTTGAGAAATGGGGGGGACTTTTTCATGAGACACAGCGGCCGTGAAGGAAGTCACGTAGGCCAAACCTTCCCATACACACACATGGTGAGGAGAGGCATAAAAAGGGGCTGAAAAGAGGAACCAACCGTTCCCAGTCCGGCGGCGGAGAAGAAGAGACAACGCCTGCAATAGCATGCAGGAGCAGATTGAAACACGGACCGCACTTCAGAACTACGGGGAAGCTCAGACTTCACACCGCGAAGAAAGGACTGGGTCCCGCTGCCCCATCTCTAGTTCTTTATTTGACAGACGGTCTCGTCTCAACTCAGCACTTTCAAACTCTGCAGCAGGACTTGGAGGAAGGACAAAGGTCCCACAAGGAGGAAGAACTGAGTCTTGCAAAAAGGATTCAGACCCGTTCTGCTTTGTTTCCTTTCTAAGGAGGATTTTTCCACACGAGACCAAGACCTCAACCAAGGATGCAAGAAATTCCTGTTGCCAAAAGATCCATCATCGTCTGGGTATGAGTTGAATCTGCTCATTGAAATCTCATTTCAGAACTTGCGACTTAATTCTTAGGGAAAGGAGACAGAGTAGTGGGATTGTACATGTAAATTTTATTACACTGTTTTTGATCTATATACGATTGATAATTGATTTGTATGTCGCATATCCCTGCTTAAGCTTGCTTAATAAATTTATACCACAAAATTCTAATGAGGTTGGTGGACATTGGAATTAATAGAGTCATTTAATCTTTGTCCAGTTCTTTTAATCAAGGTAAAACTAATGTACATGATTCCAGTAAATAGGAGGCTTCATAATTTCCTTTGGTGAGAGTAAATAATGACCCTGGGACTTACCTCTAAGTCACTAAACATAATCTAGCCGGTTCCAAGTGCAAGTTATGATTTAGAAAGTGGGCTACCGTTAACAGAAGTGGTTATTGGAATTATGCAGCTGCGAGGGCTACTCAGCTGATTGTTTCTTAACTGTAAAGGGTCATAACTTCTGGATTGGAGGTAGTTAGAGCTAGACGAGTCACTTTCGCTACCAGTTTAAATAGATTATCTCTTATAGAGTACTCTTAGGGTAATACCCAGGACTCAGAGATTTTCCGGACCTGTTAGACGGAGAACTGGTCAGTAGGCAGCCCTGGGGAGTAGTGAGGAGTGGGCGGGGCTGACTATTGCAGGATAACCTACATGGCGCCCAACGTGGGGCTGCGCACAACTGAGTAGGCGGGCCCCAAAGACACCAAGTTAGTAAAAACAGATGCGAGACTCTGAATAGCTCACTTGGGTTACTAACTCTTAGGGAAGAGAGTTAGTAGTGACTGATAAGGCCATCGGTCACAACCCTCGCAGTAACTGTATAGCATACAGGTGAGGGAAAGCTTCTACTGAGGATAGGATGACCAGATCCAGACAGTGAAGCCAGTAGCCAACACAGCCTGGACCCATCCCTACTCGAAAGCGCAAAGAGAGGCTTTGGGGGATAGGCGACTCGAAGACAAAGACAACTATGAGTGAAGACGAAGAAGGAGGGGAACTGAATCCCCTGCAAGGGCCGGCAATGGGACAAGGGGCGAGCAACATCAGCCGAGACGAGGGGAGTCATCGACCTAGTCTTTCCCAATCCACGATATCACAAATTCCTGCGAAGCTGATATTGCTCGGTGATGGATTGGATTCCTGGACTGAGATAAACAAGAAAGCTTTCTATGAATCCCACTACACCCTCGACAAGGAGGTGGCCCAGAGAATGATGAAGCACTTAGTGCAAACTCGGATATATTTTTGCACCCAGCTTCAACACGGTCACCGTCTGGGGGTCGTCAAATGCCCGGTGAAGGTTGCTAGGAAGACGGAGGTTAAAGAATGGCTGGAATGGTTCGCTAAGCTCCTTGAAGAGTGGGAAGCTGGTGAGCTGCGGACTGTCTACAGTCCCTCCGAGAAGTATGACAGCGTAGTAAAAACCGCTACATTGGCAGCGGGCATTGACGGGATTCTAGTAAACCATCTTGCCAAGGGGGTGCGCAAGTTTCAAGAATATAACGAAGCCCTGCAGAGACTTAAGTTATACAAGGAGATTAAGGAAAAAGAGCGAGCCCCGGACAGGGCAGAGTCGGAGGTGGCCGAGGCTCCTTCCCAACTGCCCAGCAGAGCCACGACACCGACTCACCAGCGGGAGCAACCTTCGAGGGTTCTAATAGACCTGACGGGCGGCAGCGACGACAACGACGGCGGTAACAGCAGCGACAGCGGCAGCGACGACAACGATGAGGGTCCCTCAGCTCCACCTGGTCCATCGCGGAACGAGGACATCCCACCTGCACCGGCCAATGAGGACGACCCCGAGGGAGCGCTCGTCGGCGGACTCACAGAGGAGCAGTGGGAGGAGGCAGCCAAGGAATGGTCCCCTCAACGGAACCCGGAGCTCGGGTTTCATCCCCGAGTCCACAGCACGGAGAGGAGGCCTCCACAGCCACCTACGAAAACTTCAGCGGCCAGCAGTTCCGACGGGGACGAAGAGGAATCGGACGAGGAGCAGTGGGGCCCCGGCCGCCCCAAGAAGAAGACTCAGAAATCGGACACCTGGAGGATGGCCCGAGAATTGGCCGAAATACCACCAGGGACCGGTAGCATAAGGCTGCAATCCGGGCTCATGATTCATCAGTTTATTGGAGGGATATGGGATCTTGAGGGTGATGGACTAATTGTGTTCACCAACGACAGATACAAGATCCACAATAAAAACTTCCGACGCAACCTTAAGAGCCAGGCAGGAAAGTGTTACAAAACAGACTCAAGATTGCTGGAAGCTTCCTGTAGTGCAGCAACTCGAGGAGACATAATAATAATGAAAGGCCATAATCTCCCTTATGGTGCTGTAATCCTAGTCCCGATTGACGTTTACCAAGAAGGAGAGAGTCTGGAGAAATATCGGAAGAAGATGTGGCACGGACTCGAGCGGGGCCTGACGGCAGCCAGCAACGAATGCATGAGAAGAGTAATAGTGAGTGTGCAGGGACTAAGATCACCGGATCTGCCGAGGGACACCGCCAGATCAATTGCGGAGAACGGAGTGGTGAATATAGCCAGAACCAACAGTCATTTCTTTGTGCTCAAAGAAGTGGTGGTGGTGGTTGACCCCCGTCTACATCGACTCCGCACTGAGCAAGGGGTGCAATTGGCGGCTGAGATGGAGGAGCAATGCCGCATTAGCCATCCATCACAAGAGATCAGGAAATATCCCTTAAAAATTCCCCAGAGTGAGGTTTCAAACACCACCCAGAAAGGTAAAGCCAAGGCCGTGCAGCCACCCAGGATAAAGATAAAGGAGGCATCTGTTGAACCAGGGTTCTCCGCAGCAAGGTACGTTAAGGAGTTCTCGTTTGAAGAGAGCCGCAGTGAACCGAAAAAACCCAATGTGGGAAGAGTCAAGAATGAGCAGCCGACGGTCCCGAAAGAAGAAGGACCGATGAAACCAGCTAAGATTCGACCGCTGAACTCCCCTGGGAGAGAACCTCTTCGACAACAACAGTATGAGGACATCAGCGACTCGGAGGACGAAGAGGAGCAACCGGAGATCGAACATCCTGGAGAAGAAGAAGAGGAAAGTGATCACGGCAGTGTCTTCTCCGACCCGAAGCAACCACCGACAGAGCACAAGACACTCCGAACAGGACAGCACCGGGGTAAGAAGAAAGAAATGGAGACCTTTGACATCGAGAAATCTTCTGAAAGACTGGCAAGAGACGTGACCTGGGGTCCAGTACAGGCTAAGGACGGACGGCGTACGTATGTACCCGAGGTCGGCCAAACTGAGTACCAGATCCCGGCAGGATGGGCCAGCAGATTGGGAGACCGGGTGCAGCTCGAGGTGGAAGCAACAATCGGAGAATGGGCTAACATCCTGATGACACCATCCTGCTCCACCCTGACAGCACACTATTCCCTGACTACCAACTTCAGGAACGCATACATTGGAATTATGTACGATGTGATGCTGCGACGACTGAAGAAAGCCGCCTACAAGTACTCCAGGGAAACTCAACAGCAGCTGGACGAAGTGTCGGCGGATGAAGAGGAACCTCAGGCGACGTCTTCGGAGCCAGGACCGCGAATCCCGGTGAGACAACCAGAGGTGTCAGCTCAGCCACCGGCCGCTAATACAGGACAAGATGCTTACGCCGAGTTGAAGAATCTAAGGCTGGTGATTAGGAGTAAAAACGCAGACGAAAACAATGAGGAGTATCTGAAAGATGTTTGGCCAACCGTGCTGTCTACCACCAACCACGAGGGAGCCAAAAAGTTGTGGCTGACCAGCGTGACCTCGGACCCGATGGTTGGAACAGATTCAGCACAGAGCAACTATGAAAGGCTGGTGTTGGAGGACATGGATGATGAAGAGTCCCAGGTGAAGAGAGCCAGAGGACGGCTGGACAAAGGAAGCAGGTTGGAACCGCTGTGGCACACACTTAAGCAGACCGTTTCCCCCGCGAGATATGTGAAGGTGCTGCGTGAGGTGACAAAAGGACGCAGAGGAGAGATCGTGTTCGTGAAGTTGCCAGTAAGAAGCACAACAGTCGCTCAGATGGATGTAGCAGTGCAAGGATTCGACCTGGAACAGCAGTACTACGAGGACAAAAGGAAGAAGGAGGCTAGCCAACCGGCAAAGCCACCCGGAAGGGTTAACATCAGACCACCATCTAACTTTCAAGGTAGACCGTTCCAGCAAGGAGCACCGCCATCCAACTTCCAGAGCAGACCGTTTCAACAAGGAGCACCGCCATCCAACTTCCGGAACCGGCCGTTCCAGCAGAAACCACCAGGACCACAAGGGAAACCGACCAACCCGCCGGCTTCATCAAACCAGCCGGGAAAAGGTCAGTTCTTGACAGATGAGGAGTATAGGAAATTGAGCCCAGAAGAGAGGACGGCCCTCCGTGAGTCCCGTAAAGCCGGGGCCGGAGGGTCACCAAAGTGATGGCGTCCAGGTCGCGGGTCATTCTAGAAAATGCCTACTGGGAGGGGGACGAAATCTACGCTAAAGTGGAGGGAGTACCCTACCTGGTGGACACAGGAGCGGAGGTGTCTATGACCCGCAAAGACCTAAAAACAGCAGGACACCTGAAGGTTCAGTTTGCTAATGGAAAAGTAGAAGAAATGCCGTATGGGACCTGGAAAGGAGTAGTGTGGGTGAAAGGTCCCTACAATCTCCTCACAGTAAAAGACTTAGACGAACTCAGTAAAAAGAAAGGCACACATCGGCGACTGGAGCGAAGGCTGACAAGCTTGAAAGCAAGATTGGTGAAAGTCGGCCCGACCCAAACAGGATCAGAGAAGCAAGACTGGTACAAGCCGGTCGACATACCAACGGTGACAGAACAGAAACTTGAAGAGAGTGACTTCTCCCCGGCTGGGAAAGAGAAGCTGCGTGAGATCATCGTTACGGCGCAGGTGGCACGGTTTAAGAACGATTGTGGAGATTTGGGCCCAAAGTTCGTTCATCATATCGAAGGTGGGGTTCATCCACCTGTTCGGCAGTACCCGTTGAACCCAGGAGCAGTCGAAGAAATGGACAAGATCGTGAAGGAACTGGGTGCCCTAGAGATCATCAGAGAGGAACTCAACCCGATCACCAACAGCCCCATCCAGGCGGTAAGGAAACCTGAATCGGCTGGAGGGGGTTGGAGGCCAGTTATCAACTTCAAGGCCCTGAATCGGAGAACAATAGCAAACCGAGCCAGTCTAATCAATCCACAAGGAGCGCTGAAAACTCTTCGAGTCAAGAAGTTCAAGTCTTGCATCGACCTAGCTAATGGATTTTTCTCCCTACGCCTAGCCAGACAATCGCAAGGTAAAACTGCATTCACCCACAAAGGCAAAAGCTACGTGTGGCAAAGGTTACCCCAGGGCTACAAGAACTCCCCAAATGTGTTCCAGTCAGCAGTGATGGAAGTACTGGGGGACGTAGGTGCTACTGTGTACATTGATGATGTTTTTATTGCTGATGACACAGAAGAAGAACACCTAGAAAGGCTACAAAAAGTAGTTGAAAACCTCACTAAGGCAGGTTTGAAACTAAACCTCAAGAAATGTCAATTTGGACAGTTCCAGGTGAACTATCTGGGTTTCCAAGTCACGTCGGACTTGGGACTCTCGGATGGGTACAGAGAAAAGCTGACGAACATTCAACCACCTCAGTCAGAAAATGACTTGCAGAAAATATTGGGACTGTGCAACTATGTCAGGGACCATGTACCCAACTATCAGAAATATGCCAAACCCTTGTACCACTGCCTGAGGAAAAGTGAGGACGATGAGAAAGAGGGAAAAAGACCCTGGGTTTGGACAGCAGCCAATCAACAGAACTTAGAGGAACTGAGAAGGGCCATTCAAGCAGCTGTGAGATTGGAACCAAGGAGTTTGTCAGAAAGACTAGTGGCAGAAATCAGCTGCGAGAATGACGATGCCATGATCAAAGTGAGTAACGAAAATGGAGGCTTGGTTACCCTGTGGAGTTACACCCTAACTTCTGTTGAAAAGAAATACCCGCAGGAGGAGAAGGAGCTAGCGGTGTTAGCTCGATATTGGGGCGTGCTGAAAGATTTAGCACAAGGACAACCAGTTAAAGTCATCACACAAAGCCAAGTTCACAAGTACCTAAGAAAAGGAACTGTGGAAAGTACTAAAGCAACCAATACTCGGTGGGGAAGATGGGAGGACATCTTGCTGGACCCGGAGCTCGAAATTGGGCCAGCACAACCCACCAGTAAGAAAAAACCACAAGAAACACCTGAGAAGCCAGGACAACCGGAATGGACAATCTACACCGATGGATCCAGAAAGGGGTCCGACCAGTCGGCATACTGGGGATTTATTCTGAAGCAGGATGGCAAAGAGAAATGCCGTCAGAAAGGAAAGGCCCCCGGTAGTGCTCAAGCCGGAGAAGTGACGGCAGTACTGGAAGGATTGCTGGAGCTGGTGAAAAGGAAAATCAAAAGTGCCAGGTTAGTAACCGACAGTTACTACTGTGCTCAGGCCCTTAGAGAGGACTTGGCCATTTGGGAAGAAAATGGTTTCGAGACAGCAAAGGGCAAGCCAGTGGCACACAAAGACTTGTGGAAAAAGATTGCTGAGCTAAAACTACAGTTGGAAATAGATGTTGAGCATCAAAGAGCACACACGCATGAGGGAGCTCATTGGCGTGGGAATGATGAAGTGGACTGTTATGTCCAACAAAGAAAGATCGTCTTTGTCGGTACCGAGAAGTGGGACAGAACTCCCAAAGGACGGGAGGTCCCAGAAGAATACGTGGTCGAGGTCGTGCGGAGCGTGCATGAGGCCCTTGGACATGCAGGCGTGCGACCTACACGTAAGGAACTGGAGGAGCAAGACCTTTGGATCCCAGTGAAACAAGTCCAACGCGTGCTAAGGGACTGTGAAGTGTGTGGTCAATACAACGCAGGTCGCCGAGGGCAGCGGATGGATGGGTTGTCCATCAAAAGCACGGTCCCCTGGGGCTCAGTCTGCATGGACGTTGCAGGTCCCATGGGGATAACAGGAAGGAGAGGTGAAAAGTACCTCTTAGTGCTGGTGGATTCTATGTCGGGGTTTGTAACTACAAAAGCGGCCAGGAAAGCGAACGGCAATAGCGTTGTCGGCATGCTGGAACAAGTATGCAGTGCCCTGGGAATCCCGAAAGAGCTGCGCACGGACAATGGGACTCATTTCCGTAATTCACAGGTTGACCAGTGGTGTCAGAAGTATGGAGTAATGCGAGTTTACTCGCCACCCTACACCCCACAAGCTAACGGAGTGGTGGAACGAGCCATTGGGTTAGTGAAAAGCTGGATAGCTAAAAATGCTAACACCAACAGCTGGAGCACCCAAGCGGTGGAAATAGGGCAGGCCCTGAACGACAGAAGCAGAGCCGAAAGACCCGCCCCTGCGATGGAACTCAACCAACGGCCGTTCACCACGAAGGAAGTGGGGCGGGGCTCCAGCGACAAAAAGGAGAAGCTGACGCCCAGAGTGCCATTCCGAGAGGGACAGCGCGTGTGGGTCAAAGCAAGAGAGCAACCTGTACATGCAGCAGTAAAACCCAAGTTTGACACAACTGACATCGTCAAGAAAGTACTGGATAGGAACACAGTATTGCTGGAAAGAAAAGGGATCCAAGGAGTTGAGCAGCTCAAGCCGGTTCCTGACTAAAGTGAAACAGAAGCCGGTGAAATGGCCAGTGAATCATGTACCATTCCACCCTATCTCGGACTGGCCACCGTGAAAGGGGTGGTTGTAATTAGAAGAACACCTTCAGGGATTTGGGCAGGACGAGCCCTGAAGAAATTGGATTGGGCTAAAAATGGAGTCCTGTCGGAGGAGAGAGAGATGCTGGTTTGGGGGAAAGCTAAAAGCGGCTGTCCGGTTTGTTTAACGGACCACCATCTCCCCATTATCTGGGAAGGACCGGGCCGTGAGAAGCCAAGGCACCAGGGGGCTACCGCAGAGATGCTACAACATCTTCGCGTCTCCCCGGTCACGGTGTTGAACAATACAATCTGTGGGAACTGCCGAGTGGGTTACCTGCCCCGGCTTAAGTTGGAAACCCAATGGGGGTGGCTCAAGGAAGAACCAAGAACTTGTTATTGCACGTGGGATGGAAATGAGCTACACCACTGTCCTGTGTGCGAGGAACAGCTAAGGAGCGGAGAGGTAACACTGACAGGCGAAGCTGAAGGGTGGCAAGTGGCAAGGTTCTACAGCTCGCTGCGGTATTACAGAACCTACGGGCGAGTGCAATCGAACTATGGGAGCCCCATACCGATAATATTACCAGGACCTTCCGCTCCTCCGAACACTCCAGAAGAACTGGACCCATGGGTGTGGAGGAGGGAAGAAGGACCTCATGATGTCCTGTGGGATTCTGTTCAAGCCGCCTGGCCGTATGACGCTGCTAGAGCTTCCCTGTCCTTTCCACCACTGAATGCCAACCACTCTCCTGTGGTCTTCCGGGTACATCGGCCTCATGCATACCAACCATCAGCTGAGGAGCTAAGTGCACTCCCAGATGACGCCCGAGAGCAAGCCGTTAATGGTGGGTGGACAGGCCCCTGGGAACTGACCACCTGGGCACATCTGATTTTGGAGGTCATCAATGACTGCACAATACCAATAGTAGATCTGCCGGATGTACCAAGGGAAGATGGGGTGCGCAGCTCAGATATGTATTACTACACCACTGAAGTGGACGGATGGGGCAGCAATGCGGTAAGACCAAAGGAGAAGTCTTGCCTCTACTGGGTGACAGCGGAATCCCAGTTTCGGGATGGAGTTTTGCAACACCCGGGAGGCGTGGCTCACAGGGCGGGCACGCCCTCTGATCCTAGTACCTCCTGTCACGTCCAGCTGTCAGTGCGCATGATCACCGTCCCCTATAAAGGGATCTACTCAGTCGGAGCAGCCATCAAAGTGGTACCAGACGAGCAGACTTACGCCACCGTGTCCAGTACGGAGCCGGAGCCCCCCAAGAAGAAACCCAAAACTCACGCCTGGCAGAAGCTCGCCTTAGCATTTCCATGGAGAAAGACAAACCAAAACTGATGGACGCACCGGAAGGAGAAAAACGAGTCGTCAAGTCTAAAGGTCAGCAAAAAACCAAAAAGCGAAAGGGGAGACAGTGTTTTGTGACTAGATTGTTCAAAGTGGGGGTTGGAGTCTCATCGGGACTATCAGACAGAGGCCCGTTTCTAAGACTCCCTACCACCTCCATTCTACTCGATATGCCAAGAGAAGATTTCACTGTTTCCAATCCGCTTACCGAGGCCTATTTTCTCAAATATCTCATATATCTCCGACCCACCAATTTCCAAAACACAAAACAGGTGGGGGAAAGTGAAGAATACACGACGCCCCCTCCCACGAAGCCACATATATTTATCCCGACCGCACCGCCTGCTTGGCAAGGAAGAGGATCTGAAAACACGGTTAATTTTGCATCAATCTCCCCTATGTGTCCAAGATCTCTACCATGGACTTTTAATACAGTGTATTTCAGGGTACGGGGGATCGAGCTGCGGGTTAGGTGGGGTCCCCATTATCTTGAACCACTGCAAGGACTGTATTGTGAAATTACAGTTAATGACATGATCATTTGGACCACATCACCAAGCATGGCGAAAACCATAATAAAGAGGGAAATGAATCCAGAATGTTATATATTTAATAACACCAAGCTTCCATTGAAATTGGAAATTGACAGGGTCTACCCCAATCCACCACACCAGAGGATTTATACTCCGTCATCCTGGGGGTACCGCACCAGACTAACTCTGCATGGACAATCATTGTACACCTACATCTCAGTACCGGCCCCAATAGGGTACAAACACGAATCCTGGTATGACCAGGCGCTGAAAACTGGCACCGCCCAAGGCGCGTTTCCTCGGCCGGACTACTGGAGGGTGTTCCACTGGAAGTGGGTGTGGAGGGGGTTGGAGCCTGATTTACCCTACCCCTCTCCCATATTAACAGCCCTGCAGCAGAGAAGGGCCACCAGACGGGTTGGAAAGAACCCTGCCAACCAGGGCCACCTCAAGGCTTTGAGGAAAATCTGTGCAAAGCCTGATACATCAGACCCCAGAGAAGCACTAATCTGGCCAGGATGGATGCTATCAGCATGAGACGCCGGCCTACAGACCCGGAGTTGCTGAATGTTACATCGGAATCAGACAGCTCTACTGACACTGACGACGACTCGGAAACCTCTAACGAACCTTTGCTACGGAAAACGACTACGATAACAGGAAGATCCCTATGCCTGAAAGGGCTGCTAACGCTTCTTGCCCTGCTGTTTGCTGCTGCTGTTCTTGCTACTATCTTCTACTTCATCGGAGTTGGACCGTGGTATCTTACGCATACAAGAGTCACCTATGGACATTCCAAGTACGCTAACTTCAATTGTTGGAACACAAACACCACGGCTATTTTTGTGCCATGGGACAACGAAACTTCTGTCCAGAACAGAACCGGACTGTTCGCCAAAGATAACGGTAAAAAGTACGTGGAACGCCGAGCCTTCAAATTGAACGACTCCACCTTAGACGACCTTCTGAATCGCACCTGGGAGATCTACAACTACGACTTCCTCGACACCGGAGTGCTCTGTTGGATACGGGTTCTGCAAAACAAAGAACGACGGACCGTCAGATGCAACTGGATTCACCCGGACCGAGGTATGCCAGAATGGCATTGCAACATGGCTTGTCGATCGCTGCTATTGTTGCCAAGTCAAGGGTACTGGGATACCGAAGTAGTATACCCAGCCCCACACAGGTCCTCAGGCTGTCGAGCCTGGCTTCCCCGAGAGGAGTTTTGGGGAGATTATCACCTGAACTGCAGGGTGGATGACACCATCCCAACAGCACCAACGGGGAACTGGACCTACAGAAATGCCTCCCGAGGTAATCTTCCAGTTAATGCAACGATTTCGCCTACATCGGCCAATTTGACTAACATGACGGCTTTCCTGATCAGACAAGGACCTAGACAGTTTATGTATCAGGCCGAGCAACAGCACTGTTACAAACACCACTTTCTTTGGTTAAATCCTTGCCTCTGGAACAAGTTTGTGAAATGTGTAGGACAGAACTATATAGTATCAGCCATAGAAGAATACTGGGCTGATTTTTGGCACTCTACACGTCCACACCGTACAGAAATTGAACCCTGGCTGAACAGCACGTTCCCGTGGACATACATAGCCAAAGACCAAACGTTCTTTATGGGAGACTTCCCAGAGGGGACAGTTCGTTCTCACACTGGATTAACGGATCTATACATTGCCAACTTGCGTACGCAGCGCCTTCCGACTCCCGATGACCTTCTCACCGCTCCTAAAGCGGACTTTGCAAAAATTGACAAGTGTGTTGCAAACAGAATTTTTGAGAGCCTAAATGACACCTGCTGGAAGAAAACCCTCTCATCGCCACGGTGCGACCTCTGGCAGGTCGGCAACGCTTTGCACTCTACCTGGAGGTATAACTGCCCTGATCCTGATAAAGCTCCTACGGCTAAATGGGCCCTACGAGCCTGGTACGAGGATTACTATCGAAAATGGGACTACGAGTGGTGGGGACTCCAACAACATGAGTTTGAAGCCTGGGTTACACCATGCCTTACAGAATCAACAAACTATTGGGTACAGTACCAGTACATCGCTACGGTCTACTCTAAGGAACGCATGATTTGGCCTGGGATTTTTTGGAGACCGGCCAGTTACGTTAGCCCAAGACCTTGGCGCATGACTTGTAAAAACAACACCAGAAATATCCTTGAATGTGTAATAGGATTGGCCAGACGACCCTGCGGAGAGCTCCAAGGTTGGGAAAGCTACTGCAACGACCATTATGCAGACGAGTATGACACTCACTCTTCTGAGGTTACTTGGCGAAAGTTCAATGGAACATGGCGAAGGGCGATAGTGAGCGGACGGACCTGCACCGATGCAATTCTAGGATATCATCTCCAGAAGCGCAAGAGTATACTTGGTCTTCCTGTTCCGTTCATCCCTGACTCCCTTATAGCCATCGCAGAAGGACATGCTTTCCGTAAAAGTCTGTGTAATGGCCACATAGATTCAGGATTTGACTGGGTAGGACCTAACCTTTTGTATTCCAATCTCACCTGCTCAACCACTACAGAGAACTGGCAAAAATGTGGCGAAGGCCCTGATCAACATGATTGTTACTGGTACGAGACTATGGGGGCAACATTGGTGGCCGCTATTTCTGAGGTTGCGGAAGAAGTTGCTCATGTGGTGGAAGAGGGCCTCAACATTGTTGAACAATGGTTGATGAGTGCTTTGAGTCTGCTGTGGCCATACCTCTTGGGCCTCCTGGGCGTCGCTGTGGCGTTGATCATCGGTAAAATCGTCCTGGAGGCGTGGCTAAAGGCACTGTGTCGTTGTAAAAAGAGGAACTACCAGCCCCTCCCCCCGAAGGAGGAGCCTACTTCTGCATAAGAGAGAGCTGCCGTGTGCCTGCGAGCCATTCCACCTTCACCGCAGCTGCTGAGAAGACCTGATCCAGAGCAACCATCATCGGACATCATGGAAACCAATTCTTCATCCAACTCTTCAACCAACTCATCAAATCCCAACTCACTTTTTGCACCGATTCAAGTGAGTACCCTTGAGCATTTAGGGATTACCCTGGCCTGGGTAGTCTTCTGCCACACCGGTCCTTGGCCTAAGGAACACCCTATGAGGATCTTCGTCGCGCTACAAGGATATGCCAAGCTGATCCTCCGTCCCGTCGTTCTCCACAAATGGGGGTTGGCTTCATCCCTTTTTGCTTGTTACTTGATGGGCCGTACCCGCATTAATTGGCGCAGGGGCGTTGTGGTTTGCCTATGGCTCATCACCGACACCATAGCCCTGATACTGGAATTGGTCATTGGGGGCACACAAGCTACCCGAGCCGCCCCATTTAAGATCCTCACAGCTATTCTAGAAGGGCTATTCGCAGTATCTATCCTCATCTATTTAGCGCGCCAGGCCTTGTCTATCAAGGGTCGGGGAAGGCGAATTTGGATGCAGAAATGGATAATTCTGGCTCTTTGGGCAACGGTTTGGGGGATCCTGGTGGTCCTCTACTGGCTCCGTGAGACCTCGGACCTAGCCATTGTTGTATGGCTGATGACCTACGCGGCAATATTCCATGATTCAGCTCATGTCTATGATCGAGGTGAACCCGCTCCGGATCATGACATTCCGGCTCCTGTGATTAATTCACCTTGGCTCGCAAAATACGCCGGCACACGGGCTTAAACCAGCCTACTCTCTCAGCTTTCGCTTTTGCATTTTCGTCGTTGTAAGTACATGTAGTTAATCAATAACCACTGATCATGAAGTTACCTGGGTTACTGTTTCTCCTCAGGCATCAACCTGCTGTGTGGGGTGTGGAATCACTGCAGAATCTTATGGATTCATTTGGGTTGCATCGTCTTCCCGCTGGTGTCACCAATGCGTGAGCGCCAATTTTAGCAATGTAACGGCAATCCTCTGCGCCACAGGGCTGGCGGATTTGCCCTACATAGCGGATTCCACCTCTAGATCCCTGGAACGGGTGCACAAAATCGTGTGGACCTCTGCGTTTGGCCTAGACGACGACGACTTCACCACATCTCCGTTGTATACGGGACTACGGCTGCCCGTGATTCATAAATTATGGGAACACCAAATTACTCGGCAATGCCTCCCAACTTTACATCTGTTGGACGGCCGAATTGTGGCGGTGGGCGACTACCTTCCGCCTACACGTCCCGTGTCTCCAGATTTGTTTATCGACGTCGGATGCCAAACCAGCAGTGCGACTAACGAGAGAGGTACCCAAACTGAGAACCTCAGTTCATCTCCCCAAGCATGCCAGACTGAGGACATCCTTTCCCCTTCATCTCCATCACCAAGTGATATGGATTTCCAGAATCTGCTGGCAGAATTGGAAGGCTACTGCAACAACCCGTCCGCGTTGCCAGACTTTGGCATGGACTTGCCTTCGCCTCTGCAGCCTCCGCTGGAGCGTTCCACCCTTTCCGTCTCTGGTGAAACTACCCTTGACGACGATTTGGGTGCAGAACACTGGCTTTCTCCGCCATCCAATCTATCGGAGTATGAGGTCGTGGATTCCTGGACACCTTCATCGTCTCCGGTTACCTGCTATGAGCGGGACATCCTTACTGCCACTTGTGGTGATGGACTTGATCTCTTATGACTTTGGACTCTGTGTTTTCTGCGCAGCACCGTCCGATCTCATGGAGGGGGTGTCAAGAAAACTGGCATAAGGGTATGAGATCTTTCCAGGCACACGCAGAAAAAGATACATAATGGCTTGGAAGAAATAAAGTAATTCTGTAGTTTGATTAGAAGTTAATTAAGTTAATTAAGTTCTGTAATGATTTGTTTCTGCAAAGAATCTCTGATTGATGATTTGTAATGATTTAAATATGTAATGATTATGTTAATGATTAACAACAAGGAAAAGATGTGATTTATTGTCAATGAATATGAAGTTATGATCATCTGAAATCAATTTAACAACAAGTTGAATGTGTTTACTGAGTTTTAATAGATAAAGTGAGTTATAGAATATAGAAGAGACGAATGTGCAGTACAGCTCTGAGAACAGGAAATGTCGCAAGCAGTTCTGAACAGATGGCCAAGAAGCACAGGAAGAAAGGGGAAGTACGGGAACTTCCACTGTGGTCAGCAAGCAGGTTGAGAAATGGGGGGGACTTTTTCATGAGACACAGCGGCCGTGAAGGAAGTCACGTAGGCCAAACCTTCCCATACACACACATGGTGAGGAGAGGCATAAAAAGGGGCTGAAAAGAGGAACCAACCGTTCCCAGTCCGGCGGCGGAGAAGAAGAGACAACGCCTGCAATAGCATGCAGGAGCAGATTGAAACACGGACCGCACTTCAGAACTACGGGGAAGCTCAGACTTCACACCGCGAAGAAAGGACTGGGTCCCGCTGCCCCATCTCTAGTTCTTTATTTGACAGACGGTCTCGTCTCAACTCAGCACTTTCAAACTCTGCAGCAGGACTTGGAGGAAGGACAAAGGTCCCACAAGGAGGAAGAACTGAGTCTTGCAAAAAGGATTCAGACCCGTTCTGCTTTGTTTCCTTTCTAAGGAGGATTTTTCCACACGAGACCAAGACCTCAACCAAGGATGCAAGAAATTCCTGTTGCCAAAAGATCCATCATCGTCTGGGTATGAGTTGAATCTGCTCATTGAAATCTCATTTCAGAACTTGCGACTTAATTCTTAGGGAAAGGAGACAGAGTAGTGGGATTGTACATGTAAATTTTATTACACTGTTTTTGATCTATATACGATTGATAATTGATTTGTATGTCGCATATCCCTGCTTAAGCTTGCTTAATAAATTTATACCACAAAATTCTAATGAGGTTGGTGGACATTGGAATTAATAGAGTCATTTAATCTTTGTCCAGTTCTTTTAATCAAGGTAAAACTAATGTACATGATTCCAGTAAATAGGAGGCTTCATAATTTCCTTTGGTGAGAGTAAATAATGACCCTGGGACTTACCTCTAAGTCACTAAACATAATCTAGCCGGTTCCAAGTGCAAGTTATGATTTAGAAAGTGGGCTACCGTTAACAGAAGTGGTTATTGGAATTATGCAGCTGCGAGGGCTACTCAGCTGATTGTTTCTTAACTGTAAAGGGTCATAACTTCTGGATTGGAGGTAGTTAGAGCTAGACGAGTCACTTTCGCTACCAGTTTAAATAGATTATCTCTTATAGAGTACTCTTAGGGTAATACCCAGGACTCAGAGATTTTCCGGACCTGTTAGACGGAGAACTGGTCAGTAGGCAGCCCTGGGGAGTAGTGAGGAGTGGGCGGGGCTGACTATTGCAGGATAACCTACACCTTCAATATCATCACATTTCTGAAATAATGGCCTACATCATTTTTGACACAATTGACTTGGACCCAAAAACATGACCACCTCTTTCTTTCCAAAGATGTTTTAGGCAAAATGAAAAAAGAAACACTTTTGGCCAAAAATAGACATTATTTTATGAAGGTGACAATGTCTACTTTTGAATATCCTTCATGTGAGACGAATCATCATCACATCTGGTTTGGTGTTTTCTGATGAATGTTTGGTGTCATCGTCAATTTTTCTGAACAAAATTAAAAATATCCTTGCAACCTGCAGAAAGTCAGATTATTTTTGTTTTATGGTCATAGTTGCTTTTGTCAGAAATATATTCTCTAACATGTAAGAGATTCATAAAGTAATTTTATTAAACTGGATAATCAATATTGTATAAGCATAATCCAAAACAAACAAACAATATTTAGAAAGCTGTTTCAAGTATCAGCCTCTGTGTGAGTTCATTTTGCCCCTCAGTTTCTCTCTGCATTATTTGTCTTGTAGGATCAGCAGCAAAATATCAGTTTTATCAAATAGCTGCCTTTCATTAAAGCAGAGCCATCTGCTCTTGTTCCTCCATGATTGTCAGTCAATTGGCAGAATTGTGCATGTAAAGCCCAGTTTAAAGCAGAGGGATGGAGATCAAAGGTAGCCACTGACCCATCCCCCTTCGTTTGTTTCCTTTCAGGTTTTTCTGCAGTCTCAGGGGATTTAACATAAAAGCTGGCAATGCCTCGTCCTCCACTCCACTAAATCAGAGTGGAATATTCAGAAATGGGAATTTTTGCACAAATGCTGAACCCAACAACTCCCCCATCACTAGCTATCTGCTGACGTTTGGGGTTTTCTCTAATGAGACCAAGCCAGACAGTGCAGCCAAGGAAACAGAAGAAATGCTAATGCTGATGTGCTCTGGAAAGCCAAACAAATTAGAGACCAAAAAACATCAACAAAAAAATTATTAAACCATCAGTACATTCCATCTGGTTTTATTACACAGGCAATTCTTTCAGTGCCACAGAGAACCTTCATATTGTGATGTAAAACCACATAATTAGGTCATAAACCTTAAAAGTGAAAAGGCTTCAATGCTTGAAAAAAGACATTTTACAACTTCAAACACATCGACTGTGCATCACTCCCCATGCACTTATCTTATCATGATAATCATGATAATCATGAACTACCAGCAATTAAAGCTGTAAAAAAATACTAGTAAAAATAAAAAATAAGATTAGAACCAACAATGTGATGCAATGACATCATAGTTTAGTATGTTGAGAAAGTTGTAATTCATGATATTTTCTGCAACTTCAACTAAAGAAATGGGAGTAGATCTTAAGTAAAGGATTAGGAGAGAGGCCAGGGATGATTAAACTCATTCTGTTACTGAATAGGGAGTCAAACCTTTTCCCATTCTACAGCATATCTATGACACAAACTGGTGCCTAGCAGCTAAGTATGGGAACTGTTGCATCATTTCTTCCTTTTTATATTTAAAATTTTATTTTTTTTTTTTACATATTTCCAGCATTATCATATTAGATTATATGAACTGCCTCTTAGTCCCATTCCCATTTTTTTTCATGTCATTTTGTGTTTGCTTGCATATAGTATGGGTACCGTCACAAAGCAGGACTTGCTTGTCAATTCCAATTTTTTGCTGAAATCCAACTTTTTCTTGCATGGTCGTTCATACTACTAAATGATGTGACTGCAATGAGTCTTTTGTGTGACCGGTTCATGTTCCCAATGAACCGGTCAGATGAATAAGGTAAACATCATGCAGCAGCGCTCTGTTTATGGAAGTTATAATGGACGCTGATTTTAAAGTTAATTCAAACACCACTAAAGTCACAAAATCATAACAAGAAAAAAAGCTGATAAAGAAAGCACAACTAATACCAATGCCGTTTTGTTAAACATTGACTGCAGCTCCTGTAGAGAAGTTTGGATGTTTAGTCAGAGCCAGTTATGAAGTTAATCAATCAATCAAATTTTATTTGTATAGCACATTTCAGCAGCAAGGCATTTCAAAGTGCTTTACATCATTACAAACACAGAAACACAATGCAACATAGAATCAACAATCAAAACACAGCATTAAGTCAGGTTCCATCAATAAATTTGTAATTGATTACATTTCAAATACAATTCTAAACAAGTGGGTTTTTAATTGAGATTTAAAAGAAGTCAGTGTTTCAGCTGTTTTACAGTTTTCTGGAAGTTTGTTCCAAATTTGTGGTGCATAGATGCTGAAAGCTGCTTCTCCTCGTTTGGTTCTGGTTCTGGGGATGCAGAGCAGACCAGAACCGGAAGACCTGAGAGGTCTGGAGGGTTGATACAACAACAGCAGATCTTTGATGTATTGTGGTGCTAAGCTGTTCAGTGATTTGTAAACTAACAACAGTATTTTAAAGTCTATTCTTTGAGCTACAGGGAGCCAGTGTAGGGACTTTAAAACTGGTGTTATGTGCTCTATCTTCCTGGTTTTAGTGAGAATGCGAGCAGCAGCATTCTGGATCAGCTGCAGCTGTTTGATTGATTTGTTGGACAGACCTGTGAAGACGCTGTTGCAATAATCAATACGACTGAAGATGAACGCATGAATTAGTTTCTCTAGATCTGGCTGAGACATTAGTCCTTTAATCCTGGAAATGTTCTTCAGGTGATAAAAGGCCAACTTTGTAACTGTCTTTATGTGGCTCTGGAGGTTCAGGTCAGAGTCCATCACTACTCCCAGGTTTCGGGCCTGGTCGCTGGTTTTCAATTGTAATAACTGAAGCTGTGAAACTCTAGATCGTTCCTCTTTAGGTCCAAAAATAATAACTTCAGTTTTGTTTCTGTTCAGCTGGAGAAAGTTTTGGCACATCCACACATTTATCTGTTCTAAGCATCTGTTCAGTGATTGGATGGGCTCTGAGTCACCTGGTGACATCGTAATGTTGAGCTGTGTGTCATCTGCATAGTTATGGTAGCTAATATTATTTCCTGTTATAACCTGAGCTAGTGGGAGCATATTAATATTGAATAAGAGGGGTCCTAGGATTGAACCTTGGGGTACCCCACATGTGACCTTTGACCTCTTTGATGAGAAGTTTCCAATTGAAACAAAGAAATCCCTGTTCTTTATGTAGGATTCAAACCAGTTAAGCACTGGACCAGAGAGTCCGACCCAACTCTCCAGTCGATTCAGTAATATATCATGGTCAACAGTGTCAAAAGCTGCACTGAGGTCCAACAGAACCAGCACTGTGGTGTGTACTCACTTCTATAATAGATATATGAGAGAAATTGACAATAGTATATAGAAAAAGCTTAGTAATAGAGTGTAAAATCTTAAAAAATATGCGAGCCACAGCAGAGCATGTTGCCAGGTCACCAGCAGAGCAGGACCCAACATAAAGTCATCCCTCTGGAAAGCAGTGGCCTACCTCTAGCTCTTTTTTTCCCTTTGTACAAATCTACCGTATAATCTGTGTCGGCGCTGTGCCATATATAAAATCCATGACCCTTAACTGTCACTAATCCACCAACTGATTCACATGTCTAGTGTGTGCTCACTGACACAGTGGCTCTGATCTGCTGAGCTAATGCTGAGAGTCAAGGCTGTTTGTCTGGGGACACGAGACTAAGTTAATTCCTCTCACAGAACAAAATCCTCTGAAACAGAATCTATCTAAATAACACAGTGGCTCTTAACTGAAACCCTTAATCATAATGTTGTTTGCTGCCACCAGCATGGATCATCTCCCACAGTGTGCAGCAGGTCAGGAGAACATTAAAAGCTTGATCTATAGAAAAAGATCTCTTCAAAGATTTCAGAGAACCTTTTTAAAAACTATTTTTAGTAGTTTTGTTTTAAGCTGTTTCTATGATGTTGCACTAAACTTCACTGCTGCCTGTTCTGGGTTTCATATCAAAATGCTAAATAGGTTGAAATGATGTGGTTCTGTTCATTAGTCTTTGGAGACACCTGTATGAGCAGCCAGTTACTGCCCTCCACCTCTTTACACAGATCAGACTTCAGTGTCTTTGGGGAGTTAAAGGATAAAATAAAACACAATAAACATACAAAACACAACCAAAAATCAAAAGTCACACTTTCCATTGTGTAACACTACTCTAACTTGAGTACATTTTTTGGTTAATTTACTCACCGTCATTTTATGGCAAACAGTCATGTCACGAAATGGTTTTGCATTAAAATTCATATTCACAAAACAGAATGGTTCATCATTCAGCTGATGGTGGGAATCTCACTCAGAATCTTCCAAATACCAGATTACAACTCATCTGATGAGGGGCTGAACTGAGCCCATGCTGTCAGCCTGTGGTGCCTGCAGCTGCATGGCGGTATGCATTGTATATACCTGGAGATTTTCCTTTGATTAAAAAAATGTATAGTTATTAATTTAAAAAAAAATC
The DNA here is from genome assembly GCF_003331165.1 of Xiphophorus hellerii. Lineage (NCBI taxonomy): Eukaryota > Metazoa > Chordata > Actinopteri > Cyprinodontiformes > Poeciliidae > Xiphophorus > Xiphophorus hellerii. Next base: position 26,361,804 of record NC_045684.1, read on the forward strand.
ATTTTCTATTCATTCGTTCTATTCATTTACTATTAACACAACTGTGGGGGGGAAAAGGTAGTTTGTGTCAAAACATCCTGTTTGAAGCCCACACTTGTCTGTGTCTGTGGGGGTGGACACATGAAGTCCTTAACCTAAATGTTATTGGTCACTTGGTTACTTTGGTTTATTTGGTGGCTTGGCGTTGTTTTTGTAAGCTAAATGTGAATAGCAAGCTAAAACTGAATAAATGGAGTTCAAACCCTGCCACAATTCAGAGAGCCATTGAGTGGATTCCTTTTTTTTTTTCATGGTTTCAGGAACTGAAGAGCTAACGCTCTTACTGCTCTTACTGCTCTTACTGCCACGTTCTGCCTGAGCATAGCAGTAAGAGTGTGGGAGGGTTAAACAGTAAAATCTAGTCAAAACGTTTTCCAAAAAGAATAGAATCTTGTTTGTATTTGTGTGGGTTAGGTTTGTACTGGTTTTGTGCGCTACACACACGATGGATTTGGAAGATGTGTTCATGTGGGTCAGGTGCAGACTTAGCTTTGCACCCTCTGACAATATCCTGCAGCCGCTCCTGCTGTCAGTAGTTCTGGAGTCTCTACCATCCAAGGATTCCCCTCATAAAACCATTTTTAACCCTCAAGGCACTCAATCATTCACCAAACCTGCAGCTTCATGTTGGGATATTGCAGCCAGACAGAACATTTACTGCTTTTTGGTGAAAGTCAATGAAGTAATGAATGCAAGGAGTTTTCTCCTTTGTGACTTTAGTGGACAGCTCTGCCGTGTTAGCAAATAATGAATGAGAGAATTCTAAGGGTCTGGCTCAGACACAGGTCAGAGGAAATCCAAGTTCAGGGTTCCACAACCTTCTGATAGGAAAGAAACACCTGGAACTGAAAATCTGATGATTGCTCCAATCATCAGATTTCTGTTGCCAGTTTTTCAGTTGATCTGGCTGAAGGGGTTCAGATAAATACCGAATAGTAGTGGGGTGGGTGTGCATGGGGGATGGAGGGATTATGGACACGTGGATTATGTTCCATATCTGCTGCAGATAACCTCTTTTACTTGACTTGTTTGTGTAGTAGTACATCTACAGCATGACCTGCTCTGTTTGGATGACATGCAGTTGTCAGTGAGCCTTTGACTCATTAATATGCTTAACATGAATGTGCAGGAACACAGTAAGCATCAGAGTCACTTTGCAGGATAAATGGTCCTATGGTGAATCAGGAAGACAGACTCTGACAATGTGTTAGGAGGATGAAGGCTCTCATGATGCAGACCAAACCATCATGAGAGCCTTCTTGCATTGGGCACCAAACAGCTCATTGTACCTGACGTTGCAGCCATCAAAGAAGACAAAGCTGCATTTGGGCTAATACTGGAACTAGTATTAGTTCCTGGAATGATGGCAAGTGGCTACTATCATGTTCAGAGACCAACATCAATTATTCTAAATTACCTCACATAACTGCCATGTGCTGCATTGTATGTTGACACTGAGCAGAGGGGAGCAATCCATTGCGAGTAACAATAGCGTCATGTTGTAGGGAGCTATGGAGTAAGGCTTCAGATCACCTTGGATCAGGATTTATGGGCGAGGCTCCATGAAAATGACAGTCTGAGATCATTTCATTGTCAGTGACTTCTGATTGGTCAGATTTCATGCTTCATATGTTAGAGTGCAACTTTTCTTAATGCATATCTATCATTTAAATATCTGTCTTGTATGTCCTCATCAGCAAATCCATATTTTGAGGAGAATTCTTGTGACAGTAATTGGGAAAACAAACACAGATATTAAAAAGACATTTTCCAGCTTTTTTGGTCGTCATTTTAGCGTTAATGTGAATTAGATTTTGTCAGGTAAGCAATAGCTCACCTTTACCCTCAATAAAAGAAATCATCCCATCTGCACTTTTTCCTATTCTTTTCCTCATCTCTCCTCACTGTCTCTGACATTTAAACAACCTGACCTCCCCCACGTTTCCTACCACTTCATATCATCACCACTATCACTGCCACCCTTTGTTCCCCATGGGCCTGGACAGAAGCTCTTTTTACTATATCTGCATTTTATCTGAATCCTAGTCAGATTTTAATTTACTCACATTTTCCCCCCAAAATAATGACTTGAAATAATGATCTACTTCCACAGGATGATCATGTACAAATTTGATCATTGAAACCTTCAAAGTGACCTTCCATTCATGTTAAATAGATTTAAATTTATTCATGTTTTAAGATATTTTATGCTGGCCTGCATTTTTGATTTCTATAGCCTTATCTGAGTTCTGAGATTAGGAACCTTGAGGGCCAGGTTATATTCTTCTCTTTGTCAGACTTTGTCAGAACCACACAGACAGACGCCCTGAGTCAGGAGGCTGGCCCCAGCAGCATGGGGCCAGCCTCATGTCCCTGCACAACACAAAGCTATGAATGTGGCATTGAATTTAAATGGTTCAAGTAAAGTCAAAGTAAAATGTTCCTTTAAGTTAAAATTTGTAACTTTTAAGTTAATTCAACACAGATTGGTAAGTTGTTATCATTAAACCAAACGAATGAAGTGAGATTAATGCAAATAAGTCCATAACATGAACTGCAGCCCAAATACACTTTTAGAGTGTATTATCTACTCTGCCTGAATATTGTCCTGTTGCCTTTTGGCCAGTGTTCTTTCACAACTGTAATTTTTTTCTTAACCAACTTTATTATAATACTACTGTTCTATCTGTGCATGGATCTAACTTTACCAGTAAACATGGCATCGTCTGAATGGAGCAGATGCAATGCTGCAGCATGTTTGTCAATACATTTATACAAAAAATATCTCACAAGCTCTAAATAATTTAAAATCTGGAAATGATTACAATTTCTTCTGAGTTAGAAACTTAATTCTAACTCAGAAGAAGTTAGAGTTCTTCTAACTTCAATGAAATTGTTATAAATGACATGTTTAGAAAGCAGGCTGAAATCCTAATCTCAGCTCCCTCCTGTCCTGTTCTGGCTCACATTCAAACACTTTGGAGCAGCAGTGTGTGGCTTTTAAACCATGAACACTGAGAAACATTCTGACAATAATATGCTTTTGATATTATATTACCGTTTTTAATTGCAGTTGCAGTGGACAGAGATCTGTGTTTACAGATTTCCAGGGCTGTGAATGTTGTGAGTTGTTGGAAATGAACAGCTGTTCACAGTGTGTAGGGCTCACGGTGCTGTGTGTCAGAAAAGCTGTTTAATAATGAGGGAGAGCGTGGCAGGAGACAATTCACATGTGTGGTTCTAATTAGTATTCGTAAATGGTCTGATTTCAGATCTTACTGTGAAAATACAAGTACTGGCCTAAGGAGGTAAAAAGGTTTTGGTAAAAAAAAAAAAAAGAAAGTTAAAAATTGAAACACACCATAGGTTTACCGATTCTTTTCTAATATAATCTAGAGAGTATGCAGTTGTGTTATTGTTACCTATAATGTTTACTAGCTTGGAAAACATTATTCTTTCTTCAGTTCAGTTAATCTTACACAACTTCTACTTCTACTCCAAAGACAGAAATAAAACTCTGCCTATTCCCACACCTTTTATATTCAACTATATAAAGTTTTTACAGTTTAAGTTTACATATTTTAGACCATGTATGAAAGTCACTGACTAAAGGGTAATCAGAATAATGTGTAATCAATAGATTACATGTAAACGGCTACAAATGCCTTCTAAGAATGCTGATGTGGTTGCTATAAAAATTTGTCTTCTCCCAATTTAAGAATGATAATCTTGAAAATTGGACCCATAAATTAATAAAATTGGCAAAGAAAACCAGTCGGCAACATATGTTTGAATTTCGCCTCTGGTTTATCCAGAGCTCAGCGGTGCATTTAGCAAACAGCACAGCCTGCTCAGTAACACTTTACAGAAGCAGATCCCTGTGCAGCAACATGACACCCTAAATGAGCCGTGTAATATTCCTTCCTGAAACGGATAGCTTCCCTCTTCTGACAAGTCTTATGAAAGATGCATGTACACTGCTTTGGCTAAAGCCCAACAAGTATGCACTGAAAATGGGCACAAGCAGCAGTATTTTCTATCATCACATTTTCAAGCTTAGTTTGTTAAATCTAATTAAACCTTACATGAGCTCTGGATGTGATAAAACCACTCATTACTGGGCAAAAGAGGAAATGAGGAATAAAAATACAGAAACGCAAAAGGAAAGAGACAAAGAAAGAAACTGATCTGCAAACTGTGACAGTGGTTGCAATAAACCGACCAAAGACTGTCATGGTTTTGCAGCTGTGTTTCGATGTCAGTGCTTGTTATGTTGAAAGAGTTGGCTTTTGGTGCCTACAGGAAAAACAGATCTCTACCTTGTCAATTCCTTAGTAGCAGTCTGTTTGATTTGACTGTGTACAGAGCAACACTTTCACACACTCACACCAAAGCCAGTTGAGATTCAGCTGAAAACACAACAAAAAAAAACACCCTACAGAATATCGCTTTAGTTGCAGCATTGCAGCAGCAGATAGGTTAGATAAAGTACACAAGAAATGTCTGCAGACAAAAAATATCAAGCAACAATAGTGGAAAATAAAAAACTCTAACCATTGGGGTGCCCCATGCCTGTTCTTGCTTGTGTATAATTTAGTCTTCTCTGTTTGCAACAATGCTGATCCTTGAAAAAATTAATTACAGTAGGTATACTGTAAAGTATTTGTGAGCCAAATCGTTAATGCTTATGAAAGAAAACCCAAAGATGGGAACAAGTGAGGGAATTGATAGTTTCTGTTTTCATTTGTTTCTTTGTCAGTTTATTGGTCTTGAACTGTGTTCCACATAGTATGATGGAAAAATGATGGAATATCAATGCAGATCAAGTAAAGCGACTGAAGTACTCTTTAGAGGTAAATCCTGTCTGTTTTAAAAAAATGATCATTATGAGTAGAGGTTCAGGCCTTCATAGAACCCATAAATCTTCCATAGATGGAGTGTTTGTTTCACACACAGCATCACCCATCACATCATGCAGTCCCAACAAGCACTTAGGCTGTCTAATACACTTCTGAGGCGTTCTCTCTGCTGACCTCTACTCAGTGCTTACATTAAGTGATGGTTGGAACTGCCTGCAGACTTTTTACTCCACTCTTGATGCTACTTACAGCTGAAACCAGTCATTCTGTCTCATTGTAACAAAACACACAAAACTTTCCCTGAATAAATGAGGGTGTCTGTCAGTTCAGATAATTTCTTTTGCTCCCGACCTTTTCAGTCTTTTTATCACTGATGTGTTCAGCACCGGAATATAGCTTGCCTGCTGCCATCTTTCATTTCTTTCACCTTTATATCTAAAAGCTAAAAGTATTTATCTCTGTAAATATCAAGACAGAGGCAGCGTTTCTCTCAGCTTGGTCTAACAGTTTCACCAACTGAAACCAGTACAGATGATCAGGTGGGAGGTCTGACAGCTGCATAGAGGAATACAAAAACCCATATATAAATATACATTGTTCAGGTTTTATTTTCGTCATGTATGTCATGTAGAGTAAAGTATTTTTAAAAAGAATGAAGAAATGTTCCTCCTCTGCTTCTCTCTATTTCCCTTTAAATTTCAAGAAATTGATGAGGTTGTATGAGTTCATGCAGCAGTCTAGGTGACAAAAAGATGAGAAAACATTACTGGCAGCATTATGTTAGGTTTCTAAAGTTCATTCAAAAAGAAGTGGAATTGATCTGTAGGTTTTCCAAGTTGCCATCTCTGTCTTCACGAGTACTTCTCATTTTGGGTTTGGTTAACAGGGCATACCAGAACCACCAGATGGTTGACCCAAATGCTTTTGGGGTGATGATGATGACGATGGTAAGACTCCACCCGTGATTGGTGGGTCGCTGGGTTGATCCCTGATCCCTCTGTTGTTGTGTCCTTGGGCAAGACACTTCACCCACCTTGGGCCGATGGCCTCGCTTCTGTGGCTACTATCCATTAGCTTACCATCATCAGTGTGTTATTGTGTGTGTGAATGGGAATGTCAGATTCCACATAAAGCATCTTTGAGTGTCCTGATAGTTTAATATAAGTATATCATTTCATAATTATCTTTTCTCTCAGCTTGGTCTAACAGGCCTTTAATCCATTCGCTGCTGCGCTGGATGCTCTGACAGAATAATACTGCTTTAGTGGAAATATGGAATGTCTTTTGTCTGTATGGTGCCTTATATTTCTGTAAGTAGGTTAATTTTAACTCTTATGAGTAGCTAGGGAATAACTGTGTCATATTTAGAAATGATGGTGAACACCTGCCTGCTCCTGAAACAATAATATCTTGAGAAGTAATTCTTCAGGACTTTAAAAGTGTTCCACTTTTAACAGAGTTGGATGTGGCTAAAAAGTGCAGCACAGATTGCTTCTTATAGCATTAACTTTTATCTGTAGTTTTATTTACAACTTTAGTTCACTGCTGATTTTTATCATACTAACCTATGGCCTGAGGTGTAATAAGTTAAATGTAAAACTACAATTGATGAGGAGAATGTTTTGGAATCGTGGAAATCAGAGGCTTCTGTAATACAGACCGATAGAAGAAATCTTACCTGCCAACAGTCATCACCATTTTCAATAACTCTTTGAAGAATCTGAATTAATGAGCTACAACAACATTTATTTTCCCTTTGGGAGTAATAAAGTATTTTTGAATTGAATTGAATTATTATGTGAATTATTTCCTCATTCTCACTGAAGGAGGGGAAGAAGTGCCATTGAGCATTGCCAGGTCTGAGGCTGCAGCTGTCTTTTTTATTTGGCCAGTTCTTTTCCACCTCTATTGATTTGTATTGATCCAAACTCTCTGCTTGCAGCTGCAGCCTTCTGGTACACATTCATTGTATTGCGGCCTTGTTGAGTAAAACCCCAAATCACAGCTTAGAAAAGCTTACATTTGCAAACTGCTGCTTGATATTTCTATTTTAATTGCTTTGTTCATACTACCTTCAAAGGTAATGGCTTAGTTGTTAAAGACTGACTCTATTTAACACAAATTAACATAATTTTAATCACTTTTGCAATTTAATTAGTGTTTGAATTTTCTTAGTGAGTAGCGTGTTCCTGCATGGAATCAGGTCAGAACTTTTAATAATCCAAAACTGATTGGAACTCTGGTGAACTAAAGTATCCCCAAAGAACAAGTGCTGCATTATGTTGACCGCTTGTGTAACATCTGATCTCTTTGGATAGCAGATGAGGAATTAAATTAAGTTTTCTATTCTATATCTCAAAAACACATATAACTAATCTTCCCTTTGCTTTGCAAAAGCTATGATCGCTCTCTCTAACGTATCGCTGACTGTTCTTGCCTTCATTTGTGCAGGTCCTTGGGGACGATGTATGGGAAGTGAGTGTGGACCTGGCGGCAGCCAGAGCAGAGCAGTATGGTGCGCCCATTCTGAAGGCTGGACCACCCTCCATACAAACTGTGACCAGTCAGAGAGGCCAGACAACCAGCAGAGCTGCTTCAGAGTGTGTGACTGGCACAAAGATCTGTACGAATGGCAGCTGGGTGCTTGGAACCAGTGTGTCCCAGTGATGATGCGCAGTGCTGGGGTGCAGCGGCCAACAGTGTGCACACGGGGAGAGGAGGGCATTCAGACACGGGAAGTGGGCTGTGTTCAGAAATCTGATGGCGAGCCTGCGGAGGACGTAATTTGTGAATACTTTGAACCTAAACCAAGGCAGGAACAGGCCTGTCTCATAGCGTGTCCTCGAGACTGTGTGGTGTCTGAGTTCAGCCCGTGGACTTCATGTTCTAAAACATGTGGGATTGGCTTACGGAATCGGATACGCTTTGTTCTGGCACCACCACTGTTTGGTGGGTCTGCCTGTCCAAATTTGACTGAATTTCAGACGTGTCAGCCTGGCCTGTGTGAGGGAGAGGAAAACCTTTACAGCCTCAGAGTTGGACCATGGGGCTCCTGTTCTGTACCTTTGCCAAGGATAGCCAGACAAGCTGAAAAACCACCCAAGGAGAGCAACAAGAGATCTAGAGAAAGTGACAAATCTGCTAAAGAGGGCAGCAAACAGCCAAGAGATGGTGAAACACCATCCAGAGGAGGTGACAAACAGGCCAGAGAAGACAGCAAACAGTCCATGAAAGAAAGAAAAAAGATGAGAGATGATGAAAAACAGTACCAAGAAAAGGACATAAAGTCCACAGAAGGTGAGGAGAAAATGTCCAAAAATGGCAACAAACCATCCTTGAGCAACAGAAAATTGGTCAGAACAAACAGAAAACAGGGCAAGACATTCAGACAGGCAGACCGACCCAAAAGACAGAAAAAGATAAAAAACAAGGCAAAAAAAGAGAAAATGAGAGAAAAAGGCAAAGGAAGATTAAGGGAAAAGGGGAAAACAAAAGACCCAGAGACCAGAGAGCTAATCAAAAAGAAGAGGAACAAGAATCGCCAGAACCGCCCAGGAGGAAAATTCTGGGATCTGCAAGTTGGCTACCAAACCAGAGAAGTGACCTGTGTTCACAAGAGTGGGACCATTGAAGCTCTGAGGTACAAATGATTAGAATGTCATTTTTTCTGTAAGCATGTGCATCTGTATAGGTCCTGTTTCATTTCTCTTGCTAGAGAATCTTGTCTTGTTTGGAATAAACCAAAATTTAAATTTTAAAGTTTTTGTAGCTGGGAGAAACACAAATGAAAATCTCCAGAGGTGGGTTGATGACATCACAGGCAATGTTAGCATTGTTAGCAGTGTTACCAGCTATTAACAAACACAGGTAGAAATAGCACAAGTAAACAATAACCCAGGGCACAGAATACCATGTCCAGCATATAACATGGTCCTGAATTCAAATTCTGGGTTGGGGTCTTTCTTTGTGGACTTTCTCTGTTGTGTTGGTGGATTGTGAGTACTCTCTGGGTTCCCCAGCTTCCTCTTACAGTCCACAATCATTTGTGATAGATCACTGGGTAAGGTGCATGCATGGTGTGTCTCTGATTTGTCCTGTAATGAGCTGACATCCTGGGTAGGCCAGGGACCTTAACTTGTAGAATCACTGTTAGGAAAAGCTTCAGTTTCCCTTAACTCTGAAAGCTTGAGATTGGCATAAAAAAATGGATGGATGGAAATCAAAAAAGTAGTATTACATGTTCTGACACCTTCTTCTTAGGGTGTTACAAATAATTTCTCATACAACAAATTATTTTGCGTTTTTTGGGGATGTTTAAAGGCTGGACTTCTTTAAATATTATGATCAAGATTCATTTTCAGCCATTAAAGCTGCAATATGTACGTTTTACAAAAAAAATGTTTTTTACACAACTGCCATGTTGCAACAGTATAATATAAAACACATAATCTGTGAACCCCCCCCCAAAAAAACCAAAACAAAAAATAAAACATATCAAGCTCCTCCACCTCCTCCCAGTGTTACTATAGCCATCTGCAGAAATGAGCCACTTCCAGGCAAAAATCACCAATCAGAGCCAGGGGGAAGTTATGCAAATTCAGACAAATTAAATTTATACCTGATAGTATTAATAGAAGGGTAACTCTTGTGTAGTTAACAAAGTCTGTCATTTTTATCAGGTAGTTTATATCTATAAATTAATTCTAGCTCTTGCTGGTAATTGTTACTCCAGTGAGAGTCGGTATTCAGCACTGAATTACAGTTAAGGCACCAACTCTACAGAAATAGTTGTATTAACTATTCTGCAAAGTCTGTTATTTTAGAAAGAATGATTTTTCTGTGTACGATTGTTTTCATTCTCATGGCAGAATGCAGACTCAGCATTCCTACAGTTAGTCTAAACATTCAAAGATGGTATGATAGAGGGCGCAAAATCTGGTATCTGCGGGTTTAGGGTGTGTCCAAAATTTTGAATGTTTAATAGTATTTTATGACATTCATTCACACTACAGGCAGTATTACAGCATCTTAATGAAAGTTGTGCCAAGCTCAACTTTAACATCCCCTTAAACTCATTCATCATTTGAATTTTATGTGGTGTCAGACAGCCATGCTCACTGACACCACATGAATGGCCTTATTCTGTCTGTGGGCTCGCTCTACTCTAAAAGAGGCCAGTGAGCACAATCAACTCCATCCTAAGACAGCCATGGCCCTACCACAGATTTTCTTATGTCTGAAAGAATAGAAACCACAGACCTTTTCTCATTCTCAGCCTCCTACTGTATAGACAGATGGCTGAAAGCTTTAAAGAGGCTTAGTTACACCTATTGACTGTATTATGTTGGAAATAGCACAGGATCAAGGTTATCTAGAGTGGGGGTCAGAATACCATCAGACTATTTATTTCATATTTTGACTGAAACTAGAAACATGAACATGTTTCCTCTACTGTCTGAAGCTGTTGCACCATAAATACAGATCCTTTTATATTTTGTGAAAGGAATGGTCATAAAATACAAAAAAAGGGTTTGAAAAATGAAAATCACAACTGATTCTGCAAACAATTTAACTAAGCAGAACCAAAGAGGGAACAGAGAAAAGATGCAGACTCAAGAATTTTGTCACGATTTGCTGTGAAGAGGTGTTGAGGAAGATGCGATGGACCCAGATTGTAGATTGAGAAATGATGAATTTAATGAAAAACAAGCACAATAATCCAGGCAGCACAGATGAGCAGAAGGTTAATGGCTCAACACTGGGAGCAACTGGTTCAAACAACTGACAACAGACTTGATAAGACAAGGACCTGACAAGGAACAACACATTTGGGTTTAAATACACAGGGAGACAATCAGGGGAAACGAGGAACAGCTGTACTCAATCAAGGGCTCCACAGGACAACACAGACTCAACAGAACACAGGAACCCAAATAAACACACAGAAAATCGAAATCACTACAAATTTAACTGGTTGTTGTCGTTTTTTAAAATAAATTTCATTCAGTTGACCTGAACAACACCTTAACATCATGTGTTGTGTTCTTATAACCAGCAGCACCTAATCAAAATTGACCATTGTCTTGTTCTGCAGCCTTTGTTCTCAGGAGATGCTGCCAGTGACCTTTCAGGCCTGCGTGATTCCCAGAGACTGTGATGTGACTGAGTGGTCTGGATGGTCAGCTTGCTCCAAGCAGTGCTACGACCCCAATGGGGCGAAAGGGGAGCGCAGTCGCAGTAGGAAAGTGAGCCAATTCCCAATCGGTGGAGGAGTGGAGTGCCCAGAACTTGAAGAAAAAGAGCCGTGCAGCCCCCAGGACGGAGCGGTTCCTCCATGCACTGTGTGAGTGAACAACTTTTCATTTTACAACCTGTGTCTTCTGACCAGAAGTAATAACGTTATGGAGCATCAGCCAGAGTGCTGACTTGAACCTGAAAATCAGTGGAGGGTTTTACAGATTAAAATGATGGATCCTGGGCCTTCCAACTCAAAGACTTGGAGATCATCATCAAAGACTAATTAAAATATGAGTTAAAAGATTTCTTTGCTCTACTGACTAAGATAAAAAGGAACTTATGTCAAAATCTGCCAGGAATATAAATAATTTTGGGCTAAAGTTATGTTGCTAATAAAAAACATAATGCTTGTTTTTAATATGCCACAGACTCTGTCCATCTCAGCAGCATGTTCTAACATAGAATATATATTTTGTGGCATCAAATAATTGTGTTTTTTTCTTCTTACAGTTTTGTGTTTGGTCACATGAAGCTTAGGCTAATGTGATCTCAATCTGACTCTTCATCTGCCTTCATGTGTCATCAGCTACACCTGGAAAACAACAGAGTGGACAGAGTGTAGGGTGGACATGCTGCTGAGCCAGCAGGATCGTCGGCGTGGAAACCTGACAGGCTTGTGTGGAGGGGGAATCCAGACACGCGAGGTCTACTGTGTGCAGGCCAGTGCTGTTGCTCCACCTAATCTCAGTTCACTGAGGAGTAGAGAAGGTAACTCCCCTAATTTTTTGGAGCCTATGGTCCTCAATATATTAACTGAATATATATATTCAGTTAATTCTGCTGTGTGGTATTCTAAACACTTTAGGTACTGTGCCTTCTAAACACAAGAAAACCATCTCATTTAAAGTTTTCCAGAAGTCATGAAGGGGACACTGCAGTGTTAACATACACAGCAAACTCTTAGACCTAAAAGTAAAACACTTTGGGACTGTGTGCAGACTGTGTGATAGAAACCTATCACACAGTCTGCAGCATGAAACATGAAGGTAGCAGCATTAGGATGTCTTTTCTTCCATTGGACAAGCAAGTTGGTGGAGTTAGTGGGTGTAGTTAAAGAACAATCCTGGAAAGAACTTGTGAGCACTGTGATGGGGTGTAGTACAGCCATGCAATGAAATGGTTAAATCAAAGCATGGTCATCTTTTAGAAATGGATCAGTGAAGACCCAGAGTTTATTCTATTATTTAATGTTGATGCTTTCAAACCAATCTGAATGAGTTTTCACTGACCTGCAGAGAAATAAAACATCAAGATATCTGAACTGCATCCTGGTGTACTGTAGACTGGTTACCAGTGTTTTACAGAACAAATAGAACAAGACTAGACAACTTTATAGTTGAGCAAATATGTGATGCTGTAGAGGTCCTGCTTCACAAATATTTTGAAATAAATTAGCTAAAAACTAAAACCAGTTTTAAATTACATGTACAAACTGTGTTACAGATGAGCTTAGCAACGATGGCTCATCTCTTTGGACACATGTAGGACAGGGAATTAAAATATTGTCCACATTATCATTCATTTGCGTTTTGAGTTGCGTGCAGTGCAGTGAAGAAAGCACTGAAATTGATATTTTCCAGTAAATCAATGGTTGTGCTGAACACACAGAGCTGGAAGTGGCCTGGAAGCTTGCCCATTGACACAGTAAGTCTCTGTCCATCTGGCTGGTGAAACTGGCATCTGTTGCTGAGATTATTCAGATCTTATGCTCACAACCAGTGGCTCATTTTCAGCCTTCCATGCCAAGAATCAACGGTGCTGATTCTGTTAACAGAGGTGGGCAACTTCCTGGGTTTTATTCCTTACTGCTGCCTAAGTCGACATACCATAACAAGATACTATTTTTTTTTTGTGGTTGTCATGGAGATTGTTTTTAGGTAGAAACAAGAAGATAATAATGAAGGCATTCAGAGATGTAAAAATTCAATAGATTCTGCTTTAAGCAATAGCCAAAAAGAAACAGAGTCAAAGGAAGATATAAAAGAAAAAGGAGGAGTGAAGCGTGTAGGTGGGATAAAGTGTCTCTGCCAGCTCTACTGCTCACGTTCATCATCCTCCCTTCAGTCTGTCATTTTCCCTGTCACCATGTATGGAATCATGTCAGGTAGTATTTGGTCATACCAAGCAATAAATAGAGCAGCATCTTTATGCTAAATGTTTCCTATCTCATTTTCAAGACACTTTTCAAACATTACAGGCACCGCCAGTTTCAATAGTCTGAAAGTGGTTAAATGTCTTTTAGACTGAAATTGCCCAATTGATGATGAGTGTTAAATGCATAAATACAACAATCTAATAATTTCCTAGAACTGTTTGAAGCAGAAATTTGTAGTTCCTCCCTTTGTCCTTTCCACAGCCAAGGTTTCACAAGTAATAGGATTCTGCAACCTAACCTTACTTTGAATATTTCCACAAAAGTGACAATTTGCTTATCTAAAGGTGTTTTGACACCTTAAGGAAAAATGACAACTGATTCATTCATTCATTTTTTGAATGTTGTAAAGGCTTGTCCTCCTTAGTCTGCTGAATAAGAGAACAGAAAGCCAGACTGATCATTGCTGAAACTAAACATGGACCTACCAAACCTATTTTAAACCATTTTCCTTCTCAAATGTTTAGGTGTCATGAATACACAATTCTCATTATTGACTCCTTGGATATTCAGCACTCTCACAGGGACTTTTATGTTATTTTATAAGATCATTATTGTGGCTCTTTCATACATAAATATGTCAAATAATTCAAGTGTTCTTTCATTTGTAAGCTGTTTCACAGTTTGAGAAAATGTTAGCACACTTAATCGTTTTTAACTCCAGGAGCACCTGCAGAATATTATCAGAGTGTACAAAACTATCTCTACACCTGATCCACATGAATGTATCCCCAAAATGCACAAAACCAGCACAAACCTAACCCAAACCAATACTAACGCAATGCAAATGGCAGCGGGACACACAACATCCATAAGGCAACACACTCACTGTGTTGCCTGTATTACCTTTTCCCTGTTTTTTTTTTATTTTATTTTTTAAACAAATTACACCAAATAATAAAGACAGGAAAGCAAGGCTTCCCGTGTGATCCACGGGAGTAGGAGGACAGAGATTCCCAGGATCAGGTGGTGTGTCTGAGACATCAGACAACAGAGAAGGAGAAGAAGCAACAATGTTTGCTTGATTTCTATTCTTTTCGGCAAACATTTCCACTAGATCTAACTGTTCAGCCCTCCCACAGTCTTACTGTAACATTCAGGAAGAGCGCGGCAGATGTCACAGTCGTTCAACAAGAAAGTGATGGGGGTTTCCCATCAGCTGATTAGTTCCCAAAACCATAATAAAAAGAAGACAACTTGTAAAAGCGCACGCTGGGTTACTGGAACCCTAAAGGCACTGCACACAGGGTAAAAGGTTCAAGTGGAGTCCACTCAACTCCTCTTCAGACTGTGTGAGCCCTCACACAGAGTTTTAGCCCTGTGTGAGGGCTAAAACTCCATATATTCAGTTTTAGCTAGCTTCACAACTTAGTCACCAAGCCACCAAATGAACCAGAGTAATCTGATCAATAACATTGAGGTTAAGGACTACATGTGTCTGTCCCTACAGACATACACAGATGTGGGCTTCATGCAGGATGTTTTGACACAAAATATCGAGTATTCTTAATTTCTTGAGATGACGTTTCATGAATTAGTGCTATATAGTCTGAATTGAATTTAACTTGTCATTAGGGACACATTTCTGTATTTAAAATTTATTTTTAGTGGAGCAATCTAATATTCAAATTTTAAATGGCATATTTTCATTAACTGTAAAGTGAAAAATCACCATAATTACTATAAATAAATGCTTGAAAACATCACTCTGTGGTAAATAATTTACACAATGCATTTTATTTAGTGAACTGAGTTATGGAAACAAATGAATGTTTTAATGATATAATTAATTTCATATGAATGTGTATGGACACACTCTTATCAATGCACATCCTAGTTGATATGATATATTAAATGACATGCTGGAAAGCAGCTGTGCCACTGTGATGCCATGAGTCCTCAGCTGGAACAGAGCTGGGCACCAGGATATTTTTGGCAGGTGGCTCATGGAGGCGGCCTCTCGGCTCCCTAATTTGTGTCTGGAAGCACAGCACATGGGAATGCACACCATCTGGCATGAAGATACCAGAGCAAGGGCAGTCTGTGAGGAAGTGTCCATTAATCTGCTGGTGCTAGGTTGGGGAGAAGCTTGTTAGACTTCACAGTTGTACAGAAGAACAAAGGGTCTATTGTTGCTTTAACATTATTAATGAAGAAAATTTTGGGAGGAATGTTTGACTTTCCACAACCCTTCACATTTTGACAAAAAATTTAATTTTACTGGTTCAATTCAACATTTGTGTCTATAATAAAAATGCTCACATTTAGCTTTGAGTTATGGTTTCTGATAAGGAATCTACAATAGTAGATAATCTTTTCAACATGTTACCACATCCTGTATGACATCCTGTACCAGACCGCAAGTCAGTCTGGTACAGGCCTGCAGCCTGCAGCAACTAGCACACTAGTTCCAGTTCTAGTGTTCTGGAACTAGACTGGCCTGCCAGCAGTCCAGACCTGTCCCTCATTGAAAGTGTGTGGAGCGCAAAACACAAGAACAGAGACCCCGGACTGTTGAACAAGTGAAGTTCTACATCGAGCAAGAATGGGGAAAAAACTCAACAATTAGTTTCCATGGCTCCCAAAGGCTTATTGAGTGTTGTTATAAGGAATGATGATGGAACACAATGATAAATATGTCCTTGTCTCAACTATTTTAGAATATGTTGCAGTCATCAAAATACAAAAGCGTGACTATTTCCATAAAACAATTACATTTTTCAGATTGAGCATTAAACATTATGCCCTTGTAATGGATACAATTGAATACAGGTTGAAAAGGACTTGCAACTTATCATAATTTTTTTCTTTATGTTTTACACAAAGTCTCAACTTCATTGGAGTTGGGGTTGAAAATTCCAAACTAACCATTAGTTTAAAAGACAAATCTTTATGACCATAGATCTGGCACTATGCAAATAGATATTAATGTAAAAATATTTTCTTGCATGAGACTGTTAGAAAACATAGTCCTTTATTCTCCCTGCATAACTTCTGATTGATTTAATTAGAACTGAGTTTATTTTTTTATAGCACAGGAAACTGAGGTCAGATCAGTTGATGTACTAGAATGTTAGAAGCTTACATCCATCAATACATTTTCTTACACCCTTGTCCCTAGTGGGGTCAGGAGGGGTGCTGGTGCCTATCTCCAGCGAACATTTCGGGTGAGAGGCGGGGTCACCCTGGACAGGTCACCAGTTTGTCGCAGTAGGAGCTTACAGTAATTCAGAAACCAAACACTTCTTGGCTGTGCAGTTGCAGTATGGCAGTAACCATGGGAAGATGTAAAGAAATGGGACATTTGTTTTGATGGTAATAAAAGAGCAACCAATCATTTTACTTGATTTAACTTATTACTTTCTATAGCATTACATGTGGTTTAAAGGACACATGACATGTACACATGCTTAAGTGTCACTATTAAAGGACACACCTTTGGGGATGGCAATTTGCATGTGAATGAAGCTGGATGCTGTTGTTGCACAGCTTGAATAATTCATCAGTCTGGTGACCTTGCAGAGAGTCACTGACACCTGGCTGTATCTGAAATACACAAAGAAAAAAGACAATCTAACTCTGGTGTGAAAGTACAGTTGATAGACTAATTTATATTAGTCAGAATGCCTCAATGATTAGTCATAATATTTATATTTTTTGCTGTTCTATTTCTTTTCTGATGTGCTTTTGTTTCTGTAATTGAATTTGCACAACTGCTGCTAGTTCATTCATCGTTTGTGTTTCTCCATAGGTTTGCGGCCAGTGGACAGTGAACTGTGTTTGGGGCTTCCTCCGAATACCACACAGCTCTGCCATATCAGCTGCCCTGTGGAGTGTGAGGTGTCTTTGTGGAGCGCTTGGGGACCTTGCACTTATGAGAACTGTCAAGACCAAACCACTAAGAAAGGTAAGAAATTACTGGGTAACTTTGATTGGAGGGGTGTAGTGTACCACATCTTCTTAGAATGAAACCTCACTGTAGAAGCCACAATGCATTATGGTTCAGCTGGAGGCCGGCTGGTGGGACATTCTCCTTTAGGATTTGTTTTGTAGACAGCAGAATTCATGCTTCCATTTACAGGGACGTGCGGTGAGGTTCATAGCTGGTGAGGCACTGACTTAATCATATTCAGATTTACAAATATAGACCCCCTGCATGTTATTGTTTACGTAAGGAAATTACGCGCATGTGGACAACGCTGGAGGGCAAAAAGACTATTTCCGTTCACTCAATCAAACTTGGACATGTAGATATTATTCATTTCGTGCTGTGCTCCACAGCGAAGGGGAAACCCGTTAAAGTACAACTCAAAACCACGTCTTGTGTCGCTCTCGGTATCAGCGCAGCTACGCACAGACTCGTTGCCACAGCAACTGACAACAACGACACAATAAAAAACACTCAAATATTTCCCACGCAAAAAGCAGAACATTCAGTCTGTTGCAGTAGTATTGTTGTAGTATTATTTTGCGATTATTAATTAATTGCTGTGGTAAGAGGAGAAAACTATAAATATATCGCTGCACTTGACCTTATTATATGGCTAGCTCCATGGCTAGCTCGCTTACAGTATCTTACTCTGCAGTTGTGGAATCACAATGTCTGGGATCATGAGCGCCCCCTGCCATGAGGCAAGAGAACTGCCTGCCTCACCTCGAATCTGTTCTCTGCCGTTTTTGATCGCTCTTCAGCACATGAAACACGTTACACACACAATTGGTGACAAAAAAAACCACTGTACATTATATACATAAGTTAAATTATGGAAAATCAGTTCATACATTAAATGTTTTTTTAGCCATTTTATTGGCGAACATGCTCTCAGAATGGCAGCCAGTGCAGTTAGCGAGAAGTTGCGCAATCCCAGGTGAGGCTCAGCTCGCTGCTGCCTCACCAGCTTCGCTTCCGAGCATTTGAATGGGAAAATGCAGAAATTCAGCGATTTTGAAGAAAAAATAATCTGAACTTTTTTAAATTAAATGAAAAATAGGTATAGTACAAACCACAGGGTGAAAATAGCAATATAAATGATTTTATCATTATTATTTTTCCATGATTACAGGTGAGGCTCTGCCTCACCTGCCTCCCCTGACCGCACGTCACTGTCCATTTATCACAGCAAGTATTTCAGGTTCTGAAATCAATACAACCCCAGATTATCACACTATCACCACCATGTTTTACAGTTGGTATCATGTTCTTTTTCTGAGTTGTGGTGTTACTTTTACGCCAGATGAAATGGGACACCAGTCTGATAAAAACCAGCCCCTTCTCCTACACTGTTTGCTTCTTCCAGAAGGTCTGGACTCTCGGCTGTTGAGAAATGATTGCTTCCTGGAGGCATAGACTCTATTAAGGTTTTAAATTTTACCAAATGGCTGACATTTGGCCTTGACATGTAATTTACCAGTTTGACGCTAAGAAGCTTACCAGAAATTGCCTACGCTGTAAACAACCATCCTCCACTGCAAAGAGAGAAGTGGCATGCCGAACCAGACGGCTGATAATATTAATGCAATATAGGGAAGAGTGGCCAACATGGACTGAACATCTTTGTTCACTTTCTCCACTGTCATTGCTAAAAGTACAGAAATACTACAATTGTAAAACAGAGCAGAAAGTCAACATCATCGCTCACTACTTCTCCTTCTGTTCGCTGATTGTCCCGGTTCAAATGCTAATCAAGTGGAATACCGCAGGAAGGAATGGCCAAGCTACAGGGACACACACCTCCCAAAGACGGAATCTGTTCCCTACTGCTCACATTTAAAACAGCAGTCTTAATTATGCTTCCATGGCACAAATATGATGGCTAATATCTTGATTTGGACTCCCTAGAGTATTACTGTCTATGAGGAAGCGCAGTTTAATCCTCCTCACACCTGTTATACGCTCAGCTGGAGAGAGTGCCATATGCCTTCTAACAGTCCAGTGGTGGTATGCTCCTTTTATTTGCATTGCCACAACTGTGTCTACCAAAAATAACTTATTTTCATCTAACCTTTATGAAAACTGCTGGTGCTTCAAGAAGTGAGTGGGTTGAGTCTAATGAGTCTTGAGATTTCTTCATAATTTTGCAGATAAAATAAGACTTTTGGCTGAGGGGGCCAGGAATGGCACAGAATGACTGTTCAGCAGGAGAAAACAGAGATAGATTTACTTCACAGTGGGAGAGACTGAATGATTTATGAGATACATACTTTAACATGTTAACCTGGGAAACCTATAGGACACATAGCCCAAGACGGTTTATCTGACAAATAGGAGTCAATAAAGGAGATTCTAACCATGTTTGAACTCTGCAGCTTACCCAGTTATGTGACGTAGACAAGCTCACCCCAAACATCCACAGACACACATTCCAGGACTGTTGATTGTTAGGCCTATTCTTTGTGTAAAATTTGACTCTCCATTCTAAAAATCTTCCAATAATGACAGACTGCATGATTCTGGAAGCATTGCTTCTCCAGCCATAACTACCCCCTGAAGCTACAGCATCTACCATGACTAATGCATGTTGACTCTGCTTTAATGAACTGCTTTAAATGAAAGAGATGGTAGAAAATTCTCTTCCATGCATCTTAATGATGGATCCAATTGCTCACTGTGCCACTTCTTACTTTCACTGTCAAGCACTATTTCTTTTGCAAAGACAACGCACACAAGTGTGTGCGTGCACGTACACGCCCACACACGCATGCCTACCCCCCCCCCCCCCCCCCCCCCCCCCCCCCCATGCAAACACACACTCACAAAGACTTTCATGTCTGTCTAGCCTTGCTCCAAATACCACAGAGACATAAAATAAAAGTGTTTCCTACTGGCTGCATTAGGACTAACTCCTAAACCTTTGAAGAAGAAGCAGTTTCATGTATTATTGTAAGCCAAGTTGCATCTTTGAGTGTTAAAACTTTAAAAAATGAAAAAAAAACATTTAAAATAGGAGGCCAGCTTTACATAACTATGTAAGGTTGGACATGCACTTTGATCAAAGGAAGTGTTCTACATCCTACAAGCTTTATTTAGTTAGGTTTATTTCCAGCTCTATTTTATAAAAGCACGACAAAAGAGGAGGAATAAAACACCTAATTTCTTTTGAGACAATGGCATACAACCATATGAAAAGCAGGAGAATATTTACTCAGAAGATTGATTACTGGAAGGAGAAACAGGTAAGTTGATTAGGGATGAAGCTGTTGCAGGTGGGAGCTGCAACAACTGAGGGAAACTAATAGTAACAGATGACAGAACCAAAACAGCTACCAATAAGGAAACACAAAGATGAGCATAAACTAAATAAGAGCACATCAATCTGCTCAAAATACAAATCTAACGTACAAAATAAACACATGAATAACAAGCAACAAATACTAGAAAAAAAACATGAAAGTGAAGACTGAGCAGGTCAGTGGGAATGGAATAGGACATTAAAATTTAACACCATATAACCAAAAATGCTGGACCACACAACCTTCACTGCTTCTGCTTACACATTACATACCTGAGAGTGAGATTATTTCACTACTGTTCTGGCAGGGGGGATGATTATTAAAATCTCTGGAATTTTGCATTTAAATAAGAAGCTCCAGAAAACATCTGTTAATATAATTATTTTGATAGATTTTTGTATTAATTGAATTATGTCATGGCAGTTTATAAGATAAAATGGCCCAGTTCATATCCAATTATAAATTCAAATCTGTCCATAGTGATCAGGTCAATATCAGTTCAGTCCACTTCCATCCAATCGAAGCAGATTCAATGAAATCACTCCCGTAGAAACACAATACAGATTTGAACAACATGAGTATTAATGAGTAAAGTGTAAAGTTGTATATCTAAGGAAAGTAACAGAACACATGAAAAATGTGCTTTGATGCCATCCCCCATCCTGATCATTGAGTGAAAGTAAAACAAAATTTCCAGCCCAACCAGGATTGGTATTAGGAGCCATCTTAGAGCTGAGAGGATTTCTGAAAACGTCAAAGTTTGAATAGATGCCAGCTAACAGTAACTACTGATAAAACATTCCTTAAATAACAAGTAACAGAGAACATAATTTTTTCAATGATTGTGCACAATTAAGTATAAATTAGTGCATATGTAGCCGCTGTGAATTAGCTAAATGCAGTGAGAAGCAATGATAATGCCAGCAGTCCCATACGATTGTGCCAGAAAAGATGTAGGCTCCCACATACTCAGGTGTTCCTCACTCTGCAGAGGTCCATGCGTTCTTAAAGCGAACTCAATGTGAACTCATAGTGGACATCCGCTGAACAGTTTCACACAAAGATACATTTTTTGTGACCGCTTATGCATACTCAGTAAACTGCTTGGCGGGAAACTGTGTTTTATACCCAACTGTTTTTTCAGTGACACCAAGCTACGAGGTTGAAAATTAGTGTAAGTAGTTGTAAGGACACACATCAGCCACCCTGCCACTTTGTGCTACACTAACAGGTGTGCAGTGACTGACCTGGTGGAGAAGAAACAGGGTCAGGCACCCAACTAGCTCTGTAAACTTGCTAGTAACCATTAGGATTGGGGGAAATCAAGGAATTTTTCATAAGAAAAATGTGATTGCCACTTGAGTTCTTGCTGGCTTGACTAAGACATCTCAGCAGTGCACTGCCACTGTGGGTGGAGTCCGCGTGGTTCACACCACGCAGGAGTATGTGGGAACATTTAATATTAAAACATTTTCTTTGTTTGAAAACAGAAGAATTTGAGTTCTGAGTTCACACTAGGAAGCCTACCATGTTTTTCTGTCAATATGTCTAAGGAGAAGCCTAGCAAAGTGGATTCCGTGAAACATTAAAACAATTAGAGAACAGACTAGCTCATTTTTTTAAATCTATTTGTTGTGATTTCAACAATCATTTGCCCAGGTATCATTTTTTTGAACTCATGCCGTCTCCCAGGAATCATTCTATTCATGCACCTCTAGTTTGGAATTCCTTACAGCTTGTTCTATAGACGGACTCCGGGCAGAATGTTCTTCTTGTTTGGTGTTCCACAACTACTACATACAAATGCTGCTTTAGGAGAAACTTCCACTTGAGTTCTTGTAAAGGCTTAAATTTCCTGTCCAAAAATAACGTTGTTCTTGTTATAACCACATGTAATAAAAGCACACAGCTTCTATGTATGTCAAGTTCTTTGTTCTTGTATGGAGTGTTAAAATGTTTATTTGCATACAGCTAACTTTTAGCTTTAAATTAGCTTTTCTACAACTTTTTGTTGATAAAAATGTTTAATTTTCCTTATTTTCCAGCACACCCAATGATTGTTTGTGGGCTTTAAGTCGGTGCTCTATGTTTGATCATTTTCAGTTTCCTGTTTCCAACAACATGAGATGTTAAAGGGTTTTACAAGCTAAGAAGAAGCTAATTCTTCAGTTGTATCAAACTCAGTTAACCTTTTTATCCTTTTAACTATTTCTTATTTTGTTGCCTGGCAATGTACATTAACTGTGATTGTATTCATGTATGTGTCGACTGAAAATGAAGCCCCTAGGTCTATCAATGGAAGCATGTGTTGTGTTGCTATCTTTCAGCCATGCAAATCATTAAACCCCCTGCAGATAGCTAGAGAATGAGCCCTAAATTGAATTTCCCAGACCCTGAGCCTCATTTTTCTCCAAACAAAGCTCCCTCACTCCCCCCTCCACGCCACCCATCCTCCATCAGATAACACTTCTGTCAGTGAGTGCAGACACAGGATGGTTCATGTCCAGCTGACCTACTGATTAAATAAAGGATTTTCAAAGGAAGACAAAAAAATGAAATAGAACCTGTACCCCACAAGTACTCCAGGGGGTTGCTGCCTTATCTGACAGGAGCAGGAGTGTGAAATACGGGGGGTTGACCTTGGCTAGGGTGGAAGGAGCATCCTGAGGACTTGACTCTGGAATGTCTTGCCTTAAGCAGCACAAATGTGAGAAGTCCAACTGAATTAATGAACTGTAATGACAGTTTGCCATTTTTGGATGAAAATGATTTTAATGAGTGAAACACTGGAGCGCTCATAGAGGAGAAATTCTTACATTTTTACTCAGTTTTAGGTTTATAATGTTTTTTGAAGCTGCATGTGTCAGTCACTGAATTAATGTGAGTCATGTCATTGTCATGGAGCATATTAGATTTTGTATCATTGCTGTATGTCCTCACTCATTGACAGACAGGAGGGGTTTATAATCTTTGACCTGGTTGGGTCAGCTTACTTGTCTCATTATGGAAGTCAATATGTGTCAC
This sequence comes from Xiphophorus hellerii, assembly GCF_003331165.1. NCBI lineage: Eukaryota > Metazoa > Chordata > Actinopteri > Cyprinodontiformes > Poeciliidae > Xiphophorus > Xiphophorus hellerii. The sequence goes on from NC_045684.1 coordinate 26,385,405, forward strand.
CAGGATTTGAATTAAAAATGGCACTGAAATTTTAATGCATGTTTGCATTTACTCTTTCAGTGTTAAAATATATTCAGAATACATTTTTAACCTGAAAAAAAACATTGTCATTATTTCTACATGGTTGGGATTTAATTTGTTCATTTAACTTCAAGCTAAAATATTCACATTGCTATTTCAAATTGATTGCATTTTCAATTGCTGTTTTCCAGTTTAACTTTTCAGTGTTAAAAAAATATTTGGCATACAAAAAAATTCAACTTTTCAAAATTCAAACGCAACAATTTCAGCCCCCTCAAATTCAACTGGCTCATTTCACTGTCTGAAATTCTGCGTCTACATTCCAGAAATGTAGCTGCTTCCTCCATTCCCATGAACCATGAACATGTGTTTTACAACTTCCATGTTTTCCATCCCTTGATCAGCACGTATTCTAGAAACAAATATGCAAATGATTTCAAGTTTGCACAATTATATAAAACAATGATATGCATGAATTAGAATTCTTTCTAACTGGATTTCTGTTTAACATTCAGCCAAACTATTAACAGTAGGAGACAAAAATTTGTCAGGGTGCTTATAAACACTACAGATTTGGGGTTGAAAAAACTAGGGTGCTGCTACAGAAAAAAAATTGTTAGAATGGATAAACAGGGCAAGGTTTAATAAATAAATGGATGCAGAGTAAAAATATGGCATATTTGCTCTAAGGACAGACCAGGGATTTGTTATTGGCAGACTAGATGCAAAATAATCGTGATGTTTGTTATGTTATGGCAAATTTGATATCTGGTGATGTGAGTTTACTTAAATGTATGCAGTTTTACACACCAAACACTTCTAGAATTAGTATGTCAATGAAGTGAACAAACTCAGGAATGTAAAAAACTACATTTTTACATTTTACATAAGGTCATTATCAGTTTGACAAAAAGATACTAGATTTGGTGCAAGTGGACCACTGGTGTGGAGGGAAGAGGGGTTAAAATAACAAACTAACATGCTAACTGTGCATGTTCAATGATTAATAGTTACTTTAACCTGCGTACTAAATCAAGCCATAAGACAATGTTTGAAACTTTATGCGCGTAAAAATATTACATAAAAATAAAAGTGCTAAACTCACTGTTCATGTTAGCTTCCAGGACCGCCTGGGTGTTAGTTTTCCACTAGTATTAGCTTAGCTACACAAACTTGAAGCGCCATGTGACTATAAAACATGTGACTAAGGTTACGCTCGCACTGCATCCTAATTTGACCCAAATCCGATTTTTTGCCCTAAAACGAACTGTATGATCTTTTCAAGACAGTCTGGACAACACAGATTGGACTTATTCGAATGTGACACAGATTACTGGGGCTACGTTCACACTGCAGGCCTTCATGCTCAATTCCGATTTTTTTTGTGAAATCAGATTTTTTTTTTGGCATGGTCGTGCACATTTCCAAACATATGTGGCTTGTATGTGATCTCCTGTGTGAACTACAAACAACCTAATAATGTTCCACATGTGCAGTAGAGGGTGCAGTAACGTCACACATACAGTAGAAAGCCTGCTCAGTGATTTGCTAACAGCCATAAAGAAGAAGTGCTCTGTGATTGCAGAAGTAAATGGGGATTCTAATGGTGGAGCATATCTTACCATTTTAAAGCATATTAACAACTTAATCATCATTATGGGCAATTATTATTATTATTACTATTATTATTATTATTATTGTTGTTGTTGTTGTTCTTCCTACTTGGGTGTATCAGGTTGTCATGTTCTGTGTTTTCTGTGTGTTAATTTCGAGTTTTCGGTGTCTCTGTGTCTCCGTGTTGTCCTGTTCTCCCCTTGATTAGTTCCCAGGTGTTTCTTGTTCCCTGATTACCCCCAGTGTATTTAGTGTCACCTGTGTGTCTGTTCTTTGTCGGGTCCTCGTCTAATGTGCGTGCTGCCTGTTGCTGGACTGTGTGTCTTCCTGATTAAAATCAATCATTCACCATACCTGGGTCTGCTGCGTCTGCCTCACCACCCCTCACCGCACCGATTCCTGACACAGGTTGTAAAATAGGGACATTTATCAATGACTTTCAGGTCAAATGAATGTGACCTGGTCCTCCAGACACAAGTCACATTTGAAAAGATATCAGATGTAGAACCATATGTCCAAGTAGCCTGGGTTGCATTCAAAAAATCTGATCTATGTTGTTCAGACTGTCATGAAAAGATCAGAAAAAGATTATTTGAGTTGCATAATTGCCATCCATCCATCCATCCATCCATCCTTTTTCTAACACCCTTGTCCCTAGTGGGCTTGGGAGGGGTGCTGGTGCCTATCTCCAGGAATCGTTTTGGGTGAGACGCCGGGTCACCCTGGACAGGTCACCAGTCCATCGCAGGAGTCGTAGAATTTCAATTGAACCATTGGAATCCCAGGAGACTGAAAATATTGTGTTTGATTTTTGAAAGATTGAATTTTTTTGTATATTAAATTTTTAAACACTGAAAAGTTAAACCAAAAAACAGTTACTGAAAATGTGATAACTTTAAAATAATAATGTAATTCCTTAGCTTGAAGTGAAAATAACAACTGAAATTTCAACCATATATAAATAATAACAATAAACTAAAAATGTATCTGAAATATATTTTAACACTCAAAAAGTAAGCACAAATATGCATTTATATTTCAGGGGCATTTTTAATTCAAATTCAGTTACACATGTTTACATCCATATTTCATCATGTGCTGTAATGATTCCTGTTTTTCTGTAACAGGTTTTAAACTGAGGAAGCGAAGGATCATCAATGAGCCAACAGATGGGACAGGAAATTGTCCTCATCTAGTGGAGGCCATACCGTGTGAAGACCCCAGCTGCTTCGAGTGGCTCGTGGTTAAACTGGAGGAATGTGTCCCTGACAATGAGATGGAGTGTGGTCCTGGTACGCAAATTCCCCAAGTCCAGTGTATCAACAGTGATGGTGAGTGAACATAATAAACTAGATTAGTGAAGCTAGTATTTAACATGGTGGAACTCTTTATCAGATAATGTAAATCCAAATATGTTGTTCTCGAATGGCGGTTCATTGTAACAACCCTTTTTATCCTCACTGAAACCTTTCTGCATTCTGTTAGCCAGGAAGTTTTCAGATCTTTAAGCTCATTAAGACCTTCCAACCCCTGGCCTGATCAATCATCATTTGACACAGTAGCTTATGGCGAACACTAATTAGTTGTGAGAAGAATTATATGAATGAATGCATTTAAACAAACCCTTTCTGGACAGCTGACACCCAGATACTGACATATTAAGCAATGGTCTTCAATTTGTGAAACAAGTCATCAAGTCAAACTGGTTATCACACTCAGATAAATGCAACTGTGTTTGACATTCTTGGAAGACAAAAGATGATGTCTGTTCTCCATTTGGACTTTATTGGTTCCAACTCCTCAGCCAGGAAAGTCGATATCATCTCATCTTGCAATTAATTTTCATATTTGATCATGTGTGATCAAACTGCAGTAAAAGAAAGAAAACTGAACATTGGCAAGGCAAAAAGTGATTAAAAATACTCAAAATATACTTAGAACTTTGTGAAATTATATTTGTGAAATATTATTATTTTAACTGAACCTATAGTGCATAAATTAGTTTTGCATAATATCAGATTGATCAGAGGGATACAGTGGAGGAGTTTAATAAGAGACTGTGTGACTCAAATAAAGGCATTTTTATGTGCATCAGTTTCAGAGAGAAACCCCCCCATTAAATTCCCAAAGGTTTGATCGCTCACATGAACATAAAATGGTGCTCAAAGTGAGAGTTCATCTATGAAATTGACGGAAGATGGGACTTCCGGTTTAGCTGGCAAAGAGATGGTAGCATAGAGCAACAAGCTCCTGACCGTGTTATTAAAAATAATTTTCTATGACTCAAATTCACTTGGTGATGCAGGGCTAAAAATAATAATCAAGGACCATGCCCAAGAAAAGTAAGAAAAATGCAGCACAAAGAAGAAAACTAAAAAGTTTAGCTTAATGCAATGGCTGGTGAAGGTATGTAATTATTGGACTGAAGTTAAAATTTGGTCTCGATTAGTATTTAACCATATTTCTGACAATATTACTGATAGGATAGACATAACATTGTGTTGTAAAAACCTTCACTTTAGTGTCTGCACAAATGGAAAAAAATGATATTTTGTAATATTTACCATTAACCATTCCAGACAAGCAAAATGGTGTTGCTCATCTGAAGGAATGGTGTATATATACTCTTGAAGAATTTGAATTAATATAAGTTACATCTCATTTCCCTTTGGAATCAATAAAGTGTTTGTGAATTGAATTGAATTTGAACATTTTATTTTTTTTGTAGTTTTGTTGTAATATACAGATATATCTCATCATGTGGAAATTCAATATAATTTGTCACTCACTTTAGAAAGTTAAACTCCTATGGAATAGGTTCATTGCAGAGAATGACACTTCAACTTTTTGTTTCTTATCATTTTGATGATTATGGCTTACAGAAAATAAAAACTCAAAATTCAGATGCTGCTGTCATTGAATGGAGATCCAATCTAGTTGGACATGAACCTGGTGGCCAACCCCCATTTCTGTGCATCTTACTCCCCACAGACCTCATTAGCAGACCCTCATTCACACACACGCCCACGCACACACACACAGCATCTCCGTTTCTCTTCACCTTACACGTCATTGGCTTCCAGTCCTGTCACCTTCAGAAGATGACTTGGCGTGTTTAAGAGGCGGAGAGGAGGGAGAGTACAGAGAACTAGTAGACAAGTTTGAAGATTGGACTGAACTGAACCAACTGAGGCTGAACATCTGAAAGGCTAGTAAGATAATTATTGACTTCAGCAGGAAGAAGGCATCTTCATGAAAGCTACAGATTATGGGGGAGGAAAAAGACATGGTGAAGGACTATACATATGGGCTGTCATGATTGACAACAGACTGGGCTGGACATGCTTGTGTATTTCAGGTTTCTCCATAATAATGTTCAATATCAGGTGTGAGGATCCACAGACCTGCCCCCAGCACAGACATCCAAAGGCACATCCAAAGGCACATCCAAAGGCCCCAGGAGGCCTTGCAGGAGTCCTCTAGGGACTCCTGCAAGAACAAATCCCCTCACTCCCAGCCCACCCCTCCCAGAGAAGAGCAGAAGAGAACCCTGGGCCAAACACCCAGCAACTACAGTGCAAACGTTTCAGAGGGGCTGCTGCCACCAGCTACAGGGTCTACTGGCAGCCAGAGAAGATTGAGTAATATATTTTGATACAGTTCCAGTTATTTGATTGTTTGTAGCCAAGAAATGGTTGTTCACTGCATCATAAATGTCATAAAATCTATTGACTAGTATTTCAGCTGCTTTGTCTACATCTCTCTGAGGACCCTGTGAATGTCTTAGTAATATAATCTGAGTCAAGGACATGAGGTCAAATGATGCCAGACATGTACAGACATGTACAGTGGTCTCTTCTTCAATATTAAGGTGATTCTAAAAGGGAAAAACTCTTAGATTGTTAGAAAAATTTTTGATTTGTTATCCATCCATCCATTGTCCTCTGGTTATTCAATGTCAGGTCATGAGCTTAACTGCTCATCAAACTCCCTGATGATACTGTTGGGCTCATTCTCTTGCATGATGGAGGATGGTATTCTCACAAGGAGAGTGCCATGCTGACATGGTCCCTCAAAATTCTGGTACTGGAAGGAACTCCTGCTCATTTCAGTCACTTGTTGCAGGGATCTCATCCTTAATGTCAAGGTTTTTATGACCATAGGTGAAGGTTGGAACGTGGGATGGAATTAGATCTTTGTTTTGGGCTCAATTCTTTATTCAACGATCATTTAAACAAAAAAGATGTGATCAGGACCCATCAGCAGCCTGCAATTAACACAAACAGTATCTCTAACTTTGAACAATTTATTTTTCATGAGCTACAACTAGAAGATTCATTAAAATCTCACAATCTGCATGTGCTTACTGTCTTATAGATTTTTCTCAGCAGCTGTGTGTATACCTGAAAGATATTGAAGTGAAGAGAAAGACGTTTTTCAAATGATTTTGATGGATTGTGGGGTGGAACATTTCTAAAAGAAAGGACTCTTGCTGCAGTCCAAGCCTGTATGCTTTGAGACATTCCTTATCGATTGGAGCCTTTCAGACCTCTGGATGAAGGAAAACTGCTTCACATGTCCTCATCCACATTATCTGTTGTTGTGTTCTATCTTGTGAGACGTACTCAGCTTTCTGTAAGAGGTGCAGAGGCTCCTTTATTACACTCTGAAGGATCAGACATCTTTTAAATTGAATTAGCATGGTCTGATCTGCACAGCTATCTTCAATTTACCCTCCCTTTCCTTTTCCATTATCTCTGAATGTGTGTGAGATCATTTATCATGATTGTGTCATCATTGTGTAAATAAGATCTAAGGCTGTCTTTTATACACTTTCATCACTAAAAATCCAGGAGGCTGTTTCCTTGTTGATGTCTGTGAACCTGCGGTCTTCATTCTAAACAACATAACACTTCATCCTCCACATTTGTTAGTTTAGGAGAACAGTATGTTACATAAGAAGGGTGTAGAAGTTTCCAAAAGTGTAACAGTTTTGCAATGTTTTTTAAATACTTAATATTGTCATACGTACATTAATACTGAAATCTAATATGTAAATAGGTCAGCAATAGCTGATGTTTGGGTTGGAGAGCAACCACTCTGTGAATCCAGGCCAGCTCTACTGGGAATATGTGCTGTTTTTAATTATCAAGAACAAAAGCCATGCCGGAAGCCATCAATGTCACACAGACACTTCAATGTTTTCTATTAAATAAATTGAAAGTCTTTGATTAACCCTGTCAAAGTTATATGCATCTTTGATTGTCAGCTCTTCCTGTCTCCCACAGACATCATCTTATATAGCTGCTGTTAACTGGCCTGGTATTGATTCCTTGCCTCCTTCTGATGGAAATAGACCGCGTTTTCCCTGGGGTCCTTGTCATGTCATTGGATTCAGTGGTTGCGGATCTTCCAGCCACTCACAATGAGATTTTCAACAATAAGGCATTTCAGAGAAGGGATGAGTTACAATTCAATTTGATGAATGACGCAAAAAGAGTGAAGACAGCTTTTCAATGTAGATCAATACAGAACATATCAGCAGCTCAGCAGCTAGTCTCCTATTAATAGATGTGACCCGTAAAATATTACAGAATAAACTGACACACATACGTTCATGGCCATATCATCTTTTATATTTGGATGGTAATAAAGATTATTTCCTAAATCTAATGATATGTTTTTCCAAACCCCATAGTAAAAAAAAATTAATGGAAGCTTTTGCTGTTTTAAATGTTAATTTGATGATATTTAAAAAAAATTATTTAGAAATAACAAAAAAGAAATGCATGTTAAATAGAATTAGGTAGCAACTAAAATACATGTTTAATGATTGGGTCATCTGGTGTCCAGCAAGGTTTAAATATTTAAATCTGGCCTCTAACAAGTTTGCAAGAACATCTATCATAGATTTGATCACATTGTGTAAGACAGCTATAAAGAGACAACGATATCTGGAGTCTCGCTTTTAATCAACAACACTTCCAAACAGAGAAATACGAACAGTATGATCTTATCTTCTCTTTATCTCACAACATTGCCGTTCCCCTAGCCTTCAAAATAAAAGCCTACATTATAGTATGACATAGTAAGGTCAGCTGCCAACACACAGTTTCCTGCTACAAAAGGCCCTCGCTTTTTATAGCAGGAAACTTTGAGATACTGAGTGATCAAAGTGTGATAAAAGTATGGTTAGCAGGCACCATCCACCCATTGTTCACACACTGCCCCAAACACATAACCAGAGGCAACTGTCATGAGGGCCACTGGAGCTGCTGGAGATGGGTGGGCAAAAAGTGCTGCATTAGCTGGGACCTTCTTGGAATCATCAGTCACTTGTGCCCTTTGGGAGTTCACTGAGTCTGCTGGTCACCTTTTTTGCCTCTAAGTGTGTCGTAAAGGGGTGCATATGTTAAGCTGCCAGAAACATGCATAATGCTCCTCTGTGTACCTGAGTCCACAAGAAAAAGTCATTCAGAAACCTTGTCCATGTTAAATGCTAGAATGCACCATCCCGTTTCTCTGTTGCTGAATGAACACAACACAATGCTGCACTTTTCCTTCGCTCCAAATCTGAAATGATAGCAGAAAAAGCTGTTATTTTTCTGCCACTCTGTCACCACAGCCTCCAAGTCCCCCTTGAGTGAAACCCAGTAAAAGTGCATACTGTCTGGAAGCCAATAAAACTCTGTGCCGCCTCCCCAGCCAGCACACCTTCTTTGTCCAGATCAGAGGGGTCAGTGCGGTGAGAACAGATGGAGGAAGCTGCTGCAGAAACAGATGTGTAAAAAGGAAAGAAACCTCACCCAAGCCAAGCAACACCACCATATTCTCCTTCAGCTCAGAGGGCTTACAGTTCCTGCAGACATCCAAAGACAACAGGCGATCACCTTACCCAGCAACTGAATCTTTTAAGATTCATCCCCTAACTACTCCAATATGACATGCAACAGTGAACTTTGGATTAGATAAAAACTACTTTAAAACTGGTTTACCCTGAAGAATCATGTGATTTGTGTCATGGCATGAGAAAACAAAACTCAGATTTGAAAGATGGATGCAATATCTTATCAGAGGTACAATAACCAAAAAAGCCCCTTTTAACTATGGAAAGAGAAAAGGACACCTGAATAGGATAGTACTGCCATTTCTTGTGTTTTAGTTAAGATGTCTACCAATCCTAGCTGACACTGCAAGTAGCTACCATTTGATGGTATGTAGGACATCAAATCTTTTTCACACTGAATGAGTTCTTCAATCAAATCTAAACTCTTATTCTTGAGCAAGCAGCCAAGAACAACAATTTCCTCTCAATTTTTTGTTTTACAACATAAAAAAAATCCCCAAAACTTTGAAGCTGTTGCTTGCAACTTTCCACGTTGCAATAACAGTCCATTAGCAATTATTTTATTTGTTCCAAAATGAAAACACTAAACTGATGGGATACTATCAGCCATCCAGCATACGTCCTGATGCTGACAATCTCCATTAATTTCCCATCATTAGTGGAGAATGATGGGAGAATATCTGAAGTGGCGAATTCTCTTTGTAATATCTAAAACATGTTTGTGTTTTTTCATCCAGGTGAAAAAGTGGAGAAGCAGCTTTGCCGGGATGCCATTCTTCCAATGCCTACCATCTGTGAGGTGCCTTGCTCCAAGGACTGCGCTCTAAGCCCTTGGACTCCCTGGTCATTTTGCTCCCACACCTGCTCTGGAAAAAACACAGAGGGGAAGCAGATCCGAGTGCGTTCCATACTTGCTCATAACGCAGGAGAAGGTGGGAATTCCTCAGACCTCCATAGCAGAATTAAGACAGGCCTCCAGCACTGTAAAACCCCATAAGTTACAGAAATGGTTTAGAAAAACCAATTGCACAATTGAAGTTTTGGAACACAAACTATTTTATTTTATTTAATCACATGATAAGAGTCTAAAGAACCCAACACAATTATGGAAAGGTAGCTCAAATGCGTAATATTCATTTTATTTAGTATGTTGCAACTTAAACCATTAATTACGTTGGACTAAAATGCTGAATTTATTCATATTTATTTAAACGTGTTACATGTTAATATCAAAATTAAGCTAAATTAACTGGAATGGATCATATTTAAACAACTTAGATCTCTTCTAGAGTTAGTCAGTAAAAAATGGGAAAACCGATTCCACAAAACTGAAACAGAAATCATGGCTACAAAAGCCATCGTCAAATATAAAAAAATTGGTCTTTTAAAGCTGACTCCTTAAACGTAGTTACATATTTGTACTTTTACTTAAATTGCTAAATACTTTTGAAACATTGTTTTAAGTATACATCAATACATTACAAAATGACACAAACCATATTCTTTTAGAAACAAATAGTTTAAATTGTCATGAATTATGAGCTATAGCTGTCATAAATAATAATAATTTTTTATTGATTATTAATTTACTTGTCCACAATACTCTGATAGATTGACATACACCTACTACAAATTCAAATATAGATGAACTGCAATGATGTCTGACATTGATCCATGCAAACAATAAGAGTGCAAAACTATTTGAATAAATTCCAAAAATCACCATACTTTACAGGATAGTTCAGATTCACAACATAGATTAGCCAAAAGAACACACAAGAAGTCTTTCCAACCTGAACCTCAAGCACAACATGAACTCCAGCAGGATCCTTCTCTCATCCACATCAGTTGCCAGATCAACTTTGCCTTCATATTACTCCATTTAATCCTGAAGTGCCACACAGAGTGCAAAATTATTGATCAATAATATCCACGTCAGAAAGGCTAGAATAAATACACTCCATCAGCTACTGTTTACATTTTTAGTTGTTTTAAAACTTTATTCATTATGACCTTTTTTTAAATTCATATGGGCAATTTATTGTAATCCCCAAGTATAACATACCTTGCATGTATTGAAAATGCCTGAAGAATATTCTCTACAGTAAATGCTGGTTGGTAATCCAGTAAAATTTGCAGTAGAGCTGGAGAATTAGCAGAAAACTCTGGATACTTTCTGTCTCATGACCAAAGGTGTGCATCATGTGCTGATGAATAAGAGTGTCTTAAAAGTGTCTTACACTTTAACTACACCCAAAAATGCTACAGTTGGATAGCAAAGGTTTCAAAAACATTTGAGGTTTCAAACAACATTACATAACAATTCATTTTCAATTTAGATTATGACTAAACATTAATTTGAATGCTGCCAGAATTATAACTCAGCCTTTAAACTGTCCAAAATAAAAATACTCAAAATAAATGACAGGCAAATGTGTAATTAAGAGTAAATGAGTTAGAACATCAAATTGTTAGTTTTTGGATCTACTAAACTCAAGTTATAAAAGTTACTGTTAAAATTCAGCAGTAGTGAGTACAAACAAGAAACATCCTGCAGTAAGAACAGTGAACAGTGAACACACAAGGAAACTTAAAGCGGTGTAATGGGATCACCGGAACATAACCTGATAACATCACAAAGACTGACACCAAAATAACAATAATAATCAGTATCTGCTTATACAGTTGATTGGTTTAAAACCACAGGCTGTTTCATAGTCCATAAAAAAGTCCAACTTTCCTTTGGCCTAATAATGCATCAAAATCAAAACAGCCCATAAATAATCAAAACAATCATTAATTGTATTCTTTTTTTTATTTGTTTATTCTAATTTTTGGAATGGTGAACATCTTTTAGATTTCTTTAGGCATTTGGTTAGATCGTATGGAGAGCTGATAGTCAACTTTATGCACATAACTGTATAAATAAACAAAACAATGCATAAATTATTTCTTGTATTTCATTATACAGTGACTGCTAAAGTTGTGGCATGGGTTTCTGTGATGCAGGGTAAGAATTTTCTTTTCCTAGAACTTAACTTATGGCTGTAGAAAAAAGAGATGGTGTGCTTTGGATATACACAGATTTCGTTTCTTTTGTTCAAGGTCCTTCACTACTGTCGCTGGTCCATCCAGTATTTGGTATATTTATATTTGATGTTTTTAGGCACCAGATGTGATTTTTGTTGATGTTTTAGCTATTGAGTATTTTTATGCCACAATAGATTCCCTTTTCTGGTAGAAATATGATCCTTTCAGTCCTTATTACTCACTTCAAATCCAGAACTAGCAGGTGAAAGCAGCTGATCACCAATGAAACCTCCACATCTACTAATTCTCTGGGTTTCTGGGCTCAGTGATATAACGTCTCTAAAGCAACACTGAGTGTCAACTATTTCTCATTCCAAAGCTCCGTAGAATGGTAGTAAACGGGATAATGGAAGAGCATTGTTGTGGTAATGTGCTGAAGGTAGCAGGTCAGAAAGGGAAGGAGCTTCTTAAAGAAACAAAGGTCAACTTCAAGGCTTCAAATTTCTAAGTCATGTATGATATATACAGAATTTTTATGACAATTGAAAGTAACATACGTAGTTACTTGATTGTGTCATAATGATTTTAATGTCAAAAGAGCACAAGCAGGGAAAATGCTGAGAGAGCAAATTGAAAGAGAGCAAACAGAGAGACGGAGAGAAGGAGATTTATTACCTCAGAGAGAACTGAACTAGATTCAAAGAAACTGCAAACCAAGGCGAAAATGACTAACACTCATCTAAAAAAAAGAATCAAAATAAACTGAACAGAGCTCAAAAAATAATTACAGAAACCAATTTAACACAAAGAATGAAATTAATTTTAAAAATGAATGAACCATTTTACACTTTTGATATTCAAAGTGAGCAAAGTCTGAACCGTCATCTTATTTCAGTTTCAAATCATTTGAAATGTGACAGAATTTTGCACAGGAGGAGGTTTGAAGAAGAAACATTTAATGTAAACTGTGGACTAAACATCCAGAATGAATTTCTTTCATAATAAGCAGTCATTCAAATCTGCAGCGTCAACATAGCCATTGTCTATAAAATTAACACTTAAAAAAAAAACAAAGATACTTATGTTGAAATATGCTGTAAGAATTTTAGAACAAACTTTCAAAACAATGTCTTAGGTTATGACCGTTATGTGGCCTCAAAGACAATTTTCTTTCTCTGCCTGTGAAATCCAACAAACTTAAGATGACAAATGAATTGATATTAATAAAAGCAGACCAAGATCACGGTAGAGGTGCATGCTAAATGCATATGTATCTGTAGTTCTTTACACTTATTTCTGCTCAATGTCAAATTAGAGTTAAAACAATACAAGTAAGCTTCAAACTCTCCTTCAGTTTTATCTTCTTCATCCTTTCATATTCAGATGTATACATGCTGCCAAAAAGAATGAAGCCAGGTATTTTTGTACGTAGTTCTACCAAATCTAAGATTGCTCTTTGTTGTTGTTGTATTTCAGGAGGACTCCAGTGTCCCAATGTCAGTGCACTGCAAGAGACGAGGAACTGCAATGAGCATCCATGCACTGTGTATCATTGGCAAACAGGTTCCTGGGGGCAATGCATCGAGGACTCTTCAGGTCCGAACACTAACACGTCTTTGGGGAGAACGCGCGGCGATGACATCTCATGCTCAGTGGGAATGCAAACCCGGAAAGTCATTTGTGTCCGGGTCAATGTGGGCCAAGTTCCTCCTAAAAAGTAAGATTTCTCATCATTCATAAGAAATACGGCAGGTGACAAAATAAGTCTGCGATGGACTGGTGACCTGTTCAAGGTGACCAGCGTCTTGACCTTTGACCGCTGGAGATAGACATCAGCACCCCTCATACCTCAGAGATAAGTGTATAAGATAATGGATGGATGGACAAAATAAGTAGCTTTCAGTAAAAAGAAACATGTTTGCTCTGTTAGAGATTTATTTTTTGTCAAACTTAAATGCTTCAGATCATCAAACACACTTTAATATCAGACAAAGATAACCTGAGTCTGTGCAAAAGTAATTTTCAAATGTTGATTATAGTTAAAAGAATGACAAAAAAGGGAAAATACATCTAAAGCTTTTTAGATGCAAGTTTTATGTTTTATTTTATTTCAAAGCTTGCATCTAAAATGATGCAAGCTTTGAAAGCTTTGAAACTTGCATCTTTCAGAGTCTCCGTCCAGACACTGTAAGGCCGTGCCTGCTTCCCTGCAAAAGAGACTACTATTTCCATAGCAGACAAAACTCAAAAAGTCAACTGTTTCAAGCATAGCAAGATTTTTCATCGTTTTCCAAGGGTGTGAATTCATTGAGATTGTGGCTAACTGGTGTTAGTTGAAAGTTCTAATGTCTGGTTTGATTTATGTTCAGCTTTTGTTTGCACATAAAACAAATATATTCATAAATACATGTTTTTATAATGTGAGGACTTATTTTATTTAAATGAAAGAACAGCTTTGGTTTGCTGCCATATTTTGCATATTTCTCATTTTGCTGTGTAGTCTAAAGGTTAGTGTGTTTGGTAGCTGTTTGCTGATAGACAGATGAGCTGCTGAGCTTTTCGCCAACTGTTTTAAGCATCTGCTTCTCTTTCCCTTCCTGGAGGCAACTGCTGGGAACATGAATTATCTGTTTATTTATTCAACACAACAGTAACATTATTCTGGCAGGCGAGCCACATTATTCAGGCGAGCCCTCCCAGCCCCCATGCTGTGTATGGAAACTCATCTGGCTTTTTATGCCTGTGCTGACTCCTACATCGAACAGGACACACTGCTTACTGAGTTTGCTGCCTTGGGACACACTTACACATTAATAGAAAGATGAAGAGCTGCTTTTACTGAGAGCCCTAACTGCTGCCCACATGAGGGGCACTGCTACCTGCAAACATCAGACAGCAGAACATATTTATGCATGTGACAGTGGTTTTATCAATGTTTTCTATTTGGCTTGCAGAATATTAGTTTAAAAAAAAAAAATTTATACTTATTGTGACGCTTGACATAATTCAGTAAATCTTGGGTTCGTCCAATTTTTACAGGCTCTTGGTGTATCTGAACTAGTCACAGCAATTCTACTCTTCCAGGTGTCCAGAGAGTCTCCGTCCAGACACTGTAAGGCCGTGCCTGCTTCCCTGCAAAAGAGACTGTACTGTCACCCCATACAGCGACTGGAGCCTCTGCCCCCCGGCATGTCAAACAGGTAACTAAAGCGCACATTAAAGTTCTTTACAAGATGCAGCATTAGCCACATTGAGGCGTGTCATGACAAGGAGTTTGATCAGGTGTAATGAAGCATACTCTAATAAACAGCTGCTGCAACTTGTGCTGTAGCTGATGTAAATTATTATTTACAATTAGGCATTTGTAAATAATGCCTATTTGTAAATTATTACAAATAGGCATAATAACAAAACAAACACTTGTCCCTTTATCAACACATTATTTTAATATAATGTTCCTCCTTGTACTGAACCTTGTCTTTTGTCTAAATCTTAACATGTGTTTCACAGTAGCATAATTCTACACATTCCTCACTCCCCATGCACTTAACCCACAATCAGTTTATAAGAGCTGTGCTGCCCTTTAATCCATCAGGCTTCTATAAATAGTTCTGCATCATGAATGCCCAGACCTCTGTTGGTTTATTAACTGTGATGTTAAGAAAGGCCTTCATTTCCTATAACATGGCAAAAGGTAGGTGGCACCTTGTAGTTACTGAATCAACCATGGACATCTTTATCTGTAGGCAAAACAATGCAGTCAGTCCAAAAGTGTCTGCAGAACTGTGGAATCATGGTGT
Source organism: Xiphophorus hellerii (assembly GCF_003331165.1). Lineage (NCBI taxonomy): Eukaryota > Metazoa > Chordata > Actinopteri > Cyprinodontiformes > Poeciliidae > Xiphophorus > Xiphophorus hellerii. The sequence goes on from NC_045684.1 coordinate 26,400,717, forward strand.
CCCAGGGCAGGTATGATGGTTAAATAACCAAACATGAGAATTGTGTCTGAACTTCTCAGTCAGTTAAAAGTGCATCACAGTTCAGTTCCATTACAAAATGAACTGCATATTTTTTTATATCTTGATTCACACTGTAAATTCATTTCCACTGTGAAATCAAGTTATTTATATAAAAAGCAAATATGAAGTCAGAGAAGCTATTGAAGAATGTAGACAGAAGACAATCTGCTGTACTTATGTTTATGCAATTTTTATGCTAATGGTACACTTTTGCATTTTTCACCCTTATTAAAGACTTAAGCTAAAATGCTACAAAGTATGTTGTTTACATAAAGTGTTCTTCTGTGGTTCTCTTCAGGTGAAAAGACTAAGAGTAAGCAGTACAGGAAACGGATGATCATTCAGTTACCAGCTAATGGAGGACAGGACTGTCCTGAGATTCTGAGTCAGGAAAGAGAGTGTGAAGCACCATCTGTCTGTCATGGCTACAGGTATATTCTCCAACTTATCAACATTACTTATGTCACGTTTGTGATTATCTAGTGGTCTCCAACTTAGCCTTTGAGATATACTGCAACCCTGCAACACCTGAGTCAAATGAATGTCTTGTTTCTAGGCCTTAGAGATGGTTTGCTGAAACTGTAACTCAATCATTTGATTCAGGTGTGTTGGAGTAGCTTTGGATCCAAAACCTGCAGGACTCGAGATCTCAAGGACTACAATTGAAAACACCTTTTTATACTGAGAAATGATTTACCTACCTACTTAATCATCTACCTTAGTTTTGTGGTGGTGCCCAGATTAACTCACTCAACAGTAGATATTATCTTCCAATCAGAGTTTTTGCAGAACAACTTTACTCTGCTATACCCCCAAAGGGGTTAACTCTATAATACAATACTGTTTGTTTTTCACTGTAAATGTCATTTTAAAATGTAGAAAACATTTTTGATTGTTTAAATCATATCATAGTAAATCTAAAGACAAAGAAGACACTTGATTTTCACATTGCTGGGAGCCAACAAGACAAAGCTACAGTCACATGAAAATCTCTTTCTATTTATTCTCTCACCACAGATTTTTAGTTAAATTGTTACCAATTTTAGTCATATACCTTACATACAAGTATTAAATGAAATGCTTGACATTATGGTGAAGTGAGCTCAGACAGTGCAATTTAAATCAGAACCAAAAAGAGTGGCTCTACAGGTTCAGTGTTCCAGTCCAACTTCACCCAAATCTTAAGTATTAAATATTATAGAATCATTAAAGGGTAACCCTGCCAGGACTTTTTTTGTTTGTTTGTTTGTTTTTTGCATTTGCTAATCTGTGCTAGAAGTTTGTTTGTTATTTTATTTTAGCTTGCTCAGCTTGTGTCAACTTTGTCTAGTTTACATTGCTAAAGAAGGAATCAGTACGCTGATTTTTGATGCCAAGTTAAATAATAATACACGTATCTCTTCTTCTACTATTATCTCTTTTCTACTAATGGCCTTTGGCAGATGGAAAACCCACAAGTGGCGTAGATGTCAGCTCGTTCCATGGTCTGTCCGACAGGACACTCCAGGAGCTCAGGAGACCTGCGGTCCAGGCATTCAGTTTCGAGGTAAGTGCGGCCACACACACACACGCACACACACAAAACACTCTAAGACTCAAATCAGCGAAAACCAGGACCAGAGAGTCCAACACAGCTCTATAGTTTCAGTAATATGTCCTGGTCAACAGTGTTGAATGCTACAGCACTGCGGTTCTTCCACAGTGCAGATTTGGTTGTCATTGAACATTTTGACTAGAGCAATATCAGCACTGTGGTAACCATGGAAACCAGACTGAAAGATATCAAATCGGTTGGTTTTCGCTAGAAATATATTCAACTGTTGTAATGTTGCTGATAAAAGGAGGGTTGGGGACTGACCTGTAATCCTGCAGCTGCAACTTGTCCATATTATTCTTTTTCTGCAGTGGTTTGATAACGGCTGCTTTCTAACGCCTGTGGAGAAATACCTGACGAGAGGAATGAGTTTATTGTTTGAATCAGGCACAATGACAGGCTGTGCGTGATTTTTTCACTGACATTTAATTTGAGTTGGAAATGAGACATATGATGCACAAATGATAGACAAAAAATGAGCTAACACACACCATTAGTGAATTAATGTCTAAGACTTCTACTAATGTTTCATGGAGACATTGACCATTAAACAGTGTCAATGATGAGCATCCTGCTCCTCCATCTGCAGAAGCTCTTATCTGTGTGCACCATTACTTGTAACAATATACTTTGATCCAGAATAGTTTCAGTAAAAGCTCTTTGCTTTTCATCCACACTCACTGTAACATACTGTGGGCAAAAATGTTATACCTAAAGGAAAAGTTGTTCTACAGACATTTGGCTCCTCACTTATAAAATAATCAAAAATTGTCTTGAGCTTTAGTAGGAGTCAGGTTTGGCAGGGAATAATTATAATATTTGCTAAAGGCAATTATCAATAAAACTAGTCGTTTAGATCAAAAGTACCAAGTCCAGACATTATTGTTACCATGGAAAAAATAGTCAAAGAATTCAGTCTCCTGCCTGATAAGGCCGAGGTTTTAAAATATCAGATGATGGTATAGATCCGGTGTTATCTGAAACCAAAGCTTCAATGAACACAGTCAACATTTCTCAAAGATACAAAAGTTTGTTAACAAAACAAATTCAACTTTACAGTTAAAACGTTTTATTCAACCAACTCAGGTACTAACACACAACTAAACCTAAGGGGGGAAATAATAATTAATAATTAAACTTTTGATTTAGTGTTTAATCAATCTTAACAATGAACCATATTAGGCTTAATTGTGATTTTATACACATTTCATTTATTACAAAAACAAACTTAACAGTCAGATATTTAAATTCTTAACTTCTTTAAATACTTATGTCAGTTCCAAGATATTTGGATGAGATCAGAATAAAAACTGATTTCACGTTTTATTAGTTTAAGTTAAATAGATTATTTACATGGTTCATATTTATCTTACAAATATACTGAAGCATGAAAATGTAAAATGTTTGATAATACTAAAATGGTTTTACGGTGCTGATGACCACTAGCACTGGATCTATCTTTGCTTTCTACCTTTCACTACATTCATGTTTATTTTAGTAAAATACACAAATTACTGATAAAAATAATCCATTCAATCTCCATATTTTGTTCCCACAGCCGTTTCTTGCCGAAAGCTGGACGGTGGGCAGGCAGACGTTGAGGTTTGTCTCAAGCTTGCCAGCCCCATGCCTGCTCTCACTCAGCTGTGCCATCTTCCATGTCAAGATGACTGTCAGCTCAGTAGCTGGTCCAAGTTTTCTACCTGCACAGCTGACTGTGTGGGCGTCAGAACCCGCAAGAGGATACTAGTAGGTCAGTACCAGACACTTGTGTCATACAGCTGAAACCTAAAAGTTATACATTTTAAATGTGACTTATAATCTTTTTTTGTTAATGTCTGACAATTAATGAGATGTTTTCTGATCTAGGTCAGTTGGGATTATCAAAGTAATTTTTAATTGCTAAAAACCAGATTAATTAGAGATACAGAGACAGATGCTTCTAAAATATTTCTTCCAATTGAAATGTTTGTACATTAGGAAGACCATGCATTTTAAAAGTTTGAGAAAACCTAAATGGTGATGACATGGATGGGACTGAAACACTGACAGAAAGAACTGGACTGAGCTGTGCCAACAGCAGGCTCTGGATGTTGATGGCAGTTGATTTAATTTAGCATAGCTTTGTCATCTTGACACATTTCTTATTCCAGTCTTGACTATGATCATTAAAATTCTACCTACTGATTACTGAAGGTGTAGAGACTATGTTGGGGTGTGTGTGTGTGTGTGTGGGTGTGTTTGCGTGTCTTATTTTGATGTGCATCAACCAATCAGAGTCAAAACTACACCTATTGATTTATTTCAGAAAGACTCAAGAAGTAAAATCTACCAGGCCATATTCTACTTTTAAGACAGTCATTTCTTTCATATGAAGTGTTTTTCTTTTTCCTTTTTCTTTTTTTTTTTTTACATTTGGTCCTCACTTCTTGTCAGTTGGTGATAGTAATGTTCCAACCACCATTAAACAAAAAGTAGTAGAAGAAGAACCAATCACAGTTTCTAGAAGAAAGCGTCTCTCCCAGCTATAGGGTCACCCTCACCTTCTCAACAGGATGGAAATGGGCAAAACCTGATTTGGTTTCACTGGTTCTGTCAGGAGAAATTGGCCAAAATTCAAACACACTGTTGTAAGAAGCAAAAATGTTTGACCCTATTATACAGTTTAAAGACAACTCACTCTGCAAAAACTATGGAAATATATGTATCATTATTTTCTGTTTATTAAAGATAAATGATTGTGGTTTTGACTTAAAACAGAAAAGATTTAGTCTGATTTAATATCAGATAGTGGGGGGAAAAAAAGTTTTTGAATATTTATTTATTTTTTGTCAAAGTAATCAAGACAACACAGCTTTTTTAAACCTACCCATTCCGATTTTTCTTATTATTTTCAGGAAAAAGCAAAAAGCGTGATCAGTGCAAAAACAACCAGATGTATCCTCTGAGTGAGACGCAGTACTGTCCATGTAATAAATACAACGCCCAGCCTGTGGGCAACTGGTCAGACTGTATTCTACCTGAGGGCAGTCGCATGGAGAGCCAGCCTGGTGTGAGGGTGCAGGGAGACATGAAGGAGTGTGGCCAAGGATACCGCTACCAAGCCATGGTGTGCTATGACCAGGACAACCGCATAGTGGAAACGTCTCGCTGCAACAGTCATGGTGGGTTTTTTATGGATAAACTTCTACAACAAAAACAAAGTATGCTTCAGATATTAAACAGAAAGCTCATTTGGTGTATATCAAATGATTTCTCTGTAGAATTATAATATGCTTTCTGCAGAGGACAGACGCTGCCTAACATCTTATGTGACTGATTGCAGGGTATATCGAGGAGGCTTGTATCATCCCCTGTCCATCTGACTGCAAATTAAGTGAATGGTCCAACTGGTCACGCTGTAGCAAGTCATGTGGCAGTGGGGTCAAAGTTCGCTCTAAGTGGCTCAGAGAAAAGCCATACAATGGTGGAAGACCTTGTCCCAAACTGGACCATGTGAACCAGGTGAACTGTGGGGTTTTATTGATACTTGATTTATTTGTAAAGGAACAGTTCATAAGGAGATTTTAGCCAGTAAACAACAGTGAAATATGTAATTAAAAAATGTAAAAGCACAATTACTTTTGAGCTATAAAATAGTCGATCAAATGACAGGAAAAAGTAACAAACACAAAATCATACAATATCCACAAATGAAATCAGTGCATATTGTCATATTTCATTAAAATGTCAAATTTAGTTACTTTAGAACAATGATCTCATTTACACTTTTTGTCTTTATTCCTGTGCCAAATGGATTTCATCTCAAGGCTCAAGTGAGTACATTTGAAACTTTTTGATTTGTTTTGACTTTTTGGAAAGAAATTGTCATTATTTCTGAAAAGTTAATTTTACATTTAGCTGATTCCAAATGGATGACATGATCATTTTTGCAGTATATCTTGGTTCACTTGATTCTACTCAGAATTTGTTAAAGTTTCAGCCTGGTAACTGTGGTGTGTGGGTGTGTGTGCGTGTGTGGGTGGGGGTGTGTGTGTCAGGTGTATGAGGTGGTGCCCTGCGTCAGTGACTGTGGACAGTATGTCTGGGTGACAGAACCTTGGAGTGTATGGAAGGTCAGCAGTGTGGACCTGAAGAGTAACTGTGGTGAAGGTGTGCAGACCCGAAAGATCAGGTGAGATATGATCCAAGTTGTGTCACACACAGAAGATATTGTTTTTAAGAATGTGTTTTTGCTTTATCAGATTGCCTGCGATGATATATTTAGCATTAATGTGTTTGCGGAGTAAAATCATTACAATTACTTTTGACAGTCATGCAGATTTATTGAAGAAAACAGTAAGCCCTGCCTCTGATGCTTAGATTTTGTAGAAACTCATTGCTTGTCATTTTGATCTTCCTGTGAACAGGTGTATGCTCAACACAATAGATGGCCCATCAGAGCAGGTGGAGGACTACCTCTGTGACCCAGAAGAGATGCCTCTGGGAGCCCGGAACAGTCGCCTGCCCTGCCCTGAGGACTGTGTGCTGTCAGACTGGGGAGCCTGGAGCGCATGTCCTCTGGTAGGAATGGCTTTAGATTTACTCTCACAGCTCTCTCATTCTTTACGTTAAGCATGGCCAGTTAGAGAGAGTAATCATTGATCAAGCTCTCTTTTTTTTTTTTTACATTTTTGTAATTAGAGAGGTATGTTAGAGGGTGTCTGGAGGGTGGAGTCTCACTGGGAAGAAACAGTGATATATTTTAGTGCCAGTAACTTGTCTAAGTCTTAAACATTTTTTTAAAGAATTGTGTTATTTAAATGCTTCTTGCATAATGCTGTTACTGTTAGTAGTAAGGAGAGGCTGGAGTTATTTTGTGTAATTTCTCTGATTACAAACCAAAATATGCTTATTGCACAAAAGTTTATTTTGAGGTGATATTATCTTCAAGGAGACAGAATTATTGATTTATCCTCTCTATGTAAAGCATAGCACTTACGATCCATTTTTAAAACAGCAGACAGTGAGGAAGTCAGACTGTGCTGCTTCAACCTGCACATTTCTGTCAAACTGGATTCATGTTTGGTCAGCAAGTTGTTTGTGTTCCTGCTTACTACCAAGTGGCCACAAAAATTAAAATAACAACTGGGAATTCCTCGTTCAGTGGGGTTCAGTGAAGGGTTGCCTTCATGGCAGAAAATGGGAAGTTCTGTGCAGATGTGCATCATGTATTTCTCATCCAGGATTCTTTCCTCTGCCTGTAGCCCTGCAGTGAGAACAGTACACGGGTCAGGGTTGCTTTCCCACTCCGGAAGCCAGGAAAGGAGAAGAAATGTCCTCCGACTAAAGAAGCTGAACCGTGTAAACTCAACATCAACTGCTTTCACTACTCATACAACATCACAGGTGAGATGGATGAGCAGCCCGGTCAGCTCTGATCAGGATTACACTAATATTTTACTAATCCCATGTGTCCTCTCAGACTGGAGCACCTGTCAACTCAGTGACAGAGCTGTTTGTGGATATGGCCTCAAAACCCGCATGCTTGACTGTGTGCGAAGTGATGGAAAATCTGTAGACCTCAGTTTTTGTAAAGAGGTGAGACATGTGCTGCCAAACTTTGTCTTCAGACCATTTGTTTTTATCACTTTTAAGAGTTGATGAAACCCAATGATGTTTCATTGCAGCTGGGTCTAGAACGGAAGTGGCAGATGAATGCTTCGTGTGTGGTGGAATGTCCTGTCAACTGCCAGCTGTCTGAATGGTCACCATGGTCGGAGTGTACACACACCTGTGGCTTGGCAGGTATGTCTGTCTGAGCCTGACTTTGAAATGTGCATTTTAAAACCCAGCTGACCTTGTGGAAGTACTTTCTGTGTGATAGAACAGCTAAGAAACAAGGACTGTATTCTGGTCTACTATGGAGGAATTTTTCTGCCATGATCCAAGAGCACACGTTTTCAGTTTGAAAACAGGATTTTATGTCTTTTGGTCTCAAAACTTTTAATACTTTTGCTTACATTTTTATTTTGAAAGTAGGACTTCATATCTTTCTTCTCAAAACTTGTAATGTTTGTACTCAAAACTTCTCGCGCTCAGACGAAATCTCTGCTCAGACTCTGCTTTCTCATTCAGCTTGAATGTCAGAGTATTTTGGGACTTTTACTATACATATAAACCAATTTTTCAGGGTGGTTTGATTCTACATCTGACACATTTATTACATTTGGACAGTAAGACTCAGGTGTACAAGTTTAAATGCATTGTGAATTTTCTATAATCTAAACAGGTTTATATATTTTCATACATCCATAATAATATTTGCTTAAACATCTTTTAAAATGTTGCTTTGAAGCAACACTTTTGACCCATAAGTTTCTGCCATATCTCTGGCTTGATATCTATCCACTTTTTCATCTGAAATGGTGGAACTCAGTCAAATTGTTTGGTTTATTGGCAGAGACATAACTGTTGACCATAATATATGTATTTTAAATTGATATATAGACGAATATATAGAGCACAGCCCCTGTCACTGAGGTTGATTGGGAAAAAAAATGGTTCCTATTGGTTCTTGCAATTCTAAGGCCTCCCTAAGCCAACCTCTCAGACAGGATTGCACTGTGCCCTCCTTATTTCTGAGCAGATCAAGACTCGATACTTTTTCAGAGAACATGATCAAACACTTCCATCCATCCATTCATCCATTTTCTAACACCCTTGTCCCTAGTAGGGTTAGGAGGTGCTGGTGCCTATCTCCAGCGAACGTTTCGGGCGAGAGGCGGGGTCACCCTGGACAGTTCGCCAGTCTGTCGCAGATGATCAAACACTTGACCTTCCCTAATTAATTTCCCAAAAGAAAGTAATTATTGGATTAGAAAATTGTTCACCAAATTCTTGTTTTAAAATTCTTTACATCATTGTTAGATCATCACCCTGCCCAGGAAAAAATTGCTAAAAATGATAATGTGGTTAATGCCAATGATGATTGAATGGAAACTTCTGGTCAACATTTCTTTAAGGTGCACAGCTAGTTACTTTAATAAAAAAGTGTTGTAGAGTCTGTGTGGTTAGGTGTTGACAAAAAGCTGCCTTTCTGAAGACACATTACACTTTTTTGGTGGTTCTAATTCTCCACATAATATGATCCACTGCACACATCAGGTGCCTAATAGGCCAGAAAACACTCTGTGGCTAACCTCTCTTAAAATAAGTGTGGAAAGCAGAAATGCTTTATGATGTGAGAAATGATAGTGTTACCGGAGAGGGATAAAAATGTCCTTGAATGTAATTCCATCAGATCAGGTCATTGATTGGTGGTCCATTACAAGAATGAGCATGGGGGCTTAGAGAGCACTCTGCTTTGCAGGGTTCCTTGGCAGCACCAGCAGCTAGAAGCTGTACCAGGAAATAATAAACCAATAGAAGCTTTAATTGGCAACTGTAATCTATCCCAAGGCGAGAGTGTGCTTTTCTCTTGGACTGAGAGCCAGCATGCTGGAGAAAGCGAGTACTCCCCCACGTTCCTGCTGCTATTTATTTTTATCTCTATTCTGGCTGGGAGGATGTTCCTCCCTAGAGGAGCCGTGTCTGTAAAAGAGCCATGAGCAGTTAGATACTTGATTTATTTATAGTTAATGAACAGAAAGCAGCTTTATTGTGTCATCATGTATAAAAATATAAGAAAATAAATGTCTTCTTTTGGGTGAAATCGTTTCCGTGCATTGATAGCCTCAGCTAAAACTGGCACTGGCCAGTGTGTGTGTAGGCGTGCACACACCCATGCACACCCATCTGCCTAACACCAAGTAATCTGCAGCTGGAATAAGGATGGATGGATGGATGGATGGATGGATGGATGGATGGATGGATGGATGGATGGATGGATGGATCCCTCGCTATCTTTTTTTGATGTCACATGGAACCACATACACTTAAATTACAACTTTGTCTGTAGAATCTGCTACAACAGAAACAAGCATCCTAACTCTTCCCATTGTTTCTTAGATTTTTTTCAGAAAAGTGTCTTTACGATCATAAACAGACACAGATTCACTACTGTACTGATGTGTTTTCCTCTCTTTTAGGTACACTGTGGAGGACACGAAGTGTAATTCAGGCCCCTCAAGGTGATGGCAGGCCGTGCCCTTCCCAGATGAAACAATGGAAGCCTTGTCTAGTAAAGCCATGCTACAGCTGGCGATACAGCGCCTGGTCAGACTGCAAGTCAGATGTAAGGGACTCCTCATCTTTTTGTCTCTCTGCATCAAGTTAGATAAACATTGTTGCAGGTTGTACTTGAAACACCCAAATGTAGATGATTTTAACTCCAGGAGCTGGAACACAACAAGCTGAAAAAGGAGGTAATTCAAAAAGACAAGCAAAACTGTCCCAACCGTTAGCCATGCAGTTTATTCAGGCTGTATCATATCAAATATACACAAACTCTGAAGTATTTTATTTGGATTCTATGTAAAAGATCAACACAAATTATATTGCAGAATTATGAAGAGCAATGAACATAAAATGTGGTTTTGAACGTTTTTGTCAAGTTAAACATTGTCATTGTGGGGACGGTTAAACAAATATAAAGTCTTAATTTTTTGTAACATATTAAGTTTTGCATATAGGATAAAAAGTTCACCTTTGACCTCATGTGAGATCACTTAATTGTCATGTTTTAATGATTAATCATGAACATCAATTTGGCCTTACTTCCAGACACTTTTTGTGTTCGACGGTTCTGATCACCTATGTCTTCCTTTTCTCCTTTAGTTAGGACAAAAACCTTCCAATTTTCAAATGTGTTGAAGACTAGCAACTAATTGTCTAGATTAAATGAGCTGCTGAAGCTCCAGAATGTGAAGCTGTGGTAACTTTTTTAAGAGGTTCCTCTGTTGCGTGTTTGATCAGGCGGCGAGGTGTGGGGAAGGCATGCGCTTCAGGAACGTGTCCTGCTTTGTGTCCGATGGTTCCGGTCAGCAGGACAGCAGCGTGGTTGATGATGAGCTATGTGGAGATGTGGAACTTTCAGTGAATGGAGACAGACTAATTATTCTGCAGGAGCTTTGTACTGTCCCCTGCCCAGGTACACTAACCACACTGATAACAAGATGACTCTAACAACTGTGTGTGTCGACATTAAAGCAATACTTTGAAGTTCAACTCAATTTAAAAACAAGAACTTGAAGTATATATGTTATCTATAGTGTAAATAATAAAGAAACATTAATTCATGTTTTCCCATATCAAAACTTATCCAAAGGTATTTAGTACGCCTATAGTGTCATTTTGAGTGCTTAGAAAGACTGAAAAGGTGCTAAATAAGTTAATTCCCAAAAAATTTTAATGGAAGTCATTTGACTTTGATAATAAATATGCACAGTAGAAAATGAGAAACAAAACAGAAATATTGGTTTAGTAAAGAAAATGTAGCTCTTCCACACATATTCAAAGTACACACTTTTTCCAAAATCGTTTGATCTTTTCCAAAAGATAGAAAATACTTGGATAAATCTGAAGTGACCAACTCTACACTGAAAACTGATTCTTTAAGAAAGAGTTAGATTTTTCTGAAACCTTTTTATTCGTGATAAAAGCAAAAGCAATCAAATGCATTTCTGTTACCAGTATCGTCATGCATGAAAATAAGAAAACACTATAAAAAGGTGTTTAAACATAGACAACAATTTTCTAATTTGATCGCCAATCTCCAGTTTATAGAATGTAACATTATTCTATTTGTAAAAGCAAAATAGAGGCAATCTTTAATTTCTCAAAAATATTGTTCAAATCTTGTCTTGTAAACCCGGTGCTATCATATAAACAGCGGACACATTCATAACTTGAATGTGATATTGTTACCCTTTTATTCTGCACTGATGTGATGGAAGGAACATAATTCTGTAGGTATATAGTCATGATGCTCTTTTTCATGGCAGTTAAAAATCTGCAATTAAAAAACAGAGAATAAGAAACAGGAAACAGACAGTACCACTCTAAGGTTGGTCAATTTAAAAAACAAACATGAAGGTTTCCAACAATGCAACACATTTGATATTACGCAAATGAGTTTGACACTTGGTGAGCAGAATTAGAATCCAAGGTTAACTTACTAACTAGCTTTCTGTTCCTTGAAATGGTAACAAACACAGAGTAAGTAGCTGAAAATTTCTGCTGGAAACAGTTTAGCCATAATTAACAGCAACTGCACTTTATATGTTTGTCATTCATTTTAAGGACATAAACCACCATTTCTGTGTTCTATGTTGTATATTACAGTTTTACTGTTTTTTAACCTGGAAATGTAAACATTTTGTTTGTTTGTTTGCCTTGTTATAGGAGAATGCTACCTGACAGATTGGACTGTCTGGAGTCCATGTCAGTTAAGCTGTGTGAGTGGGGATGACCTTGGTTTTGGCTCTATCCAAGTTCGATCCAGAGCTGTAGTTGCTCAGGATCCTGAAAACCTGCTTGAGTGTCCTGAACAAGAACTGGAGGCACGGCCATGTGCAGGTCAGATTAACAGAGCTTTGGTTAAGGCATTCCTCAGACACAGAGCAGAAAGAAAAACTTGCTTTAAACAGTTGATGATGAAATGCTAGTGTGGCTTACATGCCTGATTTGTTACATACAAGTATTGACTTCAAATGAAATATGTTTCAGAAACTTGACATTTCCATTTAAATACTATTTTTATAATAGACTTTATGTAATACTGTAATTTTCTGAGGCATTTAGTTTTGGATTTTTTTTGTCTGTCAGCCATAATTATTACCATGACAAGAAATTAAGGTTTGACATTTTTCACTCTATGTATGATGAATCTATACTTGTTTCACTTTCTGAAATACGTGATAAAATGTAGTATTCACATATTTTGAGATGCACTACTGTGAGGACGGTTTTGATAGTGAAGTTCATATGTGTGAGAAGGCAGACAAGGAAATATTCAACATATGATAGAAGAAAATGCAGATGTAGCCATTCAACCAGACCATGTGTCATCAGGCGGACAGTGTTTTGAATACAAGTGGAGGACTGGAACATGGAGAGGTTCGTCCCGTCATGTCTGGTGCCAGCGCTCTGATGGGATGAATGTCACAGGTAATACTCTGTATGCTCTGGTCATTTCAGACTGCTGATTGGTCCCAAATAAACACTCAGTGATTATCCAATAAAGCTGTAATGGCCAGCTATCAGGTGAAGAAATAACAGTAGGAGGAAGCTGTAGTACCAGAGAAAACTCACACAGTAGGAGCACCTACTCACTGCTGAGTGCAGCACTCTCGTACCTATTCACTGAAGGGCACTTGAGCATTGTGATGGTTTTCAAGGTCGTCAAGCTTTATTGTGCATTTGTTGGTCTTTCAGATATATTTTTAAACCAAAGCACTGTCTTGACTGACAACTCAAAAAACTATTTTGAAACTTTCTACTTCGAAAAGGCAACAAAAACCTGTCATAATACAGACAAAACAACGTTTCTACATTTCTGGAACTTCCAGTGAAATTAACTAGAACTAGAACATTTTATATTATTCTTCATAAAAACCTTTCCAGAGCTTTCATCCATCAGCATACCAGAGGCAGTTTACATTCAAGGCTCCTTCTGCTGAAACTTAAATATTTAAACTTGATTGATTTAGAGTTCATTGATTTTTAGTCCAACAGTTTGCTGTTGAAATCAAGACTGAATCAACCTAAGCGTTCAATAACCCAATAGAGATTAAGTATGCTGTCTAAAATATTCATGCACTCAGATATGATAACAAAGGACAGGACTACCATGACGACAACCACAAGGGAACACCAAACTGTATGTCCACTGGGTGCCTGGAAAATGTCACAGAAAAACCATGTAGGAATCAGAGCTCCTAAAGTAAGACAAGCCACAGAAAAATCACATCAAACAGATTATTGACAGAACATCTAAAGCACCAACTGGACTGACTTCCATAAAGGCTATGATCATAACCACACATAAAGACCACTAATGAACCACAAAGCATGTCAGTTTGACCTCTTACATTCTGCTTTGCAGGTGGTTGTCTGGCAGCAGCCAAGCCAATGGCGGATCGATCTTGTGAACCTCCTTGTACTAAACCATGGTCTTTGTGCACAGAGGTGGGTGTTGGAAAGAGCAATGAATATTGTTTATATGTAATTGTCATAAACCAGTGAAGTGCAGAACCCAAATGCAGAGAGAAAACAGTAAGCAATATATATATATATATATATATACACAGTATATATGTGTAGCTGCCTTAAAATAAATTAAAAAGAAAAACAAAAGCCCAGTGATGAATCCAAAATGTTCCATCATGAGTGGGACTAATTGACTGGTTGCAACACAGGAGAATATGACTGAATTAGCTGACTGCAGTATATTTATGCAAGAAAGTTGATTGCTGAATACGGAGCAGTCGGTTGGTGAAAAGCAAAGACTGACAAATCATAAAATAAAGGAAAACACAAAACCAAAGTCCCAAAGATGATAGTTTGTTTATTGACTGAAAATAAGTATATATTTAATTTATTTACTCCAAATGCTGTCATCTCCAGAGTGTATTACATGCAAGGCACTTAAAAAATAAAACAGCTACAGTACTCTATAGAGAGAATTTGTCACGGACTGTTGGATCCTCCTGGCATCATGACTCCATTCTGTCTTAGAGAGTCAATAGTTGAGCCTGATTACTGACTTTATGCACACTGCTCTGTGATGCTTTAAACCCAGTTTTAGCTTTAAAGATGAATGTTCAAAAACCCTAAAATAACAAATAGACAGACACATCCATGGATATATTCCAGATTCCAAAAGCATTACTGTGAGAAGGCATGAGAGGACAGAGCAGGAGAAGGAGCCATCTTACTGCCCTGTCTGGACAATAGGACAGAGAGGAACTGCTTCCAGATTTCACCTGTGTTCAGAAGCAGCAGAATGAAACTCTTAGAATCTTCCTGCTGAAAATCATTTTCAGCAGGAAGATTCTAAGAGTTTCATTCATTTTCAGAAAATGAATGTCACAACTTTAGCTGATTTCAAAACAACTTAATATTATTCTAGGGGTTTATGCTCTGCCACAAGTTTGGAGCCCATGAAGTGTTTCCATTTAGTGGAGGCTCAGGCTGCAGACCTGTCACCTGATGGTGTTGTTTTCTGTGGTTAATCCTCGTGGCAGTCCTGCCCTCTGTTATCCCCTCTGTGTTTGGCGCTATACTTATGTGAGCTGACAGTATCACAGAGTGCCATGTGCTGCAATAGCCAGTGGGAGTGGATCACGTCAGGTCCTGACCCATTCCTGTCCCGCTCCTGTCTTGTTCTTCCGGCCCCCTCCTGGTCCCTTCCTGCTCTTAAGCTGTTACTTCACTGTGGCTTGAGCAGTGAAAATTTAAACAGTAATGTTCATTACGTTGCTGTAGAAATTGCATTAATGCTGTTTGTTTAAGAAAATAATGACACTCTGAGAAGAACTGCTTAACTTAAATTCTAATTGAGAGGCAGGATCAGTGAACAGTCTCTGTTTCCTCTCTGTCAGCTCTGCAGCGAAACAAGCTGTTGTTTGCACAACAAGGATTTCTGAGGGTGAGATTTCCTTTGGAGATTATCAGGTGCTTGGAACTCCCTGCAGTGCAATTTGCAAAGTCGGGGAGAAGAGGAAGGCAGATTTGGTTTTAATGCCTTTTCTGACACACAGACAGCAGAGTCACATTAGTCAAAAGAAAACCCCTGAAGCAAAGAAGTAAAGGAAAAGTTTAATGAAATAATATCCTTTATTTTGCATAATAAGTTCTGTGCCACTTAGGATACTGTATTCCTAAGTACATGACTAAAATGTCTTTTAAATATTTGTCAAAAGAGAAATGTAACATTTAAAATAGTTTGTGAGACTCTTAAAAATAAAAGCATCAAACTTATCCCAGCTGCATTTTACCCGTCTTACATCACATTCTACAGTTTTTTTTTGTTTTGTTTTGTTTTTTTTTATCCTCTCCAGGGGGTCTTTTTGTGGGCTCTAGTGTCCCTTACATGAAAGTAGGCTGACAGGAAAGAGGGAAGGAGAGGGGGGAAGACCTGCGGCAAATGTCGCCGGGTCCGGGAATCGAACTCACGACAGCTGCGTCGAGGACTCAAGGCCTCCAAACATGGGTCGCGCTATCTGCTATGAATAATGGGTCTGACTTTAGACTGTAAATGCTGTCAAACATCAAGCAATGGTTTTAGGATTATTAATATGTTTTAGAGGATTTTTTGTGTTTACTGCTGATTGTTTCAGCTCCCTTGTGACTGTAAATGCTTGATAAAGCATTGTTTTGTTGTAAAACCTTCACTGCTTGCTGTTTTAGGCAGGTGTTTGTGGCTGTGAAGAGGGCTACACTGAAGTGATGACATCTGACGGTGGGTTGGATCAGTGTACTGTCATCCCAGTGCTGGAGATCCCAACTGCAAGTGACAACAAAGCTGACGTGAAGACCATTCGAGCCTACAACCCTGTCCAGCCTGCAGCCAGCGCCCCGGGCAGAGCAGGGAGAACCTGGTTCCTGCAGCCCTTTGGTCCAGGTAACACACTCTGGAAGGCTGGTTCTATACCTCAGACAACCTCAGGTGCATTTCCATGCAAATATCTAAGCATGTTTCTGTTACCTGGGTTGAAGTGAAGATACTTGTTTGCATCACGAGATCAGCAGGTTAGTGTACAACATGCAGCAAACAGACTAACGACTTGAAAGAGACAAAATAGAGAATATATCTTTAGGCATTAATTTTAGTTGTGTATGTGATGTGTGTATGTGATGTGTTGTCATTTGTTTATTTATGTGGGTTTTCCTGATGAAATAGTTTCCTATATCCATTACAATGCTTTGAAATATTTTGTACTGACTTAAAATTACAAGACTTATAAGCAATGGAAGATTTTATTCTGAGCTTGATTTGTTTGTTGGTTTGTATTTTTTTGTGTGTTTACCCACTCTATGCATGTTTTTAAACTTTGATTAGTTCTAGAATGTGTAATATCATGTTTTTTATGAATTCCAAAATTTTACATTTTATTAGGCTTTTCTTTATTGCATAAGATCCACTGAGATTAATAAAACTGTTTTCCAAGAGAGACCAGTTCTATGTCCTGGCAGTAACATTTGTTTTGAGAGTTGATATTGAAATTACAAGATGCATTTTGAGTCTCACTTTTACTAACTTTACTAACTTTTACTAACAGAGTTAGAGCTGTACTGCCTCTTGTAGGCCAGAAAATGAACTGCAATAGTAAATATATATCACTCAGTTCTGTGAAGAATTATCCTTTCTCCATTTAGGTTCTAAGTGTATGAGGTTGAAGAAAAGTCGTTGAGATGAATTCATTAATTCCATTTATCAATACCAAAATACAGCTGGACCATTGTTCATGCTATTTTTATGAGCTAGCAGAACAAAATGGCGTCTAACAACAGTTCACAGTTCTCCTTGTTGGCCTCTATCTAAGCTACGCCCTAAAGAGGGCATCCCTAGTGTGTCATTTAAGGAAATGACACACTCATTATCTCATTTCATTTAAGGAAATGACACACTCACACATTAGCCGCAAAGCTAATGTTAAAGGTAACATTAGCTTTGCGGCCGTGTGTCATGTGGGCGTGTGTGTGTGTGTGTGTATATATTTATATACAAGCATGCAAATAGTTAAAAGAGATAGAGGAAAACACTGAATTATTTATTTTCAACAGTTCAAAACATTTACAAATGACTTTTGACATACATGTGGCTTCTTTTGATTTTATGCATAGAAGCTCTATTGATTTTAGATTTAAAGATGGAATACAGCTTCTGTTTTTTTCTATTTTTGAAACATGATCAGAAATGCTGTTTTGGTTCATTAAACTTTTTTATTATACACACACAGAAGGAAATAATATCATGCAGACCACAGCCCTGTAAATGAACACAAATAATGTGTGTGTGTGTGTGTGTGTGTGTGTGTGTGACTCTCTGTGCAGATGGGACCCTGAAGACTTGGGTGTACGGCGTTGCAGCAGGAGTGTTTGTTTTACTCGTCTTTATCATTTCAATGACATATTTAGCCTGGTAACGTACCAAACCCTTAACAATTATTGTCAATTATTGTTCCACATTTATCATTTTTTTCATAACCTGTGTTGCCATTTATCAGCACTGAGTGATGTGATGGAGCTGACCATAAAGAAAAGTGTTTTAATGAACAAGTTGGAGGACATATGTGGTTTTGATAATGTATGTAGGATTTTTTATAGCTTCATTATCTCAATATACTGTATATATTTCAAATTGAATTCTTCAGCAATTAATGTGACAACTATTAACACAAATCCCTGCTGTAGCTAAATCTGGCATCTAAAAAGTGCCACCTCCAAACAAACAGAACTATTATTCTAACTGTCATGGTGACCAACAAATCTCACCTCAGGAGGCAGCATGTTCCAATATGAACTGGCCATAAATACAGCTGTTTCTCTGAGGCAATTAGTTCTGAACAGATGTAGTTTAAAAGTAACAACATGAGCTTGTCTTGTACTAAAATCAACAGAACTTTAAAGCCATGTTGTTAGGAAAAGGCTGTAGAGATGGTTAATCTTTTTGTTGATTACTTGCTTCAGGCCACGTTTTTCCTCCACTGATGCACTTTGTGTCAAACTCTGTCAAATTTGCTCTTTTTGATTAATAGGTCGGTGTTAAGTGGCTTAACAAAGAAAAATCATTCCACTGAGTATTGTCAGAATTTTAAACAGAAGAAAATATCAGAGACCTTCAGAAATCCTGGCAAGTTATAAATTAAAATCACTCAATTTATATTAGAAAAAAATCTGTCTGATTGGCAACAAATTACAGCTCAACTTTTGGCTACGAAGCACATTAAAACCACTGAAAACCCACCGCATGAAAGTGCTGGTAATTTCATTTCTGTTAATCTATGTGAATAAAAGTTAAACAGCACACAGAGCATTTGTCTTGACAGCCAAAGCTGAGTTCTCAATTTTAAGATTTGTTGTTTTTGCTTTATCCATCCATACATGGATGGATGGATAAAATAGAGCAATAGAACAATGACTACAATAATGTTTGAATTCAATTTTAAAAATTGTGCAACTCTAATTTTAAATGGTAAAATTAGAATTATTAAAATGGAAAATATGTAGGGAACGGTGTTTAACCACTGAATTAGTTTAACATGGTGTTTCTCCACAGACTCCAACTATAGGAATCATCTAGTTGAAACCATTAGTCTGGCAAACTAAATGGTCTCCTCATGAGCAGAAATTAAAGCTCCATCACATCCCTGCTCAGTCTCATTCATTAATTTTATTCATTGGTTTTTTGAGTTTCTCATCATTTGTCCCTTTTGTTCTTCATTTTGCCTTCCTGTGTCACCGCTCTCACTGTGCTCAGTTATTGTGGTCGGTGCCTTTGCCGCAAGTCGAGGTCTGATTATCCCTCAGACAGGACTTACTGGACGGAACCGAGCACCTGCACAGTGCCTTACACCTGCCCTGCCTGCCAGAAACTAGAACAAGATGAGTTCAATCGGCAGAGCCAGCTCCATCAGTGTGGTGCACCACTCCAGCAGCCGCCACCTTCACAGCTGGAGCACTCTCTGCCACCACCTCACTTTGAAACTCTTATCACTTAGTCAGGGACTCGCTCACTCCCTGTTGCATCACTGCACAACCAAACAGCAGGTGCCTTAACACAGAACAGCTTTTGCCTCCCAGTGGATCCTGTCCTGTGGTGAGGTGAGCTGGACATCACACACTGCAAATGACCGCAGGGTCGTATTGCAGAGAGCTCTCTCCACATCACCACCACAGAAAGACAGAAGATTTATTCTCTAGAAACAGTTTTGCTGCAATGAAAAAAATGGACAAAAACAAAAACAAACCTTTTTGTAACAGGTTTACATGAAAATAAAGTCTTTAGCAGAGAAACCCAGTGAAAGCAGCAGTTTACAAGCCCAGAATATTAATTAAAATGTATTTTTATAATAACATATATGAAAGTATTTTCAGTATTAAAGCACTTGAAAGGGAAAGGAGTGTAGTAAGTAATTCATCTAAAACCTCAACACTTCACAGGTTGTAGTTATTACTACTGTGGCACCATCTAGTGGTCATCCCTTTACATGACATTCTCATACAAAGTCATTTTGTTCATGTCAGCCTTAAAGCTGCAATGCTTCTGGGTTGAGGTCAGAGTGTCTAAGGAACAATTGTTGTTGTTTGTCCAATGTGCAGCAAAAAGCCAAAGAAGCCACAGCGACGGCAGATGAACAACAGACTGAAGCCTCTGACTCTGGCCTATGATGGAGATGCCGACATGTAGAAGTCTTCCTTCTTACAGACGTACTGTACAAAATTCTGTCCTTGCTCGGGATGCAGGGTTGCTGGTAATACCCGTTAATGTCAGGGTCACTACTGGGCATTGGTCAGCAAATATGCAGACTAAGTTTCTGACAGAAAAAGAAACCTCTGAGCTCAAGACACTATAACTCTGTGTTTATTAGCAGCTTTGATGTTTCCATTTTAACATTTTAAATGTCATTTTTTTTAAAGAGCCTTCATGACTTTACTATCTTCCTCTGGAAGTCTGCCTTTGCTTTTCTGACATCTACTACCACCAATTGCATTCAGACCATATTTAGTGGAGAGGAGGAAACCAGAAGACATTTGCTACAAAAGCACAAATACTCAGTCGTTAGTTGATCATTTCTTAACAGCTTAGTTGCATGGTCTTTGCTCCACCTTTGCTCTTGGTCCTTCAAAGAACATTTTGTCTTCTCTTAGTCATTGCTTGACGGACGGAACTGAAAAGTAAAAATTTCACCAAAAAAAAGGAAAGCGAGCCCAAAGGATCCTCGAGCTGCCGCCATTCTGCCTGCCTCTCCCTTCTTATTTCCAGGCGTGATTTTGCACTATATTAGTGCAGCATGATATGTACTTATGTCTCGCTTTGCCATATGAAAACTGCCTCTCTCAATACAAGATGATGTACAACTCTTGTGCTAGAAATGTACAAAAATACCTTTTTGCTAACAGAACTTAACAATGTTTGATAATTTTTTTGTAATACCTCTTGTATGTTGTACAACAGAATTTTGTAAATAGATTTTTCAGTGATTTCACTTTGGCTATCTAATACACAATGTACTGCTCTATATCCAAAACTCTGTTGGAGCCTTTATTTGAGCTGGTAACTGTGACTTTACATTAGGATTTTTGACCATTTTAGGAAATTTAAGTTACAACAATAAAATGCCCTTACCCAGCTGAAACTACTAGACTAAAAATCTCTCACTAATCTATACATTTCTGATCAAAATCTTAAGAAAGGGCAACACTGTTTGCATTTTGTGCTGGTGGTTTGTAACCAGGTTGTCAGCTGGTTTCTAAATGCAAAAAAAAAAAAAAAAACAGGAGCAAGAGAAAAAACAAGCAATAGAACATTTTATTGAATACATAGGAAGTTGCTCCACTCATATCGGACTTTTTAAACATTCGTACATCCCCAAAAGTTTTCTGTGGGAGTCCATTCAGGATAATGTGCAGG
Source organism: Xiphophorus hellerii (assembly GCF_003331165.1). Lineage (NCBI taxonomy): Eukaryota > Metazoa > Chordata > Actinopteri > Cyprinodontiformes > Poeciliidae > Xiphophorus > Xiphophorus hellerii. The sequence goes on from NC_045684.1 coordinate 26,421,929, forward strand.
ATGATCCAGGATGATCCAAACTAGGCTCTAAAGACAACAAGCTGCTTTCTCAGGTAGCAGATGGATGAAACCCCAACCCTTCTGGTCATACTGACCGTTTAATGACTCTAGAGCTGTCTTCACCCAGCTATATGAAGAACTACTCATTCACATTGGAAGCCATCAGGTCAATCTAATAATTTTTATTCTCATCAGAAAATGTTAAGATATTCAGGCTTTCAATGGGCTGGCAAATCTAAATGGCCAAGTTAGCAGTGTGGGCTTTGAAAACTTTTATTTTATTCTTTAAGGTCATCTCTCAGAAGTCGTCTTTATGATAACTGAACTGCAGTCAGAATTAGTGAGGACCTTAATTTGAGGAGGATTAGCTTGTGTTTTCACACACAACAGAACATCCAGCTCACTGCAGGTGAAACCTCTTTAGGTCTACCTTTAGACATTTTCATCCCGTAGCGTTTTAGAGGCCTATAATGAATCTCTTATTACATTCAGCTTCAGCAGTCATGTCACTTTATGAGACAAACTTGCTTGCGCAGCTCAACAATCCTGCCACATCCAAAGACAGAAAGTTTCCCAACTTTTGTCTTTCTGACAAAAGCAGGAATACTTTTCTCAGGACGGAACTGAAAAGTAGGAATACTTTTGTGAGGGGAACTTGACAATATAATGAAAATGACATGAAATACCCAGATTTTAACTGTTTGAGGCAGGTCTGAACAGGATCTTAAACTTTTGATCATCTGACAATTAGGTCTGTTTGAGAGCTTAAATGCAAATTTACCTCTTTTGCCCACAATGGTTGATGATAACATGTTGGGCAAATTCAATTATTTGCTCACAATAAAAAGTCTCTTGCTTCTGTGTTTTCATGTTGCATATTGCTGCTCTTACAGGGCCATCATTCACCTTTGCATGAAATGTGAATACTTCAAAATTCTTTCTTAATATTTTAACCAGAAATGGATTCCAGTTTCAGTTTTCACAAGTTGTTTCTCTTTTCTTCATTTTGTTTTTAGAAACATAGTTGTTTATCTTTAATTACTTTTTCTGCTATTTAAAGGAGACCCATTATGCAAAATGTACTTTTTGATTCCTGCTACTGGAATCACAAACTGCTACTGACGTGGATAGTAGCACTTTATTTGAATAAAAGTGACAGCAATAAAACAGCTCATTCTGAAAGGAGTTCAAAGTAGGCAGAACTAAACAGGTGAAATATCATTGTCTTAAAAGGATTTTGTGCAAAAAATGTAAAGAACATTGTCTGTTTCACCCATAGATCAATGTTTCTCTATTCCGGTCCTAAGGAGCCACTGCCCTGTGTGTTTTACATGCATCTTTGTTCCAAAACACCTGATTCAAATGATAGCATGACCTCCTCTGCATGTCATCCAGAGCTGCAGAAGCCTGTTTATCACCTACTTATTCCAGTCAGGTATGTGGCAGAAGGGAAACACCTACAGCATGCAGGGCTGGGTCTCTGAGGACCAGGACTAAGAAACACTGCCACACACCCATCCTATGTTGTTTAAAGGGAAGCGTATTAGGTTCTCTCAACCATCTTTTTCCCATGTTTGTACTTTGAATAAATACCCATTTATACTTCAATCTGCATTTATAATCTGTCTTTCAAAGAAATGAATGCATTTAGCGCAACATTTTGTATGAAAAGACAGACTTTACAGTTTGTAGTAGTAAATTGATAAATGACTGAAGCCCAGTTGCAGGTGTTTAAAAAAATGGAAACACTGGATGTTAATGGAGGGGTGTTGTTCTGGTATTATTCATCTTGTATCAAAGACAGTGTAACCTACAGAAAGCCTTTATGGGAGGGTTTATTGTTAATCTCTAAGATCCTTCAGTAGACAGAGTGGTAATTAATTAAAAATAACATTTTGAACATGTTTTTTTTCTCTTCCAAATGACAGTGCCCTTAATTTTAAACAATAGTTTTAAAATACAACTCTTTGCATTCCAAATGGTCATCCCCAAATACTCCAGTAATCCAAAATATAACAAGTCACTTCGAGGTGGTAGGAAGGATTTTATTGTTTTGTGGAATGTGTACATGGAATGTTTAATTTATTTTTTTCTAAGCTTATTATTTGTAAATAATGGTTTTATTCTTAATTTTATTTATTACTAATGTAACACAATGTTTCTTTTTGTACTGCACAACATGTTTCACATGAAGGCAATTGAAAGACAAAACAGGAGTGAATGTGGTTGTAAAAGTGAAAAAGCTACCTTGTAAAAAGTTGCTTCTAAACTTCTCTTTCCTACTGTTTCTTTATATGTATTTGATTACCTACTGATAATAAACAATCAAAAATATGTTCTGTTATCTTTGAGGTGGATTCAGTCAAACATAATTATGAACTGACATTTACTAGATTTCACAAGCACACCTATTGACCCATAACCATAAATCTTTTACCTCTTCATATTCATACACGATACAGCATTTCATCTGCAAGGAAATATGCAAAGCAATGAAGCAGTGCCCAAGTCAGTCCATTTACAATACAGTCCAAATCGATAGTCAAAGTCCAGCCAAGATTACATTGCACAATTCAGTAACAAGGCATTTCAACGTGCTTTACTCAGTACAGTAATTAATTATAAAACAGAAATAAAAATGACATTTTTTCAAATGCTTTCATCAAGTAGATATACTGTACATCAAATATATTGATCAACGCTCCACTGACTAGGAATCAAAAGCAACTCTAAACAGGTGGAGTTTTAGTCTTGATATAATGCAACTCAGTGTTTCAGCAGTTTTACAGTTTTCTAGGAGTTTGTTCCAGATTGTAGCAGCATAGAAAAAGAATGCGGCTTCTCTGTGTTTGGTTCTGGTTCTGAGGAGCAGAGCAGACCAGAACCAGAAGACCTGAGTGGTCTAGGAGGGGATAGTGGAAGGTAAGCGGGAGGACGTTAGAAGTGGGGTGATATTCTCTGTTGGTTTTAGTGAGAAGTGAGCAGCAGCGTTCTGGATCAGCTGTCTGATTTTCTTAGGCAGTCCTGTGAAAATACTGCTGCAGTGATCAATAGATAAATGCATGAATGAGTTTCTGTAGATATTGGTCTAAAGAAAGACTTTCTAAAGAATCATTTCCAGGAGTTTATTACTCCTAAAAATGTTCTTTAGGTGTGACCCGAACCAGTCCAGTACTGTAGCAGAGTCCGACCCAACTCTCCAGTAACTTCAGTTTAACGGTCAACAGGTGACACACCTCTTTCCTTGTTTTTAGCTGAATTTCAATGACTGGTTACGTCTCCAAACACCAGCCTGGCTGCACCTGAAATGGATGTTCTGTTTGCAGAAACAGGTTTAGGTAAGACAAACACTGTTTCCCAAAAAACTGAATTTTCGTATAAGACCTCATAACATTGTGGTTGATCTGAACTGAATCAGTCTTGTAATTTGCTTGCATGATAAAAAGTGGATAGCCCACCAGAGCTGGTCCTGTAGATCACAATATCAGTGATCTTCATTTCTGCTTTTAAAAGCGTTGAAAATAATATTTTGATGTTTTCTTTCTGATTTTTTTTGGACAGTGTTCTGTCCTACTGTACAGCATTCATAGCTGTCTGAGAGCCAGAAGGGAACCTGACAGTCTTGTGTTTAATTTTGTGTTTTACTTATTTGGTCAGAGAATGATGCAAGCTGCATTGAGACTGAATTGATTACTTTTTTACATAATCAGATATTTGATTTAATTTTGTAACATATCATAACAGCATTGAAATAACAATATAATGTAAATTTGTGTTTCTACAGTGTTTTACAAAGTGTCCTTAGCATATTGCATCAAAATGTCAAAATTCTGAATCTTTTTAAGGGATTTAATTTTGTAGACTATGGGTGTTTTTAATAACTGAGAGGTGTTGTCCATTTAAAGCAAACTGATTCAATTCCCCCCTTAGTACAGGAGGGGTTAGGTTATAAAATATTGTTTGTATAAATCATACTTTACTGTTCTATTTATCAACTGTAAATGTAGAGCAGAGAAAAGGAAGGTTGAAGGTGTAGGGAGTCTACAATAATATAATACACCAATAGATGTCGCTAAAACACTGCTCAACTTCCCAGCTTCCTATCTATCCATTGGAAGATATTCACCCAATGGCAGAGCCACTTTATTAACAGTTTAACATTGTTCCATATGTAAACAGTCAAGTGTAAACATTAAAGTAAATATTCATATTTGTTTGATTTTGATTAACGTTTATGGGGATAGGACTTTAGATATCTATATATTTTGTACGTTTTTGACTAAGACCACAGTTTGCCTTAAACTTCTACTTCTCATCTAGAAGTGGAATTAGATAAGAAGAGAGTGCTTTGCTGGAGAGGGATGGGTCAGTGGATATTAACCTTTGTCAAAGAATCTTTGCTCAAAACACAAGAAGCTGGAACACAGTGCTTCAACATTCAGACAGTCCAGGCCTCTGCCAGTGTTCCCATACTGTGCTGTTGGCTTCTCCCTGCTGCACTAACTCTGTCCTGATGTGTGTGCAGACAATCACATCTGATTATTTCATTCTTATGTTGGTTAAATTGCTGTCCTCTGCTTGTTTAAATAATGTAATTACCTTTATCATTGGAGTCCATGATTATGATCAGATGTTTGGGAAGTGAAACACAGACCGGCTACATGGTTTTGGTCGTCTCATTTAATCAGCGCTTCACGTAATCATGTCTCTGTCTTCCAATTAAGTTTCATCTACCAAGAAAAGGATGTCCTACAGGCTGTGCTAATCAGTTAAAGTCATGTTATGAGACAGGTGACTTTACCACAACCTCAAAGACACAGAAAAAAAGAAATATTCAGCAGATGGTGGAGAAATCCATTTTATTCTGGAAAAAACAAATGGAAAACCATTTTCTTTCTCTGTAGATAGAACTAGTCTTCACATCTGCCTTTACGTGGACTAACATTTTATTTAATTTTCAATGTAATTTTTTTTTAGAAATGCATCTCTTTACTGTAAGTACTATATTTGCTGACATTTAACAGTGGCAGTAACTTTTACCTTTATTTGGTTTAGAATTTATTGAACATGACTGTACTTTTTATCACTGGAAAGGAATTAGCTATATGCTCATATCAATTTAAATCTATTTATATTTCACTGACTAAGACTCAGCCTTTTTGTTTATATGATTTGAATGTTTTCTTAGTGTAACAAAACTGGAATGTTTTACTTAACATGCATGTGGATTTGCATAAACATGTCATTTAAAGATTGACATCTTTAATTGTCAATCTTTAAGATGGACTGTATCCATCTTAGAGCAACTTGAACGGGTCAGTGGTTAATTTGACCTGAGCTCTAAAGGTCAGCCAGGTTAAATTAAAGATGTGGCCAGCAAGTAACCACTGCTTTGCAGCCTTTATAAATACTTTAAAGTGCTCAACATCAGAGACCAATATATACTGCTCAAAAAAATAAAGGGAACACTTTAAGTGTTAAACACCTGTTTAAGTGTTCCCTTTATTTTTTTGAGCAGTGTACTTTTTTAACCATGCTTTGCTGAAACTAACAGGATCCAACAATTTTACTTTTAGAAAAAAGTCAGCAGGTATCACTGGGCTCACTTTTAAATCTTTAAGTGGCCCTCAGTTAAATTCATTTCAAAAATATTGTATGTATCCCAGAGGGAAGTTGTAACATGGGAGAAATGATCCTCCATGGGTGTTAATTTGAACCAATTTGAATAATTAACTGAGCATACTGTAGTGGTTGATAACTAGTATCAGTTGGAATGTATATTTAATTGAATTCAAATGATTTTTTGTAAAATGCCTCAACATGACATTTAGTGTTAACTGGTGCTATTTACATAAACAGAAATAAATTGGTCTGTATTTGGATTGTTTTGGGTTGTGATTACTTTTGGTTCTCATGTTTTACTCAATTTAAGATTCTGTGTTCTTAGTTTGCTCCATTTATGGGTTCACTTAGACTCAATACTCTTGATTTGATTCAGTTGATCGTTTTGTGTCTTGTTCGGATCCCTTTGTATTCATCTCTTTATTTCTTAGTCAATTTTTCTCAGTTCCTCAGAACGAAACGAAGAATAAGAGGAGCTGATGAATGGATGAAGAATGGCTCAAAATTCAAAGAAAGTAGTATGACAAGGCACATGAGAGGAAAATAACATAAACTAACTGTGTGAGGAACTTAAAACAGAAAATGTTTCAAATGCTAGGTGAATTTCAAACCTTAAATGAAGCTATTAAAATATTAAAATAAAGATTGGGCTATTGTGTTGTTTAAGCACTTTTTAAAATAAAATTATTTCACTTTAGAAAGTATTAAAAATTTATAATTTTATCTCATAATTTGACCTTTCATCTGCTGTTAGAAGATCAAATTCCATTATATTAAAACTTAAAAGTGGAATAGATTTCTTACAGAAGAGCCAGTTTTGAAAATCTTTCTAAAAATAACAATGAAGTTGAAGGTACAAAAATTTCAGTCACAAAATACACAGGAACTGATATCTATATTGAATTTCTTTTGCAGAAAGTCATTACAGGGAAATCTTCAGACATAGTTTGGAATTTCTTAATTTTTTTGTGAGAGTGGAATAGAAAGGTTTTTGTTTCTTATTTTTTGATTTTTAAACAAATGTTTTCTTGTCAGGGGGAGAAAATTGATGTCAGTGTTCCTCAGAAATGTATTATTGCAGTTTTTGTCTCTATAGCCACTCATAATCAGACATGGTTCTTATTTAGTAATAGCTAAATATGTACCTTTAATTAGCTGAATCATAAGGAATTGCCTTTAGGACTGTATTTTGGTTCTCATGTTTTACTCAATTAAAAACTAAATTAAATGTTAGTTTTAGTGTGTATTTTTCTTTTTTGACAAAATCATCATATTATACAATGGAAAATTTTTAATGACAAATTGAAAATGTTCCAGTGTATGGAAGCACTGTCTGTCACAAAAAATGTAAAGTATTGAAATAATTTTTGTTTCATAATAAAACACATTTGAACAGCAATATATCTCCAGCAATGACTTTGGAAAGCAAAAACATTGTGCTTTTAAAATTATTATTAGGCCCGAGCAGCAAAGCGCTGCGAAGGCCTATTGTTTCTGTACTGTTTCTTATTAGGCCCGAGCAGCAAAGCGCTGCGAAGGCCTATTGTATCTGTACTGTTTATTATTATTATTATTACGATTCTTCCCACCTCTTCGTGTGCCTTTTTGGGGGCTTTATCATATTCAAAAACTCACCAAACTTGGCGGTCGCGACTAGAAAATTTAAAAATTTTGAATTTTAAGGTTGTCGCAAAAATCGCAAAAAAAATTGCTGAACGGCAGCAACTAGCAATTTTCTGTTGACACAATGGTATGAACGTACTTCATCGTAGAGACATGAAATTTGGTACACTTGTAGAGCTCACCAAAAGACTCAGAACTTACATTTAATGTTATAAGCCAACTATCACAGAAAGTCGGCCATTTTGTATTGAACGTCCATTTTTTTCCTCGATTTTGACGTTTACAGCCTTCGTATTTGATCGAACTCCTCCTAGGGATTTCGATTGATCGGCTTCAAACTCGGTCAGTCTGATCATAAGGCATGTTTGATTTAAAGTTATCAAATTGGTGAGTTTTGGAGCATGTTGAAGGGGGGTTAGCAGGGGTCAAAGTTCACCTACTCGCCATGAAACACGAAACTCTTATATTTCCTATACAAAAACACATAGAGGGACCAAACTTTCAGTGATTGATCGTCATCGGGTGCCCTACACTACCCTATGGTCAAATGATGACATCACTTAGGCCACGCCCCCTGAGAACAGGAAGTGTCATGTTTTACTGTGAACGGTCGCTATCTTAGCCCTTTGACCTAATCAACATGAAACTGTGTCCAGAGACAGAAGACATCTTGGTGTGTTGAGGATTCCAACCCTGACCGGCTTTGACATAGCAGGTGGGCGTGGAGGCGTGGCGAAGTGACCTGTAACGCCGTTGCCATACGTTTGGCTCTGAATTCCACAATTTCGGGCCCAGCTGCTCCAAACTCACTAGGATGGATCCTTATCCACCCACCGACAGGAATTCATAACAAAATTTGGTGGGCGTGGCCTAATTTCTCTATAGCGACCCCTAGAGTATTTTAAATGAACAGCCCTAAGCCATGCTTTAACCTAGAATTACGAAACTTGGTACACATGTGTATCTTGTCAGGACGTACAAAAAAGTCTATTACAGCCATGGTCGAAACCCAACAGGAAGTCGGCCATTTTAGATTGAAGTTCATTTGACCTCGATTTTGACGTTTACAGCCTTTGCATTTGATCGAACTCCTCCTAGGGATTTCGATTGATCGGCTTCAAACTCGGTCAGTCTGATCATAAGGCATGTCTGATTTAAAGTTATCAAATTGGTGACTGTCTGAGATTGCTGAAGGGGGATTACCAGGGGTCAAAGTTCACCTACTCGCCATGAAACACGAAACTCTTATATATCCTGCACAGAAACTCACAGAGACACCAAATTTTCAGTTATTGATCAACAATAGGTGTCCTAAAATACCCTGTGGTGAAATTATGACATCGCTTAGGCCACGCCCCCTGAGAACAGGAAGTGTCATGTTTTACTGTGAACGGTCGCTATCTTAGCCCTTTGACCTAATCAACATGAAACTGTGTCCAGAGACAGAAGACATGTTGGTGTGTTGTGGATTCAAGCCCTGACCGGCTGCGATGAAGCAGCTGGGTGTGGCGGCGTGGCGAAGTGACCTGTAACGCCGATGCCATACGTTTGCTTCTAGATTCCACATGTTTCGACCGAGCTGCACCAAACTTGGCCTCAGTGATGCTGTTGTGATGCCTGACAATGCTATGTCATCATATTATGACGTCATCTAAGCCCCGCCCCCTCAGAATGAATTAGAGAGATCTTCTGTGTAATTACATAATAAACAGTACATGTTCGTCGTTTGTAGGGCAATGCTGCCCTCTGCTGGCCACTGAAATAGTTTCATTATTTCAGTAATTCGACACCAGAGGGCAGCATTGCCCTGCAGATGAAATTCTTCGATTTTGTAATACACAGGAAAAAATGAAAAATTGGTATTTCTAACACAAAAACTCACAGAGACTCCAAACTTTCAGTGATTGATCGTCATCAGGTGGCCTACAATACCATATGGTCAAATGATGACATCACGTAGGCCACGCCCCCTGAGAACAGGAAGTGTCATGTTTTACTGTGAACGGTCGCTCTCTTAGCCCTTTGACCTAATCAACATGAACCTGTGTCCAGAGACAGAAGACATGTTGGTGTGTTGAGGTTTCCAACCCTGACCGGCTTTGAGATAGCAGCTGGGCGTGGCGGCGTGGCGAAGTGACCTGTAACGCCGATGCCATACTTTTGCTTCTAGATTCCACATGTTTCGACCGAGCTGCACCAAACTTGGCTTGAGTGATGCTGGTGTGATGTCTGAAAATTCTATGTCATCAGATTATGACGTCATCTAAGCCCCGCCCCCTCAGAACAGGAAGTGCTATATTTTTCCTTGGAAACTTTCATCTATGGCTCTCGACCTAACCAAGGTGATTCTGTGTTGGATGACAGATAGGAAGTTGGTCTCACTTGCTTTAAAGTGCCAAGAGTTTTCAATGGCGGCAACGCCGTTCGTATACGTTTGCCTCTACATTCCACATATTTTGACCGAGCTGCATCAAACTTGGCCTGAGTGATCCTGGAGGCTTGCCCGTCAATCCTACGTCATCACATTATGACGTCATCTAAGCCCCGCCCCCTCGGAACCGGAAGTGCCGTTTTTTTTCTTGGAAAGCTCTGTTTATGGCTCTCTTGACCTAATCAAGGTGATTCTGTGTTGGATGACAGATAGGAAGTTGGTCTCGCTTGCTTTAAAGTGCCAAGAGTTTTCAATGGCGGCAACGCCGTTCGTATACGTTTGCCTCTACATTCCACATATTTTGACCGAGCTGCATCAAACTTGGCCTGAGTGATCCTGGAGGCTTGCCCGTCGATCCTACGTCATCACATTGTGACGTCATCTAAGCCCCGCCCCCTCGGAACCGGAAGTGCTATTTTTTTCCTTGGAAAGCTCTGTTTATGGCTCTCTTGACCTAATCAAGGTAATTCGGATGATGAGCTCTGTCAATGCTCGCTTCTGGCTGAACCGTGTGGGCGTGGCCAAACGGCGAACATCAGTCCCTCGCCATATGCATACGTTTGGCTCTTATTCACGCATAGATCATCCGATTGGCGCCAAACTGGATATGTATGACCTTTGTTCACCTCTAAAGAGCCCAACGGGTTTGAAATGTAATTTGGGGAAAATGCGCGACAGCTTCTGCGGCGGCTAGCGGGCGGCGGTGCTGGAAACTGCGGCAGAGCTTCCGCGGTGGGGAGCGGGCTGCGGCTCTGGAAAACGCGCGAGAGCTTCTGCGGTGGCCGGAACCCCCGCGGTGGCCAATAGGCCGGAGCGGCGCTTGCTGCGAGGGCCGCCCGAGGCTGCTTGCAGCTTTAATTATTATTACGATTCTGCCCCCCCAAAGAGGCGCCTTTTTGGGGGCTTTATCATATTCAAAAACTCACCAAACTTGGCGGTGGCGACTAGAAAATTTAAAAATTTTGAATTTTAAGGTTGTCGCAAAAATCGCAAAAAAAATTGCTGAACGGCGGCAACTAGCAATTTTCTGTTGACACAATGGTATGAACGTACTTCATCGTAGAGACATGAAATTTGGTACACATGTAGAGCTCACCAAAAGACTCAGAACTTACATTTAATGTTATAAGCCAACTATCACAGGAAGTCGGCCATTTTGTATTGAACGTCCATTTTTTACCTCGATTTTGACGTTTACAGCCTTCGTATTTGATCGAACTCCTCCTAGGGATTTCGATTGATCGACTTCAAACTTGGTCAGTCTGATCATAAGGCATGTTTGATTTAAAGTTATCAAATTGGTGAGTTTTGGAGCATGTTGAAGGGGGGTTAGCAGGGGTCAAAGTTCACCTACTCGCCATGAAACACGAAACTCTTATATTTCCTATACAAAAACACATAGAGGGACCAAACTTTCAGTGATTGATCGTCATCGGGTGCCCTACAATACCCTATGATCAAATGATGACATCACTTAGGCCACGCCCCCTGAGAACAGGAAGTGTCATGTTTTACTGTGAACGGTCGCTATCTTAGCCCTTTGACCTCATCAATATGAAACTGTGTCCAGAGACAGAAGACATGTTGGTGTGTTTAGGATTCCAACCCTGACCGGCTTTGACATAGCAGGTGGGCGTGGCGGCGTGGCGAAGTGACCTGTAACGCCGTTGCCATACGTTTGGCTCTGAATTCCACAATTTCGGGCCCAGCTGCTCCAAACTCACTAGGATGGATCCTTATCCACTCACCGACAGGAATTCATAACAAAATTTGGTGGGCGTGGCCTAATTTCTCTATAGCGACCCCTAGAGTATTTTAAATGAACAGCCCCAAGCCATGCTTAAACCTAGAATTACGAAACTTGGTACACATGTGTATCTTGTCGGGACGTACAAAAAAGTCTCTTAGAGCTATGCTCTAAACCCAACAGGAAGTCGGCCATTTTAGATTGAATTTCATTTGACCTCGATTTTGACGTTTACAGCATTCGTATTTGATCGAACTCCTCCTAGGGATTTCGATTGATCGGCTTCAAACTCGGTCAGTCTGATCATAAGGCATGTCTGATTTAAAGTTATCAAATTGGTGACTGTATGAGCTTGCTGAAGGGGGGTTACCAGGGGTCAAAGTTCACCTACTCGCCATGAAACACGAAACTCTTATATATCCTGCACAGAAACTCACAGAGACACCAAATTTTCAGTTATTGATCAACAATAGGTGTCCTAAAATACCCTGTGGTGAAATGATGACATCGCTTAGGCCACGCCCCCTGAGAACAGGAAGTGTCATGTTTTACTGTGAACGGTCGCTATCTTAGCCCTTTGACCTAATCAACATGAACCTGTGTCTAGAGACAGAAGACATGTTGGTGTGTTGAGGTTTCCAACCCTGACCGGCTTTGAGATAGCAGCTGGGCGTGGCGGCGTGGCGAAGTGACCTGTAACGCCGATGCCATACGTTTGCTTCTAGATTCCACATGTTTCGACCGAGCTGCACCAAACTTGGCTTGAGTGATGCTGGTGTGATACCTGAAAATTCTATGTCATCAGATTATGACGTCATCTAAGCCCCGCCCCCTCAGAACAGGAAGTGCTATTTTTTTCCTTGGAAACTTTCATCTATGGCTCTCTTGACCTAATCAAGGTGATTCTGTGTTGGACGACAGATAGGAAGTTGGTCTCGCTTGCTTTAAAGTGCCAAGAGTTTTCAATGGCGGCAACGCCGTTCGTATACGTTTGCCTCTACATTCCACATATTTTGACCGAGCTGCATCAAACTTGGCCTGAGTGATCCTGGAGGCTTGCCCGTCGATCCTACGTCATCACATTGTGACGTCATCTAAGCCCCGCCCCCTCGGAACCGGAAGTGCTATTTTTTTCCTTGGAAAGCTCTGTTTATGGCTCTCTTGACCTAATCAAGGTAATTCGGATGATAAGCTCTGTCAATGCTCGCTTCTGGCTGAACCGTGTGGGCGTGGCCAAACGGCGAACATCAGTCCCTCGCCATATGCATACGTTTGGCTCTTATTCACGCATAGATCATCCGATTGGCGCCAAACTGGATATGTATGACCTTTGTTCTGCTCTAAAGAGCCCAACGGGTTTGAGATGTAATTTGGGGAAAATGCGCGACAGCTTCTGCAGCGGCTAGCGGGCGGCAGTGCTGGAAACTGCGGCAGAGCTTCTGCGGTGGGGAGCGGGCTGCGGCTCTGGAAAACGCGCGAGAGCTTCTGCGGTGGCCGGAACCCCCGCGGTGGCCAATAGGCCGGAGCGGCGCTTGCTGCGAGGGCCGCCCGAGGCTGCTTGCAGCTTTAATTTTTTGTTGTATTTGTATTTTTTAGCAGCACAAATGCCTAAACAGTGACCAGTCGGCCATTCTGGTTGTCAAAGTTGCGTTGCAGGCGCATACTGTCCCAATTCTCAAGTTTTTGCATGCTTGTAACCTGCACACTAGAACCCTTATGTTCACTTTGACTGAGTCCACACTTCACAGAGGGACATAGGGTGCAGTGTGAGTATTGGGACCAGACCAGGTCCAAGTCCCTATTCAGCTACAATCTGTTCTGTTGAGGAGACACATCTGGTCCTGGTTTCCCCTGCAGCTTTAAGCAGGTCTGTTTACATCTTTGCTTTCTGGATCTTGTGCTGTGGACTCATGACTCGTGATTCCATTGTGCCCTCCATGTTTCAGTTGTCTGTAAGTTCTGGACTTCTCTCTTAAAAAATAAGAAAAAAAACATACTTTGCCTTTCTCTTCACTGCATATGTTTTCACAACAAACAAAACATGACAGCCTTACGTGTTCCTACAAATAGCTGAGCATGTGAATAATTGTTCAACAGAAAGACATCATGTGGTAGATAACTGTGGTTGAATGCATGCATTTGGTTAACCTTGTCAGTTATTCTAAGTTACCAGTTATCCCGATGGTGCTGCTGACCTGCCTCACCAGTGTTTCTTAAAAAGCAGTTTATGTATACCATACTGTTTGACCATGCAGGGGTGTGCAGCAGTTTTCAGTGACCTACAGTTGGGGCAGTGCAGTGCTGGTCTCTGATATGGTATTGTGTGTCAGGGCTCTTTGAATCACTGTAATTCATTTCAGAGAGCTGGTTGATTAGTTTGTCTGGTGAGCTCAATTAAAGGAAATCTACTTAAGAAGGATGTTCCACCTTATTAAGCAGGCCACAGGTTTCAAGCAATATGGGAAAGAGAAAGAATCTCTGCTGACAAAAATCATCAGATAGTATAGTGCTGTATGACAAGATATGAAAACATGAGATATTTAACAAAAACTGAAGCATTATCATACTGTGAAGAGATTTGTAGCTGATTGAGAACAAAGATGGGTTTGTACAGATAAAGGCATAATGAGGAAGGATCCTCCAGAGGCTTGCGGTGCATGAACCTACTATTGGGCCCCTAACCAGAGCTCACAAGCAGAAACGGTCGCAGTGGGCTCAGCCGTACATGAAGATTAATTTTCAAACAGACTTGTCCATTGATGACTGCTGTGCAACCCTGGATGGTCCAGATGGACGCAGTAGTACATTGGTGGTGGATGACCACCACGTCCCAACACGGCTGTGACATCAGCAAGGAGGTGGTGGAGTCATTTTTGGACTGAAATCATGAGGGAGAGAGAGAGCTGGTCAGCTGTTGGTTGTTTAAAAGCTGATTGGAATTATCAGTAAAATCCAAAATTATGAAGTCAATAATATGTATGTGGCATCATTTAAGAGAGAGAGTTGTTGCATATTTGTGTGGAACTCATGGAGACATTCACTCTCTAGTGAAACATATTACAACCTGAAAGTTACAGATGTGATCTCAGCTTCCTTCCTGTCTGCAGTCCAATGTGCCATGATCAACATTTTAATGCAGCTGGGTGAATGCTGAGTGGTCAGGTATGACTAGAAAACTGCTTTATTTTATTGGCCATATGTCTCATCTATCCCAGTCTCTCCACTTTCTCCCTCATTTTCCAAAATAGCGTTATAAGATGTAGTGACTGTTCAATAGAAAATAGATTAATATGTATATTTTTGGATTCATTTTGCCGTCCAATCTCTGTTGGTGTCACATAACAGAGAGTGATATGCAATATGAGCAAACTGTCTACATCAGGTGGGAAGTTTGGCACCAGATTGAAAGTTTGAGGAGCAAATTCAGCAGCAATAAACCTGGAAGAAACTTTATGGCACTGAGTTTACAATTAAAGAGATCCAGCTTTCACCATAACAGTCCTTACTGCAGAAGGAAGCTGGTGCTTTAACAAACATATTTCATGTTTTTTTGTATCTACTGTATGTACTGTACATCTATTCCATAAATGTTTTAATGACAATATTAAAAGATAAAGGCAAAGGGAACCTTTAACTTTTCCTGGGCAACGCTCCTAAAGTTTTTATGAAGTTTGTTCTTTCGCTCTGCTTCATTTCAGGATGTGCAACTCGCGCCCATCAATAAACCAAATGGAAACTTGACTTTCCATCCCTGCTCTTTAAAGCTCAAAGTGGCAGTCAGTCTAATTGTAATAAGGAAGCAATTGATGAGCAGCAGCTGCATCCTGTGACCGACACTCTGCTCAGTCATTTGTCTCTGTCAGCTCCCCCTCAGCCCACCCATCCTCCACAGAAGCTTGAAAAGCTCTGGCACATTCAGCTGTGACTGCAGATCACCAGGTCTTTTGTCCCTGCACATGGCGTGAAGTGCACCCCCAGCCCTTCTGGTCAAGACCAGTTTGGCTTTTCTTCCTCTCTGCCAATGCAGAGTGACACTTAAGGTGGCAGCTGGCTGGGCAGCAGCCATGGAAAACCCGCTGCCATCACGTCATGTTCATGCCTGAGGGCTCACAGCAACATCTGCCTTCACAATCGGTAATGGAGCCAAGCCAGCACAACATATTCATACCACCGGATGCCAGCGTCCCTCAGCTGGGCAATCATCCTCTTCCTCCATCTTGTCTTTATCTCTTGCTCCTTTGCAGTCCAATAATAAGCTATTAGGAAGATGCTTCCCTGTAATTTATTTCCCTCTGCACTGAATGGGAACCACAACATGTATTTGGAAAATTAGCAACTTGACCTCCTGATTATACTTCATCAATGAAAGACGAGTTGGAGCTAAAATAGGGAAGCAGGTGTGTGACTGAGAAACAAGGATGTTCTTTGTGTAAGGCTGCCTAAGTTCTGCTAGCATCCGTTTTTTTTTAGATAGTTTTCATTCTTTTAGACTCATACCACTTACTGCCTCAATCTAACCCTTTCCTACTATTTCATGCTCCTCACTGACATGATCATCACAATCACTGGAAACACACTGCTCTGGAAGATCTGGCTTCTCCAGATCTCCCGTTTTACATTTACTCTACACTTACTTACTTTATATTTTAATATTCATATTTGTACACCAGCCAAAGCAGGCCTGCTGTTAAAAGTATGTTGGTAAATTAAGTAAAATAAATTCTGCATTAGCTTATCAGACTGAGGAAAGAGCAGAACATGATGGAAGCTCAATGAGCAAAAATAATTAAAACATGTAGAGCCCTGAACATCATCACTAACTGTAAATCACAATAAGTGGGCAAAGTCATACAGAGTAAACAGGACCTTGTCACAAAGCAAAATGCTGCTGCTGCTGTTCTTTAAAACCACATTTTATCTGATTGTGTCCTGAGGTAGCTGTGACTTTTATTCATTAAAAAGTGTACATGAAGTCCTGATGGTACTAGTATCTTTTGTTCTCTCCAATCTGCCCTTTCCGGAAAGAAATAGCTATATTTTATCAGCAACTAGGAAATGTCAAGGTAACTCTGAATTGTGGACCCATTACCTCACTGTAAACCAGAACACACTTCATTACACACAGAATAGAAGTCAGATGGTTGCAGTGATTTACAACTGCCTGGTCCAGCACCGTGTGCCATGCAGGGTCTGTGAAGGCTATCTGGGCCATTCAGAGCGTGATCCCATCGGCCCTGCTGGCTGAATTATGGAGATGCCATCAAACCACTGCAATGTTGTAGCAGTGAGACTCCTGGGGATTTACTGAAGCAGCTGTTTCTTTGCTGGATTAAGCCTAAGAATTCATCAGTAAAGTGTCGTCCTTCATTTATTAGGAGTTTGCTTGACTTGATTACAACACCTCTGCTTTTTTATCAGCCATTTCCCTCAGAGTTATTAAAGGCCTTTCTGTCAAATATACAGTAGAACATCAGCAATCATTAGAAACACAAACAGTAACAATCGCCACATGGATCATTTTAAAATCAAAAATGGTGTAGTCTACTATCATAATGTTAAAATAATGGTAGTACTTAACTGAATAGCAAAATGAATCAATGTTATTTTAATGCAGGTTATTAAAAAAGACTAAAACAGACAGATAAGAAAACAGCCATGGAGAAAACTTACTGGTTTCTGATCGGTGTGACAGCTGGCTGAACAGACACATACTGAGCATTTAGTGTTCACACTGGTTCATCAGAAAAATAAACCACTTCCTTTTTAGGTTTTTATTCATCTGTAACTTTAGATATGATCACATTTGATTCCAAATATTAAAACCTTTGTAACAGAAGCATGTAGAGACTGAATGTAGCATTTACTTTTCAGATTGTTCCCAAATAAAACTAATAGATCTTACTCAAAAAGTGTGCAAAGAAATTATTAGACAGCAAAACAAATTAATTATTGAAATTCTTAACTTCACTTTTCTGTATTATTAACTTCTTGAATCAGGTTATCTGCAATCATCATAAAACCTGCAAAAACACTAAAATGTGACTTTCTCATATTCCAAACTGTACAACAAACAAATGCCACTTCACCTCGAATAATCATTTTACTTTTTCCGTTTATGATTAGTGACCGGTCTGGTCATTGGGCCATGCTTAAGTTTTCCTGTTGTATGTTCTTCTCTCCATCGCTGAGTCCACAAAACTTGATGATCTCTTTCTGAAGAGGTCATTTCTTCAAATGTTCTGGTTGGACGTAGCATTGAGGTTCTTTTCCTGAAGGTGGAAGAACGTCTCTTGTGTTCCACTCCAGATGGGCTGGTTTTGACCAGCCAATCATGACAGCCAATCAAACTCCAGGAAATCCCCTCAGACGTGGGTTAGGGCTGTCAAACTCATTTTCATTTTGGGTCAAGATTGTGAATGTCCTTAAAAGAACATATAGATAAAACTACTTATTAACAAACAGTTGAAACAGTACAGCTCTCTCTGCATTCAATTTATACTTAAGATAAAATAATGCTTAACATATTTTCACATTCATGTAATTTAGTCTCCTACAAAAATAACACCCACACAAAAAAAAAATAAAGCAGACAACCGGCCGTTTGTGGTGTAGAGGGCCACAGAGGTAGCTAAGGCAGGCCAGATTTGGCCCTCAGGCCATGAGTTTGAAAATGTCCCTGTGTTAGCAGGGAACTGGATGCTCGGAACCCAACTGAGTCATAAGATTTTCACAAAAAAAAAAAAAAAACAACATAATTAATGATACAACCCTCATCCCCATCTGTTTAAAAATGTAACATGTTAAGTCCACACAATGATGTTAAGATGATATCCAGACAATAAGCTTCTGTGTCACAGCATCTCTGAAGGATGCAGAGTGGCTGTAGGGGACCGAATACAAAGAGCATCATGACTTCTTCTTCTGAAGTTGGACAACAGTGAGGAGGCCCACATATGGATGATACAGAGTGCAAATGCAAATAGTGGAAACATGACCACCAAGCTGGAATAAACAATGGGAGAATGTAGCCTTGTTGAATTAATCCTGTGTCAATTACTTGTGTACTTTATGGAAGAAGGGATTTTACTCCTGCAAATCCCTGAGTTTATGCCGTTCAAGCATATGTCACTTTAATATATACCATAAAGCCTACAGTTATCTGTACTCCTTGGTTTACATGAACCTTGTCTATGACCAACATTTTTCTCCGGACTGGCAGGAATGTTAATCTGCTGCAGTGGCCAACAGTCCCAACTCAAATCTGAGCTACAGAGTAGAATAATAACGAAGAGGTCTTAAGAACACTAAACATTATTTTACTATAATTATTTTTGAGCAATTGAACAACCTGTTTCCTATTAAAAGCACACTTCTTGGTTGGAAAAAAGCAAATTAAAACTTGTCAGATGTCTAAATAATTTAGGGTCTTTGTGTAAATGACTTTAGAAAATGACATTAAAAATCAGCATGTGAAAATTTCTGAACAACGAATTTTATTTTATTTTTTACATCACTGCATTGTTTGTACAATAAATAGATAATTACTGGATTTAACTTTCAGATAATCCTGAAGTGATCTAACAAGACCAACTCATGAACCAAAGTCAAAGAACTGGATTCTTAGTGCTGCAAAAGCAGATCTGAAGGTCTAATGATGAGACAGAGGCACTGCAGAGCAGATCCTACCATCTTTCTGTATGAAATGTATTTTACACAAAGCAATGATGTCAACATAGTGTGTTAATTAAGCATATGCCTGAGACCATAAGACAACGATTTTACCCAAAGAGCTTATTAGTTTCTGGGTTTAGCTTTGAACTTCAGATCTGAGTGAGATAAATGTGTGTGTGTGTGTGTGTGTGTGTGTGTGCGGGTGGGTGTGTGTGTGCGTGTGCTGTGTGCGTGTGTGTTTTAAATGTTTATACATGCCTGGTAGTATTAAAACTATATCATAATGTATCAATGTATTAAAAGCAAGAAAGATAAAAGAATAATACAAACAATGTTTGTCTTAATTTTCACCATGAACAATGAACTCAAAAACATAAGTAAAATACTTATGTTTTTGGGTTCCTCCAAAAACATAAGCACTAACTGGCAGGATTTTGTTCAGATGTGAGATTCTCTTGCTTAGAGGATGAAGCTATCAGGACTAACTAGTAGAGCAACTCATCCACCCGCTTCAAATGAACAAAAATCTTTATTTTTACTTCTTCAGTTTCGCCTGATCAAGGACACGGCGAGTGGAAACTTGGTATTTTGCGTCCTTTTCCGATATAAACAAACGTCCAGCCGTTTTATTTTGCCAAGTTTTCTCGCCCTCAGCTCGTCCCTCCCTCCTCCTGCCTTGTGTCGGAGACGCGCGTTATAAAGCGGAAAGCTCAGCCTTTCGCTTCAGATCGGCAAAAGCTCCGACCGCTGCGCGCACCAGCCGCCAGACAACCAGGACCAGAACCTGCTCCCAGCTATGACCCTGCTGCTGCTGCTGCTGCCTTCACCTGGATTAACTCTCAGCTAACTTCCGCACCTCGGTCGTACCCCACTCAACCAGAGCGCCGCTCCGCTGTGACCAGCAGCCTCCTCGGCGGGTTCTCCGGGTACCTGCTGCCCCACTCCACCCTCCCACTCTCAGCTGTTCTCCTGCAGTCATGGGGTACGTTGCTTCCTTTTTGCCTGGTCAGCTGAGGGGCTTGACCGCGCTGTGAGGGGAACACCAGGTGGATTCATGGTCGTGGGAGCTGAAGCCATCACTCGAGGGAATTAGTGGAAGTTTGAGCTCCGGGAGGATGCAGGTGACGTCTTGGTGCGCCGTGTTCCTCCTGACGCCTGCTCTCTGCGTGGTGAGTTGTGCTTCTCTGCATTTCTTGCACAGCTGCTCTAAAGTTGTACCAGGCAGCTGTGATAGAAACCATAAAGCCATTCCGGTCCTTGCATAAATGTTTCTTTAACAGAGTCAAGTTAGCAGGCGAGACCTTCTCACCTCATTGTTGTCGAAATGGCATTCTTGACAAATAAGTTATTAAAGTGCTCTTTAAATCGTTGATATAAAAATAATAATGAAAAAAATGGAAACAAAATCACAGATTCGTGTCTTGATATTGAGGCAGTGGTTTTTATTCTTGGATCATTTAAACAAGATCTGTTGTCCTCTTATTCGGAAAAGTAACAACTGGTGGCCAAAACTGAGCTTTGTGAGTATAGTTGTCAGGTAACCGTCTCTAGAGGGCGCTCTTGTTTACAGAAAATGTTAAATAACCTCAGCGGCCGCTCTGACTTCATCTAAAAGGTTTTTGATTTCATCTCATCCACTTTAAACGATAAAAGTATCATTTCAGGAAAAAAAAAATATTAACAAGACTCAGCCTACTGCAGACCACAGGTTGCTTCATGCTGATGTCATTTTCGTCCTTTGTCTTTTAGACATATTTTCAAAAATAGTTGCAATTCAATTTTAGAATCAGTCACTTTTGTAATTGTCTTAATCTCAAACACAAAAAGTAAACATGAGTTCAGAGTCGAATTCCAACCAGATAAGAGGGAAATGAAATCTTTAGAACATTTCCAGTTTGTTGCATAAACGTTTAAACCCTTTTCTTGAAAAACTAAATATGCTCCATAAAGACTCTCATTTATTCCCTCTAAATGACTTTGACTTTGTAATTTCCGGATGTATCATTTTAACACGGTCATTGACAATAACATATTTTATTTGATTTTGTTTGCTTTTTGTTACGACTGTTACGACTACAAATATTTGATTGTCAACATAAATTGGTTAAAACATTTATTTGTTTGTTTTATTTTAGTATTTTGGGCATTGTTTGAATATTAGAAATTTTTCCTTTACAATTAAGAACAGAAAAAGAATAGAGAGCCATATTTCTGGGTGAAGAGCTCTCCATGGTGCTGAATGTATCCTAAACTTCTCGGTCTGGTGTACAAACTCATTTACGAAATTCGCTGATTTTCAGAGCCCAGTCAGTGGATTACCACGGCAATCACACTAACCAGGTTTATTAGTGTTAATAAAATTGGCTGAATTTTAAAAGCTAATTTTACATCCCACTGATCCAATTTTTTATTTCATTTTATTTTTTTCTTATTTTTTACCTGCGGCTCAAACCCTGTCCGAGTGTTTCCTTGATTATCATTAATCCTTATATCTTTATGGACAGAACATGAAGATCTTTTTTTTTTCTTTTCCTGTTTTCTTCTTTCCAGAATGTCCATGGTAGTGTTAACTGTGCACACTGTCTGAGCGCACTGATGATGACATTTCTGTCTCCTTTTTGCTCTCCGCGCTGGAAAAGCGCACAGAGGCTCAGAGCCAGCCCGTCTGCAGGCAGCAGCCGGGGATTACAGCTGAACTTTGACGGTTTTATTTCGTGTTAAAGACTATTGTCTGCTTAAGCTTCTTGTCTGAGAGCCGCGCCTTGACCCCGATAACAGCACAGCCCAGGTACTGGTGCCTCACCGACACAAGGCCCGCTATTAAATTAAAACACCCCTCTAACAGTGATGTTTTTTTTTTTAAACAATTGAACATGATATTTATGGATTTGATGGAGTGTTTACTCTACTGAAGTTAACCCCTTTAAATTGTCATGATTTGCATTAATTATTTAATCCTTTTGAATTTCATACTGTTTTAACAGATTTTGAATAGTAAAACTGCTTTATTTAATTAAAATTACTTTGCATTCATGCATTGTGTTCTCTGATCCCTTCAACAAGTTGTCAGGGAAAAAAAATGTTGTTTGGTTTTAATACCAGGATAACAGATGTTATTAATTTGTACATTTTAAAATGAGACTTCACTGGAGAAATAAGAACAAAAACATGTTCATCTTATTTAAAATAATAATAATAATAATAATAATAATAATAATAATAATAATAATAATAATAATAATAATAATAATAATAATGATAATAATAATAATGATAATAGTAATATTTTTTACATGTATAATTTTGCGATCTGTTTTTTTAAGTTAACACATTTAGCAATATATCTTGTATTTTGTGTAACTTTTTGTTGCTTTATTGCTGTCTGGTGTAATATCTCTTTTTATGTGGAGTGATCTGTGGAGTTGTTGTCATTTGTTTGGTTCCTCTGATCACTTAGATTGGGGTGAAGTCACTGATTCTACTATTTAACACAAGGACAGCTTATTTTTTTCTGACATTTTTCCAGTCAGTGCTGCAGCTTTCCCAACCCCTCCTGATTTCTCTCTCCTGTGGGACAAACTTAAGATGTCCCACTGGCAGCAGCCATTGTTGTCGCATTAAAGTGTTTTATAAAACAATGCAAATGGGCTCTGCAGAGTCAAGTGTTCTATGCTTCAGGGAGGAAAAAATGTCCCACAGAGATCAGTGCAGCACAGCTCACACAGTGTGACCGCCCCACGGAAAGCACCAGACCCCCACCCAGCCCACATCACGCTGATCTCCCTCACAACAACCATCAGAGTCGATCACAAACCTTTAAGACGTTAAAAACAACTAATTGTATTGAACAATTTGAAGCTCAAATTAAGATCAGAAAATGTTTAATTTAATTTTATTTAATAGTTTTTTTTCTAATTATCTCATGCTACCTGCTGTACACACTTGGACATTTGCAGCATGTTGCCAGTAAGTGAGAGCTGTTGAGAGTTTTTCCTTCAAAAATGAACATTTTCTCAATTGCTTGTTGACCCTTGGCTCATCTTTTAAAGTGTTTCTCCGCTACACAAAGGAACACTGAACAAACGTGTTCAGAGTTTGTCCTCAGAAATCTACCTACTTCTATCCACCCAGCTTTCCAGCTCTGCTCCGTTCATTAGCCTACATACGGGGGGTCGTCTACCCCTCCAGTGACAAGAGCTACCCAGCTGCTTCTATCGCTTGCTGAGTCGACTCCACAGCTCTCAAACAGCAGAATTTATGGTACAATCATGAGAGTTGACATTAACATTATAGAAGGTAGGGAATTTAACCCAGGTCTTGGACGAATCACGTTTATAAACAGTCATGAAATGATGGAATTTTTGATGACTTAAGGGAATTAAAACACAACCATATTCAGAAATTAAGATTAAGCTGAAATGTATTATCTGATTTTTTTTATTCATGTTTCTTTCACTAGAAACATCGTAATGATAAAACGGCCCAGTCAAACTGTGAAGTGTAGCATGCAATCAGAACAAATAGCATCTAAAACCTACTCTGAGTTGTTCTGTTCCAATAAATGCATAGAGTTCAACTGATAAATGAGGGACATTAAACTGTTTTCTTTACATGGAACTTTTCCTGTAAATGTCAGACTAAGGAGAATAAGAAGAGATGAAAAAATACCAACCTGCCAGTGCTGCATTGTCATTACACCATTTGTCCATCAGAGAGCACTGAAAAGTAACTTTTTACACACCTCGATATTCCACTCACTAAATATCTCACACATTTAATACAACAGACAAAAATCTGATTATTTATGTTGTAAATATTTTGTTAGACCTCAAATCTAAAACCATAAGCTGTTATCTAGAGGGTGATGAACCAATCATGTCATGGCTCATGCAAAAAACAAAACAAAAACAAAACAAAGAAAACACTACAAATTTGAATATGCTGTGATTTGTTTCTCCTCTTAAATTAGCACAGAAATAAAATGAATCACCAGCTGATCTGGGTCCTTTTTGCCACAGAAACAGATTCCCATTGCTCACTTTCTTCTGCCACCTTTTGCAGCTTTTCATGGAGAACTCAACTTCTACTAACAATCAGTTCCTTCATGTAATCAAAGGACGGTTGTTTGAGGTCTAAGAAAAATGTAAATATCTAAAAACCTTGACTTACTTTTGAATTGGATTAAAGGAGCTGATGATTAAATGTAACGTTACGTAGCTGCTGTGTGTCTGGGTCAGCAGAATGACATATAAAGGTGACTGAAAATTTCATCCACCATGAACTGTGACCTTTTCTCTGAGTGTTGAGCCTCATGATGTGAGCTCAGCCTCCCAAAGCACCCCGGCTCCACAAACACCCGCAGCAGCACCTGACCTTGATGTTTGCCCAGAAAGTCCCCATGGACAGCACCAGGTTGGTTTTCTTCTTGCCATGCACACAGCGGCTAAAAGCCAGAAAAGGCAAACGAGGGAACTTTGCTTTGGATTTATTACATTAATGATACTAGACTCGACATGACTAAATATTCAGAGTCACCACCAAGTGTGACTAACTTTTCTGTGTGCATGTTTGTATTTGAAGAGGCAGGACTCTGTGATTAATGACTACAACCTCTATTCTTCACTTCATGCACTGGTCTAGATTTTCAATTGCGTTCTCAGTTCAGAGGTCAACAGTGGAGCTGATTGTTGAAGGGCGTTGCTCTGAGTACCCAGCCCTGCTTTGACCCAGGTTTAATCTTGGGGGAAGTCTAAATCCTCTCACTTCTCTCTCCACATAGAGCAATCCTTTTATGGTGAAGCGTGTGACACCTTGATAACAGAGCTTTGATGCAGGCCTGGGAGAGAAGTGTCTCTGAAGGAAAGAAGTGACTAGATAACCTGGTGCAGCCTGCTTTAAATTTGCGGGTATTCCGTTGAGTTGTGAGTGTGGGCCTGTCACAGCCGCTGCAGCAGAGCGGGCCGAGCCGGCGCTCCAGCTGCTCCCTTCATTCACATGAGATGACTGTCATCTGGAGGGTTTGCAGCCACCTGGATCCTCCTTGTCAGTAACACATATCATACAAAATTCCACCTATTTTTTTATTATTGCATAGAGCCTAATTATTAATTAAGAAAAAAAAAACAATCAGTTTAACTATATATTTATTCTCTCTGGATCTGCTTTCTCTTTACTCAAAATTAATTTTTTGCTTAAAATGGCAAGAAAACAAATTATTTTTGACTTTATTTTTAGTCACAATTCAGTAATTACAAATGAAACACACACACAGCTGAAAATTTTCTATATTGTATATATGGTTTTCCAAGGCAGAAACATGCATGCAGTGGATTGGACATTGTATTGTCTTGGGTTGGAACATGATGATGGGCTTGACTGACCAGTGAAATAGAGCAGGCTGAGATGCAGCAACAGGGTGGAGAACTGGTGGAAATGGCAGAGCAGGTAGTGTGTTTGTGCGGCAGGGACAGTTTTCCTCGGCTGCCTCAGCAGTGATGGAGCTGCCATCAGAGCTGCAAAGGGGGATTACCAGCCATGTCCTTTATCTCCTACTTAAGATCTTCCCATCCTGTTAGATTACTGCGACTGGCCACTCGGTTTCTGTTACCGTACCTTACCCCAGAGACATAATTCTGCTTCAGGAAAAAAAAAAAAAAATCAAGAAGAGTCCAAATTATTCTGTACAGCCAGAACATTACATTGGATTTATACCAGACAAATATGTGCAGTATGATTGTGGGAAAGTTTTTTCAGCAGATCCAAAATATGCAAAAGACTCAGTTCATAATTTTTTTAAGCACTATCATGACCGTTACTTACAAGTTTCATTTTGAAATTGTACAGATTTTGATTGAAATCCAAATAAATGATTATTAATATCCTCTAATAATGATGTCATGTATTAATATTGAATAAATAACACAAAGAATCCTAAGAAATGAGCAGACTGCACCAGACTGGTCCAGGAGTATTTTCTCTGTCAAGTTAATTTTAGTAGTTTTTACAAGGACATGCATAGAGTATAAACAAAATAAATGCAGATTTGAGGAAATAATTTAAATGATAAATATTGTCATGCATTGTCGTGGAACATTTTTCATAAACTTTTTAATTTTGACTTAAATTTTGTTGAATGGCTTTTCCATGGCAGAATCTGTGGTATTTTTAATTTTTTTACATTACAGTTCGGTCTAGAATTGAGAGATGTTGTATCATTTTAATATGGGTAGCAAATATCACATCCGCTGCATTCAGTCACATTTTATAAAACTGTCCAACTCCACTGGTGTCTCCTGAAAAACTTTTGCACCACAAAAAGCTTTTTTTTATTATCAGATATAATATTTTAAAATCTTACTGGCCTTACATGATATTATAGTGATATATGGTTCAGTCGGTAATCATGGCCATGTGGTTGCTTAAGAAAGTGAAAACAGCTGATCAGTTTCGGTGTATTTTAGGAACAGCAGTTATGCCACATGTGAAGTCTAATGAATATTGCTGTAATGTAAGTGCTGGAAGCCTTTACTACACACCCTGCATCATTTCCAGCAGTTTTAAGATGCCATAATGCCATGCTTCTGTATTTTAAACATTACACATTCTTTTATTTATTCTACTCCACAGGCCGCATAGTGTCGCATTGTGTATTTAATCTTTGTGATGATAATGTTCCATTGTTAACACAATGGTAATAGCTCACAACAAATATGTGATATTATTGACCAAAAGCACTTTGTCCACAAGAAGGAGCTTCCAATTTTATTCTGAGTCACAGTTTTATTCATGTAAGCTACAAACAGTCATCAGATCACTGCTGCTCCGTCTCACTGTCACAATCATTTAAAGGAGCAATCCTGTATCTTCACATTAATCACATTCAGCTTTAATTTTGTACAAATACTAAAAGTAATTAGTCTTCCCATATTATTGTATGAAAACACACACAGTCAATTTCATTAGCGAAAAGTTTTCCCTACTTGCTACACAAAAGATATTTCATGTTTTGTTTGTGAACATTCAGAATTCTTTTTAACTTTACTCCAATCTGCAGCTCTCCTCTTCAACATTTCATTTACTTCCAGTTTTAAGGCGGTAAATAAAGAGGATGTGTGGGAAAGGTGAACTTCATGCTCTGACTTTTTGTCCTGAACACTTTCGTCTGTCAGACTGGGCTGTTTCTGCTCTCCCAGTTTTTCTCTGCTTTATCATGCCTCAGTTAATAATTTAGAGAAATGCATGGATATCTAAAGTGACAGGAGATCTTAAGCTCTACCATCAGTCTGCTTTAAGCTGAAGGAGTAGACAATACATTACTTGATCTAAATGTGCAGCAGCAAATCTCCTCAGCACTGGAGTCATCAGGGTATGGATGCTGGTATTTTTCATCTCTGTGTTTCTTCATCACATTTGTGAGCTTCATTGCCTTCAGCTTCTCCAGTTGTGTTCATCCGTACAGTCCTTAAATACCTTTTTCCTGGCCAAATAAAAAGTTCAGGCTGTCAAAATGAAACATCAAGTGATTGTGTTACACTCTACCCTCCATTCAAACATGCCTTAATTTAGCTCATATGCAAAGTGTATTTTACAGATTACAGACATAGGGAAAAACAAAAATAAGTAATAGATGTATATAGATGGTAGCTAAAAAATCTGCTCTCTCAATTCAATTCAGTTAACTTATATTGCACCAATTCACAATTAATGTGGTCTCATGGCACTTTACAAATAACATCATTTCATATAAAAATTGTTAATTCAATCCAGTCTCACAGATTCCTAGTTTTCAAACAATACAATACAATCAAATTCAGTTTATTGTTCTAATTGACTAAAAATAAATATTTTTATAGAAAAAAACAGCAGATTGCTTCGAGTCACTGACTCGCATCAATCACCCCTCCTGGCTGAGCAACACAGGACGGCCGATTGCTTTTAGTCGCTAAATTGGCAGCAGTCCTTCATAATGTCCTTACCGATAGCAGAAAGGAAAACTCTTTTCCATTCTTGTTCTCCTCAACAATCGATTAAGAAATATGCTATTCTAACATTGTAAAAGGTTTTTTTCATACAATAGACTATTTTTTTTCTGATGAATAAAAATTTCTCTAAATATGTAGAGTGCAGTTTTCCAAATTGTATGGTTTCAAGTTCACAGCTCTGGATTAAAGCAGGATGTAGGCATCCCTATGACGACGCCAGCTTCCTGCTCCATAGTACACTGAACATCCGCCAGCTGT
The DNA here is from genome assembly GCF_003331165.1 of Xiphophorus hellerii. Lineage (NCBI taxonomy): Eukaryota > Metazoa > Chordata > Actinopteri > Cyprinodontiformes > Poeciliidae > Xiphophorus > Xiphophorus hellerii. Next base: position 26,450,262 of record NC_045684.1, read on the forward strand.
GTGTTACTGATCAATAACATCTATCTATCTATCTATCTATCTATCTATCTATCTATCTATCTATCTATCTATCTATCTATCTATCTATCTATCTATCTATCTATCTATCTATCTATCTATCTATCTATCTATCTATCTATCTATCTATCTATCTATCTATCTATCTATCTATCTACTGTATCTATCTAGATATACATATATAGACCAATATAGACTATCTATATCTAGACTAAGTACATTTCTCTTTTATATTGGTCAGTAATTTAATTTCACTTAATTACCAGTTTAAATTAGTTTAAAAATTAACAAACCATGGTTCTTTCAATATTTTATGAAATATTTCATCATATTCAATGAATGGTATGAAGACTGCCACGTTCTATAAACAAACCAGGCAATTGGTGCAGTTTTCATTTATTGAAGGATTAAAAATTACAGCAGTCGTGCCAGAGTTCACTTCAACCGAGCCCAGACCCAGGTTTTTAGGATTTTAGGTTTTTAGGTTCACATTACAGTTCTATTACACATTCACACTTCCCCAAGCGAGTTTGTCTACAAGCTCCAGTTTGTTTGTAGACAAACTCTACACACTAGAGACAAACTAGAGTTTGTAGACGAAATGTTTTAAAAACTGATTCTGAATTAGCATAATTAGAAACTACATGTCTTGATTAGAAAAGTAATCATCAGGATTGGGGTAAAAAAAGACTGTCCACTCCTGTTGAGCAGCAGAAAATCAGTGCAGATGGAAAACTCTGATATGTCAAACTTCTTCATTTAACAGCTGTGCATGAAATATTGTTTGATCAGTTATTCTCTACGGGGTCCCAGCTTCTTGTACCACAGACACAGATTTCCATCGTGGAATATACAATACAGTATTACATTGTTACATTGTTATGATCTAAAAAAAATAATTTTTAATAAAATGAACTTGATTTTATTCAAAACCCATGCAAATGGAGTTTTTAATGATTCAAAAATAGAAATATTACAGTTACAAAGATTTGCTTTGTTTCTCTGTCATGTGATGTAATATTTTTCTTATTAAATCCTGACTGAATGAAGTGATGAAGCATTGTTACCCATAGCAACACTGAAAATTGTGGCTGTATTGATTTTTGAAATGATAATTTCATCTTTTCCATAACCTAGGCCAGAGGAAGCAGGGTTTTTGTCTGTGGTGTCTGTCAGTCATATGTCAGCAGGATGGAAGTCGTCCTTCAGAGGTTAAAGAATGGGACTCTTCTCACACCTCCCTTATCTTGTTTCTCATGTACTCTGTTTCTCTGCTGCCCTGCCTTGCTCTCTGCCCTCTCACTTCCCATTCTGTACAATCTTTCTTCAGAATCTCATGAAAAACTTTCCTTATCAAGCTGACCCCCAACTATAAGTTCTCCTCCTTTAGCAAACACTGCTCCGTAGCGTTTGCTACATCCCACATTAATCCCTTCATGTCTTCCATATTTTCACACACAGTTTCATGGAAAAGCATTTGCCCTTTTACAGATGTTCTGTCTTCGTTATTCCTAACACTTAAACTGTGCAGATCTAACTAGTCTTATTATCAGAGATAATCAATGTGCAGTTTTACAATCATTATTTTATTGCTGAAGGGGATAAAAAACATTTCAAGCTAACCTGACCTTAAATGGTCTTCTTTGCAAATCAATAATTAAATTAATAATTAATCCAACTGAAATACAGCAGCATGAACTTGAATACATCTTCCATGCTTAAAAACATTTAAATGTTGCTAAATTAAAACGGTTCCAAAAATAAGAGCTCCCACACCCTGATGTACAGTACGAGACTCATGCTGTAGAGTCCTCAGCCTCTAGGTTAGGGTGACGTTCAGCCAGAGGTGCTCAAGGCTCTGGATGTTGTGTGGTTGTGTTGGCTTACACAACTGTGCAATATTGTGTGGGGTTACTCCAAACTATGGTGAACCAGGCCTTTTGATACGGGCTGTTAGGTCCCTGAATGACTGACAGCCCGACTCTGAGTGTCAGAGTTTGGCCCACGTTGCTGGCAATAAATCAATCTCGTTTGCAGTGAAGGTTTTCTTTTGTCATTGATTCTCATCAGTGAAAATCTGTCATTTATTTCTTGACAGATTTTCTAGGTGCAGCCACAGTGTTGAAACAGTCTGTTTTGGTGGCCTTAGAATTGGGTCTCTGCTTTTTGCAGATGATGCTATTGGCTATTGGCTGTGATCTACAGCTTTTACTAGAGTGGTGAAGGGACGAGGACCAGTTCCTCCAAATCAAAGGCCGCGGTCTCAAGCCAGAGAAGGGTAGAGGAGGAGATGCTCGTCCAAGAAGAAGAGACTACTCAACAAAAATATGTGCACTTCCTCAGTTTTCTTGCCATTCTGTCTGGGGAAACTATAACTTTGCTACATCTAACTGCATACTTTTACTGCAGTTATTTTGTGTGTAAAAACATATTAATGAATGCTAATGAGAGATGAGTAAATCTAATAAATATGATAGGATCAGGTAACTTTGGTTCGAGGTGCTGCTTCCATGCCCTGTTGAATAGAAACCAGATTTAATTTTTGTATGACTGTATGATGGATTGCATGTTTTCAGGCTTGGCAGTCATTTCGTACTAAAAAACATCAAACATTAACAGAGCATGTTATTATCATTTAAGTTGTGTAACCTCAATTGTTTTGATTGTTCTTATGGGTTTGAACATCTATCTGTGATTCTGTATAACTTTCTTCCTCTGATCCCTCTCAGTCCAGAGAATCTTGCAGATCAGTTACTGCTGATGGGAGTCCCATCCTAACAGGTAGTGAGGTGTCTCTGCAATAATTTGTCCTGTCTCTTTAATGAATTCACTAGGCATTCTGGACATTGGACTCGTAGCTAAGAGTAAAGCCTGAGCAGTCTGTTGGCTCCTAAAAGTCATTAAACCGTCACTGGTGCCACATAGTGCAGCTTGGTCACAGTGATTTGTAGAAGGTATCTCTGTGTTGGAGAATTGACTGAGAAAAGTCTGATTATATCGCAGAGCTTCCTGGAAGGAAATGCTGAAGATATTGAGTTTCTTATAAATTCTGTCAGAAATTTAAGGAACGGAAAACCTCTTTGGCAAATTAGAACTTTTTTGTTTTATAACTTACAATGTGGATGTAGTTTTGTACACACCAGGATCAAATGTCAGTCAAAAGAAAGAATGATGGTCACAAAAGAACAACCACTGTAAGTAGAAGGCAAAACAAACTGGAATTGGGAAACTAATAGTGTTACCACCTTAAATGCAGAAAAGGCAGACCAAGCACAATATACTGCTGTTATAAACTTTATCATACATCTTTGAACAAGAGATTGTTGTGGGACTATGACAGTCATGGAAGAAGGTTGATTGTGTGTCTGATGAAAGAGTTACTGAGGCCAGACCTTCAAACAGTTATAACAGGCTATAACTCCCAGTCTTGCTCTCATGTCAGTAAGTTAAGGTTTTCAGCTTTCAACAAACTCCACATCTTTACAGTTCTGATGATGGAACAGGAAAAGGCCATCACTGACTTGCGTCCTATTAACTGGTTTACATGTATACTGCATTTTTAATGGTTGCTATGGAGATTCAGTGACCTAAAGATGCCAAATTATCAAAGTTGCTCTAATTGTTACTTTGGAGATATTTTTACTTTTCTTCTCGTCCTGTGTGGTACCGATGAGCAGCTCTGCTCTGCCTTGTCTCACTTACAGTTGCTTTAACTTTTAATAAATATTTGCTCTCACTGTTCAAAGGGACACATTTAGTCAAAAAGCTGTTTCCTGGTGAGAATTTCCTTATACATGAAAGTCACACAAATCAGCATGTACTTGAATGGAATATTTCTCATCTTTGAGATTGGACCTTTTTGCAATGTTATATTTATACCTCAGGGAGAAAATAAGTCATGGATTAGTTATTAAAACTTCCTCTATACTAATAATAAGTATTTCATGAGAACAGTTAGAGGTGCCAATAATTATTGTATGGTTGATTTAGAAAAAAATAAGATAAAATAATAATAATAATAATAATAATAATAATAATAATAATAATAATAATAATAATAATAATAATAATAACTATTATTATTATTATTGTTATTATTATGCAGGATGTGGGCATATTTTGCCGCATTGAAAGACTGATTTACTTTATTTTATTGTTTTACATATTTTTCCAATAATTGTGAATTAAACAGCTGTATAAGCTGCTGTGTCTACATAATGAATGTCTGCTCCTTTTTATTAAAAGGTCTATAGTCTGCTGTTGGGGATCCTGCACACATTTTTAAAAATATTTTGTCACTTGTCACTAGCAGAGAATCTCTGTTCTCTGCTGGGATAACAACGATTAATTGATTATTCATAAAACAATTAGCTTATTTGTTATCCATCTTTTGAACAAACTATTTGCTGCATTTCTGCAAATAAAACAATCAAGTCCATCAAGTTCTGACAAGAAATTCCTCAAAACTGAAAGATCAGTTCTTTATGCCAACTGTTCTAATGGAACAATAAAAAAATGTTTTTATTGCAGAACTTTAAATTGTTAAAGAAAAAAAAACCTAAAACAATGGAAAGATTCACTGCTTTAAATGATTAACTTGAAGACAAAAACTGTATCAGAATGATTATTTTTATTTGGATTCAGGACAAGATAATGTGTTACTTAATTTCAATGAAAACAAACCCTTGTGTTTTGGTGGCTGTAGTTACATTATATAATTTTATTTTAATAAATGGAAAGGGTCCTGGTCTTCCCTCCAGCATACAGGGCTGCTTACCAAGTCTTCTCTCCCTACAGGTGTGTTGGAACTCATCTACAGTTTTACTCCAGCTGGGCCAAACTGCCCTCTATACCAGTCCAGGTCTAATTCAGTCTACTTCATTTCATTAGGTTTATTTACTCCTGCACAGCACCATCTCAGTTGTACTCAGTTGTGAGATTTAGCAGTGTGGTTTTATGTAATGTTAAGCTTGTTGACATTATCTTAAATGACACAAACCACAACATTTTAATATTTCAGATTACAGAATATATTGCTTATACTTCAAACTCTTATTAGCTTGTAGTTAATGAACTTGTTCTCTTGTCTGCTTTCAATCAAACTCTTTCCACAGAAGGAAAAACACAAGCCTTTCTGTGACTTGAACCTGAGAGGCAGTCACCAGGTCAGGTTGATCAGAGCTTTGGTTGCATGTGGTGAGGAGGTTCATTCTCAACTTGTTGCTGTCATTTTGTGAATGATTAACACACACAAAAAGGAACATTTTTCAACAATAATAATAGAAGTAATTGATATTTAATTAATGGATAATAGATTTTTTTTTACCAGAAAGAAAGAAAATAACTTACTCTTTTGTCCTACAGCCTCATGCATGAAATGATGGCAGGCTGCATCTCTGCTTAAGGCAGTGTCTAAGGCAGGTGCTATTTGCAGGAAGGTGCAAGACTATATATCACTACTGAAGCTCCTGGGTCATCATCTGCTTTGTCTTTCATACTCAAGTGGAATCTTCCTCTATATTGCTCCAACAGCTTTGAGTGGTACCATCATAGATACCTTCCTCAAACAGAATGGTGGTGACACTGTTCTCTGGTAGTTTGACCAGGTCTCTTCTAGTGAGTGTTTGCACATTATTTGCGCCTTCACTCATGTTTTTGTCCAGGAGATAAGCACAGAATGCAGGTTGCAGTAAACCACTGCATCACATCGACTCTGCTGTTCCAGTGTGTTATCACGTTTGCTTTTAGCTTGTGTTCTGGAAATTTGAGTAGCTTCCGCTTCTCTTTAAAGACAAAGTTTGTCACCATGCTCTGGTGAAAAAAGGAAACAACGTATCTCACTTTCTCCAGAAGACAAGCAACACCAGGATATTACAGGCCTTTATGTGTGATCAAAATTATAATATGTCTAAAGTATTTAATGTGTATTAGCAGACTTGCCTCTGGATCAGACGGGCATGTGGCCGTTCTTTCAGTTACAAATGCAAGTGTTTTGTCTATCATATGCCACTCCGTCTTTGCCTCCTTTAAAACTGCACCAAGATTCACTCCTGTGTGTGTGGGGGCCTGTGCAGGGGTGTGTGTGTCTGTGTTATTCAAAAGCTGCATATGAAGAATGTGAATATTGATTTGCAAGTTGTCAGTATGACATGTTAAAGTTCTGTTGTACATGATGGCTGTCCATCGGTAACGATGGACACTAGTGACTCACATTTCATTTCCATTTAAGCCTGACTGCACAGTGTCAGTATATAAGTTTCACTGAATTGTTTCTTCATCAGTATTGAATATTTCAGCTCTAACATATGCAGTAGTCCATTGTAAACCAGTGTTTTCAACAACAATGTAAGGTATCATATGACATATGAAAATGCACTGTGACACTCATTCCTCTGAGCTGTTGCTCACAGCTTTTGTGTAAAGAAAGAAGTCAAATGCATCTGAAACACCAAAGCTGGCAGAGCTAATATGACCTTCAATGCTGAACTTCTTCAGGTGAATAACTAGGTTTGTTATCTTGTGTAAATTAACTCACTCTGGTACCTTTTGCATATGGCATGAGTTTTGTCTGTTGAGTTCTGTTTCCATTGGAATTCAAAATATTTCCACTCTGTCCATGTGGTCAGCCTGGCCTGCAGAACTCCCCATCCTCCTTGTTTCTGTTAATGTTGTTAACATTCACAACATCAGCGCTTCTCTCAGAGTCCGTCCATAATCCATGGAGATTCTGGCGGTCCCAACACCGCTCCGGATGGAGCGAGTCCGGAAGTTACTCAGCGTATCAACATGACATCAATGTCCAACCTCCAGGAAAACCGCTTGGCAATTATAGCTTGTCTGGCGGTTAAGAGAACTACACCTGTTGAGTCCTTGCACGCCGCCATGGAAAAACCTTAAATGGATAATTAATGGTAAAGTAAAGAAATAAAATGAATAAATAAATAATTAAGTAATAAACTAGAATTAAGCTGTTACATTTTCAGCAAATTTCCAGCAAATCTCCTGTCAACATATGCAACTTTTGTGATTGCCAAGAGAGCTGAAAGTCACTGTGTCCATGTTTGCTGCCATGGTAACTCTATAGTATGGCAATCATAAGCAGATCATTCTGATCATTACCTGGGAATTGTGTACTATGAATCATTCACGATGTCTAACCCTGGTGTCTTATGAGTGACTGTGGGAATTTAATTTTTTCCTCTGTCCCACTAATATTTAGCTTGTAAAAGAGCAAAGCACGTTAAGCTCAGAATAACAGGCGCAGCAGCTGAGCTGAAGGTCTGGTTCCCTCCCAAAAAATGCAGCTGTTCAAATAACTGTGAAATTCTGTGGAAGATTAAGTTAAACTCTGCAGCATTCCAACAGACTGAATGAGCCAGGCTCAAATACAGGAGAGTTATTCTCATATTGTGAAGCACTCAGGAGAGCAGATATGAAGAGGCTTTATATTGAAAAGTTTTGTTGTGACTTTTACACTAAATCCCTGCATGAACATGAAAAATTGTCCAGTGCTGAACCTGGGCTGGTACTATGAGTGTCTCTTTACTTGTTCTGTAAAAGAATTGATTAGGTTTTCTAATACAGTAAAACAACTACTTCATCTTTCAAATATGGGACAATTATGAAATGGCCTCTGATTATGTATCCCAGCATTTTACCTGCCTGGCTGTTTACATGGCTAATATCAAAGAGTAAAAGTAAAAAAATAATTCAGTCATGTTTGGATTTGGAATTTGGTTTCCTTTCAAATCATTGAGATCACATTAGTCATTATTTAGCATTTTACTGTTGTAGGTTGAGAATGTGGTTAGAGATGGAAATATCCATCCATTCATCCATCCATCCATCCTTCCATCCATCCATCCATCCATCCATCCATCATCTATACCTGCTTGTCCTCACAGAGTCATGGGGGGACTGATGGCTATCTACAGTGAAGCTTCACTGGATTCACTCAAGTCAGAGTTGTGTGGAGGGACTGGTCTAACTGGGAGGAGTGTGCACAGGCTGAATTTGGTGACGTGGGCGGACTTGCTTGTTCATTACCACCCATAGGCTGAATGCATTGTAATGACACCAGTTATAAGCACTGTCCTGCAAATTCTTAACTTGGTCAGCAGAGCAGAGCGGCACTGTGACACTCATTCCTCTGAGCTGTTGCTCACAGCTTTTGTGTAAAGAAAGAAGTTTACTTTGGAACCAGCTGATAACTGCTTGAAATTCTAGTTTTTATTATTAATATTATTATAGAATAGTATGTGGTTTTAGAATACATTGCCGCTGACATGCGATCTCTTGTGGAATGTTTAGTGTTTGAATATTTGATTAAACAAATTGTTATAGAATAAAGAACGTGAAAAAACGAAAATGTCCCTGTTTGACCACCAATGTTTCCTCTGCTTTTCGTCACCCATCAAACCACTCAGTGACCTCTTCTTCTGAATGTTTCACCTCAAGATAAAAGTCAATGAGTTGGAACAGCAGCAAGGCCGAGATATTGATTTGTTGTGACCTTTTTCCAGACATTACAGTGCAGCAGTTTTTTCTGTATGATGTTTCTAATGTTCAGCCCATCGAGTCGCCTGTTGTCCTTCTTTCCTCTAATACATTTTGAAGGGATGTTGAAGTTAGATTGGTGCGGCTCTCACCAATCTAACTTTTCCACATTTCTACAAACCGGAAGCAAATGAATTTTTGTAATGCTAGCAGGTGCATTTTTGCCCCTGATTAACTAAAAAGGTCCTAACACAGACTGGTGGGTTGAAGTGGACTCAGGAGGAACAGTAAGGGGTTTCCAGCAGAACTAGTCCAGAAAAAAATTCAACCTCTATTTTCCATCTGATCTGAGAAATTATCATCAGAATTAGATACTGATGACATGTTGAGGATGACATACGATAACTGTACCTGTACTGGAAGCACTGAATGTACTTTGACACAGAGCCTAAGGCACTGCTGTCAACCGGCTTACCTCTCCTCAGACTAAAGTTTCAGACAGGGTACTGAGCACTAATCTCAGGCAAAATGTTCTTCATTTACAGCAGAGATTAAGAAAAATCCACGTTAAGGTTTTGTGGTGGTTTTTTATCCTTTCGATTTAGTGGCCCCAAAAACTGGAATGCAGGGGAGAAATTGTTTGGCATCAAGGGAATGAAAATGAAGAGCATATAGAGATATGCTTTGAAGAGTAAGCATGGTGGCATTAGTTTAATCACTATGGAATTTCAAGATTTAAAAGCCATTTATTTGATTTATTTTTCATACAAAGGGAAAGGAATAAATATGGAAATCCTTTCATTTATTTACTTCTAACTTCACTGTACTCGCTTTCTATCAAACTTACTAATATTAGAATGTGAATTATTATTTGACTTAGTGGAGATTATTAAATACTTTTTCAGATTTCTAAGCATTATTGTATCTTACCTGTTTAACAATCCAAACAGTGCTTTCAATATTAAACTGCTAACAAATAAAACAAAACATATGTTTTATATTTAATTAATGAAATTGATTGAAAGATGGCCCTGAGCTATTTTTAATGCAAATTTGATAATAATGGATCTTTTTAGGGATCCATCCATCCATCCATTTTCTGTTCACCCTTTGTCCCTAATGGGGTCGGGAGGGTTGCTGATGAAACTCTTAATTACATATAAAGCTCCTCCTCCAAATCAGATAAGTGAATGGCTTTGCCTTCCATCCTGGAGTTGGACAAGATATTCACTTCTCTTTTTTATCCATCCATCCATCCATTTTCTGTTCACCCTTTGTCCCTAATGGGGTCGGGAGGGTTGCTGGTGCCCATCTCCAGCTACGTTCCAGGCGGGAGGCGGGGTACACCCTGGACAGGTCGCCAGTCTGTCGCAGGGCAACACAAAGACATACAGGACAAACAACCATTCACACACACACACACCCCTAGGGAGAATTTAGATAGACCAATTAACCTAACAGTCATGTTTTTGGACTGTGGGAGGAAGCTCTTTTTTATAATCCCTTTAAATAAATGACTCTTCAACACCACATATGCATTAATAAGGACAGGACAAAACTACCAAATAAAATACAGTACACTGACACTGCTTTGAAAGGACCTCAAAAGATGCCAACCTAGCATGTAGGGGCAAATGTTGCAAAGGAAGTATTGGCAACAGCAACGACCAAAAATCAAGAGGCAGCAAGCTGTGAGGAACATCTGAAGGTTCTTGCAACTTTAACTTGGATTCAGTTTCTCAATGAAGTTTCAGAAAAGAAAAAATGTTAAATGCCATGAAAAAAACACATAATTTTCATCAAATCAAAAATTGATAAAGCATTGGAATGTTAGCATTTCTAGTATTAGGTCATGTTGGGACTCTCAGAGCCTCTGGACTGTTTTATCCGGCTGCTCTGTTTTTCATTTGAAATGTAAAATAACCAACAATGGTTCTGGTGTTTTGTTTCTGTTGATTATTTAAGCTGCATTTGTCTTTCAATTACTGAGCATTGTCTATATCTGAGGATAGACATTTTAAGAAATAGAAATGTGTCTTAGCAAAGTAGTTGTTAATATTTTTGTAATCATGCTAAGCAACTTCTTTTCATTTTGGGTAAGTTTTTATTTCTTTTTTGTTTGACATTTTCAAACTCATCATTTTGGGGGGAGGGTGTCTGAAATCCCTTTTTATCTCCAATTTTTATTCATCACTCTTGATGTGCATCCACTGACTGTCCCCATGTGTAGTTTATTAAAGAATAAACTACCTTTTTAATTTATGATTTGTTTAAGTCTCACCATCAAACATATTTATGAATTCTTTCATATTTTAACAAGAGACTGGGGTGAAAATGGAAGTCATGACTAGAAGAATCTAAAAAGGCTACTAAAAGAAATGCTCCTCTTGATTTTTAAAAATAAGTTTTATTATATTGTCTAAAATATAAGGACCTGATCTTGAAAGACGACAAATAAGAAGAGTTAAAATTGCTTGAGCAAACAAAAAATTTGCAAAGCATGTGCAGTCTGCTTCTGGATTAGTAAATTCAACTTTGGCTGGTACGTCAGTCATTTGCTTATCCTCATCCTGGTATTTTGCACTTCCTGATGATCAGTATGTGCTTGGCATATTCATGAAGGCAGACACACTAAACTTATCGTGCCTGTTATTCTCTTCATTTTGCTGCCAAATCATAGCTATCAGGTTTGCACCTGTTTTGTACGAGGAAGCATTTTAAAGATCAGGCCCACAGTGTCTTGTAGTGCCAAACTAATACGCTCCGTAATTTGAGAACTGAGTTGGAAAACATCTAATAAGGACTAATTGAGACCTGGAAGTGAGCATCCTTTTTAAAAAGCAAGTCAAATCTAAAATAAGCTAGGGATGGTGAAATCAAAACACACATAGAAAAAATATAAGCTTTAATGTGCTAAATTTTTTTTTTTTTTTGTCTTGGTGTCTTTGAACCATTTAGACATATTTTCAACAGTCAAAGACAACAGCAAGTTTTTTTCTTAGTATAGGTTTTAATGAACTCAAGTTAATTATCCCATTTAAACCCACCGGTCACAATAATGACCAAGAAATTAATTTTACTTTCAAGGACTCCAAAAAGCTTACTGATAAAATTTTCAGTTAATGTTCAGCAAATATTGAAAGTTTAGAGTGTTTAGATCAGGGGTTGGGAACCTTTTTGACTCAGAGAGCCATGAAAGCAAAATATTTGGAAATTTATTCCAGTGAGAGCAATATATTTTAAGACTGAATTCAACTAAATGTGAGTATAATAAGCCTCTGAATTTATTCTTTTAAATAATGTTATAATACTCACCATTAATGCGACTTCTGGTGCTGCATGAATTTGCTGATGTCTTTGTAGTCTGGTTGGTACTTGGTAAGGTTAAGCTTCATGCAAGCTGAGGCTTTCATCCGTTAAACGTGATCGTAGGTTGGGCTTGATGTTGCTAAGATGTGAGAATGACTGCTCACATGCATACGTAGATCCAAACATGGTACTGCTCAGTAGCTCTTGGCACGCTTTCTTTCTGCTGTCTCCCGCCGGGTATTTTGACGCAAAGGTAGCATGGCGTGTGTCGAAGTGCCGCTTTACATTCGACCGTTTCATCGACGCAATTTTGTCATTGCAAATTAGACACACCGCAGAACCTGCTCTCTCCACAAAGGCAAATTCTTCGGTCCATTCGTCCTGAAATGTACGATACTCCTCGTCTTTTTTAACTTCTTCGTTGAAGGGTTAGCTTTGAGCTAATGCCCGAGCAGACTGATTCAAAAGGGGGCATTTACCTGTTTACCCAGCAACAGCCAACGTAGGCTATTATTATCCAATTAAAATAATGGACTGCTCCTGCAGCCAATAGCAAGCCTGAACAGGACATTAGCGGTTGAAAATCGATGGATGGATAAAAACTTGTTTTAATCCATCCAAATTAAATATTTTATGTTTTATCTGCGAGCCAGATGCAATCATCAAAAGAGCCACACCTGGCTCTCGAGCCATACGTTCCCGACCCCTGGTTTAGATAATACTGATGCAGTATCACATGTTTAGAGTAAATTATCACATGACCAGAGCTGTTTATATCTTGGTTGCACCTTGGCGAGAGGAAGACTGCAACAAACCTCCCAAAGAAGAGGTTAGTAATATATGTTTAAATCAACATGAGACAAAGATTTTTGGTGCACGTCATCTTTAAAGTGTCTAGTTATGATATTCACTTTTGCATTATCAAAAATTGGTTTGGTGTGTGAGCAGGATGTATAAACATGTTGACGGTCACAATAGTGACAGGAGGGACAATACATTAGACTTAGGTACGCTTATTTAAATACGTACCATATTCTTCCAATTCCAAACTTCTTCTTTTTTAAGATTAATTTTGAGTGTGGCTCTTGATCTGTTGGACTTAGTGATGGCCAGACAAAGTATACAACAATGTAGTTATAAGAAAGATGGAATCCTTACTGATTTTGGTAGTGGTGGCTTAGACAGGGATAATCCATGCCTGATTTTGAATGCTTAGGATCAGTTCATGGGAAAAGAGATGATTTCCCCCTTCACCAATCATGTGGCACTCTGTTACCACCTGATGAAGGGACAACTGTCTCTTTGATGTACCCTTTAAAACAAAAGAGGATCCAAATGAGGTTCTGACACAAGACGAGAAACTGCTGGTCCACTAGAAAGACAACAATACTTTCACAGTAGAAACAAAGATGAGAAAGAACTACACAGAGACTGATGTCAAATAGATCAAATAGATCATGAGAGGTGTAGACCTTCATGACCAAAACCCCTCAAGGTACAGAATCATGATCAGGTCCAAGAAGTGGTGGTGGCCCATCTCAAAAGTGCACCTGTAAGTAGGATGACTGTTGCTTAGGAGGTTGGAGTTTATCTTGTAACTTATGGGTTGCCTACTGGAACTCCTACTTTGTCTGTGTCAGTCGTTGTGACCTTGATCAAGAGAACAATTCACCTGCTATGCCTGCTAGTGGTAGTTAAAGGACTCGGTGGTGCCAGTGTATGACTACCTTACTTCTGTCAAACTGTGCCAGGGAAGCTGTAGCTACAATACAGCAGCTAACTGCTATCAGTGTGTGAATGTGTGTGAATGGGTGAATGACTAAATGTGGTGAAAAGCACTTTCAGGTCATTTGGACTTGATAAAGAACTATACAAGTACAGGTCATTTACCATTAAGATAGTATTTCATAAATGTGTCAAAGGAGGGACGACTGGTTTGCTGACCTTCTCAAGGGTTGTGGCTTATTATCTTATGCAAAGGTTTGGCACAAAGTCAGTAGGTCATGGAAATAGATCTCAAATGGACACTTCTCTTTAAGATGTGACCAAGACACTTACTGGTCAGTCAATGCAAGAATTGTTTCCAGAGATGTTGCTTTTGCACCGCACATGCCTGAGAGAACTTCATAGCTTAATTGCACATTGAGTGCTTCAATAAAGTTCATGGAAAGTAAATTGGGGATGAAATAACCTAAAATTGAAGAACAGCAAAGTCACCAAATGGTGAGAAGGAGCCTTCTAACTAGCTTTTGATTCCAGGCCTTGGGGTCCTGTATACTGTAACTTTCAGGTGTGTCCCTGGTCCAACACACCTGAATCAAATGGATCATCTCCTCAGTATGCAGTCCAGTTCTTCAGAGTCCTGCTAATCACCTGATTCAGGTGTATTGAAGCAGAGACAGATGGAAAAGATGCTTGACACTTGACCCTCAATCCCTGGAGTTGAAGACACCTGGACTAAGTTTATTACTGTATGACAGTGTGACTAACAGATGTTCATGATTTTCAGTAATATAAATTAAGGCTTCTACTATAGATGTTGTCTTTATGATATGTTAACGTGATAACATAACACTACAACAGACTGAAGTTCAATATTATTATGCATAAACACTCAAGCACTCAAATTTACCTTGGTTTAGAATATACAGATAGTCAAATTTGTACTTTACAAAGCAAATGTTGCACTAAAACAATTCTGTAACAAATATACTCAAATAAAGAAACAATGTTCACCTTTTATGATCTTTTCTATTTGGAAAAAGCACTTTTAGCTCATCTTAGTAAGAACACCATATTATCCCACTGGTCACAATTGTGACCGATCATAAAACACACTTTTTCATATATGTTTCCACAATTTTTTAAATTATTTCCCCTTGATTAGTTCAAAGGGCTATCAATGACATCTGATTTTAATATTTTCATGTCTGGAAAAAATGTGGGTTTAAATGGGTTATGATGTCAGAAAGCTGCTGACACGTTCGCTATTGAAATAATTCTTTTTCTTAGATTATCCCAAATGGATGATCTGGGATCAGTTTAGCATGTGGTGGTGAGATAGTGAGGGAAACACACACACACACACACATGCACACCCGCGCACACCCCCACAAACACCAGCACACACACTCATGCACCCCCACGTGCCTACGCACACACCCACTCACCCCCACATCCAGATGAATTAATAAAGATGTTGGGTTCACAATGATAGAAAAACAGAGTTTTAGAATCAGGCCTTGCTGCAGTGACTGTGGCTTGTTTCACAGACATGTTAATGGTGATGCGTTGTTTTCTAATAGATTATCTCAACTGCCTGAGAGATCATTTTCAGCATTACAACAATCAAAACAGTAATTACATGAAATAAAACACTCTTGGCAGATGGCAGCAGAGTTAATTCTGAGTGTATTTTTAGCACCACAGTAATGTTGGAGTGCACATTAAGCTAATTTTCATAATTTTTAAAGACTTCAACACCTTGGGGATCTGCTCCAACTGATTACTGATAACGTGCAACACGCAACAGAAGCTCCAAATGGGCCCAACTCCATTTTTGTCATACAAAGTGTTTTAAAGTAATAATTTATAAAGCATGCTTCAGTGTAAGTAGGAATAGACGAAGGTGGCTTGGTTAAAAGCATTTGACTAGATGGTGGGAACAGAGATGGCAGGCTGTGCTTGGGGAGTTATTGCTCCACTTACTTTACAAACTGAAAATCTCATTAAGTGTGACACTGAAGATTAGTTGAGAGGGACCAAAGTGGAAAGAGAATGAACCCACCAAGGGGCTTTGAGGAGGCTTTAGCTTTGTTTGCCATCATTAATTCAGCATTGAAACAGCTCAGAGGGAAGCTCCCAGTCACTGATCAGAAGAGCTGTGGATATGACAGGCGAACAGGTGCCCTGTTTCCTCTCCAAACACTTCTCCCTTTTAGCTCCAATCTTCAAGTCTTAATTGAGGTGGGTTGTGTGTTTGGACCATCTGTGTGCTGACAAAATAAAGCCAGCTTTGATTTATTACACCTCGGGATGAATTATGTTCTGAATTTCATTTACGAAACTTCCAATTCTGATTGTAAACTAAGATAAGTGTGGTAACAATAGTAACACTGACATCTAAGAATACAATATGACATAAATTGATGCTTTTATTTAACAAAGGGAGTTAAAGAAACAATGTTTTGGGTGTACATTTTATAATCACATTTTATCATTATTGAAGGTTCACACATTAAAGCAGAGTGTGAAGCTCATAGAAAATCTGAGATGTAAATGTGAAAAATAAAATTACCATGTGCATGTTATTGTGCATATGAATACACACAAAAGGTTTATTAAGAAACTGAGCATTCTTTATTTTCTAGCTTGGTGGAAAGCTGCTCAGTGCAGAGACATTTGACTTTTGTTTTGGATTATGTTTACTGTGCTTGGTTTGTTTTGTTGTTTCACTAAACGTCTCCCTTTGGCTTGTAAAACTATCTTCTGTCTCTTTTGTTTTCCCCACAGATTAGAACACAGGACAAAAATAGATCCCTTCTATTTGTTCATAGCGGGTTGTAGTTCTGCTTTTCTAGATTTGTGTTACAACCATGGGACATCATATATCATAGTTTAGTAGTAATGGTCTGATACTAGCCAGGTTCTAAAACTAAGTGTGCTGAAACACAAAACAAAATTAATGTCAAATTTTATTTTTAAAAAAAAAACAACAAAAACTGTAGTTAAGTGGACTAGCGCACTTTGCTGCAAATCAAATGCTGTGGATGAACTGATGAAAAGATGGAGTTGTCTCTTCTGAAGGAGTCTTAGCAATTCATCTGTAACCACAAAGCCAAGAGGAAAAGACTTCAGCAATGAAATGATGGAAGCAATCGTTTCCTAACAAAATAGGAAGATTACTGCAGTTGTCTTACATTTCTGCCACATTCTTTTTAATATTGAGAGTCTGGAATTATTTGCATTGTTGTACACTTAAGTTTAAACTTAAATTATTCCAACAACTGACCAGAAATATGTTCAACCCTTAAAAACAGCAAAAATAAAAGAGGCCGTACCTTTTTTGATAATTATGTTTCTGTATTGTCATTTTTACTTTTGTTTTTGGAATTCAAGCTAGATGAGGAATTTGTATGCTGGATTCATTGTTGTCTTCATAATTCTCTTGACTTAATTAAAGTTACACAAAAAGTCAAAATTAAATAAACTCAAAAATTATATGAATCACTTTATAATTGAGTCAGTGCACTTACATGTGGCTCCACAGTTGTAATCAGTCACTCATAAGACCAGTGCTAATCAGATATTCATGAGCATGCAGAGGCGCATGTCTAATTACATTCAACCTTTTGTAAAAGGACGTCAATCAGACTTGACTAGCTTGATTTTCCTGTTAGAAGTTTGAACATGAAATAAAATCTTAAACACCGATTTTGATAAATTTTTCTTTCTATGTAATTTCAAATGTTGTTATGCCATAAACATAGAATAAAAAACACAACAATTATCTATCAGTCTTACTTAATGATTTCAGATCATTTTCATGAAGCATAGCAGGTGGGAAATCAACTCAGGATGTAATAATTAAAATGGTAACAACCTACCATTTGTGTCAGCACATCGTCTTCCTCTCCCACCGTCTCACCTGCACAGTTACATTACCCCAGTTATGTCTGACTGCCATGGGGGTCAATGTCCATAATATTAACTCCATAAATATATTCAAATCACTCTCAAAAACCTATCATTTTATGTTTTTAAGTTCTTTCATTTTACTATTTTAAATTGACTGTGTGCGTATGTATTTAGTCAGTATTGTTGCTACATGCATGCTCGGTCGGAGGGATTGCTGCAAAGTAAACAGCAATGCAAGCACTGCGTACTGGTCCAGGAGGAAAGAATGCTGCAAATCCATGACTCCATGCAATCTGCTGAGTTTGGTTAGAGAGATTTTTTTAAAAATCTTTTTGAATAATTAACTGAGAAACCTGCACCGTTTGAAAACGGTGCAGGTTTCTCCGTTTCTCTGTATGGATGATTGTATTGAAATGATTTTTTATAAAGTGCCCTGAGACAACAGTTGTTGTGAAGTGGCACTGTATAAATAAACAGAATAAATAAATTAATTGAATTGAATTGCTCTCTGTGTTGCCTTCCAAAAGAATAGAAACTTTCCCAGGTATCTCCCTACCTCTGGCCCAATGACTGCTGGAAAAAAGCATTAGCAGCCCCCCACCTGCATGGTGACTACAAACTATGGCTGGATGGAAACTAAAGGGAATTTTGCATTTGGAAAAAAAAAACTTATGTAGGTTATATAAGTTAGGTTAGGTTGTATAAGTAAAATAAGTTACTTATGTAACTTATATAACTAGATGTAAGAAACATAATTAAACTAGAGTAACAAAGAACAACTACAGACAAGAAGTAAACTAGAACCACTAAGAAGGACTGAACTAAAATAAAACAGAAACAAGGCTGATTGAAGACAGAAAGAAACTAAGGAACAAAATAATAAACAAAAATCAAAACAACTCAGGATCCCATCAAATCTCAAAATACCTAAAATGTCAGATATTTGACACACTTTTATATAGTAACTGATTTTTTTGGGGGGGGGATTTGGGTCAGTTCTTTTCTGTATATTTATTTAAGATGCATTTATAACTTCTGTTTTGAATCTGTGTGTTTTTAATAAAGGGGTGATGTAATGGGTAGAAAGTTCAGAGTCTTATTTCTATCCACACTGAACAGGAAATCCTTTTCTAATGATGTGTCTAAGAAACTCCTCACAGAACTCAGCCATTTGGCAGCCTCCAGCAGCAGTGTGTCGCTAAGCACCAATAGTTAACTTATACTGCCTAGTGTGGGTGTTAATAGCTGTTAGCGACTGAACGTAATGGCTTATTCTCTCAGAGGAGCACTTTATGAGATGTGTACACTGGGAATGAAGAAAACCTCTGGATGGTTTGGTAATGTAGAACGTGCTGTTCAGTGTAGCAGAGCAGAAAACCCATCAAAGCTTCTAATATGTGTGAACACAAGTGTTTTACACAAGTAAAATTACTCTTCTATTTTACAACTTGCATTTCATCAGTTTCTTTCTACATGTTTAGATTTATTTCCTGATCCAGTACATGTTCTGTGTGTCTTTGTTTTAGAAAGACCTTTGTAGCACTTTAATTATAAATAAAAATCATATTCATCAAGATTAATAATGTCATCATTTCTCAGCATCTAAATGTTTGCCAGAAAAATTCACCCTTCAACACTTTTTCTTGACATCACTGGCATATTTTACCTGAACATTGTCCTTATAGAACAGTTGGACAGAGAAGGTGACACAGAAAAGCAGGCATGTAGAGTTGGAGTCTCAGCGTGTTTCTCTGACGTGTGTCTGGTAGATAATCTTAGAAGGGAACCAGAGATTCGATGATGGCCTGCAGGGCTTCCAAGATTTGGAGATCATCACCAAAAACAAATACTGAAAATACCAATGGAAACCAATTATAAAAAGTTTTATTGCTGTAGCTTCTAAAGGAGAGTATTTATTTTCAAATAAATAACGGGCTGCACAGTGGCGCAGTTGGTAGAACTGTTGCCTTGCATCAAGAAGGTCCTGGGTTCGATTCCCGGCTGGGGTCTTTCTGCATGGAGTTTGCATGTCTCCCTGTGCATGTGTGGGTTCTCTCCAGGTTCCTCCCACAGTCCAAAAACATGACTGTCAGGTTAATTGGTCTCTTTCAATTCTCCCTAGGTGTGCGTGTGCATGGTTGTTTGTCCTGTATGTCTCTGTGTTGCCCTGCGACAGACTGGCGACCTGTCCAGGGTGTACCCCGCCTCTAACCTGGAACGTAGCTGGAGATAGGCACCAGCAACCCTCCCGACCCCATTAGGGACAAAGGGTGAACAGAAAATGGATAGATAAATAAATAACTTTTTAAAAGTTATAATATAAATAAGCAGGACATCATTTTTTAAATTCTATTTCTTTTATATTGTGTTACAGTTTTTCTATAGATTCGTAACCAGACACAAACATGGTGGTTGAATGAAAGTCATAAATCTGTGAGCTGTGTAAAAATTTCTAGGCTTTACTGTGATTGGAGGGCAGCAGCTCCAAGAGAGAAACTGTTAATGCAATACACAGGGTAACTTCTTCTGGTTGAAATATGGAGAGAATGGAGCCCAGATAAAATATTCATGCCAGTCAGCTTTATCCAGATGTTTTTTCCCCTTCATTTTAAGAGAGGTTCAATCAAAGATATAAATTTTGTCTTGGGACTTCACATGGCAGCATATGTCAGAGTTATGGTAGTTGCTTTTACTGTGCAGGAGAGTTCAGCGAAGGATCAAGCCTACTTGAAATCATACTCAAGTACTAAAATATCTGGGATGCCTCAGCCCATATCTGGGAAGGTCACCCTGTAAAGGTCAAATGTTTTTCACCTGGAACTGTCCAGCTGGGTTCCTCACTAAGAATCAGAACAAAATTGTTAGAAGTAGAAAAAGTATTTTTGTTTGATGAGTTGGTATTGATATGAATAACCAAATCTAAAAACAAGTTCATCAGCCTTTTCTTTTGATGGTGATTGTGTCTGCCCACTAGACAGCTTACAGGAGTTTCCTCTTGTCATGACATCAGGTTGTCATCACCACACCAGAAAACTGTTTTAGGAAACTTTGCATCAATCTTTGTTGTTAAGGTTTTCAGGGAGAGATGGTTCCAAGACAATAGAAACAATTTTAATGCTGTAAGGAGAAGAACCTTAAAATGCATTGAGTTCTAAACTAGCAGAATAAGATCATCCATTTTAAAGGGAATTCTGACAGGAATCACATTATCTGCATCAGAAGTTTATTAATCACAGCACTGCAGTTTTCAAAGATCTCAGTAACATCATCTGCAGGATAAAAATCATTTTAGCTCCATCTAGTGTTAGATCCCAGGAGCAAGACCAGACACAGGAAGATAGTAAAATTTTTTATTTTATATGAAGAGTTTTTCATTCCTCCTCAAAATTATTGTTTCATCTGATCTGAACAAAATTATCTTATAAAGCAAAGCCAAAGTAAATTTGAAAAGGGGGAAACTAACGTCCATATAAATAATTCCTTAGCTGTTTTTTTAACTGCTACATAAACGTGTGCTGTCTAACCAATGAGGAAATACAATCTGAAAAACTGTATTAGATTTTTCTTGTATGTGATTGTTGACAAGCAATACATTTGAATCATCTAAACAAAACTTTGGGGCCATTTACAAACCTAATGTAGAGACTCTGAGCCCAAGTCTCTTTCAAAAACCTCTCTGCAGCCATCTTTCCCTCTTGAGTTGCCTGTATATGGCTGTTAATTGAGATGACAGAATAATGCTGATAAACACCATCATTCACTGACGAAACAGAAAAAACTTTGTGGCCAACAATCAGTATTGTAATAATGCAGCATCATATAATTTTTAAATGAGTTATCTTGGAATAATTTACTCACTATGGATGTTACATTTCACCAACCTTATTTTCACTGGTTGTGGAGCCTGTTGCTATGGTAATTAGGCAGCAAACAGGCTTGTTTTCCATACAACTTGGGCGATTAATAATTAGGAAATCCTTACATGCTGATTATGTGAGGTAAAAAAAACAATCTGTCAGCACAAGAATGAGATTGCTGCACCAAACAGGCCCTCACATTCTAGATTATTGTACTAAAGACTTAAAATAAATGGACACTTTGTTTACTCTAAGATTGACCCACATAAAAAAATATTGAAATGCAATTGTTTAACCACAATTATGTGTCATAAGCATGTCAAGCATGTACCCCAAAGACTTTACAGGGAGTTCAAAACTATTTTAATTGACTTTGGTAGAGAGAGGATGACTGCTGTGCCAAGGGGGGAAATGCAATACTTTTAACAAATATGTGGATATGAGAGATAGCATTCTGTGTTGATATTTTCTAGACCTCACAGTTTAACAAGAGGGCAGGAATAGGAATTTTAAGAAGTTCCTGGTTTTACAAACTATGTGGGTTTGTAAAACACTTGAGGGAACCACAGGGCACTTAAACATGTGTAGCTCCATCTCAGAGCTGCAGTTTCCAAGTCAACCTCCCACATTACAGAGAAACCCTTCACACACACGCACACCACACGCACACCCCCGCCCTCACACACCCATTCACACACACCGTCCCACTCAGCTCCTTCAAACTAGCAGCAATTAACAAAAACTGTGCGTCTACTGATGCATAGATCTTTTAGATCAGATATCAGGAATAGTTTTGGATAGTGTTAAGGTTTTTATAGTGGGGGACTTTACCCCGCTATCTTCACATCTAAGGTGAAAAAATCCCCAATATATTTATTTACATCTTACATATTAACATTGAAAGTCAACATGTGAGATGAATGGAACAAACTAGACTAAAACCCCACAGAGTTAGAGTTGCTTTTGAGCCATTATAACTGAAACACTGACCAACAGTGTGATGGGTCATGATGGCACTTGGCACAATGTAATGTTTACAGCTTTTCTCAATTGTTGACTGTGAGGTGTCATCTGTGACTTTGGATTTTTACGATGTAAAGCACTTTGAATTCCCTTATTTCTGACATTTGCTATACAAATAAACTTTGATTGATTAATTAATTAATTAATTCATTGATTAAATAAAGCCTTTGAAAGACATTCATCATAAATACAATGTATTTTAGTAAAAACAAAATAATTGGCATCCTGTCTTTGGTATGTGAGGTGGCACTGGGAATATTTGTATAGTCTGATGTCTGGACTGTGTTGATTCAGAGTAGGACAACACATTTTTAAAATTGTTGATTAAAATGATTTAAAAATAAAGTATATGCACTTTGAATCATTGCATATGGACAAAAGACAAAAGTAATTTCTGTTTTCATCATTTCTCATTTGATGAGCAATGATGATTTTTATTGCAAATACTCAAAATGATAATCATTCTTGTTTTCTTTCACAGAAATATAATATTAAATCAAACTGTGATAATAACTGGAGTGATTCCTTGTTAAATCATATGAGAGGGTTATAGAAGGCAGAATTTTGATTGTATTCTCCATCGAGCCAAGATGAATGGGATGAATATGACCATCGTTGGGTTAAAGTGCCTTGTGAAAGATATTCAAGCCCTAACCTACAAACGTGTGGCTCCAGATTAGGCAGGGATCCAGCTGCTACCAGAAGGATGTGTTTGAAATTCACCAGATAGTTCAGAGGCGTTCTTAGTTTGATGAGGTTCATCACCTAGTCCAGGAGCTGTGTGCTGACCAGGGTCACCTCAGCGCTATTTTTGTCTCACTCAAGCCCATTTACATGACCTGCTGACCCCCAGTGGTGCCTGCATCTCCTGCCAGGACACCAACTACGGGCCTCAATGCCACAAACAAAGTCTGTCTGACTGGTCAATGCTGCAAAAGTTTAGATTTTACAACTCTAGCAGCTTTAGGCTGCTGTACACCAAATGTTCGAAATCTGAAAATGTGACACCAGATGCATTAAAAACTTCAAAGAATTGCAGCAGTAGACATGCAGTAAAACTTTGATGACCCTAGAGGCATGTCCACCTGTCCTTCCAACATCCACATTAAATACTTCATTTTTACCCATTTTCCTGTCACAGTTGTTAAAACATATACTGTATGTCCCCCTAAAGACTGTGTTGCGTTATTCTTATTTTTAGTTTATTATTTATGTTCAATTGTCGTGACAGGATAAAAAACTGTAATTCAGTTGCACTGCTTGCTTGTTTCAGTTTCTTTATTCTTTCCTTTTATGTATTGATTGGTAATACATTCTAGAGACTTTGCTGAAGGACATCACAACTTTACAGATCATATTCCTAGAAGGACCAGTTATAAATCCATTTAAATGAAATTCTTCACCATGCAGGAGTGTTGAGTATAAGAAGGCATTTTGTCTGTTTGAAAAGAAAATAGCTGAGGCTGTTTCTGCCTCACACTGTCAGAGCATTGCTGAGCCTGAAAGATGAGCTGTTTCAGTGTTATGTGTTCTGTGGTTTAATAAAATAGGCTTCACCAAAGTTGTAAATGAAAGAGTTAATATAAACCATGAAATTAATTGTATCACGTTATTCTTCATCAAAAATGTGAACTTTTCTCTTCTAGATACAAATAATCCTAATAAAGAGGGTTTTCAACAATTTCTAATCAATGTATCCTTTGAAACAAATCAAAAACTGGATTTAAGATTATTAATAATAATAATAATAATAATAATACTTTATGTTAATAATAAAATGCTTAAGCATCAACATCAGCACTTGTCTTACAGAGTAATGAGAATAGCTCCATTTCAGTTTTCCCATTCAGATTAACATCTGGAACATCCTTTAACATGGAATAACAAAGCGGTAAATCACAGATAACACAAATTTACAGGAAATATTTCGTATTTAAATATTTAGTCATTGCATGAAACATTGAATTTTTTTGTTTTTTAAAAATTGTGTAGTCTATATTTAGATGACTAAGTAGTAATAGCCAACGTAATGAATTTCCATCTTCTACAAATACCTTAAGAAATGTAAATAAAGCCTCAGAGGTTTGCCACAGCAAAGTTCTGGAGGACAAACAGTCCTTCTCCCTGCTCTGCCACATTATCCTCCTTCATTCCAATTTAGTATTATATTTGATCTTATTTCAAATTTTAACTTTGTTCTCTCCAACTAACATAGAGAGGTGTGAATGCAATCTTGCATTTTACCAGTGAAGCATTTATTACTTTATATCAGGCTTCTATTAAGTTGTTTCTCTCCTAAAGCAGGTATCACTACCATTAACTTCTTAGTCTAATATTTATAGAACTCCTACATCAATGCTTGTGTTTCTTTTTTGTGTATATCGGCTCTGTCTTCTCAAACTCCAGTCAATCGAGGCAGATGGTCTCTTGCGCTGATCCAGGTTCTGCTGGAGGTGTCTTCCTGTCAATGGAGAGTTTTTCTTTTGCTATGCGCAATGTGCTGCAAGTCACAGCGCAATGTGCTGTGACTTGCAGCACATTACGCTGCAAGCACAATCTGCTGGGATTCCTAATAAAAAATTTTTACCAATTGAATAATAAAGGGAGCAGCACTGTGTTGCTTGATAACTAGGGTCAATTTTAATGCATGCATGATATTATAAAATTATAATTTTTTGCTAAAAAAAAAAAATAAAACAAGGCCATGCCAAAGTGTATTTATTTATGGCCTTTTGAATCAGTGGTATGTAAATAAACTGAACTGAATTGAATCACATTGAAAAAAATGGATTCAACAATCTCACATCCTATCAGTGAATGGGACATTTACTGGGACATGGAAAAGTAATATTACAGTGCTTTACATCATCTGTTACTTTTCTTGAGTATTCAGATTATGAAGCATCAGGTATGAGTGAAAATACTCTATTCACTGTGTGTAACCTCAGTGAACAAAGAACAATGATGTTTTAACCAAAGATCCATGAGACGTAGACATACCTACTGTTAATGTTAAAGTGAGACTCATTGTTTCTGCTGAAGCTTCCATGTTCTGATGTTAGTATAATGTGCTGAGCCTTTTGTGACACTTTGTGGCTCAAAATACAGCAAACACTACATATTGTTTGCTACATTGCTCCTACTTTAAAAATTGGTCTCATAAAAATTTTAAGTTGGAACTCTTTTTATTCTTTTATTTTTGGCTTTTATTTACCAGAATTTGAACATAGCATTTCTTTCCCCAGGAAATAACTGAAACCTCACAAATATAATTCCTAAATGTAATTTTTCTCTCTATGAATGTATTGGGCATTTCATTTCAGATATAGGAGAAACAGAACATATGAAAAATGTACATTCTATATTACTTGAGAAAAAAAAAATATTTGTCCATTATCATCAATGAAGAAATTTCATATATGGCCTCATGTGACCTTGACTTTACCTTTTAGTCAGCCAATGTAGTTTATACATGTGTCTAGGGCACTCATCTAACACTGGCTAACAAATATATTTTACTCTCTTTCCCAGATTACAAGTGTCCAAGCCTCAAGGTCAGACATTGTAAAGACAGGACACCCCAAGTCCATGCCAAAGCATATATGGACAGAAAATGGGAAGGAAATGTCCATCAGCAGGCTCTTGTCACAGACTCTACATGGCAACAAGAACAGTACTGCTTTGGACCTTCACTATAACACCCCAGAGCCCTACTCAGATCAAGACCTATGGGATTGGCTGAGAAACTCCACAGACCTGCAGGACTCGAGGCCTCGAGCTAAACGGCGGCCCATGGTTAAGACAGGAAAGTTCAAGAAGATGTTTGGCTGGGGGGATTTCCATTCCAACATAAAGACAGTGAAACTCAACCTTCTTATTACTGGGAAAATTGTGGATCATGGCAATGGTACCTTCAGTGTGTACTTCCGCCACAACTCAACTGGCCAGGGGAATGTATCGGTCAGCTTGGTCCCTCCAACAAAGATAGTGGAGTTTGATGTGGCAGCACAGCAGTCGGTCATTGATGCAAAGGACTCCAAGTCTTTCAACTGCCGAATAGAATACGAGAAGGTGGAAAAGGGTGCAAAGAATACGCTCTGCAACTTCGATCCATCTAAGACCTGCTACCAGGAGCAAACCCAGAGCCATGTTTCCTGGCTCTGCTCCAAACCTTTCAAGGTTATCTGCATCTTCATTTCCTTCTACAGCACTGACTACAAACTGGTGCAGAAGGTGTGCCCAGACTACAACTACCACAGTGACACTCCCTACTTCCCCTCTGGCTGACATTCTCAAATGCAACACAGGCAATTCAACAGATGATTGGAAGAAAAACTGGGGACTCTTCCCATTCCAGAGAAATCTGTATGTTCACCATAACATCCCGCAACATGTCTGCACCATTCAGTATAATTTTGTTTTTCTTCATTTATTATTAAAATTGTTTAGAAGGAGCATATCATTTGAAAATGTCAAACCTAGATATATAGAACTGTAAGATGCTTAAAATGTACCTGGAAAAACTGTGTGAAAACTGATTGTTTGCTGTTAGAATTTCCCCTTTGAATTATGTTATGTATCTCCTCAGCCTGGGTTATAATGGAGAGGCTTATTGGTCCAGTTGGGGCTGTAACTGTCACTGTTAAACTTCATCCTACTTGTTCACTGTGTTTATTTATTAACCCCAAATCTATCATATTTTCATATTGTTTTTTGTTTAGTTTTTTTTGTTTTTCACTTTTCACAATGGATTAACTCTCTGGCCAGCAGGATCTGAAATTATTGCCTCTGCAGTGCACTTTTAAGCTCCTCTTTGTTCTTACATAACTGGAAAGCAAATTTAATTAAGTCATTCTGAAACAATAAAGGATACTCTACAGTCGATATTACTGAAACTGCAAAACAGTTGATGACAAATTAAATGTGAATTTGGTGGTTTTAGAAATGTAAGATGGTCTTTCCTGCCAACAGGGTGAACCGGGATTAAGCGAACTCCTTCACTCAAGTCCAGTTGAATTGTATACTACTAATGTCAATCCTCAGTTGTCCTCAGTATGCTTTTGAGTGAAGCCAGGATGTTGTGTTTAGTGGATGACTGGCTGACTTACTGAATGTTGTCATTGACTGACTGAATGATCATTCACGAAAGGGATGGATGGTGGGTTGAGCTTCCTCAGTCTGAATTAATATATCAACTGTAATGTACTAAAATCTATATCTTAGAGCCTAATTTGTATGAATGATTTGTACTGTACATAGTTTATCCAAATTCTGCTGCTTCTGTACACGTCCCCACATGAGCTGTGTGTTTACCCCTTCCTGCTCTTGTTCACCCCATTATAATGCTTGTTCTTGGTTCCTCTATCAGATACAATGATGTTGATGCCCTAGATGTGAGTTTCATGAAAACAACAATTCTGTACACAAATTGTAAAACTGACTAAATATAATAAAACTATTCTCAGAATTATTTTCTTTCTTGGGGTGCGGGATGAATAAAAACATGGTAAGCTTTTATGAATTGGATGTTCGTGTAGTTAAATTTTTTAAGTTACTGTTGCTATAATAACAACATTTAAATTTAAAAATCTGCTAATGTTCAGGGGTCTTATATATAAAGGACTGCATTGGATTCACACTAACCGTATATGTATGCCCAAAAGGCAAAAATATTGTACACCAAAAATAAAATAAAATAATAATCTAATTTAAAAACCATGTGCATGCACACAGGCAAGCAATTTTCCTTTATAGATCATAGCTAAACCTAAAAGTTTGTGCACAAGGTCCTGTCTCAGATACGGCCCTTTATACACAGAATTTCAACCATCCATCCATTATCTAACATGCTTATCCCTTACCCAAACTCTAGTGAGAGGCGGCATCACCCTGGACAGGTCCTCTAGTACATTGCAGCACATTCAACCATAAATTACCAATGAAAACTACCTCATGAATGTTACGGTGTATTTAAATGAGCCAGTTGATCAATGCAGTTTCATGATTAACAGTGGCGAATACACTGAAAAAAGAGACAAAAATAATACATTTTCACAGGGGCAGAAGGTAATGTTAGTAAGGTGGAAAGTAGTGAAAAAAAGAATTTTTGGTTGTCACAGTGACATGAAATGAAGTTTCTACAATGCTACTGGCGTTTTATGTGTGAACGATATTAAGGCGCACTTCCTCTGCTTCAGTGGGGTTTGGAAATGGTGTTTGGAGCCAGAGCCTGGGGTGGGGTGGAGGTGGGAGGGGTTAGCCACTGTTCCTTGCAGGTTATAGCAGGATAATGCATCAGTACATCAGGCCCTAATAGTTAAAATTCCACAAACTAATTTTTCATCAACTCACCAAGAAGTTGATGAAAGTGCTATCATCTTTAGCACCTGCCTGCTGTCTCTTCCCTACACCGATTTGCATCAGGATGAAGGAGTCACCAGTTAAGTCACTAAATTTATCAAGTTGGAGTCATATATGACTTGCACGTAAAACTGCCTTTTAATGTTAGCCTGCTCTCTAACATTCTGACTTCTCAGGCTAAATTTGATGCATTTACTGGTAATGTTAACAATATCATCCCAGATGGCAGGCATTATTGCATTTAGTGCTGGCTAATATCCCAGACATATGGATAAGTTTGCATACATATTTGGTTCTTTAATGTGGCTTCAGGTAGAGAGTTAATTTTTTTTTATTAATTCAAACACATACCTGTCTGATAATTTGTGCTGGTAGGAACCGGTTGCCTAGAACTCCAGAGTGGTGAAGACCTGTAATTGAACAGGGTCGTTTGGTTCTGGCGTGTCGGTCTCTCCTATACCAGACCCAATTTAACACACAGAAATCAATGCTCTAGTGAGTCTAAAGCAGCATATAAATCAGTCATCATCATCCTGGGCCTGAAGATCTTGGTGAGCCCTGAAAATGCCTCTATCCCTGTTCATTAAACAAGTTAAAACTAAACACACGCATGACTTAAAATATCTCAGCAAGTAATTTACATTTTAACTTCAAAATAAATCATTTGACTTTAAATGCGGGGAGGGGCTGCGGTGATGGGCAGGGAGACAGGTTGACCTCAAATACAAAAGTTCTAACTTTACTTGCCACAACTTTGTCTAAGCAGAGCAACCAATCAATGGCATACCCTCCCCTGCTACATCTTCTATGCCTCCCATCAGCCATCAGGAGAATGTTTGAAATATAGCTTTCATATAATAATAATAATGAATAATAATAATAATTTCAAATGTAAGCTCTTTCATATAATTAGCAACATTTACTCTAATAATCCTTGATGGCTTCTTTTTCTCATTGCAAAGACAGTAGACAAGTTACCTCTGTCAGTTAAACATGTAATTTAAATACATAAATAAAGCCAAATGAGTTAAGTGACATTACACTTCATACGTTACTAAAAATACCTCTTATAAAGTTCTGTAGATTAAGTTGTACTTTCTATTTGTGATGATCAGAGTATTTTAGCATGTAAATAATATCAGAAATCAGACAGGCTACATACAGAAGAACGGATGAATCTTTTCATATTCTGTGCTGTTGGTTGCATTTTGGAGATACATGGTGGTTTGTACACAAATTCACTGTAAGATACAAGAGGACTTTGATACTTTGTTATTAGGAGGTAGTTGTTGTATATTTAGTAATAGAACTAGTTACAAAGAGCTAGTTACAAGTATCTTTTATTTATTTTTGTGAGTCCGTGTACACTTATATTGCACTAAATAAGTACATTATAAAAATTATAAAACAATTTTTCTGGGTGTAGGTGATTTATGTTGAGCACTTTGTGATGAGCACTGAAGTCAACAACAGAACACCACTCAGGTTCAGATCAGTGAGGCTGTCATTGCTCACATGAACATTGAAGTCCCCCAGCTGAACAAGACAGTCCTTAGGAGGTTCATTCTGTAGGTACCCCCTCCAAAGATCTGAACTGCTGCTTGTCTCAAAAGCACAAGTGACAGTCAAAACCTGCCCTCCAACACATAGTCAGAGGGGTGAACCCCAACGCATGAGCACCAAGATGGGGGATATGTCCACTCCTGCTTAGTGCCTTTCACCAGGGGCAACTCCAAAGTGAAAGAGAGTCCATCCCCTCTGATGGGTACTAGTTTCTGAGCCAGAGATGTCCATTGAGGTGAATCCAACAGTTTCTCGCTGGAACATCTCAACCTCACACACTGGCTCAGGCTTCTTCCCTACCAAAGAGGTGAAATTCCACATCCCAAGTGCCAGCTTCTGTAGCCGAGGTTCAGATCGCCAAGGTCAACGCCTTTGGCCATCACCCATAACCCATTGCACCCAACCTCTTTGCCCCCTCCCACTGCAATTTGTCTGGTCCCTCACCTAAGTCTTGTTTGCTTTGGGTAACCCTACTAGTAGCATGAAGCCCCTAACAGCATAGCTAGTAAGATCATTGGGATATTCAAACCCCTCCACCACGGCAAGATGGCAGCCCATGGAGGGGATGATTGATACTTTGATCAATATATTTGCCTGATGATTTTGATGACAATTGACAAAATTTTGCGTTTATTGCTGTTTCATGTTTTTATGGTGTAAAACACTTTAAACAGCCTTATTACTGAAATGTGCTATACAAATAAGCACATTTACAATTGGATGTTAAATGTACCTGTTTATCTTGTAAAATGCTTAAGATGAAAACCATTGTGAATTGGCACTTTATAAATAAGTTTATACTTATAAATAAGTATACTTATAAATAAGTATAAATAAATAAGAACTGAAAACTGAATTAAGATTAGTTCAATAAAATATGTTCCCTGACATAATCTGAAAGAAATCAGTAAAGAAGTGCTTTAACCATAAGTCATGCTTTGCGCATCGTATTTAACATGTTTTTATAAACAATATGCATAATGAGTCTGTGCCACCTTTCACCAGAATGATAGTCATGCATGACTACAATTATTTTAGGAGCATGCTCTGATCAAGCACTATGTGTGATCAAACAGATTTTAATAATTGCCATAAAGTTGGACAGACAGAACCCCGTCCCTGGGGGTTTGTTAAGATTGAAATGTGATGCTGATTGCGTCTGTTCCAAGACCCAGTGGCACCTGCCATCAAATCATCCAACTCTGCAGTTAGAATCAGTTTTCAGCTCTAAATGTATTAGAGTGTCTTGGGTAGAGAAATCTGCTGCTCACAACATATCAGTAATTAAAACGACTACCAGGTTGGTGTGTTTATTGCAGGCCCTAGGAGTGCATTAATAGATGTCCTCATTAATCCTCAAGACCCACTGACAAAAGTTGGTCCTTAATGAGAACTTTTACCAAGTCAGCAGAGGTTGTTTATATTCAGAAAAGAACCAAATGCTTAACTCAGTGATTCTTGCTGATTCTATTCAAGACATTTTGACCTCAGAGCAGTCTCATTAAGAATATTCTTGGGTCCAACATGACCCCCTTGAAAATGGATAGTGTTTACTTGATTAACAGTGATGATGAGGCTACCTTCTTGATAAATGATAGAAAATCAGTACTTTCATGTTAAGCTCAGTGGAGAGTTAAAGCACTTCCTATTGACTTGTGTGGATAAGTACAGTTCATATTAAAAGTGCCCCACTCATCCCCACACACAACAGATGCTTTCTATTCGTTTTGCAAATCAATCACAATCAACATTTTTTTTTTGACAATCAAATTTACAAAACACTTTTAATGTCTAGGTACCACGGATTTCTACAAAACTAATGACAGTTGGATAAAAATATGAAACATAAAACTGGTATCGGCATAAATATTAACCCCTATTAAGTGATTGACCTAATTCAGATGTCAGTTGACATGATATGATCTATCAATCAGGCCTCTGGTTTTGTCAGCAGTTGACCAATCAGTGGTTGCAATTTGTCCTGAAGTGAACTGCCCCTTACCTGGAGGGTGCTGCTCACATCCTTCTCCTTGAGCTCTGCTTTGCTCCACAAAGTAGACAGTCATGAATGTGCAGGCTAGTTATTATAATATGAGGTAAAACTCAAAAATGTCAATTTTACATGATACTGCTTCCTTAAGATCCTTCTGATTCAGACTTAAAAATAACATTGCATACATTTGGACTGTTGCTGATTAGATATGACAGAGGCTTTAATCTTTTGCAAGTTGAACATTACTTGCCTATGTAATTGCAGATCATACAAAATTATTTCAAGATAGAATAACAGAATGATTTAATCAAAAAAATTCCACAAATTAATTTGTTTAAATTGATTTATACAGATTTGAGCATAGTTGACTCCAATTGAGAAATCAGTGTGGCATTGGTCCCCTTCCCATTATTGATTCTCTCAGCACAGGTTAGCAAGACAATAAACGGTAAGTAATAAATGTGGATCTGATATGCAGCCAGTCACCGTTCTGGTCATGATAAGGGCTTGTCCCATGAGAGGGTGTCTCTGTGAATCAGGGCATCAGAACAATGACTTTGGTATACTGCTCACATTAAGCCATCTTTGACAGTCTGATCCTGACCCAATCCACACTTTTCTCTGAACAGAATTTCGGCTTTAATCAAAAGTGGAATGGAAAAGGGACCTTGTGTGCCTCTGGGATATTTTTCCATTAACCATTTTGACACATGACTGACTGTAGGGGATTATTGGTTTTTGAAGAACTATTAACAGCTGTACATTTGCATTTTAATACAGTCCTCCTCAACTTACTAATGCAATTTTCATTTCAGCTTTTTTTTTGCCACCATATTCTTTTAGAAATTTGAAGCTATGGGCAAGAAGCCCTCTATATTCAAATGACTTTAATTGCAAATAAATATTAGTTGTAAATAATCTTAACCCTAAAACACAATAATTTAGATAATACAGGGCATCAGCACATTGTGCAGCAGCACAGGTCTGGTTTGCTATGAATATCTATAAATAATTTCATACTTACTTATTGCCTTTTAATAACACTAGTAATTTAGATCAAAATGACCAAGTTGGGGCATGATCATCAGAAAAGTAATAGCCAAAGAGTTCAGTCTCAGTGATTGTCTATAAATGGCTGCCTGACAAGACTTGAGTTTTTAAAAACAGTAGATGGAGGTATAAGTCAAGGACTGTCTGTCAGGATCCGGGTGGTTCGATTGTTTTGTAGTTTGATTTGATTCTAGTTTCAGTATTATTCTGCATTAGTTTGTTATTCTGATTAGAAGAACACACTTCTAGTTGTTTCTGTTTTACTTTCATTCAGTTCTTCTTAGTGTTTCCAGTTATGTCTATTTCTTATTGTTTATACTTACTTTTTTAAGTATACTTAAATTGTTTATCCTATGCTATTGCGAAAACTGCGATGAACAAGGTATGCTCAGCCACCTGGTTCCTCTGCTGTGTTTGCCCATAGAGGACCAGGGAACAGTTACCCACTTGACAATCAACTTGCAGTGTGTGCGTGTGGGGGTGGGTATGTGTGCGTGTGTGTGGGTGTGTTTGGGTGGGTGTGTGTGTGTGTGTGGGCACTAGGGGCTGAATGACTTCATATTTTTAAGGACAAGAACATAAACTAAACTTAAAATGAATGGATCATCTTTGATTACAGTTAAATTCAACACACACACCTTCTGCTTCTCTGGTTGGAACAGGGTGACGCTGATCAGTTGGACAGACATACTCTACGCTGGAGTTTTTACTACCCCTTTGGTCAATTACTTTATATTTTTGCAGTTCAAACTACTTGACAAATTCACCTGGTTCCAATCTTCTTGGAAAAATCAGTTTTGTCGTGTGACTGTTACAAGTCGAGGTGACTCGTAAAAAGGCATTGCAGAGCAAAGAGTCGACTAGTCTACTATTGGTGCAACCCATAGCGACCACACGGTGGTTTGGATGCAAGGCATCATCCTTACTCTGGAACGGGAATCAGGTTGCGGAGACAGCTTCGTCTGTTTGACTCACATGGGCTTCCATTGTTGATGAGGCTGTGCTTCTTTAGTCAGTTCTGAACTAAATCTAAGCATGGGCTGCTTGTCCTCTCCCTCAGAGGAATGGCAGAAAGTGTCAGTTTGATGATGGCAATCTTAAACAAACTATGATTCTAAGATTCCTTCTGCAGAATTCTAGGTAAAACCAATATCCAGGCCTATTAAGTAAGTACATTTTATTTCTATAGGACTTTTCTCAGACAATAGTCACAAAGTGTTTCATAGTAAAAATATACATTTGAAGGAACATTTAATAAATACAACATACAATGAAAATCGACAAGAACTCTTACCGCTGTTGCCACCATAGCCCCAATCGCAGTGTGCAAATGTGTGCATGAATGGGTGAATGACTGCTTGTAGTATAAAGCATATTGGAGTCCTGTGGACTCCATAAGGCACTAAACAAGTACAGGTCATTTACCATTTCATTTATTATAGCAGCCGAGGGACATAAAGCAAAGGGCTAAAATAATTACTTAAAAATGAATGTCTTTGGGTTTTTTTTTAAAAAAAGTACCCATGTCTCCAAGTAGTGTGGTTGTTCATTGTTTAATCTTAGACTGATAACTTAGAAGGATCTGTCTCTTCTGGTCTTAAAGGTTCAGATTCTGCACAGTGGATCTCAAAGAAGACTACACAGATGCAGGAAGGGACCCGTTTCAGTGCTGTACTTGGAATGTCAAAACCAGGATTTTATTATTTATACAATA
This sequence comes from Xiphophorus hellerii, assembly GCF_003331165.1. Taxonomy (NCBI): domain Eukaryota; kingdom Metazoa; phylum Chordata; class Actinopteri; order Cyprinodontiformes; family Poeciliidae; genus Xiphophorus; species Xiphophorus hellerii. The sequence goes on from NC_045684.1 coordinate 26,485,282, forward strand.
TGCTACAGGAAGCCTATGAAGTGATTTAATGACAGCGGTAATGTGGGCTCTTCTGTTACTAGATATCAGGATCTGAGCAGCAGAGTTTTTCTATCAGCTGTAGACGGGCCAGTTCCTTTTTGTTTAGAACAAGTGATCAGCCTACTACAGCAGTCTACTTGTGATAAAATAAAACATGAATCAACATTTCAAACTCATTTTGGGAGATAAATGTTATTTAATATGGCAATATTGCACAACTGATAAGTTGTTTGAGATGTGTTTCTGGAGCTTTTCTGTGTTTAGTTTGCATATTCCATCAGGTTAAAGGAAGACTTTAGAATATCTTAAGTGTATGTGCGTCATTGGTCATTTTCTGTCATTGGTCATTTTCTGTCTCTGTGCTGAATCTCATGACATCTTAATGGTGCATTTCTTTTGGCCTACTGACTGTGGGAAATAGGCACTATGACCCTCACAGAAAATAGATAACGAGTGAGGAAAGATCTGGCAACATTTAGCCAATAATTTGCACAGGGAAAATAGAATAGAATAGAATAGAATAGAATTCAACTTTATTGTCATTGCACTGTCACAAGTACAAGCAATGAGATGTAGTTTGCATCTATCCAGAAGTGTTCTACGAGATATAAATATTTATTTACAGATGTACAAGACTATGTATGTATGGACTATAAGGGGTTATAGCAAGAGATATACTGTAGATATTGTGTATAAATATAAATATGGGAGCTATATGCACAGATTATACAGAATATACAAGAATGTTAGGGAATGGATTATAGATAAATAATGGCAGATAAAATTTACAGGTTGTATGTGTGTCTGAAGAAAACAGTCCGTGATGTGTGTGTGTGAGGATAGTCCATGTGTTATTGTTGTATGAGAGGATAGGGGAGTACAGTCCTTATAGTTTATGTTTTATGTCAGGAGGCGTTCAAAAGCGTGACAGCTGTGGGAAAGAAGCTGTTCCGGTGCCTGGTGGTTCTGGTCCCTAGGCCTCTGTAACGCCTCCCAGAGGGCAGGAGGGAAAAGAGTGTGTGTGCTGGGTGAGTGGAGTCCTTTGTGATTTTCCCGGCCCTTTTCAAACACCTTAATGGCAGGGAGCGGTGCCCCGGCGATATACTGGGCAGTTTTCACCACCCTCTGCAGCGCCTGCCGGTCGGAGACAGAGCAGTTCCCGTACCAAGCTGTAATACAGTTGGTGAGGATGCTCTCAATGGTGCAGCAGTAGAAGTTCGTGAGGAACTCTGAGGACAGGTGGTTCTTCCTCAGGGTCCTCATGAAGAAGAGGCGCTGGTGCGCCTTCTTAATGAGTTTGGAGCAGCTGGTCGTCCAAGTCAGGTCCTCGGAGATGTGGACTCCCAGGAACTTAAAGGTGTCCACACGCTCCACCACTGTCCCCTTAATGTGGATGGGTGGATGTGGGTTCCTCCTGAAGTCCACGATAAGCTCCTTGGTCTTCTCAGTGTTCAGCTGCAGGTTGTTTTTGTTGCACCACTCAGCCAGATGGTCTACCTCCTCCCTGTAAGCGGCCTCGTCATTATCTCTGATGAGGCCGATCACCGTGGTGTCATCTGCGAACTTGATGATGGCGTTAGAGCCATGGACAGGTCTGCAGTCGTAGGTGAAGAGGGAGTAGAGGAAGGGACTCATCACACAGCCTTGTGGCACTCCGGTGTTTATGATGATGGTGGATGAGAAGTGGTTGTCCAGCCGGACATGTTGAGGTCGACTGGTCAGGAAGTCGAGCAACCAGTTACACATGAGTGGACTGATGCCGAGGTCTGTGAGTTTGGTAATGAGTTGTGATGGGATGACAGTGTTGAATGCTGAACTAAAATCTAAGAACAGCAGTCTGGCTGTCCAGGTGAGAAAGGACAGAGTGCAGCGCTATAGAGACTGCATCCTCTGTGCTCCTGTTCTGCCTGTATGCAAATTGGTGGGGGTCTAGTGTGGGGGGGAGACAGGATCTGAGGTGTGCTAGGACCAGCCGCTCCAAGCACTTGGTAATGATGGGGGTAAGGGCTACCGGGCGGTAGTCATTGAGTCTGGTTGGGTTGGGATTCTTGGGGACTGGGACGATGGAGGTAGACTTGAAGCAGGTCGGTACCACAGCGCGGGCCAGGGACAGGTTGAAGATGTCCGTCAGCACTCCTGCCAGCTCCCCAGAGCACGTTCTGAGGACACGTCCAGGTATGCCATCAGGACCCGCAGCCTTGTGGGATTTAATCCTGCTCAGAGCCGCTCCTACGTTAGCGGGGAGGAAAGTCAGTGGTTGTTGGCCTGGGGTGGTAGCTGCTTTGGTTGCAGTTGTGGTATTCCCTCTCTCAAAACAAGCATAGAAGTTGTTAAGTTCGTTGAGGAAGGAGACATCAGTAGAATGTTCTTCTCATCTGTGTTTTTTCTTATAATTCTCATAAAAGTAAAAGCTTTTTTAGCTCATTTTACAAAATGTCTCAGTAAATGACTAATACTCAACTTTGAAAGAGTAAAAACTGAAGTACAGGATGTTTACATATTTCCAAAATATGGTCTGAAGTTATGCCATAGCTTCATTTGTTCACATTGTGAGGTAGAAATATTTCTAATGCCAAAAAACGCTAAGTATAAATTAATAAGTGAAATTATTAATGCCAGTAGAGGTAAACATACTTTTGTCTAATGGAATTCTTTGCACATCCAATACAAAAAGCACACTTATCTATATATTCCATGGACATAGCTTCACTATTTTGTTCCTGTCATGACTGTGTGTGCGCGTGTAGGGGTGTGTGTTGAGTGTGAGCCTGTTTCCACCTCAGCAAATCTCCACTTATGGGCGTGGCCGGCACTCTGCGGTTTTCACACCTGACTGCAGTCCTCTCAACGTCTCCGCTGGGACTGAGAGGGACTGATGGACAAACAGAGCCGTTTCCAGAGGAACGAAGCCGGGCTGGCAATGGCTTATCCTGGGGGGAAACAGGCTGTTTTAATAGAAATACAGAAACAAATGTTAATGAAACTTTTCAAATAACAATGTAGTTATTAATAAAAAATAAACAATAATGATGCAAACAGACAGAGACATGTAAATGCTGAGTCATTATGCTCAGATTAGCATAAACTTTAACTAATACATTGCAGAAATCTAAGAAAATAATGTTTTCATTGTCTGAAGTTTATTTCTTTAAATGCAAAATGATGTGTGAGGAAAAAATAACTGTTTGCTAAGAAAACAGTGTGTTGCCTGCAATAGCTACAATACAGACAAAAATATTTTGGAGTGTGAAGGAGAGTGATCTTGAAATCTCCTCATACCTGCCTGGCTTCTCCTGCAACACATTTCCTTTCCTCTCCTTACCTGCATCATCATCATCGTCGTCGTCATGCTGCTGGCTCCTCCCTGACTTTGGTCTTTCTGTTGTGACATTAAAGTGAGTGCAAATTCTGCACAGGAAGGACAGAATATTGGGTTTATTCTCAGCATTTAATAACCAACAAGGGCTGTATAATAGGTAGAGATGGGCAGAGTAGCCCAAAAATGTTCTCAAGTAAGAGTAGCACTACATCAATATATTTTTACTCAAGTCAAAGTAAAAAGTAGCCTTCCATTTTATGAATAAGAATTTGACAAAATGGCTGCTTAAGTACTGAGAAGTTAACTGATCATAAAATTGGATTCAATATGTTAAAATTATGCCTTGTGCAAATTCGGACATTTTAAAAGAGTAAAAGTTTTAAAAAAATAAAATAAAAAAATGCTAATAATAAACAACCCATTTAGGCAATATCAAACTTTATATAACAAACTGATATATTACTACAAGAAATGTGTGGTGGACATCCAGCCATTAAGGACTGAAACTGAATACATGACTGGCATTATAACTATTGATTTAACATAAATACTGCATTATTTCTGATCAAGCAGCAGAAACACGAGTTTCAGGAAGGAAACTCTGTGATCCTGGAAAGTTTAGAACAGCTTTTTATTTGACCCCACTTTCTGATAGAAAATTCCGATCTCAAATGTTACATTTATGTGAGCTGTAAACAAGAAATCATCATCATCATTAACAGAAATAAAAGCTCTATCAGTCTGTGTGGAATTAATCAGTATATATTTTTTAATGAGCTGAGTTATTGAAGTACATATATTTTTCATTAATAATCTGTTTATTGATGAGGTCTGCCAGAGCGAGGTGAGGTCTTGCACACTGTTAGCTGTTTATAAGTGTATAAAGAGAAGAGTCTGGTGGCCGGCAGTGAAGGCGCAGAGAGTCTGGTGGCCAGCGGCAATGGAAGTCTGGGGGTCGTCCATGCGGCCGGAGGGACCCACCAGGAGGAGCTAGATGCCTGCTGGGCTGCCAGAGGAGCAGAGATAGGAGACCCAGGAGCTGGAGGTTTAATAGTGGAAACAGGAAGTCCAGAGGCTGGGCTAGAGTGTAAGGATGGGAGCTGTAGGTGAGGCAGGAGTGGCTTATTGGACATTAGAGTTAACGCTGCTTGTTGGTCCCACTCCTCCTCTTCCAACAGCTCCACTTTACCCAGGCTAAAGAGGAGAGGGGTCTGGACCGATGCCACTTACAGAGCACGGTGCAGCTACTGTATCAATATATTCCTTGATAGTGATAGTGTGCCTCAAATGTTCAAACTCCTCTTTAAGCTGCAGGTCTGCTGGCTTCTTCTGTCATGGTTTGTTTTTTTAAAGAGGAGCCAAACACAGAGAGGTATTCTGAATAAACTGAAGAACGAATACGTACATGTACAAGTACGTGATCAGAGATTATCATAATTTAGCAAATGATGCTTGTGTAATGTCAATGTCAGCAGGAATGAATAAGTCCGATCAAACTTTATCAAAGTTTGATCCTGTTTCACCTGCCACTCCTGAACTCCATTAGATCTACATCAGTGAATCTGCAATGATAACCATGATTTCCCAGGAGACTGAAGACAGCTACAGGACTCCTGGAAGAGGTGTTTGTTATCAATATTAAACTTTTAATAGAATTATAGGAAACAATTTAATTATTACCAGTTCTGCCTCAGGCTATTTGAAAAAGAAATAATTTAATTTTGAGACCTAATTACATGCCACAGTTTTAACTCTTCATTTGTATGTCCCTTCAAGGCTTTGTCTTTGACTTTGTCTTTTCTTCTACCGGTCTTTTTAGTTACACAATTTTCATAATCTTTTCATAAATACATAGAAACATTGGACAATGAATGATGATTCTGAATTCAGCTGCCACATCCATATCATAAGATCAGAATTTGTCATAAAAATTAAAGCATTGATCCATCCTTCCTTGTAGCAATAGCTGAGGCTGTTGGTGGTATGTTTCAACCGTTTACTGCGAGTTAGGCATAAACTGAAACATCACAGGCTATTTCAGTATTGCTGCTTACAATCCAGAACTTTATAACTACAGTCTGCCCATCTTTTGATGTTTGCTTCATGTAAGATAAAGCACCACGTCCCAAAGTTTAAATTCTCTTGACTTTTTGCCTTCCAACCTCTGCTTGGCTCTTGTTCTTGGTGTGATTACTTCCTGCCACAGTCCAAATACAGTATGTTACTGTTACATTAGAATGGTCTTCCTTAGTTCCCTTTAGGTATTATTACTATTTATTAGTTTGGATTTTGGCTATTCTGCTCTACATTTAGCCATTTTCTTATTTACAAATTTCTGTATTTGTGACTTGGAATCAGGACTGTGGTGCAGTTGGTAGCACTGTCGCCTTGCAGCAAGAAGGTCTTGGGTTTGAAACCCGGCCCAGGCTCTTTCTGTATGGACTTGTGCATGTCCTCCCTGTGTATGTGTGTTGTCTCCACATGCACTGGAGATAAACACCAGCACCCGTCATCACCCCTCTAGGGATAAGTGTGAATGATAATGGGTGGATGGATGATTTGGAATCATCATTAACTCTTGGATTGTTTGCTTGGTCCCATTCCAATGAAATATCTACAGATTATGTGAAAATAGAGTAATGCCTCCACAAGATGATAACACAACTTGCAATTGCAAATTCAGCAAAGAAAATGCTAAAATAGTATGGTAGTGTTAGCATTACAAAACAGTTTTGTCAATCTTGAGGATTCAGGAGAAATCTGTAGATTTAAAATATACTGCAACAAGCTTTGCATCTGACAAAGTTGCAAGCCAGCTGGACTGTGATCCGTCTCTCATGATACATCAATGCACATCAGTGAGCAAGTAAAAACACTGAAGGCACATAGCTTTAAAGAAAAGAAGATTAAGATAATTTATCATTTAATTGCAGTTTCTAGCCAAGTGTTCTGATTTTGGGCAAACATTTTACTTTACTAAAAATATTACATTTTAATAACAAATCTGAACTGGGACCAAGTCTTTGTTATCATGCCTTCCCTTCCTTTTGTTTCATTTTGATGGAGTTATCAGATATGGGCAACAACAAGGGATAAGAAGAATGGGAAATGTGGATAACAAGAGTAAGAGATTTATTGGTTTTCTAGAGTTATACTTCTGGGTCTCAATAACAGGATTAATGTGGCCTCCAGTGCTGCTTCTCTTGCTGGAAAAGGATCAATGGAAAAAGGCTAAAGCGTATCAAAAGGATTATAGATTACCAATTAGATGTCTTCTTACCAGAGGTATAAATACACTTTTATAAAGTATTTAGGTCTGAAGGTGAGCTGTGTGAAGACAATGCAGTCCAAATACACAAAGAATATTTTCTGTTCTTCAAAATTGAGAGCTTTATTTCAGTGTTCTGAGCTCGCAGTTTTTCTTGTTTTTAAATCTTGGCTTTGCTTCCATTTTTATTGTCATTTTTTGTCTCCCTTTGATCCATTCAGAAGTAGGAACTGTTACTCTGATCCATGCTTCTCTGATCATCTCGTTTCTGGCGATTATTAACGCCACTGTCATTTCAGATGAAACCTGAATTCCGTGAATTTCCTTCCACTCCAGAAAAACAAGAAGATAGTCTTTCTGTTGTAAAAATTGATATTTATTTGAAAATAAACCCAGTTCCTTTATGTGGACTCTTGTGTAGGATTTTGCATGTGGGTCAGAAAATTAAACCAAAACATGTCAATAAAGAGCTGAAAGTGATTACAAACAGTCTTACATATGTACCTGTGATACTGAGACTGTGAGATAAAGGCAGTCTGGTCTCAGCATGGTAAGATTGTTCTTAAAGACCAGAAGGAGAATAAAGGTGCTAAGTGAAGTGTGGCCAATCGCTATTGATTTTCAGCCTACCTTGCACTGCATTTCGCAACTGGAGTAAATTTAGTGTGGGACATTCTAGAAACAAATGGAGTCCTTCATTGGTTGTGACAGCTGTGCTGTATTTGATAAGAACTAATTTTTCAATCATACGCAAATAAAAACAGCAGCAGAGAAATGAATAACAGCCGTATTATAGGAAGGTTTTGGTCTCACCATATAAATGCAAATATCCACTTGTCATTTTCTCTTTTCCATTGTGATGACTTTGATTTAGTCTGTCTCATACAACATTCCACATATGTTGAATGTTATTTCATTTGTTTACAACTTTGTAATCCCTGATTAAATAATTATCACCTTGTATTTACTTCCCTCTGTTTATTTATTTATTTTTTAGTTTATTACTCATCTTCCATCAGCTCTCCACTAAGGCTTTGCCCCGGTTTCTCTACTGTCCTACGGTCCCACCTGCATCCAATGCATGTTCCTTGTTCTCAGTTTTTAATCAAAGTTTCAGGAAGTCCTGGGTTTGTGTTCTTCACTTTAAATATTCCAAACCTATCTACATCTTCCTCCTGTCCAGTGTCCCCATCTCTATAAATGTGTTAACAATAATACCAAAACAACCCTAGACAAAACATCACAAACAGCCTGGGATCCATCTACAGCAGTGGTCCCCAACCACCGGAAATAATGAACTACTTCCGGGTATTTTATTTAGAAAATCCCAAACCAGATTTTACCGGTTACGTCTTGCGCGTCAAAATTGAGCAAATTTGCAGCAGAATGAGTAACAAAACAACATCGGAGTATTGTGCGAGCGCAAGCCCCCCCCCCAACAACAGCATCGGACTCGATACTTACGAGTCGATATTAAGAATCACTGAGTAGAACTGATCTAAGGTAAAAACAAACAATTCTGATCTAATCAAACAAAGAGATTGTTTGTGACACAGAATAATAATGAAGCCACAGTAGAATTATTAAATCAAACACCAAAACAACTCAACAACATGGGATCCTAACAGTAATATATATTGATGCCACTATTTATTAATCTTAATGATTTATTATTTAAGAAAAGCAAAAACTACACTGGAAAACATGACAAAATAACTTCACCTAGCATTTATTCAAATAAACAAAGACCGCCATATTAAATAACTGTATTGCAATTTTGGTTATCTCCTGATAAAAACACAATTCACTGTAGCAACAGGCTCCTCAATCACTTCAAAGTTGACTTGTTTATTTTTTTTTGTCTCTGGAAGATTAATCAGGCTATTATTATTTTTTAACATTTAAATTTCATCCAGTAATTGCAATCTACTCTGTGATTCTTGTTTCATTAAGAACTAAATTATCCAAAGTCTTGATTTGGCTCATTGTTGATTTTAGAAGACCAAATGGCTACAGACAGCATGAACTAATGACAAGCTTAAGTTAACATAGTTTGCCTGTTTTTTTAAATGTTATTTGTATTTTGGTTTCTGAAGCAAATGAGGCATTGTGATTCAACCTATTTAAGCCCCAAGACAATTTCACTTCATTATTAAAGATTTTATTTGACTTCATGTCATGCCTGGGCGATGAATGTTTACAATAAGCAAGTGTCATGCCATCCAGGCCAAGGTACTGGTGTTGCTATAGCAATTACAGTTGTAAAAGGTTCATTAAGTCCCAAAACTTCTGCCAGACTTAGCTGGTTTATATAAAATTGGACAAATTAGCCAATAGTGGCCTGAAAACAGCTAATTAAAATGAGAAAATAACATAAATAAGGGAAGCTTGAGTGGGCACATGTGGTTGAATGGAATTAATATATCTACACACAAATGTGATTTTATCTTACCAGTGACACAAACCTGTATTTAAAAAAGAAATTAAAGTGGTGGTAAACATGAAGATTATTAATGTTGAATATGTCTTCATGTTCATCATATCAATGTAATATAACAGTTCATACCTGCAAAACATAGAAATACAGCCTGAAGGATCTCTTTTACTTCTGTTTAATTTAAAGTCTATGTCAAAATAATGCAGTAGGTTTTCTTTATTTGTGCATAATTTGAAGACATAAAAGCTAAAACTAAACATCGGTGTACACCTATAACATCCCTGAGCCCAGGAGGACGATGAGCAGGCTCACTTTTTAAATCATCTTATTCCCACAAAAAATCCCAAGTCTTTAATTCCTATGAGTTATTCAGTCATTCCCACAAACTGGAAAAGTAATTCCCACAATTTAAACAAGTCATGCATACATTCTGATTTACTGCTGCAGTAATCCTCCTCAGCTATGATTTATTTATACCAGGTATCTTTTAGTGGTGGCAAGCTAAAGGTGTTTCCAAATTATACCTGGCAGCTTTTAAACAAACTCTTCTACCCAAATCCATGTTACACAACTGGATGTAACCTTGCATAACAGGATTTTGTGTCTGGGAATCAGGTGATAGCCTGGAGGGGATTCATAACAATGTTTCTTTACATCTTAATCATCTGAATTCCTGTAAACTCAGAGTCCTACCATGTACATAATCTTCTAGAAAATCATCAAGGGGTTACGTTGTGATAAATAAGGAATTTGAATGAAAGCATTATGTTTTCATACAAAATATGAATTAGACAGAGGAATGGCCTGTGAATTTAAGCAGAAGTGCAAATAAGGTAAAAAACAAAAAAAGTTCCATTCTGAGGGTAGGGGTGGAGACAGTGGAGACATACAGATATGTGAGAGCTGACCTGGACACTAGATTAAATTAAAATACAACACTAAGGCTGTTTACAAAAAGTGACAGAGCAGACTATGTTTGCTCTGTCAGCTTGTCAGTCTGTGAGGAAGTGTGTGCTTTTCTTAGCAGCAGCGTGTTGGAACATCAGCCAACAAGAGACCCAAAGGAACAGAGAAAAATATAAGGAAGACTGGAAATGCAGGCCTGTGGCTGATAGTATGTAGAGAAATGTTATAGGAAAAAAATAGCTGAAATGTATTGGATCAAACTTTAAAAATTTTACTTAATATTTTGTCTTCAAATAGAGCCTTTATTGTGTCCTATGACATACAGACTGCTGCATTCAATTAAATTTGAATATATGTTTATTCAAAAGACAAAATTAAATTGTATGGGATCAGGCATGCCTTTTTGAAAATTAACCATATAAATTAACCATGTAACAATACATTTGTGTTTTTGAGAATAGCAAACTAGATTTAGGTTTATTTAGTTCATTGCCATCATATACAGTGGACTGGTTGGGTGTGGGTGACTTTAGGGGTGTTGGAGACGTTATGAGGAGGGTTGACCCGATCAGTAAGGTGATCGGGAAACCCGGTGACCATACTGAACCATGGCCCAAGATGGGGTCTGAGGCCACATCTTAGGCAAAGTGGCTTCCTGGATGACAGCCCATGCCTCTTGTAGCTGTGCTGAACTAGGAGGACTGAGCAGGGCTCCAGTGGAAAACTCTTTTTTTTTCAGGATTCCCTGTGGTTATCTCGCCCGATAGAAAAACACCATGACCTTATCCCTTGACCTGCCCTGTGGGACATGCCACCAGGTTTGGGTTAAGATGCTCTGTGTCTTCCTGTGTCTCTTTGGCACAGGAAAGACAGGTTGGTGCTTTGCTGCCAACCTGTTGCCTGTTATCTATCTGCCTGGGACTGCTGCAGCCCTGTGAGGCCAGGGCTACCTGGCTTTTGTTCCTCTTGGGTGCTGAGTGTAGCACAATCTCTAACTTTCTCACTATTGTACCGTCATCGCACCTCAAGGTGACTAATTCACACACATTTGTGCAAAACACTCATACATCTAATCTACACGGACACACACACACACACCCACGCCGGCACATACACACAAAAGGAGCAAATGAACATTCACCAAGACCAACCATGGTAATCAGAAGGATTAAACTGAATTATAAACTAAGTGGGGCTTAGACAAAACAAAATTGTCAGATCTAAAAGTATAGACTCCATTGCAGTATGTTTCTTGGGATGGTGAACATGAATGTGCGAAGGAATGTGAGTGGGTTGTGAGCTGAGCTGTGGTCGACGATGATGTCATTTGCAGCAACACTCTGCAAAGGTGGTTTTGATGAGTTGTAATCGGAATACAAGCATCCTATAGGTGGCTATAGCAACAGCAAGTACAGAGTAGGACTGCAGAGCATCATGCAGGATTTGGCACGAGACCATACAGCACTCTGGAATCAAGATGGACGAAGACAGGAAGGCATCTCTGTGTGCATTACTGTCTTTGTGCATTAGTGGGATAATGACTAAAATATAAATAAAGGTCTGAAGCCCATGTAATATATCTGTTTTTATTTCAAATTCAAAAATACTGTATTGATCCCAAGGGGAAATTAAATTATTGCTAAATTATTTAGCCTCATGGGGATTATTATTAGTTAAGATTAAAGCCCAAAATGATGCTACATGTCATTCTCTGTCTGGGTGTTATCATGGCCAACTCAAGTGAACGCAGAGATTTTAGCCTTAAAGAAAAAAGTGTCATGTAGTTAATATTGAAGCCTAACCCAATCAATGTACATCTTTGTATCACCCCTGCAGTGGTTTTGAAAAACCGTGAGGAACTGGGCAATGACTCCTACTGGAGATGAATCTGGTCCAGGCTGACTGAGCCAGTTAAAGCCATGCCTGTGGAGAGGAGGCTTTAGGAAAACAGATTCAGGACCACAAAAAATGACCCTGCACTGAGGTTTACTAAGAATTAAGTGAACAGCAGTATTTTTGTAATTGTATTTGTACAAACTTCAGAATGACAGCTTCTAGCTCCATTACATTCATTCATTCATTTTTGTACTTTTTCACCTCTTATTGTGTACAATAATTCCAGTATTGTAGAAAAAGCAATGTTTAAAAGACTTTCACAAAATAACATTTTGTGTGAGATAGATCTTTATCAAAGCACAAAGAAAGTGTTTGATGTGTACAGACATTGTACACATGCTGCTACATGTGTACAATGGCTGTGAAAGTCAGTGTGTACAAATCTCTCCGGTCCTTTAGAACAGAGTCATGCATCTCCTCGTCATTAAGCACATGGAGGACAGCAAATTTAGCTGAACTAATTACAATTTAACAAAACTATAATTGAACATTTTACGCTTGTCATGCAATGAGAGACAGATGGGTTTGTAATTATATTACAAGTTGACATCATGGTTCCAAGCTACAGCAAACACCTCTTGTGCCCTTCATGGATGCTGAGGGAAAGTGGCCTACATTCCAAAACAATTTCTTATTGATTTAAAAATCAGTCAGCACTGACACAGAGATAAATCAGGATGAATCACCACTATTAACCATCTTCTTTGTTTCATTTTGTCAGAAGTTGGCTAAATAAGAATTTGTTGTTTTGAGCTTTTTGTCTTAAAGAAATTAAACTATGGAATTTGCAAAATGTGACTATCATAATTAATTATTAGTAAACTGATGAATAAAATGAGCTGTGCAGATTATGCAGTGCCCTGTCTCTGACTGCCTTACCTCTCTTCCTCTCCATGTTCGCCTCTTAAAACTTCCATGTTAAACCTAGCAGTCTTGTCTCTGTATTTGCAGCACAGTTAGAGACATCTGGCCGCTTAGGAAGCATTTAAATACCAGGTCTGGATGATACGGGATGATGCAACAGGACACTTGAAATTCAATCTCTCAATACTGATGTTGATGCTCTGGCATCTGTAATATTACCAAGCCATTTTATAGTGTTTTTGTATAGTATTGGTTGTTGTTGATATGTTGTTGTATTGTCTAATTTATTCCCAACAGCATGTGATTTGTCACTATGAGTTATCCAGTTTTAAATAAAAAAAGGCAATCTGGATGCAGATATTTTCTAAAAAGCTACTTGCTTGAACATTGTTCTTTAGAAAACATGCATGCCCAACTACAGCTACACCTGATGTTAACTTGTCCAAACTGATTTTCAAAAGCTGTGATCCATGAGTACTGTATGTCCCCTCTATCAGCTCAGCTTAAACCTCCAAATTACTTAACTGATACATGGGACCAACGAGTGAATAAGTTTGTTCTCACTATGCTGGGATCTCAGTGGGAAGTTGTTAATTTTACACGCAGTGGATGGAGCTCTATCATTCAGACTATAAGAGGATATCACTCTACAAAGGCTTCTGAATATGACTGTTTCACCCAAACTCTTTTTTGGGGGGAGGGATCGTCTTGAATAACCAAGAAAACAAAGCCAAAATGATCAGTCCAGTTTATTAAAGCCAAATAAGTGGGACAACAGAGAAATATTTTACCATTTCAGTGCTGGACCTCTACCATGGATCCTTAAGGGACAAACATAGAGTGGCCCCAAAAAATCTGATCCAACTCCTTTTGGCACCTAACAAAGCTGCACCCTTTGTTAGGTGTGTATCGTTTATATACCCATGTTCAGCTGATATGTGTTCTGTTGTTTCAAAAGCACAGACGGCAGCTTTTAGTTTATTAAAATGCTGAAGACTAATGGGCATAAGCATGTACAATTATTTGTTACTTGTTCTGCTCCTTGTAGAATGTCAACCAATAATGTCGACAAACACACTTGTAGCTAAATTTATATGACGCTATGGTGCAATTTTCTTAAAACGTCGACAAATATTATTTAATAACAGCATGTAACCCATCAAAACTTTTAACATTTATTCTTTCTTCATAGTTGGTAACAGCTCATTCTTGCAAATATTTTTTTTCTGTGCAACATAGTCATATTTTTCAGTTTTCATCATGTTTGACCTGCATTTCTCTGGTTTTAATCACATCATAGGGATTTCAGGGATTTTACAATTCAATCCACTGTTCTTGCCAAGGGATATTAAATCAAACTTTAATAGCTGTTTGGGCATTAGAAGTTTTATTTTGATGGGATTTTCTTCAACTAAAGACAAAAACAAAATCTCCACCTGCTGCAAAGTAAAATTAATATGAGGGATTTTTTTTTTTTATATGGATGTCATCTGTTTGATTCTGTTACAAGAGTATGAATAGCAAAAGGCAGAGATTCCTGCAGGAAAACCCATGTGCAGATATAACTGAAGAACATATCAAAATTTTTTCTGCTTTTAGGTTATTCTTTATATGCTTTTTGTAAACTGTAAAATAATTCCATGAATATGTCTAATACAATAAACTAATTTTATATACAATAACTATCAAAGGTTTGTACACACTTATGCCCTTATTTTGTTTGATAAAATTTACATGACAAAACACTTTACTGGGTAGACCTGTTGAGTTGAACCAGCCAGGTAACTTAATGCTGATATTGGACATTGTAAAGATGACTTCCTGAAGGTCAAAGTGAGCATCAGAGGGGATTGAAGAGAATTTATTTAGACAGCCTAAGCCGCCGAGGGAGAAGGTGGAGGAGCCTGAACTTTTCTCAGATTATCTGTCTCATATTCTACGGCACAACATGGTGGCAGTTTTAATAAATATGGGAAAAAAATATTTAAAATTTAAAAGTTGCATCCTGTAGTTTTAAAAAGCAGCCAAAGACAACTATTGATCAAAACCAAAGAATGGTTTTGAGCTCCATGCATCTGGTTCCTATGATGCAGCTTAATACATTACCAATGTGTTTCTCAGGGTCTTGTGTTGTTTTGAGGTTTATTATCCTGTTTTCTTTAGTTTTTATTCTTTGTTTAAATCAGCTTTGTTTTTGCTTTCCTTTTGTTCAGTTCTTAGTTATTGTAGTTTAATCCTGTTCCTTATGTAGAGTTATTGTTTGTTAGTGTTAGATTAATTTTCCTAGTTTTTTCTCCCTCGCCCTCCGGTGCCTCTCTCTTTTTCTCTCCCCTCACACCTGCAACCTGTTAGCCAATCAGACCAGGTCTATTGTTCCAGCATTCACCTTCACACCTCTCCTGCTTTCACTCCTTGCTGGTTCCTCCTGTTACACCCCATCATGTTCCTCCATGTATCTGGTTCCTTTCTGTTTTGCTTATGCAACTTCTTGTTAATGATCTTTTGTTTCATTAAAAGATCACCATCTATTGATGCCTCTGCCTCTCTGCATCTGGGTCCATGTACCCTCCTTAAATCATGACAGTGCTTTATTTTGTTCAACTTTACAAATATGATCGTTTGGAAGAAACAAAATTGCCAGTGTGTCACAGTACACAGGCACTTAGTACTTATAATTACAACATATATTTATGGAACCTAATAATTTTCCACTTAATAATAAAACATTTTTACACCACTAAATTATGAGATTGTTTCATGCAAACAAAATTTAATTTCTTATTCCAAGGAAAAATTAGGCAGAATATCTGACATATTTTATATAAGGAGTTCATTAATCCGAAATTACTTTATCATCTTTTTAGCATTAGGGATACAGTTCTCTAAATAGTTATGTTAAACAACCCAGTCTTTGCTTCCACGTCTCATAAGACAACAAACTGGAGCAGGTGGCACCCAGTGTGCTATTCCAGATGAAGTCAGGTTCCCTCTCTCATTTTGAAAAGTTTAATAGAAGCTGTCTATTCTTGAAATCAGTGTTGGAAGCAGAAAAAAGAGCTGGAGGTGTTAATTTCATGGGTTACTTCTTAAATTTAGCTCTCTGATTTTTTTTCTCTCTGAGTAGACTAGAGGAAGTTCTCAATGTCCCCAGGTAAGGTAGCTCTCTCCACCCTCTGACTCATCACATACTGATTAACTCCACTGCTGTTTGACCCCTGCCATCCCCAGTAACATCTTTACCCCCCTGGTTTTAAAGGACTAAGCTTGTTACCAAGGAGAAATGCAACACATGACGCTAGCTTGCGGGTAGGATCACCCTACCAACAACAGCAATGAGAATGTCCTGTAGGTTCAGCCATGTTTGCAGATGGTGAATGAGTTAGATTATCTTTATCCCTTGGCCAAGACGCATTCATCGCTAACATCTGCTTAGTATGAGTCTGAACTGCTTCTAGAAATTAGCTAAGAAAAAGTAAAAAATCTAACTGAATAGTTTTGTTAATCAAAATTAATACAGCAAGAAGGGACTTCCCTGAAGATCTCTTAATGTTATGCAGCATTGAACTTCCAAAACTCTTTTTTGTGAAGACTTAATCCAATGCATAAAGAGTGTTTTCTAATTAAACCCAAAGTTCCACAGAAAAGTTGCAGAGAAACTAAGAAGCTGGAAATGAAAAACATGGTTTTCCATGAGTGTCTTCAGCAGGCTATAACTCCTAATTAAATTTTCTCATTGAAACTTCATTTTAGAAAGGTAGAGAACAGTGCTCTCTCTGCAATGTAATTGAGTCAGAAACAAGCAGTCGGTGCACTGAGCCGGCCTGCCTTTTAAAGAATAATGGCGTCATTTGCTTGGTGTCCATTAACAAGGCATGCAGTGTTATTAATTCCTCAACTTGGTTTCTTGCATTCTCCTAATTAATTCCATTTTGTTTTTCTCACTAAGGAAGCTTCTGCAGATTAATGATGTGGAACAAAAATGTTGTCGAGATGCTGATGTGCTACATTTACATGGGGTGAAATTTCTGTCATTAGATATAAATGCCTGATGACTCGAGGTTTTTTTCTCTTTTCACCCCATGCTTTCAGTGCTGGGGTCCTTTGCCTGGAGGCTTCACTCTATCTGTGTAATTGATTCAACTTGCAAAGTAGAAAAAGAATTAAGGAAACAAAAATTTGTCAGGGCATGTCTTTACCACCTTAAGTATCATATGATGTCCAAGATATGTAGATTTATGGTGCAGAAATTGAAACTGATTTAGTTTTAAAACAAAGAGAAGTGGTAGTAAATGTATTTTCCGGTTCGTTTGTAAAGCTACGTTATGCATCAGCTACATCTACATCTATATCTGCATGTCTTAAAACCATTCTCTCTAAAGCACTCCCTAGGCAGCAGTTAAGGGAGGAGAAAGCCTGTGGTATCCAGACATGATGCCAGTCATTTTAAGGATGCCTATTGGTCCCCCGGTAATTGATAAAAACATGGACATTATCTTCAATGAAAACCCCCCGGATTCCCTGGACTGAACTTGAAAATTGGACATATTATGCTGGTAGCACTTAGCATTCATGAACACCTCATAGGCAGAATTGTGAGCATTGGGCAACAGAAATAATCATCTGACTGGAACATGGTGCAAGGTAATATTCAACTTTTGTGAGGGAACGCACAAGAAAAAATTCCCCACATCCCCTCTGTGCAAATCAAATGTGGCAGTTAGAAAAACAAAATAAGTGAACAAACTGTCACAGCTAAACTACCAAACAAAATCCATACCTACAGCAACAGGAGTCATTGCAATACTACAGAACCAACAGTCCTTGGTTTGCATGTTCACTGTCACAGTTAGAAAAAAAATTTAAACGTGGTAAATTATTCTGTGTGCAACAGATAGCTAACGTTACAAATTGTTGTTAGCGTTAGCTATCTGTGAGAGGCAATCAGCAGTGAACAGTTACCTGTTTGCTGCAGATATTAACTACTAGTCCATTCAGTCCTAAAAGAATAAGAACAGACTTCTACATATAATCAACTTGGTATCATGTGGGGCCAAATGACGCAGATAACCAGTTAAATATTATGGCTAATGTTAACATGAGCACAAGGAAAATGTGTTATTTTATTCACAGAGTACAACTATTATGATAACGGAATCAAATTTGGTACATTGACCAGACTGACACTAATTTCCCCACTTCATCATATTAATGTGATCAGCAGTCAAACCATGCAGCCAACAGTCAGAACAGACATTGGGCTCACTGGTGTTTTCTTTATTCATATTGGCAAACAGGTGTGCATTATTTCCACCTTCAGGCTCAAAGGCCAGGTGTTCACTGACAAGCCCATCAAAACGTGTCATTAGTCATTAGCACAGCCAATTCATTTTCAAAAATACCTTATTGATCCCAAATTGAAGTTAAATATTGTAAGTCCTCTTAATTCAAATTCTTCAAAGAGTTATTGTAGATAGTGTTAATTAATGGTCCCATCTTTTGCAAAATAATGAAAAGATTAGTAATAATAGCTTGACTTAATATGTAAAAGAAAATGTGAGTTTATGCTGCAGTGTGGGAAACTAAGTTGCTGCCAAGAAGCACAAACCTGCCGTGGCTACGGCTCCCCATTAAACAGTTGGTGCTAAGAACACTGATCTTAGAGCAATATTTGGTGCAACAGCATGGTTCAAATTTATAAGCTTCAAATGTTTTAAAAAATGTGCATATAGCATGCAAGTGTGCATGCCATATGCACATTAAGCAGCAGAATATGGCTAGAACTAAATGATAAATGATAGTCTTTGTAAAAGAAATAGAGAATGTAACCCAAAAAACTTATTTGCTCCCATATTGATCAGGGATCCCCATTTTTTTCCTATGCAGAAAAAGAGCCAGTATTTGACAGCACCAGGAGCTGGGTAGCATGTTGGATTAGGTGCAGCAAAATAAGGATATTGCCAGGTAACCTTATCACTTATATTACCCCAAAAAGTGTGTTGAGAGGCAGTAAGAGTGATCACAAAAAAAACTAAGAGCTATTTGCCATTATCGTTCATTTTATCAGTGCCCTCCAAACTTAAAACTAGTTTCCAATCATACATTAAAAATCACCCAAAATGTCTTTGTGTGGGTTTACTCCCTTATTCTTATTCAACCTGAGTTATCGCAAGGCTTTAGTGCAGATATGAAGGTCATTGGCAAATAAGAGTAAATCTCAATTTGTCATGTCTTGTTATTAATTCCTGCTGGGTATCTTGTCAGGCCCAAAATCTGGATGTAGTGATGAATTCTGACCTGAACCTTCAGAGCTACATAAGGACAGTTAAAGTCGGCCTTCTATCATCTGAAAACCATTTCCAGGATTAGAGGAATAATGTCTCAGCAAGATCTAGAGAAACTCATCCATGTACTTATCTTTAGTCACATTGTTTACTGCAACAGTGTCTTCACAGGTCTGACTAAAAAAATCAATCATCCAGCTGCAGCTGATCCAGAACGCTGCTGCTAGTCTTCTGACTAAAACCCAATTCTAAAACTTTTTCACTGGCTCCCTGTAGCTCAGAGAATAAACTTCAAATTATTGTTGTTAGTTTAAAACGGCTTAGTGTCTCAACACATCAAATATCTGCTGTTGCTGTATCAACCTTCCAGACCTCTCAGGTCTTCTGGTTCTGGTTCTACTCTGCATCAGAACCAGAACCAAACATGGAGAAGCAGCATTCAGCTTCTATGCACCACAAAACTGGAACAAACCTCCAGAAAACAGCTGGTTTTGACAGTTATCACCTGTTTAGCTGTGTGATTCTAGCCGTCCTTTGACTGTTTTGATGCTGAAATTGGTGAGTATACACAAAACGTCATGAATCAGTTGAACTAATAATATGTGTACTGGTCTCAAACTTACACCAGTTTTTGGTAAATAAGAAATATTAATCCTTTGCTATCTTTTGTTCAGTTGTCTCTAGTATTTGTGCACACTTTGCATCTTTAATGCAGTCTCCAAATTCTGGGAGTGAGGGAAGAAGGACTTCAGGGAGAAAACCTGATGCTAAGACTTAAGCTGAAAACAAAGGAAACCAGAGAAAATAGGAAAAAATGGAATGAAACAACAGTCACATGACTACATTCCGACTTTAATTTGATCTTGGGTGTGCAATGAAATTCCATACCTCGAAAAATTGTACAAACTGGATAAGAATTAAAGATTGAAAAAACCTGATTCTAAAAAGATTTTCACGATGCTAACTATGCTGTGCAAAGGAGCATGAAAAGACCCTGCTTAGAGGGCCAGGGCATCGATGGCAATTAATGCAAGTGCTGTCTCAGACAAGGAGGCTAATGAGTTTTAATATACATGCAGGTGAGTGGGAGCTGAGTTGCTGAAGCCCTTAATGAACCCATGACAGCCTAATTAGGCACAATTTACAATTCTAGGATACTAATCAGAGGCACTGAGATCCTGCCACACATCTTTGTATGAATAAGTCTTTTTAACTGCTCCAATCAGTTGCTTTGATTGATAATTGCTCACTGTCTCATTCTGTGCATCTGGATTGTGTCTTGGCCAACTTTGTCTATAAAAGCACAGGAGATTTATTT
This sequence comes from Xiphophorus hellerii, assembly GCF_003331165.1. Lineage (NCBI taxonomy): Eukaryota > Metazoa > Chordata > Actinopteri > Cyprinodontiformes > Poeciliidae > Xiphophorus > Xiphophorus hellerii. The sequence goes on from NC_045684.1 coordinate 26,505,592, forward strand.
AGGTCATAAATCCAGTCTCGTACACAACTTTTCACATTTCTGTAATTTATTTCAAGATTTTACTTGTTGTCATCTTTGTCATTAGGCATTTCTGAAAACTTCAAAAGCAGCAATTTGTATTTAAAAGTGGAATATACTGTTTGAAAAACAAAGACTTAAAACATTAGATAAAAAAGAATGAGAAAATATTCTTTAAATCTATTTCACTTAATTTAACCCTGACACATAGCATTAAACAACTTTTAAATGAGTCAATTTGCTCTCTGCAAGTGCAACATTATTGTTATTCTATTTTGTAGCTTCCACACAATATGCACTCTGAGTGAGCAGATTCCTACCTTGTCTTTTGTTTCATTACTGCTTGCTGCGGTGATATCCTTCACTAAATCAAGATAACAGATTATTTGGTAACACTTTATTTGACGGGGTGTGCATAAGACTGACATAACACTAGTCATGAACATGAAGCTGTCTGTATGAATGTTTATTGACTGTTGTCATGAAGTGTCATTTGGTAAATAATGACACTTTTAATGCAAAGTTGCTCTAGAAGTTGCATTAAAAGTCCATTAAAGAGCTAACTTTGCATTATTTTGTAAATAATGACACTTTAATGCAAAGTTGACAATTTTAATGAACAACAGTCTTCATGTCAACAGTCAGACATTCATAAAGACTCCTTAATGTTCATGACAGGTGTTATGTTTATGACAGTGTCAAGTCAGTCTTATGCACAATCTGTCAAATAAAGTGTTGCCGATTTTTTTCTTGCAACTTGTTAGCAAATAAAAATATTAAAATCTAAATCAGTCAGTTAAGACAGTATTTCCCAACCCTGGTCCTGAAGCCACACTACCCTGCATGTTTAGGTGGTTGTTTTTTTTTTTTTGCTTCAGTCCAGGTGATTTCAATTGGCAGGTGTTTGCTGAACTGCAATCAGCTGAATCTCGTCTAGTAATGCAGGGAAACATTTGCAACATGCAGGGCAGTGAGCCTGAAGGACCAGGGTTGGGAAACACTGAGGTCACAGACTGTAGACTCATAGAGCAGTGGTTCCCAAATCTGGTCCTCAAATAATTCTGCCCTGCATGTTTCAGTTGCGTCTCTGTTCCAGCACACCTGGTGATTGTTTATGTTTTTTTTTCAAAGCTAAAAATTGGTGGTTTTTCCTACATAAATATAAACAGAGCATGTTAACACACACAAAGAACGCAGGTCGAGATAAACCTTCTAGGGATCTCATTGCAATTCTCTTCCTCAGTAACTTTGACTGCTCTGCACATCCTGGCTTGGGGGAAGTTAAAGCTTATTTGAAGTAAGCAGTAAAAACCTCATTCCATCTGTTTAATTACAGTGGAGATTAGCAGATTATTTTTGCATTACTGGCGCCTGTCGCTCCTCATCACACAGGCAACCCAGAGGGAAAGCTCAGATGGAAAATTACCAAGTAAATGCAGAACTGGATCTGACTTCCCAACTCAAGAAATGAACAGCAAACCTATAAGCATCACATAATGAAGTAGATCTAAATATTTAAAATCTAGGAAGCATGTCTCCGTTGGAGATGTGGAGATAAGATGTGGAGAGTCTGATTTAAAGAAGCTTGTATTTTCCAGACACATAATGACATTTTATAGCAAACTCAATTGACAATGTTACCTTCCTTTGTCGTAAAAATTCTGTCTATATCAAATATAGAAGAAATCTGACTTTGCAATTTGACACCTCAAATTTGACCTTTGTTTCTTTAAGAAGTTTGCTCTCTCCCTGACTCTCCTCCTTTCCGTTCAACAATGCTTCTCTATGATGCTGTTTACAACCATTCTTAGAAGAGTTGTACTGATAAGTAATTTGTAAGATGAGCCCAGCAGGTACACAGTTCCACCAGGTGTTTACTAATTGCTGCTGTCGCTAGTCTGATAGAGCTGTGTGAGGGAGGCTTCTGCTTTGTTAGGCAAAAGCTCTACAAAAGCTTTGGGTAAATGGTCGGTGCATTGTATGCATTAAGAATGGCTGCCGGAGGAGAGTCAAAGATTCCTCCAACACGCATCATTGAGTCAAAGCAACACTTAGTTATTTTCATGAGATATTTTCTTTTTTTCGCATTTAGCACTCAGCCGAAGGCTGGTCTTTTATTGTGGCACCTCAGGCACCTCCTCACCACTGCCCACAGACTGAAGGAACAGACTCACCTGACCTGTCTCATGTGTCCCTTTCTCTGTTTCCACATAATGTGTATCCCATATCCTCATGCGTGATTGGTCAGAAGTCTACCATGCCACCAATCTCAGCTCTTCAGCTGTGAGCAGAAGAGCTGAGTCACTGACACAGAGAGCCGAGCAACAAAAAGGTAAAAAAAAAAAAGACAAAAACTGAGGAGCCAGCGCACTCACAGGCACTCTGCCTCTCTGCCTCTCCAGTGGTTTGCTCAGTGCTCTGTGAGGAGCCGGCTCACTTCAAAGAGTTGAATGTCGGCTCTAACAGGCCAAACTTTGGCGACCAACACGTCACTAATGCAGCGTCACTAGGCAATGGAGAACCTTGAGGTTGTGGTACTGATGGACTCAAATAGACCCAAATATTTAATTTTGTCTTATAGAAACTATTTGCTGGCCCAATTATTGATTATTTCACTATGCATATAAATAAACATTATTTATATTCTGGATAAGGGATGATGTAATAAAAGAAAACTAACTAAGGAATACAGAAATGAACAAAACCCAACAACCCAAAATCCTAACATAGTAACTAACACCTTTATTTAAAAACTCAGGGTTTTTTTTGCTTGTGTTGTCTTTCACTAATATTTAAGTTAGTCTGATGTTCTGAAACTCCCAGGTTTGACAAACATGCAGACAAATGGGAAATAAAGAAGCAGAAAACCCTTTTTCACACCACTGTATACAAAGATTTCCACCAGTCATATTCCACTCTTATCCACTTGTTTGTTAACTAAAACCCATTTCTTTCATTACAATGAAACATATTTCTGCATGTGGAAAGGAAAACTCGATTCAGTTTGACTAATCTGAAACTCATTGAAAATCCTCTACTTACCATTGATACCCCACAAAATCTGCACCACCAAATACCAACCCAAACCCTACCATAAACACCACCCAAACACACTCTTCACACACCCAAAGACACCCACATAGAGATTCATATTTGTTTGCATCTGCTAGTGTTAGAAGAGAAAGACATCTATCTGTAACTCTAACTTTCAGAAACTGTTGCTGCTTTTCAATTAAAAAATGTACAATGCCTTTTCCATTAAGCACTAAATAATGGATAAAATATCATTAAGTTCTCATTTAAAATGACACATCACATTAGACAATACAGCAGTTTGTCATGAGAAGCTAATTTCATCAGTGTTTGGAAAACAGTGGGAGTTGCTGATTGCAGGTGGTAAAGCTCCAACCCAGTACTGCAAACATTTCATATTTTATGTTATTTCAACATATTGAAAATTAATCAAAAGTTTAAATATATACTGGCAGGGAAGAAAATATCTTTGGGACTACTTATGCTGTCATATGAAAAGCACACATTTGATTTCTTAATAGAAGTTAAAATAGAAAATAAAGGGCAGTTGCTGCTCATCAACTGAATTTTAATTGTGACCTTTAAAAAAGAGGCACTTTTGGAAGTATGTTGCTAAGTACATTATTAGAGTTCAGAGCCTGCTGAAGCGAGTGGATGCCAATGCATGCCATCCATGCCGAAAAATGATACGAAGATAATTTTTTGTATGATCTTCCATAATTTCTATAATTTCTGCAAACTTTTTACTGTTGCTACTGATCCTTTGCAGGTGATGTCACGTTCTTCAGAAAGCAGTTCATTTTGCCATGACAGACTTCAAAAAAGTCTGTGTACACATTTACTTCTATATAGCTTGTTAAAAAACAGACAGTTGGTAATCTAATATCACTTTTATTTTATTCTTGATTACACTGTAACAATGTCAAAAGTGCAATGCAGTCATGTAAGCAGAAACATTATTATTGGTCTAGGTTATGTTTTGTGAATTTATGCAAAGTGGGGGGATTTGATCAAATCAACAAACATGTTAGGAAGAAGGTATTTCTAAGGTTCATTTCTAAGCTGGCTAGCTACTTCTACCTTTTGTAAATACTGCTGCCTGAGCCCAAAACTAGCTGTGCTATTTCCACAGACAAATTAGCTCGACTTCAACAAGTTTCTCTCTACTGGCAAAAACAACTTGGAAAAACAGTTGCTGTCGCTGAACTCAGTGCTCCCATCCCTCATTTCTGACATATCTGTCATATCACCTCAACTTGATTAGGTGATGTACAGTAGTTGTGAAGGGTCAATAATTGATGTCCCATTTGTTCATGTTTCACCCATGTTAGATGTTACTGATGTTAGTTTATAAATCACTGAATGGTTTAGCACCACAATACATCAAAGATCTGCTGTTGTTGAACCAAACTTCCAGACTTCCCAGGTCTTCTGGTTCTGGTTTTGCTTTGCATCAGAACCAAACATGGAGAAGCAGCATTCAGCTTCTACGCACCAGTTTGCAACAAACTTCCAGAAAACTGCAAAACAGCTAAAACACTGAGTTCCTTTAAACCTAGATTAAAACTTTTGCTTTTAAAACATAATTAATGAAAAATTAATGATGGCACTTGACTAAATGTAATGTTTCAATTGTTGACTGTGTGTTCTTTGACTTTGTATTTTTGTGTTTTTATGATGTTAAGCCTTTTGAAATGCCCTGTTGCTGAAAAGTGCTATACAAATACAATTTGTTTTTGATTTGATGTTGTGGTGTTTACCTTCTTTAGCTGTGCACAACGCCACATAATATGATACTTCAGTTGCTATTTACAGTGCTAAAAGTATGAAATACTTTCTGATGTGATCATACTTTATTTAGCCTTCTATAAAAAGTAACTTCCAAGACATTGCAGACAACACTGCGGCAGTAGAGCATCTTCAGATCAGAATCAGAATCTTTTCTCATTATTTTCACTTGGCCCAGATCCTGTCTCATTACTCTCTGTAGGCTTAGGTAGTAAAAATCTATCTATTTTATCTTCAAGCCTGTGTAATGCCAAAATTAAAAAATTGCATTTGCACATGTCCAACAAAATAATGGCCACACTCCATAAAGATGTTTTAGATCGTACTAGCTCTCTCTGTTGCATTCAACATTAGACACCATTGAAACTAAACAAAGAAACATACAGTTTTACTGAACGTTCACTTATAGCACCATGTCAGATGTAATCTCTAGCATCAGAAATGTATAAAACAAATGAGGCTGCAATGGCTAAATATAATAGTTCATATCTTCTCAGCAATACTTACCAAAATGCTGCTGCTTGGGTTCTCACTAAAGCCAGGCTGGTTCAGTTTTAAAGTCCTTATTTTGGCTTCTTATAGCTCAGAGAATAGCCTTTAAAATAATGTTGATAAATTACTGCATGACTTAGAACTAAAATACATTATAAACCTGTTGTATCAACCTTCCAGACCTCTCAGGTCTTCTGGTTCAAGTCTACTCTACATCCCCAGTATTAAATATGGAGAAGCATCATTCCATTTTTATGCTCCACTACTGTGGAACAAACCTTGAGAAAAATACAAAACTGCTGAAATACTGAGTTCCTTTAAATCAAGTCTACAAGTCCACCTGTTAAGGGTTGCATTTTAATTTTGCTGAAGTATTTTGTTCATCACTTTTATTGGTCTGATTTGGTTTTGTATGCTCACAGCTCTGAACTTCAGTCGTCAATCTGATATTGAATCACAATATTCTATCAAGATTTTTAGGCAGTAGTTAATTAATTTAGAATCCTGCCAGGGTAGAGAATGCAGGGTAGAGAAACTGTCAAAGACAACAGACTGGAGGACTTAGTGTTTTTCTGTGTGTGGCACAAGACAGCAGGATTGTGGAAGGTATACAAATACAATGCGAATCTCATCTAAATCTGAAAGGTAGCTGATAAAAAACTGTCTAAATTGAGATAACTGCTTGGTGAGCCATCTCAAAGTTTCTCTCTGCCTCTTTATCATCTCAAGTAATTAAAATTCAATTTCCACCTTAGCATATTTAATGCTGGTTCAGAACTAAGAACCAATTCTATTTGTTATCTCCAACAACGAGAATCAGATTTTTGATGGTCCAACAAAAAGAACTTGTCATTAACAGAACTGAACGATTCTGGGATTTAGAGGAAAATATCATTATGATGAGTTGTCAGCTCTATGTTTTATTTTTTGTGTTTTTAAAAGAAATGCTGTACCACGGTACAGCATCCCAACTACACATTCCTTACCCCATTTTAATTCTACCAAATTATCAATAAAACAAAACTGTGATCACACCTCTGTGTGTGTTACACAACCCGACTAAACAAGACTCCTCACAGCCACAGAACATCGATTTACCCAGTCCACTTTCTACAAGTTCATAGCTTATTCTGAATATCTGAATAAATGGATACATGTTTTCATATGTGAGATTGTATCTGTTGTACATATGTGTTGTGAAGTTGGCTGTTCATCCACTAAGTCAACAGTAGGATGTGAATACACTTCAGTGTCACCTAATGACTGACATGTGGGTACTTGACGGGGCTTCTTATCACCATTAGATCTCCTAACCCAGTGGTTCTTAACCTTTTTTGAGGTACCGAACCCATCAGTTTGTCCTCTTTGTGCTCTACTGGGTGAATCTGTGGTCTCAGATCAGGTTCAGTTGAGTCATTACCAGGTTCCTCTTCCTCTGATTTAATGTTGGCATGTTGTCATCATCAGCTTCATCTTATGGCATATATTCTCTCAGCAGTGGATAAAGTGCAGTAGGTAAATTTCCCACACCATCTCTGGCTGTTATTGTAGGTAGATGACAGGTAGGTGACTTTTTTGTTTATTTGCCATCTCTCTTGTAAGTTGTCGTGATGTATTCTGTGAGGATGTGTGCTGTTGATCTCTGGCAGGTTTTTGCGCTGTCCTTTCGGCAGGTATTCTCAATCAGTAACCTGAGCCATCACCTTCATCCAAATCATTTTCTGAGTCTCTTTGATCTGTTTGTCTTTGTTTGTCTATGTTTCTTCTGGTGTGTCAGCTTTGTCTTGTCTGTATGGTACCACACATACTTTGAACATGAGGTGGATTTATTTCAACAGGAAACATGCTTACTGACAGTAGGAGATTGTGTTGCAATGTCCATGTCTTCACAAATTGGGTTTTCTGCAAGTTGCTCTTTAACTATGTACATACTCTTTCCCCAGTAGGATCTTAACTTGTCCAGTCCTCCACGTTCTCTTACGTTCTGGACCAAACCTCTGCACTCTGGCTGTAGTGCAGCACATTTTATTCTTCGGGCATATGTCACTTTTCTTCTTACTTACTGTTTTTTTTTTTTGACATGATCCCTGGACATTTCTGATGATATAGGTTGCAACGTCCATGGCTATAAAGAGAAAATAAAATCTCTTAATTGCAAGGTGGAATACGGTACTCTTTCTGTGCCCACGTGACACATTTCATTAAGTAGCTGCTGTAGGACCAAATTCTTGTATTTGACAGCCAGTACAAGTTGTTAGTATCCATCCCACATACCTTACGTCGCTTTTAAAAAGCTCAAACTTCTCTGGTTTAAGCCTTACCCCATGTATATCATCCAGATAGGGGAGCCAACATTCATCTCTGAGAAGCCCCAGCGTTTCCTCCATGCCCTTTGGAATGCTGCAGGGGCGCTCGTTAGTCCAAATGAGATACAGACCTATTCATTGAGGCTCCAGGGCATCGTGAAGGTAGTAAACTGTCAGGAACCCTCAGAAACAAAACCTTGATGGTAAGCCTTCCCTTGATGAAACCAGGTGTAATAACCCAAAGTGTCTGTCAGGTCCTGTATCCTCCTGGGTGATGGATGTTGATCAGGGAATTTTTTTTTTTCGTTGAGTAGTTTTTGTTCTAATACAAAGACACAAACTGCCATCTTTCCTCCAGACACATACAACTGGAGCAGTGTATGGAGACTTTGATTTTATTATTCAGCCTTTTAACAACAGTTCTTGTATGTAATCTTTCACTTTTTGGAATAATGAGTAGGTACTCTGAACCGGGATGTCGTCCTTCAGGTTAATAGACATTTACAAGGTTGATATTCAACCAATGTCTGTACTGTCACATGTAAAGGTTGGAAGGATGTTCACTGTTGGAAGAGCATTTTGTTTACTTTTTCTTGTTGTTCTTTGGTAACTTTGGTAACTAATAGGAGGTTGCCATGGCGATGGGTCAACAATGGGAGTAGAGGTGGTACTGTCTACTATCACTGGGAGTCCTGATGTCTCAGGTAAGTCCATGTTAATCTCTTTGTCAATGCTGTGAATGCTACCCATGGTTATTTTTCTATATAGAGTCAGAGTGTGTTTGGTGAGTGTGTTTCTCACATGCTGTAACACATAGTGACTCTTAGTGTTCTGCTCTTTAACAGGGCCTGACCAATGTCCAACTCATCAGTAGTTGGATTACTTTCTCAAGGTAACTGTAGCAACACTGCCCACCATACATCCAAACATTTATTAGAGTTACTTTAAGTGTTATTAAAACTATGAAAAATTCAAGTCATATCCAGTCACATTTTTCACATTTCATTTTTCAATTAAATGCAATGTTGCAATTGACAGTGTAAATCTGCTCTTAAATGACAATTTCCTTTATTAAGATTAAACAGTTCTCCACATCAAGCATAACTTGCTTCGCTGCTGAAAGTTCCTGGGGAAATTTGTGACTTATGTTTTCTGGCTCCAACTGTGGTTTGCTGAACTCTGAAAGTCTTATAAATGCTGAAACATTAAAGAGTTTGAAAGATTTCAAAAAGCAACTCATTATGCACTAGCCTAAAGAAATTCAAGAATAGAGGTGAAACAAAAGAAATTGACATATATTCATTTGGAAATAGTTACAAAGCCAATTACAAGTCTTGTATGTCTAAGGAAATGTAATTAAGTATAAGGGGGTTCAAATGTTTTGCAGGACGTAGTGAAAGCACAAAAGTAAACCAAGCTGTTCCTATTGGTTCATCCTACAGTTAAACTGGTTGATACTGGCTCAAGCTGTGGCCCATCATCATCTGCTCAAACACAGGCATAAATGAAGCCTTTGAGCCTCTTCATAGTAAATGGAGGCTGAATGCTCTATCAGTGGATACATGCTGGAAACAAGCTAGCCCAGGATTCTAGATAAACACTGGAGAGCCACTGGCTGCCGTCAGCAGGCACATTCATGTACAGACAATAGTGCTCTGATCAGAACAATGATTATGCAGGCCCTCTCCCACCCTGTTATTTGCAGGCTACTTTCTTCATTCCTATCATTTTAATTAATTCTGTGATATTTCCAAAGTCTGGGCTGTATAGACCCCTAATGAGAAACCTCATCAAAAGATGCACAAGGTAGGTAATTTGAGCTGCTGCTGGCATGATAAGTTGCACTTACGGCCTCCTTCTCTGTTCCCAATTACATGTTTTTTCTTCTTCATGCCCAGCAGTGCCCATCATCAAAATGGTTTTCTTGGTCAGTTAAAGAACACCTGAATTTATGTTTTCTTCCTCCTCTCTCTGTGTTGTATGTTTTTGTTATTCTGACTGATATTTGTTTGTGTACTGATAGCCATCTCACTGACTTTAATCAGCCATCCATCAATGTGACAATGCTTTAAGAATAAAGGTTTTCAGGCGCTAGTTAATTAATCTGCCTGCGCCTGTCTGCCTGCATTGCTCAATCATGGAGTAAATAAACGCAGTCAAGAATGTAATTGTTTGTTTTCTGTGCAGAGTTTGGAAAGAGGCATTTTTTCATCTCAAAGAGCTGTGAAAGTTGCCCTTTTTATTTTCATTTATGAAAGGTATTTCATAAAGCAAATGAGGCAGAGGTACACACAAATGTCACATTTCACATAAATGAGTTTGTGCTCTCTTGCAGAAGTCACTAATTAAAGAGTTAGAGTAGGTCGTTGCATACATTCTATTTCCAATAATGTTGATGCTTTTTATACACATGTATATTTTATCACAGTTTATTCATATGACTAATAGTGAAGTCCCTCTCTCATTTGTTACCTACCAAAAACTTCCCAAAATAATTTTTAAAGATCACTCTCTCAAACATGTTTGGACAAATTAAATGCAGTTCTGTTTGAGCTGCAGTGACGGTTTCTGATATGGGCAACATGAGCAAACCGTCCAGAGCTAAGTAACTTCATGGAAAAAAAGGGCTTTACTGCACTTATTTACATTTACTTGAGTAATCTTAAATTCAAATTAGCTTTTGAATCAACTGTTTTAACTTTGGCAGTAGAATATCCAGAAAATAAGTGCAAGCCTGTTGTTGAATATTGCTTTAAAAACATTTGCAATACTTTACTATATTTACTTTTTCAAGTCTACAGGAGCCCAAAACGCCTCACAATAGATTCAGTCATTCACACACAGATTCACATGCTGAACCATAATCAAACTAAAATAACTAAGAATAGACATAACCAAAGTAAAACAAAACCAAGACTAATCCAATGAAAATAAGAATGAAAACAGTTAAAATATTAGCCCAAAACCCCAAACAACCCAAATCTGAATAAAAGTTAATGACAATTTCATAATTTTACTATTAAAATCAGCAGATAATAATTAACTTCTAAGTTACTGACATACACTTTTCAATTATGTAAAATGTTTTTGCTGCTGGTGTTTAGGTAACATTTTATATTATCAATATGGATGGAGGGTGCACTGTTGCCCTGCAGAAAGTAGGTCAAATGTTTGAATCCCAGGCTGAACTCTTCCTGCTCTAGTCCATGTATGTGTGGATGCAAAAGAATGACTGTAAAGTAAATTATCTCTCATGGTCCTTTGTGTCTCTCTGTTGCCATGTGCTGGACTGAGTGTAGCCTGCCTCCTGCTCAACGACCACTGGAGATATGTTCTAACACCTCCCACCCCTCTCAAGAATCTGTGTGTATAGATAATGGATGGATTGGAGGGATGGAGATCATTGATGTGATTCAACCAGAAAAATGCAATGTTGAGCTGTCTCTCCACTGCAGACTGTGAGATCTGTGACACATGTGCAGCCCCTCCTCTATGTGCTCTCTCTAGTACCACTCAGAGTGAAATCAGCCACTAAATCAAAACCATGCAGATTTAATCAAGTAGACAAAACCAGTAATGACTTTTAAATGAGGCGTATTACAAATTGAGTGTTATGGGCTAATCTAAATAAAATGGGAAGTGAAGACTGTAAAAAGTTCAAAGTAAACCTTCCCACATCAGAAAAATACACTATTTGAAGTATCAGGGCTGTTAGTTATCAGTGTCCAAAGAGGTTCAGAACTTCTTCAGTGAAAATAAATTTTGTTTTGAGGTTCTGTAATCACATACAGTAGATGAAGAACTTATACCCCACGCACACAAATTTACATTTTTCAAGAGATATTTTGATCTATCTTCTTTTACCTCCCATCTACACGAACAACTATTTTGTGTAAAACAGACATTTTGTAAAAGGTTTCTAAACTGAAGAATCTTATTGTGCTGTATACCGTATGTGACTATGAGGATCATAATTCAGTTGTCTCTTGGTCAACACAAGCTAATTTTTGTTCAATGTGGAAAAGGAGAGGACAAAAAATGATTGAAGACACATCATATATATCTTTAGTTGAGTCCTGACAATATCTTGAGTTGATCAGGAACTTCTTGTCTCGATAAGACAACAGATCACAACATTTCATTATTTCTCAACACTCTACAACTGATCAGATCTGGGATCTTTTGGGCAGTGCCGGGGCTGATGGAGTGCTCCGCTTATGTTAGGTGAATTGGTGAGACTTTCTGTATGTGTGAGGGTGATTGGCATTATATCCATTTTTGTGTATGTATGTACTGGAGCTAAATTACCATGATTTTCTGGCTCTGCCAGCAGTATATCTCTCTGAAGAACGGGTAGCAATGAAGAACAGAGAAACAGTTCTGTCGGAGCAGAACTCTCCTATATGTGAGTAGGAATAACCTTCTGAGGGAAAATATAGACTTTCCCCCCCCCTTTTTTAGAGCTAATTACTATCAAAAAAATCTTGGATTCATGTTTGTCTGTGGAGGGCCCTGAAAGGGCAGGTAGAGATGAAGAAAATGCATCATACTGATGGGAATAAGAAGCTTTTAGTTTAGGAAAAAATTTGTAGTAATGTAGTTTAGAAACTAAAACTTCTGCGAAGTACTAGAGTAGTGGGTAAATACTGTCCATTATTATCATAACCTGTAATCTGTAAAAGATTTAGGGTTACCTTGTGTATGCATTGTGTGAATAAACTCAACTGTCATAACTGTCCCTGCATTTACCGTCAACATATATTGCCGATTCATGTTATCCACAGCTTTTTACCTGGTATTTTCTGTGTTTTATTTTCACTCACAAGGTAAACTAAGATAGTTTCAATTCGTGCTTCCTTTTTCAAAACACATTTGTAATTTGCCTTGCTGCACTGCTTTACAGGCCTTGGCCTCTCCAGATCTCTACTGGCATCCTCAACGAGGCAGGAAATTGAAAAAAGGAGACAGAATCAGCAGCAAAGCTGACGGAGGATGAGCTGCCAACCATAATTACCCCAAGTGCTATTCAAATGGCACCTCTCTGTATAGACAGTTAAGAATACCCATGGTTTCTAATGTGCTCCCGCAGCTCCACCAGCTATGTTTCTGTCCAGTGGTCAAATTCAGACACATTCAGAATGATCACACACAAAGGCTGCTTAAGTAGCTGGTGATTAAAGCTACAACTTCAACACCCATGTGCTATGGCCTTCTTTATGCTCAAAGGCTACTCAGAAAATTTTAGAAAAATGTTACTATAAAAATCTGAGTTCCAGTCATTGGTCTTGTTTGTTCCACAAATTCCTATATGCCTAACTTACAGTATGAATTTGTCATATTTTTAAGAACAATAACAAAAAACATGAAAAAAAATTAAGAAATAATTTAGCTGTTTTTACTTGAGTGCTTACCTAATTTAATTTTTGATTTATTCATTCAAATCAAAGCAGTTGTTTGTACATAGAGCTGGGATTGAGCTAAAGCTCATCAAACTGAGCTTCAGCTCCGTCCTCTGGGAGAGATTCTAACACGTCCTGGGAGACGTGAGAGAATAGAGACTTCTGTATGAAAAATAAATTTAAAAAATATGTGTCAGAGTGGGCCTTGTTCCATTGTCTTTCTTACCCACCAGATCAGTTATGTAAATAAAATTTTGTTCTTAATAACTCACCTACTCAAATTAAGGTTAAATAAATAAATAAACAATGTTGATGTGGATTATCAGAGCTGTCACCCCAAGGTTGTCGTTACCTGTCATGGAAGCAACCTTAATGCTTCTGGTGTAGACTAGCAATGAGGATTTACTGGCTCTCTTCTCCTTGAAGGGCATTATAAATACAATTATTATTATTATCATTTGTATTATTATTCTTACTACTTTACTTAAAAAGGAATCACTACATCTATCAATTCTCAAAAAGGGACAATATTATCAGATTTATATAGTTAGTTTTGGGTTATGTTGTAGAAATTTAAGAAATACAGCATGTAGCGTTACAGTTTTACTGAATGAAGTTTCAAGTGCATTAGAAGAATGTTCACTGGGATTTCTTGTAAAAAAAAACAACAACTATGTTTTAATAAAGTGGTTAGAAAATGGGTCTTGGTGATTATGTCAGGTTTGTTTGTAAACTAGTGGTCCAGGTATTTGGCTTTTCTACAATTGTGTAAAGTTGAAGTCATCTACTTTAAGTTTTTTTTCTTCTTTTCATTCCAGTTCATATTAAAATCACTGAACAGAATTATCTCCCCAACATTTAACCTGTAACCAGGCATTGTTACAGCAGCATCAGGTAAAGATGGTGTCAGCCAGGTTTCAGTCAAAAGTCTGTGTTAGGACTAATCAATAGGTGCTCTGATTATTTTTGTTAAGAACTCATGCATTAGACATTTAAATGACCACATCAAGTAAACATTTTGTCCCTGGCTCTCTTTTATTTTATAAGTTTTGTCAACAGTTTTTATATTAAACATTTATCATATACTCTTCGCTTCTGCCACTCTTGCAGATATTACTTTAAATCCACATCTTGTGACACATTTTCTTTCACTTTGAGAATCCAGTGGTATCTTTGCTTGATTAAATGTTTGTAATGGTTTCATAGTGTGATGATTTTTTCATAACTTAGCTTCAATATGAAGCTTTATGTTCATCGTCAGCCATTTTTGTTTGACTTCTGGTGCCAAAACAGAATGAGACTGTCCTGATCAGACATAGAGAAAAATAGTTTCTGGTTTCAGCAAACATAATCTTGAATGGTTGTAGTGATTAGTTTTGATTGTTTTGTTTCTGTATGTTTCTTGTATGACAGGGATGCTGCCATTAGAGCTTTGTGTAAGGTCATAGGACACGGTAGGAAAATTAAGGCGACTGCCTATGATACAAGACTTTGTATCATAGTTACAATGAAATGTTGAACCACTGGACGACCCAATTTTAGTTTTTTTTTAAGTTTTTTTCTTGCTTTTATATTAGTAGTATGAAACTGCTGATGAGACTATTTTATTCTCAAGAGAACCAAGAAAAAAATATTTCTACATGTGAGGTGTGAGAAAAACATCAGGTATTGATCTAAAGGTTCTGTATTAAAATGGGTCTCTGAAGATTTAGGTTTGCTGCATTTGTTGCATTGCTTCTTGAAACTCATGTTGGGTGAAGTAGTTTTCTAAGGGCATTGCAGATCAAACATCCAGGCAGCAGTACAAAGCATTGTGAGGGTTTGAAGTCTTCAAGAGCAAGTAGTTGATTTGAAATTATAAAAATATCAAAGTTGAGGTGTGAGCTGACTCATAAGAAGAAGAATCACACAGGAGAACAAGATTGGGTCAAAGCCCAAGTAAGCCCAAGTGAGGTGGACAGAGTTTTAGAAACAGAGAGAGATCCAACAGAATGTTGAATTTAATGATTACTACTTTATTTTTATTGCCTTGATCCGTTAGCTTTGGCTGTGGTTTGAGATTTTCATTGTTCATGTGTATTCTTTCCACATATTCTTGTGATTGAATATGCACAATTAAATGATTTGTCATGTACTGTTTAGTCAGTGTTGCCCTGCTCCCTGTGTTTTGCTTTTGTGTTTATTCAGTCATGTTGTACAGTCAGCCAATCTCCTTTGACTCCAGCTTTCTTCTTTCAATCTGTTGCAAATAATTTATCTCACCAGTTGCATGTTCAACTCCCCCTCTCATTATTTATGCCTCTTCATTCAATCAACTTTCCCCAGTTACCATTTGTGTTTATAATGCTTGTGTTACCTGATGGTGACCTGTGTATCCAGTTTGCTATGGTACGTTTCAGAGATGCTCTGGCCAGGATTCCCCATGCGTTCTTCACATTGAAGGTTTTCCAGGCAGGTCCCACTGGGAGTTGACCCCAGGAAGACCCAAAACTTTTTGAAGGGACTACATGTCCTGTCTGAATGTGTTGGGATCCTGAAAGGCTGTCAGTACCTGTCAAAATAGGTCATACTAGATTTGTCTTCTGTTTATTGAGCTCTGAATGACCAGACTAAATCTAATCTTACTTTTCTAATCACCTTTAATCTCACAGTTTTATGTTTTTTCAGAGGGCTTTGCTTTGTAATCAGATTGACTTTGGGTTTCCAGAATGGGCAGAACATTCTGTTTTTAGGATCCTGTGTAGTGGAACTATTTTGATAAGGGGACAGAGACTTGAAGGAGCTGAAGTGTCTGAAGACTGAGGGCTGAAATTGGCAACCCACCAATTACAGAGTAAACTTCTACCACCATCACCTCACAAATACAGATGCTTCTCTTCAGTTTATTAACAAATAAAACTCTACCACACAGTTAAATACTTTAATCAACAAACTCAAGCTAGAAACACTTGGTCAAACTGAGAGATACAAGGTGAATGAAACTAATAAACTATCAAAATCGACAAACTTAGTATCTATTCCAAATAACTGTTTTATAATTTAAAAGATAAAACATTATTTTGAGGAAGTAATGTTTTAGTAATTTAACTAGAAATCAATTTAATTAGAAATCAGTCAGTTTTGGAGTATTGGTTCTTAATCTATTGATCATTGATGGATCTAATATAGTTGTGTGTAATACCCACAAGGCAGCTTATATGAACATAAAAGGTTTTCTATTGGAAACAAAGGCTTTTATGCCCAAAGCTCGGGAAATATTATTTATGAGCACCAACGAGCTGCATGAGCACCTGAGTGTGTTGAAGCACACTCAGATGTTGAGTGATGCAAATTTATATTTGCATCACTCAGTAGGACTTGACGGCATGGCGAGGGTGCATTTGAGAAGGTCAAGGACTGCAGTTTGACACCCCTGCTGTGATCAGTTTGAAGACTGGACTCTGGCTCAGAATTAGCTCTTAGGAGGGACCATGTAAACGGTTGCCTAGGGCACCACCTGCTGGAGGGGTCGCTGCTGTATGAAGAAAAAACTAATAAAAAAAAAACACCCAACAAATTTTAAAAAATGAATTTTAGTAATGATGGGCAGTCTTGGCTGGACCCTATGCATATGCTCTGTACTGAAAATAAAAATTTGGGAAACAACGGTCACACTCCGTGAGCCACTGTGTTCCTGATAATTTGAAGAACTTCTATTATTGGCAAGGGAATGTGCTGAAAACAGAACCCTCCTGCCAATGCATCACTATTAGCTGATCCCAATGTATTCACTTTAATATTTTCTCTACAAAAATAATTATAATTGTGTTTGTGAGAGAATACTAACCTTTTTTAACATACTACTTAAGTTACAATTTAGCTAAAATGCTTTAGCTGACTGGTTCTGTTCTTGTTAGCTGTAGTTAGGAGAAGATTCTGGTAACTTGGCTTTACAGTTTGTTTTCCAGCTAAAACAGCTGTGAAATTATGTTAGAACAATTGACAAGCTGAGTTGTTGTCTCTATAACCACTGTGATTAGGCAAAGAGAAGTGATGTAGTGATGATGTACGGTTTGTGTAAACAGCTGGCAACATGACTTACAAGCATAAGATGAGGAATCATTTCAGGGAGAACGTGTGTCCTTGATGCGGAGTGTAGGGGGAAAGAGGAAACTGTGACACAGATGGTGAGGTGAGGAACTGCAGCCACACTTCATCATGATTTCTCTCAGACATAATTTCACACCATATCAAGCTTTTATCATAGCTCGGCTTTCTCATAAGCATTCCGAACACAGCGTTATTTATGCATCCTCGACTGAGCCATAACTATACATAAGAACCTTTCAAATAAAAAAGTGTGGTCTTTAAATTAAAGACCACACAACATTTTATGAAATTTTCTCACCATCAACTTCCTCTCCCCAGGTGATAAGCAGGTGATGTGGACCACAGATTAGCACATGAAACATAACAAGGTGTGAGGCAATCAGACTGATTGCTGTGAAATACCATGGTGACACTTGTGAGTAGGACTATGCAACTCATGCACTGGCACTGCCAAAGACCTTACAACTGGGAGAAACTGAACTGCACAATGTGGTCAGAAAAGCCATTCAGATCACATACCAGTCACATTCTCTGTGATGCTTGGAAGGAATGCATTTTCAGGGATCACCAAGATTTCCTGGCCCATAATGAGGAATGGCTAATATGCTGATTTAGCATGGCCTCTGTTAGACTGGTGCAGTCTGAGACCCGAATGCCACCAGACCATCTGACCATCACCATCACTCAGGCAACCTGTTGTTGTGCCCAGACAGAGGCAGACATAGCTGGAATCGAATCGGCAACCCACTAATTACAGGATGAACTCCTACCACCATCACCCACATTATCCCTAACTAATCACAACCATGTGACGTCTTAGCAAATGACCATTACTGGATATGTTGATGATTCTGCTAGAAGTCTATGAACTATGGTTGTAATCTATCCTGCACAGATCTGTAATATGGGGAATGTGTTGATGATAGAGGGAAAATCATGAAAAACTGTTGGGTGACCAGTTTGAGCCTTGCCTGATGGTGATCAGAAGAAGTCTCACTTCTGTCAGCCTCCCCAGAGCAGCTGTGGCTACAACCCAGTAGCTTACCACCATCAACATGTGAATGTGAGCATGATGGGAATGACTGATTTTATTGTAAAGCATCTATGAGTGTCCTGATAAAGAGCTTGACGTTTTTTCATTTCTATCACTACGTTCTCATCCAGCAGTGGATATTGCTGGAGTCAATGTCTCCATTCAATCTGCTGGGCTTTTCTGTTTATTTTCACCAACTTGAATAATGAACTGAAATCGACTGCATCAGCCATCTGGCATCAACTGAAATGTATGCATGTATACTGTACGATTGCATTTTATTAACATTTCTAAAGTGTACTGAGATAACAGGTATTTTGATTTGGTGGAAAATAAATAAACTGATTGGAATTGCTTTTTGCTAAGGTGCAATTGCAAATTGCTAAGGTAAATGTTTTGAACCAGACAAAACAGTTGGAGAGCCAGTGCATTTCACTGGAGTCTTAAGAAAAAAAAAATCAAATCTTTAGAGCTTTATATGGATTTGAAAATGGTGGAGGAATATTCTGTCTATGTCTCCAGTCTCCCTCGCTCATTCAGGTCAACAGTAAAAGGATCCGACCCACAGATTGACTTATCTACCTGAATCCAATTTTCATGTTCAGTGACTGCAATGAGCAGCTTCGCTCTGGGATGAATTACGCCGTTTTCTATCAGATTTTGATAAACAAATGGAGAACTGCATCAAACACCTGCAAGGATAAAAAAGGAGCATTTTGCGTGAATAAATCACAGGTTTGATGCAAACATTTCACAGAGGAAAAGTTTATTTAGAAATCCAAGACGTGATGCCACGGCTGTAAAGAATTGTCAAAGTTCTTTTAAACCAAAATATTTTATCTTATCATGTAAAAATGTTTTATATTTCTAAGATGATAAAAATTTTTATTCCTTTTTAAGAAATTAAAATTGGTTATTAGGTATTTATTTAAAACTAGCAAAGATGCCTTTTATTACAACCTTATTAAAAAAGATGATGCTTGGGAACTATAGTACACAGCCTTTTTAATGTTCAATTAATCATGTTTGTTCATTTGCACTTACAATAAAAAGTGTCTGTTCATAAAAAGCTTTTGTTTTATGAAAGACACCAATAACACTACAGCCTCTTTCTCTTCATTCACCTTAAAATTCTACTGTAACTCAACTGTTTTCCTGCATTTAGTTCATCTCCGGGAAAAAGAGGAGATGCCTCTTCGATAAAAATCACTGGCCTGGTTTTAGTCAAACCAGTGGGTTTGTCTTTCTCAAGTACTTTGATCTGAAGCCCTAAGAACCTACTTGATGATTCACCTCATGTCTCTCTGCACTCCCAGGTTCATATCTCTTGCCCAGTCCTGGACTTCTTCAATGACAACATCCATTCCCCCTCCCTGCTATCATCTGCCGACCCGCTCTTCAATGCTCAGTCCCCGCCTTCTGAACCTTCATTCCTCCTTCTCAGATTCACTCACCGTACTGACAGGATCTCCTCCTCTGCATGCTGAGTCCGACTACAACAACTAGTAAGATCCCTTCACTTCTGCTTAGTTAAACTTAGGCCAGCCAGGATCTTTTTCTCAAAAACCTGATGGTTTGCTTCAACAAATAAAGCAACACTGACAGACAAGCATGATACAATCATTTTTCTTTTGTCATGATTTCAGTTCTGCCTTGATGTTGCTGCTTCTGCTGATTGCTTATTATCTGCACCTGCTCCCTATTCAAACAGCTCCTCTTCACCTTCTCAGTGAGAGATCATCTGCTGCCTCTGTCACAGCCTTCAAGCTCTGATTCATGTTCAGAGTTTCTGGGTTTTGATCTTGCTTGTCTCTGACCCCTGCTTTTACCTCAAACTGGTGTTTGAGAAGACTTTGACGTCTTGTTGTTGAACCATTCCCTGACTCTGACCTGCTTCGTGTCTATTGTGTCTTGGATTTTCTTTGCCTTAGACTAGTGATGTTACGTGATGTGCCGAGGCTTCGAGGCGTGTGTCGAGTAATGGAGGGGGCGTTTCCGTAAAGCGCGTATCGAAGCTTGCTTCATTTAGGGGAAGAGCCGAAAACGATGACGTCCGAAGCCTCGCTGCCCGGCTGTACCACGTGACTGCTTCGGGAAGTGGCTCAGATTTTGGCACGGGGTTTGACAGCTTTAGAAACCCCACAGGCTCCATTCAAAATGTGGGTTGTTGTAGGCGAGTTGCGGTCAGTTGAGAGAGTGGATAGAGTTTTGATAGTTTGGATAGTGGTTATTTAGTTTGAGACAGTTAGTTTGGTGCTTGGAGAGTTTAGGAGAGAGATAGATAGATAGGAGATTTAGGAGCGCGAGGACAGGATAGGAGTAGGATGGAGCCGGAGAGAAAGAGGAGGATTTCCCCTATGTGGGAACATTTCGATTTGATAAGCCCTAACAAGGTAAGGTGAACTGAACATTTGCAGATGCATTAGGTTTGCTTATGAGGAACTGTATTTTTCACTGTTTCTTATTTTCTGTAAAGGTGAGGTGTTTATTGTGCTCCAAGGAGTTGGGGTACAATAATAACACCTCATCCATGCTAAGGCACTACCGTGCCTTGCATGAGAATAGGGAGGAAACTGGAGCTTCACCCAGCCAAGGTATTTCGTTACTATATTACAAACACACTATCACAATTTTTGCATGCTGATGTTTGCTTGTTGTGCAAATAAAGACAGGTAACAGACACTGTATTTATTCCCTTTTAACCAGCCACCAGAAAACAAGAGCTGGATGAAGCTCTAGTCTCCATGATAGTGAAGGATACCCAGCCTTTCACTATTGTGGATGACGTTGGATTCAGGACATTTGTGTCTAAGCTGGATCCCAATTATGTTCTCCCTACAAGGCAGGTATGTGTGGGTCCATACATGAAACGAATGACTACATTATTCAATGTGTCACAATTCAGCAATATATATATATTTCTTCCTTTAGGCTCTGAAGGCCATGGTGGAGGCCAAATATGAGTCTGCTAAGGAGCACGCTAAGGCTAAAGTAGAGAAGGTGGCTGCTGTTAGCCTTACATCAGATATGTGGACATCCATCAACATGGATGCCTACCTGGCAGTGACATGCCACTTTGTGGAGGAGAACAAAAAGCTGAGCTCGGTGTTGTTGGGAGTGCAGGCATTCCCCCAGTCTCACACTGCTGAAAATATTGCTTGTGTGAAAGCCTCCCTGATGGAGGAATGGGGAATCTCAGGCAAGGTGACATGCATGGTCACTGATGGTGCTCCTAATATGGTGGCATGCATGAGAGAGCTGAAGCTTCGCCACCACATTTGTGTTGCTCACACCCTCAATCTTGCTGTGAAGAGGGCTCTTGACCAGCACCCTGTGCTCTCTGGCCTCCGGGCCAAAGCAAGGAAGCTGGTTGGCTGCTTTAGAAGCAGCACCACTGCTAAGGTATGCTCTTTTCTTTTATTCCAATATATAATGTTAATAGTTTGTCTGTACTCCTACTGCAGTGACTTAATGGCCTACTCTTCTGTATCTTTAAAGGAGAAGCTTACACAAGTGCAGCTTCAGCTGGGCATGCAAGCAACCAAGCTGATGCAGGAGGTGGAAACAAGATGGAACAGCACCTACTTGATGCTGCAACGTCTGGTGGAGTTGAGGGAGCCAGTAGGAGCGGCATTGGCTGGATTACACACTGGCATTCCCTTTTTCACTGCCAGTGAGTTTGACATTGTTGTAGCATGCCTTTCTTTACTCTCTCCTTTCTATGACGCCACCACGGAGCTCTCTGCAGAAGAACACGTGTCGGCATCAAAAGTTATCCCCCTCCTGAAGATGATAGAGAAAGCCCTTCAGGAGGAAGACACCAAGTCGGCACCTGCAGTAGCAGTGGAAATAGGAGAGCAGCTCATCAGACAGCTCAGGGAGAAGCTGCACATGCTCCCGTCAATGAGCATCTTGTCGCTGGCTACACTCCTGGACCCGCGATTTAAACTTATAGCATTTTTCAGCAACATTAAAGCTGCTGAAGCAGTGAAGCGCTTGACTTCAGAGTGTGCCACCATCATCCGACGGAACACAGAAGAGAACACTCACGAGATTCCCCAGGCTTCCACCTCTCAAGAATTCACTGGAGGTAATCTTTTATATTACATTTTGAGATTACTTATTCCTATTACAACACTTACTAACATGACCTGTGGTTTCCATTTAGGTAGCAGACTTTGGCAAAGATTGGACACTAGTGTCATGGAGGCAAAGAGGACTCAAAATGTGTCAGCAGATGCCACCGTAGAGGTCCAGCGCTACCTGTCAGAGGCAAACATAAGCAGGCTGGAGAACCCCCTGGAGTACTGGGCTAATCATCGGTCACTGTACCCCAATCTGTACAAACTTGCACTTATTTATTTATGCACCCCGGCATCATCTGTGCCATGTGAGCGTGTCTTTTCAAAGGCTGGAGAAGTAGTGTCAAAAAAGAGAAATCGTTTGAAACCAAAAACTGCGGAGAAATTGTTGTTTCTTAATAAAAATGCATGAAATCATCCAAGTTACACAAGCATTAGCCTATTCACTACCCCCTCCCTAGTTCCACAAGCACTTTCACTGTCCTCTGCCTGATTAAGCCCATGCCATTTTTCTAGAGTCACAAAAAAACATTATTACACAACATGCCATATCACATGACACTACTATTTTGGGAATAATTACACACAGAGAATACATTCAAACAATATTTTATTATACACATATGTGTATACATAATTTATGTAGACAAATGATTTCGTCCTACACCTTTTGTGAAGTCATTCCCAAGAGCCATAATAGACAAAAATTCAATGCATCACACGTGTTAAGATACAGCTGGCTGTGATTATACACCTGGCCAGTAGGTGGTTTCGTGTGCACATGAAGCTTCAAGAAATGAACCCTTTCTCGAACCAGTTGGCTCAAGTGGTTCAATGCCTCATGAGGCTTCATCTCACCATCACCACCTTAGACCCTCCTGTGCCTGACCCTGGACCGTTTTTGGACCACAAAACATTGGATGCTGGCTGTTATTCTCAGTTTTTAGTGAACACTTGAGAACCACAAGCCCACCCATTCTGCTGCTCACCCAATCCTCCAGACACTGGACCCCTGGTCATGTTAACCCTCCATCCCTGACCTACCAGTGCAACCAGAACTAGCAAGCCCACTTTGACACCATCTCATTGCATCTAAGAAACCTTTTGGTAACCATCTGCTTGTCTTGGTTGCATGTTGGGTTCTGGCTCATTTCCGTTTTTTGGGGGGTTTTTCAGAACCACCCCTTACCTTCGGTCTGTTGTGGAGGACGGTACTGATTATTAGTCATTTGCAGGAGATGAGTGCCTGTTGCTCCATATGTTTTATTTGGGGTAGTGGGGGGTTTGGAAGGGAGAATAGCACATTAGTCTGTCAAGTCGCTTCATCATTTTGAAATTAAATTAGTTCATGTCTAGCTGTCAAACTGACTCTTTTTTTTTCCTTTGACGCAGTGCATCACCACACTTTTAACATGTTGTACAATTCCCTCCCTGGATTGACAAAAGAGCCCCGTCAGTGGCTGACACTGGCAGTTTTTCTCTGTGTGATGAGGACACTTCCAGGACATTAGAAGAGCTCTGTGATTCTAACCTTAGAGAGACAGGTGATGGGCAGACCAACTTGAAGGCTGTGAAAGGCTGCTCTGTCTGAGGTAATTAATGAGTTTCCATCAAACACTGGAGCTTAGCTGTCCCCTCTGTATCCATTACATTACTGCTGCTGTCCAAAATAAACCCTGGCTAGATTTTCATTTGCAGAGCGCCTTGCAAAAGTATTCATACCCTCTGAACTTTTCCACATTTTGTCATGAAACAAACCATAATCTTTAGAACTTATTGGGCTTTTCACAAATTAGCACATTATTATGAAGGGAAAGGAAAATGACAGGGTGTTCAGGTTTAACATTTGTATCATTGCACATTGTTTCTTGTTGGTGCAATGGAAACTTCTGAGTTGAAAGTTGCTTATTGAAATATAGTATTTTACCAATATGGTAAAATATAACATTAAATTAACAAATGGAAGATAGACAATCCTTGTTAATTGGATTAAAGGAAATAAAGGAAAGAAGATCCATGTCAAACTTTTAGCCTGCTAAGTATTTACCACGATGTATTTGACGCCATTTAAAACATGTTTAACCTTGTTTCTACCTAAATACTCAAGGTAAAAACCATTTTCCTTTGTCTTAACATAAAGTTTGTTTCAGTTTTTGGTTATCAAAACTTGTGTTTCTCAGTATTTTTTGTGATTACTTTTTTCTTTCTGGTGATTTTTGAAACTTGTCCTAAAATGTTTGATATAAAAGCACAAAGCAATCAGGTGCATTACCACTTCAAAGCTCACATCACATGGTGTACAGCTGTTTTTCTCAGTGTTGACTAGAGAAGCCATACTTAATCACTAACTCTTGCATATCTTTATGAATGAAGGAAACGCTGCTACTCTTCTTCTTCTTTTTCTTTTTTTATAAAATCAGCTCTCTCTGCTGAGAACAATGATTCCTGGGACCTTTAACCAAATATTCAGCAATCCAGGATCATGCTGGTATTTCCTCAAGTCCTGTCCTTCACACAAGCTTGTGAACTTGATGTCATCAAGGGGGTGAGTGTGCAGGAAGAGCAGTAACAGAGACAGAACAGTTGCAGGGCTCTAGTGAGGAAAGAGATTTTAATGAAATTACATCACTGAAATATGGTGTGGGTGTGGGTGTGTAGGCGTGTGTGGGCGTGTGTGGGTGTGTATCTGGATCCAACAGGTAGAGATTTAGGGTAAGTGTCATGATTTCAGCCCTTCAGCTCTACCTTAACTGTGCTGATTACTCATTACCCTCACCTGCACTGTGCCGGTCCCTATTTAAACAGCTGCTCGCCCCCACTCTGTGAGATCGTCTGTTGCCCCAGTCACAGCTTTCAAGCCTTGTTCTATGTTCTAAAGAGTTGTCTGGTTTTCTGATCCTGCCTGTTTTTTGACCACAGATTTTTGCGTAGTTCTTCTGCTGTAGGAAGAGTTCTGACCTCCTGTTGCTGAACCCTGCCTGTCTCTGACCCTGCCTCCAGTCTTCTGATTACTGGATTTTCATTGGCTGAGACCCTCCCGTTTCATTGCCTGACCCTGGATCGTTTCAACAACTCAACCTCTGGTTGGTGGATTTTATCCCTGTTGTCTGTTTGTCCCCTGAGCCCCCAAGGCCTCCCGCTGTCCATTCACCCAGTCCTCCCCAGGCTGGATTCCTGACCCATGTGGATGCCCCATTCCTGACCTACCAGTGTGACCACACCCTGTGGAGCCCCTTCTACACCATCAGTTTTGTAATAAAATGTTTGGTGAACCGTACACGTGTTTTGGCTGCGTTTTGGGTTCTTGCTGATTTTGCTTTAACGTTACAGTAAGAACATATTTTGTTCCCTGGGAATGGTTATTGTCAGGCACAAACAAATTTATAGAAATGAATGAAAGTCTTAACAGTCCTGATAATATAACATCTCACTACCTAAATATTCTGAACTAAGTCTACAGCTACAACATGAACTAGTTTTTATTAATTTGCTATATTTTATCTGAATTTAAGTTTACAAATATATAAAATTGTATTGAATAAATCTGAATATTAATGAGAAGTTTAGGTCAGTAACTCAAAACACTAAGTTAATATTTTTCACTATTTGGACTGCTGTTTTTAAGTCTTTATTAATGTAATTCATGATTTTCTGCTTACAGACAATTAATCCAACCTTGCTGTAATCGGATTGTAAAGCTACATCATACCAATAATAAACTTCTGAATACACAAATGTGAGCTTATTGAAAGTATTTTCAAAACCTACTTCCAGGTTCTTTTGAAAAAATAACTTGGAAAAGGGAAAGTTTCTTATTCAGCTACAGTAATGAAGATAGAAAGGTGAACAAAGCATGCTATTTACTGGTTATTTTTCCATCAGCTGACCATGATGCGTCAGGACACTAAATTGTTGATATATGAAGCAATTTAAATATGTTTTAGTCTCAAATATGGGTGCAGTTCTAACACTGACTGTTTTTAAGTAATTATGTTGTTATATGATCTCTGTCTAGGCATTGACTTTGCTTGCTTATCTTGCTTTATTCATTGAATAAAAATCCAACCAAACCTCAAATTAGTTCAATATTTTTAATCCCTTTTATACTAATGAATGTAAACTCCAGGGAATTGAGCTTCAGGTATTCCAATCAACTTCCAAGAGGACTAGAAATGTCTTCTGCTCTAATGGACACAGCAATCAGCCAGTAAGGCAGCAGAAAATTCTGGGTACAAGATTGCAGATAATCTAGACCTGCATCTTTCTTTTTCAAATAGTGACTTGGCCAACAGGTCTGTCTCCCTCTCTTTCTCTATGCCTGATAATCTCATCAGAGACAGAAATTGACACCATCAGCCCAGTATTGTACATATTTTCTCCAACTGTAAGGATAGTCTGCAGTAACCTAAGCAAAATATCACTGATGTTTGTTTTTTTTTTACCCAATATTTGTTTGGAGTCCATTGAATATATTTAAGCATGAATGCATATTGTTGGATTGGACTGAATAAAAAAGGTGACGGGATGTGCAGTGATGTAAAACTTTGAAATGAGTCCAACACTGAGAAAGACAGATGGAGTTAGCAAACACGAGAGTGTGACAGTCCAGCTCAGTAAAGACAGAGCTTAGCATCCTGCATTATGTCCACACAGTCAGGGCTAACTTGGAGGCTCAAGCTGCATGCTGTTCCTGTGATTAGCTCTCCATCTGGCAGGGTGGGCAGTGTGAGCAGCCAGAGCAGTGCAGCCTGCTGCATAGATCTGAGTTGGGGGATGGATTTGGCAGAGACAGTTTGGGGGCGCTTGGTCTTTAGCCCTGCCCACAATGCCCACAGGGATTAAACATCTGGCTGAAATCCTTTTCTGGAAAGTGAAATATGATGAATAAGATGTCGTGCCTTTCATGCCTTACAGATGTAACAGTATTGTGGCTTTAATGCTTGGACAGTTTTGTTCCTGTGTTTGAAATAAGGTTAAAGTGCAATTATGTATTAAGGCAGAAAATGACACTTAATAAAATCAGTGAATAAATTAGTCATTTGTACCCGAGTGATTACTGAAGTATAACAGAGTGAGGTCTTTATAAAGGGCTGTAAAAAGTATTTAACATACTTTCTTTTGTTTTTGCTTTTTTTTTTATCGCATTCAAATCAGGTCAGAAAAACCAAATCTGAATATCTAAAAAAAAAGAAATATGCAGAACCAAACTTTTGGAGTGGCTTAATCAAAGTTCAGACTTGAGATGCTGTGGCATGACTCTAAATATTTGGTTGAGTCAAACAATTATGCAAAGATTGGGCCAAAGTTCTCACCAGGAATCTGAAATTGAACTTTGTATTTTGACAGCTTTAAGTTTTGTTAAATGACTACCAATCAGTACAGAAAATGGCACCAGACAACATTTTCTGATTCCTTTTCTAGGCCTCTATCTCGGCTACACCCTAAAGAAGGCATTCTCTGACGTGTCATTTCCTTAACCAGGGGTGTACGGGTGTGTGTGAGTGTGTGTATATGCGAGCATGCAAGCAGCTAAAAGAGATAGAGGAAAACACTGAATCATTTATTCCTAACAGTAGTACTCATTCCTGGTCTGAATAAGTGGGTTTCTACATTTCTGTGTGCTTACTTTTCATGACTTACTGTTAGTTGTCTTGGTAGTTTCTCTTTTTCCTTCCCTTTCCTGACCCTATTTTACAAGCTATGTTATAGAATAGAATAGAATAGAATAGAATTCAACTTTATTGTCATTGCACTGTCACAAGTACAAGCAATGAGATGTAGTTTGCGTCTATCCAGAAGTGCTCTACGAGATATAAATATTTATTTACAGATGTACAAGACTATGTATGTATGGACTATAAGGGGTTATAGCAAGAGATATAGATATTGTGTATAAATATAAATATGGGAGCTATATGCACAGATTATACAGATTATACAGAATATACAAGAATGTTAGGGAATGGATTATAGATAAATAATAATAATAATAATTATGTCATTTGGCCAAGTAGATCTCCAAGGCTTAACCTTCAGAATGAACCTCAGGGATTGAAGGAGGAACATTTAAGGAAACCATGTCTGTCTGCTGGTGCAATTCCCTCTGTTACAAGCTTTTCTAAATCTGTCCAAAATAAGCAGTTGACCAAAGACGCACTATCTGTGGCTGGCATACTAAGGATATGTCTCATGAATTTTATTCCATAAGACACTCCTTGTTGTGTGTGTATAAAGAAAAAGTAACATTTAGTATAATGAAATGTAGGAAGCAATCAGTGAAAACACTGATGGAATAAAACCTGACACTGGGGAAACACACTGCAGGGGAGAAGTCTTATGTGGTTTATACTCGCATTTACTCTAGTAACTACACAAATAGAGCCAAGACGGCCATGCAGATGCTACCCATTCGAGGCACTTTGTTTCACTGATCACAAACACACACACATGCACCCCCCCCCCCCCGCAAACTCTCACACACACCAGCAACCAAATATTGCTGGTCTTATTCAAATTTTTCAAGCCAACCTTTCTTTCTTCGTTGTTTCCTTGTTTCTTTGTTTCTTCGTTTCTTTCTTTTTTTCTGTTTGTCAGGTAATTTCAGAAATAGTGAATACATTTTCAATTTGATTCACTGATTAATGCAATTATCCTGCTCTGTAATTTTGCTTCATCAAGAAGTATTTCAAGGACTTTTCTGGTTTGCTGAGAGCATAATTGGTGCAGGAGCTTGATCTGGGAATGCGACAAGGTTGAAGGCTGCCTAATGAAAAGCAAAAACTGTAAGCCACTGTGTGATCCTGAAGGACACATCGTGACCTTTATAGACAAAGGTTAATCTGCTTTAGAAAAAAAAAAGAATTGCTGTCAGGTACACAGTAACCTGTAGGCAGGATGCTTGATAGAAATGTTACATTTGGACGCTTCTTTTTCTGGAATGAAACTGACCAAAACTGTACAAATAGATTAGTTGTTTTTTTTCTTTAGTACAATATTATTAGCTATAATTTAACATTCAAATATAATAAAACAAAACAAAGTAAATACTTATAAATGTCTTCACTTTTTATGCTGCTAGAGTAATATGCTACATCTTAGTCAAGTTGTTAATTAAGCTTCAAAATTCAGAAGATAATGTAGAAAAAGGACACAAAACAAACAAAATGGGCAAATTAATGAAGACTCAATTTAAATTCAAACTTTACATAATCCAATTAAATGTTTAAGTTCAATAGCCAAAAGTCAAACAAAAAAACTGAACTAAAAAAGAAAAGAACTAGACAGCAACCCCACAGCTCTTGTCATTCTAAGCTTCTTTTCAGTTACCAGTGATTCCAGGAGACTGGCAGCAACATCCAGGAATCTGCAGTAACGTTTTTCAGTGGTTGCTGTGGTGCATCTAACCAACAGAAAAGCTAAGTGCATCCAGTAGAGATCCAGGCTGCCCAGTTGGTAGCTATGTTGCCTTGCAACAAGAAGTTCCTGGGTCTGAATCCCGTCCTGGGGTTTTTCTGCATGGAGTTTGCATGTTCTTTCTGTGTACGCTGGGTTCTCTCTGAATGCTCCGGTTTCCTCCCATTAACATGACTGTCAGGTTGAATGGTCTCTATAAATTCTTGTGAGTTTGTGTGTGTATGATTGTTTGTCCTGTCTGTCTCTCTGTTGCCTTGCGGCTCATTGGGAAACATTTTCGGGCAGCACAAGCTTGAACCTTTCTAGATTTTCTCTTCTCAGCCACGCAACATATATTCTACACTCTCACTAGTGCGGTGCGCATAAAAATGTTACTACATTGTTTTGGCCGTTTTGTAATTTTAAAAAAATGTATACGCCCACAGTGGGAAAACATGTTGGGTTATTTGGTCTCTCTAAATTGAACTTGGGTGTGAGTGTGCATGTGTGCCTGTTTTTTTTGTCCTGTCTGTTTCTGATCCCTTGTCCAGTGATCGTCTGTCCAGTGTCCAGTGGCTGCAGCCCTGAAAAGATAAACAAGTATAGAAAATGGATGGATGTTTTAGCTTTTTTGTATCATTTATAATATTTTTACAAGTACAATTTGGCAGAACATGGGACATCAATTGTGTACTTTGATGGCAATTACCAACCAGAATATCAGCTTGTGGAGTACCCCAGGGGCTTGTCCTGGTCCCTTATTATACTGTATTTCCCTAATGATTTATCGTATGTATTATATAAAACTGGCATAGTAACATTTGTATGCAGATGATTAAAAAATATACACATTACATCAGCTTTAACTTATAGGGAATTACAAACTATTACCTAAGAAAAGCTGCAGTTCTATTGCATCTAGTGGGGATCTTAACAAATAAATAAACTGAACAATTTTCAGAGTTGTTCATCCATAATTTGAAACACAAATTATGGATTAGCCCCACTCGTGAATTACTTCACTGCCAAAGTCAGACGCAATTTTTCACAGTGCAAATGTAGCATTGCTGTTTTTTTGTAACTTATACCTCAAATAAATCTGTACATGCATGGACTTATCACAATAGTAAGGCTTTACAAGGTGTATATACATTTGTAATGCTCAAAAAGCTGGCTTTTTGAAACTGTCTAGATGAAAATAGGGCTAAAACAGTCTCCACTGGAACAGAGAAGACACAATTCCAGCACAGTAGCTGTCAGTCAAAGCTGCAGGGAAGTAGAACCAAAGGAAGGTCTCATGTGGCCTGCAATTTTCTTGAGGCCATTAAAACCAGCCCTTTTTAATTCCTTTTTCGTCACTCAAGCTATTCGCTTTGTAAAGTGGTCTTTCAGTGCTCAGCTTCCTTTCCAGGGCTTGAAAGACAGGAATGTGAAAGCATTTTGTAGAACAATGCTGAACACATCTGCTAATTTCCCTGGCTAAAGGGACTAGAGGACAAGCTCATTCATCCGGGGCTCTGTGAACATTTCAGTGCAGTGTAATGTTTCTGTTCCATCACAAAACACTCAGTGTTATTCCAGAGTGTATCAAGTATTTTGTAAAATACTTAAATAAAGTAGTGCTTTTCTGATACAGTATGCAAATGACTTTGTTAAATGGAACTCATTGAGTCAGATAATCCCACTGCTAAACAGAATGCCAGACCAGATGTAGCTTTTATGAAGAAAAAAAACACCAAGAGGACACAAAGTTGAAAGCTTTAAGAATGCAATTAGTAAAATTTGAAAGTAGCAGGAGAATGTAGCAGAGTAAGAAAAAGCTGTTAGTATGTCCAGCAGGAGACACAGGCTACAGCATCAGAACTCTAAAGATAGCTCAGGATAACTGAAAATACTGAGTTGACTTAAATCAGTTTAACTCACTTTTAGTAAGTTACTTGGAATTTGTGGTTGAAAAGTCTTTCCAATTCACTCCACTTGAGTTAGATAAATTTAGAAAAAGTAAGTTTTTGATAATTGTGCTTTTTTCTGTGTTGGAAACTACTTTGAGTCAATACTACTTGCTTCCAAGTATAGAACCTTTACTTGATGTTTTTTTTTCTGGAAATGATTTCATCTGACTCAGATAACGAGACAATCCCAGCGTTTCCCTGAACAGGAGCGCATTCACAAAGCAGAACATCAGAAGACTCCATCATTTTATCTTAAGGTAGGCTGCAGTCAACTAACTTAATGTTTTGTTTGGTTTTGTTTTGTGGGGGCCATTATTGCAATTAATTGCACTTTTTTCTGCAAAAGACCCAAGCTGGAATTTTGTATTGCGTTTCTGTTATTCCTTTAAATCTGATGCACAAGTGGCACCTGCAAACAACAGTGATGGTCGAGAGTGAGAGTGAATTAATCTTTATTATATATTTTACCAGATGGAATATGTTTTGTATAACTTATGTTTTCAAATATTTGTATTTCAAATATTCACAGAATTAGCATTTTTTTGAAGTATTGAGCGGTGCTGTGGTGGCGCAGAGGTAAAACACAACCCATGTATGGAAGCCTTAATTGTTGACGTGACTGTCACAGGTTTGAGTCCCAGCCTGGTGGCCTTCATTGCATGTCTTCCCTCTCTCTCATTACCCACTTTAAAGTCTGTCTCTCAATTAAAGGCTTCCAGAACCAATGAAACTTTTTTAAAAGAAGTGATAAAGAGGAAGGGTGAGGACTAAATGAAGAAAATTGGTTCAAGTTGCATGAACTTAATTATTTTTGATTAGTTGTACTTCTTGATTTAAGTACTACTAACTTAAAAAAATTAGGTTTTCTTACTCGCTAATCTTAAGCTTACTGTTTTTTTAAGTAAGATAAACTATTTCAATTTTAGAGCATGGAGCCACTCTAACTAGGACATTTTAAGCCTCGTTTTAAAAGCAGACAGACTAACACTGGAAACTGGTCCCACAGTCAGAGCCGTGCACTGAGGTGAGACTTAATATTTCTAGCAGGAACCTCTCAACCTCACCCTTCTCCACCAGAGCGGTGTCAGAGGTGTCATCCCGAGAGCCAGCTCTGTAGCGAAGGATCAGACTGCCCAGGTCCCCGTCCTCGGCCACCACCCTCACACATTGCACCTGACACCTTTGCCCCCTTCCAGAGGTAGTGAGCCCATGGGAAGGGCTCTTTGGGCTGAGCAGATACTCGCCAATGTGCCCCACCTTCAGGCCTGGTTCCAGAATGGGGCCACATTGACCCCTGTCCAGGAGAGGGAACACTGTTTCCATTGATTATACTCTTCATAAGGGGTGTTTGGGCTTCACTCTGTCTGGTTCCTCACCTAGGACCTGTCTGTCTTGGGTGACCCTATCAGGGGCATGAAACCCCTGACAGCATAGCCTAGAGGGGGCTATAAATAGAATTTTAACATTTGTTTGTTGAAAATGCAATTAAATTTGATCCAAAGGTTTGAGCAGAGATAAATTAAAATACTTGAACTGATTAGCATTTAAATTTAAGATTTAATTGGCAAGCTTATTTTGTAAAAGTGCAAAGAATAATTATAGGTTGTTGTGTTATGTTCAGGGGTGGAAGGTAGCTAGTTATATTGACTCTTATTACTGTAATTAAGTGCAATTTGCCTGTACATTGTACTTTTTAAGTAGTTTACAAAACCCGACATTTTACTTTTGGGTAAGGTATTTTACTCAGCTACAATGCAAGGTTAATTTATTTCAGCCTGGCTAAAACTGAATTTAGAACTTGTTTTTGATATTGACAAACCTGGCAACTGGTCTGTCAAAAGCTATTTTGATGATCCAAATGTGTTTTTGAAGTGTTTGACATCTTTTGTTGGCCTAAAATAATCTTCCTTAAACTACAGAGTGCAACTAAAAATCTATACGCATGTCCAGACCTTTCATTATATGCTTTATGAAAAAACAAAAGACCTCTACAGTCTGCTCAGATGAGCACACAGGTAATGTAAACTGAATAAATAACTTGTTAAACTACTGAAATATGTCTTACCCTTTATTCCTTTCCCTTCCTCTCCACATAAGTGTGCCTTACTCAATTTCCAGCTTCAGTGAGAATGAAGAAAGATAAGAGGAGAAAATTGGAAGTTTGGTTTAAAATGCAGACAGCTCCGGCGTTCTGCTTGATGGCCTGTAACATCTCGCACCACACTTTGCATCACAGAATGGGAGCTTGTAATGGAAATCCCCCCACAGAGGAGGTTAATCATTGAGCCGCCCTGTACCAAAACAACAAAACCTGCCACTGCAAAATTATAGGAAATAAAATTCAACACTTTATCTGTAGCCCTTTGTCACACCTACAAATTCATGTTGCTAACTTGCCTTTAGGATTCAATTTTAGGTTAATGCCACTCTTCTGTATTACAAAAATAACCTGAGGGGATATTTATCCCATTTAGCCAATGACACTTACACTACGCCGAACGGCCAGGAAGAAAATAGGAAAAATCCAGTCTCTTATCATATGAAGGGAAAATACAACTTACATTTATCACAAAGTGGACAAAAAATAAATAAAATATATTCATGTGAAAAAACAATATTTATATTTGATACAAAAATATGTCTGCACGGACATGTATGAGCAGTGTAAGACCCAGATCAAGGCTTTTCACCTTGATTACATAGAGACCAACAATCTCTAAAACTAGTGACTAAGACTTTGTGTTCCTCATCAAATACAACAAAATGAAAATATATGGAATTACATTCATCATGCAAAAAAATTCTTCCGTCCAACAAACTGTTATGCATCTGCCTTTCGTTTCAGTCAGTCATTTCAGTGTTTAATATAAGTGGCAACTCTTGGGCCATTTATATTAAACACCTGACTCAGATCCTCCATGCTGACAACACAGCATACATATGGAGGGAGGTGAAGTCAGTTTATTTTTATTGTGCTCATTCACAACAAATATTTTCTCAAGACACTTTACAGTGAATTCAGTTATTTTCAAATCAATCCAATACAATTTGATTATGTAGACAGGTTAAAATTATGTAACAAATTCTAATTCCGTCCTGCCTTTGTATTTTGCATTCTGGTGAGTCTTCTTTGAGTTGTTGTTCTTTTCGGGTTTGTATTTGGGTTCCCTGTCTTCCCCTTGTATGTGCACTTGTCAGTCATTTTTCCTCACTAGTTTACTTCAGTTACCTCAACGACCCCGTTGGTTTAAGCAGTTTCTCATACCTACACTCTATATGTTCTTCTGCATTTCCACAGTCACTGTCACATCATCCTGTTCTGCTGTATTCTCATCTGCTCCAGGCTCCCGTTTCACTAGCAAGGACCATGCCACAAAGATATGCGTTTAAAGATTTATTGATGAATGGATGAGGGATGAAGGGGAGAGAGATGAAGGAAAGGAGGGATGAAGAGATGGAGGAATGAAGGGATGGATGGATAAAGGGACTGAGGGATGAAGGGATGAGGGGATAAAGGGACGAGAGGAGGAATTATCTTGATTTGGTCATCTGGGGAGAATGATGGAGGGCTTGGGATGTGAAGACTCTGTGTGGGGGTGTGGTCTTCGGGAAACTGTTCCTCTTATTTTTCCCCAAACTAACATAGGATCCCCAAAAGAGTCTGATTTAAAGAGAATGGGCTTGTAACAAATCACTGAGGTTGTTGCGGACGCATGAACAGTACACCTGTGATAACCAGCGAACTAAAACTTGAATGGTCTGATTGGAGATAGCCTGACTGGATGCTTAAGAGGAGGCTCCTATGCGAAAGAATGGGCGGAATAAGGTTTGAGAGAGATGTCGGACTTGACTGAAATGAGAACCAGACTTAAGTGGCTGGATTACGGAATTCTGAGATGAGGCATGGACCTCGAGATGAAATGCTTGCTGAAATTCTGATATGAACATAAAGATTGGCTCATATGGGTTGAGGATGGAATTGGGATGGAAGAGATGAAATTGATGAGAGAAAGCAAACTGATCAGTTGACTTCAACGAAGAGTAATATCTGAATATTATTACTGTGAATGATGATACCTGAAAAGCATGAGTGAATGAAGGATTGTGCTTGAAGAGATGGAACAGGGGAGTGGGTTGGATATTATTGAAGACTGTGGAATTGGAGAAGGATGAGTTTCTGAATCTGAAGCAAAGAGTCAGAATTTTTGAGGAAATGATAGAACATTGAGGATATTCTGAGTTACTGGAATGTGAGCTGCTTGAACCTGGAACTGATGCTAGACTGAGACCTGGACGAGTCTGAATGAACGAGAGTAAACTTCTTACGCCATTCATGTCCCCAAAGGTTTTGCTGCCATAATGATAGAGTAAGTTCAAAAAGTGCAAGAAAAATTAATTCTTGGGGTCATTTTGGCTACAACCATTTGTCTCTGAAATAGCCACCAAGCCTATAGAGAGAGTTGAATGTCTTCGGATTGAATGAGAAAGTCATTGTAGAAGAAAAACATGCCCTTGCAGGAGTGATTGAGGATGAATGAGCCTTGAACAGAAGGGATGCTGGCTGCTTTTTAATGAATATTGGAAATCTAGGATTTCTCTGAGGAATGATACAAATTGCATAGTTCACATAGCCAAGAAATGTAAGAAACTTATTTGAAACATCCGTCAGTGGGTAAAATTGAGAAGAGGGAAGTGGTTTGATTGATCTTTCGGGGCTACATGATGAACGAAAGTGAGGTAAACTGAAATGAAAGCTCCTTTCCGAAAAGTGGCGATACACACCAGAAATCTGGGTGAATAAGGAGGACTTTGAATGCACAGGTGATGTCTGCTTTAGAGAGCCCAATGCCTTGGGCTGTTAAGCAAATTAATTTAATGACCTTATCGAAACCTCCTTTGACTTCCTTGGCTAAAAGTGAATCAACTGTGTCAGGACCTGAAGGAGCGGACTGAAGATAAGGACAATGATAGATGGAATTTGGAATATCTATGCCCGGGAGAAA
This sequence comes from Xiphophorus hellerii, assembly GCF_003331165.1. NCBI lineage: Eukaryota > Metazoa > Chordata > Actinopteri > Cyprinodontiformes > Poeciliidae > Xiphophorus > Xiphophorus hellerii. The sequence goes on from NC_045684.1 coordinate 26,542,179, forward strand.
ACCCGTGAATGAACCCGTCAGAGAGAAAGTTAACCTCTATCGGAATAATGTTTAAGGCAGGAATAAGAGCATTCACCTTGATTTGAAGTGAAGATATTGTTTTAGTAAATTGGAAGTGGAACTGGGACTGTGGGGTCAGAAAATCCTTGCATAGGCAATGCCACAGATTAGCAGGCATGCAGCAGTTTGCAGCTGGAGACTGAACTTCCAATATCATCCTGCCCCCTGGTACATGATGGCGTGGCCCCGTTTGTCGGTGCCCTCAGAAATTGATGAGTTTACAAGAGGGTTGATGTCTGGGTTTTGGGTTGATATGAAGGAGAGGGGCAGTGGGAGACTGCCAATCGGAGGCTGAAGAAGTGCAAGATGAGGAACGAGGATGAAGAGGGAGAGTAATTGTACAAGTAGTTGCTGGATGAGATGAAGTACCGCAGAAACTGCGAGAAAGATGTGCGGGTGGCAAAAATGCGGCTGTACGATTCGGGTTAAGGGAAACCCAGTATGTCCCCTGATTAAATTGTTGAAAATGGCTTGTTGTCTGGGCTGTGAAAAGAATGTGATATTGATGGAAGTCTGGTCCTCTACATCGGAGAATCATGTCAAGAATAATGGCGAGATAGTCATTGAATTTGGACCTGGGACCTGGATACTTGATTATATGGAATTCCTTCAAGGTTTGCATCAAGATGTGTGCATCTTCTACAATTCTATTGTTGAGAGCATCATCTCTTGTTGTGTTATTGCATGAATAGGACAGAGAGGGGAGCTCTGATTATATATGTTTAAAAGATGCTGTATGTAGAGAGAAGAAGAAGGGAATGAAAGAGAAATGGTTAGTAGGTTTGTAAATAAAGTGAAACCTAATGTAAATCACTACTGTTCAAACTGGTATCAGTGTTCTATAAGACAAGAGAAGATGTACTACTGTCCTGCTAAGGTACAGTACAGTAAACTAACATATTTAAATGTTCATACTTTGTGAAGCTTGGGAGAATGGGGATGAAATGAAGGTACAGAAAAGAGCTTTGAAGCTCAGAGGATGCAGCCAGAGAGTGTAATACAACCTGGCTCCCACTAGGGGAGCTATTGGTGCGAGTGGAGGCGGACATTACGTTGTCAGAGATGCTGGAGGAGGAAGCGGACACTGAGAAAGAAGCAGAAGCCTGGGATGTTTGGACTTCGGTGGTGGTGCTATTGACTGTTGAGTTTCTGAGCAAGAATGCTGAAATGTGGATATGTTGGTGTTGCTTGGCTGTGAGACTCTGGAAGTCCGCGGTCCGGGAGGATGGAGGTCTACGAGCCGGCATCAGAACTGACGTCAGTGGAGATTTTGGAGGAGGAAACAGACCAAAAGTCCAGGATGTTCGGATGAGGGCGATGCTGCTGTTTGATGAGGTACGTAATATGAAAGGAGTCGGAAGAAACTTAAGTTGTTGTCTGGGTGGCTGAAAGGAATTCCTTTCTCCTGTAGAGAGCATTGGAGGCGAGGAACTTGAGACCTTGACGAGTTGAGACGCCTGCGGTGGAGCGCTAGAATGTGTAAGTGTTGGTGTTGTTTGGTTGAGTGACTCCGGAAAGCGGCAGTGGCCCGGAAGAACGAGCTTGATGTCTGACGCCTCCTAGCGGTCTACTGTCACAGGACTGGAATGTTGTTGGAGGTGAAGGATGAACCTCGAACGGATGTTGAAATGACACTCATGAGGTGCGAGATGGAGCTTGAGTATCGGAGATGAAGGAGCGCACAGGCGTTTGTGACTTGGAGCTTGTCTAATTCCTGGGAAAGGAGAATGTTCGGCAGCAGATGGAGTATTGAAGGTCATCGTCTGAATCAGAAAGGTAGAGCGGAATAGCCACAACGCATTCAGTGGTGAGTTGAATTTGTAGGCTTGTAATCGTAGCAAAAGTCATGGGTCTGATGTTTGACTAAATGCAACAGACTGAGATGAGTGGGTGAGCAGAGTATAAATAGGCCGCCTGGAAAATTAGAGTTGTGGTTTGGGCGTGGCCCAGCTCCCAAACTTAAGTTAATACATTGACTCCATTTTAACCCACCTGCTTCCTTTATGGTTTTGGATATTAAAACTTGTACAATATGGCAGACAAGAAATTGTGCAGAGTGATTTTTTTACAATCAGTGTGTGCTGTCCTCGTCCTGAGTTTTCGATTTTTCAGCAGCTAGACAGCCAGACAACGACTCTCCAATAACCAAATTTCTTTCTTGTTTATTAGTTTATTGAAGAGTGGCCTCTGACCACTGCCATCACTTTGGCCATCGTAAACTGTAACATACATGGCTTAGTATTAGCAAACAAACATTGTAAATTAGCCATTCTTACTTCGAGCTAAAATAAAAAAGCATTTTCATAAATGACTTCAGCCTACAATTACTTACACCACAGTTACATAAAGCAAAAAGACAATTATTGTTTTCACAATTAACCAATACTTACGAACAAATCTTGTCTGAAACACAATGTATGAAGATAATAATCAGATTAATTCCATAAACTGTTCGGTGTTGCGTTCCACCATCTTGGATCTATTTTCTCTTTTAACGTCACCATCCATCCATCCATCTTCTTCCGCTTATCCGAGGTCGGGTCGCGGGGGTAGCAGCTTCAGAAGGGAGGCCCAGACTTCCCTCTCCCCGGCCACTTCTTCTAGCTCTTCCGGGGGAATCCCGAGGCGTTCCCAGGCCAGCCGAGAGACATAGTCCCTCCAGCCCTCCCAGTGGGACGTGCCCGGAACACCTCACCAGGGAGGCGTCCAGGAGGCATCCTGACCAGATGCCCGAGCCACCTCAACTGGCTCCTCTCGATGTGAAGGAGCAGCAGCTCTACTCTGAGTCCCTCCCGGATGACTGACCTTCTCACCCTATCTCTAAGGGAGAGCCCAGCCACCCTACGGAGAAAACCCATTTCGGCCGCTTGTATCCGCGATCTCGTTCTTTCGGTCATGACCCAAAGCTCATGACCATAGATGAGGGTGGGAACGTAGATCGACCGGTAAATCGAGAGCTTCACTTTATGGCTCAGTTCACCACGACGGACCGGTACAGCGCCCGCTTGACGGCAGACGCTGCGCCAATCCGCCTGTCGATCTCCCGCTCCCTTCTTCCCCCATTCGTGAACAAGATCCCGAGATACTTGAACTCCTCCACCTGGGGCAGGACACCCCCCTTGACCCGGAGAAGGCACTCTACCCTTTTCTGGCTCAAGACCATGGCCTCGGATTTGGAGGCACTGATCCCCATCCCGACCACTTCACACTCGGCTGCGAACCGCTCCAGCAAGAGCTGCAGATCATGACCTGATGAGGCCAGTAGGACCACATCGTCTGCAAAAAGCAGAGATGAGATCCTAAGGCCACCAAATCTGATCCCCTCAACACCTTGGCTGCGCCTAGAAATTCTGTCCATGAAAGTGATGAACAGAATCGGTGACAAAGGGCAGCCCTGGCGGAGTCCAACTCTCACTCTCTCTCTTTTATTCATCATTGGGGTCTTCGGGCTGCGCTTTGTCTGGTCCCTCACCTAGGACCTGTCTGCCTTGGGTGACCCTACCAGGGGCATGAAGCCCCTGACAGCATAGCTCCTAGGATCATTGGGGCACTCAAACCCCTCCACCACGATAAGGTGGCAGCCCAAGGAGAGGGTCACCAAAACAACATAACAAAATATCCACCAGGGGGCGTTCTAGTGCGGTTTTCAACCTTGCTGGTCCAGTTTAACTTACAAAAGGCAGCACACGGTGCAATTTTGTGAAAAATATAACCATTAAACATAACATATCATTATAAGACTGTTGACTGTGGTAAACATTCCTGAATACACCACAGCTACACTGAGCCAGAAAGAGTTAATTTATAGGTTTTGCTTATTAACTCCTTATTTCATACCTTAAACAAACATAGGTTTGTATAAGTTATGAATATGAAAAACAGCATCAGGATTTCATGCTCGGTTTGGAATATGAATATACTCATAAGTTTCTGAAACGTGTTTGGAAAATTTGCCTGAGAAACACCAAACACAGTCTATCATTCGGCACAAGGGAAAACCAGAGCACAGGAAATAATAACACAGCATGTTGAAATTAGAAACCTAAAGACCAAATCCTACAGACTTGCAGTTACTGCAGACATAAATATTAAATATTATTTTAACTTTGAAAAAGTGTTTGTGTAAATATCAGGTTGTCAGATCTCATTATGTGATCTTGGTGAACTGGTAGTTCAAATAATACAACATAGCATTTGTCAAATACAGTACATACCCACTGTATTGTTTGACTGATGCTAAATAATATTGAACATACATAACCCTGCAGAACAAAAAGCTCTGAGAAAGCAATACAGACTGAAGCATGCACTGTCATGTGTGAGTGTTGTACAGGGGAAAATATGATTGTGTTTTTATTTTTGTTGTGCTTTGCATGCTTGGGGTTTGTTTTTCTTTTTTTTCCCGTTAACAATCCAAACGCACTAGACTGAAGGTGCTTGTCTAGGGAGGCGGAGCGCACTAATTGGCCGCCGATACAGGTGTCAGCAGAGGCTGATTAAAGCCAAAATAAAAGGAGCCTGGATGGAAGGAGGGAGAGGAACAAACAACCTGTTTTCCGTAGGCTACAGAAACCGACACGCTGCGGAGAGAGGGGAAGACGGAATCTGCACGTCAGGCGCAGAAGATCGGGAGCTAGATAAACGGCCCAGTACAGAGGATTAGGGCAGAGGAGAACCTCTGCCCGCGCCTGTAAGTAGCGCTCTATTTTTGATCAGAGAGTAGCCATTAGCAGGAAGTACGTCTTCCGGCGGAGTTTTGGTGCGGGGATGCTGGCGCTTTCCTGCTCTTTCTTTTAGCTGGATCGGGCGGAAGAGGGGCGTTGCACGCCGAAGAGTGGAGCGGTGCTGGAGAATCGTCCCGGCAGCTGGGGATTGGCAACGGAGTGCGCTGCAGACGGATTACCTCCACCAGAAGCAACCTAAGAAGCGGAGCCCAGCCTGTGGCCTCGGATTGGTGACTTTTAGACAATTACTGAGCCCTGGATTTTATTGAGGACAAGAGGGCGGTTTTATTGTGCCACTATTCGTGACTTTTATTATTTTTTTGGTAATAAAATACCTTGCGCCTGATCGCTTTGCCGTTTGGGTTTTTGAGTTGTTTGCTCTCCCTTGTACCAAGGACAGAGTGTGGGGCCATATTGGCTGTCAACATGAGTACCATTCAGTCCCTTGACTTTAATACTGTTTGTGGCTTTGTGTAATCCAATGCAGAGGATCCCTGCTGGGCCTCTCAAATCCACTGTTCTTGCTCCGACCATAGGGCAGTAAACAATGACAAGATTACATTTTATAAAGTAATATTCAACATTTGGGCTTAGACATACTCCCATGATTAATCAACTCTTTCTAAAAGCTTATATTGATCTTTGATAATCATTTTGTGTGTGAGTGAAGGATTGTGGGTATGTGTTTAATGTCTGTGACACAGACGTTACAAAACATTGGGTAAAAAAGTTTCTGTTTAATAGGTCGGGTTGGGTGAATTAGTATTTTCTGCGAGTACGCAAAGCTGTTTATTATTTTGGGGATGTACATTCACCACAGATAAAGCTTAGCAAGGAAAAGGCCGAAAAACAGAAAAGTCTTGGATTTATTTTCGTTAAGCTCAATTATATTTCTAAATGCTTCAGTGAGGTTTTCAAGAGGGAGCTATCTGTAATGACTAATATTTCATATTTATGAAGCATCTGCATAATAAAGATAAGGTATTCAATTAACTGAGCCATAAAAATTCAATCTTATTAAATATTAATCATTTCACATATTGCTTTGATTCCTAACTACTTAATTACAAACACATTGCTCTCCTCGACTTCTGTGAGTTGGTCATTTTGTCATATTTTAGCAAACTATAAAGTGTTAGGCAAAGCACATCATACAGCAATAAAAGCATGCATGAGCACATTTAAGGCCACTATGAACCACTCATTGGTTTATCCAGTTTTTTTATTACCCGTTTTAGATATAAAAACCCCTCAGCATCTACTTGTGTCATTTTGTCATGCTTTACCCTCCCAGTCACAGCTGCCCATTGATCAACAAAAATCCTGTCTCACAAGCCTCCCCTATCAAAATCTAATGTTTTGCTGTAAAGCCAGTCTGCCTGAAACTCCCTTGATGCTACAAAAACAATATTTCCTTTCAATCTTCACAGTTAGCATCTCTGAAGGTCAGTTTTTCCTTACTTTTGAAGTACCACTATTATTGATTTGCAGTGTTCACTGAACAAAAAAACGTTAAACATTGCAAGCAGTAGAATCTAAATGTTCCCTAAATATCTTAATGTTGCAAAAGAATACATATCAAGAGAGTAATCACAGTGATTCAACTCAGACTGAATGATATTAGACAGAGATATGGCTCCAATAGTATTGTTGAAAATTGTAACAAAAGTACTGGTTGTGATGATTCCAACCTTTCCTAACCCCAACAGTAAGAATCCACCAAGTTGGATTCTTACCGGCCCAATATAAATTCAAGATGCAAATTGAGAATGAAATACAATATTTCTAGAAATATTTAGCTCAATTTAATTTTGTTCAGTTTATTTACAGCACAACATTTCAAGATGCTTTACTAAAATTGAATAAACCTTTTATTTAAATCTTTAGGTTTTGCAAGTATTGTATTATACATTAAATGGAGGCGTCTTAAATGGCAGCAGTCCCAAGAACCCCGTCTTCCTTGTTTTATTTGTCTGTTTATTGTCTTCTTTGGATGTACTGTACTGGAATGAAATTTTGTTCTGCTTTAGTACAATAACAATAAAAGTGTTGTGATTCTGATCCATGATGTGTCCAGTAGGTCTCACCAGGAGGAACAACCAGGACAGGCTGAGGAAAGAGGTGGGGAGAGAGAGAGCTTTAATACATGAAGGGACAAAGTTGTACCAAACCTTTGCAACCAATATGAAAATTCAACTGCCCAAGAACTGTTTGACTGAGAGTGAAATGGTTTCAGATAAAATAATACCGCACTAAAAAATAGCACAAATTTTGCACAAAAACATAAAGCTAGAGCTCTAAATAACAGTTTATCTGCAAAAAGGTTGATTTGCGGGTGAGTTTCACTTTAAATGTAAGATTTGTTTTATATTTCTGGTCAGAAAAATCTCATAGCAATACATATGGATTATATTTTATTCTTTATCCTTTCTATTCATTAAAAACAGATTTTTCTGCAAACAAATTCTACAATTAATGACTCAAAAGCTTACTCTAACAACTTTTAAACTGTCCAAAATCATCTGATTTGTTTTCTCCATTAAAAATGTGTTTTGTGTCACAAGCATATCTATCACCTGATAATGAATATTAATGAAAACTCAAAAAGCTACAGTAAAATATCTGACAAAAATATTGCCATTAACATGATGGACCATAAAAATGTATTTAAATTTGCTAATATTCAATAAAATAGTCAGATACTACTTGTAAAAAAATTATTGATTGATATATAATTTATTCACAGTTAAATCTTTTTCTCTCGCCTGTCCACTTTGCCTTATTGATAAATTCCCCTGAAAATACAAAAGGAAAGCCTTTATGATTGCAATGTTTCTCTATGCTTAAGTGTCAATCACATACAGGCTGTGAACTGAGGGAATGTTGTCCCAGCTGTGATAGTGGTTGATGCAACAAAACACAAAAACAGGTCAGGCAGGTGGAGGCAGGAATCAGCTTTTTAGCCCACAAGCCATGGAGGTTGCGGTCTAGGCAACCCGCTGCCCTGCAGCATGAAATCCAGGGATGTAGAGGGGATTTGACTTCTTGGACTAAAGCCAAGCAGGGAATTGCTTGACTGGCCATCACTGGCAGCTACACCCAAACTTGGTGATGCTTCCCCTCTTATCTTCCCCTCACCATCAAGCTGCTGCACCTCCTACTTTGTGGTGCATAAGCAATATTTCCACCAGTGTCATCTACAAACCCTCCCCAGAGATTTATCTGGCTGTTGAAGTAGAAAATGAATATTTTACAGTTCACTTGCCTGATCAATTACCTACAAGCTGTTGCTGTATTTTGAGGCTGGTCGGAAGAAATACTTGTAGGCAGTGACAGAATAGTCTATGGGGAGTCCTCTCCTCTTCCATGACAGCAACAAAATCAAACTAAAGAGAAGTTATGAATGAGATTGTCTCTAGTGGGCTGCTCGATTTTGTATGCACACAACTTTGGCATTGTTACAAAACAAATTACAGCTTTTAGTCGATAATTACTGCTGGCTAATTTCAAGACGTTACAGACACAGGGTTGATTGGAGTTGCCAAGTGCTCCTTGATTCAAAGCCAATTTGAATATTTCAGAAATGAATATTTAATGTTATCATTGTTCACTGATTAACATCCATCTGCATGTAGCGTCTTCAAGCAATTTTCCACTGATAATACAGTTGTACCAACTGTGCACAGTTTCTCTTGTGATACACAGTCTTCTAATGTTAGCTTGTTGGTTAACAAAGTGTTTTGATCTTCAGAAACCAATGTGTCGTCTACCTGCTGGCAGTTTTTACCCTGACCTGTTTCCAAAGTCAGGTTTTTTAAGCTGTCATTTCAAGCACATTGTATTATAGCAGCATAAATGTTGTGCTGCCACTTTAACAAGACCAATTTCTGCTTCTGTCCTTTTACTCATTGCAACTTTAACATCCTCTATCTGGGTTTAAAAATCTCAAAGACCCACCCCAGTCTACCACAGCATCAATAAACCTCACTGAGTGATTTTCACCTTAACAGAGCTCAGATATGTTTGTTACCCGTAACACTTGTCGCTACAGCAAAACTAAATGACGCAGAGCTTGATTAAAGAATTAAAAGACATAAGGTTCACAAAATTTCAATTTAACTGGTTATTTGTGAAATCACATTTCTATTTTTTATTTTTTTTATTATTATTTTTAACCAGTCGTTTTAACAATCTGCCAGAAACAACTTGACCTTACACTTCAGACTCTAAGTTAGTGGACCTGGTGTGCTCACTGATACACACAGTTGTACCGACTGCTTTGACCTCATTACAGAATGAAGAACTGTGTGATTTTTACCTCATTTGTGAATGTTGCTGATTTTCCTTTGAAGTCAAAATAGGGAAGTGTCTGATTATGTCTCTGTCAAACACATCCATTGTCCTGCAATCAATGCTCTGATTGCAGCATACACAGAAGATGTGCTTGGTGGTTTTAATAATGAGGAACTATTCATCAGCTGCAGAAGTTTGCAAACCCAGCAATCCTTTCATGCCCAGCCTGTCACTGATCAGGACTGCAGAAATCTGAATGGCAAGAGCTGGCTGTGTCTTTGTAATCTTAGGTTAATGTCTAAAAGTGGTTTACCAGTATACATTTTTGACATTGTCAGGCTCATAATCAGGGCTGCAAGTTAATAAGAAAGCATAGAATATATATTTATATTGATGAGTGTTGTGATGAGGCTATAACTGGCTATAAATAATCTGATCATTTAAAAGTGTTCATTTCTCTCTGCTTCATAGACCCCAGATAAGGAGTAGTCCATCCAGCAGACAATATATAAAATGGAGACAAATGTTTTATTTTGGCTGATCTCTGATGTTTTTCCATTGGAACAACTTAGTAATGATCTTACCACCTTCTAAAACTTTTTTATGCTTTGTTGATGAACAAGTGTCACCAGATGTATTATAGGGACTTTGAGCCTGAATGCAGGGCACGTACATAATTGGCTAATATTTATTGCAACCGTTATCATTAACATTTATGTTGGATACAGTGCCATTTCAAAAATAATAGCATTGTTGGTGGTAGTATATGTAGCTTTTACTTGTTTCATTATTTTCTCACTCTTAGAACCACCCAGTTCCCCCAGCGTCATTCTGGTTTTTATGAGCAGAGAGAATAATGTCAGGCATTTTATTTAGATTTTAGTAATTGCATTTGAAGTTCAGAGCACTTTCATGGATACTTCAAAGACATACATGTCTAAGGCTCTTTCTCAGAGTTGCTGCACCAATGTAATAAAACAGAAGCATAAACAATAGCATATGTCATCTGCCCACAGACCAACACAAGACCTGAAATCCAATACATCTGACAACCTGCTAACAAGTTCATCAGGAAAAACTAGACCAAGAGTCCAAACATCCAACTAAATGTTTACTATCTTTGAATTAAAATAGCTGCACCATGTCGTCTCAGATGAGCTTCACTGCATGTGAGCAGAAGACAATGAAAGTAAGGGAAGGATATTAAAACCACCAAAGAGTACTGAGAGTTGTAGCTAAATGTAACTGAACTTCAGACTAAACAACTGCACAATGAAGACCTTCTAAAGAGATGTTGTTGTGCAGAGGGAACCTACAGGCTCACTAAAGTCCTAGCAGCTCTTGGTGAGTTGTTAATATTTGGCTGAGTGGTCTGGCTTTTCAAATTTATTTAACTACCAACACTGCATCAGGATGTCTGCAAAGCAGCAAAAATAAGAACACAATGGTCTACACCTTTATTTATACCACAAATATGGCTAACCATAAAAATATGAGCCTTATCCAGGTCTATTACACTTTGAACTTCAAGTAACATAATTAGAACCACTTCCAGTTTGCTCATTAAAACAATTCATAATTTCATTATGTTGATGATTTAACATTATCCCCAGCGATCAACAGGTGAGAGGCGGAGTACACCCTGGACAGGTCACCTGCTGCAGTGGTTTTGATGGTGCTCAGTTGAGCCCATCTCTCTCAACAAGTTCTTTCTGAACCCACACTTACCTCCGTTCACCTCCAGCCCTCAGCCAGACCACATGAACCCTCTGGGTCATGCTCTATACCATCCCTTCTTTCTCCCACGAATCAAACACCTTCTATGAAGCCAGTAAGACAACTCAGCAGTTTTACCAAATGTCATTGCCTCCACCAACCTCATTCAGTTTTCTAAACACTGTGCTTTTCCCCTGAAAACACCTGAGCGCCCAAATCCGTCTTCCTCTTGTAAATAAAATTCTTAAACTACGTAATCTCAATCTCTGAATTCTCTCTGTACGTAGGTCAGAAAACTAAACATGCCAACTTAACCTCATTCTTGTAATACAGATATTTATATACATACATGGATGACAGGCAGACACCCATCTTTGAGTGAAAAAGTTTTCTGAAAACTAGGGCATAAACCCAGATTCATAAACTCTTCACTGGGGTTGGGATGATTATTTCTGGCCTGGATCGTGTACATGAAGCTTGACTTTATTTTGCTTCTGTTTATCAGGAGGGAGATAAGATAATCCGGATTGTGAAAATTGCTGGATTACACAGAAAATCATCACAATGGGAGCGATTTAAACTTTGCAAAGCGCTCTTCTGTCTGGCGCAACATTGGTGCAAGTACAGATTATCACAACAGATATAAAAAAGGGCTTTAAGCTTTTATGAATTTTAAACATTTTCTCTCTCTATGTGCTATAACAAAAGGTTTAGTAATCCTCACCCTTCATTCACATCCAAGCATGCATGATTGAAAAGATTACGATGCAAGTTTTCTGATTAAAAACTGCTGTCATGTCCCTTTTTTTAGAGCTTGTTCGTTCTGTGCAGGATGTGGATGGTCCAGAATCTAAAACCTCATCATTCAAACTAAGTATGTTAAATTCTCAAAAATGTGGATTTTCTTTTCACTAGTTGCAATAATATATACAGACAGTATAATGTAGTTGAATATTCCTGCAGTTTGAAAAAAAATCTAAACATCACATGTAAACGTTACGCAAAGAGCTCATTCATTAATTTTCACACTCATTGTAAAAGAGACCTGTTGTATAGAAAAAGAAATGAGTGTGAACAAGTATAAGAATTATCTTGAACTTTTGGAGTTATTAGAAGCCTGAATAAAGGAAATCTTTTATGACTAAATTTTTAGTTCTTAGAACAGACTTTGACACTGAAGATGTTTTGGTCTTTAGCGTCATCAAGGGCCGATGTCCTGAATGTGTTCAGTCTGTCCTAACGATTGATGCTAATGGCTGAAATGCATAATACAGTGTAATGTCTTTGTTTCTCTGGTGGGACACTTTGTACACTATCAGTATTCTGGAAGATCTTATTGTGAATCACCACAGCAAAATCTTCTGGATGAAGTGACCTCAAATTTACAAAATAGATTTGTAAATTTGTAGAGTACAAGTTATATTTTGGAACAACAATGCAGGACTACAGACATGTGCCTCAAATATCCTTTAAAGCTTTTATGACTGAAAAGGCTGGATTGACTTGAAATTGAAGCCTTGTATTAAAATGGAACGTCATTAAGGTCTATGTTTACCATAAGAATATATGAGAGTATAATTAATATGAGAGCAAAATTTTAATTTTATTAAAACTGTTAAAACTATTTGTTAAAACTGTCACTATGTTGTCACAATATGAAATGTGACCGGCTGCCATGAATCCTTAGGCTAGCTAGCATGGCTACAGATGACAGCGGATAAACGGTTTTACTGGACCGGTCAGTTGATTCTCTGTTATTAGGACATTGATCAAAGCATACAAGAGCTTGATTGACAGCACTAAGACCTTCCTCATGGCTCTGATTGGCTGTTTATGATCAGGCGAGGTGAGTTTCTTGAGAATGACAGTAGTACAGGGAGGAGGTGGAGGAGCTTGATTTTTTCACAGACAGATCTGTCTCATACCATATTGTCATGACATGGTGACATGGTTAACAAATGCATCAAAAAAAGAAGTTATGTACTTAACTTCCCATGTAAACAGTCATCTATAGTAGTTTCTATATTCATTGGCATAGGTCTTTATCTGTGTTTCCTGAAAACAAAGTTATTCTTTAGGGAAGTGAATGAATATCTGTTTGTCTTTTTGTCCCTCATCATTAGTAAAGTGGTTTTGTAAACCACTGAAACATACTGGCCAGACAGGGAACCTTTGAGTGGGGATGGTTTCTGGGGACCAGTGCAGGAGGCATTCTATGGACATTTTGTGCTTTTGTGTGTGTGTGTGTGGTGGGTGGGGCAGATAAACAGAGCAGCCTGGAGCATGAAAGAAATAAAATAAAACTTTGTAATAGCAGAGTCCTGTCCTCAAGTGCAGCTTACCATATTTGCATCTCAACTCTGTGTGCTTTGAAGATTCAAACATTTCTCTACATCTGGATTAAAATGAATTTCTGTTCCTTCACTCTCAGACTCCCTGATATCTACCCTCCATGTCCATCTGTTCTGTGTGAACCTGTGCTGCACTATAGAGAAAAAAATATGAGTCTGAGGTTAAAGGTTTTGCTAAATCATCGTTTCAGCTGATAATCATTCAGTATGAGTGAAATTGGAGAGCTGTTTGTGTATTTCCTGCATTTATGCCAACTGTAATGACAGCACCATCTTAGCCACTGAGTAATTAGAATGATTAAAAACTGAAAGGCTCATCTTGCACTCTTACAATGACAAATTTCCAAACTCTTAGAAAAAGCACATTTTAAGTACCTTTCTGAATAGTCCAAGGAAATATCAAAGCAGTAAAATGAGGAATGTCTTCACCATGCAGAAAATGTGCACATTTCATGTGCGCAAGTTAATTATGCCACTTCACAGGAGCTTGTGAAAGGATAAGGAAAGCTGCATAAATTTAGCTGTAATCCAGGCAGGCAGAACTCATTTGCAGGGATGGTCTTATCTGGGCACTGCAGCTTTCTCACAAAATTAACCTTGGATATTTGGGCCCAGTTCAGCCAGCGTTTGATTCTCTCTCTATCTCCCCTTCTCTCTCTCTTTTTTCTCTCTTCCTCTCAGTCGCACACATTCTCTGCAAACAAACGCTCCCTCTAGAAACCAATACACCTCCTCTCCTTTACTATTTGTCTATCTGAGCTTCTTACATTGTCTGAGACCAGAGTTTATCACTGAAGTTGATGAAGCAGATAGATAGATAGATAGATAGATAGATAGATAGATAGATAGATAGATAGATAGATAGATAGATAGATAGATAGATAGATAGATAGATAGATAGATAGATAGATAGATAGATAGATAGATAGATAGATCCCATAAACTGTATATATTTACAGTATGGTTAAGTCTCTTTATTACAGCACACTATTGCTTAATTGCAAAAGTTTCATTTATAAAACCAAGTTTAGACAAAATAGTGTTTGTGAATGAATGAGTTTCACAATATTAATTACCAGAGTAACAAAGGAGATTAAAACAGTAGACAGTATTTAGGGCGAGAATTGCAAACTGAGTTCAATAAAAAAAGAATTGTGAGGACATTTTTTGTTTGTTTTAAATTAGGCAGATTAAAAGTAAGAATTAAAAGCGGTGTTTTAAAGATTTGGTATTTAGTAGTCAGTAGTTATTCTTGTAGTATCCTTGCTGTTCAAGATTCAGGGCACAAACCACATCTGGTAAACAGACTCCTGGCTGTAGAGCGGGGCCGATGTTAGTCCAGTTTTCTACACACAACTTTGTCCACCAAAAGCCAGTCACAGGCCCCTGAGAATTTGGCTCTTTATTTTGGTTCAGCCACCACTTTTTCCCAAGATAGAACCAGAGAGGGCAAATGGAAAAAAATTACACTAAGGAACTTCTTTCTTAGTGTAATTTTGATGAAGTGCATTACTAAGTGCATTATTGTAGCTCTAAATAATTCAATTTGCAATTAAAAACTCTTACATGGAGATATGTGTTGGGCAGCATTATAGTAAAAATGTCTTGATGGATTGATAGGCTTGTCACAATAATCAATAAATCAAATAATCTCTTGATAAATTAAAACAACCTCAATTATTTCCATTGGCATGGTTTATTGTTTTCTCTTTTCTCTCTTTCTACCAAAAACTGGATGATAAAACTCTTCAGTTTGGTGTTTTGGTCTCAACTAGACCTTTTTTTGAAGGACAGTTTTGTTTACAAAGACTTCAAAAATCATTTTATTTGTTTATTCTGGATATTTAAAATGTTTTCCAGTGTTAAATGATCAATAGAAATTATAGTTTACTGATCTTTTAGAATGTGTTCTTGCATTATTATTTTGCCATTACCATTATGTTTCTTAAAAATGGTCTATAAACAACAATATCTTATCGCAATAATGTCTGGAACAATTTATCGTCTAGTTAAATTTGTCATCATGATAGGCCTGTCATGTATAGTGTTGCTAATAATAGATTCAGTTAAAATACCTGGTAACTTTAAGTATGCTACATTTCTTTTTATTTGTAAAAAGTGTATTTTCACTGTCATCTGCTGCCTTTGCTGTTGTATAGTGTGTTATGACAAAACACGTTTTGTTTTATTTTAATCAATGAAGCAATCAATCAATTTTATCTATAAAGCACCTTCATGTTGAAGGCAGCTCGCCGGAAACGCATAATAACGGGTATTTCTGAACTCAGTTTGAACCGTCCAGGCTCACAGTCTGCAGGTGCAAATACTAGAGTTGTGAAGCAAAAAAAAGAAAAAAGAAAAAAAAGCTCTCTGGGTTTTAAAAGGAAAGAGAGTATTCCACCAGTTTCAGTTTACTTCACAACTTTGGTATTTGCAGCGTCCTTATTGAGAGAACTTTTGTAAATTATATAAGTCATATTAATTAGAACAAAAAAGTGTCGTGTTCTGTGTTTTCTGTGTGTTAATTTCGAGTTTTCGGTGTCTCTGTGTCTCCATGTTGTCCTGTTCTCCCCTTGATTAGTTCCCAGGTGTTTCTTGTTCCCTGATTACCCCCAGTGTATTTAGTGTCACCTGTGTGTCTGTGTCTTTGTCGGGTCCTCTTGTAATGTGCGTTCGTGTTGTTCCGTTGTCCTTTCATTTATACCAGGGGTGTCAAACTCAAATACACAGTGGGCCAAAATTTTAAATTGAACAAAGCCGCGGGCCAAGGCTGAACAAATGAATCTTTTAATATGGACCCAAACAAGTTTTGATTTAACAATAAATATTGAACAAGCAAGGCTTATATAACTTAAAAGTGCAGGCGTGCAAAATTGAGTTGCTAAAAATAATAATAAAACATATAAATGGAATATTAAATAAAAATTGAATGCCTCCTTTCTGAGGTAAATGTCAAAATTAGCTTCGTACACAGGCTAATAAATTTGAAAATAAAATAACATAACAACTATGAATAAATCATTAATTAAACTATGAATAAACCATTCAGGCCTTGGAGTAACAAGAAAAGGTCCATAGAAAACTTATTTATTGCTCATTTTGCGACACACTGATCTACTCTGATGCGGCCAAGCCAGATACCTGGCATCTTTTCTTGGATGCCAGTTCATCAATGTCAGGGCTCAGAGTTTGAGCTGAGGAAACCTTCATTATCGAACAAAGATGTTCGTCAGTCAGACGTCTCCTGTGAGACGTTTTCGTCATCGTCATTGAGGAGAAAAGTTGCTCACATACATATGTAAACAGATATTCTGTCTCCCACCTGTCCAGAAAAGTTCTATTTTCTGTCTTTCTTTTCGCCATTTTTTGGTAGGGTAACACAGTGACAGCTGTAGTTTGAGGTCGCAGTGTGGTTTGGGGGAGAGATGCGGGGTGCGCCGGGGCTTTCAACCGAAGGAGTGCGCAAGAAGACGGATCATCACCTTCCTAATACATCCATGTCCGCTACCATAAGTGCTACTGACACAGAGGAGGAGGCGTGTCTGCCTCTGTCCTGATTGACGTGCCAAAAAACAGCAGAGCATTATGGGATTTGTAGTATAAGTGGTGAATGCGGCATCACAGCGTTGCCACTGTATAATACCGGTGGGCCGGCTCTAATATTAATTTGAAATTGCCTCGCGGGCCAAATATAATTACACTGCGGGCCAAATTTGGCCCGCGGGCCAGAGTTTGACACCTATGATTTATACGGTTGCTACCGGCGTCGAGCCCTGGTTTCCGCTCGGCCGTGCTGCCCGTTATTTTGGACTGTGTTTTGCTGGACATTCACCATTAAAATTATTCATTTATCACATCCTGGGTCTACAGCGTCTGCCTCACCACCTCAACACCCGCAATTCATGACAAAAAGTCACTGTGCTTGATTCAGATATTAGAGTCTAAGGAGAAACCCTAAAAATCTTTAGGGTTTGCATTGCAAAAGTCAAACACAGAGAACAAGCAGTAGTCATGTTGCAATACAAAAGTAATTTTTGATTCCAGTTTCCTCCAGGCTCATCTCAATGTGTCTCTCGGCAAGGCATTTAGCAACAAGTTGCCTTCTGAGCTGAGTACTGGAAAATGAATATGTGCATATTTGTGTATGCATCAGGTGAATGTGGCTGTAGTATAAAGCAGTTTGAGTGGCCAGTATGACAAGATAAATCCAGTACATTTACCATTTAATCTACTTGTTGGATATGAGGTCAATGGGAGCTTCTCTTTGGACAGTTCTTAATGCTGACTCAGGTGAAAAAAACAACACCTAGAAGAGAGACTGGGTTCACACCATCAGATTTATCAAGGTGGATCAAGTTAGTTGTCAGGTTTTTCTTGTCACAACCTCCTGGGAAACGGTCACAGCTGTGACACTACTGATGAAGTACAATGATGAAACGTATTAGGTATGTCTGAAGAGACATAAGATAACTGAGTCTTTAATGAACAAATCTTTAAGACTTTCACATATAGATAGAATGAGTTTCATTGATATATAACCCCTTTTTGCTTTGGGGAACAGTTTGGATATGGTGGGATCCTGTTTTTGGTATAACATTTGAACATCAAAACATCAACAATAATATCAAGGATTCAAGATGGTAACTGCATCCTGTCTGGTTATCAGCACTTTCTGTAGATTGCTATTGTCATGACATCAACATATGTGTCCCATTTTGGTGATTTGCCACAAAAATAATTTTATATTGTCATAAGATTGCCTAAGTTTAAAAAAATCTTATTCTTTAATCTTCAAACAGTCCTTTCACTCGGTGTTTTGGTTTATGATGTCGATTGTATTTAGTGCCAAGTGATACCAATCATACTCTATAATAGGTCATTAATAAGTCATAAGCTCTTATGATGCGATAAATTCTGTCAGCATCTGGCCAGTGAACTTATATTAGTTGCTTTTATCAGTGTAATTGAGTTCTGGAATAAGAGCGACACTTTCGAGTCATTTACAGTTATTGAATTGTCATTTGTCTTGTTGGAGAGCTGTTTCTCCCCACGTGCTGACAAGGTAATCTTCAAGTAGGTGCTTTAGAGGCAAATGGTGTGGCTGCAAAAGCCTTTTCTCTCAACTCCAAAGGTACCCATAATCTTCACTGCCTGCTCCTTTCACATCACTTCAGCAGTGCATCGTCTGGAGACTGATGGTCTTGACAACGTCACCTGTCGCCATTTGTAACCCTAATGTCCCTGTCAGGTGATGCCAGCAGAAAACATAAATCACCCCTTCTGCTGGTCTACTAATGGGACACCTCCTAATGTATGTATATCCCCTCAGATTCATTCTGTATGCTGGAAACATATGCTAATCACACCTCCAGCATAAATCTTCAAAGTCAGTCACCAGTCTAAAAGAAAGATATTTTGGTTTTAGAAATATTTTTCAGACAGATTTTAATGTGCCTAAGCTGCACTTGCATTTACAGACAGTTGAATAAAAATGTGATTTTTTTTTCTTTTCATCCTCTAACATATCCAGAAATAACTTTGAAATGAGCCATGATGACCTCAGCAAAAAATAAGAGTAACAAATGTTCTGTCTTTAAATGTCATAAATAATATGTGCTCTCACCTTTAGAAAGCCGCTGTATAGATATGTCTCCGTTTTTTTATGATGCATTTTAAGCCAACTGTCAACAGACCTGATGAGCGGAGATTTAAAAAGGAGTGGCAAAAGGAGTTGGAGTAGCAGTCGATGTGACATGATACTGTGAAATGTTGTCTCTGACGGTAAGATATTGAACTATTAGCAGTAGGTTTTTGTCCACATTATTTACCAAGAGATCTCACCAGCGTTATTTTGGCAACCGCTTACATTCCACTGTCAGCTGTTGCCAACACTGCATGTGATGTCCTCTGCTCAGTTGTTGCTAAGCTACAGACTCAACACAAACCCTCCGTCACCTGGACAAAGCAGGCAGTACTGCCGGGGTCATGTTCTATAATTTCTCCAGGATATTAAAACAATTCAGCCTGATCTTCTTTGTTGGAAATTCCGCAAGACACAAGTGGAGGCCTCAACAGTCACCTGGATCAATGACTACCTGACCAACTGACTACAGTTTATAAATCTGAATTATTATACAATAAGGTGGTCAGCACCACAGAAGCACAACAGGAGGCTGTACTCTCACCACTTCTTTTCACACTGTACACCTCAGATTTCCAGAAAAAAAAAAACGAGCATTCTGTCATCTGCAGAAAATACTCTGCTGGCTCTGCAGTGGAGGAGAATAACAACCTCTGTGTTTGACTGGACAACAACCTGGACTGGAAACACAACAAGAAGCTGCCTACAAGAAGGGACAGAAAAACTACTTCAAGGAAGTTTCACTCCTTCAGTGATTCTGCATGTCTTCTAAGGCTATTGTTGAGAGTGTAATCCCTTCTGCCATGATCTGTTGGGGTAGCAGCATCAGAGCCAGTGATTTCAAAAAGCTCAACAAGCTGATCAAAAAGGTTGACTGCTCTGAAATCTCTTGGGATGATTGTGCAAGGATCGATTGTCACAAAAAAGGAATTTTTTTTTTTAAAGGCTGAGCATGTTATTCATGAAACTGTCATGCAAAGTGTTTTTAGTCAGAGGCTTCTTCAGATCCATGTTAACCCTCTATTTACTCTGCTTACGTCTCTGCTCTGTCACGGACTGGACTCTGCAGTACTTGCACAACCACTGTAGTTAATGAGAGTTTACACTGCCTCTGGAGGGCACCAATTCAAGTGCGAACTCCTGCCACCGCCTTTGTCTTCAGAAGAAGGACCAGGGGATGCTGGGCTTGGACTCGGCTGGTGACATCAGAACCTGTTGCTGCATTTCCCAAAGAGTGATATACACCAATATTGCAATAACATGTTTAAACCTCTGAGATTGATGATGCAACCATCCAGCTTAACAGTTAACAGCTCAATGTCCATACTGCAGTGTCTCTTAGATAGAGCAACTCTGGGCACTATCAAATATTAAACACAGCCAGACCTGTTTTCTTACCAATCAGAGGTCATTTTGCCCCAGAGTAGATTAAAACCGTCCATGTCAGGAAAAATTACAAAAAGTGGGGCTCAGACATCTTAACAGTGCCTTTCTGTTAAGATTTCAGAAAGGCACTGTTTTTGTCCAGAGGACAGAGTGCCTGTGCTGTGGCACCCCCTAGTGTCCATCTGTGCAAATCCCTGCTTGTTTCCTTTGCTTTGGTGTTGCTTCAAGTCTGACAGAGGAAATTAATATGTTAGGTTTACAATTTAGCTCCAAACGTTAGTAAAACTTCAGTAGGAATGATGTGACATAATTTTACTAGTTTGTTCCCACACATGTTTTTTGAACATTTGTGTGTAAGTAATCCATTCAGAACAGTTGGTGCTGCAATCAGACAGGGCAGTTCCTCACCTTTAAGTGCTTTGACATTTCTACTTGCCTGTTTCCTTAAAAAGAGGTCTCCAACCAAATGCACTGCCTTTAATCCTTTTCGACATTTCTATGGTAAAGTGCGGCACATAAGCACTGTGGTTCCTCCTTTAAGCACATAATAGATGTTAGTCATCCAATGAGCAGAACTCAAACTGGCTGAATTTGAAAATTTCTTGCTGGGAAAATGGATAAACTGAAAAGAAGATTGCTTGGGGCATTGTGTGCACAGCAGAAAACATTTGAAAATCTTTGCTGGGCTTTTCTTCATGATTTATATAAAAGCTTGTTCTCAAAAAGATCCACTCATTAGTGTTATTTTGAACCTAACAATGAAAGGCAGAAGATGGTTTCTTGCATTTTTTTTTCTTTTCTCTAATTGGATTGAAATTAAGTGGAAGAAATCGTGAGACAATTAACTGCTTTTTTATCAGGGTTGCACAGTCTGAAGGTTCAGTGGTGGCCTGCCTTTGCTAGCAGCCACAATCTTTCCCTCTACTTTCCACTGCCTTTGTTTATCTCATTTTTCAATTAACCTCCACGATTTAGTTCTCTTCATAAAGCCAGCTGCATGTTTGCTCCAAAGAACAAATAAAAATGGTCCCTTTCTCTCCTCCCCTCACACATGCATGTGCTATCTTTTCTTTTTCTGTTTCTCCGTCTTTCCCTCCAACTCCCCTCTCTCTTGGCTGCAGCGTTCTTTCAGCCCAGGATGCTGAGCTTCACAGCGCCTTGCAGGGTTTTAGCAGGCATGAGGCTGTATGTGTCAGATTAAAGAGGGGAAATCTGCGGCGTGCAGGGAGAGCTTTGTAGATATGGCAATTTGGTGATAACTTCCTCTTCTCTGTGCCCTCCCCCACACCTCCTCTGTCTCTTTCCCCCTCCCCCTTTCCCTCCCAGCTCCTGCCTTCTATTTGGAAGAGACTCCTGAAAGGACAGAGGGATGGCAGAAACAGCCTTGCTGCTGCTGGAACCCTGAACAATCTTTTGTCTGCATCTGGCCTGTTAGTCACCACAATAGGAATTCATGTCTCTCCTATTTTCACTGACTTTAACTCAGCCGGTCTGATTGAATTTAATTGAAATTTTCTCTGTACCAATCTTTATCAAAACTGATAATAAAATTGATCATTTTTGACTCAATCTCTTAGAATTTTGGCAGTGCATGCAATAATTATAATTACTATTAAAATCACTTTGGAAAGAAAAAAAAAGTAAAATTGAAGCAATGAGAGAGGAGATGGCAAAGTCCAGTCCCACACTGGTTTAGAGAAAGAACCTGAATCCCAAGACACGAATGGTCTGCTCCGTGATTAATCATTACTAATGAGAAGGGAGGCCCAGGAAACACACAGCAAATCAAAATGAATTAACTGCCTGCAGAACACAGAAAAGTAGAATAATTGCATTACTTTTTTCCAGAGTCACATGGGGCGCCATTCCCCTCTCCCAATCAAAGACCTGTTAGAAAATCAAATAGAATGCCATCTTGGGGCTGGGTCGCTTCTGACAAGGCTGATTGAATGAATGTATTACCGTGTGCCCAAAGAAACGCTCAATGTTTGCCAAAGCACCCCCTCCTCTTTCCCACCGCCCCTTTCCTCCATTGTGAAGGGAATGTTTATCAGCGCTGCAGTTCCATGGTTATGGATGATCTGGGTGCAATGCAGTGAAGGTTGTCCCACCCCAAGGAGCCTGAGTGCTGCTTATTTCAGCAGAAAGCTTCAGCAAGGAGCAGCGTTTGGCAAGCATGAACACAGGACATGGTGCATGCAATGTCAACAGAGGGCTCCTTATAAATCAATCTGACCAAAGCAGATAAATCTGGAATTTTATGATCTTGAACAGCACACTGGACTTGTGACTGCTCAAGAAATTGGGAGATTCTGGAGGTTTTTGCTTTATGCAGCATGTGTTTTTTTGGTTTGGGGTGATATTTATCTCATTGATAATCACACTGTTTTACTTGCTGTAGCAAATACTCACACAAGTCTTGAAACCTCAAAACATTTTCTGTTATTACATTTGTAGTTGAAGCAGAAAATATATTTATATTCTGTTGAACACTAGAATAATGCCTCATATTCTTATTACATTCTTTATATATAGACTATAGAATTGGGCTGTAGTTGTACTAAAAAAAGCAAAACATTAATTTAAGTATTTGATGTATGGGGTACAGTGTGGGAGACGGGAACTACAAAAGGATTAATAAAATTCCTATCTATCTATCTATCTATCTATCTATCTATCTATCTATCTATCTATCTATCTATCTATCTCTGCTGAACTTAGCAGTTTGCTGTTTCAGGTAGTAAATTGAAACAGTAGCTGCTGTTTCAGTAGCTACATCTGACAGATCATTTGCTAACTTCAGTTTTTAACAACATAACTCACCTGCTGTCATTTAGTACGATGCACATTTTAGGATGTCCTCAGCAGAGTTTAGATTGAATCTTTAAAAATACCCAACCAGACCCCAGAGACATTATGTCCAAACCTGATCCAACAGGACTAATTAACTCTATTTACAGGTCTGAGCCTGAAGTAAACCCAATATAGGAGGGAAAAGCTCCACATGTGTGACACTGTACGAAGTCAACGCATGTCTCTTTGTCATCAAGTTATAGATGCTTCCAGAACTCTGACATCTAACAGTTTCCAGCCAAACACAACATAAAACTAAACCAATTAAAAAAAAAACAGCTCAAATGTTTTAAAATGTGTTAAAAGAGCAGAACTACTACTCACAATATAGAACATATATTGTTCTATATTGTACTGGACTAAAGCAAACAGAAAAGGTTCCACTAAAATAATAGGCAGCCAAATAACCTACACATGAAGGGAGTGTTTCTGGACCTGCTGAAGAAAGATGAGAGACATGGATGGCGTGCTACAGAGATCCAGGGCTCATCTTTTCTGGTCTGAGTCAAACATTATCCAGGATGGTCAGACTCAGCAGATCGTCCTTCAGGATGCTCCCTCTCACTGTCTATTGCATTGTCCATCAACATGGTTTGCGAGGCTTGATCAATAGACGACTGCCTCAATCACTACGATGTGTCTACAATTATGCAAACCAGAGATGGTGAGCACCTCATATAAGTATTATATAATACTGGTCACTCCTCAGCAGATAACAGTTTGACAAAGTGCTATTTTAATAAAAAGATTGCTGAATAAATGATTACTTACCTGTTAGCAGAAGACCTTGTCTGGCGGTTCCTCAGGGGCAGAGAGTTGGTCCCACCAGAGAATGTTCTACTTCCTCAGGCTCATCCTGCAGGCCACAATGTCACCAGCATTTAGGCAGATGATGTGGAGAATGATGCATGCTGTGATGATGTGCAGTGGTGCAAAAGTATATAAATGTTATATTTATTATTATATAAGGAAATTAAGAATGGTTATTTCCATCTTGTTGCTGTTTGCTTCTGAAAAGGAGGAAAGGAGTTTGGTCATGTGATATTTGTTTGGTCACAGTGATACTGATACATGACTGTGGATAGTTCAACAAAAGTAGAGAAGCAGTGAAGTCAGAAGTGTGGTCTTTTGGGTGCATCCCTAGGAAGCAGGGATCCTCAAATCCAGTCCTCAACAGCCAGGGGCCTGCAGCTTTGAGGTGCGCCCTTCGTTACACACACCTAATCAAATGACTGCCTCTGAGTGGATGTTATCAATGGTAATTGGACTGAATTTATACAGAGCTTTTCTAGTCATACTAACCCATCAGAGTTCCTCACAGTAAGACAGTTTTACCCAATGGCACTCACATTTATACACCGATATGGAGAACAGTAAGCAGCTTGGTGTTAAGTGACTAATTCAGATATCTTCCAATTGTAAGGAGACTACCCACTGAGCCACAATTGCCCCACAATTATATAACAACTACTGTATAACAGTTGCGCTATACAATATTAAAACCATTGGAAATTATTATTTTTTGTTTATTTACCTCTAAAGAAAATCTTGAAAAGTTTTTCTGGAGTTGTTTTGATTCATAGACAAGTCAGTTTCAGACTGGTTCTAGAATGCTCTGTTGAGGTGCACTTAATGGAAAGAAAGCTCTTGTCTGATGGTGTCATGAAGTGTGTAGGAGTAGACCCAATCGCAGCAGGCAGTAAACGTAGTATATTGTGTATATTTTAATGAAAAAAAATCAACTAACAAAATCCAAGGGTACAAGGAAATCCAAAACACAAGCAAACTGGAGACACAGGGGTAATAAAGGTAGTGACTAGCATAGTGATGAGACGGACTGGCGAGTTGTGACTGAGATGGAGGAGCTTAAGCACTGGGAGGTAGTAAATGGAACAATGGGCCTAGCTAGATGAGATGACTGATTGCAGGTGTGAGTAGTTGGAACAGGAAATAGCTGGGGGGAGGAAACATGGAGCTGAAAATACTTGTAATACTGAAGAAACACTAAGACTAAAGAAACCTGATCAACTAGAATAGAAAAAGACACGAGAGAAAACATAACAAACCTAAACAGAAACAAGGCTGATCTAACAATAAGAACTAAGGAACGTAGAGCTAGAGTAACTAGAAGGATTAAACAAAGAAATAACCTAACTAGAATTACTAAAGAAAGATGGGTATACTGTATACGCAGATATAACAGAACTAAACCTAAAGTAACCAGATAGGAAAAGCTAGAAACACTAGAGGAGAAAGCTAGAAGGCCTTAATAACTTAACTGGAACCACTAACAAAAGGTTAACCTAAACTCAGACATATAAGAACAACTGAACCTAGAATGATGAAATAACTAAGAAATAAACATTACTAGAAACACTACAGGGAGGCTGAAATAAGGAATAACTAGAAAGATTAAATAAAAATAAACTATAATCACTAAAGAAAGCTCGACATAGACTCAGAAGAATAAACCTAAATAAAGAATAAACCTAACTAGAAACACTATGAAGGATTGAAAATAAGAAAATCACAATAAATAACCTCAAATAATAAAACTAAAATGACGATGAGAGGCTAACCTAAAGTGAACTAAAACATAATGGTAAATAAGATGCAAAACCAAACCTAAAAACCCAGAGTCCTGACAGATGGACATGTGGTTGCATGTCTGCTGTGTCTCCCATGGCATTTGGGACTGGTGGACGACAACAGGCAGCTGGATTTGTACTTTATTCTGTTTTTTGTCGGTGATGTTTAATTTGAGCATCAGTCAACAATATAGCTGAGTATGAAACTTACTGTTCCCTAATAGCAGATTTCAGTTATTGCTATGCATCATCATACTCTACTTGGTTTTGGTGTCACATTTTAAAGTTGTTAAATATGTCAGACCATAGAATTATATACTTTTAGTTCCTCACACAAAAATGTACAGGTTTAAAACCATCCTGGATTCATTCAGTATAAAAAAGGCTTTATTGAAAACGTTTTGAGTTACAAGCCCACTATGTTCCTATGGCCTCATGTCTTCCAGTGATGTAGAAAAACACCAGATACTCAATGGAGTGATGAGAGTATGAAATAAACACAAACCAGCCCTAGTCCTTGCACAGCTCACAGACATCATGAGAAAGCCTAAGGCAGCATGTGAGTTGTTGTCAGAAAATCAAAATGATCTTTAAATTCTGTTTGTCCAGCACAGCTTATCTTTTGACATAGACAAAGTAACCATCCTGTCTCACCTCTGTGACTCATCCACAGCAGTCTAGTGCACTTCCAATTTATTCAGAGATTGTCAAAATTAGAACCAGTTGACAGATGTGCTTTAACACAGACAAGGAATTGAGGCTGTGAAAGTAGTGATGGTTTAGAGTGATTACCAGAGCTAATGAGGAGGCATTGTGAGCAGCACCACAATGGCATGATTATGATAAACTGGGACAACACAATAAAACCCTAGAATTATGGATTGCACTATCTTCAACCATTATCAAAGACAATATTTTATCCACCAAACAAGCCAGTCTGTTGTTCCATCATATCTCAGGCCTGGGTAAGCAACTAAGCATGGTAATTATGATGTTTTATTAACCCTGGCAGCAAAATCCAGATCCATTTTGCTCGGCTATCTTTCATGTCATCTGATTTGATCAAAGCAAAATGTCCCCCTGACTATGTAATTATTTGGGTGACAGTGAGGGAAAGGTTTGGGGGATCTAAATAATTATTCAAAATGTAAGAATTTATTAAGTTAAAATCAAATAAAGATTCATAAGGGAAAAAACTAAAATAATGATAGGTTTCATAGTAATAATTGTTTGAATTGATACTCAGTCCTTGGGTTTCCACCAGGACTCAGACACTGAGGTGTAGACTTTTGCTGGAAAAGCTGCCAGTAGATAAAGAGAGAAAACAAAGCAGAGGCAGGAAGCTGCTGCCAGCTCCCAGCTACACTCAACCTGCCAATTAACTGATTATGAGCCGGTTGGGCAGAGCTGGCTGTAACAGACAGTTAAACCTCGTGGTTTTCTGAGGTATTTTCTTAACAAAGTGTTACCACACCCCGCTAAGTGTTTCTTATTCAGCAACACACATTTCTTTTTATTTTATTATTTTTATCTTGAAAGAGGATCAATTTTCTTTTCAATTTAAAATGTTCAGGTTCTTTTGAAACCTCTCTAAATATCTTTTCTGACACAAACGTCTTTCTCACCATAATGTTCCTTGTCACTTTAGCAGTCAGAACCACTGTTACAATCCTTGACTGTTTTGACTGGGTTTTGATCATTTCTTTGTTGTTTCTTTATATTTTTTAGATTTTGCCAAATTCTGCTCTTTCCTCTGTGTTCATTATTGTTCCAAAGGTCTTACAAAATTGCTTGGTTTCTTTGTGTTCAATTTTTTTATTTGTTACTTTATTTTGCTCTTTGTATTTTTGTATTTATTTTTCCTAGAATATTGTCAACAGATTTTCCTTTGTTTGGTAGTCCTTTGAGTCTTTGTTCAGCCCTTTTAATGTTCATTATTTACACTTCCTCAACTTGACAGTCTGCTCTCTTCTACAGCTGTTCTCTACTACCTTATTCTGCCCTGCCTATCTTCTTTCTTAGCTCTTCTCATTTAGCCTGTGAAGGCCTGCTAGCTGCTTTTGGGGAGCATGATGAAATTTATATGATTCGACTTAATTACAGCAACTTTGCTTCTTCATCAGCCATTTTTCCAAACGCTTGACTACGCTTGACAGAAAGTCAAGCTTAAAATAACAATCTTCTGAAACATTAACAGTAACAATACAAAATTAATAATGGTGATAAAGCAAAGTGATAAAAAAGATCAAAACAGAATCACAAACAAACCTCATGATGACTGTTAGCCTGGTCTGGAGCAGGCAAGCTGCTCAGAATAAATCTCCATGGTAACTAATGCAGTACTGCTTTTGTGATACCTAGTCCAGGTTTAATTCAGCCAGATATCTTCAAAATCCCAATTTAATCTGTCATGGTTTTGTGAAACAACCCTCTGCTGTTTCACAGAGGAAGGAAGTTTGATAATTCAAACTTCTTAAGTCTTGTATGAACCAGACTTAAGATTTACAAGCTCTACTTCTCTCATCTCGTCTTGACCACTGCCCTAACGCTCTCTGACTCTGGTCGCTATGGTAACGTTTACATATCCCTTCAAAATAAGATACAGATGCACCACAAAAACTAACATTTTACTTTCGTGAAAATTTTAACTCACGATAACAACTAATAGGAGTGATGAGAGACAATTACACCCAAAGTGTTGCTTATGCACAGGGTGCCTGGTCTCTATGTGGCGAAGCAGTTTGAAGGCTTCATTGCCTCAAATCCATTCTCCTGTCTCTTCTCTGGGCCTTTTCATCTTCACAAAAAAACTTTCCAAAGACATCTGATCTGTTTCTGACTCATTTTGCTGCTTGTGGGCTCAATGTTGGCGTGCAACACGTAACTGAGAGAATCCGGTTAAAAGATTTTCAAAATAAAAATCCTCCAGACTCAAATAATACATAAAAAAATATTTCATTATCTCTTGTGCGGCCCGGTACCAATTGGTCCACGGACCGGTATCGGTCCGCGGCCCGGGGCTTGGGAACCACTGGTATAAGTGATAGAATTATGCATACTTTTGAAATTGCTTGGTAAGTAAAAAAAATCAGTCACAACATGGAATATTAAAATTGATTGTAGTTTAACTCATTGCTTTGCTTATCTATCTATTGTAGCATAAATCATGTCCTATGTTTTTGATTTTAAAATAGCTTATCACGCCTACTGAGGTCTCATCTCAGTTCTGCACAAACGTGTCTGTCATCCTACTATGAATTAAACACAAAGTAAGTCACATGCATTACCTTTTGATGGTTCACAGACCGCGATCTCAGTTTCAAAGATTAATAAAAAATCAACACAAGAAGTTCTTAGTCTTCCACAACAGATGGAAAACACTTACCCTTCTCTTATTTAGCTTCATCTAAAGTTCTGCTCAAACCCATGACAATTAATCACACAATACAGCAGAACACTCCCTGCATGGAGTTCCTTGGGCCTCTAAATGGGGTAAATAACCCCAGCACTCACCATGCAGGAAGACATTTCATCAAACAAATATGATCAAAACAAAACTAATGACGTGTAAATTGTTTATGATGTGTTATAAAATGAGCAGACGCAGTGCCCTGTCTGGGAGTAATCAGACACGAGAAAGACCTAATCAGGGAGAAATGAATACCAACATAGGCGAAGTGCACTTTGACACTCCCCGCACTGTGCACTGCAGTGGTCGGAAGGTGTGTGTCACAATCACGTTACATCAGGCAGCAGGAAAACATGTGTACCCTGCCATTTGTGCTCAGGCATGAATGACTGACAGTGACTTGAAAAAACGGTTTCATAAAAGAGCAATCACCAAACGGAATGAACGGTTATTTGTGGGGAAATGGAGCTCTATTGAATTTTATAAACTAGTTACTATTGTGCACTGACTCTGTAAATGTGCACAAAGGACATTTATTGAATCAAATGCAATTATCCTGTAAAGAGACAACCCAAGAGATGTTTCATTGTACAAATTTGTGTAGTAGGCATGTTTGATAAATAACAAGTCTGACAGGAGAAGTGGAGAATCCTGATTAATCTGTTTCAAAGCATCAACACATCATGTTACATAAAAGAAAAATTCCAAATAATGTTAGCTTCCTGGAAATTTCCCCTCAACTCTAACCAGTTTCCCTGCCTTTGCTATAGAAGCACATTGTACAGCAGGATTTCACTACCACCATATTTCATCATAAGATTTCCAGTCTCTACATTACCATCCACATCTCACCATCGTGGGCTCCCCCAGCAGCTCCTCATGGGCTTCATTTCTCTCACAAGATGACCTCCTTGTGGAGTTAAGTCCTTGTGAACTTTGAACTTTATCATTTGAACTCTTTATCGCCACCTTGAGCCCTGTTTTGTTTTTGTTCTGCCTTCCTCTAAAGGCTCTTTTCACCCACCCAGTATGCATTCACTGCTGGTATCTGTCTTTGGGATGCTGGTGGAGGTTGCTTGTTTTGGCTTTGGATTGTTTGAGTATTTTGTGTCACTGTGTTTCCACTTTTGATGATCTCCTTGTATATGTTTTAGTTGTTGCTAATTAACATATTCCTTGTACTTTGCTTATGTATTTTTTCCCTCTTTGTTTCTTCTCTAGCTCCTTTTCTAGTTCTTTAATCTCCTTCCCGCAGCCTGCCAGCCAGGTTTCTACACAGCTGCACACTGTTTTGGATCAGCCACATATTCTTTGTCAAGTAATCAAGCTCCTCAGCATACAATCTCTTCATTCGCTGTCACTCCCCTGGACTCTTGTATTGCTTCCTGTATTTGCTTCCTGCCTTCGCTGCTCATCGTCTTCCTTTATTTTATGGTTCTCTGTTCCTGCCAGATCCTGCTTGCAAGTTTTACATTTTGTTTCATTAAATCTCTTTAATGCATTTTCTGTTCTCAATTCTCTCTGTATCTTGGGACTTACAACAAATCTACATTACTATGCATTTCTTGATAAAGAACTGTAAATTACTGTGGCGTCGCCTCATTTTTCACATTTCAAGTGCACATTATTTTGTCAGTAATGCCTGGTTCAAATGGCAAGGTTTTAAAATTGGCAGCCTGGTTTCAGAACATACTTGACAATAAAAAAAACTTTGGTACAACTGGTTTAGTTGTACAGTGTGTGGTGTTTAGCCAGACAGCAGGAGCAACACAGCACACACAAACCAATTTCATTCACCAACATTCAGATGTTAGTGAACGACTTACGTTGAAGATCAAATGTAAGTTCAGAGTAAACAAACATGGCCGACTGAGAAGAAGCAATGTAGATAGTTTGTGGACTGTAATGAAGAACCATCCTGATAATCTGGGCTTCTTAAGATCGTCAGTAGTGGTAAACTGGACAAAAATGGGCTTAAAATTTTCCTGTGTGAACTCGGAATGAGGGGAATGGATATGGATAGTAAAATGTTTCTTTTTTGACTAGAAACAGTTGAAAAATTGCCTAAAGATGGTGTCTGAATTAAATCACTCAGCTAATTTTCAACACGCACTAAACCATATTCAGTCAACAGACTTGTGTCAGCCTAGACATAAGACATCAGTTTCCATGGAAGCAACCATAGAGCCAGGAGTTAAGACCAGAGTTAACATTTGAACCACTCACTGTGTAGTGAGTGGTATTACTGAGGTAATAGTGAAAACAACAATCTCACTGCTACAAATTCATAATGTGATCAATATTGTTCAGTTATACTAAGTTTTGTTCTTCAAAACAAATGTGAATTTAGCCTTTCTGTGGGACAAGTACATTCAGTCCAGTTTCCACCTCTTGCTCATAGCAGACATTTGTTTGGTGGTAGTGATAGTTGCTAGGAAGCATGTAGACTGGCTTTCCACAGTGGGCCCCCTGCCACTGAAAAAGCAGTGCATCGCTGCAGATGCTGTGAGATGAGAAAGCAAAGTTATCCCCTGCCAAGTGTCTGAATTATCTGTGCTAATCCCACAAGCTGAAGCTGAGGATCTGACATGGAAAAACAAAAGCTTTAGTTCCACAGTGGGATGGAGGTGAAGACAAAGCTGAGGTACAGCAGCGGCCTCAACCTTCTGCCAAATTAGATTTTGGGCTTGAAGAAGGCAGAGTTTTTGGAGACACAAGATAAGAAATAAAGGGAAGCAAATTAACTCCCTAAAAGGGGGTAACATGAAAGTTTTCAGGCATGAAAAGCTTGTTTAAGCGCAAACCACAGCATCTCACCTCTCATTCATGCCAATTAGCCAAATTTTTAATTTAACTTTAATATACAAATTAGTTCCAGTCACATCTGAGTCTTCTTAAGTTATTTTAATTGCAATCTGGTTTAATCAACTAAAAAATGAAATCACAGGGAGATGCTGTTTTAAAGAGGTTTATAAAAAGCATGAATTTATATTTTAAGAAGAAAAATTTAACATTTTTTTTCTACTTACATCAAAACATTTATACTAGAAAGGACTAGAGATCAAGGTATATTTTGCAACACACGGAAGTTTTTCTGTTTTAAACAACTTTATTTTAATTAGGGTTTTTTTATGAAAATTTGAAAAGAAATACGTATAAGCATAATCTTTGAAAGTATTTTTTTACAACATTCTTAATCAACTGAAAAAATGTATGTGCAATGCAACAATCTCAAACTTCATGTTAATATTTCCTATAATTTGATATTTTAAAATTCACATACAGTCAAAATCATTTAAGTTGTTTAACCTGAGCAATAAATGTATATATAAAACGTTAAAAAAAATTTCTTCAAGCAGTTTATTGCTGCTGGATAGCACAGACTAAATTTTCCATTTTTTCAAGAAAGAAGACATTTTTATCACAAATTGGGTAAGAAACTCTGTCATTAAAATAAGTATATTAGAATAATTAATTTCATATATATGTGTAATTAAAATTACTGTTTAAAATCCATAAAATCTACAGGTTCAAACTAAATAGGCAAAAAACACATTAAAAGAGTATAAATATGCATGAAATGGTCTGTACTTGTAGTGCTTTATCCAGTCTAGAGGAAAAGTGTCTACCACCAGCTGGCGAGGTGGGTGCATTGTCTTGCCCAAGGGCACAATGAAAGAGTGGGGACTTGAACCGGTAATCCAATGATTACAGGACAAATTCCTACCACTGTTGCCACATGAATGTGTATCTTACATAGTTTAGTAGCCAGTAGAATAAGTGGCTTTGGCTAACCTCAGCCAATCCCATTGTTTGTCCCACTGGTCAGATTGATGGTGTTGTAAAGAGAATTGAAATAAAAGGAGACTGGATCCAAAAGCTTGGAGACCTTAGAAGGGGTTCCATTAATGGATGGCAAGCCAACCAGAACCCATTCTGGTTGGATAGGTTTCACTGTAAGGTTTTTCAGGTACCTGCCATTCTCAGACTGACATATACTGATTAAAGCTCAACTCTCTGCAGCAATATCTGAAATGTTTAGTTATGTTGAAAGATATAAATATTCTTACTTTTTTTGTCAACTGGGTTCTCTTATCTTCCTCCACCTAACTGATGGTGTTGAAGGTGGAGGTTTACAGGCTCGGGAGATCCAACCTGGGATGATCAGACACATTATTGATCTGCAGAATCTGAACCAGGGGTCAAAAGTCAGCTCTGGGTTTTCTATAATGTTTCTAAAATTCTTTAATATTCAACATCTGACCCATGAACAGGTAAATTCACCAGCATAAGATTCTATGGCAATGCTTGGTTTGTTATTGAAGGACCTACTTCACATGATCTGTGTTTCTTTATTCTGCATCCCGTCCTCAGATGTCCCTCTGTTGTATCAGGAAACTCTTCTTCATTAAATCTCTGGAATTTCAGCAGGCTCTTCTGTCTTCTCTCTCCTGATTGGTCCAGCGCTGCTGTCTTGTTTCAGTCATGCTAGTGAACCAACAAGTGATCAGATACACATTTCTTAATTTCTATCTAAACAGATGATTGAATCAAACCTTCTGATCAAGTCATCATCATGTCCTCACCTTCTCCACAACCTGTTACAACCAGTCAATCAGCAGACTGGAAGATAGGAAGTCTTCTGCCTTAATTGTTGTTCAACTCAAGTCATGTGACATGAGTTGATGTAGAAAAGACAACAGGGTTAGAGAGAATGGACAGAAGAAAGAACAGTTTTGAAATTTGACCGCTGTTTCATCCATATTTAAAATTGTTAGCTGGATAAAAATAAGTTTTCTTACTTTTTTTCTCAACTGGGTTCTCTTATCTTCCTCCTCCTGACTGGTGGAGTTGAAGGTGGAGGTTTACAGGCTGAGGAGACCCAACCTGGGATGATCAGAGACATTATTGATCTGTTGCATCTGAATCTGGGATCATGTTTTCTATAATGTTTCTAAAATTATTTAATATTCAATGTCTGACCCAAGAAGGACCTACTTCACATGATCTGTGTCTCTTTATTCTGCATCCCGTCCTCAGATGTCCCTCTGTTGTATCAGAAAACTCTTCTTCATTAAATCTCTGGAATGTCAGCAGGATCTTCTGTCTTCTCTCTCCTGATTGGTCCAGCGCTGCTGTCTTGTTTCAGTCATGTTAGTGAACCAACACGTGATCAGATAAACATTTCTTAATTTCTATCTAAACATGATTGAATCAGACCTTCTGCTCAAGTCATCATCATGTCCTCACCTTCTCCACAACCTGTTACAACCAGTCAATCAGCAGATATAGTAGGTCTTCTGCCTTAATTGCTGGTCAACTCAAGTCATGTGACATGAGTTGACGTAGAAAAAAGAGAAAAGACAACAGAGTTAAAGAGGAAAATATACATAGACAGCAGATAAAAACAACTTCTAACTTTCAGCTCAACTCTCTGCAGCTATATTTGAAATGTTTAGCTATATTGAAAGATACAAATGTTCTTACTTTTTTTGCCAACTGGGTTCTCTTATCTTCCTTCACTTGACTGGTGGTGTTGAAGGTGGAGGTTTACAGGCTCAGGAGATCCAACCTAGGATGATCAGAGACATTATTTATCTGCAAAGTTTAAATCTAAGATCAGAAATCAGCTCTGGGTTTTCTTTGAGGGTTCCGTGGGTAGTGTAGTTGTGTTGCGTTCGAAAGGTTTTAGGTTTGATTCCAGCTTCCTCCTGCCACATGTTGATGTGCCCCAGGCAAGGCACTTAACCTACCAAAGTGCCTACCGATCGGCGTATAAATGTGTGTGCGTTAATGAGTGTAAATAGGTGAATGTGACTCTAGTGTAAATCGGTCTGAGTGGTCAAAATGATTGGAAAAGCGTTATATAAGTTCAGTCCATTTACTGTTTCTAAAATTCCTTAAAATTCAACGTCTGACCCGTGTACAGGTGAATTTTCAACATAATCTTCTATGGCAAAGCTTGATTTGTTATTGAAGGACCTACTTCACATTATCTGTGTCTCTTTATTCTGTGTCCTGTCCTCCTGTTCCACCAGGAAACAACTTCTCTGGGTTTCCAGCAGGATTTTCTTAGTCTCCTCTGTCCTCTGTGTCTTCTCTCCCCTGATTGGTCCAGGGCTGTTGTCTTGTTTGAGTCATGCAAGTGAACCAACACATGATCAGACACACATTCCTTAATTTCTAAATAATTCTAAATAACAGATGACTGATTCAGACTTTCTGATCAAGTCATAATCATGTCCTCACCATTTATAAAACTGAATGTAACCTTTACATCAGTAGGTCCTCTGCTCTATTCCTGATCGTCCTTCTGTCATCAGGGCCCGGCTGTTATGAAAAGACTCGCTTTCTAAATTACCAATTGTGAATTTCTATTAATATTTTCATTTAGCAAAGCTGATGGTCCCGAACACCAGCCAGAGGCAAGCAAGTGTCATGTGAATGTAGAATGCGAAAACTTACCAGCAGTATGAAAAACAAGAAGGAAACCAGGAGGACGGGAACCACGTGGACAGCGACGAAAGAATCCAGCGATGAGCGGCTAAAACCTGAACGATTAAAACTGGGAGACTGGATTAGTGGAGGAACAGTTGAGAACAATTTACAATATTAGAGATCACCGTGTGGCGAAGCCCCACTATGACACCCTGGAACATGGGAGAGTAGAGAGGAAAACACAAAGAGCGAAACAGAAAGCTCAAGTGACAGATAGATCTCAAAGTCCTCAAAACAGAACCACAAAGAGAATCATGGAAGAAGCAGTCTCACTGCGAGCTGCTCTGTCTGGGACTGATACTTACCTTTTGCCCTGTGTGTTAAAATTTAAAACCGATGTTTCGACCCGTTTATACTACAGCACAACCAGTTATATTGTGTCCCCATCCGTTTTTTCATGTCTTAAAAATTAGAAGGTGACAGAAACGTTGATTGAATTTTAAATAGTTTAATTTGCAGCCGTGTTGTCGCAATTGTATTGTTTCCAGTGTCCCGAGCTGTGTTGTCTCAATTCTTTTGATGTTTAATTTTTACTCAGCAAGATTGTTTTAGATTTAGTTTTAATCCTGAAGCGTTGTCTCGATACTTTTAGCATTTATTGTTTATGCACCAGCGATGTCCGACTCCTTTTAGTGTTTTTTGTTTATGCACCAGCGATGTCCGACTCCTTTTAGTGTTTTTTGTTCAGAAATATGGTCTCATTCCTCAGAATTTTGCATTTGTCTCCTCCAGCATTGAGTCATTATTTGATTAAACAGCAAAAAAGTCTGCATTGCCTGTCCAGCCAAAATCCTTACCATCTAAAATACAAAATCCAGCAGCGGGATAAAGAAAAGCCCCGGTGCAAGACGCTACCTAAGGCATCCTCAGTCCTGCCAGAATTCTTAACATCTAAAATACAAACTCTAGCAGCGGGATAAAGAAAAGCCCCGGTGCAAGACGCTACCTAAGGCATCCTCAGTCCTGCCAGAATTCTTTACATCTAAAATACAAACTCTAGCAGCGGGATAAAGAAAAGCCCCGGTGCAAAACGCAACCTAAGGCATCCTCAGTCCTGGTAGAAAGCCATTGGCTTTAATAAAACAATAGAGAAGTGATGATGTCCTAATGTGACTTCCATTAGTTACCAGGTAGATATTCAGTTTTTCAAGATCCCAATCTAATCAGAGTCACTAGACAAGTTGTAGTGAGGTCTAAACCAAACCTGTCTGGAACTCTCTCTTCCTGTAATTCCGTCAGATGTTGAAGGTATTGGGTCCTCTTCTATGTCCTCGTCAGACCACATCCAGGAACTCAAGTTACAGGGTGAAAAAAGTGGTTCTCTGGAGTACGTTGATGGTGAGAGATTAAGACTAAGGACAGGGGAAGAACCGAAGACTGGTGACAAAACGGGATCCTCCGAGTTTGTCATTGAATTGGGACCGAATATAATGGATGTCAGACTGTGATCCTCAGATTCCATTTTAGGTGAAGGACTGAAGTCATAGGGTGACAAAATGGGATCCTCCAAGTTTGTCATTGATGTGGGACCGAATATAACGGATGACAGACTGGGATCCTCAGATTCCATTTTAGGTGAAGGACTGAAGTCATAGGGTGACAAAATGGGATCCTCCAAGTATGTCATTGATGTGGGACCGAATATAACGGATGACAGACTGGGATCCTCAGATTCCATTTTAGGTGAAGGACTGAAGTCATAGGGTGACAAAATGGGATCCTCCAAGTCACCATACAATGATGAGGAACTGTAGACAGGGGATGGCAGACAAGAATCATCATGCACCATCCCTCCTGAGGGACTGAGAACAGGGGATGACAGAATGGGATCTTCATGGTCTGTGTTTTGGTAAGCAATGAACACAGGGGTTGACTGAATGGGCTCGTCCTCCCATTCTTTACCATATCTGCCAATGCCTTGAAGGCCCTCCTCCCAACTGGGTTTCTTGGCAGGGGGCTCCTCTTCATCATTGCTGTCTCTGGATCTCTTGGCAGGGATCTCCTCTTCACCATCAACCCTGTCCCTGGTTCTCTTGGAGGGGAGGTCATCTTCAACTTGATTCTCCCTGGTCCTTTT
The DNA here is from genome assembly GCF_003331165.1 of Xiphophorus hellerii. Lineage (NCBI taxonomy): Eukaryota > Metazoa > Chordata > Actinopteri > Cyprinodontiformes > Poeciliidae > Xiphophorus > Xiphophorus hellerii. The sequence goes on from NC_045684.1 coordinate 26,579,775, forward strand.
GGCAGAGGGCTCCTCTTCACCATCACCACTTTCCCGGGTCCTCTTGGCAGGGAGCTCCTCTTCAGCAATGCTGTCCCTAGGTTTCTTGGCAGGGAGCTCCTCTTCATCACCACTGTCCCTTGTCCTCTTGGTGGGGAGCTCCTCTTCAGCACTACTGTCCCTGGTCCTCTTCGAGGGGAGGTCATCTTCAGCAATGCTGTCCCTAGGTTTCTTGGCAGGGAGCTCCTCTTCAGCACCACTGTCCCTGGTCCTCTTGGTGGGGAGCTCCTCTTCAGCAGTACTGTCCCTGGTCCTCTTGGAGGGGAGGTCATCTTCAGCTTGATTCTCCCTGGTCCTTTTGGCAGGGGGCTCCTCTTCATCACCCCTGCCCTTTGTCCTCTTTCTGTTGTTGCCAGTCACAGATGCCACATGAGCCGCATCCTCTTCCAAACCTACCTGGTGATGTTGCAAGGTACCAATAGGTCTGGAATCCTCTGGACTCAAAATGGGCTCTTCCTGCTTGTCAAGTCCACATGTGGATTCAAGTGAAGTCAAGGGAGAAATGCCCTCTTGAGGCTTCTGAACCATCCCTATTTCACATATGTATTTAAAACTTGGAGGACGAACCTCAAGCAGCTGTGACGCAGCATAAGCAGGGTTCACTCTCAGAATGGAGCTGGTAGTACAGCTACCACTACAACTGCTAGTGCAGTTATTACCAACCTGGACTTCACTGGAGCTGGTAATACAGTCCACAGAGTCTGGAGGTGAACGATAGCTTGACCTTCCCTGGTCTTCAGAGACTGAGAGGGAGTGAAATATGAAGTGTGAGTGAAATGTCGTCTGACATCTGCAAGAAAACATTTGACCACCTTACTGAGATCCTTACCACTGTCTGGATGTCCCCCCAATATTGGGGATCCATCTGTTGGGAGCGCTACAGAATGGAAAAGAAAACAAAAAACTATAGTTCAGTATCAAGACCTTCCCAAAAATCCAAGAAATGTTTAGAGAGAACACTGAAACGCCAAAAATACATTAACCCAGGTTTGAGAATGTCTTTAATTTTCTTGATCAGATTTAATTAACAGTGGTATTGCTACACTGGATGTGATTACATAATAAGAACATGAATTAAGACATAGAATAAATAAAGCTCATCTTTAGTCACAGCAAAACAGCAAAAAACATATTTTTACATAAAAAAAAGAACAACATACATACTCTAAAACTCAATGATCAAACATGTATGGACAGTTATCACTCAGAGAAACAAACTTGCAGCTTCAAGTACCAAATCAATCAATCAAATGATTGATTGATTTGGTACCAATCAATCATTTCAATCATTAAAGACAACAAATTGAGATAATTGTTTCTCTAATGAATTTTAACATTCATTGTTAACATTTCAAATTCCTTCTGAAAATGATACATCACTAAAATGCAATGGACCAAAACTCTATTTTTCTGGTCTTGAGAAATACACTAAGTTATTTTGTGACTTTGTGAAATTAATAGGCACACATTGGTTGTTCTTTAAAGAATTTTTATAAGAATAATGTTGTGTGTTGTTATTTAATCAATGTATCCATGGAGACTTCATATACCACATTTTTCAAAAAGCTTATGGTTCCAAAATTTCTTTCAAACCAAAACAACTACAGTCAGCATTACTGACATTTTCCAAAATTTCGTATTTTCATATAACTCACAAAGCAAATTCATTCATCTCACAAATATGTTACAATCCACAAATGCAAATATTTAGTATTAATATACAACACCTACAATCCATTATCTTATCATCATCAACGTGAACGTTTGTCGAGTGTCCTAATAAACCTCTGTTTAAGTCTGATGTCATTGCCATGGAGACCAAATATGTTTATCACAGCATTTTTTTTAAAAAACAGTCAAGAACAAGTTAGATTTCAAAGAAATCATCAAAATGTCAAAGTATTGGACACCAAAGTCTTCAAACATGATACTCTCAGACTAAAAAGCATTGATTTTGCTTTTTCAAATCATTTCAACATGTAAAGTTCCTGGCTATCCAAAAACAAACAAACAAAAGAAAAACAGGTCACCATGTCTCCATCTTGAAAAAATAATGAAACTAAACAATTAAATCGGCTATCATAGGGAAAATACATTTACAAAAATGTTTTTGTAAATGGAAGTGTAAAAAGTAATATTAAGTATTTATTTTCATTCAGCGTATCCATGGAAACGGAGTGTTTATCACGGCATTTTAAAAAAAATAACAAAAAGCTCGTTTTCCAAGAACTGGGTCGAAATTTCACTGGGGGGGTTTTAAACCAGCATTACATTTATTCCCAAACATTAGCGTTAACATTCCAGACATGCATCCAGGTTAGATTTCCTGGCTATGCTAAAAAAAATTTTTTTAAATAAATAAAACAAGTCAACATGTCCATTTCTTAAAAATATATCAAAACTAAGCAATTTAATTATAAGCTATAATAGGAGGGAATACGTGTTTTTAAAAAAAAAAAAAAACAACAAAAAAACAATTTAAGTAATATTATATATCTAATGTATTTCATTCAGCGTATCCATGGAAACGGAGTGTTTATCGGAGCATTTTTCAAAAAATAACGGTCACGAACAAGCTAGTTTTCCACTAATTTGACATCAATTCAACTAATTTGACTATCATTCACTAAAATACATATATTTCCTAAATCACTACACCACAGTTTAACATTCCTGACATCTCCAGCGAAATTCAGCCAAAAAAAAGGCTCATTAGTTAAGAAAGATCTACGCTAGCAAGAATGCTAATTGTCTTTTTTTGTGTATAGCAGTCAGACTTTCTTCAAAAACACACACAGAGACACAAAATAAACAATTCACTAATATCTCAGGAATAACTCGCTTTCGTTTATTTAAAATAGTGGAAGAATAATATTAACCTTCCTGCTGGTCACCCTGCTGGCGCTGCTTCTGGCCAGGAACCATCTTTGGCAGTTCTTCTTCCACCACACGATTCTTCGGCAAGTGCGTTTTCAGCAAGTGCTTCTTCCGCGAGTTTTGCAAAGCAGACTCTCGATAGTTTCAAACCGTCCGAGGCGTTTAATGCTCCTTCTGGCGTCTCCTTCAAAAGTCCCGTAGCAAAGGGAAAGAATTCAGAAGGTCAGGGCCATTTATAGGGTTGCCGACGTTAACGTCGTTTCCATGACGCTCACTGACGAACGCACGTTGAAGAACGCACGCGCTGGTGCGTGAGAGAACCACAGAAGGTGCTAATCGCTAACAAACAAACAAAGAAAAACAACCCTACAGTTTCCTGTTATGCTGATGATAAATTAGTTTTCATTTCCAACCCCACATTTCTTAGTTGCAACTAGGAGTATTTGGGTTGGGACAAAAATATCCCAATAAAAATATTGACTAGAAAAAACGGAGACATTTTCTGTAGGTATTTCAAAGGAAAATAACAGAAACTAGAGAACATCAGTTGATGAATGTAGGTGCAATCAAGCTCAAATCTTTGATCAATCACAGTAAAGCTATCACATCAGAGGAATAAGCAGCAATATGACCATTAACTGCTTGAAATCATTACCTTCTCTATGTAGTCAGAGCTAAAATTCTCTGCCAAGATTATCAGGCCCAAGGGAGCAGATTTCCAGATCAGCAAGAACTCCATGTTGAGAGATTTAGCTAAGAGGAAAGAGACTTCAGAGGCATGAGTCAGGTGTTGTATCAAATTATAAGGTTTATTACATGGCCTATGATTTAAATGTCTCTAAGTGAGAGCTGCTCCATGTTTTCTTTTCTTGCACAAGAAAAAATAAACACTTGTAAATATTTCCAGGTGCGAAAAGCATCAACAACCAACAAGCACTGACATGTCTTTGTGCCCATGTGTCAGGATCTGTGTTTTTCTGTGTTTATTTAGAGTTTTCCTTGTCCTTGAGTCTCTTCGTTGTCCTGTCCTCCCCTTGATTGTTCCCAGGTGTGTCTCGTTTCTGTGATTACCCTCCCGTGTATTTAAATAAGATAAGACATAATTTATAGGGGAAACTGTTGTAGTCCAAAGTACATCAACTGTAGGATATGCAACCACATTCCAATAAGACAAGAAACGTCACGGTGCAGACAAATGTCACTGAGTGAGACAGTGGTACTAAAACATGGCATCTAAAATGAGGGACAATATAAATGCACCAAGACAAAAATTATTGCATCTACACAATACAACTTCATAGATGTTGTAATATAAAACAAGCAATTAAATGATTGAAATTTGATAGAAGAGCAATTAAATAAATAGATGACAAACTGGAATAGCCAAAGCCTATTTGTAATAGTCTTGTTGTTGGAGAAGATGTTTGATGAGGTCAGAAAGATCTACTTCCAAATTGTTGTTTATTTAATCTTTTCCACTTACACATAGAATCAGCATTAGGACCTATGCTCATGGAAGTACGTCCACATCTGTTATTTAGCAACAAGCACTATTATTAATTGCTGTGAGTATAAGTCATGGTAAACAAATGTAAAGAAACAATATGCATCCATCACTATTAGGATCCAACTCAGCGAGAACAGGTGCAAGAACACCACCAGTTCTTGTTTTGCTTTAAATCTAGGATTAATATGTCACTTTTTGAGATCTTTTACTTTACTTGTGCAGATTACTTTACTCAGGGCAGATTGCACTTTTCCATAATAAATGCAATCATCCTTTAAGAACTACAAACATTGCAGAAATCTGTAAGGGGGATTTATTTAGTCGCGATGTAGCAAGTTAGTTTTTGTAAAGTTGTACCTAAAGCATCTTCTAAACAGATGATGCAGTAGATTTTGGAAATCAGCATTTCCTTTTAATAAAATCAGCCTCCTTAATTGAACTTCTCTTTCACACAAAATATATTACCCACAGTGTAAGCAGAAGCTAATTTGCCATATCGTAGATATCCTGTCCTGTTGTACTTGTTATAACATCGATGTAAAATAGCTGTGTTTGAGTGCTTGTGGATATGATGTTTCCCTACAATTTTAGAGTACAACAGATCAATTTTCCCTTCCGGGAGCAGAATGAAGCAAAAGATCATTTACTATGTTATTACCTTCCACAGACAGAAACAGAATTGTCAGGAATTCAATATACAAACCATGATGCCGCATTGTAATGCAAACAGAATAAATATTTGCTTGGCTTTATGGCAGAGGGTAAGAAGCACCTCAGCTGTTCATCATGAGAAGCATTTTAAACTACTGCTTGATACCCAGTGACGGCTCAGCACATCAACAAGTTCCCATGAAAGCACACACAACACACACTCCATCCTCCAGTTCCTTTTTTATGTGGAATTTGTAATGGTTGTGTGACTTTGTCACAATGCATTTTTTTATTCTTATTAACTGCATGGGTGCAATTTATTTTCCTCTCAGGCGATGGAGGTGGTTGCGAGTGAGGGCAACTCTGGCCGGAGCTGATAAGCTGCTGCTCACACACAGGCCTGCTGGAAGAACCAGATTTACCGAGAAGACAATGTCCACTAGGTCAGGAACACACATGCCCTGAAAACACACACAGATGAGGACAGCTGAACGCTCATGTGTATAACTATACTTGCGAAGACACAAATACCATTTTCACCTAACCTCCAACCTTTATGTCAGTGAAATATTTTTCACTCAATGTTTCTACTCCAACATTTTATCTCTGTTTGAAAACCTAATGAGTAAACTGAGACAAAAAAAAGAATAAAAGTCTGCACAATCATATTTTAGAAATGTGATCAAATACTGATGAAGAGACCGTATTCCATCATTCTGTGCAGGTTTGATATTGGACTAAAGTAAACATATCAAATTTTGCCTGTTTGTGTTTACAAGTCTGAAATAATAGAATACTTCAGAACAATTAAACACACAAACTGAAATTTGTCCTCTGGAAACAAGAACTATAAAAACATCATAAGCAAACAGCAAAAAAAATTTAAATAAATAAAACATAAAAATAGTGGTAGGCAATAACTTTAACTGTGAGTATAAAAATTCACCGACCTATGTGAAAATACCAGGCTTCTATGATGAATAAATGAGACTCTGTTGATGTTTCAACATTTGATCTGGCATGGATTCAGTATAATCCGTCTGAAAAGACATCAAATTGTTTAAAGGGAAAGAAATACAAAATGAATAGCTGCAAAAATTAGTGGATATCTTCAACAAAACAAATGAAACCAAGTCCTTCTGTCTACAGATTTGTAGATCATGTTTAGTGGCATGATAAAACTCTACAGTTACTAACTTTTGTAAAGTTTTACCATAACGACAAACACTGAATACTTTTATAAATATATGAACTAAAATCTGCCATGAAATTTGATTTAATTTTTTTACCAGAACTAAATTTTGATCAGAACCTGAACTTTTGGCTGTATTTTATACACCACCACAGCCACTATGTGGCAGTATAGTGACCTCAAATGTGGACACCAGTCCACAATGCAAAATTTTGCATTGTGGACTAGCAAAATGTTTTGTCCTCGTATATGGATGCCAGGTCTGAGGAGGATAGAGCAGCCATCCAAAAAGTCTGCTTACCTGCTGAGGTCTGAAGTGAAGTTCTGACATGTAGAAATGTTAGGTGAAGACCACAACAAGCAGGTTACTGTTCTAATATTCTATCCCGGTAATGAAGAGCTTTGTGTTTCTCCTCTTTAAAGGAGATTATGTATTTGTTTGTTGTTGGTCTATTTGACTACATGTTTTTTTAAACTGGAAAGTGATTGCAGATAAAGTTATGAATCACAAACTTTATGACTTGACCTAGATCCATGATCAACCATATAATTATTGTCACTCTTAAGTTAAATCTGATGGATAGCACTTGGAATGATGTACAAAGACCCAGAGGCTTGAAGCAAACAATGGCAGCTGTGGCAGTGTGTGTGATACTAGCTGTTTAGTATGAGAGAAAAACAAACTGTATTACGTCTGCGGGCTGCAAATAGAGCACACAAAGGGTTGTTTGTTCTTATGCTGGTCTTTTCCCTGTGTGGGAAATAGCATTTGGAGCTTCTGTTGTCATATTCTCTGTTTGAGCACGATGCCGGCTGCATTGTTTAGTTGTCTGATCCTGGTATTAACCATTAGTCTCTCAAGCATTTGTCATTCTGAAATAAGTCCTAGAGATATTTTAGGCAGACAGAGACAAATGGGATCCAAAACAGAACAGTGTAATTTGTATATGTGACAGTGCTTCTACAAGTTAATGTAAAAACTTGGAAATCTTTTGAAAAGCATGAGACCAGAAAGATACCACAAATCCATTAAGAAATTCTCAGAAAGGCTTGGCTATAGCTGGGATCTAAATCCACAGTGAGGAAGTTCAAGTGAGGAAGAACGGACCAGAGCTAGGAATCTTTCAGCCAGAGACAACAGCTGGTCTGAAATTTCCCCATCAGCAAGGAAATCCTGTTTGGATCTGTGGATGAGCAAAGAGCCTCATTCTGGACTCCAAAGCAAGGCAGTCCTTATTAGTTAATGTGTGAGAAACTGAAGGGCCCTAAGTTTTTCTCCCTTTCATTTAATCTTTTTCTCCCAGAATAATAATGTTGTTTCACTCACAGTTATGTTATGTTTTCTCCAACAAGATAAATAATACAAGATAAATAATGGCAGATAAAATTTACAGATTGTATGTGTGTGTGTGAAGAAAACAGTCCCGGGGGTGTGTGTGTGTGTGTATGCGTGGGGGTGTGTGTGTGTGTGTGTGTGTGTGAGGATAGTCTCTTTGATAACAAAGAGAAATTAAATGTAACTGTAAATGCTACATTTACATTAATGTAAATGTAATGCCTGAGCATTCATGACAGACTCTATTATTGGGAAGAAGCTGTACTGTAAAGAGAACGGCAGAGGCTGTTACTAGTGTGTACACAAGAATGATTGACAGTGCTAAGACTCTCCTTCTGGTTCTGACTGGTTGTTTTTGACTGAGTGGTGTATTTCTGCAATTAGTCCTGGGAACACTGGGAGAAAGCAGAGAAGTTCATTTTTCTCAGAGATTATCTGTCTCATCCGATACTGTCACAACATTTTGACAACTTTGTAAAAAACATATTTTTAAAAAATAAAAGTTATATACTGTGGCTAGGAACAGAAGAACATACAATTTATTTACAGAAATATATCGTCAGTTCAGTCCAGTTATGCATATTCAATATCAACTATATCAACTACATGCTTTCCAATTTGTTTGTAGCTACAAGACAATCCAGTCAAGTTTGGTGTTATTTAAAGTGGTAAAAAGTTTTTTTCTTTTCATGTATCTGTTAATTCTATTTATTTTAATTTATTCAATATATGTTTCTGATGTTAGTAATAACTGTCGGCTGATGATTATATTCACTGCTGGTGCTCTTCCTATCATGTATGGTCATATTTTTCATGTCGTTTTGGCACATTGTATTGCAACCCATTTATTAAACTTTATCTCTTAGTTTCTTTGGCTTTTTTATATATACTTGCTGCAACATTAATTGCCCTCTGTGACTTAAATTAACCTCCACCTAAATGAATTATAGTTTTGATAAATACTCTTCATTCTTGCTTTAAAAACAATTTTGAACAATTTCATTATAGGTAGAGTTTTTCAGTGGATGTGAGACTGACATTTTTTCATGACACATATTAATTCCAGATACACTAATATAATTTTTGCTACACCAGAGGCTATAAGACAAAATTCCAAACAGAATCATTAGTTGGATTGTGAGGCTGTTTACTGTGTGTGAGAACAGTTCAAGCACCAGGGCTGAGATAAGGAGGAAAAACTAACGTTTGAGGTTGAGAGGAGCACAGAGATGTCTAAAAGTGAAAAAAGTGCTGTGCTGTCACAATATGACAGCCAATCCATCAGTGAAATGGAGACTGTGTCTGAAGCGCCAAGGAGAAAGTGTCTGAAAGTTTTATAAATAGTTGTGCCTTTTAAAGGAAATTAGAAATTTTCACATGAATGCCATCTACATATTTTAGAGAATATTTCAAGTGAAGAACTCTTTGAACATGACTGAAACATTCTAAAATATGAAGCAGCACAGCTCAAAACTCATTTGGAAATGGCAGGATCTCCCACTGAAATGACAAGTTTATTCCCAGGCCAGTGACACTTCCAACGTGTCACAGTTCATAAACAGTTTCCATGACATCTATTAACCTGGCTTATCCTTATGCTTTTTATGAACAAGTGAACCATGGTATCTTGTATCTTGAATCTTACTTCTGTGCTGAAAGCTAATAAATACATCCTCTAAATCCACCCTCAGTTGATTTAGTAAGTTAACTTTTCAACATACTGCATATGTTACAGCGTCATCAGACATATACATGTAGGCACTAATATAGCTCATTGGTTATATTTGCTGGTTAAAGACACATAAAAAAAGATGTTGTTACAGATGTGTGCTATCAAAAACTAGCAAGCAAATTATGTTCATCAAACATCAAAGTCGAATGTTCCAACCTGATATTCACCAACCATTGAACATTCACTGCGAACATTCATGCGCTATGGAAAATTTGTATTTTGCTGTAATTTAAATGTTAATATCTTTTAAACACTTATGGTGGTTAATAATTTTTGGCCAAATCTGTATTTTTCTCTTCTAAGAAAAAGTTTATCTCTGAATGTTGTATTAAATTTGTCGGAATGTCTGTGTGGGAAATTTTATAAAATGTAGTCAGAAAACCTCAGTACCACACTTGGGCAGTAGAGGGCTCCTTATCCGGCCAAACCTTATAAATAACAGTCATTTTATGAAGGAATTTTTCTGCCATAATCCAAGAACACACATTTTCAGTCTGAAGACAGGATTTCATGTCTTTTGTTCTCAAAACTTTTGAAAACGTATCTATAGTTAGATAGATAGATAGACAGATAGATTATATATATAGCAGATGTGTTAGATGATTTCTGCTGAACAATAATTAGAAAGCAGCCCAACCACCACCATTTAATTGCGATTTGTGTATACATGAGTGCTGAGCATGTTGACCAGATAACATAGCAAGGAAAACTGAGCGAATGTAGACTGAAAATACTGAGGAGGACTAGTGGCAGAGCAGCTAGCACAAGGAGCAAACAGGAATTGGGAACATGGAGAATAACTTGAGGGTCTTGTGAGATGTGAATCAAGGAGAGTTTCTTAAATACGGGGAGTTGAATGCTGAAACAGTGGACTAGTGCTACTTAGAAAGCACTAGCAGGTGTGAGGGGAGAGCAGAGTGCAAACTCAGAGAGAGAGAGATGGCACATCAGAGCAAGGAGGATTAACACTAACAGGAAAATAGGAACCCTAAATCCAGTCATAACTAACAATAGCTGAACACAGGAAATAAACATAATCTAACTAAAAAGAAACAGAAACTATCTTGATTTAATCAAAACAAAGAATAATTAGGGAAAAACTCAAATGATGAAAACTATAAACCCCAAAACAAGTCAAAATCCTGTTACATATCATTGCACTTATTTCATTTATGTCCAAATGGAATGTTTTCACAGTTCAAGTTCTTTGCATACTAATGCATGTCTTATTTGTATATATAAATGTGTTCATTTACGTATTGTTTCTGTTAGGATCCCAGGATTGTTTAGTTGGTTTGGATTTTGATTTACTTATTCTAGTTTGATTATTCTGTCTTACTCTTTTCTTGGATTAGATCAGTCTTATTTCTTTTGTTCAACATTCAAACTTGCCATTATTTAAGCACCTCATCCTCAGTCACTCCTCACTAGATTCTCTCATCTACTCCCATCACTTCCCTACATTCTCCCTGTGTTCTCCTGGCTGGTTTGTTTATTAGGATTCATGGTTTTATTCTGTCTTGGCTACCAGTAAGTTTTTCTTCTTCATTTTTTTTATTATTAAGTCTTTACTTCATTGATTGTCTCAAGTCTGCTGCAATTGGGTCCATCACAACACATAATGACAGTTTCAACTTGTAACAGCTTTTAGATACTGTAGTTGACCTTTTATGCAAACAAATTGTGGTTCTTTAGGTCAGTCAAAGTGTGCAATGCTAACAAAGTGTACAGACTATTAAGCAGATGAAAGTTGCAAATGAAGTAAGTGATAAACATTTCAAAACACCACATGAAGGATATTTTACTGTCCCTGGTGAAAACTTCTATTCTCTGTTTTCTTTTCCTTTTTCAGGTAAGGCAACCATTTGAACTTGTTGGGATGGACCTTTGTGCTACCTATCATCCACAGACCAATGGGCTAGGAAAAATCCTCAGTGGGACAATTCAAAGGTAATTACAATTTCAAGATTTTACTTAAATTGTTGTAAGATGTGGTTTTTCTTGTTTTTTTTTACCTTAGTGCAGGCTTTTTTACATTGTGTCTGAACATTATGCCAGTGCAAACTTTGTCCTCTTTAACAATGTGTTGAAATACAACCTGTGTGCAGATAATACACATTATCTGTCATGTACAAAACATAGATTGACTTCCCTTACGTTCCTCTCCACCAGGTCTTGATGCCATTATTTCCTGTGAAGTTTAAAATTGTTCACTTTTGGATGCCTTGATGTTTGGACTCTGAACTAAGCAGCAATATACAACAAAGTTTTCACCATACTTATTCTTTGGAACAGAGACTCATCTGCCATGTGAGGTTCCAGAGACGATATTTTAGGTCATGTTTAGTTTTGACTCTTGATAGAATTTGTTAGAAATATAAAAACAAAGCTGCAGGATATCTGGTATTATTTTTCATAATGCAAGACATTGCTTTTCTACTGTAAAGGACAAAAATATTATTATAATCTAAAATTTTGTAAAAAATAAATAAATACATAAATCAGACAATTCACACTTCATGTATGAAGTTCATCCACCTGTTTAATTTTGTTTTGTCTTAAAATATTTTGTCATTAAATAATGTTCTAATTTGTTTGGTTATGGATTACCACCATGTATTTGTCTCCCAGATATGTTTTCACCTTTGAAACATATTGTAAGGATGTGGTTATTCTGTGCATTATTAGTTAATTTAATCCCTGTGTTGTCTTGTCAAGTCCCTGATTGGTCCCATCTGTCTCTTGATCCCTGATTGTCTCCCCTGTGCATTTGGCCTTACTTGTCTCCTCCGTACCTCACTGGATCCTTATCATAGTTATCGTGTCCCTGTCATTGTTGTCTTTGTCAAGCCGACCTGAGTTTGTGTCCGTGTCTCGTCGTTCACCTGGGGTTCCTGGCACTGTGTACAACTTGGACATACATTAAAACTAATTTTTTCCACCTTATCCTGGGTCTCACTGCAATCAATCCTCATCATCATAAAACACATTTCATGACATATCTAATAAACAGCTTCTTAAGACATCTGAAATCTGGATATCTTTCTGTTTTTCTTCTACCCCAGATTGACCGCAAAATTGAAGGCACTCTGGGGCAGGAGTTAGCATTGAAGTCATAGAAAAAGGGACACAATTTTCAAATTAGTTAAATAAAACATAAAAACAGCCCAGCAAAGATACAACACCACAACTCCTTGTAAATTAGAAAATTTCGAGGCTGGAGACAAGGTTCTACAACTCGGCATCAGAAGCCAAAAGCGTGAGGGAGGCAAAATGGAGAAAAACTGTCTTTTTTATATTAGCTAAAAACTTGCTGTTTGTGATAATAAAAACTCTGACTTACTTCAAGAATTTTATATCTTTTGATATATTTTTCACCCATGGAGGTTGGCATTTTTTCACTTGTGCATTGCATCCTAGGTTGATGACAGATTAATCTGTTCTGTACTGGAATCTCTAGAGTAAATACAGGAAGACTAACTTCCTGAGTTGTTTTTATCATATTGATTGATTCTGAGTGGTGTCCATATTTTGGTGAGAGTATGGTCAGAGGGTTGGAACATTTCATTTATTTATTTTTGTAAGTAATTTTAAGGGAAAATGTATTTTCTATTTTTATATATATTTACACTGCCTGTTGAAAGGCATTTATATTCAAAGGTTCCACTGTACATAAATTTGATATAAGTGCTAATAAAATGCTAAAACTTTAATACGTACACATATAAACTTCAAAAGAATTAAAACTTATGACAATCTACAACTGATACAACTGAAATTGTTCCACACTTGGTTTATTGTGTTGAGGTATGGGGAAAGGCATGTTATACTAGTATAAAATCTGTTTTTGTTTTGCAAAAAAGGGCAATAAGAGTTATTGCTCGAAAACATGGTAAATATCCAACAAATACATTATTTTGTAATTTGAGGTTTTTGAAATTTAATGATTTAGTTGATTATAATATTTTGTTGGTTATGTATAAGGCACACCTAAAAACATTACCCTTAAACATCCAAAAAAATTTTGAAAAGAGAGAGAGTGGTTATAACCTTAAGGGGACACAGATTTTTAAGAAACCTAAATTCAGAACCTGTTTGAAAGAACGATGTACTTCGATACAAGGAGTCAAACTGTGGAACGACCTGCAAAACGATGTTAAAAATGCTAAATCATTACACATGTTTAAAAGAATGTTAAAGATAGTTTTTTTGAAGAAGTATGAAATAGTATAAAGTCAAAGTATAGTATTGTTCAGTTGAGATTGATGATTGACCTTGTTTCTTTGTTCTTCCTTTGTTTTCTTTTTTTTTGTCACATAAGACAAATCAAAAAAATTTTAGTTTTTTTTTTTTTTGTTTTGTTTTGTTTGTTTGTTTTTTTGTTGTTTTGATCCATAGTTGAGAAAAAGGGGCAGATATTATAAGATTATTTTCTTCTTTCTGCTACCTTTCATTTCATTTTTTTAAATTATTTTATTTTTTTCTTTGTATTAAAAATTTTTTTATTTGTATTGAATGAAATGAATAAAGAGAATAATAAACTGATTCCGATTCCGAATTTCCTGCCATCAATTTTAGACTCAGTGCAACTTTTTATTGGAAACATATGGCGTGGTTCTCTATACCTCATCCAGTCTCATCCAAGTTATCTTCAGGCTCAGCTTCCATGAACCAAAGACAATTAAACAGTAAAACATTCCAATCTACCATGTTTTATATTAAATTATCAAATCTATTCAAAAGAGAGTCAAACATGACACTTCCTTAAATACAATTTGTTCTGCATGTCTCAGAAGTAATTGCTTAGCAGTGAACATTTTACTGCATTTAGACATCATCAGACAGTGCCACTGGAAGGCTAATATCCACATTCCACCAATCTGAAATGAAATGTAAAGGCAGTCTCATGAAAGATAAATGCAGAACATGGAAGCACAAGATTTACACCATATGAATGAATAAATATTCCAATTTAAATGCAAAACTCTAAGGTGGAGGTTGGCTGTAGATCACAGAGACAGTTTGCTACGTTTTTCTCTTGGACTCATAAATAACAGCCAATGCAATTACTCCTCTTCAAATGAGGTTTTAAACTTTACTTGTCGAAGCACATCCTTACAGTAATGTTTTTATTTCTTAAACCGTGTTTTATTTTTGCACCCAGTGTAATTGCTTCTGTCCTTTGGCTCATTGGCCTGACTGATATCTCTGGTAGGATGCTTGCTCAAGATCTACTGTAAGCTCTCCTTACTATTTCTGCACAATCCCAACTGTGGCTCTTAAATCCAGAGTAAATGTAGACTTCACACTGTTTACTTCTATTGTCTGCAGCCACTTTTATCCTTCAGAGAGATTTGTTTTGCTATAATTGTCACAGCGGTTACCGTGGTAATGCCTTAAAGTGATCTATGCAGGTTTGTTTTTTCAAATCACATCAATCTCTGTTCCATATGCTTTGATGGGGTTGGTTGGAGAATTACTGTTTCAGAAGAATGATACAACAGTTTTCTTTAAGTCTTTTTTTATGTTTTAATCATTTGCATAAGACATTGTAATCAGGGATAATTGATTCATTTCTCAATGTGCTGAGGTTATTTTTGTCATGGGGTGTGGTGCGGGTTGGTGAGGCAGACGCTGTAGACCCAGGTCAGATGAATATGATGATGATTTTAATTATAAATAAGTCCAGCAACAAGAAGCAGGCACAAGGAAACACTGACGAAACATAGACGAGGACCCGACGAGGAACAAGGAACACAGGTGGAGTTAAATACACAGGAGGGTAATCACAGAGACGAGACACACCTGGGAACAATCAAGGGGAGGACAGGACAACGAAGAGACTTAAGGACACAAAAAACTCTAAATGAACACAGAAAACACAGATCCTGACAGTACCCCCCCCTCAAGGGCGGCTACCAGACGCCCCCCCAAAAAAAAAACACAACAAGGGTGGGCAGAGGGGCGCCGGATGGGGGGCCAGAGTCCAGAAAAAACAAAAACACAACAAGGGTGGGCGGAGGGGCGCTGGACGGGGGGCCAGAGTCCAGAAAAACAAAAAACTACCCACCATCGTGGGCGGAAACACAAGAAGGGCCAAGAGTCCATAAACAAACACAAAACTACCCACAGGGTGGGCGGAGGCAAAGGAGGCAGGAACCACGGAGGTGGTCCGGCGGTCGTCCGCGGCGGCGGGAACCACGGAGGCGGTCCGGCGGCCGTCCGCGGCGCTGGAGGCGGGAACCACGGAGGCGGTCCGGCGGCCGTCCGCGGCGCTGGAGGCGGGAACCACGGAGGCGGTCCGGCGGCCGTCCGCAGCGCTGGAGGTGGCGATGAGTCCCGGGGGCCGCCCACAGACGGCGACGACGAGCCCCCCGAGGCAGGGTCTCTGGTGGAGCACAGGGGGTCTCGGTCGGAACGCTGGGGGTCTCGGTCTCGGGTGGAACGCTGGGAGTCTCGGTCTCGGGTGGAACGCAGGGAGTCTCGGTCTCGGGTGGAACGCAGGGAGTCTCGGTCTCGGGTGGAACGCAGGGAGTCTCGGTCTCGGGTGGAACGCAGGGAGTCTCGGTCTCGGGTGGAACGCAGGGAGTCTCGGTCTCGGGTGGAACGCAGGGAGTCTCGGTCTCGGGTGGAACGCAGAAGGTCAGGGTCTCAGGAGGAACGCAGAAGGTCAGGGTCTCAGGAGGAATGCAGAAGGTCAGGGTCTCAGGAGGAACGCTGGAGGTCAGGGTCTCAGGAGGAACGCTGGAGGTCAGGGTCTCAGGAGGAACGCAGAGAGTCTGAGTCGGAACGCAGGGAGTCTCGGAAGGAACGCTGGGGGTCTCGGAAGGAACGCAGGGAGTCTCGGTAGGAACACAGGGAGTCTCAGTCTCGGGTGCGCCGGCTGGAACGCCGGCTGATTCGGCCTCGGGTGCGCCGGCTGGAACGCCGGCTGATTCGGCCTCGGGTGCGCCGGCTGGAACGCCGGCAGAAACGGCCTCGGGTGCGCCGGCTGGAACGCCGGCAGAAACGGCCTCGGGTGCGCCGGCTGGAACGCCGGCTGATTCGGCCTCGGGTGCGCCGGCTGGAACGCCGGCAGAAACGACCTCGGGTGCGCCGGCTGGAACGCCGGCAGAAACGGCCTCGGGTGCGCCGGCTGGAACGCCGGCAGAAACGGCCTCGGGTGCGCCGGCTGAAACGCCGGCAGAAACGGCCTCGGGTGCGCCGGCTGGAGGTGCTGGTCCCGGAACTGGAGCGGGATCTGGGCTGGCGGAGAAACTTTGCGGCTTGGGAGGCAGAGGTTCGCCAGCCATTACGGCTAGAGCCGCCATACGCTCCCACTCTGCCTCCCTCTGCAACTCCACCAACCCCGGGTGCGGAAAGCGAGGAACCCAATAGTCCAGCAACAAGCCCAAACGGATGGCGAAACCGAGGCGTCGGCCGGCAGCGTATGGCTTGGCCATTGCCTCCTCATACTCGCCGATCGTTTCCGTGAGTTCCTTAATGTCTTCTGGGTCCATGATGAAAAAAGCGTGCCTCACCGTACTTTCTGGTCGGGTCCTACTGTCATGGGGTGTGGTGCGGGTTGGTGAGGCAGACGCTGTAGACCCAGGTCAGATGAATATGATGATGATTTTAATTATAAATAAGTCCAGCAACAAGAAGCAGGCACAAGGAAACACTGACGAAACATAGACGCTAACATTGACGAGGACCCGACGAGGAACAAGGAACACAGGTGGAGTTAAATACACAGGAGGGTAATCACAGAGACGAGACACACCTGGGAACAATCAAGGGGAGGACAGGACAACGAAGAGACTTAAGGACACAAAAAACTCTAAATGAACACAGAAAACACAGATCCTGACAATTTTTTTATTTAACAAGTATTCAAATAAAGATGTTTAATAAAATGTTACATTTAAAAATACAGTGTATATAAAAGTATTCACCTTCTTGGATGTTTTACTGTTGATTAATTAAATGAAAATATTTCAAATTAAATAGGTTTAATAAGAAGTCTCACAATAAGTGGAATGAAGATCACATGGGTGAAGTGTCTCCAGAGATTGCAGTATAAAGATAGCTGTATCTAGAAGATCCATTCACTGGTTCAGCAGTATTCCTGGTCATCACCACAGCATGAGGACCAAAGAACCAATCAGAGAAGAAGTTATTGAAAAGTATAAGTTGGTGGATGGATACAAAAACAACTCTAAGGCCCTGAACATCCGTTGGAGTTCACTTAAATCATCAAACATGAAGGAAAGTGGTTAATGTGTAAATCTGTTTGAATCAAGTCGTCCTCTCAACCCGAGAGTCCGTGAAGAAAAGGATTAGTGAGAGAGGTCACCAGGTTACCATGACTACGCTGAAGGAGTTCGAAGCTGCAGCAGCTGAGATGGAGAGACTCTGCAGACAACCGTTGGTTCTTCACCTGTCAGAGTTTTATGGGAGAGAGGCGATGAGGAAGTCACTGATGAGGAAAACTCACATCGAAGCTGGACTAGAGTTTGTTTGCCTAAGGGCACGTGGGAAGAGACTCCATGGTCAGGAGGAAGAATCTTCTTTGGTCTGATGGACCATGGAGATGTTTGGTCATCAGACAAGATGCTATGTTTAGAGGACACCAAATACCACAAACACACTAACCCTGCTGTGATGCATGGTGGTGGCAACTTTGGCATTTTTGTATAAATGTGTATAGTTCAGCATTTTACCTAAAACTGTCTCAGTGCTAACCGTCTTTGGTCGAATGGTGCTTAGGCAGTTGAATTTTCCTATTGTGTTGCAGTAGTACAGGTTGGTACAGCTTTGTCACAGCCAGGTTTAAAACAGTTGAGGTACAAAACCATCTCACTCAGACACACGGCCCCACACACCCAGTGGTGAGTCAGGAGTTGGAGTTGGAATAGTGAACCAAGACTAACGGTGGCAAGCGTTGATCGTAGCGTTGCTCAACTTTGTAAATGTGTAATTTATCTGCAGTGTGAACATAGAGTGGAATGGGTCTCCTGTGCTGTATCGGAGACGGTATAGTGTTGAATGGATGACTGTGTCAGACTGACTACAATGCTTAGGAAGCGGGAAAGGCTCATGGCAGCACTGACTCATGACAGACAGGCTGCTGCTGAGCTACAAAGTGTTGTGGCTATAAAAATCTCCAGCAACACAGAGAGTTGCTAGATTTATCACAGGTAGCTGTTTTGAAAAAAGAAAAAAGTCGCTAGATGGATCGGAAAAGGCAAATATAGAGAACAGTGCTTCTTTCATCCTGATCAGCCCTTTCTTACCCTCTCCATTTGTTCACTTAGCAGTCTCTTGGCTCCGCCCAATTTGCTGGAATTTTTTGAAAACCTGCCAGGGGCCGGCTTATGCTTTCACAGGGGTCTGAGTTACGCTTTAATAAAACTGCCTATTAAACTTTTTAAATTATATAGCTACCTCTGTTTTTAGTGAGTACTTAAATTAAATAATATTGAACATCTTTTTGTGTTGATGTAAATTGTCAGCATACAAATAAAAACTGATTTGATTTGACTGATAAAATAATATTCAATCACACAACTGTCATCTTGAAGTTCTATTTCTGTGGCCCTCTGGATCCCTGAGGGCCACAGAAACAGCTATCGTGAGCCAGATATGGCCTATGAACCTTGAGTTTGACACCTTCAATTTGTATGTTGGACTGAATTCAAACCAAGATAGTGTTCTCTTTGATTGCTTTCCGCATTTTAGATATGATTAATCTAGAGGTGCAGCTATGATTATTTTACTGATTGATAATTCTCTCAATTAATAGGATAAAAAAAATTGGTGCATTCTGCAGATTCTTCATTCAACCTCCTAAGCTTTTTTTTGTTGCAATATTAAATATACACTGAAAGATGCTAATAAACAAAAAAATCAATTCCTCTTTCAAAGTAGGAAAAGAAACATTTTGTTGCCTAAAAAGCAATAACAACATTCCTTTGGTGAACTCTTGATTATTTGTTGCAAAGGATGCATCTGCAGTTAAAACAATCTTCATGTGAAAAGCTCATCCATTTCTGATATCAGTGCGGTGTAGGGCTGATATGTTGACTGTGTTTTCATTAAACTAACTAATAATTGAATGCAAGATGTGCTTTAGAGAAGTTTATTTTACAGAATTTGAACCAGGTGAAGCTAAAATTGACAATAAAACTGTTCTGGGTGAAACATGTGTACAGACGAAGGTTTTCTTCATCTTAAATGCAAATTTTGTACATCTTTTGTACAGCTTTGCCTTAATTTGTTTGCCTTAACTGCTATGAATACGTTGTTCAGTAAATTAACTTTACTGTTGCTATACTCCAGGTAGTGATTAAATGATTACTAATTTCATTGATGATTATTTTAATAATCGATTAATCACATTTAATATGTTTCAGCCCTAGATTAACCTACCCTTAATAAACAGATATCTACCACAGACGTAGCTGTAAGTAAACCTTTACTTAAGCAACCTTCTCTCCATCAAGATAATTTCATAAACTGCAGACCTATATCTAATCTTTCTTTCCTGTCTAAACTTCTTGAGAAAGTCACTGTTAATGATGTGAGTGAGCATTTATGCAGTAATGAAGAGTTGCAGTCACTGAATAAGCATAGGTGAAAGTCACCAAAGATTCTCATGGCCTCATATAGTGGACTTGGTCGATTCTCTCCCGTTAGAATCACTGCTTTTTTTTTTATCCAGTCATTATTCTTATACATTATTCTTTTAAAAAGGCTCAAACATGTAGGGATAAAGAGAACAACAATTTTAAACTATTTTTAATGTAATTTGTCAGTCAGTTTTTTCATGTAAGTGATAAATCTTTAAACTCCATTGTTACTTTGGAGTACCAATATTCAATGCTTGATATACTATATATATATATATATATATATATATATATATATATATATATATATATATATATATATATATATATATAATGAATGGCAGATAACAACAAAAAGATTCAGCAATAAGTAGAATACCTAAAGAGCTTATGATGGAGCATGCAGTTTGAACAGTTGTGGTTTAGTTAGACCAAACTCAGCACAGCTGGGGAGGAGCAGCTGGGTCAAAGTGGGACAGTGAATCAGGCTGTAAACAGAGTGCTCAGGTACAGGTCATCATAAAGGAAGAGGAGAAATGATCAGAAATTATCCTGGCAATCAAGTTCAACTGCAGCAGCTAAACAAATGTTTAGCTACTGCAGTTAAACATTTGCAGCAGCTATGTTGCAGCATCCTTTACCTATTTATTTAAGGTAGAGGGTAGGAACTAAATTCTTATAAAATAGAGGACTTGCACTATTACCCACTGTTATCCACTTCTTGTGTATTTAATGTAACATAATCAAAGTATATCTCAGGTTCCATGCAGATCTTAATAAGCCTGGAAGTCAAAAGATAAAATTGCTGATAGTGCTGATGACAAAGATGGCTACTGCGATTCCACCTAAGTGTTTTGATGCAAAGTGATAAAAACACCCCTCCTTTTGGATCAATTCAGAGCCATTTGTCATCGAGCAAGGACAGTTGTAATCATCCCTTTTGCTTGTTTGGCCCATCAGTCTTCCCTGTTAGATGTATCATGATCAATCTTGGCTCATTTATTTTAATCGTCTCTTATTTGCCAGACTGGCAAAGTCAAAGGGTGACAACAGAAACTAAGTTCATGTTGTAAATGAGCCAAAGTACATGAAACTGTCCTTTTGATGAAGCATGTTAGCTATGCATAAGAAAGCAGAGGTGTGGACTCGAGTTGGAATCAGTTTGAATTCATGGTCAAAGTGTGGCAGGTTGTCTAAACTTAAATAATATAATATAACAGAAAGAGCTACATGTTATTACATGACATGTTAAGAAATCACAGTTGCTTTGCTCATTTTACACAAGTATAAAGTAAATAATTTAAAATAAAAAATTAAAATACTATTTTCTAATTTGGTCAACAGATAATTCCATTATGTAAATAAAACATCTGTTTTTGTGAGACTTGAATTTTGGACTAACATGGCTTTAGTTGGGACTTAATTTGAGATTTGGCTGGGAAGACATGAGACAGAATAATACAGAACTAGAAAATCTGTGAATAAATTTTGTTGATACCTGCTGGTTGGTTCCAAAGGTTCTGTGACTGAGTTAGTCTCAACATGCATCAGGTTTGGCTTTGAAAGTTGGAATAGCTTAAAGCAGAACTCTGTGTGTATCTTACTCTCAGTTTCATGAAAATGCCCAAGTATGTATTCTTTTGTCATGCAGGCTTTTGTTGTCAAAGTCCATATGCCTGTTGTACATTCTTATTTTGGTCAAAGGTCATTTGTAGAGAACTTTGTACATGTGTATTAATCCGATCTGCTGTCTTTAAATATAGATATCTACCAAAAGTCACAATCCACCTTTGGCCCAGACTATATACTGTATATATATATACACTGTGTATATATATATATATATATATATATATATATATATATATATATATATATATAGAGAGAGAGAGAGAGAGAGAGAGAGAGAGAGAGAGAGAGAGAGAGAGAGAGAGAGAGAGAGAGAGTCACAATCTACCAAAAGTCACAATCCACCTTTGGCCCAGACTATATACTGTATATATATATATATACACTGTATATATATATATATATATATATATATATATATATATATATATATATAGAGAGAGAGAGAGAGAGAGAGAGAGAGAGAGAGAGAGAGAGAGAGAGAGAGAGAGAGAGAAAGAGAGAGAGAGAGAGAGAGAGAAGGTATATATATATATATATATATATATATATATACAGTACAGACCAAAAGTTTGGACACACCTTCTAATTCAATGGGTTTTCTTTATTTTCATGACTATTTATAAGGCAGGAAATCCCACTTATTAACCTGACAGGGCACACCTATGAAGTGAAAACCATTTCAGGTGACTACCTCTTGAAGCTCATCAAGAAAATGCAGAGTGTGTGCAAAGCAGTAATCACAGCAAAAGGTTGCTACTTTGAAGAAACTAGAATATAAGGGGTATTTTCAGTTGTTTTACACTTTTTTGTTTAGTGCATATTTCCACATGTGTTATTCATAGTTTTGATGCCTTCAGTGTGAATCTACAATGTCAATAGTCATGAAAATAAAGGAAACTCATTGAATTAAAAGGTGTGTCCAAACTTTTGGTCTGTACTGTATATATATACAGTATATATATATATATATTTTTTTTTTTCTTCCCTAAATGCTCTTTTTTTCTTGTTTCACAGTTCCTAACAAGGGATTCATATTCAGAGCAAAGAAAAACAAGATTATGACCTGATTTCCCCAGAGGAGGTCTTAGTTTGGAGACATATGAATCTTTGATTTTAGCATAAAACACATTCAAAGTTTTCTGTGGTGGAGCAGCTGAAACGTTGGAAGGTTGAAGAAAGTGAGGCATGATTAAAATCACCAGATATTGCCTCAAATGCATTGGGGTGTTGAGTCTTAGCAACAATAGAATTGATGATATCAAACTAACATGTTGTGAATACAAAGATGAGTTAAATAGGACAATAATAACAAAGAAGATGAAACTCACTTTGAACTCAGTTTATTAGCTGTATATAAAATTTTAATATAAATATAAATTTCTCTTTCTCACACACCCAGAACAGATCAGAGATTTGATCTGATCTGTTCCGAACAGAAAACCAGGAAAGAATACATGCATGCTTGGCGAGAACATGCAAACTCCATCCAGAAAAATTAAAACCCAGAACCTTCCTGCTGCAAGGCCGATTGTGCGACTACCCAGCATTCATCTTGTCATTTAATGACAGAGGTAATGAAGGTTTCAGTCTCCAGGAATAATGCCTACCGTATGCAAACTTGGCAATGCTTGAGATTCTTATTTATTGTTATTATTATTATTATTATTATTATTATTATTATTATTATTATTTTACTTTGTTATGTTAATTTCCCATATAAAATGACAGAAAGCCTGTCTAATGTCCCATCTTGAGTGGAAAATTTGGAGACATTTTTTCAGTTAAAAGAGGAAACAGTCTGGGAAAGTCTAAGAGGTACTTTATCACAGACTGATAAACTTTGTTTTATCATAAACAACATAATTAACTTAATCATTACCAGTGTTTTGGTGTTACACTGCAACTCCCTTTTTGTAAATTCTCAAGTATCTTGGAAAAGGTTTACAGTTAGACATGACCAGTTAGTTTTTAAATAAATGTTTAATTAATCTTTTCTCTATAAGCCCATAAATTTTCCGACTGATTGAGGGAATATAACTCGCTAAGCCCTGTTGTAGTTCACCCATTTTCTCCTCTGTAATGACCTAGTCAACACAGGATAACACTTCTGCTTACGGGTTATTTACTCACTTCGAAATTTTAAGAAGTAAAAACCAGACTATTTTATCATGTCCCGAGTTTATCTCAGGTTAGATGCCATCATTATCAGCACCTTGGTATGAAATATCTAAGCGTATGCTGGGAAGACGTATTTGATCATGATTCTCCCCCTACTGTACCCATGGCAACAACATCACATCCTAACAACGTCACTTCGGTATACACCATTGTCCACAGAACATGCGGTTGAGGAAAGCCTCGTCCCTTTATTAAACGGAGTTCAAAGTGAGTTTTATCCTATTTCTTATTATTGTCTGTTTTTTTCAACTCGACTGTGTTCAGAACGACTTGATTTGTTAAGCTAACAGAAGCGAAATGATAGCATAAGCTGCACCCATGCTAGCCTGGAATGCTACGTGGTTAGCACGACTGTAGCTGCTCAAGATGCAAATGCTACTCAGTGAAACATTATTTTGTGTATTTGCTGGTGGAACCAGGTTGTTAACATTCGCTACTGCACTGTGGCTTGGCTCCAAGCGAGGTATTTTGACTATTTCCGTTGAGTCCCCGCAGTTGGTCACTAAGAAACACAGCTAGTGCTAATGAAAGTTAGCCAGCTAAAAGACGCGGCTACCATAAATGTGTCACTGAGGATATGCTAGTTAGCCAGTGAACACTGAAGGTTTTCAGCTGAAAGACAGTTGGTGTGGCTTTCAGACAAAAACGATCGACTAGTAGGATCTAAATTAGCGACAGATTCATAGCGGTGCTCTCCATTTGGTTGGTAACTTTTATAAATGAGTTGCGAAATTATTTTAATTCAGAGGCTGTTTATGGTGTACAAATGAACTCTTGCTAAAATTCAGGTTGGTATTTAAATGGACAACATGCCAATCAGGTCGGGT
This sequence comes from Xiphophorus hellerii, assembly GCF_003331165.1. Classification (NCBI taxonomy): domain Eukaryota; kingdom Metazoa; phylum Chordata; class Actinopteri; order Cyprinodontiformes; family Poeciliidae; genus Xiphophorus; species Xiphophorus hellerii. The sequence continues at coordinate 26,604,356 of NC_045684.1, forward strand.
AGCTCTGTACGTTTGGCAGTAGAAGTTCCAACTTTAAACTGCAAAAATTCAATATCAGAAATGCAAAACATGATAGGCTTAATGAAAATAACATTGCTGATGGCTCACAAGTGCAAACTGGGGATCATTGACCATAAAGGATAAAAAAATAAAAATATTACATTGTCATTGAAAAGTTATTTAATTTGAAAATGTTAACATATAGATTCGTTACACATTGGGTGACATATCAAATATTTCTGTTTCTTTGTTGATTATGGATTGCAACTAATGAAAACCAAAATGTAGTCTCTCCGAAGCTTTGGATAAATTAAAGGTCAAATGAATAAAAAAAAAATCACGGTTAATAAATGTGAAAAGACTGAAAGATAATTATTTAATATTCATGTAATAATTTAGACCTGACAAACAGTACAAGTTTAGAAGCTTAACCCACAGTGATGAGAAAATGTTTGTCTGTCAGAAACTTGACTTAGATTTGTCCTTCAAAGACTTGAGACTTGGCTTAGAAAAAATGACTTGTGAACACATGCTACCAGAATTATCACGATCTTGTAAAAAAAATTATTGAAAAATGCAAAGAATAATACAAGTTAAAGTTACAGTGAGAAGAAGAAGACGTTTTATTTCTATAGCACTTTTTCGGCAATAAGGCAGTTCAAAGTGAGAGATGTATTATGTTTTTATTTTTGTTCACGTTTTTGAACAAACTGTAAAGTTTTGAAAAACATTTCTGGTAGACAATTCTATTAGGTAACATAAGTTAAGAAATAAACAAATAAACAAACACAGACAAATAAATTCTAAATGCCTACATAGTGATTGTGTTTGAACATCTGGCTAGAATCAGCAGCACATATTAGCTCACATCTGCCTTCTTTTACTCTGGCCTTATTCTACATTGAATTTGACTCTACTAATAATTTTGTCATGCTAATCTCTTTTCATTCAAACATGTATTCTTCTGTTTGTTTTTCTTTGTGACTGTTTAACAGTGGACCGAAGTCTGAAGAGACGTCAAGTGAAACCACTAGCTGCCTCTCTCTTAGATGCCTTGGACTATGACAGTTCAGACGATAGTGACTTTGAAGTTGAGGACGCATCAGGTAAAAATGATTGTGGCAATTTCTAAGAAAAGAATCAACCCTAGATTTTGGCTAACTCATGCCTTTTCCAGCTATATGGAGTGAAGGAGCTACATTGGTTGCTAGCAGTGCACACCTACTTAGCTTCCACATGTTTCAGGTCTAAACAAGCTACATCTTCAGATCTGGTATTATGTCCACTGTATGTCTGTCAAGTCGGATGCTTAGTAATTGCATTTCTTCAATCTCAACTAGTTTGTAGATTCCATCCCTACAGCTGGTTCCACCAATCAGATAATTCTGGACACAAATTAAATTACTTTTGTAGCATTTTAAGCAGTTTCTGAGTTTGCTTAATTTAGTAAATTTAAGCTAGACAGCACCTAGTTAGCAGGACTATGACAGCTGGTTGAACTTATTGAGTGAAAAGTATCCCAATGTTCTAGGGTTTCAGATTCATAAAATAAATAAGAGTTCCAATGTCTCCACATTCACATATTTTTAAAACAGAAATTTCATACTCCTTCGTTCCAGATGGAAAGCATCTTTCCACAGTGGTTATTTGTTGTAAAGCTTTTTGAATCTTTGCTAATTGAAATTCTCAGTTGTAAGAAAGTGCAGGGCAGCAGTGGAAAACAATGACTGTGTTTTAACAGGAAGAAACCACAATAAGAATCAGAGTCAGGATAGGCAGTCCTCGAGTGATGGGATTTGTGAGATCTGAAAGCAGATGGACAAACGCTTGTGCTGTTGTATTACCAAAATGTTTTTTGTTTTTGTTTTATTTATTATCTTTAAGATAGATAAGATAAGATAGATAAGATAAAATCTTTATTGTCATTGTCACAAGGACAACGAAATTTAAAAGGTGCCATCAGTCAGTGCATATGCTTAAAAACAAAAAATAACTGTCTCACAATTCACACACAATGTAAGAATTAACAAATAACTGGTAAAAAAAAACAAAAAAAAACTAATAAATAAGAACAGCCACATTCTCACATACATCATTCATGATGATTAATGGTTGTTTTTGATTGCATTTAGTTTTGTTATTGCTATCGGGTAAAAACTGTCTCTGAGACGGTTGGTTCTTGTTCTGATTGCTCTGTATCTTGCCTGTTTTGTGTTTGAAGATGTGTCTATATGAATGGTTGATTGATCCTTGGTTGCTTGTGGTGTGGTTGATTGATTTTTGGAGAAGAGTTACACTATATGAGATTTTTTTTTCTTCAAACTGCTCTTTTACATTCTAAAATGAACATGTCACATGTCAACACAAACTAAACTAAACTAATTGAACAGAATTAGACATAAACAAATAAACAAAAACAAATGAAGAATTAAGACAAGTCAGTAACTACGAAAACTTACCATTATCATTTACTATTGCATTAAAAGCATGGAGGCTCTTCCAGCAGTATGGGCCCATGGCAGGATAACAAAATGTTGCTCATTAAGAGTGAAAATGTCATAATTACGAAGGACACTATACTGAATACATTTGTAATTTTAAATAAAAAATTTCCCCCTTTCAGATTACGGTTTCCAACCTCCTTTCTTGTAGGACACAATCATAATCCTTCTCCAGATCCACAGAACACATGTAGACCAAAGAAGCAACCTCCCCTTACCTCTGTCATACAGCCTATCACACAATACATTCCTACATTCCCATATCAGTGTTTTTCAATTGTCTTTTGTTTTACATAAAACCAGTGTTTTAGTCAATGATGATTGAAAAAGATTAAGTTGAATGTCTAAACCAAAGATTTGTGATTTACAATCTGACTTTTTGAAATATGTATATTTTAATTCCATTAAAATTACACTATTCTAAGTATTTCTTTGAATCATTATGAACTTAAGAAATACTAAGCATGAAGTCAAGTTTTGTTTCTGTTAGAATAACACATTATCTTCAGTCTATCATTACCTAAATATAATGCATGTTTTAAATTTAACTCAATTAATTCTTGTCTAAAACAAGAATTATTCATCTAACATGATTTTATAACACAGCTTAACGATGTGACGACAAGCCTTCAAAAGAGCTAGTTTAAATGAACAGTTGCAGTACAATCTGTCATTAATTCCTAATTTGAGCTGTTTCTGTCCCATTTAAATGTCCAGATGTTCTTCTGTTGGCAGCAACAGTGTACTCAATAGTTTGTAAAATGCTTTTGGACTAAACCATTTCAGGTAATCTCTGTTCTCTGTGGTGGCTGACCCACACTAGTGGAGGCAAAATACTAAATGATGAAAATAGTTTCCTTTTGGACGTTTCTACTGTCACCAGTCAACCTTTTAAGACTGGACTTTTTACCGTACCTAATCATAAATCAAAGTCATGGATTCTCTACATTCTGTAACTACATTTATTCTAACTGACCATAAAAATTAATTGTGTCCCAGACTAATACAGCCTGTACACATGTAGACATGAGTTAATGTGTGACACTAAAGTGCAGAAGTCAACCTCCTACAATGCAGCTTTGAAAAGTGACATCAAATCAAAGCAGTGAAGACTCTTTGCAGTCACAAGACATTAGTTATTTAGAAATATGACAATCTTCTTTCAGGTACAAAGATGGAGAAAGAAAGATCGAGTAACAAAAAACAACTATGGGTCTTTGAAAAATGTTCCTGCAGTAAAAACCTACTTCTAGAGGTAAATTTTAATGTTGCATTCATGCATTTACAAAAACGTGTCCACACAACAATTAAATGGTTAATTTATTTATCAGGAAAATCTTTGAAGTTTAAATTTTTGTTTTTATTATTTTTTATTTAGAAAGACAGATTTCCATAACATTCGTTAATTACAGCTTTACTCATTTAAGGTCGTACATGAGGATAGAAGTGGAGAGTCCAAGGTTTTTTTTTCCATACTGCCTTTCTGGTATTTTCTTTTACAGACTATTACTAATTTTAGTTGTGAACGATAAGAAAAATGAACAAAATTGAACAAAAATGGGGATTGCACCACCTCGAGCAATAAAAACCACAAGAACATAAAAGGGCAGGACACATAATTCACAGAAGTTTACTTTTTATCAGGTGTTATTAACAGACAGTGGGAAAGGTGTGTCTGGCTTAAAAATACCTGCCAGTTCGGCTTCCAGACCAACTTCCAAAGGCAAAGAAACTATTAACAGTGTCATAACCTATTTATTATACTTATATTTTATTAGGGTCCGATGGCACAGGCAATGGCAGTGATGAAGAAGGGTCCAAAGGGAGTGCAGCAGGCTCAGAAAGTGACTCCGAAAATGCTGTTTCTGGAAATGATGGTATAGATGAGGAGGCCAAAGACGTGGCTGTTGATGACAACTTAACAGAAGATGAGGAGAAACTTAAGCAGCAGCTGTCTGAGGACAGCTCCACCAAAGACATCCCGTCTGCCACTCCATCCAAAGGTCGAAGGAAAAGCAAGAAGACTTCGGAGCCAGAGAGCGCTGCAGCTGGAGAAACTGAATCTACCTCAACATCTGGTGGTGGCGTTGTCACTGTGGATGAGTCTCTGACTGAGCCCAAGAAATGGAATTTCCGCAGGAATCGTCCCCACTTGGACTTCACCACCATGGAAGAACTGAATGAGATAGATGATTATGACAGTGAAGACGATAATGACTGGAGGCCCACGGCAGAGAAGAGGAAAGGCAAAACATCAACTCAGAAAGGTGGAACGGAGGAAGAAGAGGGAGCTAGTGTTAGTGAAGATGATGATGACGATGATGATAATGATGATGATGATGAGGACGATGATGAAGATGATGAGGGCAAGGACGATGGTGATGACATTAACAATAGTAGCAGTGACAGTGACAAAGAAATGAAGAAGCCCAAGAAGAAGGTGAAGAGTACCAATGCTTTTGATGATGAACTGACCAATGACAGTATGTCTCAAGGAAAGGGCAATGAGGTGAGTGGACTTTTGGTTGAAAATGTCAGATATATGGTATGTTTCATGAAGCAAAGGGTTTATTTTTTTACTTATCTTGCCAAAAGATGATGTAGGGAAAAAAAAATCACTTTTTGGCAAAAAATGACTTTTACCATTATTTTAGGAAGATGACAATATGGAGAAGTTGTTGTCTAAATGTACCAGAGTAGTATCTCAGTTCACTATCCTAGATTTGTGATTTTCTTTGTTAAATCAAGACTTCATCCAGAGTAGAAAGGCAGGGTTTTTAGTTTACTTTGGTTTTAGCTTTATTTTGGTTAGCTACATACTGTAGTTGATTTGCCTCACCCAAGTACTTTTATTAAAATAGAAAATTACATTATTTAAACTGAATTCCAATATAATTTATTTCAGTGCTAACTTCAAAGATAAGTTCTGCAGACCAAAACAACAACGTACAGCTCTTCTCTGTGCGTTCCCCATTCAGCTCCTCCAGACTAGCGACAGCAGCAATTAGCAAACACCAGGTGGAACTGCTAGTCAACTGAGCTCATAATACTTCTCAGTTCAGCACTTCTAAGAATGGTCGCAGATGACTTTATGGAGCGTTGTGATGAGGTGCTGAAGGAAAGTGTCAGAAAGAGCAGGAGCTTCTTAAAGAGACAGAGCCATCAAAATCATCAAATTACAGAGTCAAATTTATTTTAAGTTATATTTGATATATACAGCATTTTTTATAATAAATGAAGGTAACAGTTATTTGATTGTGCTATAATATGGCACTGTGTTCCTGGAAAATAAATAATACTGTTCCTTTATAAACATGTCTCTATGTTGTTCTCTGAGTTAAGTCCTGTCAGTCAAACAGATACTCTCTGCCTCTGCCTTGTGGCTAATTCTAAGTAATCTGCTCACCACCTAGAGGAATCTGGTCTTTATGGTTTTTCTGTTTGTTCAACTTGTTGCTAGCTTGTCAGGCCTGTTATGGATTTTCCCCAGCCTCAGTATTGGTACTATGTTTGTTATACGCCAGGATGCTTCACTTGACCGCTCGCAGACCTGGAATACCCAGCATATCCTTATATGCTGCGTCTGCTTGGGAGACAACAGTGAGGACGCAGATGAGATCATCCAGTGTGACAACTGTGGGGTCACTGTGCATGAAGGTAGGTCCCTCCCTGGCAGCGAGACTGCCTGGCTCAACCTGGGCTGTACTGAGCATGAGGGTTCCAGCCACGTCGCAAACTTTCTAAGGTGTCAGTTGTTCTAAAGAGTGTAGAAAATGAAGGATAAACTGATGGCAGTTTTTTCTGCACTGATATTTAAAAAACTTGACTGATTTTGGCCTATACCAGTTTATTTCTGAACTAAATATAGCAAAAAAGTTGCAAAGTTGGCAACTTTGCCACATTCAGTTGTGAGGTCAATCACCTGGAAGGCTGAGTCTAGCATGTTGTTGTTAAGCCACAATGTCACAATGTTTCCTCTTTACTCTTGCTCTTCTCACTCTGCTGTGCCAGCCAATTGACTTCAGGAGCCACTGACTGCCAAATGCGGATTTCAGCCTCAGTGATATGTTGACAGCGGAATTTCGTCTAATGGCCATTAACTTGGCCGACATGTACTTCAGCCTTGAATTTGGTATTAAACCAGTGCCTAAATCAGCCATATATGAATTAAACAAGGGACCCGAGTGGCTGCCATAGCAACAAATGATTAACTGATTCATTTGAGTTAATTGAAGACACCTGTGGATGTATTTTAAGGCCACACCCAGGTCTCTCTTCTGGTTTTATAAGATGGGAAAGTCAACAGAAGTCAGCCCAGATATCAGCTAAAGAACTGATGAGCTGCACCAGTCTGGTTCATCCATGGGAACAATTTCCAGATGCTTGAAGACCTCTGGGATTTGGGGTGATAGTTCAGGTATTATTTGAGATGCTAATCAGCTGCTCCCAGTGGTGAAAACAATACCGTGTTGCCATGGTTACACATAGCAACTGTTTGAAAGTAAAGACAAAAGTAAGAGCAGAACAGCTGCACAACATCTAAAACCAGAGAGAATGCTTGTCCAAATGCGTAATGCCTAAACAAAAAAAAAAGAACAAAGTCTGGAAAATTGGGAACGGATTTAACAGAGCTGCTCCATGAGCGGCACTCTTCTATTAACTAAACAGAATTAGACTTAGACTTGGAGCTATACCTTTTTGGTCTCATCTTAATGGGGAACAACAAACAGAAACGCCCTGCCCACACCACCATCACCACAAGACACACACACTCACACAGATACATAAATAGTGGTGTGTAGATACACCAATTTTTATTGGCAGATATGATATGAGGAGGAGGTTTTAAATTTATCTTGTTCGTTAGGCTGGTTGATATTTTCTTCCTCAGAGACACATTTAATCTGCCTGAAAGGACACTGAAGGGAAACTAAGTGGTCTGCAGTGGAGGTTTGGGAGAAAAGCACTGGCAGCACTTGCAGGCAGTTCTTATCTCCTCCATGGACATAAATGGGGCTCTCTGTGGGGGTGGGGTTCTTTAACTCTGGCAGTCAGCTTGGTGAAGATGTGCCCTTTTATTGCACATTATGCATTTTGAGATTTAATTTAATGCTTGACTGAGTTATGGCACCAATTATTGCTTTGACATTTTTAAACAACAATATTTATGAATATAAATAAAGCTGAACACTGAATGCAGATCATACTCAGTTTTTGTAAAGTTATATTCAACCTGTTGTAGAAAGTAATGAAAGCTGTGGAAAGTTGCCCAATCTAAAATAAGAATAATTAACTAATTTACAGCCTGTTCCCCTTACAGTTTTCATGTTGACCCTTTGAAAAAACAATTTTCAGTTTTTTCTTCTAATTACTCATTTTAAGTGTCAGTAGCATCATTTAAAAAGAAAGGGAAGAAAAAGATCTTTTATTTGCTAGTAGTCTTTTATATCTTGTCTTATCAAAGCATCAGAGAATGGATGATAGAATAATGAAAAGGTTATGTTGATACCTTGCTCTTCATTCCTTATATATATAAGCAGCAAATCAAGACCATAAAATAAAGAATATATTGAAAGGAATGTTAGATTGCTAATAATTTAAAGTTTAAGATGTTTTATGTCTGAAGTATTTTTTCCTCTTTCTGTTAAATTAAAAGGTCTTGTGTTTTCCATTATTAGAGGTGTGCTGGCTAATCAATAAGGGATTACTGTTCTACCCCAACTGATTAGGAAACACAGCAGCTAAAATCCTCATTATTCCCATTTGAGTCAAAACACACTGCTTGTCTGAAGCTTCTTATGCAGAATAGAAAATAAAGATGTTAAGTGTGGATTTTTTTAACTATGAGAGGAAAAAATAATAATTTGAACAATTTTTTGTAAAATGTTACATTCAATTCAGTTCAAAATACTTTATTTATCCCTAAGAGAAGTTACATTTTGTTGTTTCTCATGATATCCAAATATCTTCAATGAGTTGTTGTGACCTCTGACTGAGTACTGTTGCTGTACCTACAACACCTCACCGCACCATATACTTGGAGTATAACCAGCACTTTCTAACTTGTGTCATGAGGTGTCAGAAGTCTCTGTTTTAACCTTGGATAATACGAGTTACAACAACATTTTACTTTCCTTTGGAATCAGTAAAGTAAATTTAAATTTGTTGGTAATTGGCTTAACTGTTCTAGTGGTTCAGTTGAAGTAACTTCAACAAACATGATTGAACTGCAGATGTGTGAAAAGCATCTTTGCTGGGAAGAAGTCAAATGGAGATGGAGGTTATCTTTCAAAATAAAAGCTATTTCAAAATAAAATACTCCACACACAAACTGTAGTTATAATAAGAACCTTGACAGAACAGTTAAGTTGCTGTGAGCCGCACAGGAGATAGATAAAAGCCACTTCTGTCCAAACTGTTTGTGATGGCCCTGTTCAACATGCACTTAAAAACCAAAGTATGGTTTTAAAACATGTTTTGAGGAGACATTTTAATTAATCTAAATTGGAATCTATTGGTGAGGACTACAGAGAAATTGAACTCAGCTATGAAAACTGAAATCAGTAAAATGGACTGTCCTTTTGTAGTATTCCTGCTTTCCATATATTTTACAAATTGAGATTTATCGGAATAACATCACAGTTGGAGCTGAAAAATGCAAAGGCAGGGGGATTTTCTAATTGTTGTGCTTAGTAACAAGGTAAACTAGAATTAGTAATACAGTTTAATAACAACATATTTATCAGCTGCTTATGCATTTCAGTAATGAATGAAAAACAGTACAAGTTGTGATGTGTATCAATTAGAAATGGCTAGTGGAGCTATTTCTCTATTATTGCAAATATCACACAAAGAATTTTACCCGTTGTACCAATTTTAAAAGCATTCCATGTCAGAAACTTGAGACTTCAAAACAATGTTCCTGTTTAATGTTTTTGAGAACAAATGGACTACATCTTTATTTAACTTAGTATTTAACTTTAAATACTAAGTTAATAACATATTGCATGACCATCTATGAAGGATGTGTGAGTTCCATCAGTCATACACAGTTTAAGAACTGTAGAGTTAAGGAGACGGTTTTTGTGAAAGGAAGGAAAGAAAATCTAATGTGTTTGACTGAAGATCTAAATAAATTAGGACATATAGATAAAGTAGGAGCCTTATTTATTTTATGTCCATATTTCAATATCCTACTTTCAAAATGGATGGCAACTAGATGTTGAAAGTTTTGTTTTTTGATCACATTGATCAAATCCCTAAACATTTCTCCTTTTTTCCTCCAAAGTTCCATATTTTAATGTTATTTTTTATGAAAATAATCCCTTCATGCCCCAGAGTGACTCAGATATAATGCTACACCTTGGCCTCAGTATGGATGGAACTATGAATATGCAAATTGGTCCCAGTCTCCTTATCTCCAGCCTCTCCCTCTGCTGCCCGCCTGCAGCAGCTGCTGCTCCTCATCCTCTCCTTCCTCCTGTCACTGTTAAACTACTCCCAGTTACACAATATTAAATTAGAATATTTGACTAATTCAACTGAGTAATACTGCACACAGAAAAGACAAAAAACAAAACTAAACAGCCCCATCCAGGGAATCATAATTGAACTTGTGTAAATGTCTTTGTTCTTATAAAGCTTTTGATGTAGCATTGCAATTTCCCCCTTACTAGCGGTAACATGTATTGCAATAAAGTAACATGTATTGCAATAAAGTAAGTCATATTCCTAGAATTAAAGCTTGAAGCATTCAGTGACATTACCTGAAGGTAAGCTTGCAATTAATTGCTGCAGGTTACCATCCAAAAGTTTCTGTAGCTGCAGTAAAATGCCCTCTTTAGGAGCTTCACTATATTTCATTCATAGTTTAAGATCCTAGGCTAGAAGTTCCTACAAACATTCATTAACTTGAAAACTTAGCAGATAGAGTCCATTCAGTCCATTTAAAAGCTTTAATATACCTATGGTGGCATTATTGTTTGATTTTGGCACACCATCAGCTGCTACGGTATTACGTTTTTTAAAATAGATTTTACTATCCATCATCCTGAAGCACTACGGCACTACATATACTTTGACAACTTCGGGAGCCAAGCTCACTGGGTATTTAGGGCCACCAAGATGGTGGACAGCTGTAGTTTGGATGGAGCCTACTAGTGAATGGAACTAAATAACAATGACAGGCACATATTAGGCCTCTATCATGGTCTAAACCAATCAGAAATGGTGAATGGCTGAAGGGTGGATGTAATGCTGTTGAGTAGAGAAAATGAAAAATCCAATTGAATTTTTTTGTTAAGTTGAGCCAATTATTACCAATGGTCAGACATGGAGCCATCAACTTCCACGGTTATGTGCAGTTGTGCTCAAAAACAGCCCTTCCAGTCTGGGCCCTCCATATTGCACTGCTGATAATTAGGCCGTGCCTCCAACCTGAACATTCAGTGAGACTGATGACAGTGCATACATCTATGTGGAAAAATAATAATAATTTCACTCAATAGAGTTCTAGCTCATGCCACGTTGACAAATTCTTGTTGCACCTACTCTGTGGAACAAGTGCAGATGTGTATCATAAAGACACGTGGAGTGTGTATCTTTATGATCCACACACTCCATCCTGACTCTCTCCTTCTTATCATGCTCGCCCTGATGTCTGCGGTCACAACTTAAGAAACTGTATGTAAATAAACCATACACAAACAAACGCATAACGTTAAAACATTTAAGAAATTAACAAAATAGTCAATAAGTTGATGTGTTTTTTTTTTAGTATTAATGTCTTGTGGGATTTTTATGGTCAATTATGTGGGGAAATATAATACAGATTTGTAAAATATTGTTTTGCTGAGTGTTTTGACTTATTCCATATCTATAGTTGATCAAGTGCAATCCTACTGAATGTAGTACAACATCCTGGCTTATTTTAGAAATCATAAAATGTCTTTTTGAGGATAAGACAAGTGGAAAGACAGAATTATTTTAAGTCAGAGATGAAAGATGATCTGTCAGCATCTGCACCTCCGACAAGACAGTCTGCTGCTCGACTCCACTGCTTTTCTTTGTTCTTGTAGTCTCACAGTGTCTGGACACCATCACACATTCTCAGAAGAAAACAGAAACTGACATGAAAGTGGGGGAAAAGACCAGCGTGAGAGATGAAAAGCTGGGATGAGCTGGGCCCCGTCTTCACTGAGCTGATCAAGAAGTCCTGTGCTTGCTGCAACACCTTTTGATTTTCTTCTTGCAGTTAGTCATACAAGCAGCCAGAATTACCTTTTAAAGTGTTTTACCCTCAGCTTTGTCTAGTTACAGCTCTTTACATCAACTATGTTCAACAATCTCATGTACTTGTTTATTAATAATGAAAAATGGCTATTTTAAAGCTGCAAATATAATATATCTATTATTTCTTTTATAATGTAGTATTTTTATGTTGATTTCTATAAAGGTACATACACTATCTAAGTTTTGTTGTAGTTTTCTGCAGAGTATAATCTTTTTTGATGTTCTGGCCTCATAAACATGGCTGGGGGTAGAACAAGCTGATATTAGCTAATTCATGCAAAGCTAAACAGGATAATTTTGAGAGGAATTTAGATTGGACAAATGGTCTGGGCTTGCACATCACTTTATCAAGTCAGAGGACTCCAAAGACCTTCTCACACCACTCAGTCATTCACTTACTGATACACAGATTCACACGCTGACAGCCTGAGTAATCATTACCTCATTAAATACCTTCTTTAAAAAAAAAAAAAAAAAGTATTTCAACATCTTTTGACATACAGCTGGGTTGGACAACTGGTTGCTTTCTCTGGATCTACCTGGGATTCAGCTCCTGGCTGGAAGGTTCATCGACCTCATAGCTGTTCTGTTGCTCTGACGCTGGGAGGCAGTTGTTTCTTTGGTCCAGTCTGGGTGTCTCAGTGGTTTCTCTCCCTGGATTCAGAACCAAAGTTTGCCCTTAAAGTTTCAAGTTTGTGCCGCAGATTCATGAATATAAGAACAAACTTATTGGAACTTTGTCTGCTCAACAAAAACGCAGCATTTATTTTTTGCTTGTTTGAACACGAGGATGAACTAGCCCATCTTTTAATTGAGATGGGTTTTGTGCTCGGTGGTCCTGGTTCTGTGTTTTTCAGTTAGTCCACCATTTGATCTCTTTTCTGTCTCTCTGCCTCCTTCTCTTTGCCCTGATTCAGCTCTAAACATCTCACAGAAGTTGCCCCCTTGTCATGTCCTGCAGGTTTGAGGAGTTCACGTATGTTCAGGACACTTTACCATTACGAGGCTGGAAATGTATTGTTGTTCTTTGAAAGCTTTATCTTTACATTTTCAGAGTATTGTTTCATAATGAATGATAAGAAGTGAATGAACACATGTCAAGCTCTTAAAGGCCGTTGAAATATTTTAAGCAAGAATTTTGTTTGTGTTTACTGTCCAGAGCAGGTATGCAAACCAGTTCAGCATTAAGAGCCAAATTAAGCTCATGATCACTGTAAAGAGCCACACAGCAATTTCAAGATTAGCTTTATTTCACATTGCTTGTTGAAATGATTTTTTCTTTGTCCCAAAGGCTTTGGGTCACCTGACAGTCTTCATTTTTTACAAATGTCTTTAGGTTTGGCTTGTTTGTTTGTTTGAGCTCCGTCTGACAAACTGACAGATGTGGAAGTTTCTCACACAGAATATTTTTGAAACATGTAGGACAATTTATTTGTTCATATTTGTATCTATTTATTTGAGGGTATTGTGGTGACATCTAGCATTTTCATATTATACTGTACTTTAAAGAACAAATAACAAATATGTGAATGCCAGAAGAGTAATCTGTTTTAACTGGGCTGCTCTTTGCTTTTCAGAGCCAACTCCACTGAACGTCCTTTCTTTCATCAGGTTATTTAATCAAACCTCTTGGTAGATTCATACATAATTGGTTAGTCTTTGTTGGACACAAGGAGACAGCTTTCTGTTAAGTCCCTTTCCAGGTAAAAATGGTTCTCACTTCGCTCAGCTCTATCTTTTTTCCTGCTAAGCTTGTCACTTCTGACATGGTTAATCTTTCTTTTAAAGATTATGAAGTTATCCAGCAGTCATCACTTTTTGTCAGCTTAGCTCATATTAGCCAGCAAACTCTGGCTTTACAGTGTGAGCTTAGTTTCCAAGTTCAAAAGGAACACAGCAGATCCGTGCCACCTTAAATCTGTTAAACCAGCGCTGGTGATTATTTGTAACCCTGACTTGCATCTGTCTGAGCTCAGTCAGTAAAGAGTTTAACTGCTGCCAGGAGCAAACCAACAGCAGCTTCATTTATACCACATAAAGATTTAGCAAACCATTAATGGCACTGTCGTTCCAAGTACACTGTTGGACAACATAGACATGTTGACTGCATTAATTGAAATAATCTCACTAAGAAATCAAAGATCTGCAGGAAACAGAAAAATATTGCCACAGCCTCTTACAAGCAGAGGTCAGAATTAACAATTCACCGTGACACACATCAAACCGTCTTTCAATCAGAAGACACACAGTCACCAAACAAAGTGAAGAGCTGAATAAACAACTCCGTCTGCACCATTGTTTGCTTTTGATGGGCTGCCCAACTCCCCTGTGTGGCATCCAGTGACAGGCCTGCAGAACAGCGAGCTTTTGATTTGTGAGTCTCTCCCGTTGCTCAAAAAGCCCGAAGGCTGCTTGACTGAATTAGGAGCTGGAGTGTTATCTCCCCAGCAGAGGCAGAGTACTGATTGCTGCCCTCATTGGAAGTGAGGAGCACGTTTGCCTGGTGTAATAGCTGCCATAGAAACCACATCAGCCAAGTAATTGTTTAGGCAACCTCAGAAAATTAAGAGGACAACATAAAAATGTGTTCCCTTGGCTTCTTCTCCATTCTCTGGGGCTACGTATTTTGATTAAATATTCAATTTTCAGTGCTGCAGTGTGACTGGAGATTGACAGCTTTGGACCAGACAGCGCCATGACTTTTCTACTTTCTTCATCTCCTACTTGTTCAAGTGCAAATTTGGCCTAGCATGCTGCTGCATGTTAAAAACCTCAAACTGTAGGTAACGTTATGTTGATCTGATCCTGCCATGTTATTGGCACAGCAGCAAATATCAACAATGTGATATTTAGTTGCTGTTGCGCTGTTTCCTGTGAATGCCAGTGTTCTGTACGGGTCCTGATCAGAAGGAAATGAAGGAAATTTTGCGGATCATAAAGTCCTGTCATGACTTTGAAGTGTGTGACTTCCCTTCAGATGTGCTCCAGTTGGCAAAAGTTAGTTCATGTTGACATCAAGAGGGCAAAACACATCATTCTCTGCTGCATAATGACCAGAAACTGTAATTTTCCATGACATCACTGTCTACATTTATTTAGCCCTTCATATTAAAGGAACTGTTTATTTTTAAAGCTGCTTTGAAAACCCACCTTTTTTCCACTGGATTTCCCAGCAGCTTCACTGTGATGATGCATTTAGATACATTTGGTACTTTTATCATCTAAATCCAAACAACTCCAGACCTTTATGTTTTTAAGTGTTTGCCAAGTCTAATGGAATACAGTGAACCCTCGCTATAACGCGGTTCACCTTTCACAACCTTGCTGCTTCGCGGATTTTTTTGTGCAGTTTTTTTTCACATCGCATTGTGTTCTGCCTCCTTATTGGCTAAACAGTCTCCACGCTTCTTCTCTACCTGTGTGCCAATAACGTTACGGTATTTAAATACAGTACAGACCAAAAGTTTGGACACACCTTCTAATTCAATGGGTTTTCTTTATTTTCATGACTATTTATAAGGCAAGAAACCCCACTTATTAACCTGACAGGGCACACCTATGAAGTGAAAACCATTTCAGGTGGCTACCTCTTGAAGCTCATCAAGAAAATGCAGAGTGTGTGCAAAGCAGTAATCACAGCAAAAGGTTGCTACTTTGAAGAAACTAGAATATAAGGGGTATTTTCAGTTGTTTTACACATTTTTGTTTAGTGCATATTTCCACATGTGTTATTCATAGTTTTGATGCCTTCAGTGTGAATCTACAATGTCAATAGTCATGAAAATAAAGGAAACTCATTGAATTAAAAGGTGTGTCCAAACTTTTGGTCTGTACTGTATACGTAATACAGCTTAGCAAATTTCGGTAAATGTTTTTGCCCAGAAGAAAAAAAGAGCGACAACAACTACCGATAACTATTGTTTTTCTTTTGAAAAAACACAACTGCACCACAGGCTTCAGAAGAAAAAGACACTAGACAGCGGAGTGAGGCCGCAGCCTCACAGTCAGAGGAACAGTGAAATACGCGAGTCACATTTGTCCTACTGTACTTCGTATTGATGATTAAAATGATTATCTTACTGTAGTTATTTGTAAGAAAGCTTTATATTTGTTTAAAAAATGCTTGGGCCTGAAAACAGGTTTTGTTCTTTGGTTTCATTGTAGAGTATTTAATTATGCTGTATAATAATTGTAAAAAATAAAGGTAACTACTTCACAGATTTCGCCTATCACAGGTTCTTTTCGGAATGCAACCCCTGCAAAAAACAAGGGTTTACTGTATTCCTAAACAAGAATATTAGCCAATTTCAAGTTTTATTGTTTCATCCAGTCATCCATACATGTACCCATCCACCCCCCTTCCCCCCCTCCAACCCTTCCATACTTATTTCTCTCTCAAATCTCCAGTCAGTTCTATAGTGACCATCTATTTGTTTCTGTTGATTGAAGTGGAAACGTATTGAACCCCAACTTTAAAACCGTTGTCCGTCCGCATACCGTTACACCGCTACAGTCCACAGTGAGGATATGAGGGCCACTCATATCCTCACTATATTGTCTGCAGATCCTGTTTAGTTAACAGATAATGTCTGATTTTTTTCCAAACATTTATAACAGCATTTATTCCCACGTATTGATCACTAAATGATGTGTCCCTCTTCTCTGAAATGTTTTATTGACGTTTGCTATTCATCAATGGCATCATGTTGTGTAGGTTGAGCTCTGTGAGCACCGTGGCACATAGCTGAGGTCTGCTGGTGTTGGAGCTCCTTCTAAAGCTGTGTCCTCTCTTGGACTCCAGGCTGTTACGGTGTGGACGGTGAGAGCGACTCCATCATGAGCTCAGCCTCTGAGAACTCCACCGAGCCTTGGTTCTGCGACGCCTGCAAGAATGGAGTGACTCCCAGCTGTGAGCTGTGCCCCAACCAGGACGGCATCTTCAAAGAGACGGACGCCGGGAGGTGGGACGGTGTAGTACAGCGTGGTCCAGTTTCTCGGAAAAAAGCACGACAGCTAACATAATCAGAAACAAATAACAGCTAATGGCCTGAGCTCGGCAAGTGGCGGCAAAAACGCTGTCTAAATTGTGCTCATTGTTTATTCGCTGCTGAGAAAAGGAGGAAGTTGGATTAGTGAAAGAGAGAGAACTCATAGAGGAGTGAAAAAATACGGATAGAAGGAATAGGAAGAGGAAGAAAAAGGAGTGAGAGAAAAGAGTGTGTTTTGTGAAGCATGGAGACTTCAGCCACGTTATCGCTGATAGTGCTCCTCAGCCAGGCTGCACCCGAATTTACTACTTCACTAGAGCATGAAAAACACAGCAAATTAAACTGTGAAGCGCTTGCTTGCTAGAGATGGATATCTTTATATTGGACTTCGGATTCTCTTCTCTAAAGTCCGCATTTGAAATTGTGTCACACCAAAGTGTAGCCAGCATCTGGGGCTACATTAATCTATGAGCTCATTTCTTTTTGAAGTCTCTGAGCAACTGACTGCAGCCAATTTCACAATATTAGGCTCCTTATTGTCTGCAGGAAAAAAAAAGAAAAAACGCTGCCATGTTTTTTAATTGGTTTCCTGACATGCCTTAAAAACGGTGCATCTAAATGTCACCAATTACAAGCTTATTTTCAGCCTGAAACATGTATGTTCATCCTGTCCTTCCACTTTCAGGTGGGTGCATGTGGTCTGTGCACTTTATGTCCCTGGAGTAGCGTTTGGAGACATCGATAAACTGCGACCAGTGACGCTTACGGAGATGAATTATTCAAAATACGGTGCTAAGGCAAGTTGTCAATTCACATCTTGACTCGGGTTGAGTTGGATTTTCATAATCAGTAGAAATACATGTCCACCGCTTCCAAAGGCAAAATATAAACAGTGCAGGTGATAAGATGCTCCCCAAGACCAGTGATGTCATATTAATTTAGTGGTTTTCTGGGTGTGATGATCGTAGAACAAACATTGTCAATAAATTTAAAGACATTTGGGTCCACAAATGGTAATTTATTTATGGATGCAATGTTTGGGAATGGAGGAATGTGTCAATCCTTCTTCCATGTTACCTGGGTCAAAATTATGCATACAGGCTCAAACATCAACATATATCCCAGCAGATCCTTGGTTAAAGATCCCTCAGTATGTTGCAGGGAAATTACATTTGTTCTCATCAGTAAGCTTTTGTCTTAATTACACCACTAATACCCATTTTGTGCAAGGCAGAAGTAAACACCGGCATCTACACAGACTGGATCCAACGATGACTCAGCATGTTTTTATTAGGGATAATGATCCCAAACACACATCAGAGCTGGTTTTGGAATGGATAAAGCAGACTAACATTAAACCTCTGTTATGGATCCAACCTCGACATCAGAGAACATTTGTAAACTTAGCTTAAAATTGGGTGTGTTCAAGAACACCAGCCAGTTTAAATAAACTCTGTTGTTTTTTGAGAGGCCAAATACCAGAAGAGTCAGAATTATAAGAAAAACTCAGTGACATCTACAAAAGAAGTATTGTTTGACTGCACATTGCTGAGGGACTTTTAGATAAATACTAGTTATTATTTATGTTTATTATCCACTCTTTATGCATAATTTTGACCCTGTAGGATTTAAAGAAAATTTACAATAAATTTAAACTTAAGCAATAAACTGTTGCTCTAGAAATTCATTACAACTGTTAGATCATCATGCCAAGCTGGACGAAGAATAGTCCAAGTGCATCATTAACATCCTAAAAACATTCATGTCCATGCATTGTGTCCATCAGTAAGAAGCAGTGGTCCAGGGCTAAGCAACACATATTTTAAGTAATATTTTTTTATCCTGCTCACCTCATCTGAAAGTAACAGTTTTTTGCGACTGAAAGCATTTTCATTGACTGATTTCTGAAATTTTGCAATTGAAACCTGATAAAATGTGAGTTTCTGCTTTTGTAAATTCTCTGGAAGGTGTTAGAATCGATCATTTAGCTGTCATTTAAAAAAAAATTATCTAATGAGGTCTGGGAATATCTTAACAGGAAGTGACAAATTCATGCTCCCAGTTTTAATGATGTTAGAGCAGTGATGTTGATTATCCTCGGTACTCTGTACAGGTAAACACTGAACCAGTGACACTGCTGGCAGAGATGACAATAATTAATTTCTGCATAGGGTTTATATGAAACCAGGAAGACGGACAGATAATTTGTTCCTGACGAGCTGAAGTAAAATACTCTAAAATCTCAGGCTGTTCTTGGATATTTTTAATGGAGTCAGGTACAGAAAATAACCTGCTGAAAAAGAAACATTACACCGTTTATTTTTCTCTTTACTCACACCAGTCTTTATTTAAACTAGCTGATTTCTAAGCTTTAAGCAACTGTTCCTGGTTTTAAAAACACTGCACTTCCCTAGTTTCCAATCTGAATCTATCACCAAACTGTGTCCCCTCTGTTGTTGCTGTGTGTTCTGGTACAGGAGTGCAGTTTCTGTGAGGATGCCCGTTTTGCCAGGACCGGTGTGTGCATCAGCTGTGATGCAGGAATGTGTCGATCCTACTTTCACGTCACCTGTGCACAGAGGGAGGGGCTTTTGTCCGAGGCTGCAGCAGAAGAGGTACATCCTCACCAGAAGAATGTGTGATAATAGAACTTACAGTTCCTGAATAATCCGGAGCTCTGCTACCAGCAAACAGAAGTTAAGCAAAGTATCTGTTGGTTTAGTTTAGTAGGTTAAAAGGAACACAATTAGATACATAAAAACATTAAATAATTATATAAATGTACCATGTTAGAGTAAGATGGTTTGATTTGTGAAAGTTTAATGAAAGGCCAGTAGCTCTTTCTTGTATCTGGACCACATTAGAAATGCTCCAACACTTAGACTCTTCAACCTAGACTAGATTATTCTGCACTAATAGATAAACTTTCACAAATCAAATACAGGTTTCATAAATTAGTACAGTTAGTATAGAATAATCCAGGCCAGGTCTGAAGTGCCTGAGTTTCATAGTTTTTTAACTACAGCAGACTAAACATGCTCAGTTTGTGAAAAATTTGGATCCATTTTATGAATCACCTTTACGACGTAGCAATACAAAGCTGACATTCAATCAGTTCTTTGACTTTATCCACCACGTAATCAGGACGACAGTCTCTCCAACGAACTCGGGGAAAGCTCAGGAAATCCTCCTTTACAAAGAACTAGTGGAATTGAACAGATCAGATAAGCCCCGCCCCTCAACCCGTTGAGCATGAATTCATGGTGATGCTGCAGGAACAGGAACCGTAAAATAATTCAATACACATTTAATTAATTACCTGCAGTTCTTATTAGTTTACATTTTAATAATTTTATACAATTTAGTAAATTGTTTAATTGAAAAAAAATTGGGTGCATTTAATAAACGATTTTATGATGTATTTACTTAATTTTGTCTCTTTTACCTCTCCATAGTTGAGAGGACCAGCAGGTAGCAGAGAAGCCAGTGGGCTTAGAAAGTTCCTCTTAAAGTGACGTGTCCTGTTCATGATGACTAGCTTTATTCACCATCAGCTCACTGATACTGCTGGAACCAGTGAGCTGATGGATTTTGTGGGATGCGCTGCCAGTCAGCCGGTCTGCTCTGTCTCGATCAGGGCGGATTTGATCTCCTGATCCGGCTGTGGTTAAAGGTTGTCATGTTTTAGAGATTCAGATCTCTAAAAAACTCTGGTTTTAGTTTCATGAACCAGAAATAAGGGAATGATTTCTAGCCACTTTTAATAACTTGAATAACTTTCATATTAACTCTTTATTATCCCTACAATAAAATAAATAAAATTTGATTAAAATAATAAGCTACATTTGGCTTGAGTACCTTGATTTCAGACTTGGTAAAAATTGGCTTAAATTTTGACATCATTATTAAACATGTCTTGCCTTTGTGTCTCATCAGGATATTGCTGATCCATTTTTTGCATACTGCAAGCAGCATGCAGATCGCTTTGACAGGAAGTGGAAAAGGAAGAATTATTTGGCTTTACAGTCATATTGTAAGGTCTCTCTACAGGAGAGAGAGAAGCAGCTCACGCCTGAGGCTCAGGTAACATTGTCTACATGCTTTTG
This sequence comes from Xiphophorus hellerii, assembly GCF_003331165.1. Taxonomy (NCBI): domain Eukaryota; kingdom Metazoa; phylum Chordata; class Actinopteri; order Cyprinodontiformes; family Poeciliidae; genus Xiphophorus; species Xiphophorus hellerii. The sequence continues at coordinate 26,625,242 of NC_045684.1, forward strand.
TATTTATTTTTGTACAGTTGAGAACAGAAGTTTACGTACATGGAGTAAAAAGAAACACCCACCTTTCTGTATCACTGTTAAATCAGTCTAAACATCTCAGCTAGGATTGTCAAAATTTTTTGTATTTGCTAATGCCTCAATAATAAGACTAACAAATATATTAAAGATTTATTTATTTTATTATTTGTTATATTTATGTCTACATTTATGTCAGAAGTTTACATACAGAATGACTACCATTTTTTTAAACAATGATGCCTCGGCTTTGGAAACTTCTGATTAGTTAATTGACACATTTGTGTTAATTGAAGACAGACCTGTGATCCACACCCGGATGAACTCTCTGCTCGGTTTGTCAGCAGGAATCAGCCCAGATATCAGGAGGAAAATCAGGAGCTGCTCCAGACTGGTTCATCCTGGGAACAGTTTCTAGATGCTTGATTCCATTGAATTCATCTGTTCACTTGTAGCTGGCATGATAGGAATATCCAACCATCACAGCATCACAGTACTCAGGAAGGAGACAGGTTCTGATCCAAAATATGCAGATTGACCCCAGAACAAATGGCAGAGATCTGGTGTAGATGCTGCTGAAGCTGCTGAGACAGTCTCATTATCCACAGGCAAACAGTTCCCAAACAGATATGAAAGGCAATATCTGTGAGGATGAAGCTATTATTATTAAGGAAACATAAAAAGTCAGATAGCAGTTTGTGGAGACCTTCATTTGTGGAGACATGTCCTGTGGTCTGATGGAACTAAACTGGAACTGTTTGGCCATAGAGACATTTGTTACACCTGGAGGAGAAACAGGATAAACCATCCCATCTGCATATGTAAACTTCAGGTTTCAGGATATCCACATTAGGTTTAGTGTTTGTTTTGAATTCCTTCAGAGATTAGACATGTGGTTCAGATTCAGTTTGAAGCACAGTGGATGTGTGGGGGGTTAACGAACAGCTGCTTGGTATTTCCCTCTCAGGCCCGTATCACCACCCGCCTTCAGCAGTACCGAGCCAAAGCAGAGCTGTCCCGGAACACTCGACCTCAGGCTTGGGTGCCCCGAGAGAAACTGCCCCGACCTCTGACCTCCAGCGCCTCAGCCATCAGGAAGTTGATGAGGAAGGCAGAACTGATGGGCATCAGCACTGACATTTTCCCTGTGGACACTTCGGATGCCAACGCCAGCATGGACGGACGCAGGAAGCACAAGCAGCCGGCCCTCACTGCGGACTTCGTCAACTACTACCTGGGTGAACAAACTCCCCGTCGCATTTGTCCACCACTGGTCAGGTTTTTTTTCCAGTCACATTCAGGAAAATATGAGCTGAGCTCACACCTTTAAACACATCTGTTGGATGTTTATGGGAAATTAGCTATAAGTCTGATTATGTCAGCTGAATTCACTTTATCTCCAGTTTATAGCGACTATTTATAACTAATTTTATACTAAGGCACTTTATAAGATCCATAAGATAAACCCAATCAGGCAGACAGATTCAAATGAATTATACTTCAAACCTGGTCTTAATACAATTCAATCAAATCAACTGATAATGCAGATTTTTTATCTGAGGAAACCTAGCGGATTACATTGATTTAGTATTTATAATATACCCATTACCAGTTATGATTTTATAATGAAACAGAACTTTGATCACATTGTTAAAAAATACGTATTTTTCCAGAATAAGATGGGTATGGGTTGGATTTGGGTCACAGGATATTGCTGGACTCCTTCATTGTAGAAACGTGGATAGATTTGGAGAGAGACGTCCTGTTCTTTACTGACTGATTATGTGAAATATTAATTCTGGCTCAATAAAATAAAACCATCAGTTTTTAATAAGTGTGCAGCAGTGACGTGCAGTCAGGGGAGGCAAGTGAGGCAGAGCCTCACCTGTCATAATGGAAAAATATGATTAAATAATTTATATTGCTATTTTCACCCTGTGGTTTATACTGTAAAGTATTTATTTTTTATTTAGCTTAACCAATTCTGACTATTTTTTCTTCAAAATTGCTGAATTTTTGTATTTTCCCATTCAAATGCTCGGAAACGAAGCCGGTGAGGCAGCAGTGAGTTGAGCTGAGCCTTGGATTGCGCAACCTCTTGCTAACTGTTCTGGCTGCCATTCTGTAGGAGCATGTTTCTCCTGTCTGTACGTCACCAATAAAATGGTTAAAAAACATTTAATATATGAACTGATTTTCCATAATTTAACTTATGTATATAATGTACAGTGTTTTTTGTCACCAACTGTGTGTGTAACGTGTTTTGTGTGCTGAGCAGCGATCAGAAACGACAGAGAACAGATTCGAGGTGAGGCAGGCAGTTTTCCTGCCTCATGGCAGGGGGCGCTCATGATCCCAGACATTGTGACTCCACAACTGCAGAGTAAGAGACAGTAACAGCGAGCTAGCCATACATTAAAGTCAAGTGTAGCGATATATTTATAGTTTTTGCTTCTTACCACAGCAATCACTTATTAATAATCGCAAAACAAACATTAAGCCTAAAATCATACCACTGCAACAGACTGAATGTTCTGCTCTCTGTGTGGGAAATATTTCAGTGTTTTTTTAGGGGCTTTGTTGTCAGTTGCTATGGCAACGAGTCTGCGTGTAGCCTGGCCAACGCAGAGAGCAAGAAAGAAGTGGTTTTGAGTTGCACTTAAGCGGTTTTTCCCTTTGCTGTGGAGCACAGCATGAAATTAATAATACCTAAATTTCCAAGTTTCATTGAGTTAACAGAATTATTATACCGCGGCAGCGGAGCTATGGATGGCATGTAAAAGAATTGTCTTTTTGCCCTCCAGTGTTGTTCAGGTGGTCTATATTTGTATATCTGATTATGATTAAGTCAGTGCCTCACCAGCATTGCACCTCACCGCACGTCACTGGTGTCCAGAGACCTTTAGTGAGCACATTCAACTGATGCAGTTTGGACTATTGACTGCAGGTCTAGTTGCTTGGAACTCCCTGTGGAAGTTTCTAGAGGTGCCTCCATTTTGGACGGATCCTTCCTGTTTAGAGCGTTTCTGCAGCTTCTAGCAGCAGCTGTGTGAAGCGTGATACATTCCTATGATCACCATCTGCACTCAGGAGAAGAAATGCTCTGTTATCTGAAGCTTATCTAACTCCTAATCTCTTTTTCTGTGCTGGAAATAAAGCAGAGATCTTTATATTGAGTGGAACAAATGCAGTTTTAGCTTTGCTTGCACAATGTGAGAGTGCAGTGTTTAGAAAGTTAGAGCAGCAACTTAAGAATTTCAGAGGCAGTAGGAGAAATTTACTCTTATCAGAATCACTTGAGAAGTAGGGGTAGCTGGTTATTTCTTGCCAACATTATCTGTTTATGACAAGATTATTAAATGAGGTAATACTGTAGTTGCAACCAGGAATAAGCTTTTGGGGAATGCAAATGAAAAGTGTTTTCTTCCCAAATAAATGGCAGCATGTCAGTAACCTTGAGAACTCTGAAATGAGCTTGCAGAGGGCCTATCTGCCATCAGGGCTCTGTCATGGGCTGTTTTCCTGTATATAGATTGGGATCGGGCTATTGATTTTTGTCCCATTGTTATTCAGAGCGGAACATGCGAATGATCCAGATCCAGGACAACATCACTGAGCAGAAGAACCTGAAAGACAAACTGGAAAGTGAGCAAGAAAAACTGCATGTGGAGTACAACAAGGTGAGCAGCTTCTCCATGTGATGCAATGAATGTGAACCATTCAAGGAGCTGAGCAAAAATACAGCAACTTCCTTATTTCAGGTGTTTAGTGGAGAACCAGAATTATGTATTGTCATTGTTTTTCAGTAATCATTTTTATTATAAATTAAAATTTTAAACTTAATTTGATCTTAAGTAAGTAATGGTATGTTAGTTAGAATATTAACTTCTTCTTCTAAGTTATAATGCAAACATGCAGCAGGCTTTAATTGTTTGTTTCCTTATGTTTTATGAAACGTTAAATTTTATTTTGTTTTCTTTGAGGTCTGACTGGCCAGTACCCTCTTTCTGTCTCTTGTTTTAGTTCATCAATTAATCATGAAAGAAAACTGTGATAGAGAAGCTTGAGGAAAGAATATTATCTCTGCATCAGCACATATTTCTCTAACCATCTTATTTTTCACTAAATCCAAAACAAAGCTCACCAAAGAACATTCCCTGCTGGTGTGTTTACAGGCAAAAAAACAAAACAGTCATAGCTACCAGCTAATCTTGTAGTTTTAACATCTGTAGATTTTGCAATCAGCCCAGTTCTGCACCAAACCTCTAGCTCTGTTCTGCTCTCGCTACAGATTTAAATATGATGAAATCTAGTGGTTTAAGTATTGCCATTTTTTGACACTAAAAATTGGGGAGGATTCTTTCCAAATATTTTGATTATTACCGGTAGTTCATTTTTTAAAATATGCACAGGGTAAATCAAGGGGCAGGAAGGAACATTTGTGTTCCCCCACAAACAAATAAAAAGAATATCTTTTTTATTGTAATTTTATTGTGAAGTCACAATAAAGCTCCAAAATCTCCAGAAATAAAACTCTTCAGAACAAATGAAACATCTTGACAGTCTATTTGACTTTTGCCTCACATAAAAAATGAAACATGAATACATGCGTTTTCTAACTTGCAGAATAGATTACATTAGTGATTTGTTTTCTCATCCTTTTTAAGACCTGAGACCACATGACGATAAAAAGTTGTAGATAAAGCAAGTTTGGCGATACATTGTATGGAGTCTAGCCATACACTATGGCGGGAGCAAGATACACATGATCCAATTTCACTCACCAACATTCTGATGTCAGACAGTAAATCTTGCAAAACCTCATTGGAAACTGTTGGATTATTTTTTTTGCACTTTGCCTGATACTTTAATCTTTGTATCTGATATCAGTGTAGTTAAATTGTAGCTGTTTTAATCTGCTCCCATATGGAATTTGGTGGATGCGGTACTGTAATGAAGACAGTCACACAGCTCATGACCTTTATCTGACAGCTAGTGTGTAGACTCGGCTTGATGCTGGCATTGCTCTCTGCTTTTTGTCTGGCCCTGTAATCAAGTCTAAGCTTTGTTTCAGTGACTGACTGGCTGGAGAACGCTACATGAGATCAGATCTGGCCCCAGGAATGGAGCATTTAGCTTTTTATTATTTCCTCTCAAACATGTGACCTCTGTGAGGCCATGGCCACGCCATCTGTCAACATGAGGAAGAGAATCCAGTGGCAGAGTAAAAGTCACAGGAGTTAATGTTGCATAGGGGAATGTGATATGTGTGTTGAGTGTTATTAATGGAGTGTGTGTTGCTAATTGCTCTGCTGAGTTGTTCCTACATGGTTTTAGCCTTAGAAAAAAAATATGCTGGTGGAAGACTGCTGGTAGAAGTCTGAGTTTGACTGATTCATCTTGAACCTGAGGTTTTCAGTTGCATTTTTAAATAATTAGAAATATCAATTTGTTAGTTTCTCTATTTTTTTCTAATAACCTTCCTGACCATCCTGTTTATGCAAGTACGTCTCAAAAAATGATATTCTGAGAATATCGTGAAAAATTATTTGTTGCCCCTAATTTCAGAAAGTCAAACTCATATTTTATGTAGATTCATTACACAGACTGAAATATTCCAAGCCTTTATTTCTTGTAATGTTGATGAATCCGGCTTACAGATTATGACTTCCCAAGGTTCACTTTCTCAGACCATTAGAATATTAAATTAGGCCAATTAAAATATATTCTAAGCACAAATGTGAGACTTTTGAAAAGTATGAACAGCACTCAGTACTTGGTTGGTCTCCTCTGGCATGAATTACTGCATCAATGCAGCGTGGCGTGGAGGACAGCAGCCTGTGCTTCTGTGTAGGTGTAAAGGAAGCCCAAGTTCCTTTGACAGCTGCCTTCAGGTCATCTGCCTTCAGGTCATCTGCTTAGTGGGTCTGATGTCTCTCATCTTCCTCTTGACTACAGCCCAGAGATTTTCTATGGGGTTAAATGTTAAGGGAGTCTTCTTTGTTTTCTAGAAAGTAAAGAAAGCAGCTCAGAAATGCCTTTGTTTGTATTTATTAATAATAAGATTGATATACTGCAGTCCCCCCTGCAGTACCAGTGCTGTTAGCTACAGTGATCCTGTTGCCTCATCTTGAGCTTCCTGTCCTGCTGCAGCTCTGCGAGTTTCTGGAGGATCTGCTGAGTGTGAACGGAACCCTGCGGAGTGAAGGCCAGGCCATGTGGACGCTGCTGGGCAGCATTGTGGGCCAGGTATGTTAACAATCACTTCTTTTTTTCTCCTTGTGTCTGAAGACGTTGCTGAACATGCTGCAGGAGAGATTTTTAAGGCATGTTATCCATGATGCTCTCTGCTTTCTGCTATACCTTTATTTATTCATGTTATAATAACTGAGTGACCTGTCCTTTGCCTTTATGATAGTTCTGACAGACAAAGACTTCACTTTTGGTTCCTATCCCAACATAATGGCAATATGTACAACAGTATATGTACAAACAAAACTCAATCCTGGCCGCATCATAGTCACGACAGTCAGGCAGTGCAGGCAACACAACCAACAGCCAGTCGGGACTGGTGGACATGCAGAGAGGGCATTGTTGTTTCAATGCCAGTCTGAGTTTTTCTTTTTCTTCTTCTTGTTTAGGAAAGACAAAGTAATAAATTGGGAGTAAAATATTGTTTTTTTAAATGTGCTTCAGATAGAAGACACTTTGCTGTAGCCAGATTCTTTTTAATTTGTGCTTTTAATCTGGTGGTTATTTTTAGATTTACCAGTTAATAACTGGATAGCAAAAGGTGCTTAATTTGAGATTTTCTTTAACATAGTTTGAACTGGATGAAGCTAAAACTGATACTAGGTAGTACATATACAAAGGTTTCTTTAATCTTAAATGTAAATATTTTCTGTCCAGTTTTGGCTTGATGACTTCTCTACTTATGTTGCTCTTCCAACAAATAACCTTTTTTTAAGTCTGTATTCTCCAGTTATTGATCAATTAATTACTAAATTACTTGTTTCATCCCGATTGATCTAATTAATTGTTTCAACCCCAGACATCAGATGTTCTGTTGTATTGTAATATGCTCATACATAGTGGTTTGATTACTTTCCCATTCCTAGCTTGTTTTTTTCAAGTTTAATTTCTCCCTGCTTGTCCTACCAGTGTTGAAGCAAATGATAGTTGGGACTATGAAATTTTGGATCACATAACAGTGACTCTTGTGAAGTTGTGACTGTATGATTGCAAAGGGAGGGATACAATGATACAACAGGAACCTAAAAAACCTAAACTCTAAACATAAACAGTAGATTAATAAGGAGCAGAAACAGAGTTTGACTACTGGGTGTTCTATTCACAGCCGATTCTGTGACATAAAGATACTCCATAAATCTGAGCTGCTTGCTGTATTAGAGTGTTCTTTCTGTCCTCTAGATTTGGTGTCGTTATTGATTGAATGTCTTTTTTAAAATTACAGGAGCTACTTGTTTAAAGGGATCCACGAGTAGCTGAACAAGTCAGACTAAATATGTTGTAATTTCTCAATTAACTTAAAAAAGGCAGTTTGTGATCCGTAAAAACCCAAAATTACTTACAAATTTTACATATTTTGCTATATTTCTCACCCATGGAGGCTTAGTGTCTGGTCCTTGTTCTGATAAGGAATTGACCTCTTGTCTTGAGGGTTAAATATTAGGAGGTGGCAGAAATACTAAAAACCATGTTAAAAACTACCAAAGCACTTAGAACAAATTATTAATTGTTTACCGATTTTTTAAAACGGCTACATTGGAGTTACATATTTTAACGACAGTACATTACAATGGTTCGTCAAATACTCTTCAGCATTAAATACAAAAAACTAAATTTTATTTTCTCCATCAATATGATGGTAATAAAGAAGCCGTGAAGCTTACAATTTCAGATGTATCAGTATTTACATGGTTTATGTAAATTCGTCTTCTCGGTGGTCTTTAACCCTTTCATGCATAGTGGTCACTACAGTGGACAGCTATCTAAAAGCCATTTTCTTGTGCTTCCTGTGGATTTTTATGTTATAAATGCACACAGACCACTGAAGTGGACACTAATGCATCATAAAATATACCATCAACTACTGGCCATCAGCTGCAAATGCAAGAAATTATTTTTGTTAAATACAATATGGCCGACAGACAAAAAAGCATGAGAACCGACCCGGTCCCTCCTTCTACTGTAGACGACTCTTGCAAGTAAAAAAAATATTGTGACATCAGATAACCCCTAAGGAACAATACAACTGATGTATTTTTCAAATAACAACTTTGTATTTGGACAAAATTACAATTGATCACATAAAAATAAAAAAAATAAAAAAAATTATTTTTACAAAAAAATGTTCCTACCTTTTTTATGCCTTAAGAAAAGAATTTTAAAAAATGGAAAAAAAATTCTGACACAAAGGATCATAATTCATGCATCAGAGGGTTAAGACATACTTGCACTCTACCACCCCCGTTGGTCACAGAATATGATGGGTCACAGTTTTTGATGCAAAACCTGATCTGACACCGAGTGCGTCCACTATTTACCGGATCACACAGTCTGACCAGAGGTACGTGTGATTCATTGTTTAATTTATGAAGCTGAAAATAGCAGCAACAGCAGCAAACACCAGTTTCATCAGCCAACACTTTCCTCTTCCTTCGTTTGCTCTTCCTTATTTCAATGGAAAATGAATGGAAGTTTCTGTTGAGCATTTTTAAATTAAAAAGAGGCTTAAAGTTGTTTTGGCTGGATGGAACTAGTGCGGTTGGACCTAGCGTACAACATTTACCCAGAATACATTGCAGCTTAAACTACATGGTGACGTCTGTGTGACAATTTTTTATTAAAATTTATAAAAACCAAACAGCCTACAGTAGCTTTACTGTATTGTTTTTATATCTAACATAAATATTTCTCAAATAAAGTCTAATGTTACATCTAGTTGTGGATCTCATTAAGGAATAACGGTCTTGTTCAGATGTTAAGAGATTGTAAAATCTAAGAAACTAATGAAACTTTATAGAACTTTATAGATGGAATCTTTCTGTAGTAAAGCACTTTCAACATTGAAATCACACTTCTATTCATGAATACTCCCCATTATCTCTGATTGACCTGGATCTTTTCATATCTGCAGTGCTACCAGTGGTGAACATAAAGGTTTCATTTCTAAAAGGTTTGACATCTATAAGATATATTGCTCTCTAAATCCATAAAACGCTAAATTAAAAGTGTGGCTGTTGAGAGTATGAGTGTTGCAGATAAATGGTCAAATGATGTTAATACGGTAGCAGGACAGATAAATGGAGCGGAATGTGGAAGACTGGCGCTGCTTCTGCAATGACCAGCATAAATCACCTAATTATGAACATTCACAGCACAAGTTGTAGCATCAGTCATAGTGCTGCATGCTTTTGTGTCATCTGTCTGCCACATTTTCATCTTCTATTTGTCATCCTGCCTGTGCAGAAATAATTGATGTCCCCAACTGGGACTAAAATCAGTCATTTAATACACAGTTGGAGCTTTTGTTCCTCCAACATTTACCACCCCTGGTAACTTAACATGGAAACACTCAAATGTTACTTTCCACATGCTGCTGTAAGACACATGGGGCTCACACAGCTAATGCACAATAAACCCTCTCCCAAAAACTTGTTTAAAAATAAACTTTTATCTCTTCTTTTCTAACTAGTAACATAATTCATGGTTACTATGGTTACAGTTGATGGAGCATGCACTTTGCTCGGAAATGCTTGACTGTGAGATCCAGTAATATTTATTTTAGTCTGTGGAGTGTCTTCTAAGAGGTTAGTTTGAATCTTTTCAACTGAGGTTTCATGATATTATTTCTTCTACTTGTTCATTTCTTCAAATTTCCTTCAGTCTTTCTTTGTGATCTTGATTGGTTCCCTTGGAAACAGAGCAGATTTGCATTGCTTTTGGATGAGATTTGTTGCTTGGATATGAACAAATGTTTGACTTTTATATTAGCATTAGATATTCCAGGCCCTCCTGTAGTTCCTAATGTAACACTGATTGAGCAGAATGTTCCTTTACTCTGCCCTCTGTCAGAGTCTGGAGAGCTAATATTTAAAGAGTCATGTAAGTTGCGATAGTGGATCTGTTTGGGTTCAGCAGTACCTGATGTGGATAATGTCTGCTGTTTTTCACCGGATGAGAATGTTCATGGGGGTCTACCTCTCTGTTCTACATTCAGGATGTCCCAGGAAACAAAACATCAAACAAAACAACACATTGACTCTAGCATGTAAACAAGTTCCACGTCACACATATTTCATAATGGAGCCTGTCCTGTATATACCTGTATATGATGTCATTTTGTGTGCTGATGGAGTGGTTGAAAGCAGGTCCTGACTCTGGTTCAGAATCCGCTTTAGGATCCAGGGATCTTCTGAAAACACATTAAAGTGAGCTGGGTGCATAGCGTTGGCTGAGACCGGCTGCCGTCACTGCTGCGCTCCACATTTATCCACAGGGAGCAGCAGAGCAGAATCTGGTCTAAAATCAGAGCAGCTCAGAAAACAGTGGCTGTAGGGCTGTCTACGCATGGATTAGGCTAAAAGCTTTAGCACATGGCACATACCCTGAGAGAGAGTCAGAGTGGAGCCGGTTTGCCTTGGCAAATGTTGGTTTCAGGTTGTGGCTCTGCTTGATATTTCTAGTTTAAATACAGAATGATGCAGTTTCTCTGAGTCCTGGACAGCTTCATGGAAATAAAACAATCTATTAGAGCACCAGAACCCTTACCAACTTCCTCCTCTTCACTTTTACTCTGTTTGGTAAACTTTGCTATCGGTCTGTAGAACAGAACTGGCTCCATATTAGCAGACAGGAGTTTGTATTAGCCAGATATCAGGAGACCTCAGCTGAGACTGAGAGGATGACCTTATCAGACCCCAGTGCTGGGGTCAGCTGAGCCTCTATCAGGCCTCGGCGCCGCTGCACTGCTGCAGGCACAGTAGATTAGAACGTCCTCAGGGGAAACCTTGACTATTTAGTGACAGACTCAGTCCCTACTAGATAGGTTTTCTAATTAACCTCCATGGTAGCACCACACCTGAGATTCAGATGAAACTAATCAGACCCTCTGCTGTTTCCTTACATCGTCCACATAGCAGGTCTCACTTTTCCTCCTAATAAAGCTGAACTAGAGCAGTCTCTTCTTTACATTGGCCAAGTTCACCTGCAACAAATAAATAAGAAATTCCATTTCAAACCTAACCTTTCACACATAATATTTTTGCTAAGCTAAGTGTTTATAAATTAATAACTGCTCACTTGTGCAGTAAATGCAACAACAACCAAAATAAGAATCATAAAGAGAAAACCAGATAAAAAGCTACCAGAAAACATTATCTTATGTTATTTTTACAAAATGTTCATTCTATAAAAACACTCACCACTTGAGTTGAGTAGTTGTGTTTTTAATGTTTTATTTTTATTTTATTTTTATACAAATATTAATTTAATGAATTTAATAAGTAGCTTTCACCTTATGTCTCTTATTTGTCTTACATGGGCAAACCATTTTTCTAGGTGCCAAACTACAGTTCATCCAGAAAGTATTCACAACATGTCATTTTCTCCACATTTTATTATACTGCAGTCTTATTACAAATTGTGTTAAATCGATCTCTTAACTCAAAATTCTACACACAAAAAATGTAATAGTGTGGTATTTATATATATATATATAATCTGCGTTAAGGTTGTAAATACTTTCCTGACGCACTCAGACCACAGCTTGTCAGTGACACTTCACTTGAACCCACAGAGGTTTCGTAGAACACCTGAACATCTTAAAATAAACATTTTAGTATCATTATAGTTGAAATGGAAGTAAGTCCTGGTAAGACATGAGTCAGTGTGAGACATTTAGGAGCAAAGGCCTTTCCAGGATTTAAGCAGGAGGCATCAAGTCTCTATCCAGTTTAGTTCAACTGACAGACCAATAAAGCTCATTAAAATGACTTCATTTATAATGTTGCTTTTCTTCTCCTGCTGACCTCTAAGAGAACTTGTTTGTATTAAGTGGTGAAAAGTTGCCATGGCCTTCATGTTTGTTTTAACAGCTTATAATTCCACCTGGATTAACAGTGGATGGGCTTCTTGTATAAGGTTTTAATGATGTAAAAGGAGTCAAGATTCATATAATTTTACTTTTCATATTTTCAGACTGTGTTTCAATAGAATTGACACTAAAATGTGACATTCTGTTTGCTTTATCCTTTCTTCACTAATGTGACAGTATGAACCTGGTAGCATTCTGTGATCTTTGGAGCACATCTGGTTCTACACCAACTGATTCAGAGGGACAGGTCTCTCTGTCTGATTATAAAAAAAAAATACATTCTATATTCTGACTTCTATTTTTTTGGTTTCTGTAGAAACTGAACACTCCAGCAATTCTGAAAGCTCCAAAGGAGAGGAAGCCCAGCAAGAAGGAAGGAGGAACACCGGGGAAGTCATCCAGCCTTCCAGCAATTCTTTACAGGTGAAGAACAGTTTGCTCCTGGTCGTACAAAGGGAGAAACATGAATGCAGACATACTAGCATGTCTCAGAAAATTTAAATACTATGAAAAAGGTTGTTAATGGAAACTAGTGGTTTCAAACCCTTATCAGCTAGTTGCCTCAAAATACCTGTAAAGCTTTCCTGACCCTGAGTGTTTCATTCTGGGTCAGTCGGACACAATCATGAGGAAGAATGCTGACTGTACAAATGTCCAGAGGACAGTCATGGACACCTTTTCATTCTTCTTCTTTTATGTGAATGGAGACAAATGTTAAATATAAACTAATACTGAACGCTATAACATTTATATTCCTAGACAGTTTGCAATGCACATCCCAGGCTGTTATGGCAGAGATGCAGCTGTTTTATGCTTTTAAAGGGGACATGTCATGCAAACTCCACCTTTTCAGCTCTTAAATAATTTTTGTTTGCCTACTTTGAGTATCTAGGAGTGCAAAAAAATAAATCTCCCAGTGCTGCATACATATCTTTATCTACACAGATAAAGATCCAACCATAGCTAATCAGTCCCCTCAGCCTGTTAATCAGGTTAATGAAATGATATCAGCTCAGCTCATCTTGATGTGACAGTAAAGACTACAGAACTGATTTAGTTAATACTTAATGAAATGGGCATATCAAAAGAAATTCAGTGTAAATGTAAATATAAATCAATTTTTTGAGCTTAGGACTGTTTTTAAACCTGTAAGACATTATCAGTAGTCTCCACTAAACATTAAAATCCTAGAGTTTGCTTTACTTTTTCATACAACTTTATAAATTCCTTTTTAAGCAGAACTTAAAGGTCAGTGTATTGTGAACAGAAAACGTAAGCTGCCAGCTGTTCCAGTCTGTTCCAGTCTGTGATTTATCTGAATCATTTCTGCAGCTGTGGGATCTGTAAGAAGAACCAGGACCAACATCTGCTGGTCCTGTGCGACACTTGCAAACTCTACTACCACCTGGGCTGCCTGGAGCCTCCTCTGACCCGGATGCCCAAGAAGACAAAGAACAGCTACTGGTGAGACTCATCCAGACCCTGCAGGACGAGATTCTGTGTTTCCTGCACTTTATTCATGTGGGAAACTCAGAAATGACATCAGTTCTGTTCATGCTGACAGAACAAGTGATGCAGGATGGCTTTTTAATAATATGGATCCTGATGTTTGTTACATTAATTTTCATTGTTAAATACATTTTCAAAAAGTAACTCCCCATTAGAAATCTTGTTGTAACTGTCCCTCAGATGAGAGAACAGCACAAAGTGGTGTAGGCAGCATTTATGATGCAACTCATTCATCCTGTGAATGTAATCAGCAGGTTCTTCTTTTTATTCGCCTCCTCCTAAAGGAGCAGCTAACAGTTGGATCTGGAGAGCATTTTAGTCGTATTATTGGTGACATTTTTGTTCCGTCTGTGGAAGCTGTTTTATCAGATAGCAGATGCAGAGATGGTAGAAATGTCACCGTCTCCCTTCCCCTCCCACAGTCTGCAGCTTTTTATCTGAAGAAGAGATTTAATGCTTCTGCCTCTCCACATTTAGCAACTCTAATGAACTGTGGTCATTAGAGAACAACTAGAACTGTGTCTTTTTTCCATGTTATAAATGAAAGAAACAAGGAGAGGCAGCTGGTTAATTGTACATGATGTCCTCCTATTTTTGTAATGACACTGGTCTCATATTTCAGCTTCTCAGCTGATTCATGATGTAGAACTGGAGTGTCAGATGTTTATGGCTTCATCATTTTTGTATCAGTGAGTTAAAAACAGAAATTCACAGTCAGATCAAGGTCATGAATTTGATTTTCCAAGTTCAACATGGCAGGCTTTTAAAACACAAGAAACTAAAGTGTTTGTTAGTATGGATGGACAGAATGATTTGTTTCAATTTAAAATAGAACTGCAGCTAACAGTTACTTTAGTAATCGACTAAACCCTTTTTGTACAATATTAGAAATGGATTAAAAATTCAAATAAACAAATACTTCAGAATAAACATGTTATTGCCTAAAAAGCCCTTGATCATTTGGGGCAAAGGATGTATTTACAGCTAAATAAATAATTCTAACACCATAATGTGAAAATCTCAGCCTTGTATGCTGAATTAACATTAATACTGTACAGGATTGATCTGGGATTATTTCTTGGATTAACGGATTAATAATTGGATAACAGAAGGCACTTAATAGCACTTAATATATATATATATATAATTTGAACCAGGTGAAGATAAAACTGACACTTGAGCAGTTCTGGGTAGAACAGATTAAAAAAAAATTTTGAATGCAAAATACATATACATTTTGTACAGTTCTGGGTTAATATCTGCTCAGAGTTAATGCTAATGATTAATCAATTACTAAATTAGTTGATGATTGTTTCAATAATCAATTGAGCATGATTAATCTGATGAATCGTTCAACATAATCTAGAACCTAAATTTGTACAAAATTAAAAATTTTCAGGTCTGACTTGAATCTGGAATCAGCCGGCAAAAACCTGCGTCCAATAAAATATCAAATATTTGGATCACTGACAGTAAGTTTAATACAAGAGCAGTGACAGCTCTCTGTTTTCTTCAGGCAATGCTCCGAGTGTGACCAGGCCAGCAGTGATGAAGCTGACATCGCTATGGAGACGCTGCCTGACGGCACCAAGAGGTCTAGAAGGCAGATCAAAGGACCGATCAAGTTCATCCCTCAGGAGATGTCTCCAGAGCCCAAGAAGCAGCAAGTGAGAGGCACAGTGAGTACTGGTGAACTCTCCTCTTCCTCTTCTTCCTTCTCTTCCTCCTCTTCTTCCTCCTTTACTTTCTCTTCTTCCTCTTGCTCCTCCTCCTCCTCTATTGGTTCATTAGAATGGGACTGATGGATGTGAGGGCTAAGTGATTGCAAGTAGTTAACCTGTGTTCTCATGCTGATTGCTCATTTTCTTCTTAAGGTTCAAAGATGGAAAAAAAACACATCCTGATGTATTTACTTTGGATGTACTTTGAAGTGGCATTAGTTTAAAGAGACAGCTCTGAGGAGAGGGAGGTGCTGTGTGTCACTTTGCCTCTGCTGGTCTCTTTTCTCTGGGTTGTCAGCTGAAACTCTGCACACAGAACTCTGGACTCCTCTCACGGTTCAGCTGTACAGTAACATGCAGTTCTGCCTTTGAAAAGCATAAATACAGCTACACACTGCAACTCAGATTTCTATCAGCAGGTTAGCTCTACAGCTGATCGGTTTGAGTAAAACCTCTTTAGTATTTGACAGCACTGAGCTGCTGCTACCTTTGTATCACTATCCATATATCTGAAATTCATACATATTTGCGTTTTTATTTACATTATTAATGTCTAATCTTGTTTTTATTTACGTCTGGGAGAAAAGAAATTGAAATACTCTTAGTTTTCAAAATGACCATTGTTTACTGGTGAACCAGAAGATAACTGGCTCTATCTGAGGCAGGAGTTGTGATGTCCAGCCCTCACAGCCAGTCTTTAGTGTAAACTCATTCAGTCTGCTGCTATTCTGCTGGATCTTTGCCTGGTTTCTCACTTTCACTTGTGAGATGTATGAGAGGTGTCTTGGGTGTTTGAAGTTACCCCACCACATCTCAGAAGGACAAGGATCTGGGCTTTAACTAGACCAAGGACTTTCAACTTCTTATTGGACAGAGAGAGGCACATTTAAAAAAAAAAAAAAAGCATTTTCTTAATTTTTTTGTTTATACTACTGGAGTTTTCAGTGTTTTTAAATTAGTATTAAATATTCATATGTTTCACTTGCTTGTATTGTCATGTCTTGATACATTTTTATTGAAATGAACCTTTGTAAGGCAGTGCATACACACAGTAAAAACCAATGAACTCTGTTGAGTTCATTGGTTTTGCATTGGATCCCGTTCAGTTCCCCTTCATTCAGTTGAATTCTATGTGTTGATTCAACATCATGTAGATCGAAGCAGTGAAAACGGATGACCTGATGACGCCCAAAATACTTAGATTTTGCCACAATAGCTGCATTTCCATTCAGTTCAGTTTTATTTATACAACAGTGGCAGTTCTTAATGAATCTTGTCTCAAGGCACTTTACAAAATTGAATTTTTCAATTCAATCATCCTACATTCCAGTTATCTTTTCAAACACTAGGAGTTGTTACTGAGAATAATAATACTCCCCACAGCAGGAATAGAAACAGATGAACCCAACAGCAGCTCTGCTCTGAAGCGCCAACAGTCTGAGATCACGTCTGATTCAATGACCAGAATCAACATCTATTGTTTATTTAGTATCAAATGAAAATACAATCTTACTTTTTTATTAACCATTTGTTGAGATGTTTACAATCCACTGTATAAATCGGAGTCATTCTGACTGCTTCTGACATCCTAGAAAGCTTTTCGGATATAAATTCACAATTAACTCCTACTAACATGTTATGATGCTGCTTTCATGTAAAAATTTTAATTTGTTTTCAAACATCAATGAACAGCCTGAAGAAGTGGCAGATGTATAAATACAATACAAAATGTACAAGAAGGTTTTATCCAGAGGAGTCCACAGTAGTGGAGAAATTGTATGCTAATATATTTTAAATAGAATTTTCTAAATATTGTCATATAAGCTGAGTGATATGGACTTGGAATTTTATCAGGATACTATCCTGATAATGATAAAAATATGTATTATGTCTTTTTTAGGTCTCTGTGTGACTGTAACTGCATGGCAGCATTCATGGTGCCACAGACACTAAAACTGTTCTGGAAAAGTATTCCCATTTCAAACAGGCATTTTTTTACTGCAGTGATTTATGTAATTTAACTGCTCATGGTAACTCCATTTATTTAATTCAAATTTACTGATATTTATTGACGCTCTTGTGGAATAAACAGTGGAGAAACAGGTAAAATAAAATTTCAATCAGTTTTTTTAGCATTATAAATTAAAATTAATCAAGGCAATCAACGATAAGAAATTTTTCATGATAAATGATAAACAACACAATAAATGCCCATCCCTATTGTCACACATAAACTTAATGTCTAAATGTTGTTGGGTTTGCTGCGGCTCAGGGCGATGCCTGCAGTCTCTTTTTTCTCCTCCGTTCCCAAACTTTCAGATTTGATGTGAACAGAGCGATACGTCTAGATTTCATTCAGAAACACTGTTGCTCTACCAAGGCACTCACTTTCACAAATGTGAATGAATAGGTTAATCTTCACATCCCAACACCAGACGAAGCGTTCAGACATGAAAGTGATGTGTTCAGTGACTGTCAGATTAATGGAGGACGGGCCATGTCTGAAGGATGAGCTATGAGCAGGAACAGAAGCTTCTCTGTTGCTCACTGGATCCTGCTTATCTGAACTGACCATGCTCTGATCCTGTAACACAGAGCTGCCTCTCTGCTCCCTTGACAAACACTTCAGATTGATATCTGACAGCTTGGAAGTGTCTGTGTGGGTGTATGATGTGTGTTTCACTTCCCATCTGATTTTTGCTTTGTTTTTACTGTCAAAACATGACACTGCCATTCCCAAGACTTCAGCAGAAATATTAAATTCTGTGCCTGCGTTTCAAAGAGAGGAAGACGGAGAGGAAGAGCGTCTTGGACCTCGGTCTGTGTGGTGAGCGCTGGAGTGTTTTTGCTCAGGTTTGGAGCTGTTTGCTCTCAGATACGTGCTGAACACCCTGCCGGGGTTCTCTGGGATTAAGCAGCCTTGTGATTTCTCAGACAGCCGCAGCCATTCAGGAGCAGCACTTCAGTGCAGCATTTATCTTCAAAAGCAAGGCATGCAATGGCAGCAGCTAAAAGGGCTGCTTTGCATTTTTAATGCTTTTACCGGAGCGCCCGAGTCCTTGCACTTCTCTAAAGCCATGTTTCCATTCATCAGGACCTGCTAATCGACCTCCTACTGGCCTTTGTGTGTGTCTGGGAGTTCATTTGTCAGGAAGGAGTTTTGTGTGTTAACAGAAAAACACATTTTCCTTTAGTGGACATCTTTAAACAGTCCAGTGGCACCTTGTATGTCTGAGTGTCTTGGGGAAGTTATTAATGGATTAAAGTGCAGTGTCGGCTTTTATTTATTTATCATCTATGTGATTAAGCAGGAACCTTACGGGGGCAGTATTATGTATTTTCCAGGCACATTATGCCATTCTATAGCACAGTAACTATGTTACCTTCAGTTATTAATAAAGTTGTAAAATATCAAACATAAAAGAAATTTGAAATTTGATATTGGGCCTTTGTCTCTTTAAGAAACTCCTGCTCTTTCTGACACCGCCCACCCCCGTGTTCCTTCATTAAGCCGTTTTTAATCGTTCTTAAGAGCGTTGCACTTAGGAAGCAGATCCTATGATGATCTTAGCAGATGCTCAGTTCCACCAGGTTTTTTTCCTAATTACTGCTGTCGCTAGTCTGGAGGAGCTGAGAGGGAGCAGGCGTGGTGGAAGGCTGCTCTGTGAGGCAGAGGCTCGACTGGAGACTGCAGCTCCGAGGAGGAGATTTGGGTAAATAGGCAGATCTTTGTGAGAGCAAGAATTTAAGCACCCCTGAATGGTTTATTTATTTACTATATTTATTTCAAACATGATAGAAGTATAAATAACACACATGAACAAGGAATCCAAAAGACATATTTTTGTACCACAATAATCTTAACTCGAAAAGGAGTAGGAAGAAGTAAGAAACTTATGAATTTCTACTCCATAAACTCGTACAATATTTCCATTGATTGCCATGGGAGATTCAAGGACTCCTCAAACTAGCATGAAAGAAAGCAACACAGTTCAGGTATGTGTTTGATGCTATGCAGCTCAAAAGAGTTGATTTTACGTAATGCCCTCCCTTTGACTAATCTTATAGGACAACTTGACCATCCCTCCTGGGTGACCAAACTTCCACTGCCCTTATTTCTAAGGGCAGTGGCACCCCTGATATAAAATATAAAACTTAACCCAACTCCTGGCTCTGCTCCTGATTAAAGCTCAATATCTCCTCCAGACTGATCAGCTCTCTGTCAACAATGGCATGTCTGCTGGTCCGCTGTTAAACCATATGAGAAATGTCGTTTGGAGTTTTCAGTGACGTAAATCATGGGACAATCAACAAATGTGTTATTCTGTCAGTCAAATCAATTCTGCAGTGCTCTGAGCGGCTAGTTGGATCTGCTAATGGAGATGAATCTGGCCGAGACGGACTGAGACAGGACGGGTTAGAGGCGCTCTACTGGAGATGCTATGTTTTCAGTGAGTTCTGCACCAACGTAGAGGCTGGACGATATGGCTTCAAAACTTATAAGCGTTTCATGTCATTCGATAGTGATGATTGTCGATATCAATAATTATTGATTAGTTTTTTGGCATGACCTTTCTTGTTTTATCCACAGTTTTCACTTCACAGCGTTTATTTTGAAGCCGTTATGAGGCACGGCGGCAAAACTTTAAACTGCACAAGTTACTGAACAAGTTGTTACCAGGTAACCAAAGAGTGAGTTAATTGATGTTACTTAGCTGGCAGTGAGCAGCCAAAGCCTTTTGTCTGCCTACATCTCCCAGAATGCCATATGGTTCTGGATTAGAATTCAGGGAATATTCTATATGTTGACTATTGAATATTCAGCTGTCTTATTTATGGATATTGATTATGTGTCTGTGACAATATATGTTGCTATTGGTTTATTAACTTACATACACCTCAAGTATAAAAACCTCACCGCTTGCTTGTACACTCAACACAAACCTCTGAAAGCTCAATTACAAAGACTGAGTCACACTTTGTGTTCGTTTATCTCACACATGCTCGCTCAAAAGCGCTCAGTGCGTGTTCTGGCACACGCTTGGCTCTGTGTGTGCACACAACTTGATAAAGTTGAATAAAAATATCCTTTTATTGTCCCACTGTGTGAACATTCTATTGTAACAGCAGCAAAGTGACTTACACTCAAAGCATGTAGAGTCACACAAAGATAAAAATATATAAAAACAGAATTAAGAGTGACATACTGCATAATACAGAAAAAATTACAACATAACATACCTTGCGATTATTAAAGCGTACTGCAATCCAAAGGAATGTTCAACGAAAATAATTTTTAAAAATTGTATTTGTGCATTAAAAAACAACAGATTATTTGCAAGTCTATGTAAATGAACTAGTCAACCACAGACAGGTATCCAATCAGTCTCTAGTAAATAGTGAATTCACTTTGATAAGTAAAGTAATGACCAATCACAACCAGCAAATCAAAATAGTGCACTAAGCTGTAGATATTTCTGAACATAACAGATTGATTAAGAAAACTGAATGTTGTATTCTGGGAATATTTAGTTAAGCATATGAACTCATCATTTACTCATCATTGTGCATTTTATTTATATAATATTTATTTTAATTTATTTTGCTTTTAAATGTGATCAGCATTACAAAGCTTGTCTTAAGATCCACTTAATTAGGATTTAGCTGAACTGCAAAGAATCATGTTTTTTATTTGAATTATATTTTATTGTATTTTAGTATTGTCAGCAATGTCTTCCACTAACACATAAATTAGCTTGTCATATTCTCAAATTTCCTGTGGACATTTTTAACACAAAACATGGTGGGCCGCTGGTGGACCACCTCAGTGCTGGGCTTTCTGGGAAAACCCTGGATGTCTGCTGACTGAAGAAGAATATGTTTTAAAGATTCTAAATATGTCCTCCATTTCCTTTCCTCTCAGAGATCGAGAATAAAAGTTAGAACAGAAACGCATCCCTCTAAAAAGCTTAGTTGTGTTAGATGAAGTAGTGGCAGTATTGCTGTCCTTTTGATTTGTTGCTTGCTTTTAATTACCGGTATTTAAATGACTGTATTCAAGAAAAATTCATTCGTCATTATTTTTATTTCATTTTCTTATTTTTTATTTATATTTTATTATTTTATAAAGTGACATGGAGAAATACTAGTACATCTCCCATTAGAATATTGTATAAAAGTGAAATATTTCTTGTCAGTCATTTTGACATTTTAATATTTAGCAAACCCAACATTAAGTGGATTCTATGACATGTCAGAGATTTAACCTTAGTCTGCTCCAAAATGTGTCAGTATTTTAAAAAGTCATTGCCTTTATTAAACATGATGCTGTTCTGGTACTTTAACTGAAATCCACTGTCTTTTAAATGAATTTACTATTAAATAATATCCAGATTATTAGTGAATATTTAGTCATATAACTGAGTAATGAAGCAGCCTAACAAGAAAACAAAGTGGAGATAAATATCCTCCTAATTGGACGTAGTTTAGCTTAACATTGTGCTAGAATGCAAAACTTCTCCATATGAACATGTGTAATTAATCAGCTGAAAATTACGTCAAGTTAATATGTCTAGTTACTATCTGTCCTATGCTCTGTTAATTTCTCTAATCCTCTGTGAAATGATTCATGCTTGTTAAAGATGCACTGATGTACTTAATTAAAAGATTGATTTTGCGTGGGACATAAAATAGTGCCTGCAGTTTTAATTTCCTCACCTGAACAGAGCCTGAGATTAGCTGTGCTCTGTGGCTGAGCATTTTTCAGCTGATCCAGCTCCTCAAATGCACACTTTCCTGCTCTCTCGCTGCCTTAACAGACAGTGCTTTAAATGGAGAATGTATTGAATAAAGATGGGCATTCTTTTACACTGCAGACCCAGGAGTAATGGATCTCTGAAGAAGCCTGTTGGCAGCATTCTTGCAGTTAGCATTCTTAATGATAACTCCTCCATCTGGTGAGTGGTGGTGAGCCAAAGGCAACAGATGGAATTGTTTTCACAATCTGTTTAAATATGTTGTTGATTTTTCTTCCCCTTTTAAACTTCCCCAGCAGCTCAAATGCTTGCTTGCTTCCAAAGAGATGTTGGATTTGTATTTCCTCTCATTCAACATTAAGCTTTCTGTGAAGAAATAGCAGACTTCATACCAGTGAAGTAGAGGGAAATAGATGAATTACAGATTTTAGAGTTTCAAGCCTTTCAGGGAAAAACTGTAACTGTTGTGATAAAATAATCCTGAATCATGTTTGTTTCCATGGCACCAATACTAAACAGGACTGTCTTTCTGAGCTGTAATAAAGAGGTTAGTCATTTCATTTTCTTTTTGAGGTTTTTCATTTTCAAAATGAAAAGTAAGGAAAAGACAAGCAACTATTAAGACTTTACTTGTTATCACAATATATTTTTCTTTTTATTGTGTTGTTGGTATCTTTTTGGCCAGAAATCTATCACTATGTGTAGTCAGAGACCAATGAAGCCAAATAAGGTTCTAAAAAATGAACCTTTTTCAAATATGTTCCTTCACTATGTAGTACAAACTACTAACCTAGGCCAGAAATCTATATTTATAATAACTCATATAGATTTCTGGCCTAATAACTCGTTAATGCCACTGCATTAGTAAAGTTGGGCAGGGGAGCATGGTTAGTAAAATGTGCAGAATCGGCACATTTGACATTCATGTGTCGGGAGGGTCAATGTCCAGCCCAGTCCAACTACATCATCAGAAATGGAGATGCACCAATATTAAAAGTGTGGGCTGATATTCTAATTGCTGTGCAAAACCAAAATACAGACATTGTTAATCTATTCGCTCTTTGGTTTGACTGCTGTTTATTCGGACATTTTAAGTATGAGGACTTTAGAGAGTAAATCAAGTTGTCATTCTGGAGTTTAAAACATTCCAGTGAGCTGAGTTAAATGACGCCTGGAGGATTTTTTTTCTTGTGCGAAAGTGAAATGTTTGTGCTTCACAGAGAACCAGGGGCCAGAAGAGAAAGAGAGTTCCTATCACTGAAGAACGAGAAGAGAAAGTGGAGGTTAGTCACTTTTTCTTGCTGCTGTTCACAAATCTTTGTAGCTATAACATTTTCTGATTCGTTTTCTTTTTTTTTTCTTCATTAGTTCAGACTAGATCATTTTGCTTAGCAGACGCAAATCTCCCATTAATCTGCTTTCCTAATGTAAAAATTATGGATCAGGTGACAGATGGTGAATGTTTGGGTTCTTTGTGCACTTCATCAGAAAGCTGCTCAAATACTTTCCACATGATGCAGGTGTGCTAGTGGTTGCTGGGACTCAGGTCTTATTGCTAACACTGGTTCAGTAAACTTCCAAAGCACACAGACCATGCTGGCGACCCTGAGGATCCTCTCTGTGCAGGTACTTTAGTGGCTGTAAGAACAGGTCCAGCGTTTGGTTTTGAAGCCAGAAATGTTTGTGTATAATTTGGAAATGAAAGAGTTATACTTTTCAACACATTGTACTCCCTTCACAGTTTTAGCTTTCATTTTTGCTTCCAAGGCTCAAACAAGCACCCATCCAGCTCTCATTTCTAATCAGCCATGTTCCCATAGGAACCACTGCCACGGGAACGCAGACAACGCCAGTCTGCGGTGCAGAAAAAACCCAAAGCTGATGACACAAGAACCGAGTGTTCGACTTGCAAAGGACCAGGCGACAATGAAAATCTAGTGAGGTGAGGCAATGTGTTTGTCTGTATAAGAGAACCAGCTAGGGCCATTCCACATGGTGAGTGTATGTGTGTGAGTGTGCATACCTTGAGAGGTCCATATTTGTGTGTGTGTCTCCTGGAGGAGCCATATCCTCCGGATGATTAAAATTCAGTCTTCATTAGACTCCGGCCGCTGGGCTGTGCAGCGTGTGAGGCCTGAGGTTGTCCTCTCCACAGGACCCTATATTGACCTGCCACATACATTTGCTCACTTGATTAAGGTGTAATGAATAGCACAATTAATTCCCCTCCTCTCTTGAGGTATCAGGTGTTTGGCATCTAATCAACAGGATTCTTCTTTGCTGTCCTTTGAAACCCAGCATATGCCTTGATAGCACATTGTCATGTAATGACCATTTTAGGTTTAAACTATAACACCAGACTCTGGGCTGAACAGAACCTTTATTTTCCCTGAAGCAGGTTATCAGTTGTAGTGATGCTGAAGTGTTTGGTGGGTGAGGAGGAGTTATTTTTCTTTTTTCACCATCATTCATTGCCTCTCTGTATCTCATTAAATGGTAAAGAGAAACCTTATGACAGGAAACATTTCTATGGCTGCTTCCTGTGCAGCCATAGAACCTCAGAACCTTTTAGTCTTTGACCTTGAACTCTATTTGTACGTTAAAGTTTTGTAGTGTTAGATGTCAGGCTATTTGACCAACAAGGATGTGTTTTCCATTAATAACTGTACCTTTAATATGTATGTTTCATAATTTTACACAGTGATGTTTAAAGACAGACAGCAGTAAGAATCCCACTATGATTATTTGGTATTGCAGTCAGAAGCCACAGATTGTCGATGTTTTGCTGAATGCTCCTGATGCAGCGTTAGTTTGGAGGGTTTCTGGTCGGGGTGTGAGGTGTGCTGCCCTGACTCTTTCTATCTTTGCATTGCACAGGTTGTGAGAGCCGGGGCAGCCACCTCACCTCCCATAAAATGTCGGGACTGATGGCCGTTGGCTTAGAGACAGAGAGGCAAATTGAGGCTCGAGTCAGAAGGAAGAACCACACCTTCCCATCGCTTCGCCAAGCACGTCTGAACCAAACTGGACCAGCAGCTGTCCAACCAACAATTTTACCTGAACTTTTGGATCTGAAAACATTGAACCCTGAATGCTTAAGTTTATTTTCATTCTTTTGGTAGTTTGGGGCTTGTACATACTGACAGCATCTTAGTGGATTATTGTGTGTTAAAGTTTCTTCAGTATAATACTTGTTTCTGTTGGTAAAGGATTTTTTTATTGATATAATTAATTGTATTTGGCAGGAAAATATTTGTTATTGTATTGTTAGAGTTATTGATTTACCCTCTGATGCTATTCATTTATAGCTAGATCACAGAGGATTTAGATTGTTGTTTCACCTTAAAACAAGTCAACAGGAGATTTTTCGGATTGCAGTCTGGTGGGTTTGGTTGACAGTGAGGAAGCAGGTAGTCCCCAGCTGCTGAACATTTCTTCAGCAGCTCAACCCTCTCCTTTCTCCCTCTGCCAAAAACCGATTGTCTTTAAAATCAACGTGAGATTTTTCTGCCTTTTTTTGCCTGTCTGACCTTCTAATCAGTTGTAATCAGTATTATTGATTGAATTCCAATGCCAATCACCCATAGCAACTCGGCATGAGTAATTAGACCACTTGAGCCGTGGCATTCTAGGTTTTCCTGTGTTGTGATTTAGTTTGAAGTATGCTGAGGACCACAAGAAAAGAAAAGTCTGGTCCATTTAGTAAAGCACTGAACTAATGCTACTGCAGTAGGATCAGGTTAGTTGTAGTTTGCAGCAGCATCATTTAGATGTTAGTCTGAATGTGTTTAGAGTGATTGAACATGAAGAAGTCTTCCAGTGTGTCAATATGTTGAAGTGACAGCTGAACAGACCCGTCCTCAGAGACGTGGCCGGGTTGGTCTCCATGTCTCCGCTCACTGGCCTGACTGGGCTCATGACAGCAGTCACATCTTGGCCTCATGTGTCACTCTGTTCCCCGTTCTGGACCCATATATGCATGCTTTAGGGAGCCGTCAGATCAGCCCAGTTAGCTGAAGGAATCAAGCAGCTGCAGAAAATTTGTTTGCTGCTCATTTCTGTTTGAGCTCTAAGATGCATGACAATGTATTTGCATAGATTAGGTAAATATTACACAACTTCCAACTAAGTGATGTGATCTTACAGAAGTCTGAATGCTAGGTAGTGTGATGATGTGTACAGTATTTATTGAAGAGGCTGAACTGTCTTTTTGTTTTGTGCCTGTGCAGCTTCTTAAACATGGATCATATCTTGTGTTGTGAAATCTGATTTGTGACGTAGCCATGAGACATGAGACTGTGTTTTCTTTGCCAAACATTTGTTTACAGTGATTCTTTTGAGGGAACATTTTGATCTCTGCTGTACTGTAACATGAAGTAAGAGTGTGAATGTTGCTTCTGCTGTCTATGTCATGTGTCTCAGCGTCTGGCCTTTAGCTCTTGGAAATTAAGTGGCGCTTTAATAAACTCTTGATTTTTTTCACCTTATTGCTGCAGTGATAAATGAGTGTCAGACAGCTAATTAATTGTTGTAAAGGTGCGGCATCGGCGGTCCGTTTGTGCGTGTAATGCCCCCTGTCAGCAGTGATTTATCACCTGGGAAGTGGCCCTCTTGTTTTCTTGTGGGCTGCTCAAATGAAATGTTACTTCTCAACCTACGCAGAGTAAAGTCTCAAATGCACCAGCAGGAGGATGTGAACTTCTGTTTAAAATAAGCAGCAATAACTTATATGGTGATGATGATTTGCAGGATATTTGCTTTTGCCGTTTCTTATCCCTTTTTTAACTGAAGTCCCATCGAGTTCAGGGGTCGCTTTCACCAGCAGGACCTGACCAAGGGAGCAACCACACAATCCAGAGCTGCACAGCACTATTAAATAACACAGCACTGTATATAAAAAATAATGAACAACAGTTAAAGGTTACAGTGCTGCTGGTTGTCAGCTGCTCTGCACACCTTTATTGTGTCCAGACAGTGTATAAAAGTGAGGGGATGAGGGATCCAAGGTTGTTATGTGATGGACATGGGACATTTTACAGTGTGGAAACAACACCAAATAGAATCAGCTAAAAAGACAAACTATTTTGTGTGGAGAAAAACAATCCCCACTTCCTGAGCAACAACAGGGTGACAGCAGAGAGCCTCCCCCCATCCCCTCATGAACATGA
Organism: Xiphophorus hellerii; assembly: GCF_003331165.1. Lineage (NCBI taxonomy): Eukaryota > Metazoa > Chordata > Actinopteri > Cyprinodontiformes > Poeciliidae > Xiphophorus > Xiphophorus hellerii. Next base: position 26,652,528 of record NC_045684.1, read on the forward strand.
AGAAAACTCCACTGAACCCCAGTTCACAATAACCGGAGTTCAGAGAACCGGGAACTATTTCTATCAGATAACACTGAAACATCCAGAACAATGTGCCTGAGACATCTAACCGGTAATCCTTTCAGGAAGTAATTGTTTGGGTTTGTTGTCAAACTTCAAGTCTAATTTCTATTCATATTTATTTGACAGCCTTTCTACCATAAATAAATACATACATATATTTGTAGTGAAATTTTACAATGATTTTCATTCCTTTGATATCAATGAATATGTGAACGGCAAGCGAACCGGAGACCGCTCCAGAAGCAGGAAGCGGAATACAGCGCAGGGCATAAATACAAGCAAAACAAACAATGGCTTGAGTTTTTGCCAAAGATAAAAAAAAAAGAAAACCTACAATCGCTAAACTCTGACATTGTTTAATTTTTGTTTACATTTTGTTAAGAAGGTAGTTGTGCTCAGTCTTCTTCAGATGTTATTTCTTTCAGTAGCTGTTGGTGCAGCTCCACCACAGGCCAGGAGGGGAACAGGCTTTTGGTTTGTTTGTCACTGCAGTGTGAAAGTGAACCGCAGCAGCTAAAATTGGAACAAATGTTGCAATTTTGGTCCCCAATCGAACCGAGCCTACTGGACCATCAGGTGTGAAAACAGCCTTAGTCCTTACAAATACACTGAAAGACAGGATTGTTCGGCTTGTGTCATCAACCACAGACATGTTTCAACAGCTTCAGTGGATGATTTGTGCAGATGTTTATTCGCCTTTCACTTTCTAATGATTTTTCCCTATTGTTTAGACAGAAGGGAGCATCATTGTTCTTATGAGTGTGCGTGTGCATGGTTGTTTGTCCTGTATGTCTCTGTGTTGCCCTGCGACAGACTGGCGACCTGTCCAGGGTGTACCCCGCCTCTCGCCTGGAACGTAGCTGGAGATAGGCACCAGCAACCCTCCCGACCCCATTAGGGACAAAGGGTGAACAGAAAATGGATGGATGGATGGATGGATGGATGGATGGATGGATGGATGGATGGATGGATGGATGGATGGATGGATGGATGGATGGGTGGTTCTGGTCTTGGTAACCAAAGTCTGCAGGTTTTGTTTTTTTTTGCATTTTCTAAAGATACCTCAGAGATGAGATCCAGAAATATGCCATCTGTGAGAGAAAAGCAAACCCTTCGTGAGCTCATACATCCCAGAGTGTTGACCAAGCATCTGGGTTTTGGTTAAGGGCTGAAAGCAGAGCTTAGGGATTGGTGGAGTGCAGAGGATGGGGGATGGCAGGAGAGAAAAGCTAGCAGGGAGGTTCTGGAAAGCAGTAACCTTTCCGATGATGAGTGCATTTCCTATTACTGCTCTGACACCAGATCCGGGGAGATGATTTAATGGCGGCATTTTGTTTTTGCTGACTTCACCCTTTCCCCCTCTATTAAAACAGAAAACTCAAGAGCTTGGACTGGAGCTATGTGGGAAGAGTGGCCAAGCAGCTAAAATCTATCACTCCTCTGCTTCCTCCCCTGTCTCTTTATGCCACTGATTCACCCACTGTGTGGGTTTGCCTGAGCGCTCCCTGAGGTTTACACTTTTCATTCCCCAACCTCTTTACTGGCTTCTATTTTTTATCCGTTTTACCCCAACCTCCACTCCGTATATTTCAGCTATTACACTGGATATAAATCCTGGACCTTTATGGGTGTCGTGTAGATTATTGCTGTCTTTTTTCCTAAATCTCTGAAAGAAAATTCAATGTCTGTTAGGTGTCACAAGGCTCCAATTTGGCCTGCACTGCAGGGGGCACAAATATGTTCTTAAATTGGTACCCAGTTTACTGGAGCCCCCTGCTGGAAAATTTAAGAAGCTCTGGTTTCATTGCAGGCTCTGGGCGAGAGCTGTAGAAAGACCCGTCCTTGTGCTTCTTTCATCCTCTCTATAGCCGTGAATGAGTTGTGTCTAGATGGGCTAATAAAAGTAGCTGCTCTGACTTGGCTTTATCCATACGTGCGACGTCAGCAGTCCATTCATTACTTTCCCCATCTTGTAAAACAATGGCTCTTTTCTAATGTTGCACTGACCTAACAGTAGATCAAAAAGTAGGAGGCTCCAAAAGTCCAATAATCCACTCCTTTCTGAGGTGCACTTTGTCATGGATGAGAGTCAATGGCTTAGTGCTTTGTGTCATATTGATTTGTGTCACGTGGCCACTCCCAGGGTAATTGCATTGCCCACTTGTGATAAATTCACTGCCTTGTTTTAGCTTCTTGGTCTCAGACAGCAGAGCTTTTCAAAAGAATGAGCAGTTCCACAAACTCCCAAGAAAACTATGGACATTTGAATGAGTTCATATCTGTTCCTGGATGGAGCGCTCCGTGTGCAAGTGTTCACATGCTGAATCAGCAGGACTTCTCAGGTTATCGTAAAGTCCTAAGTAAATTCAGTTCCTGATCTCCATTGTCACTTTTTATATATGACTAACTAAAACGCGAAATTATTGCAGAATGTTTCAGAAAGCCAAAGCGATGTGCTCTGAGGGTGGAGGGGTAAAATGACTGGTGGTTCTGCACAGCTCCACTGAAAAAGACACAAACACTCTTTAATTCTGACAGCGTGTTGTCAGGTTGACATTGATTGGATGTGTGATCTGCCAGCTCCACTTCACACTGGGTACAATCAGCTCCAGCACCTTAGAGGCAGATCAACACCACGGCGTTCTGGTAAAACACTGATCTACGTATAACTTCGTGACAAATATGGGTTTTGTCATCCACAGGAGTATTGACAGTCAAGTGAAACCTTGAGCGTTTAAAATGAATCATCTCATCTCTCTGAAACCGTTATAAACGAAGCAGTACTACGTCAGTCTGTCATAAAATGCGTTTGTCTCCAAACCCGGACAACGCATGCCCTCCGCTGCGTTGGGGTCACATTAGGACAGCTGTCAGTGTGCTTCAGAATAATTTACCTTCATTCTGTGAAACAAATATGGAGAAATTTCCCAGAGCAAAACAGTCGGTCTGCATTCACACCGTTACCTACCTGCTTTAGATCGAATCCATCAGGGCACATTATCCTTAGATCTAAACTCTTCCCAACATTTCATTGGACTTTTGTTTGAGCAAAAATGAAAATAGAAAGTGTAAATGTTCCAGTCAGGATTTGTTTTGTCCCTGATAATGATCCAATTTTTGTATTTAAGAAGCTTTGACTTCTATAAAGTTTCAGTCCAAAACTTTATTATAATCAAATAGGTAGATATAATTCATATGCTTGGAAATTCTGTTGCTTTCTACGGAGTGCAGAAAAATAACCCATTTAATTTAATCAGCATTACAAGCCACACACCAGTACAGCCACTACAGTCTCTTCTATTCTTTCTGATTTATCATGTTCTTTACAGTGAAACATGAAGGTAAAGTAAGGTAATTTTGTTCATATAGCACATTTTCAGCAATAAGCCCATTCAAAGTTGCTGTAACTGCTGTTTGTCCAGATCTGCCTCAACGTCTGGCAACATGGGGTAACGTTTAGCTAATAGAAATAATTCTGCTAATCCTAAGACAAGAAAAGTTTAGTCTCTTTTAATATCAGATATTGTGGAGTAAAGGTTGTATCTTCCTGTAATGTATGTAATTATCTAGTTTTATCTATACTGTCGCCTTCGAGGCACAGCTCTTCCTTGTACCTGCAGTTTCCAAAATCTTCCACCTCACAGAGCAACCCTCCCCCCACTCAGCTCCTTCAGACTAGCCAGCAGGAATTAGCAAACACCCAGTGGAACTGTACTTCTGCTGAGTTTATTATACGAGCTACATCTCAGTGAAACGCTGGTAGAAATGTTGCTAAAGGGGTTCATGGAGGACCGGTGCTGTGATGACTTCTTGAAGGCAGAATTTCAGAAAGAGCAGGAGTTTTTAAAGAGATAGAGGCTCAGTTTCAAGGCGTCAAATTACAAAGTCATATTTGACATATACAGCAGTTTTATAACAATTGAAGGTCACATAGTTACTTAACTGGCACTACATGTCTAGGAAACACATAATACTTGCCCCTTTAAAGAGGACTATCAATAGTAAATGTCTGTGCTGTTTGTGTGAATTCAGAAATCCTTCAAATTATTGAGACACACTTGTATCCTGGCTCAGCAATGTCGCAGCTTGAATTGTGCTTTTCATTTCAGGGTAAAAGAAGTGCTCTTGTAGACATAATATTCAATTCATCCAACTGCTTGGTGTTTTTATTGTGTCATCAATATCGTGGTTGCTGTGATCTCCTTTAACTCAAATGACACATCAGTGAAACTCCTGCAGGAGATCTGTATAAATGGAGGCTCTTTGCGGCGCCTCGGGCGACGGCCCTTTCTCATTACGACACATGAACAGGAATGTGACAGCTGGAAGAGCTGGATCAGATCAAACAGCTGATCACAGATCTGTTGGCCATCAGCACCACTCAGGGAGGACCGGTCCACTGGTGCCACCGCAGGGGCAAGGAAGATGTGAAAACCTCAGTCATAGATTAAACAGCAGATGAAAGAGGACAAGAATTGCCAACTGAGAGTGACACATGTAGCAGACAAAAGCAATCTGTCACGTCCCCTCCACACCCTCACCTCCAATACGATTACATCAATCAATAACCTCTTATGAGTGATTGGATTTTGTCTGCCTCCAAAGTACAGGGTAGGAGGGGGAGCTGCTCAATGTTTCCAATGATTAAAGCACGGCCAAATTGCTTTGATAACATCAAGGACCTTGCTGTGCCTGAGCACGTAAGGGCATTGTTGGGAGCAGATAAAGGCTGGAGGTGGCCGCTGACTCAGATCAACTCTGGAAACACAACGGAGATCTGCCAATGGAGGACTGAACTGATCGGAAACTATGGAGGAATTTTTGCATTCTCTACTTATAAACTTGCCATTCATTGACTGTTCCCAAAATATAGAATACATGCTAGTAAAATATTAAGTAAAACCCATGTCAAAACACACACACAATGACAAAAACTTGTAAAATCACTGTGTAATTTGCACTTCAAACAAAGCCTACAAGCCTAATTCTAAGGTAACAGCGTGCTTTAAGATTTAACAAGCTGTTCTCTAACTTCTACTAAATGGACTTAACATCCTCTGAGACTCATCAGTTTAAATTCCTTGTTTTATTTCTCTGCTGCAGAGAGCAGATTTTATTCATCACTTCAGATATTCAGCCCAAATGTTCGTCTGCGCAAACAGTGAGTGACGTTTTGACAAAACTGAGACTGTCATAATCTAATCCAAAAAAACAAGTAAGTCTGTGGAGGTGAATTTATAGTAATTAACCTATTCAGACCACTAGTTGTGTGAAATGTTTGTTCTGTTTTGACTTTTCTATCAAACTTTTATATTTCAGATCATTAACCAATTTTTAACATTGGATAAAGATCACCTGAGTAAATATTGAAAAAAGGTTTTCAGATGATTGCATTTGTTAAGAGGAAGAAGTTCTTCACACCAGCCTGTTCCTGTGAACCGTTTTTGGGGGTTTGCAAACATAATCAATTTGAACTCATTGATATGATCAGTAATATTAAACAATCAATCCAGTAATTGCCCATCCGTTCTCTGATGAACAGTAACTCCATACAAAAGTTAAAACTAAAATTCCGTTTCAAAACAAAGTTTATATTTAGTTGATGATGCCTGATGTGGCTGGTGACATGTTAGTTTCCTTCCCTCCTTCCTTCATCCATCTGTCCATTCGTCCGCCCAAGCCCCCACATCCTAGCTAGCAAATCCGCCCCTGTACTTCTTTAAATGCATACAGAAGTAGGCTCAGTTGCTTCTTAGATGTCACCGTTGGGAGAATATATCTGGGTATAAAGTGAAAGTATTTGGAATGAGTCCACCTTTCAGTGCCTTACCCCTGGAATGTCTTGTCTGCACCATCAGGACATACTTTAGATCTGCTCATATGCGTCAAATTCTTTGCTAAAGTCATTAGGAAAGCATGTGTGCAGTCACTACAGTCTGGCTAAATGGAAAGAGCACTCCTGTGAATTTGGAAGTTCTTCAATGGTCTCCAGCTGTGAAACAGAAGACTTTGGTCTTTCCTTTATGCCTTAGTTGGAGATTCATGTAAAATCAATTGGCAGTTTGTGAGCAACAATAGGAGTGTGCTCATTAGCAGAGCACACACACTTTGGTGATTTGTCTTCTATTCACTAGGTGGCTAGAGGGCACTTTAAATCCCCATCGGTTCTCGGCTAGATATGCCTGCTCAGCCCATCACACACATCATCTAACGGTGTGTGTGTGTGAGACAGAGAGCCAGAGAGAAAAGCACCTGCCATGGTGTATGTGTAGTAATGTGCAGCAGCTGTTAGGTTATGCCCTTACAACTCATAAGATGCCAATTATCCATGCCAATTAAATTTTTACTCTGGTTTTACTAAATCGGCCATGCTTAGTGTGTAAATACCACACTGTATTATCCCATCTATTTCACAGGTATCACTAGTCTGCTGCCAGAGGGCAACGCGCCACAGTGCACAGATTACCAGACACTCGTCTGGCCTTAAACAATAAACAGAAGATGTCAGGTTTCTTTGTCATGCTGCCCACACAACAGTAGTTTGATTTTACAGTACATGAACGTTTTTGCCATAAGGCTTTTATTTATTTCAAACAATCCCCACGTTTATCCCCAAATAACATTTTGAAGAACTTAACAGATATATTTGTAAATTCATTTGGAATAAAATCGTACAGCATGTCCAAAATGTGGTTCCCAAGAGGAATATTGCAAATCCCCATGTTTCCCTCACTACTGTTTGGTTCAATGTCCATAGGTCTACCTGTCCTCAGTCTGTCCTCAGCCTGTCCTCAGTCTGTCCTCAGCCACTGGTAATGGGGTTGTACTGTGATAACCCTGTAATCAGAGCCAGTCTGCGCATTTTAACCTCATTTTGAACTAAAAAGTGTTTTTAAGCTAACAAAATGTGCTTCTTCTAAAAATAAAAAAATATCTAAAATTACACGACTCTGAAGATTTTTAGACATGAGTTGCGGCAACATTTCATTTCTAATTGGAATAAATAAAGTACTTTTGATTGAATGAGTAGAATCTGAAGCAGATAGAGCACAACAGTTTCAACAGTGTTGGATGCATTTGGACTGCCAGCAGAGGACTTGTGACAGAAATGAGCCAGCTGGTATTAGGTAAAGGTTAGGTAAACACCCTGCTCACATTTTCTGTAAATTCTCATGTCAGGGCTGCTGTGTTCCACAATCCCAGCTGCATGTTCTGAAAGCCTACTCAGCCTGTGATCACAACAGATTTTTATCACAGCACTATGATGTAAAAGCTTCTAATAGGTTCTGTTTAGACGGAGGCTTCATAGTTCATGTAGACAAAGAGTCAGCTTGAAGCAAACTACCTGGCTTTATTTTTTGGCTGCACTTGGTTTGAAAAAAAATAAAGTCAATTAAATGCATTGTTTGGTGGACCAGTGAAATAATTACCAACTGTAAATTACTGAACAATGCCAGTTTATTTAGCACACAAAAACCACCTTTCAAAGGCTTGGAGTATTTAACAAGTTTCAGCTGAATCCCAAAGAGAGCAGACATTTTCTTCTTCTCATTTATGATGCTGACCATCTCTCAATAACCTCCATCAGACTAGTGAACACTCACTTTACAATTAGAGCCAATTATGTTCTAATCAATGTAGGAGGTTCACAATCTTCAATGAAAATCTGATAACAGGAACAGCCAGGGAGGTCAACCACAAACTCCATTCATCTTCATTATAGCAGACAGAAGGGCAGTGTAAGGGATTTAAGAGCAAAAAGAAAAACACTGGACAAAACACGGGAAAAAGGGGATAATTTACTATGGGCAGTTTTTCAGCCCCATGTGGAGTTAGATTGAAGGTAAATAAAACCATTTCATCTTTAATAGGCATAAATCATAATATTTAATTTTTTTCTGATTGTTTTAGGCTCACAATAGTTTATGTGTATTCATTCTTGTGACAGAAATGAAGAGATATTAAAAAAAAATAGCATGAAAGACCCAGGCCTTGGTGCAGAGGATGTAAAACCTGCAATATGTGGAATGTGGTTATTTGTGTTTGATATCACAAACACAAATTTGTGATATCAAATTTGTGTTTGTGACTTATAGATCAAAGTGTTCTATAAGTGAGCGTTTACACCAGCATTCCCAGTAACAGATCACCAGCAGAGAACTGGACCTTCTGCTGCTGTCAGTTCTGTGACCCAGAACTTAAAACTTTATTCAGAAACATTGCAGTTGTTTGAATCTCTTTTCTGTCACACCGGTCAGTCTCGCAGTCTGCAGTCAGGATACTCACTTTTCTCACATATGATAGATGGAAGAAAAAATAACATACTGATAGAACAGGACTGCAGCTGCAGTTAAGCTCCTTCATTCATTTGCTTAAACATAAATATAAGAAAGTGTAGAGAAAATAACAGTTGCAGCTAATGATCACAACTAACCAGTGTGGAGGAACATTTAGAGACAACGGATACTGACTTAACACAATCTGCAGACATTAACAAATGTTTTGTGTTGGGGAAACAAAAGCAAAAAGAAAAAACTCTTCAAAGGAGAGTGTTTTCCTACCTGTTCCCTGTATGATGATGTCTGTATCAAAAGTTTTCTACTTCTATTTCTTTGTCTTCAATAAGTACCTGTACATTTGTTTGACATATTCCTGTTAAAAAGGAATCTTGTTTTATCAAGAAAAAAAGTCTGTATCCTTTATACATGAATAATCTATCATATAAATGGATCCAGATGACACTTCATCATCTATGTATGGTAATTACTTCCTATTTCAGCAAAGACCTTTCTGTTGTCACAAAGGACTTTAAAAGTTGTTTTTATTTGCTAATGTTTTATGTTTTATTTCATATTTATAGGTCTCAGCACTCTAAATATTTCCCTTTAATAAAAACAAAACAAAATTTTTGTGTTTTAGTAAATATGATTTACCTACTAGTTTATTTTTCTTTACAAATTTACAGTTTTTCATCCAAATACTGAATGAGAAAAGAGTTGGAGTTTATTCCCCAAAACTCTACCAATCATCAGTTCACAGAAAATCAATTTTAACAGGTCTGACGATCCTTTTTTAAGCCATCTGAAGTAGTTCCTCCGTCATCAGAAAACCATTCATACCAGCTGTATTTTACAAGCAGAGGTTTTGTCAAAGAAACTGCACTTGCAGTGCTGACTAAGAGAAAAGGACAACTGAAAGGAAGAAGTCCTTCCAAAACCATAAATTTTGGATTCATTATTTTTTCTCTTCTCGCCTTTTTCTCCAGAAATTGGTTAGTAAAAGCATAACACATCTGAATTATTATAATGGCTGACTGATAATGGATCAGAGTAAATAAAGGAAGTTATCAATCAATCAAGTTTATTTGTATAGCACATTACAGCAGCAAGGCAGTTCAAAGTGAATTACATAATACAAAGTTATCACCACAAAGGTCCGTAGTTCTTAACTTCCCTTTTAACATTTATAGAAATAGATGGGTTAAAGTTTTTGTGCCATATTTGTTGTTGTTTTTTATGTATAGCAGGTTTTTCGTGTTGTGTTGTTGGAGTTGCGTCTCTTCTCATGAGCTTGAAGAAACAGTCCAGCCTTGGGAGATGTAACAAGCATTTCTCTGACACTAACAAGACCTGTATTTATCAGGGCACTTAGAAAAACCACTGAACAGTGCATGGCTGTGTAAAGTCAAGGGAGTACAGTGATTAAAGAGGGGTCGAAATACATTAGCAAAGTCTCATGGGTGACAGCTTGCTGCCTTGTTATCATCCATCATCTCTCCAGAACCGCTGGTTTGATTGAAGGAGGGCAGCAGCATTATTTATGTGACACATAACACAGGCCCTTCCTGTCCTGTGCCTCAGGTGTGATGAGTGCCAGCTCTGTTATCACTTCGGGTGTCTGGACCCCCCGCTAAAGAAATCCCCCAAGCAGACTGGATATGGCTGGATCTGCCAGGAGTGTGACACATCATCATCCAAGGTGAGTGGAAGCCGTCTACATGTGCAGAAATGTTGTGGGTGTGCTAACTGCCTACTGCATTAAGGAACTTTTAAAAGGTCAAAACGACACAAACAAATAAGTGTTTTTAATCCCAGTTTTTGTTTTTGTGTCAAGTAATCTGCAAGAGTTAAGCCAAGGTTTTTGAATTTGGGTTAAACAGTTCACAAGTAAGGTAATCTTAGTAATACCTTTACACGTATAAAATTGTATATCCACACAAGTTGTCATGGCTGTTATTGTGAGCCATGCTTCAGTCTGTCACATATATTGCTTGAGTGTGCAATATTTTTCTGTCTTCTTTATGTAAATGCTGTGGGACTGTCTGGTAGAGAATTGACTTCATTGCAACCAAGTTTAACTATGTTTTGCATATTTATGCATATTATAGGGGGTGAGTTATTTGATTTTCTTCTTTCTTGAAAAGAAGCAGGCATTTCCAGAGGTGCAGTTGGGAACATTGAAGTACAGGCTACTGAAAGTGTAACTACATTATATCAGTATCTTCTGGTAAAAAAAGATGTACAGTCTTTGGAAACAAAAGAAAATACAGCTTTACTTCTACAATTTACAGATCAAGACACAGTACAAGGTTTGTTAAATAATTTTAAGTTAACCTCAAATAAAAAATAAAAAAAGGCAGAAACAATTTCCTCAGTCTTGGAGGGTTGGAAGACTATTTCCAAATACATTACTTAGTTGTTCCTAATGATAACAGAAGCCGATCTCAGCAGTTTCAGCAACTTTCACTCCCAGGTTTGATAAAACTGAAGAAGTCCATCTCCGACTCTACTGACCTCATTAGTATGTTTATGACAGAATCCTTCAAAAGATATTGAAAAATGAAAGCTTTTTACTCATGTTCAGTGTCGTTTACTGAGGATTCCTCTTGTTATACAGGAAGAACGCCTCTTCTCTATAAAACAAATACTTGGTTTGTCTTTGTATGAACCTCAGTACTTCTGAAATAATGTCCTTTAAACAGAAGATATCCAGTTTGACAATAGTGCTGAGGACAGCATGCATTATTGCAGACATACAAACAGACATGGTGGTGGAGGTTAATGCTTTGGGCTTCACTGGTTCTTCTTGCTGGCACTCTTTGTATCTCTTTGGTGTTTCAAAGGACAGCAAACACATTCAGTGCAAACAGTTGTACATGTGATAAGAAAGATCTGATTGACTTCCTGAAATGACTTTGATTACATGCAATTGTGAGGGTTGCAGGTAATCCTGCCATGAGGATTCTCTGTCTCCTTTTTGGTTGTTTTTGTTTTAAATAACAGTATATGATAACTAGTTGAAGCCTCTCTGTCAAAATGACAATTGTTTTCTTCTTTTATTTGTCATCAGAAGGCTGCATTCTTCCTTGCTCTGCCTGCTCTTTGTGGAGTTAAAGGCTGATTGATGCTGGAGCAGAGGAAATAAATTACAAGAAGTATGTTTTAAATGCTGAGTCACAAAAATGAAACATTCAATTATGAGCAAAATTGAAAGGTTATAGCTCTCTGTAAATGTTAAGTGGTCCCTGGATAACAATCCATTAAATACAAATTTCTTTTCAAATGGACTTTTCATATGACTTTTAATATTCAGCGGTACAGTTAAAGAAAAATTGCTAAAAAAAAAAAAAAAAAGTTGTTTAGCAAAACATACCAATGTTCCTCGTTCTGCAGGCCGTTAGAAGATCACCAGGTTCACAAACCACTGAACCTGATTCCGATCCAAAATGCTTTGGAGATAGTGATGCTTTTCACTTGGCCAGTGGGATTAGAACAGGTTTCTGCATTGTGGTGCTGCGTTGCCTCATGAGCAGAGCACGAGTGAGCAGAGATTACCGGAACAAGCTGAAGGTTTTCTGAGCTTTTTCCTACGGTGTGACCAGGGATCTCTCCTTACTTGGAGCAGAAACGTCATAAAATGGCTACATGTTATCATGTAGATGCTGTCTGATGGTTGATTTGGAGACCTGGTAGACCAGGTATAAATCTTTACAGTCCTTATAACAGTGAGCTTTCTCACATCATGATTATTATATTCAAAGGAAAGAGGATGTCATGGATTACATGTCGAAAGTTCCTAGAAACTCCCAACTCAAAATTGTAAAACTGAAATTTCAATATAAAAAGCTTAAGTTTACTTTAATTGTTTGAAATTGTAGGAGGTTAGGGTTTGTAAAAACCCAACAAATATTTCTTACGGGGTTGAGTATATACCCTCAAATTAAACGCTGGAGTTTTGTAAATGATGAGATTATGTTTCTGCAATAAATGAATTTATTTTTTAGGCTTTCCTGCATTTTTTTCAAGAGGTAACCATGATGGGCTCGGTACACAACAACAAGCCATGTTAAACATGAGCACTTCAAAACATTCAGTCTGTTCCCTCAGAGACGGCTGCTTCTCCTTCTATGTATGTAGAAGGAGAAGTTGTAAAGTGAATGTTGTAGCTTCCTACGCTGCCCTCCCACTTATTCACATCAAACAGGAGAAGCTGCAGGGCTCTGCCTCACAGCAATGGGATGTTTCATTGGTTAAACAAAAATAAATCTCAACTTTATTTAGCCAGTCAGGAATCAGAAAAAAATCTGTTCAATAACTTTTCAACGCATTACTTTTGATCATCTCTTATTTCGGCAGTGGACTATAACACATTGTTACATGCAGAGTGAATTGTTTTCTAAATAAGAAGAATTTTATTTGCTTTAAATTCATCTAGCATATTAAGAAGGCACAAGTAAGTAAAAATGGATGAAAGAAGACAACACGTGTTCGCCGCCACTTACATGGCAGGGTCTGCATTTTGAGAGGCAGTTAAGAATGTGACATTTTTCAGAAAGCATGATTCACGGACCTTTTAAGGCGCGAGGTGCTCAGAGTGTCTCAGTAATAGCAAGTGTGGGGAGATAATTGACTCCACTAAGGGCATCTAAAAAGCACTCTGAGATGAGAGCTGTATTTAAGGAAAGTTTTATTATCCGCCTCTAAATGCCAAGCCATGCACCGTTTTTGCCTGTGGTGGAGGAATGTTTCTTAAATGCCAGCTTTAAGTGCAGAATATTACCTGATCTGTGCGTTTGAGATTCATCTGGCCGAGATAGTGGGGCGGTCAACTTATGGCTGACTGTCTTCTACACAGACTAGTGCAGGAAGTAATTTACCAGATCTCCCTGCTGCCACTGGCGTTATCTAAGAAGGAGTGCAACATCTAAGGGAAGAAATAAACAGAAGATAACAGAGTTTTACTTTAACTTTGTCACAAAAACCATAGATTCCCAAGTAGTTCCAAACATTACATTTTTATTTTTGCCAAGTGTCACCCAAATGCTGATGCAAAGGTCACTTTGTTCCACATGAGCTATTCAATTTTGAGCTGCTATAGAGCGCAAAATATAAGACCTCCTTCAGATTTAAATAGAAAACATCTTAAAAAGTCACTATGTGCCAATGTTATTTTTAGTCCATAGTATTAAGAACAATATGGTTTTAACACAGTGATTAAAATCAGTCATTTCATTCTTCTTTCCCAAAATAAAAGTCTCCTCTGGACACTTTGAAAGAGCCAGTTTGTTTTCAAATATATGTAAAAGAATTCAGTCCAAATTCAGCCAGACAGAGGGAGATTCACATCAATATGAATACAATTCAGTAAAATTCATCTTCTTTTAAGAAATAAGGAGGCACCTTTTTAATATTTAATGACTCTACTTTTTTCAGTCAGACTACCAGTTGGAGTCTTGGGTCTAAATGGCCGTTGTGGTCTAATTTTGAATTTACCCTCATATTTTCACCATAAAAACTATTTACCTTACCTTGTTTGGTATCATTATTTTCAGAACATCCTAAACCCTGTGATTTTCCAGTGTTTGTTTCGGTTTGACAAAATTTATTATCGCATTGGCGCAAAAAACACACACAGGAACAAAATCCGAGTAGAAAGAATATTGATACTAATATTGATAACTCGGAAAAATGGCTTTCATGTTGCATTCGTTCACCTTTTGGTCATAAAACAACTACCGATTGCACTCAACATGCGTAAAATGCGCACCACGCTATGGCTAACATGATCGATCATATTCCTGGTTCTATTTGGAAGTGAATATAAAACGAAATCAATATAAAAACACTACTTTTACAAAGTTTGAAGTCTCTACTGTCCAACAGAAATAAAATGCACACTTCTCATGGCGTCTTTTTTTATACAGAAGTCTTTTAAATGCATGACGTCATGCCCGCCACAGGGCGGGCGTCGACTTCGAAAGGTTAACTTTGTTCCAAAGAACTGTCTAGCTGGTGAAATTAAAACATTTTCAACCTTTGGAAGTGAAACAGACTCAGCATAGTTTCATCCCTCAAACCACCTACACTCATAAATGCTTTTATTTCTATCTTTTTTTTCTTTTTTTTTGGTTTGTCTTTAATTGCACATGGAGGAGTATAGCTATGGATTACAAAATCAAATGAGGCATCCAATATAAATTCAGATGTAACAACAGCAGCACAAAGTGACTATTTTTCATATGAAATTCAAAGAGCTGTGATTCTATAATCCTTCAACATGCAGCAAATCACAAAATCAAAACATGATAAGACAGTGCTGTAGCTATTTACACAGGTAAGAAAAGCACGTCTTTTTCCCCCAATTCATATCTCTTGAAAAAAAACTGCAGAAAGTTTGATTAAGCTTGTTTGAAAACTATTTCAGTCCGATGTTCTGTTGTCTGTATTTTGTGGTAGACATGAGGCATCAGAGGTATCTTATGTTTGACAGAGTGAAAAATTACATATAAATATTATAATAATATATATAATATTGTTTTATTTCTAAGGTAGTGCTCTTGTGTCAGATAATGTAAATCAACGTTGGGGAATAATTACAACTTTTTAGGATTTACAAAATCACTGTTAGCCTTCATAGCTGGAGCTGAACCCCTGAACTACACAAACAATGCCTAAACTCAGCTGGCATGCTGGTGGACATAAATACAGGACATTAACATCCATCCATCCATCCATTTTCTGTACCCGCTTGTCCCTAGTGCGAGCGTTTTGGGAGGGGTACACCCTGGACAGGACGCCAGTCTGTCACATTGATATTCTATTTACAAAATATAAACAATAATATGTAAATTTTTTTGTAAAAAGTTATTGCCCGAGTTCTCACAAAGTGAAAAATTCCATCAGCCGTTCCATCAGCAGTGCTGAGCCTTCTTCTGCTGTATTGGTTTAGCCAAGTAGGAGGGACGACCGCTCCAAGATGGCCGCCGTATTTCCTGCGCCCGAGTAGCCAATGGGGCATCTACTCTTGATTATGTCTATGGTTCTCTCCACAATTTCTGTCCATGAACACCCAGTTTAGCGAACTACAGAAAGTTGCCTCTGACTTGTTGAAACTGAAGGTCCAAACCAACTATGAACTCAGGAAAAGCAAAGTGTTTTTTTTCTCGCCTGTGGAACAGTGGCTTCTGAAGTATATTTTTAGAAAATTATCTAAGAAAAATTTTTTTTTTTTTTTCAAGTTAACTTTAAAATATTAGATGTAAAATATTTGCCCTTTGTCATTTTAGATTGTGTGGTTATATTGTATTATATTATCTTGGTTATTTTTGAACGCATCTGATTGTTTAGTTCTGTAAGATGGTTTTCTTATTTTCTTCTAAAGGTCAGAATAAATGAGATTTGGTTGATGTTTCAGAAGAAAATAGCATTTTAATGATGATTTGTCTTTGTGATTTGCTTGCATTGTTGAGGTATCTGCAGGCAGGTGTAATTACAGAGGAGCCGCTGGTTGCTTGTGTCACTGCAACTGTGAAGCTGAATGTTGCCACTACACACGCGTTTCAGCTGTACAAAAGGGGAAATAAAAGGCTTTATTGGACACCCTGGAGTTCATTATAGAAGCTGTGTTTCTCTCAGCCTGCTCCGTTTAGATAAACCTCACTCTGACCAAGGCCATATCCCTCCCGCTCCGGGGCCTTGCTAAATTGATTTCAGCAATAAAGTGACAGTCTTGCCGTAATATACAGATGGCCTTTAATTCAGGCTTGTTGCCGTGCCAAGGGGCTCTTGTTTAAGGCTTTATTTACACCCTTGCAGCAGTGCCTGGCATGCTGGGCTTCATGGTGAATCAGGAGAGGAGATTTTGATAAAAGGTTTGAAATGCCAAAAGCTCTTAAAGTTGTTCAGACAGTGTTTAAAGTGCTCAACTGTGAACTTGTGTGGGATGCACCACTCAGGCTGCTCTCAGCCTTGTTGTTATCAAAAGGTTTGCAACTGTTGAAATGAACGTCCATAAAAGTTTCATTTGCTTGGCTGCCACCACAGCCACAGGCCAACTCCTACTCCGCTAACGATATAAACTTGAAGTTGGGTTCTGACCTCAGATTATTCGGCTCTGTTTATGTCTCGTAGCGCTTTTTCCCGGTTAACGCTGCTGACTTTGGCTACAGTGTTCTTGAGCTCAGTGCGCTGTAGCTGAGGTATTCTGGCTCTGTTTTCCTTTAAAGAATTTTGCATTCACAAGCTGTGCCATCAATCAGTGGCTTCCTGCCTGACCTGTGAAAGACGGTAATTAAATTAGCCTAATTACCGTAATGAAGTGTCACAGTCTGCTGCCTTTACTATATGGAGTAAATTGAAAGAAAAATAGGCATCATTACTCATCAGCTGCTGTGGTCTTCAGAGGGGGGGGGGACGAAAAAAAAATCTGTCAGCTCCTCATCCTGTAAGTATCTGTCTTAGAGGAGAAATATAGCCTTTAACCTATTTTTATTTTCCATATGAGGCGTTTTTCATTAGCAGTTTGATTGGATTAATCTGTATCATTGGTGCATTTATGAAATGAAGATAAATCGCCTGATTTGAATTTGTTGTCCTCTATTTTTTCCTACGTGTTCAAGTTTACTCCTAATATCTCGGTTGGGGAAGAGTGCATTGGAAAAGTCCAGCAGTTAAAGCTCTGCTGAAGTGTAAGAGTTGATTACAGTTTGATAACTGCATTATTGATGCTTGTCTCGCAGACATAGCTAAAGCGTAGCCACAGTTTAATGTGATTTAAAGGCGAGCGGGGCCAACTAGACCAGCCCAGAGGGAGCACAGTTGTGGCCTTGCGGGACGCCAGAGGCGAAGAGAAAAATCAATGCCTGGGAGTCACCTCCATCACTTTAACTAGGCGCTACAGACGTGCATGCCCCTCTCAGGGCCTAATTTGTGAAATAAACTGAAGTGTGTGATTTCTGTTGGGATCCCCAGTGGCTTGAGTGGCCCATTTCTCTGAACCCAGCTCTGTTCTAATAACCCTTTTAGCAGAGAACGTACATAAGGCCACTTGTCAGACTCCCCGGTATTATCTGACCATAAAGCGTTGAGCAGACTCAGAGAAGCGGCCGCGCAGCCTTCGTTAGGGTAACAGCTCTACAAGTCCCCGGCTCCTGCTGTGCAGGTTGAAAGCATGTTTCAGTCCAATGGCATTCTGCAGTCAGGAACAACTACTTCTCTCTATAAATATTCATAATGATCTTCTCTTTAGCAATTTCACCACAGCTGAATGTCTTATTTCTTTTTTTGTATCTTAGGTTGTCTTAAGCAAGTTCATGCAAACCAAGGAAGTAAACAAAACTGTACAAAGAACTAAATTGAAATTTAGAAATTATCCGAGACACTAAACCCCGGCCATGAGGCCAGTCTCTCCATGCAGTAGATCTGTTCGTACTTATTGAAACATTGGACTTTATCTGCAGCAGAAGGTCAAATGTGAAACTTTAGGGTTGGACATTCATTTAGGATAGAAGTTTATCATTTGTTCCAGATGTTAATAAGTGTATACAATGTGTACAGAAGGACAGTTAAGTATCTGTGTGCTTTGGTTTGAACAGGAGCAGGAATGGCTGAAGTGACCTCGGATCAGCCAGGATCACCTGCAGCTGAACGTGTGCTGTACTCACACTGTGGGACAGAAACACTAAGAAAACTGCTTCTGGTTCTAAATACAGTTGAGCCCAAAATGATTCACATCTCTGACTGATTTAAACCTACCATTATCAGCAGCACAAAGTCAGCACCTCACCATAGAAACCACAGAGACTTTTTTTTATTTATTAGTTACAATTTAAAATATGTGATAATCATTCACAAGATGTTTACCTATTATTCTGATACTATTTGAATTATAGAATGTTTATGGTTATGGTTGCTGTAGTTTGCCTTGCAGCATATTTTTCAGCACTGCAATTCTTAAATGTCCTCACATATATTGACATTGACGATTAAAAGTTGGTAAGTTCTTTTATTTATGACCGAATAAACAAATAGTTCCTGATAGTTCTGCAGATTAGTAACACAAATTTCACTTTCTTATAACTACTAATTCAACTACTAACTACTAATAAACTAATTCAAACCGTTTTCTTCAACTCTCATCTGTCATTTGAATATCTGACCAACTTTCATAAGTCAACTAGCTTAAGAATGCAAACAGTGACACCAGGCATGAAGCCATTAGCTGTAGCAAGACATTCACTGCAAAAACACAAAGTCTTACCAAGTATTTTTGGTCTCGTTTCTTGTGCAAATATCTTAGCACACTTGAAATAAGATAAAACTAACTTACAAGTAACCTTTCAGCAAAAAATAGGAGCTTGTTTTAAGTCAATAATTCTTTAATAGTGATTAAAACGTACTAGTTCCATTGGCAGATTATTTCAGTTATAACCCTCGTCCTGGCTGTTTCACACTGACTTTGCCTGCGCTTTTACTTCTCGCTTTCCTGCTGTCTGACCGTCATATTTACTGCGCCGAGACCGCCGGAGGTTAAACCCTAACCAGGTCCAGAACATATATGTTTTTGCACCTGTCTTTTGAACGAGCTCTTCCCTCGTGCTCTCAGCCACGCTTCTTCTTGCTTGCTCTGTTTTGATGACGGCCACATTCCTACTTCAATGAATGGGTGGATGGATGTTGCTGAGAGAAAGCTGATTCTTTCTTTTACAAGATTTTATGGTCTCAGGTCATTGAGACTTGCAGGAATTTATTTATTTAAGATCCCACCACACGTTTCAGTTGTTTAGCATCTGATCTTTGGTCATTTCCACACCTTGACTCAAGCTTTTCTCCTTAAGCTTTTCATTTTATTACTGAGTTACCCAATTACAGACTAGCTTGTCTCAAGTTTAACAGTAAAACACTGAGATTCATGGTCAACCATTGTCAAGGTGATTACAAGCCAAGCCTGATCAGTAATTTTTGAAATATAATGTTGTGCATTCTTATATTTGTTCTTTGCTGGCAGAGTGTTTTCAGTGAGTATTCAGTCACAGTCTGACCTCAGAGGGAATTGTTGGGACGAGGGCCTTCTCAAACTTTTCTTAACACAAAACTAACAGACAAACATTTTTAGTTTGGTGGCAGAGCTGTTAGATCTACATGTTTTTCTGCTGTTTTTAAAGGCTGCAGTCTAGAAATAGAGACGTCCTTCTCTTTCCAACTCTACATTTCTTTCAGGGATATTTGTAGTTATCAGACAAGGCGATAAAAGGGAAATCTGCTTTTGCATTCCACCTCTTATTAAATTACCCATCGCCTGGTAAGACCATCTCAGTATCAGTCATGCCTCACTGAAATGGAAATTTGTTTCTTGCGGGGAAAAGGGAGCATTAAACAGTGCCCTTCATAATAAATGTAACCGGAATTGCAAATATGAGCAGTCATCAACTTTAAATGTTCTCTCTGGTGGCTGCTTTGTGGGGGTTGAGGAGCAAAGGTTTGGGAATGTGGCTGAGGACAGAAGTGGGTAAATGTAGCGAGTAATGCACTGCCTGAACAGACTCATGAAGCTGCTGTTTATGACCCATGAAAACGGTGTCATCCCTTGAATGGCAAAAAGATCTCCGTTACATGGAGGAACCAAAAACAACCAAAACACAGGGAAAATGTGCTCACGTTTGTAAGTTGGGTAATTATTTTGTGTGTTTTAGGATTCTTAGAAGAAATAAAAACAGAAGGTGTGCTACTGTGTCATGCTAGAAAAAAGTGTGGAAACAGGAAATTACTCCATCTTAATCAGTAGACTAGAACTCGAAGCATTTTATGAAACATAACTATAGCAGAAAGAGCAGAGATCTGAACTAGGTAAAATACTTCCTGATTATTATGATATTCTTATTCATCTTTGTGCTGCATAACAGAAGATCAGAGTTTGTACACTTATCCACCTCATCAAACCATTGCATGGGTAGATTTGCACCTCAAACTGGTTTCCAAGGAAACATCTTTCTGTGCTTTCACAGTTGATTTTGAGGAATAAGCAACAGCAGATTTTTATCGAACCAGTTGAAGTCTGATTGTAAAAGACCAGCACTTGGTGCTGAAAATTAGATTTTCCTCTGAAAGCTGAAGCAACAGGGAAACACATTCTGTTATATTGTCAGAGCAGTTTGTTAAAATTTGCTGTTGCTGGTTTATAATAACCTTAAGTTGCTGTTGCACTGTTTACTGCCATGTTTGAAGAGAAGTCATAAAGTGCTTTTTTCCCCTCTGAAGCACCATAAGAAACAAAGCGCATTTTGACAAACATCAAGTCCCACCGCTTATATGAAGTTTCCGTGTCATTTCTGATGCTGCCTGTGTATATATTTGAATGACAGTATTTCTTGCATAGAACCAGCTCACCAGATGTCTTCAATGTTTCTTTACCAATGATTTGTACTTGCATTTTCAACGTACCTGTTGCCATTCCATCTCCTCTCAACCAGTACCGTTTCTTAAACCATTACTCTTCTAATGAATTCTGAAGATGCAGTAAATCATTTGAAAATCCCTATGTGTAATTTAATTTTGTTGTAATTTTTATTTTAATTTATTCACTCTTAAAACTTTGACAGCTTGACAATGATCGAACTAAAATGTTTCTAAGCAACCTCTTGCTGACAGATGTCACTTTTTGGAGTCACAAAATTGCATTTCCTTCCAGTATAGTAGCTGATGGAAAATGATCTTTATCCTTGATTGTCAGCAGGTAGGAAATGAGAGAATGCGGCAGATCGTTATGTACCGTAACATGTTGGGACCAGAATGAAAAACAACATAAGGAAGTAGGTGGAATGACCAACACCCAGAAAGAGCCCTGACTGTGATAATGACTTGTATGATCAGATGTGCATTAAACCGTCTAAAAATGTTTAATATATATTTGACATATAAAATAGAAGTTATAAACACAGCTTGGTATAAAAAATGTATTTCCTGACTCTTCTGCAAGTATTTTGGGTAAGAAATGCAAATAAACAATAAATCACACACACACGCACATCCCCCCCACGCCCCAACACATATATATATATATATATATATACACACAGCAGGACAAGTTCCTTTGTTTTTGTTGTACACTGAATAAATGTGTGTTTAAGATCAAAAGATGAGCATGAAATAAGAGTTCTGAATGTCAGCTTTTACTTCCTGATTTTTACATGTAGGCGTTCAGTAGATTAGCATATTTCACCATTTGAGTTACACCACAGCATTGTTAGGTGAGCAGATTTAAAAGAACAAATAATCTTAAAGTGAATAGTATTTAATATTTGGTGGCATAACCCTTGTTTGTAATGACTGGCTCAAGCCTGTGAGCCATTGTTATCCCCAAACTGTTGCATTCTTCATTTGTGATGCTATTCCAGGCTCTTACCACAGATTCTTTCAGTTGTTTTGTTGTTTTGGGGGATTTCTCCCTTTAGTCTCCTCTTCAGGAGGTGAAAGGCATTCTATGGGTTGATGTCAGGTGACTGACTTGTTCAGTCTAAAACATTTCACTTTTTTCCCTGATGAAGTCCTTATGTGTGTTTTGGGTCACTGACCTGCTGCATGATAAATTCCTCCCGATTACGTGGGAGGCATTTCTCTGTAAATTGTTTATGTACACTTCTGAATTCATTCTGCTGCTACCATCATCACTTACTGTATATCATTAATAAAAATGAATGAGCCTGTTCAGAAACAGCCATGACATTACCTCCACCATGCTTCACAGATGAGCTTGTGTGCTTCAGCTCAAAAGCAGTTCTTTTCTTTCTCCACACTTTGGCCTTTCCCTCACTTTGGTAGAGATTCATCTTGGTCTCATCAGTCCATGAGATTTTGTTCCAGAACTTTTGTGTCTCATCGCTATACTTCTTTGCAAATTGCAATCTGGTCTTGTGATTCTTACTACTGATGAGTGGTTTGCCTCTATATTTCTGCTCTCAGAGTCTTCAAACAGTGTATTGCGATACCTTCACCCTGCACAGTGGGGTTGTTGTTGATGTCACTACTGATGCTTTGGGATTTTTCTTCACAGCTCTCACCATATTTCTGTCATCAGCTGCTGCTGTTTTCCTTGGCCGACAATACTTATTTGCAATACTTAAAGGTCTTTCACAGTGGACATCCACCTAAGATGAAAATTTCAGACTCTCCATGATTTCTAAGTGGGAGAACTTGCAAAGTCTCAGAGTATTCAAATACTTATTTTCCTCACTGTATAATATGGAGACATATTTCTGAAATACTTCAAATATTTCAAGATGAGAATTTAATCAAAGAGGAAATATCTACCAAAGTGATGGATATTTATTAGATAGTACAATAATATAAGTGTTCATGTTCATAAAAAATGCAATTTAAATCCTACAATTAATGTAAAAATTTTTATTTTACACCATGCATGCAAAAGCTGAATATGTGTCACTGTGATTTTTTAATACTATAAACTCTTTGAATTTAGTGTTATTTATAAATTGTTCCAAACTTTTAGTTAGCATTAGTTATTATTTAACTGGAGTAGTACTAGCAATAGTTCAATTATTATTATGCATATTGGATTTTAAATAAACATTTTATAGCTCCTTTTGTAAGTAATTTAGTTTTTTAGCTGCTAAAGCCAGGATTACCCAGCAGCTCTCCAGAGCTCAGCTGCTGCTCAGGTTTTCTGTTCTGGACTGGATTTATTAAACTGTTGGCCAGTAAAGGTTAGAGGGGTCCATGCAGCACTGCTTCTTCTGCATGCACATTTTGCAGTGTAAGACACTGACACAAATAAACACAATGGAAGCAGAAAACATGATAAGAAAGCAAGTCGCACTAATTAACTGCTAATTCTTCTGAGGACTGTACGGCCTTGATAAAGGCAGGGAAGCTTACTGAAGTGCACACTGTGTTATATATTATGATTCCTTTACAGCTGAATTTTAATCCAAGTTTCTGAAGATTTACTGGGGTGGATGTGTGTGTGGGGGGGTTGCAGGGGTGTGTGTGTGTGTTTTCGGCCGGTTCTGTTAGCCGTGTTGGAGCAGCAGTCATGGGTTTGGCTGTCCTGGTCTTTGATGCCACCTAGAGCCCAGGCTGAGCTCTCTTTCTCTCTTTGTGCATCACAGAACAGGAACAACTCTCTGCAAGTGCCCTTTAAAGTGTCTACCTCCAATGAAAGATGTGGCATTTCATTATCATATATGTATGTGTTAGTGCCAGCGGCTGTGGCAGCCTATAGGAATGTGCTGCCCTCCTCCTCTCTCTGCTCTGCTCGTCTCCTCTCCTTTATCTCCTCAGAGGGATGGAGATATCCCACAATGTCACAGCCCATCAGCAGCTGCAGGCTCTTCAGAGAGGCAGCGTCTCTCGCGCCTTTTCCCCAGAACGCATATCTCTGTAGTACGGGCTACTGATGCACAACTCAGCGCCTTAACTGTGCTGTAGCAGGAGGAGGCAGAGCGCTGCTGCTTCAAGTCAGCTGTTTCCCTGGATGAGCCGCTCTGGCTGCGCCAGGCGCCTAACACTCACACCCATGAAGAACGGCAAGCTTCAGACCAGCAATTATATCAGGTCTCTTGAAAATCATTAGATTTGTTATTCACCGTTGATGTGATGACAGTCTGCCTGATTGCAGAGGTTAAACAGGTTGTTTTAAAAAAGACAGCAAATTACAGAGAGAAACTGTGAAGACCAAATACTTCTTTTTAGAAACTTGTTTTTTTTTTATTATGGGTCTTCTGAGTTTTTTATTTGCCTTAATAAGAGTGAAAATAAGTAATATATTTTTGTAAAAATAAATGAATCCAAAATTGTGATGCTGTGTTAAACAGCAGTAGAGGGAGCCGGGATCCTTCTAGACCGCAGGTCGTCCTTATTCTGCACAATTAAACAGGCTGCAGGAACTTAACACCTTACATGATTAACCATGAAGACTTCTGTAGCCAAAGTAGGGATGCACCCATATGAAGATGTGGGCCATCTTCTATTAATATCTGACATTAATATTGCTGTTCTGGCCAATAGCCGAGTTACCAATGTGTGTGCGTGCGTGTGTGTGTGTGTGTGTGTATATATATATATATATATATATATATATATATACACCTCACTACACATCTGCTTCTCTTTTCCATTAAACTACCCAAAATCCTTTGCTGCATCACTACCACTGTGACATGGCCCCTCCATAATAAATAAACATTGGGTCTTGTTATCAACCCCGTTTCATCAGCCAATACTGATGTTGGTACCAATATATAGTACATCCCTAAGCTAAACTAAGAATCAAATGTTGCCATCAATTGTCTGAACTTTGGCCCAAACTAGACAGAATTCTATTCATTTGGTAAACATTTGAAATAAACATTTGATGTTTTGCAGTTTTACTGTAATTTTCTTCTATAATGAGCCACATTCACCCAGTTGCTCTCACAAATGTACATACACACACCCATACACATCTTTGTTGTGCGCACCTTGAATAGAATCCACAACCTTCCAACTCTAGATGATTTAGTAAATCCACTGCTTTACATTATTGCTACAGAAACGGGTTCCTCAAGTCTTTTCATTCTGGCTTCATCTGTTTAATAACCACAATGTGGAATCTGTAGTGTGCTTCAGGATAGATTTAATAATATTAGATGGTGGTAAAGACCAGATCATTCTATCATGTCTTTATACATAGCACCCTAGAGCTGACACTGTGTTTATATTATTGCTCTGTCAGGACAGATATTGATATTGTTGTCTTATAAAGTGAAAATCTCTGAATGTGATTTGAACAAGAGTGAAAAGAAGCTTCTTAGAAGAAAGGCACTCACTTACTACACAAATATCTGCAGCTCTTCCAGAACGTATAATAGTTTGATGAACACTAGGAATTAGTTTCCAGGTTCCAAACAACCAGGTTCATAGTTAGACTTGTGTTTTTTACTGCTGACGAGCTAGACTTTTCTTTCTTCAAAGATTGGACTAAACCAAACAAGACGCTGCCACAAATAGGTATCTTTTGACTTGAGAAGTGCAGCATTAAGGAACTTCACCTGTGCTGTGTCTGTGGTAACAACGTCTGGCTGTTTCCATATGCTCTGATAATGCTGTCAGAGTAGAGACTATGTATATCTTGTGCCCTCAAACAGCAAGTACTCCTACTCAGAAAGCTTTTCATACTTGCTGGATGATGGCTGCATTTAAAATATAATTGCTCATCTTCTTCATCTTTTGCACCATTCAGATAAGCATGTTACAGAGGCAATTTCTGCAGAGCCGCCATAAAAGCCTAACCAGAAGTATAGAAAGGTAAACAGTGGGCTTTATCTGGATGCAATTTTCAGATGCGGTTTCTCTTTCAGCCTGGTGCTTTACTGAGATTCGAAGAGACACAAAGATTAGGACTGTGTGACTCTTCATTCCCAGACAGGAGGGTGGGAGTGGAGGTAGGGGATAGAAGGTGGGGGGTGCGGGGTGGGGGTTCTGTAGGCAGCCAGACAGCAGGATAATACCAGCACCAGTGAAGCAGTGCAGCGTTGACACTCGCCTGCTTTCCCTCAGGCACAGGCAGGAATGATAGGTGGCTGAGGGGTTGGAGTGGCAAGGATAAAGAGCACATGAGAAATCCAGCGAAGGCCCTCAGGGGCCACACGAACCTCCGTCACTCTTCCCCCAGGGACACCCACTAAATCAGAACAGAAGGAGGCATGGGAGGCACTTCTCTGGGTTTATGAGGTAGTTAGCATGGCTTAGCCCCTCCTCTCCTCTTGTTTCCCATTTAAGAAGTGACTGGCCCTCTGATAATGAATGGCACCACAGGTAATTGGAAAATTGGCAGACTTGTCTGGGAGATTTGGTAGATGGCACAAGCATATACGATGGGGGAGTTCACGATGCGTCATCCTGCACTCAGATTTATATCGGCCCCACGGACCGACACCACAAAGCAACAGAGTTCAGGAAAAAATGGCACATTTTTCTTGAGGGAGGCCGCATATCAAGACTGTTCCAGAAGCACCGCCAAGGTTCTTTTAGTAAGAGAAGATTTACAGGCCAGTCTTTGCATTCACTCTAACACTAGTTTACGGGTTCTAGACGTGCTCTTAGAACCCTGCTGGCAGAAAATATGACGGGCACCGTTTTTCTCATCTTTATCTGCAATATGCCTACTGATCAACTTAAAACTGGAACAACACTGTTATATTATGAAACTACTGTATGTGCTATGATGTTTGAAAGTTGCTTGAATATATTAGTGTCATTCACTAATTAAACTAAATAAGCTTGCTGACAAAGCAGAAGTTAATTTTTTTTTATTGTCATTGTCCACCTCCTACTAAGCCTGTCGCAATAAGCAATTAATTAATTATGAGTTTGATCATTTCCATTCTGATGATTAATATTTTTTGAAGCGCAATTTTGTTTACAGTGAGATCATAATCCATTTTATTTATGGTGTGTACTTTTTCTTTCTTTTATTTTTCCCTTTTTTATTTCTGGGACAATTTACCAATACCCAATAAAAGTTGTCATCAATGAGTGCAGCAGGAGGTAATTATACCAAAGTCTCCAGATTGATATTATGTTTTGTTATGAGAGTTTGTTATATAGTCTCCAAGAAATAGAGTGGCATGTGACCAATAATGTGTTTTCTATTAAATTCCTAAAGTGTCTGTTTCCATTAGCTGTTACCAGCTGCTAGATTCTGACCTAAAGCAATAGATCTCAGATTAACACCATGTGGTCAGGTTTACTCCTCTTATGTTTCTAATATGATTAATCCACTTCCTGCGTTTGGAGCGCTCTCTGGTTCACTTGGTGTTCATATATGCATTCTAACTGCACCAGAGTTCACTTCAACTGAACCCAGACCAAAGTTTGTAGGAGAACCAGAGTTAATTTTTTTGGTCCGCATCAGAGTTCGACTACACATTCACAGTTTCCCAAACAAACCAGACTTTCTAGACAAACCGCCCAGAGTTGGATTCAAGTGGACCGAACAGGGCTGGTGTGAATGCACCCATAGAATCACAAGCTAAGGTAACTGAAGAATTTCCCAAATCTCATACAGTATTTGGGAGATGTCTGTTTGTTAAAGATTAATTATTTGAAAACTTGTGAGCAGAAAAGAGACAAGCATTCTATATTTAAATAGTAAGTCAATGGAAATCAGAATCATGATCTGCTGTTGGTAAATAACTCTGAAATGTGTCTGACAAAAGGCTTTCTTTAACATAATGAGGACATGAAAGGGATGCAATAAACACCATTATAGGACATTTAACATTCAGTATATTTTTATTCACACTTCACAGCACGATTAAATAAAATGTGAAATTTCAGAGAAGTGTCTTTATATGTAAGTAGAACAAAACTACTCATGGGAGTCAGGCTCTCCTTGACTGACAGAAAATTAGGCCCCAACTATTGTCTGCTCTCGTCTAGCTGCCGGCGATTCATAGGGCGCCGTGGGCTGCAGATCCTAACCTGGTGATCACACATTCTGGTGTGTAGATGTGTCTATTAACCTCTGGAGGGGGGGTAATTGTATCTGTCAGAGCTGTTTAATCACCGCTGCAGCTCTGTCACTTTCACTTTGGCTGCTTTTCTAAATCAGCTGGCTCCTGCTCTCTCCATTTCACATTCTTCTTTGTTGCATTTAAAACTCACATTTACATTTACAGTGTCACCATCTGGATGCACTAGCCAAGCACATCACTGTGAGGTAATTCACCTGCAAACCAATCAACAGATAATACTGACGATCAATTATTGTAAAATAAACCTCTCTGGCCCATCAATTAACTGCTGTGGCCAGTGGATGTTTCACTGGGTGACGACTACATATGGAGTGATTATATACTATAAACATGCATGGCCATAATGCTTTTTTAGATTGTTACAAAGATAGATCATTTAGTTACCAAAAAAGACTGTTGTAAGGAAAACATGCAAAACAACCTCTGTCTGCTTACTAAAACCATCATAAAGGAAGGATTGAGTTCTTATGATCAAGAACTCTGATAGTGATGGACTCAGACCTGAACCTACAGTCACATAAAGACAGTTACAAAGTCTGCCTTCTATCACTTGAAGAGCATTTACAGGACTAGAGGACTAATGTCTCAGTGAGATCTTTCATAATTGGTTACTGTATTAAGTTTTATTGTGTAAAGCACTCTGAGTGGCCTTGTTCCTGAAATGTGCCATACAAATAAACTTGCCTTATATGTTACAAAGGGACCGAGCTTTGGAGGGAAAGTGGGGGAAGATTCCGAAAGTGAACCTGAAGCACCAAAGACAATGTGTGTTTGTGTAAAACACTTCTTGAAACGGATTATGAAACAAGCTTTAGGAACACAAGCCTGATAGACAGGATCCACCCCATAGCTAAAGCTGTCACCATGGCAACATGATCAACAGTTCCACCACACAATTCACTGCTGTTGCCCAATGCTCCATCTAAACCAGGGGTGTCAAACTCCAGTCCTCAAGGGCCGGTGTGCTGCAACTTTTAGATGTGCCTCTGCTGCACCACCTGAATAGAATAATTAGGTCATTAAGGCTCTGGAGAACTGATCTACACAAGGAGGAGGTAATTAAGCCATTTCATTCCAGTGTTTTGTACCTGTGGCACATCTAAGAACTGCAGGACAGCGGCCCTTGAGGACTGGAGTTTGACACCTGTGATCTAAACGTTTCCTCTGTCTGGTTGGACCTTCAGTAATTATTTGCAGCACTCATTTTTTCCTCAGTGTCTGAATCAAAGCTGCCTGCAGGTACTGCGAAAAAAAAACCCAGTTCAGTTCAGCTCTTTGTGTTTCACACAAGCCCCAGTCAGCCGCAGTGGATGAGCTGGGGGAGTCCCCGTGTCCTCTGGAGGTCACAGCACCATGCAGTCTGCTGCCCACAGGAGCAGCAGACTGCATGCTGACTGACTGCAGTTGGCTGGCTTTTTCTTCCACAGAACATTTTTTACCAGGTGCCACAATAAACTGAACTTTACTGCATTGTTTTACAATCAGGATCAACTTGCAGTTGACTGAATTTGTGTATATGTGTGGATTAAAATGAGTGTATTTAATTTGTTTCTTGTTTAGTAAATCGCCTTGAGACACCATTCGTTCCGAGTCTGCACCATATAGATAAACTAAATTGAAATTG
This sequence comes from Xiphophorus hellerii, assembly GCF_003331165.1. NCBI lineage: Eukaryota > Metazoa > Chordata > Actinopteri > Cyprinodontiformes > Poeciliidae > Xiphophorus > Xiphophorus hellerii. The sequence continues at coordinate 26,682,023 of NC_045684.1, forward strand.
AATTGAACCACTGCATGGGTCACTGATACCAAGTATTCTGGGGACAGTCGTCAGAAGAAAAGGACTCGCTTTTGCACATCAGAGTAGCAACGCTCTTCTTTTGAACTAGAACTGTTTTCACAAGCAGCCATGCATCACTGTGGCAAATTACAGGCCGGGCCTTTTCCCTCAGAGAGTCGATCTGTCAAAACTCAAAGCTTTTGCTTTGCTCACAGTAAACAATTTTCTGCATTTTCTGCTTTTATAGATTTAACTAACTCTGTTTTATTATTGTCTGGCTGTTGAGTCATACACTGATAGCTGAAGTCCTAAATATTTACTGGAAAAGTATTTACAATGTAAGTAATAATATGGAAAATCAGGTTAGTTGGAGCCAATCTTTGGAAAGGTGGCAGCAGGATGTTATGTGGATTCAGGATAACAAGAAGTGGGGCAAACTTTCTTTGACAACTCAAGTACAAGAAATCCTTCCCTCACATAATAACAGTAATCTGTTCCCCAAACGTTTCCATTTTAGAAAATAAACTGAAATATTTTTAATTGAGTATGTCTTAAATAATAGTTGTTATAAGACCCTTCAATAAATTAAAATATTGAAAAATTCATTATTTTACCAACTCAGTTCACACAGTGAAACACATAATGTACAGTAGTTCCAGACGGATAGTTTCAAGCCTTTATTACTGTTAATTATGATTCTCTGCTTACAGCTAATTACCACATTTAGGATTAGAATATTACATCTGGCCAATAAAGAAAAACAATTTTGCAATTTTGCTTAATGAAAAGAATCTTTAGTACCTGCTTAAGTGTTGATATTTTTAAAAGGTACTTTCAGTCTGGCAAACAAGCCTCACTGGAATGGGGATTCTGATCTTATTAGGCTCTTATTATGCATTTTAATGACTTTTTAAGGTTTTTGTGGCACCAGTGTCCTTTATTTCCTGTAATCAGACAGGAACTGGGTCCCAAAGGTTGGGAATTGGACCCTCCACTGCTGCGTGGAGCTCTGTGTTTACGGCCCACCTGCTCTACCCCTACGCCACGCGACGCCCAGCATTCATTTTGTGGTTATTGCCAGAGAATGTTTTCTCTGAAGGACCTAACGTGTGTTGCGATGTCTCTGCAGGAGGACGAAGAGCAGCCACAGGAGGATGACTCTGTCAAACAGGAAGCAGCAGCGCCGGACAGTCCAAACTGATCCCGGGTCAGACGCTCCCCACCTTCACATTCAGCCTTCGCCTTTTGTGTTCACACTGCAGCACGTGAACTTTTTACTAGCCTCCCAAAGTTTCCACTCAGCCATGTCAGTTAGCTTCTGCTCCTCAACATTTAGTATTCCTGAAGAAAACTAGATGAGCTGTGATTGTTTTTGTATGTTTCCTGGAGTTTGTACTTCTTATTGATAGAGCTGCACAGATGGGCTAGTTAAAGTCCTCTTCTGGAGGAGCGTCTGAAGGAAGTGAGCCAGCAGAGCACAAACAGCAGAGTTACTCCCATTATATCAGACAGACACCTGCAGCAGTTCCACCTCTTTCCAAGCAGTCTATTTTCATAGTTTAGTGATGTGTGTTCCTGCAGAGTGACCCGTTTACAGAACGAAGTGCTAGCACAGCATGGCAAAACTTTCTTCATATGCATTTCTTTTGACGTTTGACTTGATGATTTTTATCCTCTTATTTTATTCATAAATTCTTCTTCCTTCCTTTTCATGTACTGGCTTCTCTTGTCACCTGTAACACTAATCTGGAATCTTACTTGTGTACACACTTTTTAAAAATTTTTTATTAATGAACTATTAAAAAGTAAAACTAGCCAGCAGTCTGAGCTGCCTGTGGTCTGAGGGTCAGACTTGCTTCATGTTTGATCACCATCTCACATTCACGTTGTGCAGCTGAATGTTTTCCAGCAGCAGTGGTCAGACCTCAGATCACTTCCTCTTTCTACAGTGTTTTTCAACTAATGCAAAGGGAATCAGAAATGAAGAGTTTATTTTCAAGACTGTTATCCTCATTATGTCCTTCAGTCTGACCAGAGCCACTGTCCAACTGAAAACCTGTCAGAACTTCAGTCCTTTAAAGTGCCAATGGATTTGATGGGAGAAATGTTTTCTTATATATAATAGATACCAATGCAAAATAAATATATGAAACTATAAATTGTTTAGTTTTCTGATTTTTTCACTTGGAAGAGCTCTACTGTGTAAAGGTTGTGGACACAGCAGGAAACAGAAAGAGAAAGAGAGAGAACATATTAGGAGAGTTTGATAGTGTGTGTAGGACAGTATGATGAGATCATGGCCTAATCCACTGAATCTTCCACAATGGCTAAAATAATTTGGCTAAGATCATGCAGACCCAGTCATTTTTCATTTAGACACAATAACAAGTGCAGTGTGTAGGAATTATTGTATTTTTTAAATTGTGGAATATGTCCTGCATTGAATTTCCACAACAAAATGAGAGTGCTAGTCCTTTTTTCTTGTCATTTCGTTGAAAGATAAATTCATTTGTTTTCATGATTTCCCACAAACATCAGCATCCAGTAAAAGAAAATGGATCCATCCTGTTTTTGCAAATGTTTTCCTTTAATTTAAAGCCCAATTAAAATGACAGCAGATTTCATATAACAGATATTTAACAAAAAATATTTATTTTTTTGTTATTCTCTACAGATGATGTAACATTTGCAGCTGAGTTTTACTTTGCTGGCCTGAGGGTGAAAACGTCTCTGGTTGCAGAGCTGTGGCCAAAGCAAGCTAATGCTAACGTCACACCAAATAAGGAAGAAGCAGAAAACTGACCTTTCTGCCAAAGAACTACACTGAATTTAACTAGTGCAGCATAATAAACAGCATCTCTGTGGAGCAGACCACTGCTATGACAACATGATGAAGTTATTAATATGTGAAAAGGTAAAACCTGTTAAAAATCTTATTTTTCTTTGTGAATCTTGAATTCTGCACAGCAGAACTTGTTCTACATCCCTTCTGTCTCTTTCGCAGCAACAACCAGACTGATCAACAGTCACATAGAGAATATGTTTTATCTACCTAAGCTAATTAAATAACAGCAGCGTAATTACAGATAAAAGTGACTCATTTAAAAACTCTCACCATGCCTGTCAATAATGAAGGTCATCTAGGATTTAATAGAAAAGAAGACGGATGGGAAACTAGCCAATCTGACTCCTCCTACATTTTGGGATTCACAGAAGTGGGAAATTCTGGAAACTAGAATGTACCACTGTTACATTTCTTCTCCTTTATTATTTCAAAATTTTCCTTCCTACTTTTTCTGGTTGGAAAGTTGTGTTTTTTTTTTGTAAGGTTTTTCCCTGGGATACTGTGCAGCTGGGCAGCTGGTTTCAGAGTTGGAAGGACTTGTTTTCTCACTTAGTACCCACAAATAACTTTTCAATTTGAATATCTTTGTGTTCAAAAGCCCATTTCCATGTGTATGTTTACTTTCTGAATTTCTGCTCATCTGAGCTGGACTGGTTGGCAGGAAGCGGGAGATGACTGTGAAATCCGCCCCAAGATAAAATGAATATTGCATGTAGAAAGCATCGCTTTTTCAAATTATTGTGATAAATGAATTGCTGGGTTTTTGGATACATATTTGATTCAGGGGAAGTGCTGAGAACAGATGCTCAGCAAGTGGATGAGAAATTTTGTAATTCTCCTAGGAACTCAGTTGTGGCTTTCGTTAGCTCTGAGCCAAACTCATCAAAGTTCAAACAAATAAAAACTGGATATAGAAATTGAGATTTTTGAATTGAATTACTAAAATAAATGACATCTGTTGAGATGCAGCAGTCGCCATTTCTTGTGTTTGTGTTTCACAGTAGCATGAATATTTGGGTTTTTGTATTAATTACATCCGATTAGCAATTCAGTAACCGACTCACTGGCATATCAGACTGAGATCTTTGTTGCTTTCAGCTGCATTTACAGGCTGATTGATGCTGACACCTACAACCATCTAAGCTTCACTTACAGAAATATGCAGAAATATCTTTCATCACAATTCATAGTAGAAGCTCAGGCAGCATTACAATATAATGCATAAAGGTTCTGTCTTCTCAGCCAGGTTCACCATCAACTGTCTTCAGTGTGACAGGTCTCGCCTCAGACAGTTTTACAAGTTTTATTATGTATTTCAATTTATAGCAAATGAAAGATATTTAATTTGTGACATTTCAGTCACAAATTTTCAGTTCAACCTGGAGAGACTCACAAAGAAAAAGCTGCAATTAGGAAGTTTTATTTGACATGAGTGAATTAAAGTTTTGGGGCTCGGACCCCGGCAGAAGACGTAGGCGCTGCAAAATGTGACAAACATGGATGAGCATCTTAGGATGAAAATTAGAGACGTCTTCCTCCTGGGGCCGGACGCTGGTGGTGGAGGCTGGAGAGACGATGGAAGCATGAAGGAGTTGGGAGAACGAGGGTGGAGGAGGGGTGGAGATGGGTTGAAGCTCAATGGGAGCAGATGGAGCCATGGATGGAAGTCTTTATGAATGGAGGCTGGCTCAATGATTGGCTATGATGAGGTGAGGGCTGATGCTGATTGGCTGCAGCTTAGGTGCATGACGCAGTGATTGGATGATGCAGGTGAGACTGAAGAGTCTTCCAGACTGAATGAGTCTTCATGAAGCTTCATGTTCTCTGTTTTTATTCCATTTGTGTTAGTTATAGACTTATTTGATGTTGTTCTCTTGTTTTCTTCTGATTTAGAAAATAAGCAGAATACCTCTAATCAGCTCTCCTTCACCAAGGTAAGTCCATCACCAGTCATCGCTCCACAGCACTTCTGCCCCAGTGGCCCATGGACTGTCTGGTGTTTCAGAGGGTCTCACCGCAGGGTAGCCTTCTACTGCTACCCTGAAATCTCATGAGCTCAAAGTGCGACGCATGCAGTTAGCTTACCAAAGGATTTAGTTTGAAAAGAAAAATGGATCAGTGACTTAAAACCGGGTCACTCAGATTCCTGAGGATACCAGTGGAAAGAAAACAACTCCAGGACAACTGATGACCAGAGTCATCCAAGTCTTACCTGCTGAGAGTTTTGATGTGTCGTTCACCAGCGATTTGATTCTTTTGAACGGCTCTAAGCCGTGAACGAGTCTCAGTTTGTGAGAACTGTTCTTTGTTTTTTTACCACTTTGCTTGCTTGTAATGCTCCTCATTTATCAAGTCTCCCTTGAGGTTATCTCACACATCTCACAAAGGATGAGATGTGTGAGATAATGTGTTAGTACTGCCTACCCATCCTGAGGAGATGTCCAGTTACCAACCTTTATCAGAACCAGAAAAAACAAACATTCTTAAATTTTGCCAATTGTCTGTTCCATTCTGCATGTTTACAACATGTCAACGTCTGTGGAGCTGAAACTGTCTCATCATTCACAAATGCACAGAACAAGATCCACAAATGCACAGAACTATAGGATTCCATTTGTGTCAAAAATAAGTAGAAGTCATATGTATAGATGTTGTTGGTCTATGTTATTGCTATGTGTCTTTGGTAGATGTCTATGGTCTTAGTGCTTTATGGATATGTCGATGTTGCATGTACTGTAGATGTTGCATATGTTATGTCTCTAGCTGCGTCGTAGTTATTATACTCACTGTCATCTTGTCAATTCATCTGCAGTAAAGTAGTGAACGCCTTGCAGAGGTGGAAGATAAACAATCTTTCGGGGTTTCATCATAGACTTTGAGTCTGTGTCCTCAGATTTTAGTTTGATGTTTTTTGACTAAATTGGCCGACGTTTATTTTTGTTTGAAAATGAGATATCTTTAAGCTTATTTTTCAACTCTTTTATGTTGGTTACATATGCACTTATCTCTACCTCTTGGGTTTGTATCTTTATTCTGAGAGCTCTATCATTGGTCTGACTCTCCTGAACTTTAAGCAATGCATTTTCCTTCAGTAGGTCTGACTTACACTTGAGATACTTCACCACATGCTGCAGTTTCTCCACCTCAAGCTTGAGATCCTTAATCTCTGTTTCTTTCTCTTTCAGTTTTGTGGACAATCTGTGGTTCTCAGCGTGAAGCATTCTGAGTTTTTCCTTTTTCATGTCTGGGAAAAAGAATTATCTGGGAGAATTATAATATCTCCTTTTTCTTCATCTAGCCATAACTTTTCCACCTTAGAATATGTTTCTTTTACCATCTTAAATTTCTGCACATTCTCATGGAGTTTCTGAACTTCCTTAGATAATTCTGTAACCTTACATTCCAGTTTGCGAATTGCATTGGTCTGTATTCCAATTTTTCTCTCATTACAGTGAAGTGCTTCTGTGGCTCTTCTGTTTTTTATCAGAGCTTCTTCTCTCTGCATGTTCAGTTTCGTATAATCCTCCTTTGTCTTTTTCAAATTTTATCTTATTTTCCTTGCTGCTCTGAATTGTGTCAGTCAGCAAAATCTTGACCTGCTCCACTTGATTCTCAGAGATGATACTCTGATAGATATTGTTCTTCTATTGATTGACAGTGAGCTCCACGATGTTCTCTGTGAGTAAAGTTGAAACTCTGCACACCAAGTGGTCAGCTGCGTGTTATCACAGTCCGGATATGAAACCAGCAAATGCTCTCCACTTATAACACTAAAATAAAATTAGAAACAATCTTGAAGTAAAGGTGATTATTTGGTAGAAAATCAAACCTTTTTGCTGTTATAATGTTTAAAGAGTGACAAACATAACAATCTGATTAACTGGTTCAAGCTAACCAGCCTGCAGTCACAAACATGTTGCTCTTGCCAGCTGTAGCTTTAACACAGTGTTTGTTTAAAGCAAAGGGAAAGCTTAGGAGCATTGTTTAAGCCACCCAACAGGCAGTGCACAGGCACACTTGGGAGCAAAACTTAATGTTGAAACAGGCAGAGAAAATCCTGAAAACAGCAGCATCTCAATAAAAAGATTTTACATTGCAGGGATGGTATGACAGAAAATTATAGCTTCATAACTTTTAAAAAATGCAAGAAGTCATCCCATGTCCAGAGCTAAAATCCCATTTATACATGAAAAGTACAAATAAAAATGCTTTGCTGGTATGTACAGTACAATGGCAGGTGACATAATGCTATAAGTAAGCAGAATTAAAATGTTTGTTTTTGTGTGACAGACTAACACCATGTTGGTGTTCAGGCCATCATTCAGTCTCATATCTCAGAGCTCCCAGATTTCCCCCTTAATGCTGAAGATGGAACACTTCCAATCTTCCCTTTGCTCAGACAATAGCTGCTGCTCTCCATGCTGAGCACAGGCTTCACTCCCTGTGCATGGGGGGTCCTGCATGTCTTCACACCCCCTCCCTCTCTACCCTGTATTTCTCAGATCTTCACATTCCATCGGCAGTGAGACCTAGGACGTCAGCGCTCACACATTCTGACATTAAGGCATCGAGGGGTGTAATTCCAATTTGTTTCAAAGGAACTATTAATTTGCCCATTTCAAGGCCAGGCAGGAGGGAAAACCCTGTAAGACTGCTGAACCGTGAAAGACATTATCTGGAGGCTTCAGATTTTGGTGGAAAGACATGTGGGATTGATGACGGGAGGCGTCAGAGCCTGCAGACGTTTGAGCCGGGCTCCCTGTGGTCGAGCTCGCAGCATGCCATCTGAGAGCGATGTCATTAGGCACATTATAACACCAATGGGCACATTAATGACAAAGTGGTCCGCTCTGCCACCCAGTGCCCCGCCAAACTCCTATTTACACCCACAGAATACTAAACAGCTCCTGATGATGAGGCGAACACTCAGAGCATGGAGCGGTGCTTAACATCCAGCTCTCACATCAACAAAGGAAACACTACTGACTCTGTCTTTAACACATGTACTTCTGATGTCTGTAACATCACAACATTTTTATCCTTATCAAATCAGATGGGGGGGATTCTCAAAGAAATGACAACAGAATCCATTTTCATGTACACTATTTTATTGTTCTGTGTTCTAATTATTTTTACATTTACTACATTATTGTTTTACTGTTACTAAATTATTATCATGTCACTGCAGCCCCTTTTCCACCAAAATAACACCAAGTGTCATTGTGTGTTAATGGAAATTTTACGTTTATCATTTTTGATGCTATGCAACCCGAAGTGTTTGTTGGTGAAGGTTGAATCTACTAAGTAAAATGGATCAAGATGTTTTCTAGATTGTCCAAAACATGATCTTTAGCTGAACATGAGAGCAGTTTTCATATCTAAGCCATCTCTGTTAGGTTTAATATGCAAACCAAACCTGTAAGACAACCAAGAAGTTCAGATGGATGAACAGGTGGAGCAACAAAGTTCCACCTTTGTTTCTTATATTGTCACAATGAAATGTGTTAGATCATCAAAGAAAATTTAATTTGTGACAAAATCTGAAGAAATGCAAAAAAAAAAAAACACTTTCATAATTTCATTGGTTAAGAGGAAAAAAACTTTCTAAACCTACCAAATTCTTTGCTCCTCTTCCCTCCTTGTTTCTTCCTGAATTACCTTTGAATAACCTGACCAGTCTGACCAGACACACACTGACTGCCACACCTGCAGAATCAAGAACTCCATTAAACATTACTCTTCTGACAGGTAGTAGTAGACTCCAGTTCTGTCTCTGTTGTCAAGTCTCAATCCAGCCCATTAATGTTTTGTTTGGTTCTGCCCAAGATGGAACCAAACCAACATGGACATTAACACCTGAGCGGGCTGTGAGCATGCCGGAGCCGGCCTCGCCACTCTGATGATGTCATTTCACACATTCACTCAGCCGGCCACGTTCTCCAAAATTTCTCTGTGTATTTGTCCCTTCGAGCTGACGCAGTATGTTCTCTTCTGCCATGATAAAAAGTTTTGACCTCAGTGTTGACCAGAATGATCAATTTGCAGCTCAGCATCTCACCAACTGCTACAGTCTTGTCATGGATTGAAAATGGTAGAAAATGGTAAAAACATTGTTGTTGTTTGAGGAGTCTGCAAGTCCCGCCATTGCTCATCCAGAGATGTAAAACGATGGGCAATCAATGAAGGCAGTCTGTTGTCAGTCAGTTGCTTTCATGCAATACGACTTGACTGACAAGTCAGCTTGTACCACTCATGAGTTGGTTCACAAAACTGGGAAGCAAACGGAGCTCAGTCTGTCTGAGGCTGTCAGGGGGGAGAACCAGTTAAAACCTCGCCTGGAGAAAAGGCTAAAAAACCCCAAAGAGCAACACATCAGGGCCTGGTTTCCTCCAGCAGTTCATGGAGGGGTGTGTACGGGTGTGTGTGTGTGTGTGTGTGTGTGTGCGCCCTGGTATTTGATACATTGGAAAGACCAGTTTCCTAACATAATCTATTAATTTATTTATCCTATAGCTAAATAAAACCTCAATCTACTCTGAATACAAGTAAATGAAATCCAGGGAGAACCAGTTGAATTTGTACAGAAGTTTACAAGAGATCAAAATAAGCTCCACAAAATTAAATGGCAACAAATGTCAATAAACTGAAGCGCAGCGTTATAGAAGAGACCGTAAAGAAAGATGTTACTTTCATTTTGTGTTCAATGAAAACCTAAGTCCAAATGCCAACTTTTTGTCTGATTATATACGATACATCTCATTGGCTGGATGTTTTCTGCTAGTACATTCATTCATCCATCCATCCATCCATCCATCCATCCATCCATCCATCCATCCATCCATCCATCGGTCCGTCCTTCTTTAAAAGCTGTTCCCTCCGTCAGCAGGCAGGAGGTGGTGCAGAGCTTTGGGAAGGTCAGTGAGAGACACACAAGATTCAAAAGGTTCTCCATATATTCTGAATCATAAAAAGCTACATATCTCAGAATAATATTTGTAATAATTGACAAGAAGAAACTTCAAACTGCTGCAAACTCTGGAAGGTCCTTAATGTGCAATGCTGAAGATTAAAACAACTCTATCGCATATGCAGATTTATGAACTAATGCTGTGGGGGTTCAGGCTGATGTGGACCCCTGTCTCCTCAGGAGCCAATCAGGAAGTCTATTTTTAGCAGCTGCTAAAGCAGCCGTTTGGGCAGCAGATGGTAACTTAGAGGGAGTGGGGGGCAATTTACAGTAAACAGATTTTTTATCTTTGGCAGGTCATGGAGAGAGCTACAACAGTCTGGCAAGTTAATAAGAGCATTGGAACAAACTGTGGTAGGACAAGACGTAAGTGAGATAAAGTAATCTCAGCATGGCTCTGAAAAGCCCTGAAGCAACCAACTTGTTAAGTCTGGAGAGATGTGGGTCTTCTGATTTATAGAGCAGACTGAAAAACTCTCCAAAGTGTTCAGTTAACATACAGCGAAGATAGAAGGAAGGCTGTCAAACAGAGTGTGAAGGACAGCAAACAGACTGATAGATACCAGATATATATTTTGATCTGCAAAACATTTGTATCTTGTATTTGTTGTTTTTGTGGGATTTATCTGAAAGAGACTGCAGGTTATTGATTTGAGTTCTCCTCAGAGTTGAAAAATGTCACTTGGTCTCAAAATGGGATAAATATTGAACATGATTTTAAGCAGAAAATGTCTTTTGAAGGTTATGACATGCCGTGCTGCCAGCAGAACAGTGTCTGGATATTTCAGTTTCAGTGTCAAGTACAATATTTTACTCATGCTGATAAATAGTTTATTCTAAAATAAAACTTTAAAACATCTAATCTCTGATGCGCTGACCCTTACATTGATAAAATGTTTTAAACCATCAGTTAAACGTCACAGCAAGCCTTCCTGCATCTCTTCACCTAAACCACTAAAGCCCCAACTAGATGGCAGCATCCACCACTCTGCAAAGACTTTATTCATCATCTGGATAAAATGTTCTAATCATAAATACTTTGTATTGATCTTACCTCCATGTTTGATTATTCCACAGACCCTTCTTGGCCTGAACTCTGACCTTCACTGGGTCGCCTCAGGGTTGTGTGTTTGTGGTCTGTTTTAGAACCAGTGCAGGAACAGAGACGTGTTGCTGCTGCCGTTGGGCAACTGACACCAAAATATCAACAGAACCACCACTGTTGCTCATGCTGTTAAAACTCTAATGTGGTATGATGTTGCTCTTGTTTTGTACCTCATCTGTTTTTATTATGAAATGATTTTACACTGTTATACATCAGAGAGATGTGCTGTTGACAAATCCTGTTGTACAATAAATGCATTAAATTTAATGAAAGTAAACTTTTCTCATTTGTAAATCAGCTGCAGAAGCATATCTCAGGTAGTATGTGTCAAATTTCAGATTTGTCTTATTTGATGGTAGTAATGTTTTAGTACAGAAACACAAGAAAATTTCTTCGCTGTATCCAAGTTCATACACAGTGTTTGGAAAAGACTTTATACAATCACAGATTTCTTCTTTGCTTTTTTTCTCCAACATTTTGTTTTAGATCATCAGGCAAATTTTATTTATGAAACAATGAGAAGTAGAGTAAATATAAAAGTTTCCAAATCATTATTCTATTTACTAAAGTTAAACAATAAAAATAAAAAATAATCCAACCCAAACTTGAGCTTTGTGGGGATATATTTTTGGAAAGCTGAGTTCAACATCACTTGCTACATCCAGACCTTATTACTGGCAGAACTGTAGAATCCAACAATACTCTTAATCAGAGTGTGTGGCTCCATGAAACAGGCAAGAATATTTTACAACGCAACAAATCATGTCCTGATCTAAAGAAATTCAAGAGACAATGAAAAACAAAGGCAAGGTACTGTATGTATCAATGTATGAAATGTATCAATCTGAAAATGGTTACAAAGCCATTTTCTGGGTTTTATGAATCTGTTGAACCACAACTGGAGAAAGTGTTGAACTGTGGCCTACTCCAAACCCGGCCTAAATCACTGCACCAGCTCATCAAAAAGAAGATTCTGCTGAAGGGTTGCAACTATCAAATATTTTATTTGTATTAAGTTTGACATCAAGACAACCCCAGTTTGAATAGCTTTGTTTGTTTTTAAATGAATAAATCATAATTTATTGTTTATGTTTACTAAGGTTATCAAAGACTGATTAAAATGATGATGATCAGAAACAATGTAACAAAAATTAGCTGTTTTTACAACACTAAGTTTCAGTCTTATGGTAACCTTAAAATAAAAAACTGAATAAGAATCACTGTTCATGCTGAAGCACACAAATATTTCATGAGATCACAACTGGCAGGGAGAATTCCTGATGTAATGTTACATAAAAGATTTGTATGGAAAAAGCAGAGAAATTTAAAACTGTCCAAAGTCTGTTTGCTGTTTAGGATTTGCATGTAGGTTTCTCAAAGAAAGGGGAATAAAGTCCAAAATTTAAAGACATTCAAAAACAAAAATACATACCAGACAAAGCCATCTTATTGTAAAAATATATATATATATATATATATATATATATATATATATATATATATATATATATATATATATATATATATATATATATATATATATATATTTTTCCAGAGGATATAAACTTAATCACAGTCTCTCATGTTGCATATTAACTATGGAAGGAGAATCTTGTTGCCTGATTGTCTGTGGAACTCCTTTGTTGGGGAAATCGGTTTGGTCGATGACAGAGCTGTGTGGCTGCAGCAGAAACAGGAGGGATGAAGTGTTCGGTGGCAGGAGGAGGAGGAGGAGATCTTACGCCCCCTGCAGGCGTGTCCTCTGACATGGACGCTTTATGTGACGGGTGGAAACGGTGGCGCTGACCCACAGCCATGAGCCTGTGCCCTGCCACACGGTCAGCAACACCGTTAGTCAGTCAGACTTACTGAGCTTCTCCTCTAGTGGTGACTCCATCCAGACATTAATGATCGCATTCCTTTGTGTACACACAGGTTATCAGTCACTTGACCCTCCTGCAGTTTATTTGGAGAGCCACAGTCTAATGCTATCAGTTAGTCTGGACATCACATAATGTTACAACATTTTAATTACATCACATTATTTCATTCAGAGGCTAGTGAAGGTATTGTTGTTTACTTATGTTCCAGCTTGTTAGAACAATCTGAGGCTTTAAAGGATTCCCAACACATTCATTCAAAGTCCCAGTTTTAGTAGTTAGCTGAAGACAGTTTTTAACTTGCTTTAACTGTGAAAGGAGATTTAGGAAGTGCATATATTACAGAGGGAAAAAAGTATTCCATACACCACCAATTTTTTAAAACATCCCACTGACAAAGAATGAAGAGGTCTGTGATTTTCCTCATAGGTACACCACAACTGTGGGAGACAAGCTCTAACAAAATCCAGAAAAACATGGTATGATTTTCAAATAATTAACTTGCATTTTAATACATGAAAGAAGTGTTTCATGCAGAAATAACTCTGGCTCTCACACACCCGTTATCTTTCTTTAACAAGTCCCACTGTCCTGCACTCACTATGTGAATTAATTACACCTTTTAGAATTTGGTTAATGTATAAAAGACACCAGTCCACACACTCAATCAGACTCCAACTTTTCTATCATAGGAGAGACCAAAGAACTGTCAAAAACACGTCTGACCTTTTGACCATCTTCGGGGAACAACATCAGGGAACTGAGGTGTCCCTCAAAAATGTCCTAGCCAATGAAAGGAAGCTCTCAGAGGCCCCGCCCCCTGGGTTTTTTTGTCAAAATAAGAAGCAAAAATTAGGTGGCAGCAAAAGCGAAATATACACAGTAAATAAGTTTCACAATAAAAGTCTTGGTTTTCCACAGTAAATGTCTCATTCGTCCAAAATACACAAAATTAATCTCCATACAAACACGCACACCCCCACACCCCCTCTCTCACACACACACACCCCCACACACAATCCACAATGGCCTTTATTTAACAGCTAACAGGCTGCGTCGAGCACTGAGGCCTTCATTCACCATTATGTCAAGTATATTTTGTTTTCAAAACAAATTATGACTTGACTTTTTCTTTGCTTGCAAATTAAACATTTTACTTCTGAAATACTTTTTTTTGTCTGCTTGATTTTAGTTTTTTTTTCTGTGTACTGTTATTGACCCTCATCAGATCCCATATCGTGCTTTTGAATTGGGAGCATTAGGAAACTTGCATTGTAAAGTTCTGCACTAAGTTCTTGTTTTGACAAGCACTGAAGATGTTTGCTGTGTCATCACTTCCCTCTGGAAATCGAACAGATGAAAAGCATGACTGAAAACCCAGAACTAACGACGTTCATGTCCAGGATGAGTCAACGTAACTCAGACCAACACTCTGGGCTCCACTGAATATTTCTGAAAGAAAATCCTGATGGAGACTTTTGAAGGCCGGGTCGCTCGTTTAGAAATGAACCGAAGATGTTCTGCTGCCAATCATCTTCATAACGAACGTGCCAAATCCTCCTTTGTGAAAAATGATGAGCAGGAATGTTTTCTTGGGGAAAAAAAAAAGAGGTTGAAGATTTTGTTGATGACCTAATCTTTATCCTTCATAAAACATGATCAGAAAAAAGCGTCCATTTTAAGCCACAGATAACTTGGAAAGCAGATCATTTTCCATCATCCTCCCCCCACTGCAGGGAGTTTTACTGGTTGAGGTATGGTGGCGGTTACTGTCTATGGGCTGATAATTTTCTGAGGGGAGACAATTCTCAGTTAAGGCTCACTGGTGGGTGATGTCTGTATGAATTATACCTTCCATAAAGCTGTAATAGGAAGGACAATCAGCAGCTTGTATCTGTGCAGCCTTGCAGAGTATTTACCTTTTTATGTGGGTGTAAATCTGACATGATGTGCCAAGGACAAGCCTCTTCCTAGATATCCTGCCTTTTTATACTGGCTCAAAGGGCAATTTATAATGAAAACACCCATCAGAAACACAAAGACCTGGGTCAGTCAGTGCAATCTTTGTCAGTCTGCACTTAAGGATTTTTAAAGCAGTCAGAATTAGAGTTAATCAGGTCCAGCCTACATGTCTGGACCTGCATGTTCCAGACATGTAGGTGTTCCTACGTTCAGCAGTGATGAAACCCAAAACAGATGCTGCCTTACTGATTGGTGGATATGCAGATAGAGGGAGGAAACTGAATGGTGGATTACAGATCTAAGAAGTGCAATGATTGCGGATGACTGCTGTCCTCTAATCAACACATTCATGTTTGTACAGGAAACTTTGAAAAAAAATGTTTTCTTCTAAAATAAATGGGAAACAAACTTGTGCTGAACAGTTTGGACAGGACATAGGAAGAGAGAAGAGGAAGACATTCAGCAAATGGTGAATGCCTTTTCTTCACCAGCCCAGGACCGGCCTGAAGGGGGACCCGCGGGGGCCCGAGGGGGGTCAGAGCTGTGGCTGGTCATAGTAGTAGAGCCATCAGAAGGATACAGACTTCGTGTGATTTCCTGTGTTTTTCCAATTTTTCCAGTTCAATAAAGCATTAAAAAGGTTTCTTGTTAATGATGATACCTGGATTTAGCAGCTTTAAAGGAAGAGCTCTGCCAGGTTTTGGTGCTGGAAGAATAAATGCAGAGGGACAGCTGCATGGAACTGTAGAGGATTTTGACTCTTTGCTGTTTAGTTAAATCAGCAAAAATAATAAAATACACTAAGTTTTGAAACCATATTGGTCAATCATTCACAGATTGATCCGACACAGAACATTATGGATTCTGTGTCAGTTGAGTATCTAAAGTGAGTCAACTTAATCTTTTTTATTTTAGCTTCGCTGTTTTTGAAGCAGCATCTAGCTGAACTTACTTTCCCTTTACCAAGGCTTGTTTTCATATTGTAACATTTTCAATTCAAAACCCTTTTTGCTTCTAAATTATTGAACAAATAATTTAGAAGTAAATAAATTAAGAAATATTAGCTCAACAACAATATTTGTAGTTTTTAATCTGTTATTCAGGTTCTTCAATCATCAGATTGGATCAGTGTCATTCTGTCCATTCAGTTTTTCAGAGTTTCAGTAACTCCTGATAATTCATGAACGTCTGTAGAAATGTGGCCTGTGGAGGCTACATTAGCATTAGCATCTTTGCTACTGCTGCAGGCTTAGCATTGAGATGCTATTTTAGGCTGGAATACCTTTGCTGATAAACTAATTCATTTTAGCACAAGTTGAACACAACAACAGTCTTTTCGAGCAACCAATCAGATCCCCAATGGGGAATCAAAAATGATTCCCCATTGGGCCAAGAGAAGCAGCCTCATCATTACCATCACTGCTGTTGTCTTGTGCTTCAGAGATACAGGCGTACCAGAAACACACAAATACAAAGGTTCTGGACTTTTGTATGTAAAGAAAATAAAGTGATTCATTTTATTAACATTTTTACATCGATTTTTCTCCTTACTTAACAAATGTTCTACAACTCAAGTTTTCATGGTGAGATTATGTTGCTACAATAAATCTCATTTTTATTTCCTTCTGCACATCTTTACCAGCCGGGGTATCTGGATCATCATCAGCTGATCAGTAATAAGTTATGAAGATTTTAAAACTCTGAGATCATGGAACAGAGGCTTGTTAGTCCCTCCTACATGGAACACACAGCGTTAACAAGAGCTGAAAGCTGTACTTTGCTTTGGTTGAGTGTGTTCAGTGTGCTGCAGCTGATGAGCCTCTGAGTGTCGGCACAGCGAGTGTTTCAACAGCAGCAGCTGTCAGACGGTTGATGTTTGGGAACAGAAATCATTTCAAAATGTGGAAATGACATTCAGGTTTTTTCTTCAAATTTCTTTTCTTCTTTCTCCTTTGACCCAATATTAAACACAACATCAACAGTGCAGTTTTATATTCTGATGAGGTTTAAAGGATTAGTAAGAGTGCTGACACGCTCACCGCTCTGTTCAGAAGGTGGGTGCAGCGTTACCATTAACTGCTACTTGAAAATGCTTGTGAGGGGCAGAACATTTCCAGCTCTGCAGATAAAGCGGCTCATATAAAGCACGCAAAGGAATCTATAATAATCTTGCAGAGCCAGAGCCCATATCTTCAGCTCGGCACATATTTAAAGGTCACTGGTGGTTTTACAAGTGGAGGTAATGGTGTTCCTACATTCCCATGAATTGGCTGATCTGTCACTGAGGGCTTGTTTATGACTGGTTTGTTCCTCTCTGTGCTTCTTTCTTGCCACAGTGCTCATTTCAGCTGCCATAAAATACACAATTGCCCCGATTCATCATTGAATTAGTGGGATGCTGACAGTGCCCTCCAAGCTGCTGCCTGAACACTGATCCAGGTGCAGCCATGAGCGATTATTGCAGCATGTGATCAGCAGACGGCCTCCTGCAGTCCATTAGAGAGCTGAAGACTGTGAGCTTTCACCGGCTTTAACTTCCTGATGGGACGGTGAGCTGCTACCACAGGTTTACATGTTATTAACCAGCAGAACGTCACGACAGGTTGCTATGGTTATTGTCACGTTTAAATGATTTCATTAGTAGAAAATTCTATTTAGGGGGGGCATTTCTTGAATTATTCCTTAATGCAGAGTTGAGGGAATGAAAACTTTTTATACTAGCAGATTTGACTTGACTTGTACAACTTGATCAATGCACATAAAACAATTTAGTTCAACTTTGAATATTCTAGCTACAACATGACAGAAACGTGTTAGCATCATGAACAGCTTCAGGTTGGTTATGATGTTAACATCAAGTAGTTGAAGACATGAAGAAGCGTTGAAATGTGAAGGCTGGGTTTTCAGGGTCGAAACCAGAACTGATGTTTGTGTCATCAGTTACAGGCGGAGATTTCAGCAGCTGGGGTTAAAACATGCCAGTTTAACCGACTTGTGAGCATTTCAGAGCGTTTATACTGTGAAACTGGATTAGAATCACTTCAAAGTCAGAAAGTTTATAATATTCACAGACATTTAATAAAACCCCAGAGAAGTATCCAGTAGAACCATAAAGCACACGCAGCAGGAGTGTCTTGTCCTTGTCTTGCAGCTCTGTTTTTTTTCTAAACATAAGTCATCCAAAATCCTTAATTATTAATGACACTAATAATATAAAATCTATTACACTTAGAGTTAACAGGAACTGTGAGAGGTAGACAAGTTTAAACTGAGCTCACTAAATTATATTTAGAAATAAATTCAACTGATTTGAAATTCTTGGCACTCTCCCTCCTCTAAACTCCATCCAAATGTTGCTGGTTAATGAAAACGTCCCAGTCAAAGCCTGTATTCTGGGGCGTTCAGGTTCAGTCCATCCATGTAGACATGCTGTCACCACAGTCTGTCTGTCTTTGCTTCTGTCAGAATCTGTCAACTTTGGAAAGTGTTTCTGCTCCATCAGATTAACTATCAACTGATATTTTATTGCTGACAGTAATGAAAATCAGACATTGATTTTGAATTGTGGTTCAACAGAATCTTTTTTTTGTAACTAATAAAACAGGCCTGGACAAAAATAATAATACGTCCACGACAGATAGAAACTAATTTGAACACAGGGACTTGTTAAACTAATTAACATTCCAGTGTCTGTAAGCTGGTGATCATTCAGGCTGTTTTGGTGACATGGTGTTTACCACACTGAGCATGGACCACAGGAAGGAAGGACAGGAAGGAAGGAAGGAAGTCGTCCCAGATAGAGCAGCATGTTAAGGGAAAGACTTGGAGTGTCTCCAGGAGGCTTGATGCTCCTCTGACTCCAGCTGCACCAGCCTGACTGGTTTACCAACAGAACAATGACCCAAAACACTCAGCAAAAACCAGCCAAGAATGACTGACAGCAAAACATTGGACTATTCTCAATTGCTTAAGTCTATTTCATAAGTTTATTTTTTTTATGAATTGTAAATTCATAAAAAAAATAAGTTTTGAATTATTATTGTCAGTCTCAAGTGATTTCAGTGACCGCAGTGGGCTTTTCATTCATTAACAGACGTGTTGTTACAAGTGAATTGCTTTGAGGCTCTGTTGCTCCATCATGAACATTTCTTTTAGTGTGGTGAGTTTTCTGAAGGCATGAGTGAAGTTGTTTACAATCTCAGGTACATTCATGTTTGCAGCAAGAACAAACTGCACAGAAATATTTATTTCTGTTTTCACAATCAGACTTTTTCATTGTGATACATTTTCTGAAGTTTATAATTTAAATATTTTTTGCTTTGGAAACCACTCCTCCTATTGCATCATTTGCTCCAAATGTACAACTAGGTTTGGATGATAAAGAATATTTATTCCCTTCACATCCAAACCAGTAACATCTTTCATTTTAACCTGTTCCATACAGAACTAAACCCTGAGCCTTACACCTGAATGTTCGTATCAGACTGTTTTGCATGAGTGAACACATTTTAAGAACAGAGTGAAACGTCACCAACAATACAGACTCTCTGTGTTCTCTATGCCTCCAGAAATAGATCTGAAGTTAAAGCAAATATGGAATCAAAAATGTCACTAATTTTTTAGGATTTTGTTTTCATGCTTTCCACATTTGTAATTCGTTTTACATGGGTTCTTTAATTTTGCTCCCCACTTACTACCAAGAAGCAGAGACCTTTTAAAAACTGAATGCTCTCAGTTTAAGTGCTGCAGTTTAAGCATTGAACAGTTTCATTCATGCTATTTTTGTTAAAAATAGATCTTCCAAATTGTTATTTTGTTACTAAACCAGTAAATGTAAGAAGTAAAGGGCAAAATGTATAAATAATTCAGCATTTTTAAATTTTGCCACATTATTCATTAAAACTAAGTAGTGCATGTTAGTGAAGTGGAAGGAACGTTATGTAGTTCTCTTTTGCCACAAAATCTTATTTGTATTTAAGCCATTTTTACTCTGACAACATTAAACAAATTCACCTTCAGAAGTTTTCCACTTAGTGGACACAGTCCACCTGTGTGAAATCTAACCTCATGTTAAATGCAGCTGCATTTAATCCACCGTCTGAATGCAGACGGAGACCTCAGCCTGTCAAATCCATCAAAACAACTGCAGCTGTATTTGCAGCTGGAGGAGGTTCTACAAAACCAGAGTCAGCAGCACTGACTGCAACGTATGCCACTGATGAATTATTTTATCTGAAAATAATTTGTTGGCTAATTATCTAAAATCCTAATAAAATAGACTGAGGTTTGTGATTTTAATATGACAAAATAGGAACAAATTTAATAAATTCAGTAATTCTGTGTCTAGATGCCAGACATAGAAGGTAGATCTGACATCTCCAGAGTTTTACCCTGTGAACATGCACCCCCCCCCCCCCCCCACACACACACACACACACACACACACTCATCTCTGTGCTACTGAAACAAGAATGTTTTGGGAATAAGAGCTTGTCTCTTAAAGAGATCCCCATCCTAACAAAATGGTAATAAAGTGAGATTTGTCCAATAAAAACTGCATTCCTTAACAGCAAGATGATATCCTCTCCTCCATATTTACTAATAACCAAAGTGCAGTTCATTTTGTTTGCAGCGTGTCTCTCTGAGCTGTCACCGGGGAAAAACAGCCACTTAAGCAGAACGCAGTGCCGAGGACAGATACCGATGCTCAGCCTGCTGCCGCTGTATAATATTGTGAGAGGTCGTTCTTCTTTGCCCAGCGTTTTTAGTACAGTTCTATCTCTCACCCCCAGCTCTGCAGAGGGCCGATAGCACCAAGGTGTGCTGTAATTTTCCAGCGTTTTCTCATCTTTATCTCCTCGGCTGCTTTGGCTCTGTATGCGCGGAGCATGTCCGACACACCTCACAGTGTAATCTCACATTGTGTAGCGGCTTCATTTAAATAGGGCCGTTTTTATGAGGTCGTCACCCCACTCTTTTGCTCAAGCATGCCCCTCAAAAGAGGAACTCAGGGCTGTAACCTAGCAGGGCCCTCACACACACTCCACAGCTCCGGTGGGGATAATGCTGTCAATCTGTTCACACACACAAACACACACAGCTTTGGTACTTGAGAGAAAGGGAATTAGATGCTGAAAATTGTCAGTAAGTTTACAGGATGATCCATTAGTTACAGTTTGTTTTTATCAGCTTCTTATATCTGCTTCCTCTGGCACCAACACATGATGAGCTCGCTACAAGTCTACCCTCGGCATTTGTGTTCACTCTGAAGAGTGTTGTTGTTAGTGTGAATGGTAGCACTTAGAGTGGGGAAAATAAGTATTTGAAACAACTGGTTGGCAGTCATCAAGTAAAATACCATAAGGGAAATCAGTTCATACACTAAACTGTTCTATAAATTAGTGATCTGTATAATTTCAACATTTATGGTCAAAGTTGCTGAATGCACACACAGCTTGTTCAAATACATGGAAGGGTGCAGTGCTGTGTCTCGCCTGTGGTGGCGCTGTGTCACACTAACTGTGCTTCCATCAAGGATTTTTATGCGCATAAAAGCGTTCATTAAAAACGTTTGATGGAAACTGCAACATTTGAAACAACTTCATCAAAACCTAGAAAGAAATGTAAGCCCAAAGCTCCGGTATGGAGGAGAGGACTTCCTCCACTTCTCTGAGATGTGTGCTCAGCTCCACACGGCCTTCCTGTGCAATTCCACACGATTCAGTCTGGGCTTCCTATCACTTACTGGGTTTCCTCCAGTAGAGTTTCTACCTGCAACGTTTTAGAATTGTAGTCTTCCTGTAGTTTTAGCAATGGCAGCGGAGGAAGAGAACAAAACAGTTCAGTCCATGTTAACCACACCTCCAGATGTTAAATCAACATTCACAGCCGCCTCGTTCAGATCAGCACTTCTCTGTCCGCAGTGGAGGATGGTTGTTTACAGCGCAGACAATTTCTGTAAAACTTCTTAGCATCAAACTGGTGCATTACAGGCAAATGTTAGCAACTGGCTAAAAACTAAAACTTCAACAGAGTCAACGCCTCCAGCAACCAATCGTTATGGATTCTGTCTTTACCTTTATCTTTTTTAGCCTCTTTTATCTGCTTACACATACATGCTGCAGCTTACATAACCATGTTTATGTGTGACTGTCAGCAGTCATACATAAAAAGACTGAAACTGATTAAACTACCCTTTAGGGAGGGTACAGATTGCAGAGAATAAAAAGCTAAGTTCACGTTACAGTCTTTGCCTCACTTGGTTCTATCCATAAGGTGAGCTCAGTGTAGCCCAGCGCTGGACGATGAATGTAACTCTGTATTTGTTCCATAGTATGACATGTACAGTATGGCTTGTAACATTTGATCATTTTTCAGCATTAGTCTGTTTTTATATATAACCAAATCTCATTATCTCTCAAGGTAATTTACACTGAGGGGTTCTGGTCGGGTCCTGAAACTGGTTAACGGACCTGGTGGAGCACAGAGACAAAATGAATGAACTCCAACACAATCGTTTTTCATTAGCTGAGAGTCAAAAAGTTCTGGAATGGTGAAGGACGAGGAGCTGGTCTTTATCAGGCTAGCTCCATGCTAACTTGCAACCTCTGCATCTTGTCTGTTACAGCCATGTTTAGGTTTTGCGTAGTCTGGCTGATTTTCTCCAACAGCCTAACAGATATTTTCTTTTTTTCTTTATTCTTTTGTGCAACTTTGCTAAGATTTCACTCAAAATGTGCATGAAAACTTAACTGGATGGGAACAAATTACGTTTGAAACAGTTGGAAGTTGGTGCAAAACCCCCCATATTTTCCATATTCAAGTTGAATTCCATCCAGTCAGCAGCATGTCTAGATGTTTTATTTTCCTGAATTATTACATCTTAAAATGATTGGCTTAGGATGTTTATAAAATGCTTGCAAGAATGCAGTCTGTTGTCATTGCTGACAAAAACAACCTTTTTACAAACTGAGCTATAACCTTTAATAAAAAACTGAAGTCAGATTCCTGTAGAAATTCAGATTTTTATTTGAATGCAAATATTTATTCTTGTGGACATAAATGAAAGTGATGACAGGCTCCTGCACCACAGACTGAAACTGTTTAATATTATAGTTCCTCCTCTCAACACTCAACATTGTGAGTGATTAGCTGTTAGTGAGAGCCATGTTAAACCAGAACAAGAAGCAGCAGCAGCTGAGCATTAGAATGTGCTGGAGCTCCATCAGCTGGCGCGGGGCCCTCGCACGCTGCAGGGGGGCCTCTGCTGGACGGCTCCACGCCACACGCTTACCCTGCGTCTGAACCACTAATGATAAGGATTCATTACCATAAGTTTATTTTCTCCTGTCGAACTGGTTGCTAAAACAAAAGGGCAGATGATTATTTTTCCTTGATCAGTGTAGCATTCAGGGGGCCTGGTCGGAGAAGGGGGAGGGGACGGGACAATGAAATCCCTCGCAGCGCGAAGGAGGAAGCTGACATGCATACAAGGCAGGGAGGACGGCTGGATTCCCGAGGTGGGATCAGGCTGTCCAGCCTTCACAATGGACCCACAAGATGAGATGGACACACAAAGGACTGGAATGTGACAGTCTGTCCAGCCGGCTGGCCGGCCACCGTCTCCAGAGATGGCGCGCTGGCTGCTGCCTCCTCCACCTTCACAAAAGCCTCCTTCAGCATTGTACCGAACGTTTGACAGATTTGACATATTAGACTCAGTTCAAAGAACCAAACACTCACTGGGAATAAACCCATTTAAATAAAAAAGGAGAGAAACTTCAAAAGCGTTTCTTTGGGTCTTCCTGGGTTTTCTACAAGCTTCGTCCAACACATAAAACATCTTGTAAACGTCTACTTCTTACATCATCATCTTCATTTTAGGGCCGACCAAAACATGTTTAAATGCTTTATGCTGACAAAAAGTGTTTTTCTTTCATTCTTACCATGATACAGTAGTTTAGCCCCTGTCTCTTCACAATAATCTATTATTGCTGCAGGAGATGAAGCTCAACAATGAGGCACTGCGGTCTTTGTTTCAGCAACTAAAGGGAATTCGTTATGCAAGTCTTCCCAAAGAGAACAAGGCAAATAACTGAACTGCGAGAAGTTAGGAGGAACCAAAGGAAGAAATAAAACATAAATGGTTGTTTTAGTCCTCTATGATCCAGTCTCCTCCACCCTGATCCTTGTTCTGGCCAGTTAAAAGCAAGTTCTTCCTCTCCACTGTTTTCTTGTGCTTGCTCATTCTGAGGTGCTTAATTCAAAAATCAAAATTGTAGAAAAATGGAAGCATTTTGTTTAAATGGAAGACCTTCTTCTAGCAGGATCTTTGATGAAGCAAACCTGAGCTTCCAGTTTCAGCTGAAGGTTTAGGAAGTTTACATGTTGCTTTCTCCTTTTGGAGTGAACTCCTGTTTCCTTTTCCTTCCATTAATGTCCCTCAGCCACAGCCCATCTGTTATCACACACCAGATTCCTATTCCAGCTTATACACCACAAGGGTCCACTCAGGCCTTTTCCTGTTTTCACCTCACTTCCTGTGCTACTTTTTATCTCATGACTTCTACAGTTAGTTGCCACCTGAGTGTCTGTGATTTTCCTTTCTGCTCCATACCCCTTACACAAGGAGTAAGGACTGTGGGGGTGTGTGCGTGTGTGTGTGTGTGTAATCAGTGGTTGTTTGCTGGTTGTTTAACCTTAATAAAATTTTAAAAATAAAATAAAACTGATTTGCCTGCTGTCATTTCTAAAGTAAAATTCAAGCTTTGGTTAGGTTTGAATTACAATAAAAGCTGCATTTATTTCTGTACCTTTAATTCTTTTAATTCATGTGAGCTCCAGGCAGATATGATCAGTTTTCACTCAGTTCAATGATTGTACATTTATTCTGGTTCTTCATCAACCCGCTATAATTGATTGATTTATGCCAACATCACGTCATGATGCAGAATTTATACAAATTTTAACCACATCAAGGTTAACTTTATGGTTTTAATTCTATTTTAACAGGTTTTATTATCATTGCACAACATTTTGTACAAATATTTTGTTTTTTTGCTCAGTGTGACCCAGGTCTCTCTTGAAAATGAGATCTGGACCTCATAGGTTTTTACCTTGTTAAATAAAAAATATTTTAAAAAATAAAAGTATTTGACACCTTCAGTCACCAGCTCTCAATTTCCTCTGATGCAAATTAATTTTAATGTTTGGCTTCTTGCATTACGCTTCTGCTTTGCAGATCACACATTGAAAATAAGATGAGACCAGAAGTAAAAATAAAACATATCTGCAGATTATGAAATTAAAATGTCTCAATTATTTCCATGTAGCAATATTAGATCATGCAGCAGATCCATTTCATAAAGATAAACAATCTAATAGTTCCAGTACAAGCCCAGCACATTCTGCAGACATAGTAATCTAAATCAGTTACACATATTGCGATGTCATTTTAGTTAAAATACGGTGCAGTCAGTTCCAATGCTAACTGAATGAAAGGAGGAAGGCAGTCGAGATTCAAGAGGTTCATTTCTAATGCTCAGTTCTACACACAACCTGAGAGGAGAGATGCTGAGTCACTGCAAACATTTAACACAAGTAAGTTCAATTTCACACTAATCTTAGACATTTTTACAGAACATTGTGGTTTTTAACTGTTATAGACTTTTTATAATCTTAAATAAACAACGTTGAGTGGTGTGTGTAACAGCTTTAGTGATCGGGTTTGAACAGTGAGGAAAGTCTGGTGCCACATCGTCACTCTGCAGGCTGAGCTGCAGACAAACACCTGGTGAAGCCTGATCACAGCACCAAAATATCATTACAAGACATATGAAAATTCAAATGAATTAAATAAATAATGGCTAAATCGTTCAGATCATAAACATGAATTTGTTGTGGTAATGAAATGGTCCTCAACATGAATCCCTGCAGCCTCAGTTTATCTTGCTGCTGGTAAGTGGCTCACACCAAGCTGGCCATGTTTTCAGTCAGATGGGAGGAAGTGATGGAGCAGCAGGGGAGCAGAGGGGGAAAGTGAGCCTAACCTCTGAGCGGTGCCTCGGTGTCAGCGGGACCAGAGGGCTCTGATTGGGGACAACGTTCACTAACAAGCTGCTAATTTCCACGCTTGATTGATCAGAGTGTGAATTCAGAGTGAAGGGCAAAGCAACCTGTGTGACAGCTCTCTGAACTGTGTGTCCTCACACAGCCACTTGTCACTCTCATGCATTTTAGCAATCAGCGCTCATCTGAGGTGTTCCATTATCTTTCTTCTTTGATGAATTAGGATTAGCACTTAGCTCTGAACCGTGTTTGAATGGAAGAGCAGCAGCATTGCTAAGAAGGCAGAGGATTACAAGAGGCTTTTTGTGCTGTAATTTCATTTAAAATAAAAGTCTTACCTTTGTTCTGTGTGCCCAGTTAGGGTGTGCTGGGAGGTTGAGATTAGCTCAGAGAATAGAGTTTGTCACAAAGCCGATTAGCAGTTGAAACAGGGCCAACAATGCTTTTCTTGTTAGAAAATCAGCATTTTTCCTGGCAAGCAGCAGACTGTTTTCATTTCCTGCTCCAGTTTCGTGGCAAAATCTGAGCAGGGCAGCAGACTGACGTCTTGTTATAGTTTACATCTGGAACATGCGGAGCAGGCCGGTCAGATCATGGGACAGGTCATGATGAGACACAAACAACCATGTTGTCCATTTCCACATCCTACAGGAAGGAGAGGACAGCTTCATCAGAAGGAGTTCTGCCTCTGGCTCAGTTCTGATGGTTGTCTACTGCCATCTGCTGGACACTTTTACCACTGCGTTTCACAGGTGATGTCATCCAAGCTGTTCTTTGCATTTTCCAATTTGCAGTAGAAGAGAGAATTTAAACTAGATTGTAATAGAGGTGGGTCAGGCAGTTAGTGTTTGGGTGGGAAGCTGTAGCCGGCCTCATGAAACCTGATCTCTACCAGAATCCCTCCGGCTTTCCATCCTCAAGTGGAAGGTTTAGTTTCCATCAAATGTTTCTCATTTGCTACACATCTTTTGTAAACCAAATGTGACAACACAGCATCCTCAGGAGTTATTCTGATATATGACCGGCTGAGAGCAGTGACTCTGACCTTTTACAGTTAATACCACTGCAGTTTTCAAGGAGGTTTTCCAAATATCGCCATCCTGAAAGACATTTTAAAACAGCAAAAGAGCATGACATGGCTATTGTTTTCATATCAATAAAAAAGAAAACACTAGAACAGCACAGCAACATTTAAGATTTATTCCAGTTTTAATCAGATGTTGAAAATGAATAGAAGTTCAGAACTTGAAGCGTTTAAGTAATCAACCTACACATAAAATCAAATATGGCCGCCCTCCTAATGAAACATATTACAGTGATAGAATTATGGTTATTCAAAAATGAAAATCTATTCTGAGAACATTTCCAACTATGTTTCTCCAGTTTAAATGTTTTAGCCGTTGAAGCAGAACCAACCACAAAGTCATGAAACAATCCCTTATTCTACAGGTTTTGACACCTTAGCAACCACTGCTGGAATTGGATTTGCTCATATTCATAATATTATTCATAATAACAGGAGCTATTATGAATAAGACCTTTATATAACACAAATGGTACAAACAGTAAGATTAAAACAAAAAGTTGATAGCTTTGACATACCAACTTAACCTGGTGAAAAGTAAGGGAAATACACATTAGCTGTGTGTTGCAGATGTCAAATAATAATAATAATACACCTCTATAATATTCTAATAACCTTGAGGTGTCAGCCACAGAGGCAGTGAGGTGTTTGTGGATTTCTCTCCTCCTGATTGCTGATGGAGGTGGATACCTCATGTGGCAGTGTGGCGTCCTCTCCTCAGAATCGTCCAACCCAGTCTACCAGAATGTGCCTCCTTTGTTTCTAGAACCGGCGTCCGAGGATAAAACTAGCCTGATCACATTTCTGTGTTCTGTCTCATCAACATGGCCACCACCAGTAGGCAGGGCTGATGTGTGTGTTTTAACTGAATGGCACACAGCTGCACAGCTTCATCACTCATTTATTTCAGTGTAACCATTAGAGAGAGCTCTGCTTTCTGCATTTAGCTTGCTATGGTCTAGCAAACAGACCATAGACTAGCAAACTATGGTTTGCTAGTCTAACCATAGACTAGCAATTGTACTGTTACTATTGTTACAGTATAATACAATAACAGTATTGTACTGTTATTGTATTGTAACAGTATAATAAGTTAACACTTATTGTACACAATAAGTTAACAGTAACTTATTGTACTGTTAGCAGTACAATGACAGTAACGTATTGTACTGTTAATACAACTTCCTGTAGCAGCAGCTATGAAAACACTGATGTGGTTCCAGACGTGTCATCAGTTATTTAGAGTTTGAAAAAAAAAAAAGAAAAACTACACACTTTAAAAAACAAACAGCTGAGTGATTCATTATAAAGATTCATGATTAATGGTTAAGTTATAGAGTACAAAAACTAAAAAAAAAAAAGACTATTGAATTTTCAGGTTCTATTCTGGGCTAATTTTAGTTGTAAGGTTTTGTCTTTAATCAGATCATGGAGGTTGCCTCACAATTCACATAGAGATTCTTGTGAATCCAACTAAGAAAAGGGAAAACTTCAAGATGAAGCTCAAATCATCTCTTCTATCCATCATAACAATCAAGGGTCATATCCCAAACTCCAACGTCTCTGTCTCTTATTGTATGACCAGACAGAGATTTAAAGAAGAGAGGCAAAAACAAATGAGGTGGATCAGCAGAGCTAGCCAACAACTGATGGAGTCATCCAGGACATGCTACTGTGGGATATTGGAATATTAAAACATGTAGTGTCTAACAGTACAACTTTGTTCCTGATAAACAAACTTCCTTTAGTTTTAAACTTCATCGATCAGTTCTCAATATTACCTCGTCTGAAATTTCATTTAAAGGAATGGAAGTTGTTGTTGGTTCACATTTTTAATTTCAATTCAATTTACTATAAAAAGGTCAAATATTTAGGCCTAAAAGAAGCTGAAACTATCTGTTAACCTTGGATTTGAATATTGTTAAAATGTAGCCTTTTAAATGAATTTTAAAGAGTTGGTTGAAAACAGACGTCAGTATGGTAGGAACACAATGGAGACATTAGGCACCAACAGTTCAAAGTATACGACGGCACATTAGGCCCGTAGTAGAAAGAAAAACAAGGAGTAAAACATCTTCAACTTTTTAAACTCCAAAAGCTTTTTCTAGAAAACAAAAAGATTAATCTCAAAACTTCTAAAGTTTTTGGCAGAAATTTACGCATCTTTTTTTCCCTATCAACAGAGGCCCCCACATGTTGATGTAAAAGAACTTCTGGTTTTGGTCTGTGTTGTCTGGAAAACTTCAGTCCAATCTTCAGCTCCTCCTTGCGTAAGATGACTAAAAGTTATGCTTGTGCATTCTTTTTCTAACTGCACAAGTTTCACATTAAACGTAGGTCTGCTGAGGATATTTCAGTTTTTCTGGATTCTTCGTTTGGCGTCTTGGGGTCTGCTCTCATGGTGAACTTGCTTGGTTGTTCAGACCAGGCCATGCTGGCAGTCGTTTTCAATTTCATTCACTTTGACCCCATTTGCTGTTCAGTGAAATGGCTGATCAAAGACCTCCTCCTGGCAAGGCAGGTCATAATACTGTTTACTCTCTCTGTGAATGCAGGGCTGCATGTACGTTCAGAGGGAACCAGAGTTGAAGTGACCTGTGAGGAGATGACAGGAAGCTGAAGGAGCCATGCAGGGGAAACGTCTGAGAGCAACTTAAAGTCAAGGTGACAGACAGCAGGCCTTCAATCACATCAGGACATGCTGGTACTTAGTCTTAAAATTGATGTTGAATTAATTATCAGTGTTGTTAAAACTCATACTAAATATTAATTTGCCTAGGGTGTGTATATTACTGTAAACTGAATCTGGAGGAAGGAACGCTGTGGTTTTTATTGACTTTTGTTGCATTCATGTCACTTTGCTGTTTTATTTCCCAGAAAATCAAAGCCCTCAACACTCACACACACACCCCCACACAATCACGCAACACAGTTGGGCAAAACAACCAAGATTTTATTGCCATTGTGCATGAACTTTGACACTGCAGGTTACACAAGGAAGTATCATGTAGTGAGTTGAGGAACACTCTTGCCTGCCGGTGATGTGCTCTGGTCACTCGCAGTGCTGGTCTTGGAGGAGATGGCTTTAGCAACAAGCTGCTTGCTGATCCAGCCTCTGAACTCAACACCAAAGCAATGTAACATGTCAAAGAACGGGCAACATCCTGGATGACAACACCTCTGTTTTTCTGTTTGTTTTTTCCTCAAATTATTGCACACACTTGTTTACCCATGTCAAGCATATGTGGGATACTGGGAAAGCTAAAGCTCTTGGTAAGGTGCTGAAATGTCCTTAGAAACCACAACATTGCATTGAGCCTCTTCGAAAGCCACATATTTACAAAATAGGAATGGAACGTCAATGCAGGGAGTCAACAAGCATACCAGATAGTAAAATAAATGCAGGTTATGATTCACTCGTGTGCAGAATAAATAAGATGCTGACAGGGTTTGGTTGCTTGGCGGCAGCGTCACTGCGGTAACAGACGGACGGTGAGAGGGAGGCAGGCCAGCGGGCTCCTTTAATCTGATGAAGGCGCTGCTGAATCTGCAGCCAATCATCTCTCACATCTCCATGTTACGCTCTCACAGCGATGGAACTTCAGGAATGAATCATCTGTGTTTGGGATGGTCAAATCTCAGGAATGTCACTCATGGATCAGGATTGTCCTGGAAATAGAATGAAGACTGGAGGTATGCTCAGTACAAACATTTATTTATTATGCCTACAGTTTAACTTAGCAGTAAAAAAATGGTTTGGGATCAGTTCCCTTAGGCCAGCAGTCACTCAGATCTTAACTGAACTATTTGCTTAAAAAGGATTTTAACACAGATCCTGTCTGACTGACCGTTTAGTCTGACAGTCTGAAAACAAATAGAAATGAGCAGGCGGTCTGTGACTGCTGTGATATGATGTTGGAATTCCATAAAATGCTAAAAACAAACATCTTCATGGTTTGTGTTGTTGTCTGAAACAATGACGGATGGATAAAAGAGAATAACAAATAAATGAAAACTATTTCTGCCAGGAAAATCAACCATTTTCCCACTGTGGGTAGCACAAACATGATCTGCTTTGCTTTTTTTACTTTATTAAATAAAGAAAATTTTGCATGGAATTGAAGTTCTGTGTACATTTTTATTTAATGCCTTTATTTATAGTAAAAGAAATGCACTAGTCAGACTCTTCCTGGACAGTTTTTAATATTTTTTTATCTTAAGATAAGAGAAAACAATGTGTTGCAGTTTTCTTATATATAAACCCAGAGGAAATACAAGCTGCTCTCTGATATATACATCACAGCTCAGTTCCCTGAACTTTATCTAACTTTAAAATGATCATCAAAGGTCTGGGCTGTAATAGGTGGGAATGTAGATTGAAAATAGCAGGAGGTCTTATGTTTGATGCATTTAATGAAAAAAAATTTTAAATCAGATTTTTCTGTCTGACCTGCTGAGTAACTGTCTGATTCTGAGCTCCGTCACGCTGACGGAGCTCAGGCTGCTTGCCTGGTTAAGACACAGAGGCCATTTTGTGGAATCTTAATAAACTTCATCTTGGATTAGATGGACAAAAAGTCTTTCCATACATACAAGTGGGAATTCCTCATTTATCCAACTTTAACATATTCTCATCAACCTCAAAAGGTTATAAAGCTGATATTAAGCTATAAATCAGAATAAATGTTTGTATATTTATACATCCAGTCTGCATTCCTGCAGGACCAACTGTCTGGGTTTGATGTGACGGCCCACCGTCAGCAGGGGGTCCGCTCCGCTCTGAGACACAAAAACAACCCCTGCTGCATTTTCCAAATCCTGGTGGAAACGCTTTCATCCGCACACACACCCCTGCACACAGTGTGTGTGGTCCCTACAGTGCTCCAGCTGCGGGCTGGGAACCAGTCTGGCCCCGAAGCGGGCCCTGGGACGCTCGGAGCAATCCGTCTGGGAATGGAGAGAAACTAGGAATGACATGACAGGGAATCGTTCTGCTTTGTGGAGCTGCAGATACTTTGTATGGACACACATTCCAATTTACCTGAGTATAGAATCTGATTGTGAAACACCTGAAACCACGACCAGATGCACACACTGTGCAGTGGCTGTGGCCATGGTAACAGTTTTCTGTGGTCTAGGCTCTAATTGTGTTCTGTTGGAGTCAGGGCTTCCTGTCAGCTGATAGTGTAAACAGAATCCTGAAGTGCAGCGGATTGTTCCGGTTCGTTCCGTCACAGTAAACCAGTCCAGAGGTTTCACCGAGCTGTTCCTGTCTTTCATAGAGCTATGTGTGTCTGGATATATCTGTGGATACGTTTACAGCTTATTCATACTGTGAATGTTGAAACAGAACACAACACATAATTTAATCAGAAATCTACTACCAGTTTAAAATGCATGCCCCTCCCCCCCCTCCATGGTGCTGGGGTGTTCCTGGGGACGCCTGGATAGGGCCCCTCCCCCGGCGGCTCCCTGCACACGGCTCCGAGCGTCTGTCTGGGTGGAAATGAAGGGACATTGTACGTCAT
The DNA here is from genome assembly GCF_003331165.1 of Xiphophorus hellerii. Classification (NCBI taxonomy): domain Eukaryota; kingdom Metazoa; phylum Chordata; class Actinopteri; order Cyprinodontiformes; family Poeciliidae; genus Xiphophorus; species Xiphophorus hellerii. The sequence continues at coordinate 26,714,461 of NC_045684.1, forward strand.
GCAGTGATAGGATGGGAGTGGAGGGGGCCAGCACAGAGAGACGAGGCCCTCCTGGTGGGACAGTCAGTGGTGATGATGGCGGCCCCGCCCAGCTCTAGCTGTCTGTCTGGGTGTCTGCAGTCTCTGACGGGGACCCTGGCTCCTCCGGGGGGTCATCTGTGCTGGTGCTGGTGGAAACCTGAGTGGGGGTCCCGTAGAGCGAGGCAGCACCTTGGCCGGCCCCGGCATTGCTGTCGTCCTCCTCGGGGCCCGAGGCGGGGGCCAGCTGCAGGGAGCCGGGCAGCTTGACGGGGCAGAACGCCGAGCCCGTCGGGATGAAGTTGACCTTGTTTTTGTCAGGGCAGGAGAAGAGGGGGGCCGCTGCCGCCGCCGCCTGCCGGGAGCTGCAGGGGAACAAGCACAGTGACTGAGGGAGGAGCATTCATGAGGCGGATGAATACGGGAGTGAATCGGTCTGCACCTCATCTCCTCGAAGGCTTTGATCTTCTCACAGCCTTCCGGCGGCTCGCGCTTGAACATGTAGCTGTTGTTTGGTTTGGGTGAGGAGGCGAACTTTGGGAGCGGAGAGCTGCTGCCACTATCTGAACACACACACACACACACCCACCCACAAGAAGAGGCCTTCATGATTCCACACCAACACACTGGCAGCTCTGCCTGCTACAACACTTTAGATGTCAAGGGTAGGAAGGTTCAGAGAAGATTTAAAAGCTTCCACATCCAGATTCCAAGATTCACTATGAACTTAGACACATGTACAGTTAATACAATTTAAATTAAAATTCTATTCCATTTATATATGTTTATAAACATGTGTTTACTTTAGATATGTATTTAGAAAATATATACATGTATATTCATTCCATCTAAAATATTGAACAAAAACTGTAAGGAACAAAGAAAGAAAGTAATGGATGACTGGGTAAATTCTAGTATGGATGGGAATAAAACAGCTGTTTCTGTGTTAAAACATGTTAAAAGTTGTATGACTAGGTCAGGGGTCGGCAACCAATGGCTCCGGAGCCACGTGTGGCTCTTTCATCCTTCTGTTGTGGCTCCCAGTGACTTCGGGAAATAGAATATTTTATTAAAATTAAATCATTAAAAAATTATAAATTAAAATCATTTTAAAATAAATTTCTAAATCTGAAGGTTATGGTAAACTTGTAACATTAAAACAAAAGTTTTGAACATTTTTAGCACCCAAAATATACGTTATGTCCGCCGATGTGCGACAGGCATTCCTGGCGAACCCCACATGTCTGGCAGACCGCATTTTTTTAGGGCACTGATTTATTGACTTTTTGATCCTTGCCTGGAAGATACATCATAAATAAATCCAAGAAAAGGAAACATTCTGAAGATGGCAGAACATTTAATGCTACGTGGACAGATCATTTTGCTTTAACCGCTGATGAAACTGGTTCACCAGTCTGCTTAATATGTGGCGAAAGACTGGCAAACAACAAGAAGTCGAATGTTGAAAGACATTTCAAGAGCAAACACTCTGTCTTTGCTAAAAAATATCCCGAGGGAGAGGAGAGAAAAAAGGCCGTTTCAGAGCTGATGCGAAAGGCTGAAGCGTACGGAACCCTCTAGGGGACATGGGGATTTTTTTCCTTTTGCGTTCCCTCGCAAAACTTTTGCGTTACCTTGCAATACTGTACTGGTCAGTTATGCAGCATAATTGAACACTGTAAGCCTTTCTTATGGTGGGCGCCGTATTTTATGCTTTAATATAAGGTTATGTGAGGTTTTTCCATGAATGTTAGTATCTTTTTGTGAAATATATCTATATAATATATATGAAGTTTTATATCTTTCTTTAGGATAGAAAGGCACAACAAACCTACGATATGAACAGAAACCTTCCGTAAGTAGGAAAGAAATAAAAACATATTATAATTTGGGCTATTTCTGAGTTATTATCACGGGAAATAAGTCATCTGACAGTTGTGATTGTGTCTCTGTTGTGTTCGTAGTCTGAATGGTTTAAAGAACAGCTTTCAGTGCCGCTCCATCTTCGCCTTAACAGACATAAACATACAGGAAAAAATCGATTTTCAATCAGTGTTTTGCAGCAAACAGTTAATAATAATAAACAAGTTTTCACTGAGGCTCTGTAAGAGCCATATGAATGAAATAAGTAATTATTGATATGACAGGAGCAGGAGGCTTTGACACTTAGGTGTGTCGACGTGGGAGTGACGTCACCAGGTATGAATGGGAAGGATACTGGCTTTGTGTGTATTAGGAAGCGGTGAGCGGGGCGGTCAGTCCTTGCAAAGTTTGGAGCATGATCATCAAAATGGAATAAATCGATAATTGTGACAGAACAAAGAAAAGGTTTGGAGTTGATTGATACACGGACAGATGAGATTCCCCGAGTTAACCCAGCGCGGCGTCATTACTTTGTTGTGTTTTTAATAATAAAAACTTGTTAATAGTAAAAACTGTTTGGTGCAAAACACTGATTGAAAATCGATTTTTTCCTGCATGTTTATGTCTGTTAAGGCTAAGATGGAGCGGAACTGAAAGCAGCTCTTTAAACCATTCAGACTACGAACACAACAGAGACACAATCAAAACTGTCAGATGATTTATTACCCGCGATAATAACTCAGAAATAGTCCAAATTAGGATGTATTTTTATTTCTTTCCTACATACAGAAGGTTTCTGTTTATAACGTAGGTTTGTGGTGCCTTTCTATCCTAAAGAAAGATATAAAACTTCAGATATTTCACAAAAAGATAGGCTACTAACATTTATGGAAAAACCTCACATAACCTTATATTAAAGCATAAAATACGGCGCCCACCGTAAGAAAGGCTTACAGTATTCAATTATGCTGCATAACTGACCAGTACAGTATTGCGAGGTAACGCAAAAGTTTTGCGAGGGAACGTAAAAGAAAAAAATTCCCCATCTCCCCTAGAGGGCTCCGTACCGTACTACGGGACACAGAAGCAGACTGCGCATTTTTTGGTTTGCTTGGTTCGTTCAGTGCCGGTGGATAATATTTGGATAAGTTTTGATTTTTATCTCCTGACTAAGAGGAGGACAGGTGACTGCATTCTGTTTCTATTTTTCCTTCAGTGCGGGTTGGGTAAGTTTCGATTTTTATTTCTTAAATACAAAAACCCAAATAGACAGAGGGTATTTTGTTTGAAATTGAGCATCAACAAGGTGTAAAATGCGTTTTGTTACATGCAGAAATAAAATTTTGTGTTCTCTGCAGCAGTTCGTTGATTTCATAAACGCAACATAGTGTCGATTTTTGTACATAGCATATACGTAGGTTATATATAGGCTATATGACGTCAAAATGGGTTGTGGCTCCAAGTGCTTTCTTTTTATTGGGAGGCGGTCCCAAATGGCTCTTTGAATAGAAAAGGTTGCCGACCCCTGGACTAGGTAATTATATTTTCTAGGAAGATATTGTTGACAATAATTAAGCACACACACAGAGTCTTAAAAAAGCAAATACAAAAATATCAAATTGAAAAAAAAAAATTTTTTTTTTGCACTAGTAATCAGTCAACTGATTAAAACAAGATATTTATTGCTGGTCGACCCAAAACATAAGCAAACTAAGCAGCCGCAGAATTGCTGAAATTTTAACACTGATCATAGATCTAGAATTGTTATTGTTAACTTGCTATTAAGTTTGAGGTAATGGTTTAGTAGTGAGCGAGCGTGTGTGAGATGTCAACACCACACATTATTCATTGCCTACAAAGATTTGCGCACTCATATCAGCCTCCCTGTGCGTTCGTTGTAAACCTCTAAAAGCGTGATAATATGATAAATAATATTTGGGTGGCTGTGAGTCAATCAAGCAGATTAGCTTTTATTTTTGACGCCTACCTCTGTGCAGTACTCTGAAAATGAGCCTCAGTGGGTTCATATAAATCAGGGGTCCCTAAAGTGGGTGCCTGAGGGCCGGCCTCCTGCATGTTTTAGTTCTCTCCTTGGTTTAACGCACCTGGGTCAAATTATGGCTCGTTAGAAGGCCTGAGAAGAACACTGACTTGCTGAAAAGGTTGTTGGTACCACCAGGGAGAGAACTAAAACATGCAGGACGCCGGCCCTCGAGGACCGACTTTGGGGACCCCTGATATAAATACTGGTAGAGGTGAACCTGCTCTGCAAGAACGTCTTCCAAATGGTCCAGTTTGAGTTAAAGGCACTGCTGAAGTAAACTACAGAGACACCACAACCCACAAGGCTGCGCTCAGAGCCGTGGACTGTTGCTGTGCAGACCTGATTTTTACCAGCTTGCATTTTTGATCAATGAAGTCTGAATATTTTATTACAGCTGGACGAAATCAGACTCGATAGTCTAACTGTAATTGTTCAACAGGTACTGGAAAATATAAAAATGCATAGAAGTGAGAATAAAATCTGACCCTGTTTGGTTCTAATTCAGTGATACCTCAATGCTTCAGGCCAGGCCTGGGTTTCCACTGAGACAATAATGTTTTAATGCTGCTGTTCCTGACCTTTATCCCGGTCATACAGCAGATCCTCTGTAGAGTAAGGACTGCCATCATGTGACCCTGGAGGACAGGCTGGTGAGGGACAAGGAGACAGGCTGGAGCAGCTGCTGGACCGCCCAGGGGCTGAAGGAGTCTGAGTGTCCACGCTGCGAGAACTGCTGCTCCGCTGCTGGGGAGGGAAGGGTGCCCGACGCCCATCCGGAACCTCCAGAGACTGCACAGCATCAGGGGATGGAAACAGAATGTGAATGAGGTCTGAGACACAACGATCTGGCAGACACACAGGACAGAAGCAACTCAACAGGGACGAACCTTGAGCTCGTCCTTCTCTCCGTTGTCTTTGATGAAGACTTTCTCCAGCTCATGGTTGATGCCCTCCATGCTGCTGGGCACCCTGGAGATGGAGGGCTTTGGCACCGTGATGTTGGACAGCGGCATCTGGGCCGACTTCGACATGGAAAACTGCTGCAGCAAACACACACACACATATGCATCGTTCCTTTAATACTTTAAGTAAGACTCCTGGTATTGTTGAGTAAATGCAGTTTTTATATATATATATATATATTGACCATAATTGATAAATCATGATATCTGATTAATGATTTCAGCCCCATGCGGCACAATAAACAAAATGAATGAAGTGAAGCTCCAGGTGTTGGTGCAGGTACCTGAATGTAGCTGGCTGCTGTGCAGGTGTGGCTGTTACAGCTGGACAGGAAGGAAGCTGTTCTTCCACTGAGGGAGGAAGGCTACTCTTCTTCCTCTGGATCACCTTCCTGTCTCCTGAGTTCCAGCTGCTGATCCTGTGAGCAGAACAAATGAAAATCAGATGTTTGGACAAATTGATGGTCTAGCAGCACTCACTTGACAGGCCCACCTGTTTATTTACTACTACACTGAATGATTTGTAAGGAACAACATGATGCATTATAGAATGTTTGGTTTGGAACCTTTGGCATATGCAGTGGAAATTAACATACACTTAAAACATGTAGAACCTTTTTTCTCTGACACTGAATCAGACAAAACCTTTTCTACTTTATTGATCTGAAAGAGAAATAAATGTAGTTTTAACTCGGATCAGTTCAAATTCTTCAAAGAGTTATTGTAGGTAGTGATGGCTGTTGGTAGATCTACTGTAGCAGTTTATATTACAGTGAATTTGAACCAACTTCTGACTGAAGACTCTGTTTTCCCCAAGACAGTCTCATGAAGAGGATGGCCAAGGTTGTAAATAATGTTCTTGATTTTATGAAGAATCATTTTCTGCACCATCATATCCAGAGTTTCCAAAGTCATCCTCATAACAGAACCAGAACAGAACCAGCCTTCTTTATCAGGCTGTTGAGCCTTTTTAGGTCCCTGGTTCTGATGCCCCAACAGATGATGGCAGAAAAGATGAAACTCTCAACAGACTGATAGAAGATCTGCAGTATCTTGCTGCAAACCTTGAAGGATTTGCAGCAAGGAAAAGTGTTCATTATACTAAGACAAAAATATTTTGTAAAAGTTTTTTTAGTTATAGAAACATCACCATATCTAAGTAAACATTAATTAAATGAAAAGGGGATGGTAAATATTTTTGAAAAAAACAAAAAACATGATGAAATTATTAGAGAATCCATCTATCTATTGTGTATACCATATATCCATGGCTGATCAGCGGCGGCAGGGACCAGGAGAAACAACTTTTCACAGAGCCTATCCTCCCCACCCATTCTGCTGTCAGATGATGCCAAACCAGATCAACACCATAAACACAGGAGTCGACACACAGGAGCATTCCACAACATGCATGGAGCAGCTGTAACCAACGGAAACCGGTCAAAAATACACACCAGGCCAGCTGACTGTTCTGAGATCAGATTCGGAACGCACAGGAGACTGATCCCAAAATGGACCCAAGTTTAATTAATTCATTCATTTTTTTAAATTTAATTTTCCTTTGGGATCAATAAAGTATTTTTTAAATAAATTGTATTGAAATGATGATAGAGTTGCCATGGCAACAGGGCCTGACCTTCTTGTATAACTAGTCCTGAAAATACTGCTCTGTTTCTTTAAATCTCCTGTAGGCTTCATGCTCTTCAGCTGTCAGCAGCGTTACTGGCAGCTATCAACTCCATTTAGCTTCACTTCTGTGTGACGTTACAGTAGTTATACCTGTTGCAATAAGCAATAAATCAATTACTAGCATGATATATCAAATATATTAAAACAAGCTCAGATTTTTTAAAAAACCTTTCATTTCCATTTTCAGGATTTTTTTTTCTTCTTTCTTTCTACCAAAAACTGAAAAAAAATCTTCAGTGTGGTGCTTTGGTTTCAACTAGCCACTTTTTTCAATGTACAATTGTGTTCACAGACTTCAGCATCCATTTTATTTGTTGTTTCTGTTATTCACAGAAACAACATTTTAAATATTTTGCATATTTAAAATGTCTTCCGGTTTCAGTGTTAAATGTTCCTAAGAATTTAAAGATTATTGATCTATGAAAGAGTGTTCTTGAATAATAATGCCATTACCATTATGTTACTTGAAAATGGTCTCAAACAACAATGTTACTGTTTATCATGATAACTTCTGAGATAATTTATTATCCAGTTAAATTTGTTACAGTAACAAATTTAACTGGATAATAAATTATTTACTTCTCAGACTAAAACTCAGAAGTTTACTTTTGAGTTTTAGTTTTTGAAACTGTAGTCAAAGGAAAATCCAAATAATGTTTAAAAGTTTATCTGTGCGTGCGTTACAAAATGTAACTCCATTCCAGCTCAGAATGAATATTCTTTGTTCCTTTCTCTGTGAGTAAAACTAGACTAAAATAAATTTTGGTTTTAGTCTAGTTTACATTTGACAAAAATATGACTGAAATTAAAATCCCAAAAATTGTCGTCAAAAGTCCCCAGACTAAAACTCTGAAAACTGTGCTGTAAGTATGAACACTATTTTGAAGACATGTTCTGTGGTCTGAGAACATGTCCGGGTGATGTTGAAGTTTGGACACAAATGGGAGTCCTGAGTGGAAAATGTCCCTCAGAACCACCCAGTGAGTCCAAAGTACCTTAAATATAACAAAGTCAACGTTTTCAACTAGAGGTGCACAGACTGCAGATCTGCAAAGATCTGGTTGATCTTTAAAAACTTAACCTGCCAATTTTGAATTTGCCAGATATAATTTTTTGTCTGAAAAGCTAAATATAGTGACAAAGCTGCCAAGTTTATAACAGTGTGGTTACTATTATCTACCGCTCTCGTGCATATATGACTTGGTGGGTGAGTCAGTCAGTCATCCCTCGCTCACTGCAGACCAATAGGGGACAGAAACTGATTTTCAGATGTTTGCTGAGGTAGAGAAGATCGCTTTCACATGTTAGCATCGGCCAATCGCTAGTCTTCCAAAATGAAAGAAATTTTGATCTACTTGAAATTAGTAGATGGCCACTAATCTCAAGTGGCCATCACAAAGCCGTGATCCCAGGACTATGGACTAAAACAGTGCAGGGTTTCCCCCAGGAAATCTGCTAAGCTTGTCGATAGCTAACCCCAGTGGTAGGGGCACTAGGGCCCTAACACTGGGCCCTAGATGTTTCCTTGACGTTTCAACCCAGCGGCCCACTTTATGGGGTTAAATAATGTTTAAAAACTACAAAAATTCAGAGGTACATGAGCAGGCATCAAATGTTCAATGCATCAACTATAAACTTTGCTTTATCTATCTTTTTTGTCACTGTACTGGAGTATAAAATACCCTATTTAAAATAAACAAACAGCACTTAGCCTGGTGAGGTGGCATGTCAGACTTAGAATACACCAGAGGAAACTCTACAGTGCATGTACGTGTGGGGGTGGGTGTGTGCGTGTGAGTGTGAGCAAGGCAGTTTGTAAACCTGATCCAGTTGCACCGGTTCTGTCAGCAGGTATGGGTCAAAATTCCAGCAAACTGCCATGACGTTAAAACAATTCTCTAAAACAATTTCTGGCATTTAGAAAAAGGAAAGCATTGGTGTGAACTTGAACTGAGTAAAAACAGGAAACATTTAGTCACATTTCATGTAAGACTGAGGAAATGAATGTAAATATCTAGTTTAAGTGTATTGTTCCACTTTTCTCTTCTGCATATTCGGTTTACTTCATCCACAGTAAGAAGAGTCAAAGGCTGTGTCACCAAATGTCCACCAGGTGTCATTGTTTCCATTGCAGATAAACAACAGAAATAGATTTAAAGCAGACTTCAATCTTTGCTTCTTTGACATCTTTGGAAGGCTCAGGGTCAGGAACCTGAGTGTGAAGGTTCCTCTAGAGGCCAGTTTTCATCCCAGCTGTCACTGTGTGTTTCTAGGACTACAGGAACTTCCAGAGAACATCTGTACCAGGCAACGTGTTCAGACCTGCCCCCCTCCGTCAATCCTGACACTGACCCTCTACTCTCCAGAAACAGAACACATGAAGGATTTATCAATAAAGGCAGAGTGTGTAACAGTTGTAAGATGATCTGTGGATGTGGGCCACAGAACCAGTTCCACTGCATGCGCTGCACCCACTGCTGCTGCTCACGTTTCAGATCACTGGCTCAGATTGAAGATCTCTCCCTTCACTTTCCGACAGATCCTTGACGTTTCAACCCAGGAACACGTTTTGATGGACAGCAACAAATGGGGGAAATAACAGCTTAACAGAACGGGTGCTGTCACTGTCTGGTGTAATGACTGCTGAGACTAAAGCCAACTGATTGAGCAGGAAGAAGAACCAGACATCTACCCGACACTTCAACCAGATCAGTTTCGCAGCTTTCCCAGAGGTTTGACAAAGAGATTCCAACTTTGGATGATTTGGGCCCCAAATATACCACAGAATGTTCACAAACGATGCACCGCTCTGCTCAAGAAGTTTTTACTAAGCTCTTCATTCTAAAGAGGCCGCAACATTACCTATAATCAAGTCAAGTCAATATTTTTTTGTGAAAACAACAAAAGGTTTGGAATTTGTTTTGATATATTCTTAGAAACACAATCAATACAATATAGAAACAGCTGAAACCAGAAGTTTACATACAGGGAATAAAAAGGCATCTTTCTTTTTTTCTCACAGAGTTAAATCTAAGAAAATGTTTCCTGTTTTAGGTCAGTTAGAATTACCTAAATTATTTATATTCCACAATTCCACAATAATGAGAGAAAGAATCTGTTAAAGACTTTTTTATTAATGTCTTCTAAATCTTTGAATTCAAGTCCACTCACAGAAGGGATGAATGAAATAAAAAAACTGTTTTTAAAAATATTTTCTGTCATTTGTGATTTCTTTTTTAGAAAAGAAAGCAAAGTAATATCAAAATTTAAAATTGGACTTGGTAGGAAAGAAATTGGAGATTTCCTAGTTTTTATGTTAGAAATATCTGACAGTAAAGTGTAGAGTTTATTGTTTGCCACCGGTCTGACTAGCTGCCATGTTTTTCATCAGTTGAATTTCTGATTAAAAATAGCTTTTGGCAACAGAGAAATAGTTGTTTCCGATTAGTCTGCACATGATTCCGTCACAGCAGTGGTGTCCAAAGTATGGCCGGGTCCATACAATTTGTGTTTGGCCCTCCTATAGCAGTTTAAGTATTAAAATGTTGCCCTCCAGCAAATGGAGCTGACATAGATGGACACATTTTGTAATGTGTTAGGATTACATTTTGTATCTTCTTGAATGGAAAATGTTAGCAACACAACTAAAACTACATTCACACAGTAGGCAAATGTGACCCAAATCTAGTCTGAACGACCCGATTCCAATTTTTACCTCAAAATATCCAATCTTTGTCATTTTCATGTCCTGAGCTGCATCGGACGCATATCCAATTGTTTTCAAATTTCAAAGTGTCTGCAGTCTAAACGGTCATGTCGCATTTTATCCGACTTTTATGTCGTCGAAGCCAGGCAGGGGGAAATCCAGAAGTAAATTATAAGTATGAAATGATGGAATTAGTCTGTGTGTGGGATCACAATCCCTTCACTCCTAGCTTTGACAACACATCTGAATAGGTTCCTCTACAGAAGTTGCAGTTAATTCTCCACTAAAGGCCACTGCTATTAGTTGTGCTTTCATTTTGTTAGTTTCCTTGGTGTTGTTATGATCTTGCGACTATACCGTTGACTCTCCTTACAGAATAACTTTAAAATCCATCTATAAACAGAGCGCTGCTGTGTAATGTCAACGTTATTCTTTTGTGCATGCACTTTGCTTTTGGGATGAAAACCGTTCACACAAATGTCTCATTGTGGTCGGGCGGTTCAGGCGTATGAATGACCATGGAAAAAAAATCTAATTCCAGTAAAAAAAAACTGAATTAAGAATCAAGACCTGCTGTGTGAATGTAGCCTACGTATTTCTCTTTTATTAGTCATGCTTACCAAGTAAACCACCTGCTATGGTAGCTAATAACACTGCTAACTTCCTGTTATCTGACCTTTTCTGCCCTGTATCTCCTGCTCCACATCAGTAAACCACAGTGGCAGCTCTGCTCCTCCCTGCAGCTCTGTAACGCCATAACATGCATGTCCACACATGGACCGAGTCGTCATCTGGCACAGCCGCATTGTTTTCTTTGCTGCAGGAGGCAAAGAAGAGCCAGCTCGGGCACAGCTTGCCATAAACTGCAGCTGTTCAGGCCACTGAAAGGAGGGGAAGTGGATGCTCAGGAGTGAGATAGTGTTATCTGCCACCTCCGTGTTGCTACTAGGCATCAGGGTTCTGTAGCCGAGCGAGACTTGTAGGATTGGGCCTAGTGCAGAGCCATATGCCAACACAAGTTCAATCTTTCTACAAAGAAGCAATTACAACAGTATTATTTCTGTAAGGAAGCTCTTTCATATCGCGGTTTGTCAATGAGGAACAATATGCCCACTGCTGTATTTCAGATGTTATTTAAGTAGTTGGTCATATTTGTCTCTACCTGCTCCCTCTGCATCTTAAAAGCAACTAAAAACATCGACTTACAATCCACGATATGTCTTACCCTACAGCCTGTACTACTGGGCCTGCCGGGTGGGTTGTAGTTCTGCAATATCCCGGGATGTCCAGGGAGAACCCATACACACACATCGGGAGAACATGCTCACTTCATGCAGCACATCATTATGAGACTCTCATAATGATGGATTTGTTTCACTGAGGAAAAAATTACATTTTTGTCTTTGAAAGTTGCTCAAGTTTGAACTAGGGAAGAATTAAAGTACATTTTCTCTCTGAGCTTAGGCAATGTCTGTTTTATTGTTTTGATTTCGGCCCTTGTAAGCTGATTAAAAAAATATACAGTACAGACCAAAAGTTTGGACACACTTTTTCATTGAATTCAATGAGAAAGTGTGTCCAAACTTTTGGTCTGTACTGTAGGTCAAGGTAGTGTTTGGTGGCTCCAATGTCACTGTACCTCACCCAGCACTGTCACAATAAAGACTCTTCTTTTATTCTATTTATTAACGCTACGTTAATAGATGTCATGTTTTTTAGTCTATTTATTCACTTGTGAATTTTCCATTAACCACCCAGGGAACTGGGTGGTTAATGGAAAATTAATCAGCAATGGCATTTCTTCAGTTCAAAGTATTCCCCACCCTCCTTTCGGAAACATCAACATAATAAGAAATATGTCATCTCTGTATTGTCACTGCAACACCCAGGAGAACAGAATGTGGGCTCTGCTCACCTGTGTAAGTGTCTCGTTCAAACAACAGGAGTGATGCACATTGGTGTGATGAAGCCAGCAGCCTGGGAGGAGAGCCCCATCAACACTGATCTGAGGAGAAGACCACCAGCTCCACACCAGCTGCTACGTTCTTCCTTTCACTGCAACAATAACAAAGAAGCAGAGCAGAATTAGTCTGACATTCTCCATCTGAAGTTTTATTCTCTGCTGTTTGGTAAAACTTTACCTAAGAGACCAGGGCCAATCAGTGAGCCTATTCAGAGCCAAGTGCATGAACCCCTGTTTTTTTCTTAAAGAGAGAGGCACACACTCTATCTCTCTTCAATCAATGAAAAAACAATTAAATTTTTCATTGATTGAAGCAATTATGCACAAGTTTACTTCAACACACATGTAAACAAGAAAATGTAGATACTAAACAGTAAGACAAGACTACAATGAAGAAAAACAATAACATTAAACTTCTCCCAAAAAGAGGTTAGCAGTTCTTTCAAGAGACTCTTACTCATATTTGTCTTACTGGCTTCTAAATGTATGAAATGTTTCTATCCTAAAAATCAGGACTGTTGCAAAGCAGCAAGAAGGTTCTGGGTTGGAATCCCAGCTTGGGATCTTTCTGCCTGGAGTTTCCATATTCTCCCAGAATGCATTGGTTCTCACCAGGTAATCCAGCTTCTTCCCAGAATAGAAAACAGGAATGTTAGGTTCATTTCTCTCTGAGTGTGTGTTGTCCTGTGTGTCTCTGTTTCTCCCTGTGGTGGAGTCTCAACATGTCCAGTTTGAAGCCCACCGCTGATCACTGCAGATAGGCACCAGCCATACAAGCTCAAGCAAAGTACACCTGGCTGCAGAAACCAGAAATCAACGGGGATGCGCTCAGCATCAGATCCGTACCACATTTGGAAATAGCACCATTGTAATCTGGAACTAAAGTGGTCGCTATATTCTCTTTGGCCCTAGTGTCACGTTTTTTTTTCTTTTGAGAAAAGTGATGGGGTGAAGAGGTTTTTCAAAGGGTTTGTTTCTTTTAACACAATGCAGTGTGAAGCTGAAAATGTTGCAAACGTTGCAACTTTGGTCCCCAATCGACTACCAGGTGTGAAAACACACTAATACAAGATGTTGTTATGCCACCTAATGGCCACAAACCAGAACACTACTGGAACTCTGGTAAACAGGAAGTCCTTTGCATCAGTTTGATTCTTCTGGTTCTCAATAGCTGCCTGATGGGGCTGTAGAATGAAAACCGACTGAAGTGTTTCAAAGTTTTGTTATACTCTGCATGTCCATTGCAAGCTGGGGTACTGCGATATATAGTCAAAGTAACATACTGATTATTCAGAAGTATATGTTTTTACAGTGAGTGTATGAAAAGCCATATAGCCACAGGTAGAACTTCAACCTAACTGGTGGAGGCTTCTTTCTGGGAATGTTTTTGCTGTTAGGTAACAAACATAATGAATCATGCTGAAAGTTCACTCCACAAAGGGTCAAAGGTCTTCTAGTGACCTGTCCACTTCAGTCTCTGCTCCTATTAATCACTGCACAGACAGTGCTACAGTTGCTACAAATCCATGGGATAACAGGTGAACTCTGGAGACTCAATTAGAGTTGGGTTGTGATCTATGATCAACAAGGTAGTAAGGACTTGTATCCCATGATGATCATGTCTTTTCCATTTCTGTTCATTTGCTCCTCCCTGGAAACACTGAGGAGCAGCTGGAGCAGAACACAGGACCTCAGCTTCAAGTTATGTGGTTTTGGTTGAAAAGGCATTTCTGCAGAACTAGGTTTGTCTGGATGACATTTCAAGTAACTCCCATGGGCAATCAAAGCCAAAACTCTTAACTGTTTGGTGCTTTTGACTTTTGTATAACAACTAGGTCAAAGCTCAGTTCAGGAATTCTGAAGGTGATTTAACATGGGGGCCTTATCCACCGAACAGGTTCCAGTCCATGTTGGTGAAGCAGTTCTTTGTGTTGGCACCAAGACAAACTCAGACCCAAGACCTCAAACCCAAAGTTGTCCCAGCCTCAGTTTTCTGTTGGACCAGAGAAAGAAACACCTTTGTCAGGAACTAGGGGTGGAGACTATGGAACATTATAGCTGACTCATTTCTTTAGCTCTGTTTGCCTTAGAGTAGGGCAATAAAATAATTACAATAGTTTATGGAGAATCACAAAATGTCAATAACAATAAAAGGGGAATTTTAAAATTCAAGAAGACAGACGATAGATGTGGCCTAAGAGGCAGCGTGCGGGCCCATTTTCCTGTAAAGAATCACAGTGAAATTAGGAAAGTTGAAATTAGGAAAAGAAAGTCAGATTTCCGGCTTGGAAAATTGATGGTATTTTATAACCTCTGACCTCAACATCTAATAAAGTTGATGTGTGCGTACCATGTAGTGATAGTTGCTACTGTTTACTGCTACTGCTAACGGTTGGTATCTAAACAAAGGGCACATTTTAGAGAGTGTGTGCTGCCTCAGTGCATGACTGGATAAAATGCAAAGAAATATCACATACACACTTTTTGGCTGCTAACAGTAGTTAGTTTACTCATGTAGCAAAAGTTAGCAAATTCCATTGATTTTCCAAGTTGCAGCAAGCATATGGTTAAGTCAGATGTGATGTCATTCTTAGATGCACTTCAAAGGTATAGGAGCAACTGAGGTTTGCTGCATGTTAGCATTAAAACAACCTGGTTCTGTCTAAGCAGCCAACAATAAAACTAAGAGTACAGATGCAAAGTCCGTTGCATATAGCAACATTCACCTCCTGATCAGGCGAAGGGCTCAGTGATGTTTACAGCCCTGCTGAAAACGTGTCAGTCAGGACACATGCTGGATTGCTTTCAAAAACATCAACATTATGGGTCACTGTAACCTTTATTGTCATGTATATATACTGTAACTCAGATTTTTCTGTTCTAGATAGTATTATGGTGTGTGTACATACTTATTTTCATAGCCTGGCCTGATTGCGCAGAAGGCTCTGTTTATGTCTCAGGAACTGCTAGGCCAGAATGTGACCACAGGAGCCACAAACCTGTCAGCTGACTACCTGCTATCATGAATATTTGGGTCTTCTGATGTGTTTCTCAACAGGAAATAATCTTAATGCCACGCAGTAATGACAATGGATCACTTTTAATTGCTTGCTGTGAAAATCTGTCATATTAGCTATGTAAATCTGTAAGGCTTGTTTATGAACGACAGAAGCTGCATCATCACGCAAGACACAACCATAACCAACAATATCTACCTCATCAGTAGCAGCTTATTGTTATACTGTTGTAGTAATAGATAACATCACTTTAATTCGTTCAGATCCATTCCGGAAACCGAACAGATGGAAAACATCATCTCAAATAAGCTGCGCGAAAATAAACATAAAAATCCAAATGAATAAAACAAGAGTATGGCGGTTAGGAATAAATACGAGGCGGAGGCACGGCCTCGGTGTTTTTAGCATCAAGCATCAGATCCTGATGTGTTCTGACCTAATTAGACAGCTAGCCAACTAGCCTAGCGCGCGTGAAGCCCTACAGCAGCTACAGGCAGAGGACTTTGGCCGGCCAAATCTAGCTTAAAAATGTACACAATTTTGAGTTATCAGTCTTATTAGGAACAGCTAATTGACATTTCAAATGATAATACTATCTGTATATAATTAGAGATAGCCAACCTTACAATTCGGCCTCAATGTTATCCGTATAACCACAAACACATGAATGAAAATGTAGAATTTTTAGCTGCTTCGCAGTTCAGCTCCATTAGCCCGACGCACCAAAACACAACGTGGCGTTTAGTAAAGAATGGTGAAAAAAGAATCAAAAGTTTTACTTTCTTGGTTATATAATATCTAACAGCAGGAGATACACACGACGAATATTAGCTTATGGTTTACTTAATATTTAATTTGTTGTGTTTTGTTTCATAAACTCAATATTGACTTATTTGCAGGCGAAAGCCTTCAATTACTGTGTTTTTAAGCTAGACTGGCGTAGGAGTCGCTGTGGAAAACAGAACCGTACTTAGCATACCACCGAAGTACCTAAACGTTAAATGTATGGTTATAAAATAACATGTTTGAATTGCAATGAACCAAGCTACCTGTGCGGGGACGTGGACAAGTGTAAGGAATTCGTGTCATCCAGCGGAAAGCTCCAGCCTCCCGTCCGAACCGCTGGCACTTCGGTTGGCGGGACTCGAGCAACGGGATGTAGTCGGTCCAAGGCTTAAGGAAGGAGGAGGGAGCACGACAGGTTGGGCTGTGATGATTTCCAAGCACAAGCTGATACGACACCGTAGCACTGTGGAGGTGTCGCTACTAAAGCAATAGTAGGAGGCTGGAAGGGTTCCACCGTGTTTACCACCTGCTGGGATGAGCTTGTGGATGCTGAGAGGTCCATCCACCTTCAGTTATTGCAGATGAATTTGAGTGTAAAATAAAGATACAATTACAGGGTCCTGTTCAACAATGCACAAATGAACAGTTTAATCTTTAGGTTGTCATGCAGCTGCTATCAACAGTTTAAACCTAAATTAAATAGGATATTTCAGGTTAAGACTAGATATTTTAAAGGATGAATTTGAGCAATCCTTTTTCATGCTGGTGTGAGTATGAACACAACCTACATACAATTTAAATGATCACCTGGCCACAGGTTTGATACAAGTTGTTTCATTCAGTATTACACAGTGTCAAAATGTTACATCCCATATCAAATATACTACATATATCCTCACCATTTTTGTTAAATGTAAAAAAAAGAAGTTGCACCTCAATCACATTGTTTTTAAGTTAAATTAAAAATACTTTATTTTCACCCCAAAAGGAAATTAAATGTTCTTGTAACTGATATCGGTGGAAGGGTCGTCATGGATGGTGATGCTGTGGACAGAAAGGATCTCCACTTCCAGTCAGTTATGCAACAAATCTGAAGAAACCTCTGATTGAAGACACTGTCTCATGACAAGTCAAAACATGCTAACAGCTCAATATCTAGGAACAGAGACAATATTCCACAGTAACATGTCCTGGATGAAACCAGCAATTGTTAGCAGCTCTCCTAATCCACCTTATTTGCTTTTGATACTTTTCTTTAAATCTCTGGTTGTACAGTCAGACAGTTGAGCACAGACACGCTGGTTCTTCTATTGCCAGTTTGCTATTATTATTAGTATTATTGTTATCATAAAATGGAAATCTCTCTGAGTAAAAATGTATTGAAGTAGTGGTGTTCTTAACCAAGTACAGGTTTTGGGTACTCTACCCACCTCTGGATCTGATATCTGATTAAGGTCCCGTCCTTGTTAAGTAATTTTATGCTGGTGGTATATTTATCAGCCATAGTTTCTGCAAAACTAACATTATTTTAATAACCTACAATGTAAATTGATACATGAAAAAGACTTTATTGGGTGGTCTGTATGATAAAGGCACAAGTGGTAGAGGAGCAATTAAAAAAAAAAAAGCTGGGTAACGATGGCTAAACGTAGAACATTAACTAAAAAACACCACTAAACACAACAAAGGCAAAGAAAAAAAATACATTATCATTACATCTACAGTGTTTCCAACTGAGGAACACAAGGTTGGTATTTTAGCATGTACCTTGAAATTCATGATTGATTCAAACAAGTGTGAATACTCAGGTAGAAACCGACACAAACAAATCCACTTGGTGCCAACAACGCATTGGAAAAACCACACATTTAAGCAGGTTATTAGCCATGTCATTTACTTCTTATGGTAAATTAGCCACAACTGCTATTAAAGCCAGTAAACAGATTCACCTCATTTTTATGTATTGCACATTGGCTTCCCCTATTGTTTTCCATTTGCGAATAACATTACAAAGAGGAAGACCAAAAGAGTTTTATAGTGCATTTCTGCTTTAAATGAAATTACCTAGCAATTAAAAGGATCTCAAAAAATAGTTTAAGCAGAAGAACCTTGAAGTTAAAAGTGCTGAGATGTGAGGGGGGATCTATCATGATATTGTTCCACAGTGGGCCTCCGCTCCATCCTGCCATGAATCGCAGCTTTTGCAGGGATAAAACACATGCCTCCTAAATAAAATCTGAACTAATAGCATGTGCATTTGATTCGCCTCTATTAAAAATAGGCAGGCCATAAAAATACACTAGAAAAATACACAGACAAACTTGCAAGTGGCTCTAAATTATGGAAAATTATGGAATAGAAGGAAAAAATGTTGATTGAGAGCAATAAAAAGGGGTGAAGACTGTTATCAGTGGGAAACAAACCTTCATTTTGCTACGTTTGTCACTGTAAATGTAAGGTTTTTGTTACCAGTGATTTGTTTGACAGGATTTTTACTCATTTCTTCACCATTTATACATTTGTTTGTTTTTCCAGTTTATACATTAGATACATTTACCTGTTACCTAGGTAAATGTATCTACTTAAAAATAAATGTTGAAACATCAATAATAGCGATTATTTTGAAGCGAGTCTAACTGCAGCTAAGCTCTGATATAGTTTTGCTACCACAGTTCAAAGATGTGGACAAAAGGCTGATTCTGAGCCGTTTGTTTACAGCATTTCAAAGTGACAGATGTAGAAGGTATTATAAGATTAGTAAAGCTTTCACATCAATATTATTCATCTGATTCTTAAAAATTAACCTACATGCAAACACTACCTTGAACTCATTTCTTGTAACATTTCCTGTAACTTGTCCTGACAAGGATGTTGGTAACAACAGGACCAATAATCAGACTGTCATACTGCTAAACATGAGTCGGGGTCAAATCTTTTATCAGACAAAAACCTGGAGCCAAAGGAGGATTAAATGGGACTTTTCCTGGGACAAATGACCAACAGTAGCACTGATATATGCTGTACAAAGTGGTGGTGATGTGTCTTAACAATAGGACCAAATGATAAATTATTCTTCACTGAGCTACCAGGTAACTTAACTTTTGAAAGAAACTGGGCTTCTCTCCAGTAACATGGTGTGAAATCTGAATCAATTATTTCCCATTTCAGATTAAAAAAGAAGAAAAAAAGGAGCCAACTAGAAAATGGTAAAGCTATACGGTTCTCTGCAGCTGTTTAATCAGTTTTTTAATCAGTTTCCTTTTAGATTAGTTTAATTGTGAACTATCAAAATCAGCCAATGGGCCCACTTCTCTAGAGTGGGAGCTCCTAATGATGTCAAAACCCAAACAGACTAACTGTTGTGGAGCACAGAATTTTCTAAGGTGAAGTCATACTGGAAACTAGCCAAGTTGTAGTTTACGTCTCTGGACAGCAGGACATCTGGGACCATGCTGGACCCGGCCTGCATGGCCAGGACATGAGGGGCTAATGTGAAGGGGACATCTCCGAGAAGATCCGGCAGCGCTGAAGTGACTTCCACAGACTGAAGGCCGCCTGCTGGTCCCACATCAAGTAAAGCTGGAGGTGGATTTGCATCAGCTGTTTGAGATGGAGCTGGATGGGGGAACTGTGAGGTAAAACGGGCATGTTCACTTTTCTATTCACATACAATGTACAGAAAAGTCAGACAGATATTAAATGATCCAAAAACTGTAGTTGCACCCCAGTTTGGCAGTTTAACACAACAAAAATAATACTCTGCTTGTTAGATGAAGATAAATTCAACATTTGACAACACTCCTTTACAAAGGGTTGCCATAGATCTCAAAGCTATCTACAGCATGCTAACTATAGAGACCATCATGATGCAGCCTGCAGCCTCTCTCTGTGGGTCTGGTGATTTACTATTTTGCCAAACATACTCTGGATATTTGCCTTAAAGGTTTTAGCTTGGTAGATTTTATCAAGGCTTGGAAGCTTCGATATTGCTACGCACAGTGTCAGACTAACGGCTAGATGCTAACAACAATTGCATTGTCATCTTTTTTAAAATCAACCAAATCACCATATTTTACCAAAATAAATAGCTATTTCGCATTTTTGGTTGTATAAAGTTATAGAATATTCTAACATTCAATATGTTAATAAACCTGGAAGGGATCATTCTACACCAAACAGTTTGAGAAATGTAATTCTTATGCATAAAAACACAAACAATGAGATTCTTTTAAACTCTTTTGGCTTCCAGACCACCTTAGAATTTTCCAGGCATAAAAATGTGATTTTTACTGAAATTCCTTAATACACCGAGCACAAGCAGAACCTAAAAATGTGTACATCAGAACATAAATCAGTTTCCAAACTTAAAATATTACTTTATATGAGGAAGTACCTAAAATATGTGAATGGCATAAATTGCATGAGTTAGATTTACCAGAACATATGAGCTGTACACTGTTTTAAAGTGAGCAAAACTAAAACTATCCCATGGATATTTGTTGTATTATTTGGTGTATAATTTGAAAATGGTCATGATTTTTCACCCTGGACATGAAGTGGGGCAATAAGAGCTTCGCCCCATGGGATCGAACACATGGACTATCAGATTTATTTTGATTTGTAACATTTTTATAAAGGAATCATGATTAAAATGATTTCATTTGGAATGGAGCTACATTTCTACTGCATGATTGTTGGAACTGATGTCTGTCCCTGCCTCAGGTCATTCTCAGACTCAAAGCAGAGTGAAGGTAGAACCACAGTGGGTTTTCTTCACATCTGCTCAAAGACCCAGAGCATCAGCAGACCGGCTCAGAAAAGTAATTTTATGATTCAGTTAACCTAGAAAAACAAAGTTACTGCTCCCACCACACAACTGACTGCATCAACCTGACAGCATCAGACCGAGAGAAACAGGTGGCAGAACCACAGAATGTGATCAGCTGTGCAAGTGGAACAAAGGAATCATCACCATCGTAAATGAAGATGGCATGGTCACTCATATAACTGATGTCAAAATCACAAAGTTACCATAACAGTGACAAACTGTTCAAAATGACTTTACTGTGACTGTAAAACTGAGGTGCAAACCCGGCCCCGAGTCTCAGAGGAACAACTGAACAGAAGCACAAACCTCCACAAGCTCACCTTTGATGGCTGGACTATGACATTTGTTGAAGGCTGTCCAGTGTTTACAGTCCTAACCCTCTGGCTTCGTTCGTCAGTCGTCTCTCCTTCAGACCAAAGAAAAGATGCAGAAAAAACTCTGGAATAAATGTATTTCTGTCATGTAAGGTCACATATGTTTTCCTGATTGATCTCCTCTTTTGGGGAGAATAACGCCAAAGAAAAAAAAAATCAAAAAAAAAAACAAAAAAACAACCTGGAACATTCTGACTGTTTGATAAAACACTGCTCTGACTTACAACCATTACATGCTCCCAGTGTTTCCCAGTGAAACTAATTGAAAATGTTTTAATTGATGAACTTCAGTTTTGGCCCAACCCAACTGACCTTTGGCCTTTCATTATGATACCAAGAATATTGTGAATTCACTTAACAACTCATTTTTAAGCTGCTGCTACATTGTAGCACCAGATCAAAAAAGAATATTGCAGCTGATTCTCCTCAGTACTTACATTCAAATATCTGTCATGATCAAATTTATTAGAATGTGATGTTTCTTAGGTGGCGACTCTTTTCTTGGCCAGGCAGTGAATTCACGAGCTACAGATATCTTGAGACAGGAATAAAAATCGTCTCCAGTATGATGTATTTTTAGCTGTGCTCTGTCTATTCTTAGGTTGAGCAGAGTGCTGGACCTTTCCGTTCCAGGTACAGTGTGACACGGCACTGGGTGAGCCAGAAGAGAGCCTTCCTCAGAGGTTTAACAAGAACAAAATGGTGTTACATCAACAACAGTCTAAGAGCTAAAATGGATCATTAACAGTTCAATAGTACTCATACATGACTAACACCCACAAAGGAAAATTTGTGGAGTTTTTATTTTTTACTGCCTACTTAGAAAACACCTGAGACCAGCTGGACATTCCAGTGACCTGGTTGGCTAACATTCTCATTTTCCTATTAGCCCTGATCTTCATATATATCAGTACATTTCAAAGATATTTCATGTTGCTAAAAGGTACAGTATTTCTTGACAGTCATCTGAGAAAGTGAAACAGTCATTTTATAAAGATTCATTTCACAGAGTAAAATATTTCCAAACTCAATATCTCAAAACAATAGAATATCACAGTAGGCCAATCAAAAACAAATGATTTAAACACAAATG
Source organism: Xiphophorus hellerii (assembly GCF_003331165.1). NCBI lineage: Eukaryota > Metazoa > Chordata > Actinopteri > Cyprinodontiformes > Poeciliidae > Xiphophorus > Xiphophorus hellerii. The sequence continues at coordinate 26,736,804 of NC_045684.1, forward strand.
TCAGGCTTTTGAAAAGTATATGTACTTCTCTATGGTTGGGCTCCTCTCCCATGAATTTTTGCTTTAAGTTACAATAAATTCTCTAGTTGCTTTTAATAATGAGAATATATTGTGCAGCAATAATCATGACCTCTAGATGAAGTAAAAGAGCTATCATATGATGTAATGGAACTCAGAATATAATCACTGCAAAACAGGACATTCGTCAGGGGCTGTTGCTGGACGTTTTCAGTCAATGTTTTAAAAAATATTACATTTTTGGAGTCAACTTTTAACAGACTTTAATGTGAACTCGAGGGAGAAAACTCATCCTAAAATTTGAGATTACAAAATGCTCCCATCTTGGTCGCTTTCTAAAGTTACATTTTTATCTGTCCTATGAAATATGTTGTGACACACGGACTGTAAGGTCATCGGATCTGAACTTTTGTTGTAATTTTATGCTACATGAATAAGCCGAACAGAACTTCTATAATAAATACAACACCGACTGTGACTGACCCAAAACCCCTGAATGGATTCTCTCCTAGTAGCTGCAGTCTGCCTTTACCACAAACTAAACATTTCTTCTTACCAACAATGACGAAGCCTCCATCCGCTTCCTTGTCAGATGTTGACTTCTTGGTGTCCTTCCGTAGTCCCAAAAACTGAAGCATGGTTTCCTTTCATCGACAAAAAAATAAAAGAATTTAGTTTTAAACGCTACGTCAACTGAAGACAGCTTTACACAGTTAATGGTACCAATATAAAGGCTTAACTTCTCCCGGTCGTTTTAATGTTTTCGTAATGTCGCCCTTACTGATGAGCCTCCTGAAGTCGACAGAACGCTGACAGTCAATTCATCATGGCTCCTCTGAACGTTAACTTCTTTAAGAGCTCTAATATTATTCTTCCTTGACGTGAAGCTACCGACTCTACAGATCAAACTACCTTCCGTCAGCACTTTCTGCAATAACCTCCGTGATGTGTTATTTTGGTTCTATGGCTGACTTCTACCTGCTCCGTCTGTCGAAGGAAACTAATAATAACACCTGTAGTTCTGTTACAAATGAATCTGCTCGAGACATTCAGCGGAACTGTTTATTGTTTCTAGGGATTCAGATCCTGGAACACAACGGATGTGTCGTAAAAATGGTTGGAGGCGCTCGTTTTTGTCGACATGTAAACGTTTACTACAAGCCTCTTCAGGGCACTCAATGCTGACTGTACACGCACCGCCCGCGCGGGCTAACGTAGCGAAAAAATACAAGCAACACGAAGCTTCCCGCGACTTCTTGTCTCATCTCCTCATTGAACAACGTCGCAGCAGCAACCCGCGAAAATGGCAGGTATACTGGACGTCCCAAAACCGAGAATAAACTGCTCCATGCTTTCGCAGTTCATCAGCCGAGCCATCTGCTTCGTCGGGCGTGTTGAAAAGGTCAGAGTGGTGTGCAAGACAATGAGTGAAAGTGGAGTTTCACACAGTTAGAGGTGTTGATAACATTCATGCATTTTACTGTCTAACACTGAGGCTGCGTTCTGCTTTAGGTTCATCCCACTGGGAAAATGTTCACTGTGATGGATGGAGAGGGAAAGACTGCAACAGTGGAACTAAACGAACCTGTAAGTACATCTCAAACACTCGTGCTGTTTAAATGCTGTTCAATTGATGATTTAAAGTGACATTCTATGTACGGAAATAATTTGACTATGACTCTAATAAAAAACTATCTAACATCTACCAGCAGGCGGCCCCCCAGGGTTATGCTGGGTGGATCAGGGGTTGCAATTTCTCTTTTTAAGAGTCAGTATTGATTCCAATCAAGAATCAGTACCAGAATAGATGGAAATATTTTGTGAATTTTTAATCACTTATCATTGAAGCTCATTATAAAAACCTAAATATTCAACCAATACCTAATGGTTAGGTATATGGATATCAAATGGTTTGTTTTACAACAAGGTGTAAAATGAGTTGCACTCTTAATATTCATTTCTTTTTCAGCTTGAAGAGGAGCTGAGTGGAATTGTGGAGGTTATAGGAATGGTGTCGAACAAAGGAGAAATAATGGCCAGCACATACAACCTGCTGAGAGAGGACAAGGGGGTTCCCTTTGGTACGGCCCATCTGACTGAAGAACACAGCTGTACTGCAGAGTGTCCGAGCAATGCTTACTAATGACCCGATGTTTCTGTCTGACAGATTTAGAGCTGTACAATGAAGCACTGAAGGTCATTCATGACTTTCCCCAGCACTACCCTTTCCAGGTGGCTGCAAGCGGATGAAGAAGAGTATGAGTATGAGAAAATAGTTTTTCTTTTTTGTCTTTGTGTTGGAAGATGATGATTGTACAAAACCTTCTGCAGTAAAATGTATATAAATGCAACAAATGGTGACAGTTTTTATTATTTGTGAAGTACCTCTAACCTATGTAGAGTGTGTACACCACTGGGGCATTTTCACATTTTGTCCTGTGTTGAACACAGTTTATGTTCAACATTAACACTGGACCTGGGGGCGTGCCCTGGTGGCGTAGTGGTTAGCGCGACCCATGTTTGGAGGCCTTGAGTCCTCGACGCAGCCGTCGCGGGTTCGACTCCCAGACCCGGCGACATTTGCCGCATGTCTTCCCCCCTTTCCTGTCAGCCTACTTTCAAAAAATAAGGGACACTAGAGGCCACAAAAAGACCCCCTGGCGGGGTACAAAAAATATATATATAAAAAAACCCCCACTGGAACTGGAAGACATTTTAAACATCCAAAATAAATTAAACAAATAAAATAGGATGTGTTTGATGTGATGGTGCAGCACAATATTCTGCGTAAGTATGAAAATGAAGCATAACATACATTTTATCCAAAGTAGTCTGAAAAGTGGTATGATTTAGTATTTAAGTTCTCCTGCTATGAGGTTTATTAGAGAACAAACGGCATCATGGAAACCCAGAATTCAGGTCAGGTGGTCAAGTGATGGAGAAGTTTAAAGATGTTCTAGAACATCTCGGAGCTCTGATCAGTTCATTATCTGTACATAAAGACAGGATGGACCACCTGCAGACCTAGAACTGCTCTCACCAGCACAGATCTGCTGGTGAGAAAATGGGCCCATTGTGTGCAGGATGCCAGTGTATCACAACCAATTGACGCTAATTTTATCATAAACTGTAAAGTCGGTTTTAAATACGTCTACATCATATATCAGTAAGGACAGACTTACTGTATAACAGCAAATATGTGAATTATGTTTTGGAATATTACTTTGTATTATTGCATTATCATTAGGCCTGTCACAATATCAAATTTTGCTGGATAAATGATAATGCTGTTTTCAGATCATTTTCAAGGAATATAGTGGTATAAAAATGCAAGTACATCCTCTCAAAGATCAATAAGTTTAATTTCTTTTTTAAGGTTTTGTTAGTTCTAGTGGCCGTTATTTGAAAGTAGTCTGACAGGAAAGAGGGTAATGAGAGAAGGGGAAGATGTGTGGCAAATGTCGCCAGGCCGGGAATCGAACCTGCAACTACCGCCACGAGGAGTAAGGCCTCCATACTTGGGTTGTGCTTTGACCCTGCGCCACCCCAGCACCCCAATAAGTTTGATTTTTAATCAACATTAACACTGGAACTGGAAGACATATTAAACATCCAAAATAAATGAAGCAAATGAAATAGGCACTAAAGTCTCTGTAAACAAAATTGCCCTTCGATAAAACAGCAACCTTCAGAAGGTGAAGTGTCTTGCCCCAAGGCAAGGATGGAGTAGGGATCAAACTGGCAAGCCACCAATTGCAGGACAAACTTCTACCATCGCCAAAAGAACAGAACACGTCATCAGAGCTTCCTGACTTAATGGTGATTATATTAGAAAATGGGAACAAGGAAATGGAGGGAATAACTTAACAGAAGAACCTCTCTGTTATTTGGAACACAGAAATGTAAAGATCAGGCCTGAAGATGAACACTGTTTGCTTTATCTGGTCCAGTGTACAGCAAGTATGGACGGGACCCTCTGTAAATCTGCATTATGCTGCATTCATCCCCACCTAAAATTAAAATGTGCTATGTATGCTTTTAAATTGATGAACAACAACATACAAGTGTGTTCTGCAAATACTTCTCACATAATCACCCATAAAACAGTTTATGTCACAAATGTGTTTGATTTGTACAGGGTGTTTGCTTTAGATGTTTATATTACACACTGACTTCGTTTATTTTACACAAGTCTGATTACTTAGTAATGATTATCTTTGGTCAGGCAAAGTGGAACCGTAGAAGTATATGACCATAGGTCCCTAATTTACTTACGAAATTAGGGACTCTAATTTCGTAAGTAAATTGGGGATGCTTCCCCTTGTCAAGGGGAAGCATCCCTCTTCCCCTTGACAAGTCCCTGGGCAAATATTAGGGCTGGTGCCTATTCTCACTGACCAACATGTAGAAGGTGGTACATCTTGCACCTCTATCACAGGGTAGAGGTGGATAAACAATCATCCATACAGTCGTTTACAGTTTTAAGCATTGGGAGACAGCAGGAGCATTGGAATAACATCCAGACTCGTGCAGAAAGAAAGTTGCTGGTTTTTGAATCTGTTGTTACAAAGTTACAGCGTTAACAAGTAACCCGCTCCACAGCTTACACAATCCTACTCTGTTACAGCTTAGACACCATCGCTTGCAAATGAAATTATTTCTCTTGAACATTTACACATTTCAACCACAAAATTCTTTGTATTTTATTGGGGGTTTTATGAATAATTTACCAACACAAAGCAGCATACAACTGAAGTGGAAGGAAACATAAATGGAGGAGCATAAATCACAGAAGCAGCCAGGGGGCCCTGGGGAAGAGGTTCTCCTTCCAGGAGGACGACGAACCCAAACATACAGTCAGAGCGACAATGGAACGTTTAACTCAAAGTATATTCATCTATCAGAATGGCCCAGTCAAAGTTCAGACTTAAATTCAATTGAAAAACCCTGGCAGTACTTGAAAACTGGCTGTAACAGGCAATACATGTCTAATAAACCTGACATACTGATCTATAATTCAAAGAAGAAAGTATCATTTTTATTGATTGATTGATTCACTCATTCATTCATTTTGTGTTGGTCTATCACATCATTGTCCTAAAATACACTCAAATGTTTGTAACCAAAAGAATGAAAAAAGGCTGAAGGTATGAATACTTCTGCAAGGCACAGGAAATAAATGAAATGAATATTGCTGCAATTTTCTAAATGTTATTCATTTTTATCTTGACAGTTAAATTTACAATGCTGACACAAATCAAGCTGGGAATGACATAACGCTTTAGCGTTCCCTAACGTATGGCTGTGTGGATGTGTTTTTTGAAAAGTCAGGGTGAGAATGTCAACTGCTGTCAAAGCCTTGAGTGTGTCCCTGCTGAGTGGTGGGCTGGGTGAGAGAGCCGTAGCCTGGAGGAAGGCAGCTGCTGTGTCTCTGCACGTTGAGACATTGCTGTTTATGTTGCTGCATCTGCTCCATCTGCCTCCATTCACAGATGCTATCACCTCCATCTACCATGGTGAGTCATGGAAACATCTCTGCTTTCTGAGCAGTTCTCAGTTCATCTGGATAAAGTAGCAGCAACATTTGGCCAGAATCAACATCAGAAGTGACTTACTGGGGCCAATGAGAAAAGAGACTGAGGTGTTACTCAGTGGTCCCAGAGAATGACGGGCGAGTGGAGAGGCATATTATCCAACGTGGGCCAGTGAGATGCCTCTACAGTCTGTGATGCTTTCAAGATTCATGTTGCCTATGGATGTTTCTCCTCTGTACTTCATCAAATCCAAAGTGAGAGCAGCCATCTGCTAGGACATTTTAAAGTCCTTCATGCTTCCCTCTGCTGCCAGTCTTCAAGGCCATGATGAGTTTCCATCAGAATTTGGTACCAGGTCACCCTGGCAAAAGGACCAGTTTTAAGAACCATGACGTCATTAGCATACTGGCCTCACATCGTCAGAGGAAGATGAAAGACACCAGACCCAACAACAGATGAGATGGAGATCACCATGACACGTCAGCAGAACCAAAGTCTGGAAGGACATGCTACCAAGTAGTGGGTGCAGATATGGATGCACTGTTCATTAGGTCCAAATTTCTGAACTAAAATCTTTTTATTTATTTTAAAAATGAATTTGGGGTTTTAGGACTGGATAAATTTATGCTCAGAGTTTTTGTTGAGCTTATTTTTATTTTTTTTATTTTTTTTTACCAAGGTTGTTTGTTTAAAATCTGTACAGTGAAATTCTTTAGGGCAGAATGAGGCATGTTTTATAGCGGGTTTTAGGAACTGGCACTCCTGAAACTGTCAAAAAAGAATTATATTAATGCATTGATGACCTCTATCTAACTGGACAAAATGCTGTTTAGGATTTAAGAGCAATTATCTTTCCAATCCATCACTACATCTCTGAGTTTATCGGTTTCACTTGTCAGGGGGTCGAGCTCATCATCAGTCATTATGAAGTTCCTTTACTATGATGCACTGGATGGTCTAGCTTCAGTTCACTTCTCCTCATAAACCTTCATTATGACCTCAATAACTGTACAGAATCCCCTGTACAGGATTTACAGGAATCCTGTAAATCTGTCTGCCTTTAGCTTTTTACTATTCCTTCACAGGTTATTAGTTCATAATCAGCATACCAATCTGCACACCGGTTATCCTAAAAGGACATGAACTCGCCAGTCCAAAAGTCAATTACATGTCTAACACATGGGAACCTATTAGTGAGGCTGTTGGATGGACATGAAGCTGTGATCATGGAACCAGGCTGAAGGGCCTCAGGGAGTGGCAGCTCATGATTTCAGTAAGTTCATAAAGACTCTATATCTGTGCTAAGTTTTAGATTTTAGGTAAGAGGTGTGTCAATCTTTATGAAATGGGCGTAATGTAATTTGCTCAAACTGAAACATAAATAATACATCTTTATATATACATACAGGAAAACTCCCTGTCAAATATATGAAAAATGCACTATTTGTGCAAACAAATGTTATTTAGTCTGTCGTATGTCTTGGTGTTAGCAACTACATTAATTAGAAGTTGGCTAAATTACTATGCTAAGTACCAGAAAGGGATTTCACTCCGATTATATTTATCTTAATGTTAAAAATAAAGCATTGTTTGTATGTGATATAGTTAATTGGAGCCACAGTTAATATCTGTTTTAAGTTTTTGTGTTGTTCATATTCACGCTTTGGTGCATTATTATCACTCAACCTTTGGCTCTCACTGCTGTGGTAATGTTTCATATGCATGGAGATTTTCCCCTTTTTTTCTTTTGCTTAGCTTTTCAGTACCAGCCTTCCTCTTTTGACTTTTCATTATGCATCCACCATCTTCAAGTATATTTATGACTTCAATAGACACTTAGCGTGGAAAAATACAGCTGTGACAGATATCCAGTATATCTGTCACTTTTGCCATGGCAGTGGTGTAAACAAATTAGGGGAGAGCTGAACTTCTAGGGGTCTGGAAGACTTGCTGCTCTCCACATAATGTCATGAAGCGGTGTGAGGAGAGTGGTGAGGCAGATGCAGCGGACCCAGGTATGAGGAATATGGTGATTTTAATGAAGAAGCACAGTCCATACAACGAACAGCAGGCACATGGAAACACAGACGACGAAGAAGCTAACATTGACGAGGACCCGACGAGGAACAAGGAACACAGGTGGAGTTAAATACATGGGAGGGTAATGACAGAACGAGACACACCTGGGAACAATCAAGGGGAGGACAGGACAACGAAGAGACGCAAGGACACAAAAAACTCTAAATGAACACAGAAAACACAGATCCTGACACATAAACTCTGTTAACTAGCTAAGTGCTAGGTCATCATTCCATCCCAAATGAGTTTTTTTTTTGTTGTTGTTGCTTTTTTCTGAAACTCAGTTCCTGGATGCCATACCAGAACTTTGTCTCTACACTTTTTGAAATGAACCTGAAATACGTCTCTTGTAATGTTCTGATCCTAAATGTCATGTTTTCATTCACAGGAAGTGGAAAATCGCCATAATTAACAGTAATAAAGCCTTAAAAACACCAGTCTGTGTAATTAATCTATATAATGTGTTTTACTCAGTGATGGAGTTCCTGAAATAAATTAACATTCCAATAATATTTTGATTGATTCAAAGGGACTTTGACATGAAATAAAAACTAACAACAGTTTCAAAAAGATTGCAAGAGGACATGTGGGAACAATTTACTGATGTGTATGTGATGTAATGTTGAAGGCCTTCTCAATTCAGCTTTACAGATGTGCAGAAAACTTACTTTTTGGGAACAATGTTTCTAAAATGGAAATGTGCAGAGTCATCCAGCTGTGCCCTGATGAATACAGGGCCTGATCTAAAACAGGAAGCTGTCTCTCTCTTCTACCAGAGCTCTCAGAATTTAAAATCCCCATAAGGTCAACTTAAAATAATCAAAATGGATCCAAATGCAGCAAGTGGAGATGTAGTGCAGATTCTTCGAGTTTAGTGAAAAATGAACAGAAAAACTTACAAAAGCCACAGTGAAGGCAGGGAGCCAACCCAGAGCAAAACCAGAACTCCAGGAGAAACACAAGAGGAACCAGCAAGGCGTGGCTGAGCATGGGCAGTATATAAGCTGGAGAGTTTAATTACTGAACAAGGAACAGATAGCTGATTAGAAATGGGTAACAAGTGTAAGGAGAAGTAAGGTGTTATCTGATTGGTTCAAGTGAGGCCAGTTCCACTGGCAAATCTGCCTGATCTTAAGTATTAAACAAACGTTTGCCTGCAAATAATTGAATGAAATCCTGAATTTTACCCTGACCAGTGTGTTTGAGATCAGTTTATTCCTCAATCAGAGCATATTGACAAGTTCTTTTAAAACAAAAGGTGAGCAGGAATCAACTGTTTTTTTTTTCTTTTCCCCCCAATAACCTTTAAAATTTTGATTAAATTTGATATTTTTTCCTCAGGAGCTTCTGAGGCAGTTCACAGACTGAGCATTGATTTATGTCAGAAGTTGGGCATGAATCCTAACTGAGCCTGTCTGTTTGAAATATGGGAGCAGCTAATAGAAACTGTGCATACTGTCATCCCCCAGGTACAGCTTCTTACATCAGCTCAACATTCTCCAGTTGCCTCTCCGAACACGACTCCATAAAGATTAGACTCGAAACATCTAAAGTCGACCTGTTCTTCCTCCCGGCCAGGAATCAAGCATGTTTCCCTATACCCAAGGATGCTGGTCAACATTCAGGCTCTACTGTTCAGTCAATCAATACATTTGTTCAAGTGTTCAAGAGAAGTGTCTCATTTTTAAAGTAAATAATTAAGATTTATTTCTAAAGCACTTTTCACAGAAACAAAAGTCACAAAAATGTCTTAACTTGAAAACAAGATCAGAAAGTGAGCCTGCCCCCTTAGTTTTTAACTAAGTACACAAAACAATGAGAAGACTCTGGATTTGGGATGGAAGGCCATGAGCAGCAGAATGTTTGTTTAAAATCTGAAATTTTGCAGTCCTGTAGGTGAGAACAAAAACTGTAATTCTAACATCCATTTAGAGCCAGTGTAGAGTGTACAGCATCAGCTGCCAGAGCCAGTCACTGGCCTGAGATAAACATAGGACAAAGAACAGCCTGTCCACCTGATGCTGTTTTGAAGATAAACACAGTTGGATGTCATCAGCATATATGTGATAGGAAATATCAGAAAATACTTAATCATTCTAGCAAGATGAAGGATATTAGAAGATAATAATCATGGGTTAGAGGAACAGAGTCAGAGGAGAATCTGTCATGATACAGAATGTTCTCTCAGGCAGATGGGAGGAAAACTGGTCCAAGATTTCTTCTTTTTTCTGCCACACTTAAATTATTTCATATTATGAAACAAGTATTAAAATCAGACAAATATGAATATAAAAGTTGTTTTTAAGATTCATTCTGTATATCAAAGGAAAAAAAGAGCATCCAAACCAGCCTGGCCCTATTTGAAACATAATTTTCCCTAAACTTAATAACTGGTTGTCCAAGATGGCCAACAGTCACACAGTTGAACCAGACTTTTGTTCTGGGTTCTCCTGGATGAGTCAGCGGTGAGCTCTTAGAGTACTTTTGGTGTGCCAGCCATTTCTGGAAATGTTCTTCACTGTTCCATGTTTTATCCTTTTGTTGATAATGGCTGTCACTTGTTTGCTGAATTCTTGAATGTTTTTAGTTGTGTTTTAGTACAATCTAAAAAATAATCAATCCGTGTTCTTAATTTTCTGAAAACCTTGTGCAGTTTGACAGCTACTGTGACAGACATGATTCTTGTCTTGCCATGCATTCTTCCTGTACATACAGTCTCATCTCCTATCCTTCTCTCCCTGTTTTCAGCATCTGAATCTAAAAAGGAGCCATAATTTGCTATCCACTCATTATTGGATTGCTGTTTGCTGGACCTCTCCAAACCAGTCAGTGCAGTCTAGCATATTCAGTCATACAATGTGACAGTAGTTATCCTATTCCCCTCACACAGTGTGTGATGTGTTCACACACTGTGTGAGCCTAGCTGTCCAGTGGTTAGCTCTTTATAAGATCAACATTGTAAGCTACACATCTTTGTTTTTGTTTTGTTTTTTTAAGAAAGAAAAATGTTTGTGTAACTCTGGGCATACAATCACATATATAATAAAAAGAATTGCAGTTTAATGTTGAAATTAAGAACTTCTGTAAAATAAATTCAAAATTAACACAAATAAATGAAGCAACTAAAACTTTATTGTGAAGGCAACAACAGGAAGTAGCTGTGAGTCTTGCCTCTATTTCGATTCTGAATCCAAGTCTGACCCAGTCACTGCAACTTGTCCCTCCCAGGCAGAACTGCTGCTTCTTCTCACTCATGGATTAACCTGGTGCTTCTTTTTATGAACAAACAGGTAAAAGTGCATTTATTTCCTATCACTTTTGTTAATACCATTTCATGCTCTATATTTGCAGCAGAACATTTTTATTTCACTGTTGTAAAACAAGACACTTTTATTATTTTATTTTATTTTTTACTTTTATATGAACACATAAGCAAGGCTGACACAGAGAACAAGACAGAAATGACTAGAAAGCACAGTTGCCCATGGAGAGGAACTATTTTCCACAAAGCAGACACAATCATTTATATAACAATCAAATAATAACAATAGGAGAGATACAGAATTCCCAATAACAGTGTTATTGGGAATTCTGGTTGTGATGGAGGGCAAGAAGACTACTTGGAGTTATGCATCATAAAATCACATCAGAGCAATTTAGCTGTTTCAGAAAAATGAAGACCAGAAGCAAATTCTGTAAATGTGAATGCACTGGACCGTAGCTTTGAATTCACTGTTCTAGCACAGCACACACTATGGAAAAAGTGGGCATGAAGTCTATAGTTTCATAGACAGATGCAGTGTAGGATAACTATCAGGGTGTGAAATTATATCCAGAGGTAAATCTGTATGCAGTTTGGATACTCACGTCTCCCTCATGTGTTCACACCAAATTACTGCATCTTTGCTACCTGCCACAGCTTCTCACTAAATACATCTCTGCATTTTTCTCTCTCTGCAGCTCACTCTACAATGAATGTGCTGGAGCTTGTGAAGATTTTTGCGCTCATTCTGGTGCTGTCATGTCCAATCAAATGCCAAAACAAAAGGAGGAAAGCTCAGAGAGACAACCAGGTTGTCACATACAAGGCCAAACGTGAGTGCTGTGCAACTGATCTTTTAAGAGTATCTCTTTGTGAAGGCAGTGAAAGTTTATTAAGGCTTAAGGCTAGGAGGTTGGGTAGTGTGGTGTTTTATGTATCTAGAAAATGTTTGTGACCATGTCCCTTGAGGTATTCTATGTGGACTGTTGAGGGAGTGTGAAGTACTAGGTGGCTTTAAGAACTGAGTTCACATTCTAGTGGAGCTTGTTCTCAGTGAACGCTGGATTCCCCTGAGGATTCCCTCAGGTTATTGCAACTCCTGGGTTATGTTCAGTGGTGGTGAAGAGGCAGCAGACAATCATCAGGACAGTCAAAACCTCACAACCACACTGGTAATGGGAATTTCACAGTGTTTGTCCTTTAATAAGGACACTCTTCAGCAACATTAAAAAGCCTGGTTGAATGGCTGCTGTATTGTCAGACATGAAATAAGCAGAGTCCAAACAATCTGTAAAATGTAAAGGTCAGTCTCAGACCATGAGTCCATCTGCAGCACGTTTCTCCCACGCTCTTGACAGTGGAGTAGTGATGCATACAAATAACATCACCAGCTGCAGCTTAGGTTGTCTTAAAGAGACATCACACAGTTACGGCTCTTACTGCTTGTGTTGTTCCTGGGATAGAAGAGCATCTGGTTTGGAAGCCTCCGTCTCATCTTTGTTTTTGAACATTATGTAGCTCTTTTGGTGAATTGAGATGAGGACCTTCCGTGTGCACTGGTTCAGTCCACATCCAAGTGTGAAGTAGCCAGGTGTCCTGAGTCTAACTCTGTATTCAAAAATGGAAGGAGTTGAATTGCTTTATCTAGATCAGGGTTAAGTCTTTACCTCAAACAGGAGAGTTCAGGTATCTTAGCATCTCGTTATAAGTGACCGTAACATATGGACCATGACTATAAGACTGAGATCCCACATGCCAGCATTGAGATGGCCTTCCTCTACAGAGTAGGTGGACTCAGCCTTATAAATAAGATGAGTCATCCAGAGGAGCCTGAAAATGTGTTGCTCATCTGCATTAAAAGAATTCTGTTAATGTGGTTTGGGCATCTGATCAGGCTACTTCCTGGACAGATTTATTGACCATTTCCTACTGGGGGAGTTCCCTGGGCAGAACCAGAAAACAGAGACAGACTGAACACCTTCTGAGCACGTTGTGATTGCTGGAACCCATTGATTGGAAGTGGAATGTCTGGTTTTAACCATGCGAGCTATACCCTGATGGACAGATGGAAAAATGAAGTGAAAAGCAGTGTTTATTCTTAGTTTGGAAGCTCCAGTAAAAAGCTGTGATTTCAGGCCTAACTTAAAGGAGGTTTTTCCAAATTTTAGGTTTGCAGAGTTTGTTCCAACACTGAGAGGCATCACTTGGTTTAGTTCTAGTTTTGGTAACAGAGAAGGAAAAGATCTTTGATGACCTAACAGGTCTACATGTTTCATACCTGACAAGAAACTATAGAAAGTATTGACCAAGTACTTTATGGACCATCAACAGCATTTTAACATTTATCCTTGTAGAGTCAGGAAGCTAAAATTGAGATAAGATAAAATTGCTGAGGTACTGATTAATTTTTTACAGACTGTTAACATAATAATTATAAATATGCACCAGTTTTATGTGAGGAAAACCTTTCATATAGAAATGTATTTATGATGTTGGCAGCAGATTTAGCAACAGTCTTTATTGTTCAACAGATTCATTTAAAAAAAATAAACTCAAAAAATGATTGTACCTGTAGCTTAATATTTTGTTCTGCAACCCTTTGAGGTAATCACTGCAGTCAGATGATTTCTGTGACTGAAACTTCTGCACTGATGTACTACAGATTGAAGTTCATCTTTGATGTTTTTGGAGGTTGTTCTGAGCTGTTTCCCTTTTACCCTTCTCTTCACTTCAATTTTCCTCTTGTGGCCAACGTTAGGGAGGTTGGCTACAATCCTGTAGACCTTAAACTTCTGAATAATATGTACAACTGTAGGCAGATGAGCACCAAGCTGCTTCGAAAGAGTCTTCTAGTCTTTACCGTTAACATGCTGCTCTATCATTTTCTTTCCAATCTCCTTCCCTTCATGTGGTTGATTTTCACTTTAGTACATTCATTGTCACCAAGCAACACAATGACTATGTGTCAGGCTTTTAATGTGTAGACTGACTGTTACAGGTTTAATGACACCTGGAATACTAATAGTGGACACACCTTAGTTTAACATGTTCCTATGGTGAAATTGATTTCTATCTTTTCAGGAAGTGCCATCACTTTTGCCCTGTTTTACTAGTTTACAATGCAACGTTTGATTTCTATTGGTTAATTTTCAGTATGCTTTTATTTATTTATTTATTTATTTATTCAGTTTAAAGTTATTTCAGTGACTGTTATATCTTTGATGAAGCTTCTTAATCTCAGAGTATTTCACAGTGTGACCTTGAGTGAAACTTACTGGAATGTCCACTCCGTAGATGATCAGCAGCTATTTTAAATGTTTTCCATTTGTGAATAATTGTCATGAATTTGAAATTGTTTAGATATGGCCATTTCAGATTTATGGCCAGCAATAGTAGTGTATGGTAGACGAACAAAGTGTAGTTATTTTTGACCTTTTTTTAACTGATGAAACCATTTAGCTCTAACAGGAGTGGTCGTCTGCTTTAAGAGGCTGCCTACTGTTGAAGTGAATCTGTTGGCAATGTTTCACTAAACAATACTTTCAGTAGTAGCAGAGAGTGACTCAAAGGAATTCAATCATATTTGACGGGTGGAGCCGCAGTTAAATGTTATTGTTTCAGTACTATTCAAATGTAATAAGACTGTTTTCTCTCTGGATAGCCTTGGTCTGCCCAGTGGACCTCATGTTCATGGTGGACAGTACAGAGAATGCCCAACCTGTGCTGTTTGAGCAGCAGAAGACATTCATCCTGCGCTTCAGCACCAAGCTCATGCAGCTTCACCCTCCAGGCTGGCGTCTGCGCCTGCGCCTTGCTGCCCTGCAGTACAGCAGCAAAGTATCAGTAGAGCATAACTTCAGAGACTGGCAGGACCTGGATGTCTTCCAGAGTCGGGTGGCCTCAATGACTTTCATTGGCCATGGCTCATACTCTGCCTATGCCATCACCAATGCCACCAAGGTATTCAGGCAGGAGACGTCCCCAAGTGGTCTCAGGGTGGCGCTGCTCATGACGGACGGAAGAGACCACCCACGCAGCCCCAGTGCCATCACAGCGGCTGCAGAGGCCAAACAGCACAACATCAGGGTGTTCACCGTCAGGCTGTCTGCTCTACCCAACCCAGATGCCATGGGAACACAGCTACGATCCATTGCCAGTGCCCCCCCACAGCAGCATGTGCTTAGTCTCTCTGACAGCCAGCTTGATGAAAAACTCTTCAGTGAAATAGTGAGTAAATTTATTTCCTTTATTTACCCAGGTAAACCCCATTGAGATCTAGATGTCATTTTCTAGAGGGACTAGAGCACTGTGCTGGAGCACAGCAAATTTGTTCCATCACAAGTACTATGATTTTATTCATATTTCCATTTTTTAAAGGACAGATATTTAGAGACAGTTTTTTTTCCTTCTTGCAGAATACAGTTGTTACAACAGGGGTAAGTAACATTAGCTCTCAGATTCTAAGTATTTTTCAATCAGAGACTCTTTGCATCTTTGATTATTATATATTTACTATATATTTACAGTGTGTCTGTTAAGATGTGTTTTCTGTATCTTTATTTCAGTGCCCACAGCCAAAGAACTGTAGGTGTGAGAAGGGGGAGAGGGGTCGCCCTGGCAGTCTAGTAAGTATGCTGTCGTTGAAATGTATCACATCAAGTAGGTTAGGGGCATTTCTGCATGATCTTAAAGCCTTCATAAATTCATATATAGAGAACCACTGCCTAGTTATGTATGGAGGTTCTATGTATGTGTATGTATGTGTAAAAATATACTGATGGATTTAAGACTTACTGATCACTTTATTAGGCATACTTATTCAGTTACTTCTTAAGCAAAGCACATGTGGCTGTTGGTGCCAGACCAGCTGGTCTGAGGGTTTCAGAAACTGGTGAGCTGCAGGGATTTTTACGCGCAGCTGTTTCTCAGTTTACAGAGAAAATTTCTACAAAAAAGGATCCGAGGCATGTGTGCCTTGTTGGTGCTAGATGAAAATAAGGACACTGGTGCAGGACCATGGATAGGCAAATAGCTCAAAAACTGTCCGCTGCTTCCAAAATATGGCGAATACCATCCAACCTGTTCAGTCATGAAGCAGTTGGATTACAGCAGCAGTGGACCACACTGGGTACCACTCCTGTCAGCTGAGCACTGTTACAGTTCCTACAAACTCACCAAAAACTGGACAATAACAGATTGAAAAATGTCATTTGGTTGATTGAGCCTCAAATTGTACTGCAACATAAATGAATGACGATCAATGTGCCATGAGCTCCAAAATCCTGTTAGGTTCTGTTAGGATTCCAGAGATTGAATCTGTTGGCCTGGCTGATGCTTTTAAATGCAATTAGTTCTGTAGCAGCGTTACGGCCCAGTCTGCAGGTGTCCTTCATGTTCTTTAGAAAAGGACATAGTCAGATATTCTCTCATCCTCAACAACTGGTGGCTTAATTGCAGGTGCAGTTGTTGAATACACTTCAAGTGAATGATGTTAAATAATGGGACATTATTTCCAGACCGCAAGTGTAGCAGGTTGTTGGTGGGTTGAATTTATCAGAGGCAGTGCTGAGGAGAAATGTTTGGAAAGAAAGTTCAGTGATGGATGATAAACCATGAGCAAAGCTCCAGCTTGTGTTGAAGATAGATCACAGACAGGCCACTGATTTAAATGTACTTTTTGCCATGTGAACATTAGACCTGCAGTTATTGAATGTTTCCGTTGTTGGCAAATTGGTCACAATTCTTCCTATCATGCTGTTATTATTTTAATTCACTCTGCTTTGTTAGTTTCTGTTCTCAGTACTGGTACATGCTTTTCCTACTGTACTTTGTAATGTGTGGAACCAAATATACAAATGTAGAACAATTCAGTCCAGGTTTGACCAGCCCCCATGTTTTAGAATGTGAACTGAAGCTGAACAAAAGTTGAGATTACTTCTAAAAAGCAGTGAAATATCCCTTTACTCAAGTGTCGCATTGGAGGCATACTTAATGTCATCTTATTCACTTATTTATTTATGGCTTTGCTAACAGAACTGAGATGGTGTTTGCTTCGCAAGCATGATTTGTTAGGTCTGATTTAAGCTCTATGGTTCAGAAGATAACAGGAATGTCGAGTATCTGTCCTGGTGCAGAACTCAGCTTAAATACATTGGCAGTCTCTGATGTATTTAAAAAAATTATGCATTTAATAATAGCAGCCCACAATAGAGGCACTGCTGTCCACTGCTGTCCACTGCTCCACAGTATGGTTCCCAGAGATTTGGTTCCCAAGTGCAGGTGTACTCTGCTTATTGTGGTGCTATGTATTCAAGGCATGTTGCAGGCCTCTCCTCCAGGCTGGACTACTGCGATGCTCTCCTTGGTGGCAGGAGCATTCAGAGGGTCCAGCATATCCAGAGCAGTACCAGCAGGATGCTGACCAGGGAACACAGATGACCAAATCACTGCCGTCCTCCACTCCATCCACTGGCTCCTGTTACACATGAGGACTCAACACAAACTCTCTCCTCACATACCAATGCCTAAATGGCAAGGCACCATTCTACATTAGGGATCTCATCAAATTTCCAACAACCATGAGAAACCTTCTTTGATCCAAAGACACTCCCTGTTGGATGGTTCTAATATTACAGTCTACAGTGATCCTAGTGTGCTTCTTTTCCTTTGCCTGTTCATCATTGGTGGACATCTCCACCATGCTTCCATTTTCAATGCTCCTATGTTGCAATAATACCAGGACAATATGGATCAATATGTTTTGCAGTCTGGAGTTCTTGGCTGCATAACTGATTCTTATCCTTTCTCTTTGATTCAGGGGAAACCAGGTAAGACAGGGTTGGATGGTGCTCCTGGTCCAAAGGGATCTCAGGTAGGAGATATGTCATAATTTTCTGTTCTGTTGTTCATTAGTAGGTTCAATCAATGAAGAGTTGTTTGACAGGTTGTTTTGTTTGATTTGTTGAATTCAGGGTGAACCTGGTACTAATGGACGTCCAGGAATGGCAGGCCTTGAGGTATTTCAAAATATTTCAATCTTCTCCTGCTACGTTCCTGTGATTCATTTGTAGCTAGGAGATGTAATGCTCATTGGTCATAATGTCAATGTTGCTGTTCTTGAATGACACCTGGTAAATTAATTGAATTTATTTAGTGGTTTTCTTTTCCTGCTGACCACTCAGTGCTTTTAACCAATCACACTAGCAAAAAACAAACACTCACACACTAATCCACAGATCAGCAGGCAAACTAATGTTAAGTCCATTGACTAGGTGCACACTGACTGTAGCTTAAAGCAAAGTCAACTTCAGACTGCCGCTCTTCCAACTAAGCCACAGTTGACCCATGATGTTGACATTTTCAGGTTGAATTTAGAATGTGTAAAACTTGTTAAAATGTTCTGAGCCACTGTTAGCCTTCCACAAGTCTGACAACTCGCTTACTTTCAAGCAAACTCAGTGACATGTGTCCACTACAGTTCAAGGAACTGGTAATAACATTAAAGGACATTACTTCAGGAAATCTGAACTACTGCAATGTTTAATGATAATGTGGCTTGTATAATATGATGGAAAAAGAATAATGTAAGCTGGTTCTTTTGACAGGGGAGACCTGGCAGGAAAGGTGAACAGGTATGCATTTCTACATAACATATTTATGGAAAATTTCTGTGTGATGCAGATTTCTTCATTACAAACACAAAAAAGCACATTTTTGGTTAATTTGTTTGCAGCTATGTCATGTTTTAGTCAATGGCTTCCCATCATAAGTGCCACATGTAGACAGTCGTAACCAAAAAGCAGCAGCTTTGGTCTCAGTCGGTTTGACTTGACTCACTGTCTGGGTTTAACAGATGTTTTCTCTCCTCCTCTGTCTGCGTTCATATTCCAGGGGGAACAAGGCGAATTTGGAGCTTTTGGTGCAAAAGGAAGAAAAGTAGGCATTATTGTTGTGTTACATCAATAAACTGTTATGATAAAGGGTTGCTGAAGTGCAAGGAAAAGCTGAGCTATTGTTTTATTTCTCCACAGGGTGTGGCTGGACCTGCTGGATTAGAAGGCCGTAAAGGAGAGGAGGTGATGTCTGAATAATATTATTACTTTAACAATCTTCACACATGGTTGCAAATTATTAATAAACAATCCAATACATTCCAGAGTTGTGACTCCTGGATGTTGAATTTAAGCAGGGTTTGTTGATATACTTAACAATTAACAATCTTTGGATTTAAATGGACTTAATAAAAATAAAACTTATACTTTCTTTAGAATTGAGTTGTATCATTGTTACCTAAACAAAGATCACTGTTCTATGATTTGCTCAGATGTTTTGCATAATCTTTTGTCAGCATGCAAGTTTCAGCTGAGCACAGTAAAAAAACAGACTTATGATCATATCTAGAGCAATAGTGACATGTTAAAAACAGTATTTTTTGTTTTTGTCGCAGTTCTGTGACATGAACTCAGATTAAAGTCTTTGTTCTTGCAGCAGTTCTGAAATAAACTTCCTCAAACTTCCGCTCACCATCCTGTGCAGGGCCTTCCACACTGAGAGGCAGCACATCATCAGCTCTTCATCAGGCTGGACAATACAACCAAAATGTATTTATGTCAAATTTAAATCATTATGATTCATATAAATGATTACGATGAAGACAGCAGCACTGGGATCAGAATGAAGCAGCTAAATTATTCACCTTTGTCAGCTGTATTAAGAACAACACATTTAATCATTTGATCTTTTTATCTTGTAGTGTGTGTTTTGTAAAACTAAAGACCAACTTGTTTATTAGCTTAAGTGCCGACACCTGCTTTGTGTGGAGTCTTAACGTCTCCATGAGTCTGGTGCCCTCCACCTTCACCCTCCACCCACCATACCCAGTCTGTGGGGCTTTGGATTTTGTGTTGCTTGTAAGTTATTTTTAGCCCTCTTATGTGTTGTGTTTTCCCGTTTATTGGTTAGTTGATTCCATCATAGTCTTCTTGATGGTACCGGCCTTGCCTCATTCTCTGATCATGTTCTGTAGGTATTTAGTCTTTCATTTCCTTATCCTGAGTTATGGGTTCCTTGTCGATGCAGACTGTCGTTTGAGTTACCAGAGCTACCTGTTGTTGAGCCTGTGTCCGTTCGAGATCCCACTTGATCCCAGTATTAAAATAGCTGAGTTTCCTTACCTCTACCGGTTGTCTGAGTGGTGGCATTCTTCTCAACTAGCGTTATCTCTAACCAGCATCATCTTCTCTGGTCTCTACATTCTTCAGTTCCAATGAACTCCCATCTCACCTTTGAATCTCATGTAAACCAGCACTGATACATCTCCTTCCATAAGTTCATAATGTTGCCAAACTAGGGCTCCACTCTCATCCTACCAGATCAAACTGTAGCATGCCTTTGGGTCTATTAGACTGGACTGTTGTAATTCACAGCTCCTTACCATGTGTACCAAGAGTCTACAGAGGCTCCAATATATCCAAAACTCTGCAGTTAGTGTGTGAAAATGTGAACACATTACTCCTGTCCTTCACTCATTTCACTGGCTTTGCATCTCCCTCCAAACTCATCATGTATATATGGAAAAGCTTTGTCTCACCTCTAAGAACTTCTGCCCCTACAAAACACACCACTGCGTGCATCCAAAACCTGACTGGGCCCCATGGGGACAGAGCTTTCCGTCCTGCTGGTTCTCGTCTGTGGAATGACCTTCTTAATACTTTGAAGGCACCAGAACCCACAGAGCGTTTTAGAAAAAGGACTAAAGACATTTCTATAGTAAAACATGTCAATCTTTTAAAAGATTTTTAAGACCTGTCTGTAAACATTTTGATATTTTGATCATGTAGCATGCAGCACAAATAAAATGTATTATTATTATTAAAACTCAGCATGTTAAAAGTTAGAATATAAGACACGACTTCCTGGACTCCTGGCAGTCATTGAAGCAACCATGAATTGGTCTTTGTACTAAAAATATTCCAAGGTCAAATGAAACTAGGTCAGCAAAACTGTCCCCAATCAGACTGAGTAAGGATGTTGCTATGTCATTTTTCCTCCATAAAGCATGTTTGTCCCACAGCGAGCTTTCTCTGCCAGCAGGAAACAGACTCATTTGGTTGTGTGGAGTAATTGAAAGATTCCTGTCTGCCATGTGCACTGCAGACTCTTAGTTCATCTCCTGCTCTGCACTTGTGGAATGTGAGATGTGGATTAGGTCTTATCCTGTTCCCAATGTAGCTTTTCTAAAGCAGGGAATCCAAGCTTCCAATGTTTAGTTGGGGTCTTTGAGCAGACTTTGTTCCAGAGGATGAGGATTTGGGCATATTATCCATTCCCTGTCTTTTTAAATGGTTGTTGCCCCTTTCAAGGTCACTGAAACAACAGGATTCATCATCACAGTTCCACAATGTTCAGTGTTAATATAGCCTGCCTCTAGTTCCCAGGACAGTCACTTACATCTGCCGCCAAAGCTTTATTTGGGTTTTTTGGTTTGATGTTCATCTACTAGACTTTGTCAAGTCTAGTAGACATCTATGGTGGAGTTATGAGAGTTTGATTTGTCTCAGTGAAAACCAGACGGAAACTTTGTTTCTGCTGGTCTGCTCTAACAAAGGGAAGGAGGGAGAGCAGAGCAGACGACCAATAAACACAAGACCTCTGTTTTCACAAAAAGATGTGAAAAAGTGTGGATCGAAAATCCCCTCCTAAATGCATTAATACTTTCAAGGATTGAAATTATTTTAAAAATACATTAAATAAGAAATTAAAGAATATAAAGATCACCAATTGTTCAAATAAAACCTCTTCCCAGTCGTATGACTTTACTTTACTTAATACAGTCAGTGATGAACAGCTATCACAAACTTTGTTTCTGCTAATGGACTTATAAAGCTAGATATTGGTGATCATTGTTTATGATGAAGGAAATGTTATCCCACTTATTAATGGGACTTTGCTTTGTGATTTTTTTTTTAATCCTGGCTTTGGTCTTTCTGTGGAGTTTTCATTTTGCATGTCTGATCCATTTGCTGCTTGACTAGAGATTTCAACCTACCCTAATTTAAAAGTGAGTCAAACTCGGATAAACCCTTCTCTGCAAAATGTGGGTTTTGCGGACATGGGTTTGACTGACGATTATGTCACTGACTCCAACAAATGTTTACATGCAGTACAATAAAAAATAGCACCATTCATAAAATTAGTTTAGTTATAATATAAAACACAAAATAAATAATTTATGAATTAATATTTTTGTGGCTGTCTGGTCCTGGAGGACAGAAATCGTGCATCTCTCGTGTGGAGTTATACCCTTCTAAATCCACCAGGTGGCAGTAATGGCTCACTTTATAGCTTCATCTGTTACACAGGAAAGCAGCCAAGGCCAATAAAATCAAGAACATGGTAGTGAGAACATTTTATTCCTCTAATGAAAGTTTATAGGGACAGCTTGTTCAAAACACACCCTCAAAGCATTCTTCAAATTCAAAAATTAATCCCAAAAGGAATTAAATAATAATACAGTGTAGAATGTCTCGTGGTGCTATAGAAATAAAGCTGACTCATGACGCAGTGTGAGGGTGTTGCAGGTTTACTATGAGAAGCTACTGAATGAGTGTCAGGATACGGATAGAAACCATTTTAAAGATGTGCAAAACAAATAATAGACAAAAAACACACCCAAACCTGACTGAACCTGATCAAATGCACAAGAAGGAAAACGACAGTCATAGTACGCTTCTGCACTTTATGGTCACATTATGGTCGATTGTTTGTTATCTGTAATTATGATGGTCATTTGTGTTTGTGACTGAAGTATTACACGAATAAATGAATTAAATTAAGAAAAAAAGGTGACTTCATTTGCTACAACTTGCAAAGAAAGCATTTCAGCACGCAGCACCTCTTGTTTTTAAATCTTTGCTTTGTTCTGTTTTCCAGGGAGACAGGGGGCCACCAGGAGACCCGGGGCCAGAGGGACCATCAGGCCCTAAAGTAGGAAAATTATTCAAAAAGTCTTGGATTCTCTGAGTTTATTTTGCTCACAAGCTAAGATAAGATTCAGATCTTCCCGTTTGGTGTTTAATAAGGGCGATCCAGGAACAAGGGGGGCACCTGGACCCCCAGGAGAAAACGGTGTTGGCTCCCTGGGTCCCAAGGTATTTTATGGATTCTTTCAATATTTGATTCAGAAAGCACTTAGTTCTTAGTTCTTAGGGCTGGGAAGACGAGGCATGCATTGAAATATCTCGTACCTATAATTAATGACTCTTTCAGGGTGACAAGGGAAGCCAAGGAAGACCAGGTCCACTTGGTCCGATGGGTTCTGGTGAGCCGGGAAGTCAGGTCAGTTGACAAAAATTAACCAAACACTGACAACAGCTAAAGAGAATATTACTTCTCTCCGATGTTTCCATTTGTTCTCCGCGTTATGCTATTAACACATGACTGTTCTGTGAAAAATTATTTGGTATAGCCAGTTTCCTTTGTTGTCACACTTATTGTATAATGCTTCAAATTTTGAAACCATCTTTAATATTAGGCAAATATAACTTGATGAAAAAACAAATTCTGTTTTCAAATTCTGATTCTGTTTGCTAAAAGAAAAAAGCATCTTGAGTGTTTGTGAAAATGCCGTTGTCCCTCAAACCGTATAGCTGTGTGAGCCACATGGAGGCACCACTTCCCTCCAGTTAGTGGAAGCTGCCACTGAGTCTGCTGCACCATGTGAAGGAGCTCTGCTCCATTATTCTTTGCAGAACTGCCTTAATGTCTGAGGGTTTCTTGGCCTTCGATGTGGATGTTGATAAGGCCTGTGTTGTATTTTTTGGGATATTCAGAGATACATTTTGCATCATTGTTCTGCTGCAGTCTGCTTGAGTCAGCTCTCCAGGAAAACAGCACCAGATCGCCACAGCATCATCAGTCCACAGAATGGTTCCCCAAAGTCTTTGAGATCATCAACACATTTTTTGGTCAATGTGAGACATGCCTTCTTGTTCTCTGTCAGCAGTAGTTCTGGCTTTGGAACTCTCTCATAGTGACATTTTTACTTATTTCTTTTGAATCATGACCTGTGACCTTAACTGAGGCAGTGAAGCCTGCAGAGGTTTAGATGTTAGATCACTTCTGATGAAGTGATGTTGGTAAGGCTCACTGCTGTGCCAAGTTTTCCTTGTTCTGTACTTTCTGAACCGTTTACAGTGTAAACAGTTCCTGTGTAAACTTTGCAAGGATCAGACTGCAGCTGATGGAACCATTCATTCAGTCAGCTGTTCTTAGTTCTTTCTTTTTATTTAAACAAGTGACACGTCATTCAGTTTTTATGAAGCACCAATCAGGAATAAATGTCCAGAAAAGTATAAAACAGCTGAAAGCCCCTTTAAGTCAAACTCACCTGTTTGGAGATGTTATTAATAATAACTGGAACATTGATCAAGGTATTTGATGTGTATTTGATGATGATTATTCATGATGATGTTGATGATGACATTTGGAAAATTATGAAATTATATTTATATCATGTGAAGTACTCTGCACTACCTTTTTGCTGGAAGGTGCTATAAATAAGACATGATTTGACTTGATTTAAAATCCTTATGCAATGTAAATGATTGAAAATCACATCATATAAAAAAACTATAATAATAAAAACTGAAATTGAGGGTTGAATATTGTCCCTTTAAATTAAATTTGTACACAATGTGGATTTGATTAACCCACAGAACTGAACTCAGTCAAACCTTCTCCACTCACCAAAAACCAAACTGAGAGCCGTTCCACTTCTATGGGACTCCATCGCTGACCACAGTCTACTGACTGTTTTACAAAAGGTCTTCAGAGATTTGTTTTAACTAAATCTTTGGTTCACTTTCTGAGATATTTATTATTTTTATCCATTGTAGCTACTTGCTTTTGTAGTCCTTTGAGAACTAAAGATATAAAGGACATTATTAATAAAACTTATTATTATTATTATTATTATTGTTATTATTATTAATATTATTATTATTCAAATTAACATTTTTCCCTCTTTCTTGACTGAACACATATCGGTACACACTCTTCAGTTTTTTCTACTGAGGTTGCTATTTCTTGGAGATTTACTACTCTAATGAAACATTCATGTTAACAAGGCTTGGTGGCCAATTACAGACTGTGTGTAATAATAAACTTCCACAGGAAAATAATGTCTGGTTTGGTTTTGTACTGGTTCTAATGTTCAGGGTCCGACGGGGCCTATAGGAATACAAGGGCTTCGTGGTTTCCCTGGTTACGGTCCAGTAGGACCAAAGGCAAGTTCTCTGGAATTTGTTGCATCAACCAGAACTTTAACAAACAACTCAAGTGTCTGATGCAACTCACAGTTTTTCTGTGTATTACAGGGTGACAGAGGGTTTGAAGGCTCCAAAGGCAGCCTGGGACCCCCTGGACATGGGCACAAAGGTGATAAGGTATAATTAGCTGTGGCTGAACTCGCAGCTCATGTTGTATAAAACTGAAAAGCGTCACAGTTTACCATCACATACCATTCTGACTGACAGGGAGACGCAGGCGCACCTGGGGTTCCGGGTTTGACCGGGGTGCTGGGTGCAGGGGTCCAAGGAGAAAAGGCAAGGCCAACGAAAACTGTACATTCTTCACCTCTGTACATTTGGATTTTAACATGTTAAATGTAAATATTTTTCCCTGGTATTTAGGGGGAACAAGGACCCATTGGCCCCTCTGGTCCTAGAGGACTTCCAGGGCTGGCAACCGCTGGGTCAAAGGTCAATGCCAGAATTTTATCTAAAGTTTTTACAGTAGTCTCCATAATGTCTGTCTTTACACCTTTCTGGCTGTCTGCATAACTTTGTATGAACTTTGTTCATACAGCACCTCTCATGAATAAAAGGACAAAGAGCTTCACAGAGTACAAGACAAACAAGTTAAAGCAATAAGCAAAGAGAACTAACACCCCTGACGTCAAGTTAAATTAACCAAACAGACTGACACAGGGATGATTTACTGCTCTGGGCTAACAAAATGAGATTCTGGTTACCTCTGTAGTTTATCTGTGCACATTTACTAGACACCTTAATCCATGTAGAACACACCTTGCTGACAATAAGCTTCCGAAGAGCAGCCAGGCTGTTGCTTTGTGGACACCATAAATTACCTGAGGGCTTCAAGGTCACACAGCGATTCAGTTCAGCTTATTTCAATTGTCTCAAACAAACCTTAAGGAATTTTTTCAGCCTTCATATTTCAGCATTTTGCCTCCTTGCAACCATAAACTTTAATGTATTCAGTCAGGATTTTATCTAACAGTTAGACCTTTGCATGTTTTTCTTAGCAGCGACAGCAAATCTGGTCAGAGTTGATGTGAAAATGGATGGAGCTGAATAAAGGGACAATCCTGGCAGAAAACCTGTTAGGCTGAAAAAGACAATGACCCTGAACATGCAGAATAGTTTAGATTAACGCAAATTCATGCGCGAGAATGGTTCAGTCAAAGTCCTAGATCTAAATACCGGTAAATAAATGTTTCCAGGTGGTATCAATCTAACCTCAATGAGCTATTTTGAAACATTTTCCCTGAAAAGAAAACCAGGCAAACGTTTATTTAACGCACAAATGAAATCTCATCTTTGATGTGTATCTGTTAAAAGATTTTAACAGAACCTGATTTTATGCAGCTTAGCATTTTGAATATGATCTGTCAGTTCTATACTGCAACTGAAAGATGAAACTGCCAACAAGCAACAAAAATGCTGCATTCTTCTTTTTTACTTCTTTCATGTTTTAAAACCAGAATATAAATAATAGATATATGCTCATTATATCAGTCAATTGCTGGTATTCCAATTTCTTTTGTTTTCCAGGGTGACCAAGGTTTTCCCGGAGAGCCAGGTCATCAAGGAGAAAGAGGCACAGGTGAACCAGGGCCCAAGGTAAAAGACCCAGAGATTGTTTAAATACCAGCATGAAGTTGATGGGAACAGACTCTACAGATGGACTAATGATCTTCAGGGTCAGACGGGACCTGATGGGGCCCCTGGGATACCCGGGATTCCTGGTGAAGATGGAATCGAAGGGCCTAAGGTAATTCTGTGGTCCTTAAAGTTGACATTCACACTGGATGATGCTCATTTTCCAATATTTATTTGTACAGGCAAATTTCCCTTTTAATGATTATTATGAATGTGTCATAATGAAGAACATGGAAATGTATCTTCTCAAACACCAAACTAGACAGACAGATCGGATTCATATGCAGCAATAAACATTCAGATCAGTCCAATATAAAACAATCATATAAAGATTCAAAGATCATTTAATAAGTCCTAAATCTAGTTATTATAACACAGTGTAATCAAATTCAATTCATAATATCAGCTGGGTAAAGGTCATTTGGTGGCATCAAGTATTTTGAGACAAAAAGGAGCAAGAAGATGAAACGCTGGTTGTGTGTAATTCAATATATAATCATAGTGGTGCCAAATTAACATGAGACAAAAATTAAATGAAACAAAATGAATATTTTGTTTCATTTATAGTGATTCAACACCCACTGCAATGTGCCCAGATGTTTGCGATAAAGAAATGACACACCACTACCTAAAATAGTTCAATAACAATAATATTACAATGTTTATCTAGATTCTACATTCAATTTCAAATATTAGTCAAGACCCTGATTAGAATTCTTCATAAGAGCACTCATGGGAAATATAGATTATTATTATTATTATTATTATTATTATTATTATTATTATTATTATTATAGACTAATACTGACTTATTCTGCGGTAGTACCATTTTTTCATTAATTTCTCCCTTTTTCCCCCAGTTTACAGATTGTGTTCAGACTGTGAGTCAGTTAATATATGAGCTCTGTATTTTTAACCTCATGCTTCAATGTTGTTTGCTACTCTGAAGTTTTGAACCAAATCTTCATCATGTGACCAAATTTAGAACATTCAAGGAGTTTGAAGACTTTTGCGAGAAAGTGTATTTCTCTTGAAAAACACACAGCAGTATAGTTAAAACATAGCCCAAACCCCAAAATGAATCTTAATCTTGCTGAATGACATCCATCTGTTGCTGTCAGAGCTGAAATAAAGTTTGATATGAAATTCATGTCACAATCAATAATTACTGTCAGGATCAAACAAATAACAGCAAAATAGAAATATAACTCAGTTGTTGTTCACCTGGTTTTAACACAACAGTTTTAGTGGTTTAGAGGAACCTTTGTCATTTCCAGACTGGTCAGCTCTCAGCCTAACTTGATTTGTGTCACATCTGGATATCTAGAATATATTCTTTATTTATTAAAAAGCACAGCAAATAAAACGGCATAGAGCTGAATGCTTCACTTTTTTCATGATATCGTATAGCTTTATGTATTATTTGTTTCTTAATGACACCAGGGAGAGAAGGGTTTGCCAGGACCCCAAGGCCCAGAGGGAGCACCAGGAAGAGGCACATCTGGAGAAAAGGTAACATTCTGACCATCAGTTGTTGAGCTGCAGCTCAATCTTTAAGTAAGGCAGCAGTGAAGGCTCAGAAAGTAAAGTTTGTCAGATACTCTGGTGTATGGAAAGACAGTTTTCTTTCACATTCTCTTCTTGTCTTTGTTTCTTTCCAATAAGCTAATGTTTCCAGTTGATCGATGTTTCGTCCAAGACACACACACACACCCATACCCCCCCCCCCCCCACCCCCTCCCCTCTCCCACACACACACCCCCACCCACACACCCCCAGCCCCACATGTTTGCGTTGCTATTTTTGTCAGGACTTTCCATTGACTTCCATTCATTTCTACAGCCTAAACCTTATGCTTATCCTAACCCTAACCATTACATACCTAACCCTAACCAAAACTCAATTCACGCCTTAGTCCTAAATCTAACCCCGGACCCAAAAACAGTGTTTCCTTTTGTGGGGACCAGGCTTTGGTTCCCACAAGAAGCAGTGGGTCCCCACAATGTAGTGTCAGGAAAATGGTCTCTACAAGGCATTACGAACAAACACACACACATCAATGTACAGTATGATCTGTGATAAGATGTCTAATGTCTCAGGGTGATAGAGGTGATCGAGGTTCCAGGGGACTGTCAGGCTCTCCTGGCCCCGTTGGACCTGCTGGAGCTAA
This sequence comes from Xiphophorus hellerii, assembly GCF_003331165.1. NCBI lineage: Eukaryota > Metazoa > Chordata > Actinopteri > Cyprinodontiformes > Poeciliidae > Xiphophorus > Xiphophorus hellerii. The sequence continues at coordinate 26,765,829 of NC_045684.1, forward strand.
GGTATGGAGAACAGGACCTATTATTATTATTATTATTATTATTATTACAGAACCAATCATATTCAGCTCTACAGTATCAGTGATATTATTACCAAAAGCGTTCAGTAGATATCGGTCTGTTAAGGTGTATCAATGTTTGTAAATGTTTTGGTTTCAAAACTACAAAAAATTGTTACATTTATAATGTTTGTGAATTTATCTACTGAGATGTTACAAATTGTTATGACAGAATAAAAAATGCTTCCTGTTGCTGGTTGAAGCATGAAGCAGTGGGGCTGCCCCTCCCCCACATGTTGCATTGCCCTGTTGGTCAATGCAACAGGGCAATGAAAGAAAGTTACTGACAATAATTCTCCACTCCTAATTCTCTACAGTTGACACTGATTAATAAGTGTAGTAGTGAACCTGCAATTTTTCCAACCGTACGCTGCAGTTGGAAAGAAAACCAGATTAAATTAATCTGGGCTTGGTGCTCATCCTGTCATCATCCTTTGTACTCCAAAGTTCTTTTTTTTTATCTTAAGCTTTAAATTTATCTGCTTGATCTTACAGTCTCAGTTATAATTTGTTCATTTACTTTTGTTTTTAGTTGTTTTTGTAACATTAGTTTCTCTTGTATGTACCTTCCAGGAGTGTTCTGTTCTGTTTATTTTGCATTAGTTTTCTTTCTTCATATGGTTTCCAGTTCGGTCGTCTGTGTTCTATTTATTCACTTGCTTCTATTTATTTCTCGTTTTCCAGCTCCTCCTGTTTCTCAGAGACTTTCTCACCTTGTGGATTGTTATTTTCAGTCACTGGGAGTCTTTTGTTATCTTCTGTTTAAGGACTGTTTAGTTCTCTGGTTTCTGCTCTTCTGTGTGTTTCTGTTCTTCCTCACCTTGTCAAGATTTCCTTAGTTTAACTGAATCTTGTTACGTTTCCCCACAACTTCAGCCTTTTAACAACCAACCACCTGCTTGTTCATTAATCACTGTTTGGACTGGTGAGGCCAAAGCGGATTGTTTTAGATGGTGTGACACCAGTTACATCTGCACAAAAGCTAAAAGAAATTAGGAAAATGGACATAATGGTGGTAGTGGGAAGGTCTGAAACTGCTTCTTTTTGTCAAGACTTGGAAGATTTGCCAAAGTAGCTGGACTTTGCCACTCACCTGAAGTTTATGCACACTTGTGTTTATGTTTATGCAGTTGACATTTTATCCCAAACAGCTAACAAATGTAGATGTAGCAATGCAGTTAATATCAAAGCTAAATATTAAACTGGTTGGAAGTGGAGTCAGTGGTAACAAGAAACAAAGTGATGAGGGAAGTGCAGAAAAAGCCAGTGTAGCAGGAGAGCTAGATGTTCTCTGAAGAGCCAAGAGCTTCTTCACAAGAGACCACTTGAACACAAGCTCTAACGTTTGATGGCTATGAATAGCGGTGGTGTTTAATTCATATTGATTCATTTATTTATACAGATGATCACATCTTTTCTTTTTTCCACATGGTTTAAATGATTGTGCTTGAATGCTTTTAACAAAAGCCTGTCTGTTTGATGTTTTCCTGGCTCAGGGAGAGCCTGGCAGCTCAGGAATGACAGGCCTATCTGGACCTCCTGGACAGAGCTTCCCAGGAACAAAGGTAGAAGAAAACCAGACACATACAGACGTATGTAATGGAATTTAAGGAATTATGTAAGGAGTGAATATGAGCAAAAGTGGAAGAATTCCGCTATTGGCTGTCTGCCTGTTTTTCTGTCCGCTGATAGCTCTAAATGTGATACTGCAAAGATTACTATTGAGAAATACAAACATTTCACAAACTTAACTGCAATGGTGTAGATAAGTTCTGGCCTTTAATGTTCATTCAAGATCAAAACTCAGCACAAAAAGAGAGAAAAGCTATGTGTTCAATTTATTTATATTTGTGGTTGTAACAATACATCTTTGGCAGTCAATTCTTTTATACATGAAAGCCTTTTTATTTCCCCTGAAGTGGTGCCACATTTGAAAGGAAAATGCATTTGTAGATTAAGGAGCAAAATTAATTGGATTTACTGTGATGGTAAACAAAAAATCCTCTCTAGCTCTAACATCCACCCACAGCATTTTGCACTCAGATGCGTTGATCACATGTCTGATCACATGTCAGAATACTCTAAAGCAGTGTTTCCCAACCCTGGTCCTTCAGGCTCACTGCCCTGCATGTTTTAGATATTTCCCTGCTTTACTACGTGCCTGATTCAGCTAAATGCAGTTCAGCAAACACCTGCCAATTGAAATCACCTGGACTGAAGCAAGAAAACACCTAAAAGACGCAGGGTAGTGTGGCTTCAGGACCTGGGCTGGGAAACCCTGCTTTAAAGCAGGGATCCTCACATGCAGGCCTCCAGAGCTGGCACCCTGCAGCTTTTAGATATGTCCCTGGTTCAACACACCTCAAATGGCTGCATTACCTCCTCAGTGCAGTCAGGTCCTCCAGAGTTCTGCTAATCACCTGATTATTTGACTCAGGTGTGTTGAAGCAGAGGTCTACTGAAGGGTTCAAGGAAACTTTCTGAGCATCAGAAAAAGGTCATAATTAAACACCTTACTTGTTTTTCTACATGATTCCACCCAAATGTGTAGCATATTTCCCATTTCACCAAACAATGACAGTAGTAAAAGCATAGACATGTTTTTTTGAATTCAAAATAGGATTCATATTAGTTATTGTTTTACACATCTAATGATTGTCAAAAGAAACTATTAACTTTGTTCCCTCTGATGTAAGTTGAATGTTATGCAAAGGTCTCTGATGCATTGTGAACTTATCTCAGCCATCACTGACTTAACAAGAGGACTGTTAGGATTTCTTTTTTTTCAGTGTTGCCTTATTCAATTTGGCTTCAAATGACATGAGTATGAGTTTTTAGAGGTGAAAGGCCATAGAATCATAACACAGAATCAGTGACAGTATAATTTATTTCAACTGCTTAATACCCTGACCAAATGGTTGATTTTTAAAAATATAAATAGATATATTTTAAAAATCTGGTATGAACAACGACTTTCCCAGTTATAACACTGATATGGTAATTTCTGCATTTATATAGAATTACCAACCTTTATGCAGGTGGTTTTGGTACATGTGTTTTTCCTGTCATGAATCCTCTTGGTTTTGTTGTTTTTGACAGGGAGAGCCGGGCCCTGTGGGACCATCGGGACCTGTTGGAGAGCCTGGAGTGGGAATAATTGGACCCAAAGTAATATGTTCACAGATTCTAGAGATTATTTACCCATGAAAAACAAAAAAACTTAAGAGTGATGAAACTAAAGGCAAATGTAACTCAATTTATCCATCATGCATTTGTAGTTTATTCAGTATAAAGGAGGTCCAAAACTTTCAAAATGCAGTTTTGTGGAGGATTTATTCACAATTGGCAGGCAAACAACGAGGTGCCTGTTCACAGGGGGCCTTTTGCTTCTCCTGCTCTGGTTCTGCCTGGCAAACAGTTTGGTTTCCTCACCTGCTTATCCACTGACTGACTGGTTAACTGGTAAAAAAACAGATGACCATCCCGTACGTACAGAGCTGCATATTTATACTTGAATTAGCCATGTCCCAAACAAGAATATTTTCTTGGAATTTCTTCAGCTTAACTCAGTTACCTCTACATGTTCCTCTCACAGCAAACATTTATTCTGTTAATCAGAGCCTAATTTGAAAGGAAAATGCATTTGTAGAATAAAGTACAGAATTAATTGGATTTACTGTGATTTTAAGCAAATCCAACTAATGGTAAGCAAACTCTATTAATACTTATTTAGGTGTCTGAGTTTCATTCTACTAAACTCCACTGTCGCTCTCACTCTGGATCCTGCCTGCTTTCCTTTGTGTTTTGTCTAAGTTTGCTTTTAGTTTTTTTTCATTAAAGGGGAAATATTGTATATATTATTGTGTATATGTTAACACCAGGAAAAAATACTGCATATATCAAACTTAACTTAAAAGAAATTAAACTTCACAGTTTGACGCCTTGAATTGGCCTCTGTCTCTTTAAGAAGCTCCTACTCTTTCCAGCACTCCCCCATCAGCACATTATCATAACAACACCTTCCCATTCCATCCATCTCAGACGTTGTAGTTGGGTAAGACACTTCACCTGCCTTCCCTGCTGGTGATGGTCAGAGGACAAACCACCAGCAGGCAAAGCCCTGATGATCATCAGTGTGTGAATGTGTGTGAAGCTCTTTGGAGTCCTCTGGACTTGAAGAAGTGCTATACAAGAACAGGCCATTTGCATTCTTATCTTTGATCTGCAGTAGACCTGTTGATTCATGTTGGTATTCTGACTGCTTCCTACTCCATCGCCAGGGAAACAAAGGTAGTGTTGGACCTGTTGGGCCACCGGGGCCAAAGGAAGACTCTGTGCCTGGACCTCAGGTAATAGAAGAACAGTGGGGTGTACTAAAGTTATGTTTTGCTTAATACCTACAGTGTCAGAGGTTATGTCTAAACATCTTTGACTCCATCTCCAGGGTTTGCCAGGTTTGACTGGACTACGAGGAGAAATGGGGCCTGAAGGAAAAGGATTACCGGGAGCAACGGTGAGCTGTGTTTTATAAATTCATAAACTATAATAAAGTTTGGAAAGTATTTTTACAAACTACTATACTGGAGAGTTGAGCTGCCTATGAGGTGGATGTGATCAAATTTTGTTGTTTTGTTGACTTTTTTTGATAGGGTGACAGAGGCTTATCGGGTGCACCAGGACCACCAGGACCCCCTGGAACTGGACTTCCTGGGCCAAAGGTCAGAGTGAGAATAACAAAAATGTGTGTCCCTTTGAAGTGTTTCATTTGATTTATAAAGTTCTAGAAATCCATTTAATGGTTTCCTTAATATCTTTGGTTTACAGGGTTCTACAGGACAGCCTGGCCCACCTGGCATGCATGGGCCTCCAGGAGAAGGACTACCTGGACTAAAGGTATGAAGGAAACAGTAATGGGATCTGAATGAGCCTCTGTGTCTGATGTTGTTATGAGAAAAGGTCAGAACTTTGGACCCAATCAGGGTGGTGAATTCTGACATTTTGAGTCAATCATTTTTCAGTTTGGCCCATTGACCTTCAGTCTTCCATGTGATCTGATGCGTTGGACAGTCTGACCAATTCATCCATCTTTATCTCCAGGGAGAGCCTGGTTTTCAAGGTCCAACGGGACCAAGAGGGCTTCCAGGAGCGGATCTCTCAGGACAGAAGGTACAGTAACTCTGAGGCTGCAGGTGGGAATAAGTTCATACCTGACCTCTACTGCGTTCACTTGCCAGTGCTCCAAAATGCTAACTAAGGCTTTTATGCTACAGGGTAGTCAAGGATCTCCTGGACATGTGGGGAAAAAGGGAGACACGGGCGACCTTGGACCACCTGGCTCTCCTGGAAAACCGGTAACATGACAGGTTCAGTTTGTTTAAAGGGCCAGTTTATTAATCACTATTCAATCTATGATATCAGGCTGTTTTCTACACTTATTCATTTTATACCAACCTAAAATTTCTGATTGGTATGTATTTGTGTTTTTCCACATAATTTATAACTTTGTTTTTTTTTTCTTATTGCCTATATTCCAGTCATGATATCGTACATAACCATATTCTGATCCTCTAGGGGAGACCTGGAGAAAAAGGAGAGCCAGGACTTGCGGTTAGTACCAGACTGGGACAAACAGCTTAATGATGGACTTCTGGGTTTCTTACATTTTTTTGTTTCTCTTCCACAGAGAGATGAAGTCATCCAGATCATAAAGGAAATATTTGGTAAAACTTTGAAGGGGTGTATGTTTAAATAACTATTGTTGTGCTAGCAGGAAATATTCAAGTACATAAAACTGATCTATAATATAAACTGTATAGTGAGGTCAGAAAGATATAAATTATGACTTGATGTTTTCTGTATAAGTCAGAGGAGAGCGATACAAACTGCTGATATCTAACCTTCTCTGTGTACATAAAGGTTTTAAACCCTTAACCTTCCCCTTGTTCTAGGATGTGGCGTGATGTGCAGAGAGATTCCACTAGATCTGGTATTTGTGATTGACAGCTCTGAGAGCGTGGGGCCGGAAAACTTTGAGGTGGTTAAGGACTTTGTGAACTCGATTATTGACCAGTTCACTGTGAGCCAGGAGGCCAGCCGCGTTGGGGTGGTGCTCTACAGCCATCTGAGCACGGTGGTGGTCGGCCTGCAGCAGCAGCCCAGCAGGGAGGAGATCCAGGCTTCTGTCAGAGCCATGCCCTACCTGGGCGAGGGCACCTTCACCGGCAGCGCCATGCTCCAAGCCAGGAAGGTGTTCAGAGACTCTCGACGCCATGTGAGGAAAGTGGCTGTTGTTTTAACGGATGTTCAGTCAGATCAGAGTGATCTGGTGCAGTTTAAAGAGACGGCCTCAGAAGGCCATGCAGAGGGGATTGAGGTGTTGATCATAGGTGTGGTGAACAAGACTGATCCTCTTTATGAAGAGTTCCTGAGTCAGATGAAGACTGTCGCCTCTGATCCTAAAGAAGAACATGTCTACATTATTGATGACTTCCTATTGCTGCCTGGTGAGTTAATACACAACAGTTCCTTGTTATTGTTCTAAAGTGTGTTGACTATTAAAAAGACACAATTTCTGAAGTTCATATATGAGATTAGTTAGAAGGGTCATACAAACAATACAATCAAACGTAAATATCACATACATGCACCAGATTTACTTTGAAGGTTGTGAAAATCAATGAGCTCCTTGGAAAGTTGTTTCTGTGATGCATCAGGCAGAGGATGTCTGATAGGACAGCCCTGACTTCAGTCTTTTTCATTGTCGTTGTAAGAGGTGGAATGGCTCAGATTTCAAGCAAAAGTCCGATTCAGTCAGCACAACACTGCATGTAAACAGTAAGGGCATGTAAAATGTAATCAGTTGTTTTGCAAGATGTTCACAAGAGAATATGGTCCAGTTGTTAAAAACTTCTCATGCAAATCAGTTCTTACTTTGGGTGTAGCTAAGAAAACTACAGACAGAAGACCAACAGGAGTCATCAGGAGTTTATTTTGGTTATTCCGTATTTTGAGCATTTAATGTAGTTATTATTAAGAATCTGATCTTTTACATTGAATAAGATGGAAGCAACTTTACCAGTAGCATGCATAGTGGTATATTTAAACTACCAAAACTTTGAACATCTTTCTCATTCAAAGCCCTTCCTTTAACAAATTCCTCTTTTTGATCTAAAAACATTCAAGCATTCTTCTCTGGAGGTTTTTGTCAGGTTCATCTACCTAAGCATTCTCAAACTGAAAAAGAAGAGAGAGACAAGTGAGTTTTAGATTTACTTGCAAGGAGAATGGACAGGAGTGTGCTTTAGTTACAGCTCCTCCCAGACCCTTTCTTTTTATGTCCTTAGGGTGGTCCTAATCACATAGCCTATTTGGTTATCTTGAGTTAATCACATAGCATAGCTGCTTCTTCTGTTCTCTTGAGTCACAGGTGTGTTGCACCTACAAGCTGCTGTAATGTAGAGTGCAAAGTTCAGAGTTCTTGTTTACTTCCTTTTGTAGAAGCAATGCAGGAACTGATGAGCCCAGTTCCTGCATTGTTGTGTCCTGTGTATCCATGGTTTCATGTACAGTTCCTCTGTCTCTGGTTCATAAACTTCGACCCATAATCATCCATTGTTTATTCTGCCACGTCAGTTATCACTCTTGCTGCAGACCATCTGGTATCAGCTCCCAATTTGACACACTTAGATGTCTTCCTGCAAGCATCTCTCACAAGGCACACATTCCAGAAGCAAACAGACATAGAGTATTTATATTCGTAATTAATTTAAACGTATCAGTTTTATTATAGTAGCACTTTGTAAACCAAGGATTTGCTGGATGTAGCTGTCCTAAATGTCGTTATACTAATGATTTTGTCTTTGTAATTATATGGAATTCACAAGTCTTGTGAATTAAAGACCATAATTGGTTCAATGCGTTATTTCATTATGCATTGAAATAACTAACAATGCGTAATGCTTCAAATTTTTGTTTTAACAGTAAATGTCCTTAGTGAATTCAGTCAGAATGAGACATTGATGTTCTGAATGAGGAGGTCTGGTTCCTGAACCATCTATTTTATGTTCATGTTGGGGGCTGCTGCCTTCTGGCCTTACATTATAAATTATTGCTTTGTTTTTAGAAGGAATTTTGGCATTATTTAAAACATCACGTTGTGGTCTATTATTTTTCATGGCAGAGTTGCACATCTTTTCACCCTAACTATTGTCATGAGAAACAAAATGTGTTTTCTTTTGATACAACTTTTTTTTTCTCATTTCTGACACAGTTCTGGAGAATAATATTCTGAAGCAGATTTGTGATCGAGATGCAACGGCACCATTTAGACCAAAATCATTGTTTTCATCTGTGGAAACCCATCCGAACAGACCAGAAGACGGCGAGTCTAAAAAAATCCCAGAAGCAAAAAACATAAGGGTAACATTGCTGTCATATTATGTATTATCACCATTTATGATCATGTGTTGTACGATTAAACTATAATGTAATAGAAATCATAATTTGCTATCTAGCTGATATACCCTTCACTCTTACTGAACAGAAAACCAGTCACAACATGGATGTTCTTTGGGGAAAAATTGCTCAATGATTTAAAACAGGAAGAACAGAGCATGGTTAAAAACAAAAAACAAAAAAAATGAAAAAACAGCTGCTTGTTCTACACTTTGCTTCATTCACAGGGTCTGGACCTTCAGCTGTTAGTGAGTTTTATTTTTATGCATTTTAATAATTAGACAATAAATATCTTCTGATTTGGATTAATACAAACAGTGGAAACGATCTCTGCACCACCACAGAAGCTAACGTCAATATTCCTCCCTATCTCCACTCTTAGGGGTACAGCCAATCAGCACCAAGCAAAATGACTGGGGCTTTTTGATTGGCTGCTATGCAAGAACATTGCGGTTGGGTATTTCAGCTTCCCAAGCTGCATTTCCTTTACAATATTTTTCATACAAAAATCTGCAAATAAGCAAATTTTCTGAGCTTACTTTGGAGTTCAATTCCACTGAAAAATCCGCAAATAAGGGAATCTGCAAATACTGAACTGTGATTAGGTGACTACAACAAATGCATCCTGCAATGGTGCTTTTGTTGGATGGTGGGTGCAGTCAACAGATCAAATTACACCAGGAAAACTGTCTAACAAACTGTAAACGGAACATTACTGTTGGCCTGTTTTCTCCATCATATGGAAATTTGATAAACCTGATGGATGATTTAATCAAACAAAATTAAGTTTTACCAAGAAACTTTTCTCTGCTCTTGTCCTACCTGTGTGGCACAGAAAGAGAGCAGATGGCGTGCAAAAGCAAGAATAATAGGGCACAGTCAGTGAACAGGCAGGGCCTGTTTGTGACTCTGTTGCTATTTTATCCATGGATGAAGTGCTGTAATGATAGCACTGGAACATGGTGTGTGTGGTTTGACAGTTAAACCACACACACAGATTCTGATTGACATGGTGAATCAGAACCTGACTGCTTTTTTCTTTTACTCATCCGTTTCTCTCTAGCCACCTGCTCCACAGCCCACTGAGTCACTGTGGCCTCATGAGAACCAGTTTGACCCTGAGGTGACGGTGGAGCCGTCCAACAAGCAGCCAGATCTACCATCTATGCCTCATGGTGAGAAGAGAGAGCCGGGCCCAGGGCAGAACTCTGTGGTGCAGTGGCAGAGTCCGACTGACTGGCCAGGTGAGGTGGAGAGCTCTCATACAACCTTTGGCCCTCCACCACCAACTCTGACTGAGACACCGGTATCAGGTAAATAGCAGAATCACCACACACTAGCATGTCACACCCCTGGTTAAATTCATATGCCTGAAAAGAAACAGAAAATCTGAAGAGATTTTATGTAAGTTTGAACAGATTGAGCTTTGAAATATATATGGCCACAAACCTTTATGTACTTTATACACGGAGGAGCAAACAACTCTGAAGCCCAGAGAACAGATGTTACATTGGGTTTCCATGAGTGATAATTCACTTCAATCCTAGGATCCAGTTTAATAAAAGTCAATAAAACATAACTGAAAACATGGAGTCTGGGACACGTCCTCTGCAGTCTCCAGAGGAGGGGCCGTGTCAGATCCAGCAGCCAGCTTTGGATCTGAATGAACGCTTCGCTCCTCCCTCGTTGGCTGACTGGTACAGCTGGTCAAAGATCTGTTGTTACTGACAGTCCTGGAGAATAATATTCTGAAGCAGATTTGTGATCGAGATGAAACGGCACCATTTAGACCAAAATCATTTTTTTCTTCCAGACCTCTCAAGTCTACTCTGCATCCCCAGAACCAGAACTTGTGGTTCTGATGATGGCATTTGACAAAATGTAATCTTTATTGCTTTTTTCATAATTGATGGCTGCACTTTAACTGCCATGTTGCTGAAATGTTCCATACAAATAAACTTGATTGGACTAGTGCTTGTGGTTCGCTCAAAGGAACTGCAGTAAATGGTTGAACTGCAGACGTCTGGGAGTGTCTGGGTTAATGATTCATTTTTACAGTTTTTTTTTTCAGGTTTAGAAATCATATTTTCATTATTTTGTTTTGTGATTTTTATTTTTTAAAATCACGAATCATGAAAAAAAAAACAATTTTGTCACAATGTCATACTTTTGACAAGAATGTTGCAAGTATAATATTTTTGTCATACTCAAAATGTGTATAATGGATGTATTTTTACTTTAAAGTCTTTCCTCTGCCTACATCTTTCAAAATGCTGTGTGGTTCTGGATCAGAGTTCAGTGAACGTTCTATACATTGAATCTTGACTATTCTATCAGATGCATTATGTATTGATATTGCTCATGTGTCTGTCATGATATACATATTTATTGATTTGTTGTCCAGCACTATTAGATATGCTGTAAGTTCACCAAGCATCTACTGCCAACTGAGCCGGTAATTTACTACAACCAGTTTTACGTGTGTGACTGTGGAGCAGAGGTGTAGTTAAAGTAAGCATACTACCACACTGGTTTGACAATCTGCAACTATTGAATTGTAAAGTGCTTGAAATGGGAAGTGAACAATAAGTTTATTGAGCAGTGGTGTAGTTGACTATAGGTTTATTTAGACCAATGTATATATTACCAGTTAATTTGCAAACTAGCTTATGTGCTTATTAACCTGCCACATTGTGATGGTGATGATCCACCAAAACAGTTGTCATCTTCTTCATCCTCCAGGTGGGGGGTGCAGCCAGCCTCTTGAACCCGGTCCGTGTCGGCAGTACAGGATCAGGTGGTACTACGACCCGGAGGCCAACGCCTGTGCACAGTTCTGGTATGGTGGTTGTCAGGGCAACACAAACAACTTTGAGAATGAAGCTAACTGCCGGAATACCTGCGTCTACCTGTAACAGACTGTGTGGTGGAAGGTTGGGCGTGGTGCCCATCAGATTCCATCAGTTTTGATATCAGCAACGTGAAAGAGCAGTGCCTGAAGCAATACCCTCTGACTGCTGAGGGTAACATGTTGCTGCTGTCTGAAATCTGATTTCATTGAACTTTCTTTGTTCCTTTCTGTCATGGCTGTTAACTGACTGTTGGTTTGAAAAACCGGTTCTTCTATAGGCTCGTAACATGGCCCATTTTCACAACTGTAATGGGAAAAAAAATTATTTCATAATTATATAATTATAAGATACAAGTAGCTATCTCATAGTTATGACTTAGCTATTAATTATGAGAGCTAAGTGAACCTTAACTCTCATAACATTTGTGTTTAAGCACAAGTTTGTATTTTTTTTTCATCAGTCATGGAGCTGGGCTTCATACAACCTGTAGATTCAGCTTGTTTTGGTCTCAACTTCTACCTGCTATTCAGGCTAACATAAAACTTTGTTCAGGTTCTAAAGATTCACTAGTTTACCACTAATGGTGCTGAGTTAAGCCGGGTCAGTAAGTTACAAGACATTTCACTGAATTCCAATTATATTTATAAAGCACAAATTCAGGACTAGACATCTCAGGAATGTTACACGGAAAGAAAATCTGTTGAATTCTTGTCAAGTTAAACACAAAGTAATTCATTTTAACCTTCATCTTTATCTGTCTTTGGTCTAGTTCAAACAGAATTTTTTTATGTAATGCCAGCTTGCAAAAATGTGTAGAACAAAGAAAACCAACATATTAGATCAGGTATACAGGAATTTCATAAAATATAAATAAAATAAGTCAATGGCCATTTTTGTGTAACTGAATGACAAAAAGATTTTAAATAAGGCCATGCTGACAATAGCAGCTTGGACACAGACATGTTTCCCTGAAAGCTGAAGTCTTTAACATTCTGTCAGTTACAGACACAAACCTTGTTGTGTTTGATCAGCATTTCATGAAATAGACCAACACAAAGTAGTGCATTATTTAGAAGTCTTGATTGCAGTTTTCCACAAGTCATAGAGGCGGCACAGCAAAATTTGTTCTATGGAACCAAAATGCTACATGTGGTGGGAAACTGTGTGATTATGGACTGCCTTAGCCCAAAAAAATCATCATACTGGCAAAAAACCCCCTCCTGGGCTGCAGATTATATCTCTGGTCTTTGATTGTTAGTGTGACAGACTCACTGATTCAGCAACAAAGACAACTGATTACCTGAAGTCTAGTCAGAGCTTGTCTGGGTAAGTGTGACAGCTACTGGAAAAGAAATCCAATGAACTTCTTTCTGTTACCCTTTTCTTCTCTTCTCTTCTCTTCTCTTCTCTTTTCTTTCCTTTTCTTTTCTTTTCTCTTCTTTTCTTTTCTTTTCTTTTCTTTTCTTTTCAATATCCAATGCTAATAATAAGCATATTAATCAAAGACTGATATGTCTATCCAATATGTTGCATATGCAACAAGTCGTGCAGCCTGCCATCTTCCATTGTGCTCTGTGACATCAGTTACTACCATATCGAGCTTACACAATGCGGCATGTTCAATTTTTGTCCAGTTTATGAAACTTCAGAGTGAGTCAGGCTCATGACTGCACATTACCCTCCAGACCCCTTCCCCACAGTGAAAAGTGAAGCTGGAGGTTCACCAGATACAATGGAATGTTTCAAAGTAGAAAAATGTTAGAATGGCCAAGTCAAAGTCCAGACTTTAATCTGAGATTCTCAGAATCTCAGATTAATTTCCTCGAGAAATTTGACATTTATTGATGCTCTCAAGCCAATCTGATTGACAATGAGCTATTTTTAAAAAAAAAAGAGGGTAACATTATCAGTCTGTAGAGGTTCAAAGCAATTAATCAAAGTTTATTTGTACATCACATTTCAGCAGCAGGGCAGTTCAAAGTGCTTTACTTCATAAAAACATAACAAATCAACAATTGAAACATTACATTTCTCCAAGTTGGTTGTGGAAGTTTCCTCCACAATGCATATAATTATAATTATGCAGTGCTATGTGTCGGTCATTTACCTGAAATCCCTGGAAAATAATTGTGGATGTAGTTTAATAAAATGTAAAAACTTTCAAGTGGTGTGAATATTTTTGCAAGTCACTATCTTTACTGAATTCTTTATAGTTGCTAGGCAATAGACAGATGTCTCCATCTTCATAAAATAAAATTACTAAATACATGACAAATTTATGTCATTTATTAAACTAATTAAAAACTGCAAAACAGAATCGAGATCCTTTACTTGCTCTTTGAACATGAGTTTCAATGTATACAATTTTTTCATGCATATAAAATATTTTATATTTAGGGAATTACAGTGTGGGAAATGTTTTTGGTCTGTAGCTGGTTATTGTAAAAGTGATGATGTCTGAGTACTAGTATTTTTACAAAATGTTTACATCATGTTTTATCCATTCTTGTACTTGTACTTCAGTTTGTCTTCTGTTGACAGCAGCTTTATGGTGAATGATGTATGAAAAGCTCTTCATTGTAAAATATCTTTTATTGTTTATCCTTGTGTATGTGTCTGAAGGAATAGCTCACACATGAATAAAATAAACCTTTTTTATTTAGTGATAATATTGTCTAGACTTTGCACTTTCTCAATCCAACAAGTGCAACTTTTGGCTTTAACAACCTTTACTCTCTTAAATCTTTCGTATCAGGAAATAGACCTTACATTCCAGACTTTAGCAACATGTCCATGGCAGTATTATGACGTGTCAATAAAAGCCACTTTTCAAACCTGAGACAGTTGGAACAGTTGCCTATGAGAAGTCAGTGACACAAATCATCTGATTGCCTTGAAAGGTCACACAACAAAATATTAAGGCAGGTAGCATCATTTTTGTCCAAGTTTGTTTCATTAGATTTTTTTAATGTTTCAGTTGAACCACAGTTCAAAAATATTGTCTGATTTTCATTGGTTAATTTTCAGTAAGTTTATATTTATTATTACTTTTTCCAATTATGTCAGTGACCATTATGGACATTCTGGTCACTACTGGTACCAACAATTTTGTCCACATGTGGTTTTCAACATGAATCTTGTGGTCTGATGAAGATAAAATTAAAGTGCTCGGTCATAAAGAGCAACTAAAATTATAAGGAATTTATAATTATGAGGAATTTATAATTCCTTATAATTTACAAAACCTGAGTTCACCAGGTTTCGTGAACTCATTCACGAAACCTGAATGAGGTTTTGTCCTCAGTCAGGACTGTCCTGAACGAGGACAGTCAGGACTGTGAAATATGGGAGCAGCAGTACAATGGCCGTCTCGCTGCAGGAGGAACTGGTACACTTTCCAAAACAGAAGGCATCGTGGGCAAACAACTTGATGCAGAAATATTGAAGCAACATCTAAAGACCTCAGGAATCTAGATAAAACCATGACCCAAAGTTTGAAAAGGGATAATAACCCTAAAAATAGCATCAAATTAAATACTCAAGGGATTAAGAAGATCAAAATCTTCTTGCAAAAGCTTCTACAAAAAATTCCAAAAATGGTCACAAAAGGATTATCTCAGTTCCAGAGAAAGAGTGGGTGGAGTTGAAAAGTCAGGCATGACCATGGTAGCCAACAAACCTGATCCGGTTCTAGCAGTTCTGCCGGTAGGAATGCGCCAAAATCCCAGCAAACTATTGTGAGAAGCTCATTGCTGAAACATTTGACTTACATCATGCAGTCTAAAATAAACTATAAGAATAACTTATGGAATTCATTATCAGAAACAAAAACCTAAAGATGTACAGAAAGTTGAAAATAAAATCTAAAAATAAAAACAATCTGTCTCTTGTCTTGTGTTTTAGAAACTTTGGTCATTTTAACTGACCTACAACATGAAAATGTTACTTTGTTGTCAGTAGGAAAATAAAATCTATTATTTCTTATGCACTATGTTCAGACAGTTCCTGTACAAACATCCAGCGCATGTTTGTACAGGAACTTTCTGGTTTCCATGAGTCAACAGGAAAACCGGAATTATTTCATGGGAATTTGATACAACTGAAAGAATAACTGTATGATGACTGAAGCTCGTATTCATAAATGATCTCAAGTTTTAGAATAACCTCACTGTTATTGAATTAATAATATAATCTCCTTGTTGTTTATCCTCCCAAGGTTTCAGAAGTCAAACTACATACCAAACAGGAACACATGCATTAGGTTATTTATCTGTTTTCAAAGCTGTTCTCCTACATTTTTATGTTGTTTTACTTTATTGCAGATGAAAATAGAGGCAATTTACATACAAACTTTTTTTCCTGATATTAATAACAGGCCTAGAATGGCAAAATTTCCATTTACCATCACACTGGTAAAAGCAAGACAGGGAACCGAACAGAATAAAAATAAAAAACAATGCACTTCCGTTAAGAGAAGTCGCAATAGGTTTGCACAGTCCTTCATAGTTCTGATCTTTCTGTTGCAGTTGAGAAGTTTAATTTTCCATTATGTGTTAAATTTTTTGTGTCCTTTGATTGTATTTGGTAGGTCGGACTTCAGGTGACTGTGATCGTCTCCCTGGATATTAGAAGAATATATAGCAACGTTCTTTGGTCATAAGTGAAGCATAAAGATACCAGGATCAAAAGGGATGTTTGCTATAGAATTACCTCCAGGACGTTTTGTTGCTACGGCTTTTAAACGAACAATGAGACGTGACAGCTCAGGACTGAGATGACTTGATCTGCTTCCCTACCTGTCCTGGAAGCTATGAAACATTGCTGTAGTTTACCAGAAAGGTGGGTTGGAAATCTAATTATTCCTCCATTAATCTTTGACTAAATGACATCAAGGTGTTATCTCAGGCTCAGAAGAATGTCCAGATAGTAGCCACACCTGTCTACGGCAGAAACCTGTCTGCTCTCGTTCTCATCTTCTTTTTTCTTATCTATCCTTTACTGCTTTCTCTGTCCTCCCCAACTCTTCTTCTGTGTCATCCCAGTGCTTCAAGTCATCCCTCTTCACACTCATTAACGTGGCTTCTGGACCCTTTTCACAATAATCCACCCCCCCCCCCCTCCCCAAGCCCTTTCCTCCCCACTCATCCACTTCACCCCTTTTCTTGATCCTTTTCCATTCCACTCATCTTCTCATCCTCCTTTATTGGTTTTGTTGTTCGCTTCCACTATTTCATCAGGCCTGAATCTATATGAGTATCCATAGGGTCGCAGATGGTAGGTAAAATACTCCAGCACATACTGCTGAACAGCATAAATGTAGTGAAAAGATACAATAAAATCTGAGCAGCAGTTTGGACCCTGTAGAGATAGGGAAACAGAAAAAGAAAACATTTAGCAGCTTCCTGAAAAACAGGGGTTTCATAATGTTTCATGTTGTTTTGACTCAAAACATGCAGTGAGAGGTTTAAGATTTAGAAAGCAGTCAGAAAACATCATGCAGAGAAACAATCGTCCTTTTTTCAGTGCAACTTGTGAGCTGGTTTAGTCCTAACTAAAGGGTTTCTCAGTATGAAGAAGAATCTCATTATGAGACAATGTTGTTGCAGAAAGGGGCAAATCCTCCAACATACACTCTGTCATGGGCCAAACAGGATTAATGTTTATTCATAAAAGTAAAACATTCCTCCTTTAAGCAGACATCTGGATTTGAAAGGCCAAAGCAACTTGCTTTATCAGTCCACAGTCTGTAAAATAGGCATTGAACACATTGATATTCTTTTTTCATATTTTCATTGATATAAATTTTCACACCAGATGATGGCAATAACCCAAGTCATGAAATTGCGCAAAGAGTTCAAATGTAAATTATGTTACACAGAGAATAAGTATCCAAAACATAAAGAACTAGATGTGCAAAAAAGACAGAGGAAACCAAGAAAGCAGCTGAAATTTGTTAGGATTTAGAAACCTTTCCATCGGCTACTTGGAGATCAATATCTGTTACTTTAATATCAACTGATCAGGTACAAAGTGATAGGCGACAACTTTTGCACAGATTGGTTCTGTTGATAAAAGGTCTTACAGTTTTACAACACACCAACAGAAACAGTAACAGATGCATTTCTAAACTTCTGAATCTTCCAGTCAGTGCCATTAGATGGATAATATGGAAATATTTATAATTTCATCATAAACCAGAAACAGCCAGGCGTCCTCATAAGATTTCTGAGACAGGACGTCATCAAAACACCAAAAAAAAAAGACCTATTTAGTTTTCTTTGCCATTGTTTTCACATTGCATTGCAGGTTTAGTTTGATAATAAAATGTCTGGTCAGACTGAAACAGGTTTGGAGCTGGGAGCACAGAAGTTGCTTCAGAAGCTGGTTTGTGTGAAGAATTTGCTAAAATCCCAGCTGAGCCATGAACGTCTCTCATTTCTCAGCAGACGGGACCAACTGGGACTTTCTGTAAAGTATTTCATAAATTTTTGTAATGCGATTGTGTTCAATACTTATCACTATACTATTGCACTTTATTGCACATAGATTCACATATGGACCAATTTTTTGTTGATTAGTTTGTATGTGTGGATTACCTGGGTTGTTATGTCAGATTTACCATTAGAAATATATTGAGTGTGTAACTTCCCCCTGTTGAAACCAGTTTATGATTTTCATGATACTGTCACAAAAAATCTAGACTTTCCTCTTAACCAGTGGTTTGTGTTCCTTACCTCATTTGGCTCATAGTAGTCGTAGATCATATGCCATGGCCGAGGTCTTGGTAGTTGTCGTATGACGTAATGGTCTAGAGGAAAAGCGTGGAATGTTTGCCTGCCCTTCACGTCCCTGGTGTCCACTGGCTCCACCTTCATCGTCTCCATACATTTCCCCAGAGCCATGTCTTCTATTGTGGAGAAGTGAGTACACTGTCCTGTTTGAAACCCTTCGACGAATCTCCTCAGTGCTTCTTTGCTCAGGACGTAACCTGCTCCTCCACTCATGTAGCCTTGGCTGATGAAAGGCTTAAACCTTCGACCAAGGTACAAAGGTTTTTCTGGGTCAAGCTTGGATAAGATGTACTGCAGGTTCTCTATGACCACAAACGTATCATCATCGGCTTTCAGGAACCAGTTGGCTTGGTCCTGATGGTGCTGGTGGATGTACTGGAGTGCTCTGATGGTTTTCCAGTACAGGTTTTCCCTCCCTTCACTCACGTTCATCTCCACAGTTGGGAAGTCTGTCTTCACTGAACTCATGTACAGAATGTGGTGGCAATGCTTGCCCCATGTTTGCTTGACATGTTTGGTCCGTGATTCCAGGTTCCTGGGTCCCGTCATAATCCAACACAAGATCCGTGCCGAGTTAGGGGGATTCTCTGCAGAGCTGTTTTTCTGACTTGCCTCTAAAAATTCAAAATAATAGAAATGTTTTGTGTTAGATGAAGTGGAACAGTGCTGAGTCACATCCATAAAGCCATTGATCAACAAACATCACATTTTTTCAATGATTTATTTAAGAAAAAAGAAAAATTAACTGAGATTTCAATCAAAATACTACAAGTTCAAACTTTTGTATTATGTTTACAGCTTATTTTGCTCAACTTGAGGATTCACATCAAAGCCACTTGTCTTCATGAGGACCTTGAAGTGGAAGTTTTATTAAAACAATCTTATTTGCTGAAGTAGTGGCTGAAGTTGTTTAGCCTGTTAGGAAGTCAACCTAACAGGCTAAACAAGCTAAACATAATTAAACTAGAGTAACTAAAGATGACTAGACACAAGAAATTAATATAAACTGCTATCACTACGAAGGGAGTGAAATAAAGAAAAACAAGAACAAAACTGATCTACCAAAATAAGAAACTAACACAGAATAATAATGAAACTAGAATCAAATCAAACTACAAAACATCCTGAGATCCTGACACTATCACTGTTTTTCACCTGGAACAGCCGTCCTGCTGCTCTGCTACCGTAATGCACCATATATGAAGCTATCTTTAAGAAAAGCTAACGTCAGCTGGCTTGAATGTGTAATTCAAAGTGTGACCGCAGTCCACATCTGACCAGCCTGAGGCTGCACTGCTGCAGCTGCACTGACTGCAACATGATGGTGACCAGGACCTGAGCAGTGGTGGGTCCTGCACCGACTAACTGCATCTAGTAGCTGCAGCAACCAAAATAAAATAACAAATGATGTTGGGCTTTCTTCAAGGTGAAAGAAAACATAATTTATTGTACTTATTTCTGTCTTCCACTTATTCGGGTTTGTGTTGCAGGATAGGGATGAGACATTAATGGATGGGCTTGTGCTGAACGATGGACTAAAGTTTCAGTCAGTCATTCTTTACAACTTTATAACTTTGCTTGCTTGTAATGCTCTTCACACACGTCAATAGCTATTATTATATTTTATCATAGATAAAATTATATATTTTTTAATTAGCAAATAAATACATTATAAGAAGGTATTTATACTTTATGAAAGCGTAAAACCAACTTTGGGGAAACCAAAGGCGTTTCCTGACCAGCCTCCCTCAGGGTGTTTCAGCATCGCTTAGTTTCACTAAAGTTCCATGTTCACAGACGACTGACTCCATGACAAAGACTCACCAAACAGAAGCTCATGGATTTATTGAAAGATGGAACAAAATCTGAAAACTTTTAAAAATACATAACAGACCAGATAAACCAGTCATAAACTCTCTTTTGTCTGCACATTTTCCGTGTCATGTCTGTTGACAGTCAGTGCAGATGAGTGGGTTTAATGCAAAGGACAGTACATGACCAGCCTTTGTTATCACTCCTGGGCTGCTCATCAAGTGTGGGGATGAGTCTCAGTCTTGATCTCAGAAGAACCGGTTCATCCCAGCTCACCAGCCTGCCTCACCTCCAGAGAGAGGAATGCATCCAGCAGAGAGAGAACACTGAATATTCCACATCCTGGAGTGGTGGAGTGTTTTCTCTCTGCATGTATGTTTCCTCCTCAGTTTCAGGCTCATCTATTCAATAAGTTTAAATAAATATCCAGCATGAGTCAAATTACTGTTGTTTCACATTTTCTCCAGTTATTAACATCTGCCTTCATTGTATAGTATATACATAATTCTGCTGAGTCTTTTGTAGCTTTTTGTATGATGAGCTCAGTCTGATTGTTCTTAACCTGTCTTCAAACTACGACTCAACCAAAAAGTTGATAAAGTGGAAAACTCAGAAAGATCAGACTAGGACAGTTGAACTTTATTTTACATTCATCAGAGTCAATAGAAGTGAAGCTGGATATGAACTTAAGAGGGCTGAATACTGAAGATGAATCAGAAGGAGCTTCAGCAAAACCTCAGGAATCACTGTACTTGCTCAGCAGTTAGTTAAAAGTGAAACAACATATTTGTATATTGTTTTCAATATGTTAATATAAATTCATATTATTGTATGAATGCAAAAATGACACGGTGTTAACCACAGTATGATTGGGTAAAATTTTATTTGTACTGAAAATTGCGACATGTCAGCTCACCACAGTGAGAGGGAACAAGCTGATTTGTTTTTCCTCATCAAACAGCCACAGGGATCAGGAACATGCAGATTTAGACTCTATTTTAATGTGTATAACTTAAGAGTAACCTGTTTTATAAATGTTCATCTAGTTCACATTTGCTAAAGGAAGTCCGTGAGAAACGCCTAAGGATTCACATGACAAAATGACTCATTTGTTCTTCACCAGGAAACACAATTAGAAAGTCAACAAAAACCGTCAGAGGTGCAATGTGAGATTAAAAGATTAAAATGAGATATTTTATAATCAATCATTAATTCATTAATTGATTAAGTTTGATGTTTTTATCATTTTATTGGGATTATTTTTGAAGAAACATGATATATTTGTATATAGAAGTGCTCAGCTCATCTGCATTATGTTCTCCTCACTGAATAATCCATTTGTGACATGGATTGGAACATTTTAAAGGATTTTGCAAAGAAGAAAAATTAAAAAAAAGGAAATTAAAAACATTTGAACAGATTACATCCAAAACATTACAATTTTCTCCTGTCATTATTTCTGCATGAGAAGCTCACTGAGGATGGATTCACTTAACATGGAGAATGTTACTAGCAAAGAACTGGAATCCTTACACATTCTGATATGGATTTAAAACCTCATTGTTGAAATGTACCTCTACTAGAGAGAACATTTAGATTAGTTTGTTTGAATAAATATATACTATACCATCTAAATGCTCCCTAGTCAAAATCACAAGAATAAATTATGTGATTTTGAAGCTCATTCATGCCATGAATATAAATGTTGTCAGAAGCATTTATCAGTTTATCAGAGTGCTTACCTACCCAACCTGCACAACATGTTCTTTATCTTTTTTTAGCATCTAGTTTCCTGGTCAAAAATTATCCAATGGATTTGTTTGCCGGTAAATGTTATTATGGTTACTTAAAATAGCCATAATAAAAATGTAAAAAACATAAAATCCTTTAACTTGTATGTCAACTTATTTTTATACGTGCTTATTTTTAAACATGTTGTACCTTTGTAAAAGTCTTGATGACAATAAGGTTTGGATTTTATTTGAGCCAATACAATTATAATATTTTATTGTCAGACTGCCCCATCTACACTTGTTTCCACTAAATATAAAAATAGCTATAATGACAACCATATGAAATCCTTAAAAGACGGTTCAGTTTTACTTTCACAGTAAAAACACAAACCATTAAAGCCAATGCATACATTCTGATATTTACTCTGGTCACTTTAAGCTCACATTTTATAACCTAGAATTACCTAATAAGAACATACCTGTGTGTATGTTGTAAGCATGAAGTTGATTTTTTTCATTCTTCACTGAGTCTGAGACCAGCTCTATTGAAAACATGGAGGTCAGCAGCAAACGAAGAGACAAATATCCAAAAATCAATCCAATGGTGAACGTCACACCTATAGGCCTCATTCTTCAAAAATACTTTAAAAAATGAAATAAATAAAGACCTGAGAAAATGATATGTATTCATAAAGGAGTCACCTAAAATATTAAGTTTTCAATTATCTGATTATCAATCAAACTAAAAAACAATAATAATAACTACATCTAAAGACAAATAAATAAAGGTTTTACATAAATGAACGGATGAAATCTAGTTCGACCAGTGACGAGCTGACAGTGTTCAGAGTGGCTGAAGAGCAGCAGGTGCTGAACTTACTTTTATTAAATAGGCGGAGCAAAAAGCAGCATTGACCTTGAGTAACTGCACCTATGCAATCAGAGGGAATTAAAAAAAAAAGAGAGAGGAGGGAGTTTGGAAGCTTGTTAGCCCTCTGAGCAGGTTATGCTGCATCAGAGATCTGAACGAAACAGGTTGAGCTGCTGCTGTTGCATAAACACTCGTTCATCAAATAAATATTAAATGTCAGACTTGGCTTCATATCAGGAAAGAGTGTTAGCAGGCTCACCAGAAATGATCACCTTCCTTTCTTACCTTTCTCTCTCTTTCAAGCTGACATCATGAAATAATTTAGAAAAAGCTCAGATATCAAGGGCACATCTAATGCATAATGAACATTCAGAATCATACAAATGTGTTTATTGCTATATATTCTGTGTATAACAATACTCAATGAAAAAAACATTTATGTCAACCAAAAAAAATTTTATATGTGCCATGCAACATGTATGATTGCGTGTTTAACTTGTCTGAGTAATATTTTTCTTGAAACCTGCCTTTTATTATGCACTGATTAAGACTGCTGTACTAACATGTGAACAGCAGATGGCAGTGCAGCACCGACTGGAGTAGCTGAAAGGAGTTCAGCTGGAATGTTTCCGGCTCCCTCATTCACATTGTTTAGTCACACCCATCTTAGTTTAGGTTGATGAATTAAGATAAACTAATCAGGTCATTATTATTTAATCCATGCTTTAGTAGCATATGGAATGTATTAATTTTTGCTTTAATTTTTCCTCTGTTTTTTATGGTGTTATTGGTTAGAGAAGCAGCAGCTTATCTACGAGTACATTTAAAAATAATTATAACATTCTACAAAAGTTCAATATTTCTTGCCAGTGATGTCAGAAAGTGAAACAGTTATTTAATAGATATTAATTACATGTAGAGTAAAATATTTCAAGCTTTTTTTGTTGCAGTTTTAATAATTACAGGTAAAGAAAACCCAAATTCAGTGACTCTGCAAATTGGAAAATTATATTAGACAAATTAAAAACATATTTTAAGCAAAAATGACAGGATTCTGAAAACTTTGTACATCTCTACAGACTCAATACTTGGCAGATCTCCTCTGGTATTACTGCATCGATGCAGCGTGGCATAGAGGACAGCAGCCTGTGGTTCTGATGAGGTTCTGGAAACTCAGATTCCTCTGACAGCTGCATTCAGGTCATCTGCTTTGGTGGGTCTGATGTCTCTCATCTACATCCTAGAGATTTTCTAAGGGGCTAAAGGTCAGGGGAGTCTGCTGGCCAATCAGGAACAGGAACTCCATGGTCACTGAAGCAGCTGTTGGTACCTTTGGCAGTGTGGAAAATCAGGTCAGCATGTCCATCCAGCTTGTTAACAGAGGGAAACAGGAAGAGTTCTAGAGTTTCCTGCTAGATGCTGCATTGACTGTGATCTTCAGAAAACCCCAGTGGACCAGAACCAGCACTAACAGTGGAGACTTCAATGGACATGAATCAATGTGAAATCTATGCTTCTACACTCTACCTCCAAACACAGGAAGGTTGATTTCCAAATGAAGTCCAGAATTTACTTTAATCAGACAACATAAATCTGGAAGACTGAGAAGCAGTCCAGATTCTTTTCTCCTTATCCCAGGTGACTCTGGTTCAGGAGTGACTTGAGACATTTGTATCCCATATTTAGTGTTTGTGTGTGTGGTGGCTCTTCTGGAGGAGATTTCACTGCAGAGACACACAGTCCAGCTGCAGCAAAACATTTCCCAGTCAAATTTAAGAAACGTATAAGCAGATTGTACAAGTCCATAAATAATAATCCTGTTTTACTGGTTGGTTCTGGTGGAGCTGCTGATTTGCATAGATTATTAATAACTTGTTTTCTCTTAGTTAGTTTTCTCTCCACAGAAGCTACACCTGGTCTGGTTTGGTCTGGTCTGGCGTTCCGTTTGGCTGTGATTCTGTCCTGGAGGAGGACAAAGGTTTGACAGGTCAGAGTTGCAGAATGAATAACATTGACATACTGCGTCTTACAGTATTCATAACAGATACTACAGTTTTCATACAGTGGTTTACGTAAGAAAATTAAGATTAATATATCTGCAAACTGCTTTTATTTATCATCTTAAAATACCAATAATAGGCATTGTTTAGTGATGGATCAATCACAGGGCCTCAGATGGCTTTAATGCACCTCTTACATAAGGTGAGATGTTTAATGTCATCTTGGGAAAAGAGACAATAATGTGCAGTTTTTATGGTACCCAGCCACTCATTGGTTGGGACATGAGAATAATTAGTTGTAATAACAGAGGTGGAAGTAAAGAACTGTAAAGAATACATATTAAATTTTTAGTTTACACATATATTTGTGTTTGTTTTTAAACTTGTTTCCTCATAAATTAGATCAGATCCCGACTTGCTTCCTCCTGTACAGTAGGTGGCAGTATGTTCTCATAGAGCATTTTAATGACCTATTAAACAAAGAAGAAGAAGAACTTCCGTGATAAACAATAACTTGGGTAAATGTCCTTGTAAAGGCAGCTGTGTGTGGTTGGTATGTCAGCTTCAAGCGCTTAGAAACACTGGGGTCGGTTCGGTTCGGTTCAGTTCAGTTCAGTTCAATGGCGGCGTCTGCTCACGTCTCCACCATCCGCTCCCTGTACAAGAGGATCCTGGTCCTGCACCGCTTCCTGCCCATCCACCTGAGGGCCCTGGGAGACCAGTACGTGAAGGAAGAGTTCAGGAGACACAAGAGCGCAGCTCCAGAGGAGGTGAAGAGCTTCCTGACGGAGTGGGAGGTAAGTGACAGCTCCACAGAGCAGAGAGGGAAATGATCTTGATACAGGCTGCTAATAAATAAAGAGAAAAACAATAAAAACACATGCAGAGCAATAAAACAGTTGAGAACGAGCTCTTTATGGAAATGCTGCCTTCAGACAAATAGTTTCTGAACATCTCAGGTATTCAGGAATTTTGTTCCAGAACTGTAAAACATAGAACCTGCATCCGGTGTCCAGATAACAGTATTAATATTCTCCTAGCTGTCCCTGCTCTGTCTCTGGATCCTCCTTGCTATATTTATAGCAGAAATATAGCATGGTATGTTAACGGCTGAGCTGGTTTCCCCCTCAAACTGCTCCCCAGCTGCAACCTCTGGCACGTGTTGCAGTGTTTCTGTTTTAATGAAGAGGAGAAAATAATACTTGCATTACCGTCATAACCAGTGCAGAGACTACAGGACAGATGGGATTTGATCCATTTCCTGGTGCTGGTCAGGACTTTGGGAGCTAAATTGTAGATACTATAACCATAACTCAACCTAAGCAGTGAGACCCAGACTTCATTCTCCCCAGACCTTTAGACCACCTTCCTGAATCTGAGGATCGACTATCTGATGGATTCTCCTCTCCAGAACCCCTGAACAGACCTTACCAGGGAGGCTTAAGAGTGTGACCCGTCTGTAGACGGAGCACACTCTGCGGTCCCCCAGCCTGGTCTGCTTGTTCAGGCTGAACTGTCCCCAATGTCCACACAATATTCCAGTCATGTCAAGCAACACAACCCTACAAACATCCAGAGCGTCAAGGAACTCTTAATACAGATATTCACACCAAAACAACAGAGTTCAGCATTTTGTCATCCTAATGCATAATTTAGAGTTTATTGCAACTTTTCCACAAAAATGGTCACAAACACTGTTTAAGTAACTCACATCTGCAGGTGGCAGTACTGCTTACATCTACAGTTCTGCCTCAGCCTTACTTGAAGTTAAGTTATTGTTTGTGATTGATAACAGAATTTGAGCAATTGAAGTTCTTTAAAAAATAAAATAAGTGAGTCCAATTTTTTGTATCGTGTTTATTTTTATTATTATTCTATATCTATATTTTGGAAGGGCTTTACTGACTAAAAAATATTGTAAAAATATCTTACAAGTATTTTTAAATACTTGTAAGCTTCACAAATCAATGATTTTCATTGTAATAAATCACAAAAGCAATCAAGAAATCCTGGAGGAACAGGTCATCAAAGAATCACTTACACACCTCTTCCAACCATGTCTTATTTTATTTTTGCCTTTAAGTCCATTTCATATATTGTGATGTACAGTGTGAACAAGTATTCAGTATTTCTACATTTCTGTTTTTTTCTGCCGAGATGGGATGCAGAGTGTACATTCATGAGAAATAATATTAACTTTTTTAATTTTAGCAAATGGCTGCAATGAAACAAAGAGTGAAAAATGTGAAGGGGGTTGAATACTTCCTGTATCCACTGTAAAACTAGAGCTTCAGAGCTAAGAAGCAGGAGATCACCTTCTGTTCTTGATCACTGGGGAAACGACTTGACGGTGCCTCCCAGTCACTGGTGGTACCACTGGTCACTGCTGTGGTACAGTCAGGGTGTGTTTGTTGGTGTAACTTCTGCCACCTCCAACATTCGTTATGTTGGAGGTCATCAGGTCAGCCCTGTTGTCTTAAAGAGAGCTGATGCCATGCTTTATTAGTCTGTGACCACATGATGGCAGCACAGCCCCATGAAACCTTCTATGAACAATCAGACCTGAATGGAAAAGTTACTTAATAATAACAGCTCTGATAAATATTGTAAGAAAACACAGTCAGGTGAAATGTGAGTGTTTTAAACATGTCAATGTGAATTGGAAATGCAGTGGCAGAGCCTCAGGCTGCTCTGTTTAAGCCCATGTCAGTGTCTCTTAATGTCTGGAAGCTTTTCTGGAAGAAAAAGAGCCTTATTTGCATTTATATTTGATTAATAAAATTTTAAAGCTGAACTAGGAATTACTCATTTCTTACAATGAGCTAACTGCCTGCAATGAAGCGACTGAGAGAATGTCCATTTTGTTTTGATGTGTTAGTTGTTTTTAGGAATTGGTTGCTTTAATTAACCTAATAAAAATCTGTTATATACCTTCCTTAGTTTTTAAGCTCTACCATTAAAGTCTTGCCCAAAACAAACACTAAACAGACAATATTTAGCTGTCCCTGTTGTTGGGGACAGCTATTGTTCTCCATGATAATCACGGACAACTGGGAAAGACTAAATTACCCATCTGCAGGTAATTTATCTAATCAAGCAGATGATGATTGCAGCTGGAATCCTAAGAGGTCACAGTCATTGGGGAAGAGGCGTTCACTTTCATCATGCCCACCACACTATTTGCATTGATTTCAAACCCAGAGTCCATTTGATCTGGTTCCAGGCAGTGGATGACGAGCTTCTCCACATATCTGCTCACTGCTTTGGCTGCATTTCAAATTGAATTGAGTTTTATCAAAATCCAGCTTCTGCGTAGCTAAACGTACCTTCAGAACCGAGGATTGTGGGTTAGCGTCTCCGACAAGCAGAGGGGCTGATGATGAAGGCGAGGCGGGGAGCAGCCTCTCTCTGTTCTGTGAAGTATTTTGGC
Source organism: Xiphophorus hellerii (assembly GCF_003331165.1). Taxonomy (NCBI): domain Eukaryota; kingdom Metazoa; phylum Chordata; class Actinopteri; order Cyprinodontiformes; family Poeciliidae; genus Xiphophorus; species Xiphophorus hellerii. The sequence continues at coordinate 26,793,829 of NC_045684.1, forward strand.
TGACTCTACATGTTACTGATTAATAACAGTAATGATGTAGAAAAAAAAAGATTAGGAAAATCTATTTTATAAAGGGTATTTTCATATTTCAAACTTGAGACTGAAAGTGTGGTGTAATATAAAAATCAGTGTTTATGACGGCCGCCAATTTAAATTAGCTTTTTTTATTAAATTAATGTGAAATGGGTTTTTTTTTCTTATCTGTTTTGGCACTTTGTTTTATGTAGTTCTTCAAACTTGAGATTAAGTGATTGATTTAGAAGCACTAAAAGGTTTTATTATCTAAAACAGGAACTGAATAGTTTTTTATTAGTATTTTCTCTTTCATATGTTTTTTTTGTAACTTAAGTAGCTTTTTTTATCCGATTAATCTTTAGAATACTGAGTGACTCGATTTCTAAAATAATCATTTACAACAGCTGTTAGTTGAATAAAGAGCAAAATGACCAGAAGAAACTTGGGTAAGTAAGTATGTCCTCTACCACTGTGCATAACGGTTTAAAAAAAAAAATCTTAAAACATGACATTCATTACAGCTCTCCACTACATGTAGAAGTACAATTTAAACCCTGATTTCTTTCTTTATTTTAATTGCATTTATTATTTTGGTATTTAAATAATTTATTTTTATTTCATTTTTTTAATGTTTTTTTTTATATTTGCTGTTCTGTTTTCATAGATTTTTTGTGGGTTTTGAAGATTTTATGTTCTTGTTCTATTCTTCTTTTGGGACTTCTCTTGTAAGGAGACCGGTGCTGTTAAGCTTGTGTTTGTAAATAAGGTCAATTTGAACCTATTATCCACATGATAAATTATGCCAATATTTACCGCATTTTAAATATCAGCCACTGGCCTGCGTGCTAACCAAGCAGGTGTGTTTGTTGGCATGGCAGCACAATGCCAGAATATGGATGAGTCTGAGTGAAACTATCAGCAGCCAGCCTGAAGCTGAGAGCAGCTGCTGATGTTATCATTGGCACCAGGGATATACTTCCCATTTTTAATAACAGATTGGTTTAAACCGCTGCATAGTATAAGTAAAACTAGAAAATTTTTGAAGAAATTTAAACGGGGCCTGCCAAAGTGTGCCCGTCGGTTGGAACTCCGGCGTTCTGATGCTAAAAATTAGCATAACGCTAAAGTTAGCTACAGTATACTCAATAGCATGTGGACAGTCACAAACATGTTGAGCTATATGGACTTACTACATTCAGTACGTTAAAATTAGTGTGTAAGCTGAAATTAGCCAAAATGCTAATGTTAGCCTAAATGCTGCCAGTGGCATGTGGGGTAGCACTAGCAAGTCGTCTAACAGTGACTTCCTCCATTCACTGTGCTAAACGGGGCTAATAAATAAACAAAATAGGTAAAAATATGATTTTAGGGAAAAGAGTACTACTAATGTTTGTGCTAATGTTAATGCACTACCTTCTGATTTTTACTTTTGCAAAAGTAAAAATCAAATGTTTACTTAATGGCACTTGGTTACCAGAAAACACCTTCATCTCTTAGCAACACATTAACAACAAATATTGTTGTTGAAAAAACATAAGATTTCCTCTGCTCTTTTGGAATACTGTTTATTTTACATTACTTACTACTTAACTAGAATTTTGCAGTTGGTGAATTTTTTAGAAAAGTGAAAATGTTTTTTTTTGTCATTCTTGGTGAATATATTATTAAACAGACTTTCAACGCAAATGAAAAAATCTGATTTATACTTTGTGACAATTCGTTACCAGAAAAAAACACAAATCTCTTAACACCAAATTAATAAGAAGTAATATTACTGTTTATAAAACATGAGCTCTTTTGAAATACTGCTCATCTGCTTAGAACTGTAAAGAAATTTACAGTTGGTAAATTTTGCAACAAAAAAAAAAATCAGATGTTTACTTCATGGCACTTCCTTCCCAGAAAACGCATTCATCTCTTAGCAACAGATTTACAACAAATATTATTGTTAAAAAAAACCAAAATTTCTTCTGCTCTTTTGAAATACTATTTATCTTACACTACTTACTACTTAGCAAGAATTGTGCAGTTGGTGAATTCTGCAGAAAAGTGACAAAGGCAGTTCAATGCTCTCCTATGCTCTGCTGTGGGAGGCCCCAATAATAATTACTATACTTCTGCTGAAAATCCAGATGATGATGTGAAATATGGTCAACCCATCCCGACACTTTCCTTACCATTACATCACATCCCATCACTCTCCATGATGTCATTCCCTTTCCAGTTGGTCAGGTATATTATTGATGTCCAGCTTGAATGTCTGACATTTGCAGCATATTATCCAGCCAAACACCAAGAGTTCAACAATTTGACATATTGTGAAGCTGTAAATGAAAACATGGAAGTGTCTAACTGGAACTATTAGAGAAAGAAAAGTCAGTTCACCAAACTGATATGACTCTGTAATACAATATTAGTTATCTTTTTATCACAAAGTATAATGTTAAACAGAGGAGAACACTCGACTCAACAGCAAAAGAGTTTGTTTGTTTTTTATCCACATCATAATACAAAGCAGTAGGTTCCAACATGGCAACCCACCTATCTGCCTCATCCAGTAGTCCATCTATCCAGGGGATAAGATGTTAGGGTCACATTCACCCACACATAGCTGAAATCTACCAATACTTGATACCCCATCTAAAAATATGTAACTGCCTATTCTAATAGTTCAAACACCAAATATACCTCAATATGCATTAAGTGGAAACAATCTAAGCACAACTACAAAAACTAACTTCTACTGTCTTTCTCCTCTTGGTGGTTCAGCCAATCAGTGTCAACGCCGGTAACCAGAACAGGCTGCAACCTGCAAAACTCCACTTTCTTCTCCTATGAAAAATGAAACAAAAGAACTATGAGGAAACATTTCCACTTTATCTTCCGCTTCCTCAGTGAGGCGCAGAGGAGTAGAAACAGATGAAGAGCGAGACCCAAAATAGGATTACATGGCTTGAGCGTTCAGTGGTTAATCCATTTATTTCAGAGGTACCCATGGGAGTGCGCCGGATAAATCACCTCCAGTGGGTCCAAACTGGCTCTCCTGAAAGAAACAAGCACGAAAATATGAGAAAGAATGGAGAAAGGGCAATGTTAGCCACTGATGGATTTGTGTTGGAATACACAGTGAATAGTTGGCCATTAGTACATGCAGGAAAACACTTTGCTCTATACAGGATAGAAATATTCTAAACTGGGAGGTGCAGAGTGTTTTATAATTATCTAGTCTTCAACAGGTCTTAAAGTAAGGTTAATTAAAATCAGATGAACACAAATTTTACCATTTTTCTTTTGAAAATAAGTTGTTCTTTATGAACTAAATACTGACGCCTGATTACAGATGCAACATGCTGATTTAGTAGAATGTTCAGTCATTTGAAGTTCTCTTCTCTGTGATTGGCGTCGTTGGTTGATGGCTTCATGTCAGACATTGGATGGTTCAGAGCTTAACTCTTACTGCCGCTCTGTTTACCTGACTAGCCTAGCCTAGCCTGCTCCCCTCTCACTGTAGGGTCCAGATGTAGACACCTACATGGATATGTGGCTGGAGGGACTGATGTGTGTCTCGGGGAGACATACAATCAGTTTTTCTTTTTTAATCCCCGATGACTTGGTGCAGCAGTGCACCCTGAGATTTTCTCCATGTGCACTATTTACATATCTATTTACATATCTATTTATATATCTATTTATATATCTATTTGTGTATCTGGTTGCACCTGTGGCCAAATTGTTTGCACTCTGGAGCCCTGAGAGCAGCAATGTGTACATTAACATTTCATGTAATTGCTCAGTTAAGACACATTAATGTTGGCATGCCATATACTGTATATTCTAATCCTAGTGCATTTAGGTTTTTTACAATAGATGAATCTAACAAATATCCATCTTGTTTAGCGGCAGTGCCACTGACTGGATCTTTTTCAGCCGTCAGCGACTATAGAGAAAAATCTTATCTTGGTGGTAAAACCTGATTGGTGTACCTGGCCTGTGCTATGTGGCTTATTTGATGATTAACACACCAAACAGAGCAAAACTGGCATGATAGAGAGTTTACATCTGCACTCAAGCAGGGTGACTTTAAAAAGTCTGGGTAAAATCTTGGAGTATTCCTTTAGGCTGTGACCCTCCCACTCTCCCCTTTGGCAAGTATTCAATATAATTACATTATGTGCAGGAAGAAGCCTTTCAGATAAATGGCTTGTTATTGCTCACAGTGAGAGCACTCCAAACCCAAGATGCTTTGTGAATGGGCAAACGGCAGACATTGACTTGGATGATGGATGGCTTTTCAAAACAGGAAAAGGAACACATGGGGGTGGGCCACGTTGCTCATTGGATGAGTCATATGCGGCACTTTTCAGCTTTGACTCATCATGTATGTAATCAAGTGACTAGAAATGTTGTTTATGCTACAAGAACAGTTTTGTATGACTATGGGTAATCTATAGGAACCTCACCTTAAGCTTTATTTACAGCATGTCCTTTCCTAAGTTATTTACTACCTGTGACTATTTGTTGAGTGTGTGTGTGTGTTTTGTTTGTTTTTTTTAGAAATGATACCTGTGTGTTTCTAGTCATCCTGTAGACTTTAGAATGGACACGGAGCGAATATCCTTTGCTCTGTTTCCCTGTTAGATGAAGCTACTACTGCTGTTAACTTTTCAACATAGATTAGAAAGTCCTCCTAGATCAGTTCTGTGTGTGTGTCTGTTTGTCTGTCTTCTCAAAACCCCAGCTGGTCAAAGTCGATGGCCGTTCACACAGAGCCTGGTTCTGGTTCTGCCAGAGATTTCTTCTTGTTGATGGGGAGGTTTCCTTTCTGCTAAATACATGCCCAGTATGAGGGACTGCTGCTTAGTCAGCAACACAATGACTGTCAATTGTTGCTACATTCTGGTCCAGGGGTGAATGTTGCAGGTCAGTGTCTTAATCCAACCTGCTGGTGTTTCCTTTGAAAGGATGCTTCTTAAACAATTAAAACTCTCATTAAAATGGGTTCTTATGAAAACAAGAAAACCTTCTTGTTAATAAACAAGAAAAAATTCTTGATATAACCAGTTGCAAGACTCATAAAGAGTTTCTAACAAGTTGTAATAGCTGCAAAACCCAAAAAGGTTTCTGAAAGAAACAATTCTAAGGAGAAGAGGTGGCCAAAATTCTTGCATAGTAATATAAGACACATATTGTCAGCCATAGCACATATGTGATGGCACAACCAGTTTTTAGGTTTGGAAACAAGTTACTTTTTTCACTAAAGTCCTGATTGGTAACAAAAGCTTTTTTTCTCTAATGAAATCAAATCATTGTTGAAAACTACATTTTTGTATTTCCTCTGGTTATCTTTATCAGATAATTAAATTTGTTTATGGTCTGAAACATTTCAGTGTGACAAAAAAGCTAAAGAGAAAATCTTTAAGGAGGCAGTAGCTTTCTTTGAGCTCTTTACACCTGGACTTGTTTCCCCCTGAGGTGGATTTCTACAGAAACAAACACTTCTTGGACACATTTTATGTCTGACAGGAGAACATTTTCAGGCTTTTTTCTTTAAGAGCGCCTGTACTCTTGATGGCTGACGTATGCAGTGTTTAATGACTTGCAGAACCGATGAGGCAGACGAGCAGGTGTTCAGCTAATCTTTGCTTTGTAAAAAGTAATCTTTGTGTGCTTCCTTGCAGAACTACAAGAACACCCTGCAGGCCCAGGTTCTGGAGTCAGCAGGGAGGCAGCGTGGCGCCGTGACGTTCGGGGCTGACCTGCCTGAAGAGACTCTCGGTCAGTTCCAGGACGAACAGATCGGCCAGCTGTACGAACTCATGCTGGAGTCCACCAAACCCAACAAACAGTTCGACATCCATGAGGACAGCCGGTGAAGAAGAGGAGCACAGAGAATGGATGAACAGGACATTCTCATTCTGACTAACTCATGATGTTGGTGTAATAACTACTGACTGACATGCAGACTGGACTCTGGGCCCAAGGAGAGGCTCTTAATGGTGCTCAAGTGCTGTTTAATGGTTCTGTTTCTTTGCTGAGCCCATTTACTGTCAAAATAAAAAGGTTCCTCATGCTCCTCCACCGGTGCATTAAGATCTCATTCATTGGTTTCTTTTGTCAACTTTTCTCCTTCTGCTGAGGTTGGTGGTAAAAAGACAACTAAATGTGCCACTTCAGCAGTTTCACCAAGAGGGCCTACTTCAATCCTTTCATGAAACCTGGCACTTTTAAAAGTTATAAACATATTTACTGCATTACAAAAAGCTCCACAAAAGATATAAAGTCATTAGCAGATTTAGGTTTCTGTTCAGTCTCCATCAGGATATTTTTTATTAACAGTTACATCTCAGCTTGCTGCAGTAAAGGTCATCTGACGGAGAGTTTTAGTTCTACGGGTCCAACTGACATCAAGCATGATCCCAACATTTCCATTTAGTGCACTTTTTCCAAACAGTTCAATCCAACAGGACTACAGTTCGATTCAAATACAATTAGAAAGAGTTCCTGTCATAATTCATCACATGCCTACATAGTTTTCTACCCTAAGGCAGCAGATTCCATTAGATCTTCAATGCAGCATTCATCTTGAGCCAGCAGTGGAGAGAAACATCAGAGTGTTCGCTGCAGCCTTTCAAATCAGCTGAGTACTTTTTAAAAAATGTTGTGTTTTTCTGATAGGTTATGATGGTTAAGAAGAATCTTAAGAGACGGTGGGAGTGGCCTGGTGCCTATAGTAGTCAGAACTACTCTTAATTTCTGTGATTCTTCCAAAATTTTCAATAGCAAGAGAAAAACAGCAGATTACTATTAAACTAAAATTGTACATTTCAGACTTGTTTGCAAATCGGAATAGTGCAGTTCCCTGTACTTTTCATGTGCCATTTAGACAGATAAAACCATATGTGCATCATGTTACATTATCCGGATGGTTAGGGTGAAATGTGCATCATATGTGTGAAGTTTCCCAGCATGCAGTCCTGCTCTGCAACAGATCTTCATGTTTCTGAAAACTGAGTGGGACGAATTCTAAACTTACTTCCAGTTTCATATGGAATTTAAAAGTTTGCTTTGTTTGCTATGTCCTTTTATGAAGAAAGACTGAGCCAAATCGGACTTCTCCTTGGCATTATCTGCATATTTATGGCCATTATATCTGTCAATTCCCCTTTGAGATCCCATACTAAACCCTCCATCCTCTACATGTTGTTTTTAAAAGAAAAGCATTTTTTAAAAGTGAAATGTTCTTTACAAAAAATGGTAACAGAATGTTAAGTCAGCAGTAACAGTGACCAGGTAATGTGCATACAAAACTATTCAGAACCATTGAGTTAGTTTACATTTTGTCACATTACACCCACAAACGTGATGTCATGTTTCACATAAATTAATTTGGATATTATGTGATAGACCAACACAAAGTAACAATTGTGACATGAAAGGAAAAGTTTACATGGTTTTCCTTTTTTCTTTTATAAATAAAAATATGTAAAGTGAGACATCCATTAATATTTGATCCACTGAGTCAAAACCTTGTGAACTGCTTTTGAATAAACTGCGGTTGGATAAATGTCCTTATAAAGCTGGAGAAGGTTGGCAAGATTTCTGTAACCATCAACAAGGTTGGAGCATAATTGTGGCTGAACATGTTCTTATCACAAGAGGGAGATCTAATTAAACTTGTTTTGCTTCCTATGCCTGGACTCTGCATTTTTAGCACAGAGCACAGTGTTCCTTGCAGAACTACAAGAACACCCTGCAGGCCCAGGTTCCGGAGTCAGCAGGGAGGCAGCGTGGCGCCGTGACGGTCAGGGCTGACCTGTCTGAAGAGACTCTCGGTCAGTTCCAGGCCGAACAGATCGGCCAGATCGTACAGCTGGCCGATCTGTTCGTGTTGGGGAAGATGTTCCCCAACATGAACATCTTCTGTTCATGTTGGAGTTGGCCTGGTAAAAACCGGCTCCTTGTCCTGAGCTTTGCTTCATTCAGAGGGTCTGGACCTTCTGATAATGAGAAACCATTGGTTGCTGAGGTGTGGACTCTGTTAAAGCTTTAAATTGTACCCAGTTTTCTGCCTCTCCTGCTATTAACGTTTTACTTCATGAACATCAAAAATAATATTACATCACTTCATCTGCTTCTTCTTGTGATGGCTGCTTGTACTGAGCCTGGTTCTGCTTCTGCTGGAGGTTTTTTCCTGTTAAAGGGAAGCTTTTCCTCTCCACTGTTGCTTTATTCATGCTCGATGTGATGGTTTGCTGTAAAGTCAACGACACAACACAACTGAAGTACAAAACTTCCATAACTCTACATTAACTGTTTCATTTCATCATTATGAGTTCATAGCAGGTGGGGAAAGTCATAAAACTCATGCCCATTAGGTGTTCTAAATATGAAAACAATTTACAGAAACATTTGTATTTTGGAGTACACATGTGTTAAGCTATGATTTTTTTTATTTATTGTATAAAACCTCAATGTTTTAAATGTTTAGTCTTGCAGATGAGTCATTGAAAGGAAAAACAATCCAAAGCTCTTTCAAGCACAGACTCTGTGTTTTGCAGGAATAAGGAGGGGTTATCTTGTGAAGACCAGATCCACTCCTGGAAACTCCAAATAAATTGGTTAGTATTGCCAAACACAGCATGGTATTAGTGTGAAATTAGGGTGTTGGAGAACAAACACTTCTGAGGAGCATCAATCATGTGAAGGAATAAAGGGAAAGGAGGAAATTATGAGTAACAGCAATCACTGATGTCCCTCTGCTTCTTTAACAGTAAATTACTTTTTTTAAATTAAATTGAAATATTTTACGTTTGCTTTACGTTCTTCTGTTCAAATTGACAAGTTAATTGATGTCTATGTGTTGCTTGCAGCACTGCCTGCATGTCTGTGAATCCAGGAAGCCTCAGCTGATTCCACTTTGCCTCTGATGAGCATAAAACCGAGAGGGGCTGGTTCAGAATGAGCCTGGTGAAGGCTTCGACTGCCTACTGCTCTGAGTTATTAAGTAAAGTTAAGGCTGGACAACAATAGGTTTGAGTTGACTATGAATAACTATTAACTGGTGCAAAAGGTGATAATTTTCATCAAAATGACCAAGTTAGGACACCATCTCTCAGCTCTCAGTCTCTGTCAGTTATTATTTTATGAATGTCTGCCTGGTTAAGTGTTGTTAGAACACAACAATACTTGACTTGTGTAATTATTGACAATTATGATTAATAATGTATTATTAATGAAATCAGAGTTAGTTTCTTGAGTTGCGATGGGAATTCAAATATGGCCGTCAATCATCAAGGAATGAAATAGAGGCAGAAAACTCACACAAGGAATGATCACATACAAAAGTCTCCAATTAACTCTGAGAATTTATGAATAAAATAATCACATAAATAACCTCTTCCTGTACATACAAATTAACTACTGAAGAAAAAGACAGAAAATATTATATAGATTTCTGTTAGTGTCAGCCTGTTTTCCCAGTGTAGGGAAATGTGATGTATCTACTGGTCATGTTAACGATGCCTTCCAGGATGGCAGCCATTATGTGAAATCCCAGACCGATGGAAAACTTCACATAATTATAACTTCACAGAAAACAAGTTGCTCTGATATGTACGGGCTAATCCAGCTAATCTATAATAATAGCTTTATTTATTTATTTTATTTTATTTTTTGTGAAATCTGTTTTGATTTCTTTTTTACTGCTGCTGTATTTGACACACTGTCCAACAGGTGGCACAAAGTTGATGTTTCACACCACAGGCTAGTAAAAGGCAACTACTATAAATATCTTCAACTTAATGTTTAAAAAAAATAAAAGCATACGTAAAACCCGACATGACTGCTCAAACCTTTAAAAATGTTTAGACAAAGAAAGGAATTGTAGTGAACAGGATAGCAGGCCAAGGTAGAGATCTAGGTAAACACTACAAATAGTGACAATAGTCACACAGTCGTTCTAAATCTAAGCAAGCCTATGATAACTCCTGAAAAGAACACTTTTAATGCCATGTTCCTGTTAAAATTTAAATGGGCAAATATTTATGACAGGAGAACATGTGAATCTGACACTCAAGGTATCTGTTAGTTGGTATGAAGCGATAGTTAAAGTGCATCTTTAAGGTTCTTTTAAATAGATTATGTAATGCATCTCATCTTCTGGGTCACAGACTGGTCGATACCAGTCCTTGGTTTGCTTGATACTGTGCCACACAGAAATAATAATTAACTTATGATTTATGTTGTTTTTTTACGTCTGAATGAAGATTATTTTGAAAAATAACTGGATTCTCTTCGTTACATACATCTATGATCACTCAATGCATGCCAAGACGATTCTCGATCATGTGATACTGCTACAAAAAACAAATGTCTGTGAGTTTCTTTGAGGGGAAAAGCCTTTATGAAGAGACAGAATCTGTGTTTACAATGTCTAAGAAAAAGAAAGCTACATTTTACATGGTGTCCTGCTTAAAATATGAATTTATCACAACAGGTGATTTTCATCCAAGTCTGCTCTGGATTCAAATTCTTTTCCAACTCTTAAGTACAAGTACACAAATTGTAGTCTGAGTCATGCTTGAAAAAAATCATATACTTGCAGTTTTGGTTTGCTTGAGGGAACGCATATTCTGTCAAGTTTGTGTTTTATAGTTTGCGGCCTTCACGTGGGGAAATATGGACGCCAGTTTCAGGCTCTGTTATGCGCCACGTTAGTAGATGAGACCTCGACAACATTTTTTTTGAAATGCTCAGGGTTCTGTGTAGTTAAGAGCAAAGCATATGATTAATATAGCAATATTTTAATCTCCTTAAGTAGGACAAAACCAATATGTAAGGGAGAATTTAGACCTTAGAGAAATATAAAAATGTCACCTCCTTGTTTGGCAAAACATTTGACAGCAGTATAAATATTAACTTCTAATAATGTTAATTGTACAGTATCGTTATCTTATGTTGTAAATTTGCCCTTACTATACAGTCTCATTTTTCTTTTATCTTATTTTGATGCATGCTTCTTGTAAACTTTAACTTGCTGCTGGTTAATCCAAAGTTCCACTCTGTAAGACATTAAAATATATTCCTATTCTATTCTAATATAATTTCTGGAAGTGTTTACCTTTGAGTCAGTTGCACATTTTATTTTAATTTTTTTTTATAGCTGCATATTCTGCAGCACAATATCGTGGCCCGGGAAAGATTTTTCTTTTAATTACAAGAATAAAGTCAGAATATTACAATAACAAAGAAAAAACCTCATATGAAAATAAAGTGACACTAAGAGAATAAAGGATTGATAGAATGAGAACTTCTATACAAAAAATTCTGCAAAATTAAAGTGAGGAGTGCTGAGCTTCTTGTAATATTTAGTTGTTGGTTGATAAGGAAAAATTTAATTTGATGCTGATGTGTTAAAATAATGTCACTAGCAGGACTTTGAAAAGATTGTGCAAACTTGTATAAAAATGTAAAAATACTTTATCCTTTTCTTTCTTGTGTGCTTTCCTTAGGCTGATAAGTTGCTATTGATAAAAATAAATTTTACTACTGAGGGACAAATAATAGATTGTTTTACAGTTTAATCCAGGGGTGCTCAAGTCCGGTCCTGGAGAGCTACCGTCCTGCAACTTTCAGATGCATCCTTACTCCAATACACCAGGATCAAACGGCTGACTTCCCTCACCAGCATTCAGCTCTGAACTGGCCTGGAAACAAGACATTCATTTGATTCAGGTGTGTTGGAGCAGGGATGCATCTGCAAGTTGCAGGATGGTAGCTCTGGACTTGAGCATCCCTGGTTTAAACTATGACCTGGTCCATGCACATGTATTCAGCAGCATGCCCCCCCTCATAATTTGTCTTTCTTATCATTTTGAGCCATTATCTGATTAACCATTTCTCACGTTAACTTGTACTGCAGCAGAATGAAGAGTTATGGGATTTGGAACTTTGCAGCTGGGAACATCGTCTCAGCAGACAGACAGATCCCTGACCCCGGCCCTGGACTGATGGTGTCTGTGAAACTGTTTCATAACCCCACAGCTTTAGCTTGTGACAACTGAGGCTCATTATTACACTGCTGCAGATACAGGAGCTCTGCTGACCTTTTTAAGTTGTCTGGTTTTAGTCTATTCTGTATCCCCACAACCAAACAGGAAGAAACAGCATTCAGTTTTTATGATCATCTATCTGGAACAAACTTCCAGAAAGCTGCAAAAATGCTGTGTCAAGAAAATCCGAGCTCATCCCACTTCCCCATGCTGGAGATTTTAGTTTAACAGTAATAATAAATAAAGTTATCTTTAAAATGAATCACTCAAGTGACATCAGGGCCCAACAGTAGACTTAAGTGTCAATAAAGTTAGTTTAACAGTAATAATAAATAAAGTTATCTTTAAAATGAATCACTCAAGTGACATCAAGGCCCAGCAGTAGACTTAGGTGTCAATAAAATAAATCTGGTTGTGTGTGTTGTTTTTGTGTCCAGCAAACTTTGCTTTAATTTTACTTTTTTCTATCTAATCATAAGAAATCATAGTCAGTCAGAAAGAGTCATTAAACAGGAAAAGCAGGTTTCCTGGAAAAAGAGGAAGTAAGTTCCAGCCTGCAGATTTATAAAAATAGCTGAGACTATTCCTTATTTTAAAGCATGAAAGTTTTAAAGAATTAAATCTAAACATTTTGATAATTTGATAAGATTCAAAGTAAAATACTTATATTAATATTGGTTTACTTGTAATAATATTTACACGAACATTTGTGGGAACACTTACAAGAAAAACAAGTAACTGTAATTTTAGTATTAAATAATTAGAATCATGGATTATTCTTGGTTTCTTTTCAGAAAAACATCTGTAATAACTCACATTAAGATCATAATAAGGATAATTAATAAGTTATGGTTATAAAATCATAAATGAATGATAAATCAGAGAAGCTGAAGAAAATAAATGTGATATAAGTTATGGTTATAAAATTATAAATGAATGCTAGATCAGAGAAGCTAAAGAAAATAAATGTGATATAAATGTGATTTTTACATTGAACTTGAAATGGTGTAAAAAGGTGTAACTGCAATTAAACATCACTGATATGTTGGAGGTAGAGAGTAGGTGAAAGGTGAAAGGCAAGGAACTAACAGGAGAGCAGAGATGATCAACACCTTATTTAGGTGAAAGGTTGTGCAGGCAGCAGACATCAGGACATAATGTCGGGACATAGGAGGTTGAGCAACCCTGAGACATTAGCACAGACATCAGGAAATGTCTGTAAGACAGTGATGGATATGAGATCATCTGTCTGAGCAGTCAGAAACCCTATAAAAGGTGGGTGCAAAAGAGGAACCTTTTGTTGGATCCTCCGGGCAGCTTCGAGCCAAGAGATGGACAAAGAACTCTGCAGCTGAAGAAGAGCCGGGGCCACAGAGCCGAAGACTGTCCTTCTCATGGAGACCAACCGGTCAGGCCCACAACCTGTGGCTTCAAATCGCACTTCTCTCATCGGCTGGGTTCAGACCCCAAAGACAAAGATGAAGACAAAGACAAAGGCAAAGACAAAGAAGAAGAACTGGTGCCTTTTTTCCTGCCAGCACCAAGTCCTGTGTAGCCTCACCATCCATGCGGAGAAGAAGCTCATCAGACCTACAGCGATTCCTGCCTTCGCCGATCAACATCTTCCTCCTGCTGCAACACCTTCTTCATCATCAGGCCAGGTCTGGGGTTCGAAACGTCAAACTCCGTCCATCTCTCTCAAAGGTTCTCTTTTTTTTAGTTCTTAGTATCAGCAGTAGGGAAAGATAGACTAGATGATTGATTTTACTTATTTGATTATTTCTGCTACTGAATGAAGCTGTACTGACCCTTGCAAAACTGCCTTACTAATAAAAATATTTAGCATAAAGAAAATCTAAAAGATGTTGTGGACATTCAGTTAATGAGTCACCTTAAAGTTCTTTGATGGTTGTAAAATAGCTGTGATGTTTGATTCTGGAGAGGAAAAAGTTTACAATGTTTTTAGGTTGCTGGTAGCCCAAATTTAAAACGTCATCCTTGGGACTCGCCCGAGTCACTAAAACCTACCTGGTTCAATAACAAATGCAAGTTGTAAAATAGAGAACGAGCGACCGTTAACAGGTGTGCTCTGTGAAACTAGTTGGCTGTAGGCTGCTCAGTCTGGCTAATTCACAGGGGGAAGAAGGGTGGGACACCTGGATGTAGGCCGTCAGAAAACCAGGCGAATCGTTTCTCGAAACCAGCTTAAACAGAGTTTACTTCAGTTCTGGACAGGGTAAATCCCGGCAGATTTAGGAAACTCAATTAACCCGTTAGAAGGAGAGCTGGTAGCACATCTCCCCTCTCAGAAGAGGAAGTAGAGAGTGAGACAGTAGAGACAGAAAGGAGGGGGGGGTGTTGCGCAACAACAGCTGAAACTTTGAGTTTCTTTAAGTCAAATCTAAAACCCCTCCTGATTAGAACTGGAATGCTGATTAATTCTAGTCTGGAGTGCAACCTTTTATTACTTCTCCTATTTTGTTACTGTAATGTTTCTTTTATTTATTTGTTTATTGTGTTATGGTTTTAATGCATTTTGAACTTCCTTGTTTCTGAAATTTGCTGTGCAAATAAACTTGTTTTGACTTTTGTTAGAAATACCTGGCTATATTTGGTGAATTTTCCTGAGTTCAGTATTGTTGGGTCTCTCAGTACTAGTTCAATCTATTGTGTCTTAGTTATTTCTTGTGATTGTTTTTTTAAGGCATTTAATGCTTTTTGAAGTTTTGATCTGTTTTGGTTCATCTTCCCTCTGCTCACTGATCTGCACACTTCCTCGCCTGCTGAACCTTCCTCATACTGAATTCATAAAGCCCTGGTAGTTTCTGATATTGTATGGTTGAATAGTTCCAACCCTGCTAGATTATTTGCTGTACTTGTCCTTCAGCACCATGAGATCAACAAAACTGAAAAACTTGAAGACTTGACCAGAGGAAGCCCTTATTTGAATGTAATCAAGATGGATATGTAACAAAATCACTTGTTTAACAGTTTCCATTTGAGAGAAGATTAAAATTAGAGCTCAACAACCGTTTTCTTTGGTACCGAGGTGTAAACATGAATACATTTCCTGCAAAGCTGTGTATTATATTAGGGTTTGTGTGGATGGACTTACTTTTGGATTTGGTCTCAAGTGGCCATTAAATCAACTGCAGCTTTTGGCACTTCTGCATTGGCTTCGCTTTCAGCCCTTCATGTAGGGCTTGATTAGCACCTGAGTGTGCTGCTGGCAGTGTGTGCTTTGTTTACACTGCCTAATGACGGGGCTGTTTGTGGTTTGTAATCAGTTCGCCTTCTCCCAGCAACCCCCTCTGTGCTGTCAGGAGCTCCTGTTTAAATATCATTTCTCTTTTGTTGGGGTTATAAAATATTTTACTTTGTCGGTGGTTTTATTTTACAAACATAAAAATCGAACTGAATTATTTAGCATATTATTTGATCCAACTTTTCTGTGTGGTTTAAAGACTGGTGATTCACTCACTTTATAATGTGTGTAAATAAATTTATTACTTTAATAAGTTGTATCCTTTTGGCATTTAACACCTTTATTTAATTTGAACTATATTTAACTTCCCGTTTGAAGTTTGAAGCTTTTATTTTAAAGGGACAACTTCAGGTTCAAAAACATCAAAAGCAGCTTAATGACAATAACAAGACAGAAAATAAGTTGGAACTGAGCTCATAAAATGTATCTTCTTAGCCCTTGATACAGGAACAAATTGTCTGTATGATTTAAATGAGTCAATTTTAAATATTGTGTGATTAAACTGTACATTTATTTAGTAATATGCAAAAACTATAATTTTTGGTTGTAAATATTATTTTTAAGGTGCGGTTGTTAACGGTTGCAGGAGTATGGTTTTTGGTAAGATAAGATCATTTTATTTATATAGCACATTTTCAGCAACAACGCAGTTAAAAGCGCTTATACTGTGTTTATTCTGTGTATACATATTCAGCTCTTATCATGAACCTAAGGCTTATTGCTACAGAAAGAGCTTGCCTCAAGGTAAAGTGAGAGAGAGCTGCCTGCGATCTCTAGTAACGGCAAGGCAACAGCATGTTGCATCGAGCTGCAGCAACGGTGCAGCAACACCATTTACTCTCAAAATGGAAAATAACAGATCAATGAAAGTGAAGAACGAAAGGAAATGGATGAGGCAGTTAATGAAATGTTGCAGAAGCTAAAAACTAAACTTAAACTTATTTTTAACTGAAAAATTTTATCTAAACCCATCCAGAGAGGAATATGAATGAAGAAAAAAAAAGAAAAGAAAAAGTTGCCACTTCCAGTGGCGCCGCTGAATTTATTAAAAACTCAAATTAAATTTCGTTGGCAAGTAAAACTGAAAATCAATGCTCTAGGTAAGTAAATATGGCGCTGAAGCAGGCTATCCCACAGTTTGCTTTACAGAACCTGGATGACATTTTATCATGTATAAATTTCTGTATTATTTCTTCACAGTGTATTTCTTCATTGTGTGTTTTTCCACATTGTGTTTAGGAAGACTCATGCAAGCAACTAGCAGGAAAAAAGTTTTGTCACAAAAAGAATCCATCCCCTTTCATAAAGGAGCTTTCCAAGACTTTCAGCACACGAATCCGACACTCTTAGCCTCTGCCTTACTTTTAACATCTGGACTCTCCTTATCCTTTGTGCAGGCAACTCATGTTCTTCAGCTGTGTTTGATCAGAGGAAGTCTTTCTCTCTCTTTCTAATCCTTTGCGTTTCCAGCTTACTAAGTGAAAGTAATTTCCTTTCATCACATTCGGATCATTGACATTAGACTCTCTAATGGATGGAATCACTTACTATTTTCTGTCAATGTGGCTTAAGCTGGATATCTTTTCTCTTTTACCTTTGCTGAACTGCTGCCTGTACAAAGATAAATGATATTGTGTGAATGATTATGATCCATCAACATTCTCCCTCCTCAGTCAAAAATAACATGAAACAATCCTTTCCTTTGCTTCTCCTAAAAATTCCCCCCAGCCTTCATAAAAATGAATAAGAAACGGTGAAGAGCATGAATATTTTAAAGTTAATTACTGTGCGGTTCAGTTTTTCTCTTTACAACGCACTTGGTTTTATCTTTTCAGAGTTTCATGTCGGACTTTAATATCTGGATTGTCTATGACACAATCCTGCACTGAGTATTAGTTTTGGACTTAATGTTAAGACTTGTAGTCTTTGTTAGTCTTACAAGTTGCCCTTGATTTCCCATTGCCCGTAAATCAAAGTGACATACTTAAATACTAAATGGATCTATGCTACACTAAGCAGCACTTAGAGCCTTCTTATTTATCTAGATTAAATGTAATTCCTGCTGTTTACCAGCAAGCTTCTGAGAGCATCTGGCAAGACAAGTGGGCTACTAGAACTCTCCCAACGCCTATCTCTGCTTTCCTATCTGACGCCTCCAGGACTGGGACCATTTTTATCACAGATGGCATCTGTTCTTTGGCAAAAATTAGAATATATTCAAAGTGGCATGTTTTATTATTCTGACATATCTGAAAATGTTTCCTCATGTCGCCACCAGCACATCTTTGTTCTTCGAAGGAACGATGGTCACTGAAGGAAGGCCGAATAAGATACTTTTTTACTTGTGCGCAACAGAGAATCCAGCTGTCCTTATTCAAACCCAAGGATTTCTTTAAGCCATGGTCAAAAAGTTGTAAAACCAAAACTTAAATCCTTGCAACTCAGGCAAAATGTTACAACCACAGCCGGGACATTTGTCTTCATTCTTTGTCAGCTAAAACAAACTCAGATTTTAGCTGTTTCTTCTCCCAGGCAACAGCCATTATAATACCTTCATCATATTTTTACTGACCGATGACCAATTATGTTGCTATAAATTTAGAAAACATAATAGTGAAATGAGTGCAAGATGCTATGATCATTTGACAAACCTTTTAAAGATCAGGCCCTATGTGTTGAGGAGAAACAAACAGGAACCAAGCGACAGGAAACAAACGAACCAGGTGACAACAGGACCCAGTGGCAGTCTGAACGGTTGATTAGCTCATTTAAACACCTGCTCTATTGACTGTCAGAGTGGTGATTTGAATGATTGAATGATTTTTAAATTTTTTTTTGTTAACTAACATACCAAATTACACAGCACAAAGTCGAGCTCATATAACTGACCTACTTTCCACTTTCCTGCCATTTTGTTTTAATTAAAACTTTTTACCGGCCTGGGCAATGTGGTGCTCTTGGACGTTGTTATCTAGTTGTTTTACTGCTGACAATTAATAGCACAACTCTACATCTCTTTAGCAGATTCTCTGTCAGCTTTTGAAGTGTCATGGCATCACTCTCACTCACCATTATTCTGGTAAGATACAGTAGAGAACTTTTAATGGTGTCTGCCATGCCCCCACCCTGACTCCATATTAACATTTTACAACATTTGTAATAAAGATGGCTTGTAATTAAAGTTTGTGTGTGTGAAAAGGATAATTACCCATCGCTATTGGCAACGTAGTGCATGTATTCAGTTCTGATAGAAGAGCTACACAGAGTCCAAAGACAACTAACTCATTTAGACAATTACAGAACAGAACAAACAAAATATCATGGGAGGTGTGGATGAGTAAAATCGGTGAGTCAGCGCATGGATGAGTGTCAAAATAATGTTAGAAGGGTGTTTGGTCCAAAAACCAAAGACTTAGGCAGCAGAACAGGTGACAGCAGGAAGGAAGCAATGAGGATATTTAGGTTGAGGTTCCTGGGAGAACTGGCCAGATGTTCCAAGTCAGGCTGATTAATCCCACCTTTAAGAACCAGCAAAATATGAGCAAACAAAGAAATTGAGTTTCTGTAAGAACTGTGTTATTTCAGGTAAGATAGACATGGAAAATGTTAAGTGGTTTTTAAAACTCAATAATAGAAATCTGAAAATATGTGATAAATTTGTATCTAGTCCCCTTTACATTGGTGCCCCTAAATGGAACCCAGTAACACAGATTCCCTTCAGACCCACCGGTTGGTAAGCTAATCTCAACTGTTCTGTTTCTGGCCTCAGAGGTTCGTTAGACAACATTAGAGAACAACCAGCATCATGAAGACAAGACCCCCAGCAGACAGGTCAGGAAGTCTAACGCAGGGTTAGGTTCTGAACAAGAACAGAGGATGGAACCAACTTTAATAGGAAAAGCAGCAAGGAGATCCAGAGTAACTCTGGAGGAGCTGCAGAAATCCACAGCTCAGGTGAGAAATGATGGACTACTAGTTATACTTTAAACCTGGCATATATGCTTGAGTGGCAAGACTAAAGACACTGAAGAATGAAAGTTTTAGCAATTTTGTATTGCAGAGACACGATTCTCTGAACATGGATGGAGTAACTGCAGAATGGAAAACTTTCCATTTTGTTCCTTAAATTTAGGTCTAAGGAACAAACAGAGGTTTGAAGTATGATAATAATCTATAATTCAATTTAATTGTATTTGTTGTCATACGCAGCAATCAGAAAAATTTTCATATTCTTGATGATTCTAGTGCTCTGATATTCTTTATCCTAAATTCTCTTGAGGAATCTGCAGATAAATGGGAATAGAATTTCTAAAAATAAAAAAAACTCAACAGTAGTCTCAGAGACTGAAATTTTTTTTTGACTGTTTCAAACAAGTGCACATTAAACTCACTGAGTCTCTGCATCAGAGTGTGTGTAAAATTATATATTTTTTAATTCTGAAACTACTGCAAGTGTAGCATTGTTCCTCTTAGTGTTGCTTGGATGTGTTGGTATTGGCTAGCGTATTTTGGAAGGTTTACCCTGTGTAACAGTGATCAGGAGCCTAATATGAAGAGGCAGCGCAGAGAATAGAGTCTGTCCTCTGAGTGACACGTTCATGAGAAGGCATGACATTTCATCTGGGCATATTTCCGCCAGCTTACCACAGGGACGTGGTGCAGCAGAGTGCCTGCCAGCGACATGCTCAGCACCGCTGAGCTGAGTCACACAGGACATCTCCACATTGTCCAGGTTTGGTGCCCCACCAGTGTGACATAACATGTTAGTTTAGCTGTTTCCTTCTGAGCAAAATGATGGCTCTGAGATTGTGCTGGCACACGTTTCTGTCTCACGTCACTGGAAAACAGTTAGCATGAGTTTCACATCAAATTCTCACCATAAAGGACTCATTAGGTTTTATTTGGAGACTTTTTCACGGTTAAGATTTTTCCTGTTCCTTAGCTTACCGAGCTCAGATGATTTATTTGTTATGAACATGAGTTAAAATCAAAAAGACATTCAGAACAGGAGCAGGTGGAATAAAAAAAATCAACCATTTCTCTGCCCCTTTTGTTTATAACTTTCATCAATCCTTTATGTAAAACATAAACTCTGCCATCCCAAAACTGCAATTTGCTGCCTGGCCATCAACAGATGAGACTGATATTACTTCATATCCTGCTGACAAGAGATTTTTGTTTTTAGTGTATATTTCTGATATGCATAAAATAATTTTATATGTATTACTTTTTAAAGGAAGAAACTCAAAAAAGTATTTAACCGGAAAGGTTACAGAAAGGAAATATTTCTGCACCAATTTTAATGGATTTTGATATTACTATAAGCTACTTTAGCTGGGAGAAATGTTTGAGGGTTCAAATGCAGGCCAGACCTTTCTCTGAGAAATGAACACATTCTCCCAGTGTAGGTGTGGGATTGTACAAATAAAGCACAAATAAAATATCACATTATGGTAACTGTTTTTTTTAGTTCATTGTTAGCTAAGTGTTTGGCAACTTGTCCAGGTTGCCCATCCACCAACCCCTTTAAATGATTTTCTTTTCAAGTAGAAACAATTTCTTCAAAATTAATTCAGTCAAGGGTTTTGATCAAAGATGGCTGACCAACTGACCCTGCAGCTAACGCCTGCTTGGTGATGATTGTTCTAGCCAAAACCCTCACGAGACTTTTTGGACTCTTCATTAAATTGTGAGTTTGAGGAGTTCAAACATGCAGGAAAGTTTAGAGCCACCTCATCTCCTTTGGGTTGAAGCAGGCAGGCTGACATGGATCAAAATGTCAGAAGCTAATTTAAGCTGTTGCTTTGAGGAGAGGTTGAGATGTTAGATTTCACTCAACTTAGTTTGGAAGGCTAACAAGTTCTCTCAACTTTTAAAAAGAAAACCTCTTACCTACATGTTTACTGTTTAAACAACATTGAGCTATCTCTTAGTGCTGCGCATGTGCCCAAAAATTCAAAATGTGACATCATCATCACATTAAATTCTACTTTACTTTTTTCTGTTATGAAGAGCAATCTTATTTTACTGTGATGGTAAAGTTACTGTATATATATACAGTATATATATATATATATAGATAGATAGATAGAAAACAAAAGGGTATATACTTTATATATATATATATATATATATATATACACACAAAAAAATTAAGAACTTATGCATTCACAATGCACATGTGAGCTCATCTTCAGCCTTCTACACACACATTCAGGCATAAATGGTCAATGCAAAGCACATAATTGTCACAATGTGTTGTCACTTTGGAGCTACAGTGTTGTTTGCCTGGGAGCGGACTGAGGAAATAAATGGTGAATGATTTAATAAAGAATAAGATAATGAAAAATGAACTTACGAAAATTGCAAGGGAGATACAAAGAGCAGGAACACAAGGGAGCCATGAAATAAACAGGGGGAAAAAACTGGAGAATCCAGCAAGCGGTGAGAAGAGGAGAGCTGTGTAAATACCAGAGTTAATACTGGAACAACAGAGCAGGTTAATTAGCTAACGGGTTGTAGGTGTGAGAGAGAGAGGAGCAAGGAGTAAATACAGAGGAACTGGGACAATAAGTTTAACCCAGACAAAAACACACTAAACACAGGAAAGAAATAATAGTTTATTGTAGACTAGACTGAACAGAAGCAAGGCTGATCTTATTAAAGAATAAGACATGAAGGAACAAAGAACAAATGGACAAAACTACAAACCCAGAAAAAACCAATACAACCCATGATCCCGACACTGTTGAATGTCAGTGTGTATTTAAATCAGTGTCATTTTATGATTAACATTGGGAATCAAACGGAAAAGAGGGGAACAAAAAACACAATTCCAGTAAGGTACAAATAGTTGTGTTGGTGAGAGAGGTTGAAAATGGTAAACATCCTGTTTGGCTGCCACTGTAGGGACCTGACAAGCAAAAGGAAATACAAGTGGCAAAACCGCCGTTTCTGCAGTGAGTTCAGTGAGCACCGAGAAGACCATGGCTGAGGTGAAGAAGAAGTGGTCAGATTTGAAGGTGGATAATAAAAAAAGATCACCATCACCCCAGAGAGGGAGGGGTACCCGAAACAATTCCCTCTGGGAGAAGAATGGCCTCCACACTGTGGGAGACCAGCATGTGTGGCATAGTGTCAGATGAGCCAGGTAAGGCACAGTTACATTAGTATTTAATGTTAAAGAACAATGGGCTAATGTATTGTTCTCACATGTTTAGAATTAACAGATTGTGTGGAGGGTCCAACTGAAGAGAGTCCAGGCGAGGGGGAGACGGGCACCAAGGCTGTGGCCGTCCCATGGAGGATGGGTACTGACCAATGCTGTTCTGTAAAAGCAAAGAAAAACCATTAATGAAATCAGAGAACTGAGAACTGTATTGCAAATTATGTGATGTTATGTGTGTCATATACCAGACATATTAAAACTTCTGAAAAAGTGATCCATGACATTCCCATGAACCATGTATGATGGCATAACTCTGTTTGTCAGGGAGGGACAGAAGAATCAGTAACTAACTGATAATAAGCAAAGCACACCAGTCATTAAACTGAAGGGCATCATCTTTCTGAGAGAGACGGAGGCCTGAAGGAAGATGGTTAGAGTTAAGGGGTAGGAGCCAGGGAGTGAGAGAACAGCCAGTGTCCCCTGCAGGTCATAGAGGAATAGTTCATCAGACCTTCTTCTTCTTTTCTTTTTGGATTTTTCCCTTTAAGTGTGGCCACAGCGACTCATCCGTCTAAATGTAACCCTATCTTCCGCATCTTCTTCTCTCACACCAACTACCTTCATGTTCTCTTTCACTCCATCCATAAATCTCCTCTTTGGTCTTCCTCTAGGTCTCTTACCTGGCAGGTCCATCCTCAGCATCACCAATGGCGATCGTTGTTAACCTGGGCCTCGACCGATCCAGTTTACTGGAGATCATATTCTTGACTCGCATGTCAGATGTGGCAAATGTTTTACGCCGGATGTCCTTCCTGACGTAACCCTCTGCATTTATCTGGGCTTGGGACCGGCACAAAAGACACGAAACGAGCCCCTTTGTGGCTGCATTAATAGTTCATCAGATCTGGTAGTTAGAATTCCACAAATGAGTTTTTATGCACTCACCAAGAAGCCAGTCATCACCTTGGTTTAGAATTGAAGCTGCCTATTTTTGTTTATGTGAAAGGTCCTCATGTATAGTTATGGTTGACCAGCTGAAGCATCCCAATCAGTTCACAGTGTTTCTGGCTGTGAAGTGTCTGGCGGCTGCTCTGTCCACCAGCTGCTGGTTCTTGGCTCCCGTAGTAATATTACTGATGGCTCTTGGTGCCTCTGCCATGTATTGATCCATGTGCCTGTTCATCTTACTAAAGCTGCGTTTCCATTACAAACGTGCTCCAATCTTGGTCTATTTTCTGCTAGTGAACAGCTTAGCACCACAATACATTAAAGATCTGCTGTTATTGTATCAACCTTCCAGACCTCTCAGGTCTTCTGGTTCTGGTCTGCTCTGCATCCCCAGAACCAGAACCAAATGAGGAGAAGCAGCTTTCAGCATCTATGCACCACAAATTTGGAACAAACTCCCAGAAAACTGTAAAACAGCTGAAACACTGACTTTTTTTAAAATCTCAACTAAAAACCCACCTGTTTAGAATTGTATTTGAAATGTAATCAATTACAAATTTATTGATGGAACTCGACTTAATGATTGATTCTATGTTGCATTGTGTTTCTGTGTTTGTAATGATGTAAAGCACTTTGAAATGCCTTGCTGCTGAAATGTGCTATACAAATAAAATTTGATTGATTGATTGATAGTGGTTTAAAAACTCAGCTTTGTAAATGCTGTGTTTCTACTAAATAAGAAATGAAATTAAAATCTCAACATGAATAAGATTGTTCATACAATGTCATTAATATTATGACTGCAACAAATATGAACAGTTACATAAGATATATTCATAATTCATCATTGTGCTAGCGCTCATCAACCAATCAGCCAATCAGAGGAGATGTCGGCATCTTATTGGAGCAACAAGCCCCGCCTGCTTTGGCTATATATGTGATCTTTGGGTAGATTGTAGTTGGTGATTTTACAGAAGAGTTAGTCATGGATTCAACATGTTGAAATGACTCCCAACAGTTTATGACTTGATTTCTTCAGGGAGATTCCTGTGGTTTGGAGTTTATGTTTACTAGTCACTGTGTAAAACATGGTGGTCAAAGTAATCTATATTTTGACAGAATCAATAGAAGAGAATAAATCCTTTAAAGTTAGTCAATATTTTGTAATCAATATTAAGCCAATTAAGACATTTTCATCTCACCAAGCCAGATAAAAAGCAGAGATGCTCAGCTCGTTCACTGTGCATCACCGCACATAAACAGTAATGGAAGATTACTTCTAATAATTTATTACACCAAATTAAACATATTGTTACACAATATGGTTCATTAATATTTTGAACATTTTGATTATTTGGAGGATTTTTGTGTATAAAGCTTTAATAAAAATAAACCAGGTTTCTACAATGGTTGACATGTTTTCTAAATAAAAAATTAGAGCAAGAATCTAAACAGCATAGTGACAGTTTAATATTTATTTCAGTAACTGATGCCAGCAACACAGTTTTTACACCCTGGTCAACACTGCTGCACCACCCAGGTGTTTTGTGTACATTTTGTTTTGCATCTGCTCCTGTATAAAAACAAAAGGTTGTATTTAATTATTTAAGTGTATTTTCAGAAACCCAATGAAGATTTTAAATCCTTGTAAAGAATAGGTGAATGCGCTACCTCAGAGTTTTACTGTCACGAAGGGTGAACCTTCGCTGACGCACGCAGCTGAATCAAGATTCACCCTCACAGTCAGATTTGTAAATATTTTTGTCACTTTTCATTTATTTCTAAGAGTAAACATTGAAAACCAATTTCTGTCATGTCAGTTTCTGTGACAAAAACATTTAGGTGTGATATAAGAAATTCCTTCTCTGTGAGGAGACGCTTAATTACCTTGTGATGAGAAATACCAGGCTTATTCACAGCGTGTGTCCTTGAGAATTTGTGCCTCCACAGAAAACTCATTCAGAGGAACTCTGGAACATTTAATTCTTCTGAACGGCTACAACAGAAACATCCTTTATAATGCAGATTTTGCTGTTATTTCAGATTGTTTTGGTAGGTTTTAGGTTGAGGTTGAGGTGTACTCTGAAGCCTTGCGGTATTTTAGAGGAGATGAAATCTCGTATTTTAAAAGTCAAATCATCCCAAAACAGAGCTTAGAAAAGGAGTCCAGGAGTCAGAGGACGCTTTGAAAAGCTGTCATATTTTCATGGGAAATTGGAGCCATTCATGGGAAAATAATTCTCACCTTGCACCTGAACATCCTGAAACAGATTTTCAGCTCTGGTCCTTTACAAAACAGATCAAATGCCTGTCAGTGCACCTATTCATCGAAGCTGCATTTAAATGATTGAATTTCCAATTGGTCTCCTGTGATCGGATGTGTTTTCCAATGGAACCGGGTTTATGTAAAAGTGAGAAAAGATGACTGAAATTAAACTATTAGAAGTCAGTTTATGTTCCCTGGAACAAAAAATTCATCATCAAATTCCATTCAAATCCATACTGAGACAAATTTGTTAATGAGCAGTTTAATAGTCCTACAAAAGATTCGCTTGTAACATGCGTATCCTAACCAACACTAATTAATACTAGAAAGCTTGTCTCTTAAAATTACTTGTAAAAATGTGAGTTGTTCATGTTCCACCACCAACGGTGAAGAAACAGTATTTAATCTGTATTGAATGCATTATCCAAATCACTAAAGAAAAGGATGTGAAATCACCTTTTGGTACATTGTCAAATCAGAAGGATGCCTTTGTGCTGTGATGGCTTTATAAATTTGAGGGGAAAAGACCAGATAATAAAACCCATCTAGGTGAAAATGACGCTCAGAGGTCTAAAGCCTCATAAAGAGCTGATAAATCTTTAAAACTGGCTTTAAAAAGTGTGGAACTTTAAAGTGGAGAATTTGTAGGAACTCTGAAAATAGATGATGGAAAGCAGCCTCCTGATAACAGATCCTGGTGGAGTTGGATCCTGTACTGAATCCTGATGGGTCACAGAGGTTCTGACTGCAGCATCTCTTATCCATGTTCCATAACCTCAAGGGGTCAAAGACAGCCAGTCTCCACAAAGTCATGGAGCTCATCTTCTTTATGTTCCTGCCATCAGGCCAAGACTGATAAAAACAGAGCAGCTAACAGCAGAGGTTTTTGCAGCACAAATATGTATCAGTTTTATCTCTTTCTTGAACAAGAAGAAAGAGTTTAGGTTTCCTAGATGAGGGATCAACAAGTTGATAAAACCAGCCAGGCCTTGACTGATATAGAGCATTTTGTGTTTTCAGTGGAGTGCGATTCCCTGGAGATGCTTCACTCATGCTCCAGGTCACATTTATTCTACCTCTGTCTTTTCTCGTTTCTTCCATCACATCGCCTCTGCCACCGTTGTCTCATAACTTCATCAGGGAAAACTCTGTGCAACTTCTCCTCACTCTCAGGAAGCAATAACCTCATGCAAGACTCATTGAACTCTCAGCAGAGCAAAAGGCTAAAACTCTTTATCATCTGCAGCAGCTATCCAACATGTTCTAAATATGCCATTCTAACTCCCTCTGATGTGAATTGTTGGGGTTACTTAATGCCAAGTCCCCAGAGATTCTTCTTTAAAAATTTTTGTTGTGACTGTTGTTGTTTTTGTGAGTATATAATTAATACAAATGTTGAACCCACTGAACACATAGTGCACAAGTTAGGATCTTCTCTTGCTATCAGCCTCATCTTCAGGACTTTTGCTCCAAAACATTAATATTGCTTCCAGCCTGAGGAAAGATCTCTATGAGATTAAGAAATGAGCTAAAATCTAAATCTGTGCAGGTATGAATTAGTTTGAGTCTGGTAGTATTTTCTTTCATTGCATATCCTGATGTAAAATCAGAAAATGATTAAAATCTTTAGATTGCACTTTATATCTTTACATTTAATTTTTGATGTGATATTGATGTTCATCTTGGCTGATCCAACTTGAACATTAACCTTATTGTTTATTTAGTTAATTTAGTTTGGTTTTCTGTGTTTGTTTTTATTAGAAATGGAAATGTGTTTCCGTAGGTTCATTCGTGTTTACAGTGCCTTGCAAAAGTATTCACACCCGTTCAACTTTTCCATAATTTTAAAACATAAACAAAACATAAATATTTAATTGGAATTTAATGTAAAAGCCCAACACAAGGAGTTATTAAAAAAAAGACTTGAGACTGGAGCAGAGCTTCAGCTTCCAGCAGGACAACCAGTCTAAACATAAAGCCAGGGCTACAATGGAATGGTTTAAACAAAACATAATTAAGTGTTAGGATGGTCCAGTCAAAGTCCAGACAAAAACCCAATCCAGAATCTGTGGCAAATCAGAAAACTTTCTGCATCTAGTCTGACTGAACTTGAGCTGTTTGGTAGAAAAGAATGAGCAAAAAATATAGTCACTAGATCAAACCTGCTAGAGACAAACCCTAAAGACTAGCGGCTGCAACAGCAGCACAAGGTGATTCCACAAACTATTCACTCGTGGGGGAGGGCTGAATACTTTTGCACATCACACTTTCTGTTTTTTATTTATAAAAAAATGTTTTGAATCATGTAGAATTTTCTTTCTACTTCACAATTGTATACCACTTTGTGTTTGTGTGTCTTTCACATCAGATTCCAATTAAAAATAATATGTTTGATTGTGATGTGACAAAAATTACAAAAGGTTCAAGGATTATGAATAGTTTCGCAAGACAGTGTATGTAAATGACAACACTAAATAGCAACACCATGTGTTTTGTGATGAAATAAGTGAAGAAAATGTGGCTCAGGTGATTCTAACCTTGTTGTTAACTGAATAATAATTTGGTTCAAATGAGCCAATGTATTTGTAATGTTACAGAGCTGTTGATGTCCTGATTGCTGCTCAGCTAACAGAGCACTTTGGGTTTATTTGCATGTAAAGTGGACAAAGGAAGTCAGATCATTCAGGATTGGCTGCAGTATGAGGTGTTTATGGACATGAACAAACATGAAGTATACATGAAGTCTTGTGAAGAATCGTGACAGTTATGTTATTAAACCACCCTCAAAAGGTCAAAGGTCGCCTGTCAAAATTTTTGTTGGAACGGTGTACTTAATGTTCTTTGACGTGCTTAGCTCTGTCTGCTGTTATCCATGTTAGTCACCACATGTTACTACAAGCTCTGTACAGGCCAATCGTTCCATTTCATAAGGTTTAGCTGTTCTGCTTGAACTAAAATAACAGAATGACAATTTTCTGCTACAGCATCTGACAATTGGACTTGCATAAAATATTACAGTCTAAAAAACTAATACATCTTCTCATCAAAGAACAATGCTGAAAAGTTCCAGACCTTTGAAGTCTAATCTCACCACCTGTGTAAACTGAAGCTAAGTCAAAGGTCAGGACTCAGGGGAAGCAGGGCACATGAAAGGAGCAGCTAGTGGAACCCTAGTGGACTAATTAACCCACAGACACCAGCAGCTCTCTGAGCTCTCTGTGATCTGACAGGAGAGAAGCCCACTCAAGAGCGCATGCCACCTGATGCCCTGTTTAAAAAGTGAAAAGTGCTTCGTCAATGGATGCTCAGCAAAGCACACTCATTCATGTTTCCAGGATATTTTCAACACTGTACCATCATTGTTCACCAACTCAGAATACACTCCCTGTGGACACCATCTTCCATTTGACTGATGAAGTGAGGGCCTTTCCTTTCCTTCTCATTCATTTATTTTTTCTTTCTCCAAGCTCCAAGCCCATTGGAGCTTGGAGAATGTGAATGGTGTGGGCACGGCCTCCAGTCATCCACCCATCATCACCAGTAATTGACTGGTAAAAAGCAGTCTAGATGGCTCTCAGTCAAGCTGACAGACAACGTGTCACCCAGCAGCTTCTGACTGTTAGAAGACAAAACAGAGTTATGTGAAGGCAAGAGCTGATTGACTAATTTAACTTGACAGAATAAAAATGTGATAAGACAATAAATGTAGGACCTTCTTGCTGCAAGGCAACAGTTGTCTTTGCAACCCTTCAAACTGATTGAATATGATTGAAAAATAATTACAAAGGTAATTATTTAATTTAAGGTAAAAACATGACAGAGTAATTCTAAATATTCTTTTTACAAATGTATAGAAACACTACAGGAGTTATTTTACTTAACAACTTAATAAGTTGAACATATCAATAACAGTAGTTGTTCCAGTTTCAGCAGTTTCATTTTCACCAAAAATTGAATACTCACATATTAATAAAAAATATTTCAATTAATGAATACATTTCTCTTTTATATGGTTTTCCCTCCTATTGCACTATTGTTTTTTGTTTGTGTTTTTATTTTAGTTATCTTCTGCAAAAGATGAATCCATCCATCTTCTTACACCCTAATCTGATCAGATTTAAGAGGAGTGCTGCTGCCCATCTCTAGATGTCAACTGGACAACTAGCCAGTCCATCACAGGGCAACACAGAGACAGACCATGCACCCCCCCCCACCCCCCCCCACCCCACCCCCCCACCCCCCCCCCACCCCACCCCACCCCCACCTAAGGAGAATTGCTTCAGGACTTCCTCAAACCTTTTTCACTGCCACTCATTCTTTCCCCTTGAAGTTTTTGAAGATCCAGAAAGCTGTTCTCTTTGCCTGCAATTTCCTAACAGCAGAGGCAATTTTGATGCAAAATGACGACGGCTGGAACCTTTTTGTTCAAGAAAACCTGTGCAACAAGGAGGGTGACTGTTGTTAGCAGTGATTTGGTGGCTTATGTAAAACGGATTCTCTGCTATTTCTGAATATAATACAGTAATATTGAGTTCATCTGTTTGCTTCAGTAAGTTAGCTGTAGCAGGGACAGTACATCTTACTGGCTCTGCCTTTTCTACCATAAATAAAAGACTAACCCAGATAAATCCTAATTTACTAATGAAATCAATCTAATAAATCAAAATAATGATGCATTGTTATTTGATGGTGTGTGAAGGCTGGAGATGGTTCCGCTATGCACAAAAACATACATAAGAAAACGTAGCTCAGATGCACACACAGACACACACTGGCTTCTCCCACTCTCCTTTCACACAACAGCAGTCTGAGTTGAAAATGTCTCAGAGAAACATTAAAATGCACATGCAAATTGCAGAGATACTTGTCTGTTGGGAGAGTTACGGTTCTGTGCATTCAGTCATAATCTGAGAGGACTTAATCATCGAATTTATGGGAAGACAAATCAATGCAGGGTTCAAAAGTATTGAGATTCTATGCTGCATCAGAGTGGTTTCATTTCATTAGCAAGAACACATTAACATGACATACATGGCAAAAACGGAGGCATCTCTCCCACTGCTGTAACTCCCAGCAGCACCATGGCTCCACTCAGATTATCACAGGATGCATGCAAAGGTCAGATCTGATCCTTTAACCCACAAAGGTTTTCTGTCTGCTGAGCCTATTAAATGGTTTGACTCCCTGATGATGATCAGTTTGTTTGAGTCTTTGAAGTGAGTGGTAACCAAGAATCGATTAGAGCGACAGAAATGAAAGGTATTAATACTTTAAATCATTTCTTCTATCTCTATCACACACAGTGAGCCAACCGTCACAAACATGACCGTGAGCTGAGCTGCAGGTTTCTGTTTCACTGCTAACATCTTGCTGAACAAGCAGGTAAACCTGGAAATGTTTATCCATCTTGTTGTTTGCATGCTGACTGACTGAAGCTTCACTAACATTTCAAAACTATCAATTATAGAATAGAATGGAATAGAAATACCCTTTATTGTTGAGGCATGCATGCTCATAGAAAGATAAAAAGCACTTTTAAGTGTTATATATATAGGTTTGTGCTTTGTTTATGAATATATATATATATATATAAACTATATATATATATAGGGGTGTGCGTGTGTGGGCATGTGTGGGCGTGTCTGTGTATGTATCTATAGTGATTGGTGTGGAAGGAGTTTCCCTCCACAGAACCAGAGTGAAACCTGCAGGCGCTGCCATCAATGCAGACATGAGACTAAAGACAGAGCTGTGAGTAAAATGAAAACAATCATTACTGTTTTCCACCTTCTTTAAATTGAAATTAAACACCTTCTATGTGTCTCTTCACTTCTCACAGCTTTTATCACTCGTTTTTCACATCGTCCAGACAGTTCAGGCTTATAGGCTGCTCTCAATCAACACCACACAGAGATATAATCAAACCTCCATCTTAAATTATATTGTATTCAGGGTTGCACTATAACAAGAAAATATTACATTGCAATACTAATACTAAACTCAACCCAAACACCTTTTCCTGACACTTTTCTTTATTTTTAAGAGGTATTGATCATATCCACAACATAAGACACACATGATACACCATAACATTCTTATTTTGCATTGTTTTCATTTTGATCTGGCTTATGATCAATGTAAATGCAGCCCAAATCTAATTTTTGTCGCTTTTTATCAGATTTTTAAGTCACTGATGTGATGTGATGTGATTCTGCTCCAGAAGAAGTAAGACGCATTCATTTCCAAAGTATACAAAAATGATTACCATGAAAGTCAGTGAAGCAGATGACATCATAATGCCATCACTCCTGGTCTGACCACACATCCAACCTGACTTCTCTACAGGCATTTCAGTCAGTTATCCACTAAAAGCCTCTGCTATTAGTTGTGCTTTTTTATCAGCTTCCTTTGTCTTCTTATGATTTTGTGATGATTCTGTCAGCTCTGAATAACTTCAACATAGATCTACAGATGGCGGCGTCCATTAGTACTGCCGTAAACAAAGCGCCGCTGTGTGACATCATCGTTCTTCTTTTGAGCATGAGGGTCGCTTTGGAGACATAAACCACTCACACTAAAGTCTCACTGTGGTTGCATTTAATTAGTGGAATTAACTAAAAATCAGATATCAGAAATCATCATGGTGGATAAATACCAATCACAAATCAGACACATGGGGTGGTGCAGGGGTTTAGCACAACCCATGTATGGAGGCCTCAGCCATCGCAGGTTCGATTCCCGGCCTGGTGACCTTTGCCGCATGTCTTTCCCCCTTTCTCATTACCAACTTTCCTGTCAGTTAACTATCAAATAAAGGCCACTAGAGCCAATAAAACCTTTAAAAAAAACATTAAAAGAAATCAGACACATGGCTGTAACCTCCACTGAGTATATATCACCAAGTCATAATGTATGATGGTGGCCTGGCTCTTACTGAAGACTGAACGCTCAGATTGAACCAAACAATGAATACAGGAAGTATTAGTTTCAGGGTGGGCTCACTTGACTGTATGATTTATCATGGTCCCTCAGAGATTATGGTTATAATTATTTCTTTATATAACTTAAAAAGCCTCAAAGTGGAGATTTTAGACAAAATTCTTAATACACAGAATTCATGAGTCATCTGAGGTTTGAAGAATGGACATTTATTCTAGAACGTTATAATGAAACTAAATCTGCAGATCCAACATTTCTCCAGGTGAAGGATTATCTCCTCTACTTCCTCATTTCTCAAATATAAAACCTGGAGTGGATGATACACCATCACACAGCAAAGATACACTTTGCTTCACAAACTACAATGTCTTACTGAAGTATTTCCACTTTTTCACTTTACAATGACAAATGTTGGTGTGTTTTATTGGGATTATATGTGAGAATGAGTTTCCAGCTCCGGAGACGTTCAGCTGCAGGTTGTTGTGGGCAGCACTGGCTCTCCTTCCTATTTTACTTGGAGTTTAAGTGATTAAGTGGCATTAGCTGGCGCTGGGCTCTTTCCTAAAGCATTTTGGTGCCATAACCTGATTTGCATAAATTATATCAGTATATTCGGCTACAGAAATGCTGCATACGACAGAGGGTAGAGTGATTAGAAAAAGTGTGCCATTTCACCACGTCTGCACTGACACCATTCCACTGTGTTCTCATTCAAATGTCTGTTTCTGCTTAATGAAAGCCATCTGCCATAAGGAATGATCTGGGAATAGCTTTTATCTGTCCTTTGGCTCAATTCACCTTTTTAACAGACGGAAATGAAGAAGGAGGTCTATTTCCAGCATGAAAGCAAAGGCTCAGCTTGCATCAGTTTGGAGCCACACTTTGCTTCTGCTCTGTGTGCAGTCAGAGAGCCGGAGACTCTAAATGCACCCTTTGACACAGAGGATGCAGGAAAGACAAACTTTCAAAGCATCCACCCACTGTGTGTCATGTAGTTGTAATTACGCTGTCACCTCCTCTGTGTGACACAATGTGACTAAACAACAGAGTGAGTCAAGAACTCTAAGCTAAAGATTTTCTCAGACCTTTGTGTCTCAAAGTAAAGCAGAAAAACAACAATGAGAGTGTTTCAGAAGTGTGGAACTGTGTCAAATGAACTCAACCAAGAAGATTGGCTCAGAGTTTCTGAAAATCCAAAAGATTTTCAAACTTTTGGACCACGTGAAATCATCAAGTTTCTTATTTACAAAAAGGGTACAGAAACAAAGACTTAAATTAACAGTTCTGTCATCTCAGAGCAAGAAAGTGTCTTTGGGTGAAGGCGTGTCTCTGGGGAGGCTTTCCTAATGATAAAAACTTCCAACTTCTGCTCATAATCTACCATACTTTGCCTCAACGTCAATTTTATTTTAAGGTGGTTGTATGTAACTAGTGGTAGTAAAGTGGTAGTATGTAACTTTTATTATATATATATATATATATTTTTTTTTTTTTTACTTGTTAAAACTGTCACCATACCATGGCAGTATTTTAGTAAGATCATCTGTGAAAGGTTTAATCTCCTCCACCTCTTCCCTGAACTGCTATTGCTGTCTGAAGAAATGCACCGTTCCTGACCAAAAACAACCAATCAGAACCAGGAGGAGGGGCTTAGTGCTGTCAGTCAACCTCGTGAACACCCTGCTAAATGTCCTACTTACTGTCAGAGGAAAACCATTTATCTGCTGTCATCAGTGAGCATTGACATTTATGTCAACCTAAAAAGGTTAGGTTGATGGATGGATGGATGGATGGATGGATGGATGGATGGATGGATGGATGGATGGATGGATGGATGGATTTATTCTAATGATAGAGGCAGATTTAAAATCATTTACACACTTTTCATTTCACTCCAAAAACAATCCAGTCAAGTTAATGTGAAACATTTTCTTTCTCAGCAGACTGTATTGAGTCTGACTACAATTATCTAAACTATCTGTTTAGATAATTGTAGTGTGATGGAATAAGCCCTGAGGCTTAACAAGTTTCTCTATAGAATGTCACCAGCTCAGAGTTTTGAGAAATTGATGCATCTGCTGGGTATTCTGGCCTGACAATGTTCTTGTTATGCAAAATTGTTCCATTAGCAAACCTGATTCTTGAAAACTCACATATTTGAACCAGAAGATGTTTATCATCCAAGGAGTTAACTGACCCTCCAGTGAGGATGAGGTTGCACTCACTATTCTATTCTATTCTATTCTATTCTATTCTATTCTATTCTAATAAAGCCTTTCAGATGAAACACACATATAATTAGTTGCAGGGTTAAACTCTGGTCTCCAGTGTGTAGAAAGAGAACATGAAGTTGCAGCTCAGCTGATTGTTTCCAGGAAAGAGGAGACAAAGACACAGACTCAGCTAAACAGAACAGCAGATCAGGTGTGGCTTCTACAAAGAGGGAAAAAATGAAACTGAATTTATTATATTAATTCAAAAAACCATCCAACAGATGTTAGAAGAACATGTTTATGAACATGCTGTGTATTGTACTTTATCTTAGGTGAAAAATTAAAGGTTGTGTTGCTGGGGAAACAACTTTTATGATACGAAAACATGTTTTTGCATCTCATACATTTAGAGCTGCTAAAAAGAATTATTTGAAATGTTGTCAGATAATTAAAGCTTGTCATCTTGTTCTTCTGTAAATGTTCCTAATGGTTTATTGTCAACTCTATGCAAGATATAATGACACTGTGGTGCTGTCAAATGTGTCAATTTTCTCTGGAGAAATTCAGTTTGAAATTTGTTTTGTTGTTAATTGATTTGAATCTGCAATTCTAAAAAGTTCTCAGTGTCGCTAGTTCCAATTTTATCCACAAAGAAAATTCAAAGACGAGCCTTGAATTTTTAATCTGTTCCTCGATTCTTCAGGGAATAAAGGAAGTGTCTGTAAAAATGATTCAAGCTTGACATGAGCTTGTCTTCTAAGATTTTAATAGAAGCCCCATGAATTAAAAGTGAGCATGTAATAGTCGCATTCAACCCAGAAAAGTAACTTAACCCCCTCACTTGAATTTTTAACGTGAAGCTGTTTTGTGTCCTAGAGCAGAGCAGACCTGGAGACAGTGAGGGAACAGTTCCCTTCAGAATCCCTTTAGAACCTGCAGCCAGGAGGACAGCATAGACTTAGTAAGATTTTATATAGTCACCCTTTTAATGTATTTAGTATGTACAGTATATAGTTTTAACAAAAACTTTAAAAAGATAAAAATTGCCTTCAGAAAAGTAAATATGTATTTTACTTTTAATCCCTGCAGGATAAAATATATTCATAAATGAGAAGATTTTTATGACTAACCCCCCTGGCAAACCTTTTGTTCCCTTCTGCATGTAAAACTATCATGTGATTGATCAGAATTATATGGGCGTGTTGCTTTTGAAGAAAACAGCCCCAACTATTCAACTCCCAGCAGCTGTTTTTTCAGCCAGACATCAGGATGGAAAGTTTTGAAGACACGTTTCTTTTCTTTTTTTTTCTGATAACATAAAAAATAAAATTAGATGCTGCAGCGCAATTGTTATTTCCTCCTCCTTCAAAAGTGAATTCATAACTTTTGATTGGCTTCCCTGCCATGATCTCTGTGTTGATCATGGCACACATCTGACAAACACCATGCCGTTACTGCAGTGGAAGTGGCTTCAAGAGGTCGACTTAGAAAAACACTCCAAGAGCCCAAACCAGGTGGGTCGGCCAAGCTGGGCTCTTTGTTCAGTGCAGTAGGAAGATATGAATTCTTACAAACAGTCACCAGAACAAAGTGGGTACAATAGGAGTCATTTAGAGAGGCCAGTTAACCACACAAACAGCTGGGGATACAGGGAATGTTCAGTTTTAACATGCCTTTAATCATTGTCCAGTGTCCTTCATCTTTACTTATGATTATATGAAAATTATTTCTTAACATCCATTGGTGACCTCAAAGTGCCATAAGATTCATAGCTTTTAGTTAGTCCTGACTGTCTCCCATTAAAGCTGTAGTGTGTAACTTTTATAAAAAATATTTTTTGGTGACAGTTTTAATAAATATGGAAAACACCATTTTTTTGTATAAAAGTTACATGGCATCAATTGAATTACCTCCTTCTATCACTGTACATGTCACTTCACCTGGACATAAGTTAACACAGGTGTTCCAGTTTCACCACCAAACTACTTGAGTTGATGTTGTAAGGGATGCTAATTCTAAACCAACAAACTCTGAAATGACTTGACCAGTGTAGAGAGAGGTTTGGGTTCAGTAGAGCTGGTGAAACAGCCAGAGTACAGGAGATTTATGGAGAGGCTGACATGCCGGGATTCGCAGATGAGCCATAAATTATTCATACTCCTGGCAGATTTAGACCTAAAATATTTTCATTAAACCAAGAAGTCTGTTTCCAGGAGAAAATAAGGCATCTCTCAAAAGATTTTAAAATGTACCTAAATGGTGCAAGTTTATATATATATATATATATATATATATATATATATATATATATATATATATATATATACAGTATATACTGTATATATATATATAATTTTCGTCTCCATTGGGATTTCTATGGGTGCCATCTTGGACAATAATCAGAGTTAGCTTCCATTTGACCATTGAGAGCTGCATACACCTGATTGGCTTCCACTTAGCGAGTGGTGATGTCATCCTCACCCACAGGTGTGCACTCACTGATATGTTAGGAACAGGTTATCAAACAGAATGTCTTTAACTTCATGAACAATGTCTCCTCTCTGTGTTTGTGCTGCTACATTTACTTGATGCTGCTACATTCAACAGCTTGATGTTGTTGATGCGTCCTGGGCTTCTTCTGTCAACATGACCTTCACACTTTCTGAACACACTCACAGTACAAAAGCCCATCATGCTGGTGTTGCAAGGCTGATTCCTGCACCTGCTAAGGACAATAAAAACGACATGGATCAGAATGGGTTTTTATCAAAAGAATGTGGACAAAATCTGTGTGATAACAGATCAGTCTGAGACTCTGGCAAAGAGCAAAGCTTTATTTCTTCTGCAGATGGAGAACAACACAGCAGCGAGCTGCTCTGAGTTCTGACTTGGAGCTGCAAGCCCTTACAACATATAAAACTCATAACACACAATGTGGTCACTCCAGTTTCAGATGAACAATTTCCATACAGGTCACGTAACCACAGGGTGAGTGCAACCTCATCCTCACTGGAGGGTCAGTTAACTCCTTGGATGATAAACATCTTCTGGTTCAAATATGTGAGTTTTCAAGAATCAGGTTTGCTAATGGAACAATTTTGCATAACAAGAACATTGTCAGGCCAGAATACCCAGCAGATGCATCAATTTCTCAAAACTCTGAGCTGGTGACATTCTATAGAGAAACTTGTTAAGCCTCAGGGCTTATTCCATCACACTACAATTATCTAAACTATCTGTTCTTATCTGTTAACAAATACTGGCGCCTTGCTGTGGTATGTATGGTGAGGCATTGTTGCTATCAGCCTGCTGCAGTCGCTGCAGGGAACCCTCTGACTGGTTCTGCAGAAACTCTTTAGCCTACATACTCTGACAGATTGAACAATACCAATGTGGCTAAATGAGTAAAAGAATTAAATAAATTTGTTAAAAGTAATAATAAAACAATTTTTACTTCACAAGAAAAACCCATTCACCAGAGAGGATTTTCTCAGGATTGGCTGCCTGTTTTTAGACAGAAATTAATTAAATTCTGTTCTGCATACAATATAATATAATATAGATTTTATTTCCCTTCCAAGAGAAATCTATTATTAATTTTTATAATTAGTAATAGATTAATAACATATAAAAGAATTATCATAACAACTTTTGGGTTTGAATCTAAGAATGCAAGGGACACAAAGTAAGAAGGTACAACTATAATACTTATGAATAAATATACACAATATGAACATTAAATATGAAGGACATAACATAAGGAGGGTTTAATATTCAGACAGAGAGAAACGAACATCAATTCTAATAAAGACCAAATAGACTGGAACGATATTAAACTTAACTCTTGAAGTGGTGATTTAACATTTTCTGTTTATGCTTTTGGATTTTGTTTTCTTTTATTAGAGCTCATTCATGTTAACTCTACAAAATTATTTCACAAATTCATATAAATATGATGTTATTAGAGACAGTGTCAGTCTGACCCAGCTGAAGACAGAAGTCAGATGTCTGTGAACAAGTTGAAAATATAAAGTGACTTTTTCATGACAATATTGGAAAAGTTACTTTATATTTAAAACAATATTGGTCACAAACAAAATATCTGGTGTATACATGCAGTGCAGAGCACAGCTTTATATTAAAGACTGGATAAAGAGGAATGTCTGACTTGATGTGGATAAATCTTTAGGAAATAAACTTTTTGATCAACTGCTCAGTTTGAATAAATAACTGCTTTAGGTCCAATTACAAAAACAATGAGCAGAAAATGAGTCACTACAGGTGGAAACAAGTAACTTAATTAACACAATATTTCATGACCAATCAGAAGGGGATTTTTTTCAAATGAAAATGATCTAAAAGTTTCTAACCAGCCAGTTAATTACTCAGCTTTCTTACACATATTTGAAATCCCCGATGCACTAGTCTCAGTGAAATCCTTTTAAATGTTTTGTTGACTAAGAGGCCAAAAATGGCTCTCAAATGTTTTCTTGTCACTGTAATTATGCTGCTGTGGAACGAGGGAGCACCAGCAGCTCTTTTACTGTCAGATCACAATGCACCACTCTGCACAGGCTGTAATTATAATGAAGTTAGTGAAGCTCAGTGGCACAAATTACTATATCATCTGAATCAAGCCAGTAAAACAAGAATACAAAACGCCATTTTCTTACAGCAAACAGTTTCAGATGAAAATGGATCTCTTGACATGCCTCATTGATGTTCAGATGTTTGACCTGAAGAAGATCCACGAATCAACACACTCTCAGTAAAGCTGTGAAGACCAGAGTGTGTGTGAGGTTTTCTCCTTCCATATTGAAAGAGTTACTTTAAAAACTGAGCTGTTCTGTGAAACTGGCCATTAGAAACCAGAACAGAAAGCCTCGACTAACATCACTATGGGTTTAAAATAACCAGGTTCAGTGGTGAAGTTCTGGATGTTGGTTCAGGACATCCACACTGTGTCTGGTTTGTGATTTTTTTGTTGCTCTGATTTATCATGGTTGGACAATACTGCTGTAATCTGATGGCTGTTTTAATGATCCACCGACCGATAAATAGATAATTGACAGGGACAGTCATTTCCGCTGTGAAGTGATAAACTTTTATGGGTAGCAGAAGTTCTCATTATAACCAGAAGGCAATCTCTCCCTTCATCCCATAGAGAATTTGCTGTAAACTCAGCCTGTATTTGACTTGTAGGTCAGATCGCTGCCAGCTGCTTCAATCAACATCCAACCAGGATATGAAGATTTTAGGTAAACATGCAGCGGTAATACCCCAGGAACCAGCATCAGCCCCCCGCAGAGGCACTGTTTGCTTCTCTCATTGCAGTCAATTTACCAACTCAATCCCATTTCCTTTTGTTCTGGATATTAAAAAAATATGACAGCCATTTGATCGAACAGCTGGCAAATGACGAATATGCGCTCAAATCACCAGGTAAAATAATAATAATAATAATAATAATAATAATAATGCAAAAAAACAAGCTAAAGAAAAACACAAACAGAAAAAGAATTGATAGCTATCCCACTAAAACGGTTCATCTCTGAATAGGACCAGTTTGGTGGAAAGCAGTGGTTACAAACTGCATTCCTCAAAGGCCAGAGTCTTGCAGCTTCTTGTCCTACACTTGAATTAAATGTCGTTAGTTTCTCACTAGCATGGAGAAAGATCTAGAGCTCAGCTAATGAGCTAATACTGGAGCCAGGTGTGCTGAAGCAGAGAGACGTCTGAAGGACTCTGACTGTTAGGGTCTGGAGTCTGAGACCACTGATGTAAAAAGTTTGAGAAGATCTGTTTTTACTGTTTACTCTGTGATAGAATAGAATCATTTTTGTTTTGATAACATATGATAAGATATTGATTATAACGTAGAAAATAGTGAGTGAATGATATTTCATGACAGTTAAAATCACTGAATGGAGTTCTGTGGAACAAAGTCATGCACTGGACTATGAGAATTGTCTATGATAATTTATTGTGCCATTGAAACAAGAAGATGAACTCCTTCTTTACAGCTCGCTTTTTCATTTCATCATACAAGTTGATCCAGCTGGATTATGGTATGATATGATATGCGTTCAGAATATTAACTCTAGATGGTGTTTCAGTTTGCCTAACAAAAAGCAGGAGGGAACTAGTTTCATTTCATTCTTGTTATGCTATAAAGTAGATGCATTAAAATAAATGTAAAAAAATGTAATGGTAGAAACAAACAGTGAAATTTAAAGCGTTTTATTTCACATACATTTGTGATTATGCTGAAGTGTTGAAAAGAGGCAAAGTGTTGAATATATGCAAATTAAACAATGTGTGTTTAAAACTGCTGAGAAATATATGATTGACCCCAGAA
Source organism: Xiphophorus hellerii (assembly GCF_003331165.1). NCBI lineage: Eukaryota > Metazoa > Chordata > Actinopteri > Cyprinodontiformes > Poeciliidae > Xiphophorus > Xiphophorus hellerii. Next base: position 26,835,051 of record NC_045684.1, read on the forward strand.
TGTGATTTCATGTGGACGTTCCACGGCTGGTTGTTGTTACTGATAACTGACAGAATGCTAAGACCTCTGTCCAGCAACAACAGAAAATTGTATATGATTTTATATCAATATACCAAATATAAGTCTCCACATGACCCAGGTGATGTCACTGAGGCATGTACTGTAGATCAGAGAAAAGTTAAGAGGAGAGCTGAAATCTCTGGAGCACAAAGTTTAGTTTTTTTCTTTATAAATGGAATTTATTTTCATTTAATTTGAGCATGAAGCCTTGGTGGAAGAATTCAGAAAATCTGAAAAAGAATATTCTGATTCAAAGACAACATATCTTCACAAAATATCAGTAAGACAGCGTGCTGAAGGTTTTACTTTTGCAAGGCAGTGATCTTTTTTACCGCTGTATTTGTTAAACCTGCTTTTGGTTGTCTTAACCCTGCTGCTGGTCAGTTATCTACTGGTCATCATTTGGTAAGTGGTGCAGGAAATACCTGAAATGTTTGAGACTTTTTAATATTGTTTCCAAACTCATATTTCAGTCAATAAACGTTTGTCCAGACTTTGTTTACTCTGCTGTCTCACACCTGCTTTGGTCTGCTCGATTTAAGCTCCCTCCAGCCACAGACGCTTGGCCACATTACTGATACCAGCTCTGACTGGAGATATCAATGTACTTCCTTGTCAGTTTTCAGCCATCTGGTTATGACCTTGTTCCTGCCTTGTGGATTTGATTGTTCTGCTACACTCCTGTTGGACTCTACAATGACCTCTTCTGTCTGGAACAAATCGCAGACACAAATGGTCAGAACACACCATGGGAAAAACAGGGGCTACTAGGTCCACAATCCAATAGTCAAAGGTCGGGGAATAAGTCCAGGTCAGCAACAGAACAGGCAGAACAGTTCAAGAATCTGTGAGGCAGTAATCAGAGTCAGAGTATGTGAAACAAGGTTTGGAGCCAAAATCAGTCAAAAAAGATGAGGCAGAATGGTCAGCAGACAGGAAACAGGTTATGTAGACTGTCAGGGACACGAAACCAGTGCTCTGCACTCAGATTTCACACTGAGTGCAGAGCAGGAGTGTATTAAGGCAGAAGTTTATGAAAACATTATGATGGTTTAAGTACATATTGAACCCAGGACAAGGACCACAACCCAAAAAAGGTCAAGCAGTTTTTATTGACTATATTGGGCCTGCAGGAACGGAACTGCCTTCACATTCAGGCAGCTTTCAGGTCAGACTCTGGATGATCAGCAGCAGCACAACCAGGAAGAACTGTACAGACAGGAAGTAATGGTGCCCAACCTCCCAGAAATTCCTCTTCAGAAACTCTGACCTTGATTGACTCGAATCTTTGTAGTTTAGACAGTGAGAGAGGAGAGTGTCCCTTTACTGGGGATTGTTTCACCCACAGGACTGTAGAGAGAAAGGATCTCTATATGCTGGAAGCTAAAAGTAGTGAAGCCCATGACTGACACTTCCAAAAGTAACAATTCAGTCGGTCACACATATCAGTCAGTAAAAAGTCATCTATGCAAGAAAACCAACAAATGGCATCAGTTATCCTACTGGTATTTTATCCATATCTGCACAGAAAGCATGAAGCCATCCACAATGTTTTAAATCATTTGAAAGTTTTCAGCAGTCAATCAGCTTTTTTCTAAAACACCTTGCTCTGCCCAGAAGGAACCGGATATGCTGTTGATCTTATTTTCTAAAATAAATTGAAATTATGAGTCAGATTGTTACAGAATTTTATTCTGTCCAAAATTAAGACAGTTAAATTAGATACAAGTGGTCTTTTTCTAAGTCCTCTGCCAAAAGCTGGTAAATTAGAAACTTAAGAAGGCTGTAAAGAATCAGAGCATCTCTGGCCAAATGTCTGACAGGAGGACAGATCAGGCTAATGGGCCAATTTATTTATGGAGCTGATATCCACTCTGAAACTGAGAGGTCTCATGTCTTTCCCTCCTCCACCCACCTCACTATTCTCACACCACTTAAGCACACTGAACTTCCTGCATGAGTGATGTAACCTAATGGCCTGCTTTGGACAGAAGTCAGACAATGTTTCTATACATTTTTACAAACTGCATCAATGAATTCAAAGAAGTCATTTGAATAAAATATAATGTTCACAATAGAGTGTTCTTCCTGTACAGGTGCCACCGCATAGAGACAAACAAACAAACCAAACAGCCAGAAATGATGCAACATGCTTGGTGATGTTGCTGATGTTCTCTTCTGTCACAGCAGGCTGGTGTCAAGGTCACAGTGCAGCAGAACATGTGTTATTCATTTAACGAGATGCTGTCAAATACTCTCCCCATAAGCAATCCAACTTTCTGCTCATGTTGTCACTGTTTCCCCTGATGATGATATTTTTATTACATTTCTAATGCCTGGTCTTTGAATATTGTAAATTTAACAGATCTAATATCAGTCCCTTTTTATTTTTACTGTTTTCTCCATAATTTGCTTCTGTTTAGATTCTTGAAGTTTGTACATGTTGAAGCCTGAGGGGAAAGGTGATGAGTCACTGATGTAATTCCTCTGTCATCATGCTGTATTCATTCAATTCAGGGCTTATTAATCCTGGTCTATGATGAACACAATTAGTTTTTCCTCATCATTTCACATCATGCAGAAGCTCATAATTTTCTGGTACCTTGCCAAGGTGAGCATGGAGATGAGCATGTTTTATTTGTTGACTACAGTGAACAGTGAATCATACAGTAAATCTGAATATTTCTTTTTATTAAAACTTTTTCTGACCTTGTTATCTAGTTGTAGTATTGACAATCAGCATCAAAACGTTGCATCCCTTTTTCTTATAAATATCAGACGTACATTTCAGATTTAGTGCGTTATGTTGTCAACTTTGTAGCTAAAACTAATGCCAGTCATCGTTGGTGAACATCAGGTAGCTGGGGGTGTGTGATGTCATGCTGCAACGGGTCCATACAGGAATACAGATTTACAATAAATTTAATGAAGTCATACACAGAGATTAAAATCCTAGTTGAGCTGAAACATCTTGACCCCACCAGCAGGGAGGCTCCCTGAAAGGAGCCACAGACTGTTTCATCAGTTTGTGTCCAGACTCTCCAAAGTATTGAGAAGTGATCTTTGAAGTGCTCAGATCCCTCTCACTTGCTCTGCACTTTTCTCCATATAACACAGGTGTCAAACTCCAGTCCTGGAGGGCCACTGCCCAGCAACTTTTAGATGTGACTCTGCTGCACCACACCTGAATAGAATAATTAAGTAATTAGCAAGGCTTTGGAGAACTGATCTACACAAGAAGGAGTGTTCTGTACCTGTGGCACATCTAAAAACTGCAGGACACCGGCCCTTGAGGACTGGAGTTTAACATCCCTGCCATAGAACTTTGTTTCAGTTTGCAATATGGCGGCTTGTCATATTGCAAACAAGCAATATGACAAGCTTGCTTGCAATATGACAACTGCATTGGAGAAGACTGTAATATGCAATTGTTGAGAAGACTGCAAAGAGTTTTCTCAAAAACAGGGCAAATACTAACATGGAGGAGAACGGTCATCAGTCCATCCAGGCTGAGGCGTTTGATTGGATTTAAATGCTAACCCAAGGTAGCATTTAGCATCGCAAGAATTACTTGAAGAATTACTTCAAAGCATTGTAATTAACTTGTTTGGTTCAATTTCTGTTATCGTTCTGTTCAGTACATTTTGCAGTGCTTGTTTGATTTTGTGTTAGATATAAATTAAAAGTTTTATTAAAATATTACACAAAAGTAAGAATTACTGCATGTTTTTTATACATAAAATTAGGCAAGTAAGGCATCTAATAAAAACACTGAATGCAAAGGGATTTATTAACATGCAAAGCATTAATACTTGAATGTTGGTATGTTAAGCTAAGCTAACATGTGAGGCTACAGATAATGATAAATGAAAGCTCTTCTGGTGCCAAACCAGCCAAACTTTCCATCACTGTTTATTAGAACAGTGTTGTTCTAATAAACATCACTGTTTATTAGAAGAAAAATAGAGTGCTGGAATGTTGAGCTCTTTTAAGCAAAGTTTAGTAGATAAAATACTGGAAGAGCTAAAGGGAAATGGTTGACATAAGTTGAATTTATTACATTTGAAACAATATATGGAATATTGCCAACATTTACAACCCAAAAGTGTTCATTAACACATTCTAATCCAGTCTCTGTCCAGGCATAAGACAAGATGCACAAGAGGAAAGTTTCCAAACAAGAATGAATGTTAGAACAAATGAAATCTGCTAAAGCTCAACCAAATACGTAAGCATAGTGAAGTCGTGCTCTGGAGGCTAATTGGCAACATAAAGGGAATCTATTTATCTCCGTATACCTCCTGCCAAAAGCGGAAGCTCTGTTGAATTCATTACCCAGATTGCACACAACCCTCAGCCGTATTTCATTCTGACTTGACAGAATAAAAACCCGAGAGTGCACCAGGAGGTTCTGTTAAAAAGGAGCTTACACACAAAATGTGTTTATCAAATACAGTTACAGGAACAGACACGCCCACTCGGCTCCCCAGCGCTGCGCTCTCAGTGTTTCCCCGTCACGCTGTGATCGACTGTGTCTGGGATTTGTCCTTTATGTCATTGCTTCAAAAATGGAAGGATTTCACCCTGTTGTGCAGTCATTCAGACTGCTTTTGAATGGGTTTATGTAGCTTTAAAATGCTACATAAACGGAACTTGTGTCAGACTGGGAACAGCAGCCACAGTTTGTCTTACACAGACCATGTTGGGTCACCATCTGGAACACATACACTAATAAGACAGATACAGATGAATGCAGATTGTACAAACCACAGTAGCTGTGAGACAACAGTGCTAACCTCCAGAGGCCTATGCTCCTTCATGTTTATTAAAACCTGTCAATAACAGGTTTCCTTGAAGATGGCTCTCAGTGGGGATGGGCTATGCAGGGTGATGTTATCTTTCTGTTGAACTCTTCTTTTCCATGTAGGCTAAAACATTCAGGTTCAGTCTCATTTCCCCATGTTTGCTGGGATCCCTACATGCCATGTGACAATATTTGCACAGCTTCTTATAGCTTTCTTTCAATAATGGTTGTTATTTCGCCACTTTTCTAGAAGTAGAAGGATTTTTGACTTTTGGAAAACTCAAATTCACTGTCTGTTCAATATTTCTACTGTTATTTGTGCCAAAGTTGACAGCAAAATGTTTTCCTGCTAACAAATATTAGAAAATATTGAAAAGCCAAATTCTGTCATAGAATATTGTGAAAGAATTATTATAAGAAATGGAGTCATAGTCATACTAGCTTTACTCAAATATTGGAACACTGTTTGTCACAAAGCCAGAGGTGGTTGTGTCGTGTTGGCTGGACGAGGCGCCCACACTGAGAAAGCTTCACCCTCCCACACTTGTTGCCCTCCTGGTGAACAGGTGAACAAAGCAGACGCTGTGAGTGTCTGCAGGGCTACCTGCTCACTGGCAATGTGCTGCTACAAACCGTTTTTCAAAGGCCCTCCAATTTTAGCTATGAAGGTCAACACATCTGCTTTACTCATTTATTGAGATGCTTTGTTTAATCATTTTACTATTTCACAGTTCAGTACTTATATTTTATGTCAAAATGTCATCAGAGGGATAAGATCTGCATTGTGTCGTTTCTCACACTGCAGGTTTTCCACTTTGTGGCTTATTTAAATGAATAAAGACCAGTACCAAACAGATGCAGGCTCTTCAAACTGAACATGTGTGTGACATGTCGATCTGCAGACCCAACCTGCAGCGACGCCAGTCAGTGGAACAATCCCTGGAGTGTCTGCTGGCCGTGTGCTTAAAGAGATGCTCAGTGTGAGGTGAGAACTGCGACTGAATGCCAATGAGTGAGTGTCCCTTGGATTTGCCATTTACAGCTGACGTGGCCCATCTGGACTATCCTGATTGAAATTCCTCTAATTTGAGCTCCGTTGTGCCTGAACACAGTCACTCCTAAGAAAACTTGACAAAGGTGATTCAGTCTTTTGTTCTTGTCAGAGTACTAAATGTGCATGTGGGCGTGTGTGGGCGTGTGTGTGTGTGTGTGTGTGTGGTATGTCGAAGGGCAGATGAGACGTGCAGCTTTTGTAAAAATTAAAAAGTGAATTCTTGCAGATGTCACTTTTTGTGATTCATTCTTAGAGCGTTCAAAGAGAATATTCTGTCCTAATGACCATCCTCTCTGAAGAGATATTCTATAGTCTTTGTTTATGTTCACATAAATAAAGTTATTGTTTCCCTCTCCACTGCTCTTCTCCTGAGCACTTTCCCCGGCGCTGCATTCAGCCAGCCTCTCTATAGGTGCACTTGACTTTTAACAGGCAACAATAGCTAACTGGAGTTGATGGTGTGAAGTACAGATGATAACTGTGTACTGGTTTATTTAAACACCTCTCACTTTTGGAAATAAAACCCCACACCTGGTTGTTTTTGGTCAAGCACATCCACTTCACTGAACACCGCCTCGTTCTGCTGGAATGTGGCTCGTAGGTGTTGGAGCGGCGCGGGAAGAAACCGGGCAGTTTACCTGTTAGAAGCTTCCTGTACGGTTTACTCTAAGTTCTTTGCCTTCTCTTCTGTCCAGCCTCTCCAGGTCATATAGTTATAAAATGAAGTGATTTCTTTCAGTAAGAAAACAGAGGTTCTTCCGCTGTTTACTTATTATAATTATTTCATCCATTCAACTGTTTTCATCCTGTCATTCAAGATCAGGTTACCAAGGTAACAAAACCGAGTGAAACCACATGGAACAACAAAACTCACAAACAGATGAACATTAACTGCGACTGTGGATCAGTGGGTAGAGTAGTCAGGTTGTAGGTTTGATGCCAGCTCCTGTCGATGTGCTCCTGAGCAAAGTACTTAACCCAGAATCCATTTTGTGTGTAAATCAGTTTATGCTCAGCAGGTTCATCTCCAACTCAGACTGTGCTGCAGACAAACTGAATTTTCAGTTACAGAAAACAAATACAGAAAACATCTTTTTCACAGAAATTTTGTTTCTGTGAAACCGACTGTTTAGTCTCTACATACTGGGACATTTTCTGGCACCAGACCTGGAGGTATCCACCTCCACAATACTCCACTCCATCCAGCACTGTGATAACACCATCACAGTGGATAGACACATCTGGCTGTTTCCCAACCAGAAGCCCTGGATGAACGAGGAGGTCAGGGAACTGCTGAGGGACAGAAACAACGCTTTCAGATCCGGAGACAGGGCCCCGTTCTGATGAGAGGCATCAGAGGAGTAAGTACACAGAGATGAGATGGCGTACAGAGTGGAGATGGAACGACTGTCTGTCTGGTTCGCCACCAACAACCTGAACAGTTCAGAGTCAAAGGTCAAACTGATTGGCAACTTTAGAAGGTGTAAATCAGACATTCAGCACTATAAATAGGGAGAGGGTGGAGATGGTGCCTAACTCCACTTCAGTCCTGAAGAAGGCACAGCAGAGACTGAACTTCCTAAGGATTCTCAGGGAGACCAACCCAACAACTGGGCTCTTGGTGTCTTTCTATTGCTGCTCTGTTCAGTCGGTGTTGAACCATGGCGTCTCGCTGTGGTTCTCCAGCTGCACTGCGGCAGAGAAGAAACAGCTCCAGACGGTCATAAACGCCGTCCACAGATTGATTGGCTGCCCTCTTCCATCCCTAGAGGAGATCTACTGGACTCACTGCCTCCAGCGCATGACACAGATGTGACAGACGTTTCTACAACATGTCTGTCACACACATAAAGTGTGTCTGCTTTTAGTGTCTTGGGTCAGTAAGGACTTACTGTAAGCTACAGGTACAGGTCAGCTGTCAGAGCCTTGTGGAAATATATTCTAACTGCGCAGCAGGAATTATCCCAGCATGTCCCTTCTGGCAGTTATGAATGAAGAATGAAGAGATTAAACAGTGCAGCAAGAGATGCTAAGGTCACATTCACTCTGCAACTGACGAGTTACAAAGGCAAAAACAGGAGAATCCCAGTTCACAGTAGGCATCATAAATACCAGCCTTATAATGAGATCCTGACTCTTACAACTGATTAAGAGTTCAATAATTGGTGGTAACCAGGAAATTAGAACTGCAAATCTTAGTCACCAGAGTCACTTTTATTCATCTGCCTAGACACAAAGAAGAAACTCAGAACAAATGATCTGTGGGTCAGCCCAAGAATACACTGAAGAAGTTCTGTTTTATCTGTGGAGAGAAAGTTTTCTCCCAGAATCCCATCAGGAAAGTTAGAAATGTTGAAAAGCTCACCTAGCCCTCTGAGCTGCTGCTACTCCGGTGAGAAATTAAAAGAGAGGCTAACAATTAAATCAAGACAAACTTTCAGCTCAACTTAAAAAGCTTTTAAGCTGTGTTTTCTTGTTTATTAGCACGTCTTATTTTCCTGAAAACTTTGCCTCTAAAGATTAAAGGGAAGTTTCATGCTTTGTCATGGACTCAACAGGCCACTTCCTGTCTCTCATGAATCCAGCTCTGGATAGTTCTCTTGTTCTCAGCAATGCGATTATTCTTTAAGAGATATGACTATCTTTGTCTACTTTATGAATAATGCTTGATTCTTAAATGTATTGGTTTTTACATCAGAGACACCAGGAGGGTCTTAGTGCTGTCAATCAACCTGTGTACTCGCTGCTCAATGTGCTAATAGTGGAGAAACAACTTATTGTTACAGGAAAACCATTTATCCTCCGTTATCGGTGCCACTAGCCTAGCATTCACGACAGGCTCTGCTGTGATGTGAGGGTGATTGCCAGCACTAAGACCCGCCTCCTTGCTCTTATTGGTTGTTTGTAGTTAGAACTGGGAGCATTGGGAGAAGACAGAGGAGCTAGATGTTTTTCACAAATGATCTGTCTCATCCTGTGTAGGATGAATGTGTCCAGATTCACTCCAGATTCACACTGGGCTAGGATGAATATGTAAAGAAATATATTTTTTACAAAAGTTACATGCAGCAGCTTTAAGCACTAATAGTCTGGTAATGTGCACCTGTTCCTTTTGATTGGAATTTTCCTTTTTTTCTCCCTAAACTGCGTGGGATTGGTCTGGATAGTCGTCCAAATGTGCTAAATTGTGGTTGTTATGTCAGCTGCTAGTGGTAAATACTGTGCTGATCCTCAAACTAAGGCAGCCATTACTCATTCTGAGTTGTGTACAATATGATTTTCTCCCTTCGTGTCACAATCAGTTGCAGCAGATATTAAATATTTCTACTGATGGTGCTTTAAAGTACTTGTGGGCCTTTAAGGAACTGCTAAAAAAAAAAGAAAAAAATATTTGTTTAAAAAAAAACCACTTCCTTCCAGGCGTTAAAGCTAATTTTCAAAACGACAGCATAAAATTGTCACTGAAATCTACAAATTTATATCATTTTTAAACAAAGGTCAAGGGTCACACCCCTGTTTTAAATCTTAAATGTGGAATTTTCCTCACATTTGCTCCGTACTCTGCATGGCATTTGGGTCCAGACTTCTTTTGGTGGTGGCTTTCTTCTTGTTGTCCACTAATTGTCCGGCTCTCAGATCGAATATCAAAATATTGGCCCATACATCCCATAGAGATCACTCAGCCCCCACACAGAGTGGCCAGGCTCGGATTAGAATAAGCACATTTCTAGCTGTGAGACGGCATAATTAAATTGACTTCTTCAAAGCTGTTTTAGCACAGGCATCAGCACAATGTGTGTTTATATTGAGAATTTTCTATTTTGTGTCTCTCGCGCATTGAATCTGGACACAGACCAATTAATAAGCTCTAATGAAATGATGTGTATTAAAAGAACCCCACTTGTTGCTGGATCACAGTTAGAGGAGTTTTTGAGCGGAACAGACTGGTGTCCACATCTCCTCACATATAAGATGTGTCAAGTTGCATTGCCTCCTCTTGGCCCCGGCTCTCTTGACCTCCTACGCCTTGATTCTTCATCCTCCCCCACAGCGGTAGCTCCTCCGATGGTAGCAACAGCACCATATCACCTCTAGCTCCTCACCTCCCCCTTCCGTCTGTTAATTGGATGAGCTGTCATGGTGGTGAGGATGATTAAATTCCAGAGCAGAGTGACTCTGTGGTGAACCAATCTACGGTTACGTTAAACTAATGAAAGGTCAGCAGGAATTGAGCAGTTCTTCGTTGAACGTGGTTCCCATAACCAGGTTCCAAGGCTTTAAGGTTCATTCTTCACTGTGAAAATAAGCAGAACATAAAGCTCACTGGATGTGAGAGCTTCATTCTTCCCAGCCATGGTCCCTTTGAAGAGAACTTCCATTTAAAGGTTAAAGTTATTCATCTGGGTTAACAAAGCCTGAATTTGAGCTCTCTTTTAAGACATATCACATCTTTCAAGGTTAAACAGGAATAACAACTGTTTAAATAGCAAAAAAAATTGTTTTTGAAAAAAAGTGATGGTAGGATCAGGTTTTTGGGTAGTTTTTCTGTCAGTGGTACTGGAGCATGAGGAGGATAGAATAATGAAGGAGGAAGACAAACTGATGAGGAGTCAGACCAGCTGCAGTCAGACACGTGGACACCTTTGGGTCTGTCTTTAAGCTAAATTTTAGTTTTAAAGATGAGCTAGTCTTGTATTTTTATTTAGTATTAGTTTCATTTGATCTGTTTAGGACTGCAGAGTGTAACAGGTATCAGAACTGTGTCTGTTCTCTCTGGGTATTCTGGCTTCCTCCATCCTCACCAGTTTGTCACATTGCTCTGTGATGGACTGGTGACATCTCCAGGCTGTTCACCCACACTGTGATATGTAGGGGAATTCACCTGGAACACAGCGGAAGTAAAAAGAATCCTCCTAAAAATAACTTAAAAAGACATCCATTAGAATGAAAACCTCCCATGAGTCTTATCATACTGACATAGTCCATCTGAAAATGTTTAGAGTAACTTTTGAGTTATTAGAGACCATAGAAGAGTCAACCTGAGTGATTTTACTGAAGTTTTCAGAAAGCTTTGTCTGGACAGAGCTGAAGAAGTGCCATTTGGACACATTGGTGGCATATGTGCCAACAGACATTCTCACACAGGAAATGTAAAATTAATTATGGATTATTGATGTTTTTATTATAGTCAGCCATCCTTTAAATGAAGTACTTTTCGACCTGGTTTTGGTAATAACACAGACCTCTAAACAATTTCACATTCAAATCACATCATAAGTGTGTTCCCAAACACTCTCATTACAGCCTCTCATTGGTCGATTTGGATGATAGACCATCAGTCATTCTGAATCAAAGGCAAGGAAAATATGCACTTTTATGAGTTTGAATTAAATATAGATTTTATTTTCCTCTGTTATTTTTTGCTAAAGTTTTCTTAACAGTGAGCTGCAGATTTGTTTTACCTCCCTCACCATCCTGCTCACTGTGTCCAGTAGCTAAGTCAGATTAGCCTTTGATCCATCCATCCATCTCTCCCACCCACTCACTAAGCATTTATAGAAAAGCATACAATAAAATTGCATGTGAGTGTGTGTGTGAATGTGTGAATGACTGTAGTGTGAAGCGCTGTAGGGTCCTCTATAGTGTCTTATAGTGACCTGATAAGACACTATAGAAATACAAACCATTTACCATTTAGGCAAATATTGCCTAAATGGTAAATGGTTTGTATTTGTACAGGTATCAGAACTGTGTCTGTTCTCTATGGGTATTCTGGCTTCCTCCAAACTTTTCCAAAGTTTGATCTTGGAAAAGCAAGATCAAACTTTGATCTTGCTTTTCCAAATATTTCCAGTTTTTTGTTGTATAATTTGAAGTTATGCAAAAAAGGATAAGAATCAGTCAATAAAAGCACAAAAATAATTTTACAGTCATGCTAATGTGTATTTAAACTTCTCACTGAAACCTTCAGCGTTAAAGTATTTAAGCAACACAACAGATCAAACCAGGATTCCTGAGAAAGCTCCAGATTCACACTGGGCTGAAAAGGTTTCTTTCAGTGACGTCCAGAATGTTTTCTACTAAACACAGCGTTTCAGTAGAATTACATCAAGCCCTCTGCGTCAGTCAGTGCTTACGTGACTGTTACATTACAGAGAGGGGACCTTTTCTGCCTTTTAATATCTAGAATTGATTTTGTTTTTAAGTTTGAGAAATATGAGTCTGCAAATCCTAATTTTATTGAAATTGGTAAAAGATTAGACAAATTAGATCAGACATATATTTTATTAACCCCTTGAGGGAACTTGGTTTATTACAGTAAAATATCACAAAAACGTAATTTACAAAGTTTAAAAGAGTACACTGTAGAAACATATATAATCAAATATGAACTTAAAAAATTAACTCACATCTACTTGTGTAAAGACTGCTTTACACAGGCCAGAAAAGGTGCAGACCAGGAAATGAAATCAGGCTTCTCTTTCTGAATGTATCTAAACTTCAACAGTAGAAATAGTCTAGTAGAAACCAATAACTATGTAGAACTGAAGAGAGCAAAAATCCAGTTGTTTCATAATCACGTCATATATTTATGATATAAAAGCTCGTGACACCTGGAACTGTATAAATTTGATGCGCAACATAAACTCTTCAACGAGTAATCACACTACTAAAACAGCGTTACTAAGCAACGCAGCTCGAGCTGCTATAAAGGGACGCCCGCGAGGCTGTCTTGACAGGAGGGCGCACGAGACAAGAAGTTGGTGCAGGAGCCGAGCGCGCGGAGAGCTTTGGGGAAACAGAAACAGGAGTTCAGCGTTCTGACGCACACACGCACGCGCTATGGACTAAACAGTGTTGAGCTGAGAAGAGCAGCGCGCGCAGCAAGTCTCTGTTATAGTTAATTTCCACTTAGTTCTGTTATAGTTTCTTCTTTTATCTGATCTTACAGTGACTGGAAACTAGAAAATTTTAAAAAAATTAAAAAAAAACATCGTCGGCACCATGAAGCTTTTGTTTTTGCCACTTTTAATGGCGCTTATTGCCGTTGCTCAAGTTTTTTGCGAAGATGGTGAGCCAAAAGAAGGAGCTGACTACTGGACGAGCAGTAACCAGATTCAGGTAGCACTGCAGACGCTTTAGGTTCTGTTATTTAGCCCCGATGTGTAACTCACTTTGTTACTGAATTGTACAATTTTTAATTGGTTCTGTGTCAGGTTTTGAATTTATCTCACGAAACATTAATGTCAAGTGGAGTAAAAATCAACTAGTTATTTTTATGTTCCTGCCATATTTCGCAAAAGAAGCACTTTGAATAACATCTGTGCATTCCTTTTACATTACCCGCAATATATTAAAGAAGGAAGCAGTTAATCAGATCTCTGTTTTCCTTCTGAAAACAAAATTATTCATCATATTATATCCTGATTAGTCAGTTTTAGTGCACGATTAAATTGGTCTTAGATTAGTATAATAATTCTAGCAGCTATAGTCACAACCAAATTGTTATTTCCTGCTAGGAAAAAAACTGTCCATTTTGCAGTGATAAAGTGACACAATAAGAACCTATCTTTTCTTTTCTAATCAGATCTCTGTTTTGGGGGACACGGAAGATATAAAAAATATTAACAAGTCAATGATCTTTAAATTGAAACATAATAAGTCTGTTTAGTTTAATTCAGATGGATCTTAAACCTTCCAAATGTGGGAATGACATAAATTCCAGGTGCTCATATTAAACGATGAAACCTAAAGCAGCTTCACTGTCACGAATCGCATGTCCTGAGTTTGACATTGTGGATTGGAATCGTGCCAAGCCACTATTCCCCCAGCCTTAACCGGAGGCTGGGGCCATTTTGCAGATGAATGAGCCCACAGTAAATCATTACAACTTAGTGTACGGGCCATTAGTGGCCCCTAGGTCCAGATCTCAGCCAGACTAATGTATATTAGAGAAATAGATCTTAAGACAAAAATAGAAACAACTGCTGACACTTGCAATTTCTAATCTGTAAAGAGTGGATGAAAGAATCCTTAGTCTCACGGATCTTTTAGGTTAATTGCAGTTACACACATAGTCAAGGCAGTTTCACTCTTGGGAAACAATATTAATGGATTTTTTACACAGATTTTTTTTTTCCCCATCCGCTCAGGATGACTGGCTCTCCAATGACCCATTCAGAGAAATCCTCCTGAGGATGACGAGAAAGCCGCGGCCGCACCAGTTCATCGGTCTGATGGGGAAGCGTTCCATGGGTGAGAACTTGTTCGTTTTATTCACCACAAGCCCCACATCCTAATCATGCTTTTTATAAAATCCTTTCCTTTTACTTTGTCTCTGTACAGCAAACCCACAGATCACCAGAAAAAGTAAGTCACCTCTGTTGGGACTTTCTGTATTCCTGTTAAGGGAATAATGATCATGTGATACTTTAGTAGGCTGTCTTTCTTTTAATCCTGTTTGTGAAAGTAGTGGGGAAGTAAATTCCAACAGGTTAAGACATGCATGTCTGATAGAGAGATGTTCTGAGATATCAGTGATCTGCAGCGTTCAGTGCTGTGGTTGAAAAGCATTAAGACAGTTTTTTTATGTTTAGTTCTCCGTCTAGCTTGTATTAATGGTATTATGGAGTGAGCTGATTTCCATGGTATTAAATCAGCCATGTAAGACAACAGAGCTGCTGTAAAACTGCAGTGGATCACCTATGCAGATTTGCACAGTGGGAGAAAAATAAATTTCTCTCATATTTCACCCACAGCATTACTGATTGAACTGGGTTTTTATTGCTGTGGCTCAGACGGAGTGGGTGAAAACAATTTCAGGGTTTAATTAACTGACAACCGCCACAGATTGCTCTACAGAAGGACTGTTTTCTGAATACATCTCTTTTATTTAACACATTAATTGGTCAGTTAGGAGGGTGGTCCAAAGCTGTGGGGAAAAACAGAAGAGATTAAAGGGACTAAAGCAAGCAGGGGGTCCGTGAGGGTGGGGGTTCCCTTTTTCTGAATGACTCACCCCCTCACTGATGCAACAGAGCGAGCAGAATTGAGTATACATATAATTTATTCCACTTACGCAAACGTGACCATGTCAGTCATCATTAGAGTGAAGGACACAGCAGAGATCAATATCCTCAAGGACATGTTGGACTTGCTTGTCCTCCAGATCAGGCAACATAGATTTTCACTCGATTCTACACTTCTGAGCAACGCATCGGTTCTTAATATTTGCGTTCATCAGCGAAACGCAAATATTGATGTCTTGTTTGGAGGGATACAGAATCCCCATGAGGCTCTTGTTGGTGTTCCAGCGTTCCGCACTCTGTTTCAGCACCATGGAACTGATGGTATCCGACTCACAGGATATTTCCATTCATGTATCGCAGACATGTTTATGGACAGCTTTCAGTTTGGGTTCTGGTTCACATGAACTTCACTCTGACACTACAAACGTTATGTCTAATTAAATTCTGATGCAGAAAAGAGCTCCTTCTAAAGGGGAAGTAGTTTGAATCCTGCAGTTACAAATGAAAATTAAATTAATAACCCAGCACAAAGTTATGTAACATTTGATTTACTTTCTCGAGAAAAAGATCTGCCTTCATTAGAGGACATAAAGCAGATCCACCTCTGAAATTCCAGACATGAGAAAAACCGACCATTCAAGACCTGCTGGGTTCCAGCCTCTATAGTCTCAGCTTAGTAAAACTAGTGGACTCCAATAATCTATATTTTAAATCCTTTTCCTCCACAGGACATAAAATCAACTCGTTTGTCGGCCTGATGGGAAAACGGAGCCAAGAAGAACCAGGTGATCTAAATTCCTGCATGCTCTGATCGTCTTCAGACTGTTAGCCTAAATGAGGTGCTTCTCTTCCTCCTGCAGAGTCCCACGAATGGAGCACAATACAGATGAACGATCAGCGGCGCTAAGTGGCAACTCCTGCTTCATCATTCCTCACCCACCTGACGAGTACCCAACGCTGGCTTTGTTTTTCTCAAAATGTGTATTGTTGTTAGCCAAATAAAAATGATTGTTTCCACATCGTAGTGATGTAGCAGTGCTCTGCCTGTGCCAGTTTCATCTGTCCCAGCAGAAGGTACACTGGGGGTGTGAGGAAGGGAGGGGCAGCTGTCATTGTCGATGTTCTAAGTGGTCTCTGAGAGTTTTCCTCCATCTGCCAGGACACAAACGTTGTATGTTGTAGTGGACCACCCAAGCAAAGCTTTCCCCTCCAGGGGTAAAGCTGAAAATTGCACTGCCAACTCCTCTGTATTGTGCCTCATAGCTGTTTATTTGCAATTGTTTACTGTAGAAATACATCATACAGATGTTCTTACGTTTGCTTTCATGTTCTAGAGACTGTCACGTTTTCCACCTGCATACACGGTGCGAAAGGACTGGATAAATGTGTGCTGCAATGAATTAACAGATATTAAAATTATTTTCTGTAATTGTTGAGCTTCAACTTTCAAGTTGTGTGATTTTTATGTTTTAGTGGGGGGAGAATGTGAGCATGGGGTGGGTGAACTCTGGTGGCAATCCGTGGTACTGCACAAGCTACAAATGAAAATCCAACAAGGCATTACAAACATAAACGCAATATAGTGGGCATAAAACCACCCATCAGCTAAGTTTCACAGTTCTATTTATAATTATTACAGTCACATAGTGAAAAAAAGAGAAACATAATATAGCCGCTCTCAGTAAATAAAGAAGGGCTATATTAAAATACACCAAACATTTCAAATATTAAACAAAAAGGTAAAAGATCTCTTTTGTTACCAAGTGTCAGCAACTTGTGAATTGAAGTAGTTTAGTTAGGGTTTAATTAAAATGACTGACATTTCTAAATTAATTATATTCTCAAACTGAATAAAAAATTTTCATGAAGTCAAATGTTCTGTTAACCCAGTCAAGTCCTGACATGAATTTCTTGTCTAATATAATAGAAATACATACATTAATATAGAATCTAGTCAACACGTTCCTATCGTCATGTTCACTGATGAAAAGCCGAAATGTTTTCAGTAGCATCTTCTTTGTATGGGATTGTAGTAGGAGATACAGTCTGGCCGAATTCTGCGAATACGCGCCACCTAGTGGTATCTTTATTCTATTACTCTGTCGGCCAGGCGAGTTTTACACGTCAGCTGGTTTAAATTGGTTTGGTAAATCGTGTCGTGTGCGACAGCTGAGTAGGTCCAGCAAGTCTTTTCTAAGTCTTTGAAGACTAAAAGTGACGCAGTGCGACCCCGGTGTTAATGTGGTGAAATGTACTGTTGGGCACAAAACTCTGAAACAACCAGCTGCTGATTTCCTGCTTTCTGCTATACATCTTCAATATATCTTATTTATAGCTGTGATTTTGCCCCATTTATCCACACAAACTGCCTTTAGGTCTAAAGAATTAATTTTCTTATGGATTCTAGTGAGGTAATTGTCCATGCAGTCATATTCTCAAAGCAGCATACCGGTTAGTAGACTCTGACTTATCGCTTTCTTACAGTCCAGACTGGTTTTGGGCAGCATAAAAAACACTCCAGGTCTTTTATTGAATAACTCAGCAGGAAGACGGAGTTGGAAACGATGTGCAGCTGGTTTTAGTGGTTCGTGACAGAAAGAGCACCCTGGGGAATGAATGACGAAAACGAGAAGAGCTGGAGGAACAAGGAAAAAGGAAGTTTGCAGAATTAACAAGGTGAAAGTGAGGGCAGCTATGAAGGATGGAGAGGCAGTAGGTCCAGATGCCAGAACTCTGGAGGCATGGAGATGAGTGGAGAGGGCAGAGTCACACAGACACAATTCTTGAAAGAGGAGAGAGAGCTTTCACTGTATCTTTATTAATCTAAAGAAAACATATGACTGAGATTCATAAGATACCCTGAACATATTAGGAGGTTGTGACAGAGTGAGGGAATTAAAGCAGGGCAACTGGAAGAGTCCTGTGAGGAGAAAGACCAGCTTCCTCCTCCCTACTATACATTATTAAATATGTCACTCCAGACAGGAGGCGTCACATGTAACAGGATTTACCAGCAGAGCATGGACTTTGAATCACTCCTTCAACAACTCATGCTGAAGATAATTTTCCTGAGTTAATGGTCTGTAGATCAGGTAGACTGTTTTATTTCTCCACGATTCCTTTCAAATGCTCACACAATTTCACTGATTCACCTGCAAAAAATTTTGGCTTCTTACATTTCCTGGAATTTTCCTATCAGAACAAGCAGAAATTTGTTGGTCAATCTGAATTGCATTAGCTCTAATAAAATGGACAGCACTGGGTGTTGAAATGAACCAGTTTCCCATCTTTAGTGAGTCCTGATTACTGCAGTCTGTAAAGACTTGCTTTTGTAAAGAGATATGAGAATTTGACTCTTTGTGTGATTTCAGAGACAGTCTGCAGTGCACTGTGTGCTGCAACTTGGATCAGGAACTTTCAGATGTGTTCCAGGTCCAACACACCTGAATGAAAGGCTGAATTACCATGTTCATGTTCATATCATGTTCTCCAGAGTCCTGCTAATGACCTTGTTATCTGACTCAGGTGTGTTGGAGCAGACACATCTAAACTTTGCAGGACAGCAGCCCCTGGGTCCTCGAGTTGAAGGCCCTTGGCCCCTACGGCCTGTTGCCATACACAGCAGCATTCCAGTGTGGTGTAGCTGAATTCTCTGCTCTGCTCATAAAAAGGACACCCATGCCCCCTGGTGTCCATTCTTGGAACACCAGCTGCTTTCAAAACAATCCCATGTCAATTAAAACCTTTCTTCCTGGCCCGGCCCGTAAAATGGGGCCTGTTTGGATCCATGGCTGCAGAAAGATGTGCTAAATTCCATCTTCACACACTTGAGAACTGTTTTATGAACAGCAGAGAGCTGACTCATGAGCTTTGAAAGACCTACTCAAGGTAGAGAACAGCAAGGCCCCCTGTGTTTCATCCAGTGTTGCTGGGTTTTTACTAGTTGTCGTAAGTTTGATTCCCATTAAGCAGATCTATTGCTTAGTAAAAAAATATCTGTAAAATTCAAGTCATAAAAGAAAAATAAGACAAATATGAGAAAGAAAATCAGTAACTGAGTCACGTATCTGAAAAGAGATGGAGAGAAGTCCAAGTGTTTCTATATTTTCTCAAAATCACTGGTCAACGGGCAAAACATTGTCTGGGGTTTTTCATCTGTTTTAGGGCCGTGTTGATGAGCTGAATCCAAAAATAACATTGCTTTTACTCAATCAGGTCAACTTTCTGAACTATGGAGCAACATAAGCATCAAAATGCAGGACTTGTTCTCACATCTGGATCGGTTTCCTGAGAATCTGATCAATGAGTGACGAGCAGGAGGAGAGATTCCATCAGGACAGGAAAGAGACGGAGAATTTTACACAAGGAAGATGTGATGTTCAATTCACATGTACTTACCCTTATCAGTGTTTATTATTCAATTTATAGAAATCCAAGTTTGTAACATTCAATTAATAAAAATTCAGAAAACTTTTTTTTTTTCCTCCTAAAACCTTTCTTGGATGAGAAATATTAACGGAAATGAACTGACAATGTCACAAAAATGTAATCAGTTTAGTCAGAAGATCAGATTTCTCTAAAATCAAATTAGAATAAAAACGTGACCTGATTGAGAAAAATGGATGTCATTTTTAGATTCAGTGGTGCCAAATAGTCCTAATTCAGTTGAGAATCATGGACAACTTCCAAAAAATAAATTTTTTTGTAACCCAGTGTCATTATCCCAAAATAACTGATGTTCCTTTAGCCATGCTGAACAGAACGGAGAGCTCAAACAAATCAGCTCTACTGAGTTTGTTGTATATTCTAAAGTAACAGACTACATCGTGCATTTCTGATAAGGAAACATGAAAAAACATTTTAAATGGAGAACATAGTTAAAGTGTAACTTTATCTCACTTTACGTTTTGATTCTCTCATAGATCCTTACCCATCTGTTGTTAGATTACTAACTTCTTCACTTGATGGTTTAGATTGTTTTATGATGTTTCTTAAGCTTTTGAAGCAACTTGTAGAAAGAAATGCTCAGTAAATACCATCATGACAAAGAACCAGAGTCTGACAGAGGACCCTGAGGCGATTCATGGAATTTGCTTTTATTTAACAGATCATTAGGCAGGTGGTCAGCTTCAGCTTCCTGTGGTGAACATCAGACAAACCGAACGCTGCAGAGCTGCCAGGAGCTCCACACCAACAGAGGGCGAGTTGGATGATTCTAGGTTCAGATGGACTAACGGAGACCACCACGCTGAAGACTGAAGCTGTCTTAGAGCTTCTACACAGCATCATGGGCTGCTTATACAGCTGTGGACTAAAGGCAGAGACAACGTGGAGTCCCAAAGTCAGCTCGGTCTCCAGCTGACCTCTGACAGCCATAACAGCCTGACATCTTCATAGGCAGAAACACACAGAAGCTCCGGCCAATCACTGCTGTTTGTCAGGCTTGTAGATGGACAGGGTCCGCGCTGACGGGTCAGTGGCGCTGATCCAACGAGGCATCCAGTAATGGGACAGCCACTGGGCCCGGCCCGGGAAGAACTTCTCAAACACCTGTCTGTAGTAGTAGGCCTCTTTGGTCCTGGGGGGGTTGTGGGGAAAAGTCTGCTGAGCCTTCTCCATCTGGCTGTCGTTGACCTGGGGAGCACACGGACCGGTTAGAGTACGGGCCGGCCACAGGTTCAGAAACTACTTCCTGTTGAGGATTCGCCCGCCTCACAGGCAGTGGATGAGCCTGTTAAATGCTGCTGTAGCTCATATTATTCAGGTTTCTTCAGTTGTTGTGGTTGGTGGCAGTGGACAGGACCGATCTCCTGTAGTGGTCTGTATTACAGGCCTGCTACAGAAGCCTCTGACTGAAGACAGCATGTTGTAATATTACTGTATCCAGAAGAGGAATGTTTGATGTTTTTCACTTTATGAAGCATTCTCCTATGTAGAACAATCTCTAGAGCTCCTACAACAGTCCCCCAAACAGACCCAGTCATTTTAGAACATGTTTGCTTGACATGAGGGGCCACAGAGCAGACAGAACGTAGTGACTAAAGCAGGGATCAATCAAACAAATCACAGCAGATTTTATCTCATGAAAATAATGAGAAATTTAACACAGCAGTGAGTTTAGCAAACATTTCCTTTTCCAGACTATTAAAAACCCAGGCTGGTGATGTGAAGTGAATCTCAACATAAACCTGATGCTGTTCATTAGCTTTAGCATAGCTCACTGTCAGTGTTGGTAGATTAACACGTACCACAGAGTCCAGATGCTCCTGCAGGTAGGTGTACCAGGACTTCTTCTCAGACGTCATACCGTCACTGAAGGCTTCCTTCCGTCTCCACAGGATCTCATCAGGAATCAAGTTCAGGCCTTTGAAAGAGTCTCTGAGGAGGTGTTTCTCCACTCCGTCCTGCACACACAGGTCAAGCAGCTTCATCAATGCAGAAGCAGAGTGATTCTTCTGCTACACAGAACGGAGCATCTGAGGAACTGACCTTAGGAGTTCTCATCTCCTCAGGAAGGGAAAGGTAGTAGGACGTGAATCTGTGGTCCAAGAAAGGCACTCTGAGCTCCAAACTGAAAAAACAGAGATGTGTTACTATTAACTGTTTTCATTCAACTATTTAGAATTACATGCTAATTACATGCTTTTCATGCATGTGGCAGAGTCCCATGAAGAAGTCAGCTGGTAAAGGAGAATCATTCCATTTTATACTAGGCAGGCCAAAAAGAGCAGGAGCTTCTTAAAGAGACAGATTGATATTTACAGCATTTTTATAACAACTGAAGGTAGCATAGGAAATACGTAATACTGCCCCTTTAAGCACATCCATTTATTCTCTTTGCCCAGAACCGTAGAGTGTTTGATGGAGACGATTATAACCAGGTGTTCTTACACTGATCGGATGCTATGTTCAGTTAGCATAAAGTCAGCTCATTGTCTATCTAAATGGTTTCAGTGTGGAGTCGTAGCCGGTGGGGGTGTGGCAGGTCTTACCCGTGTGCAGCGGTGGTCCGATCAGCACGAAGAACATCGAACAGGTAGAGGTCCTTTAAGAGGCGGACGCTGTCCTCTGCTCCTGCTTTGGCACTTGGCGCCTGGAGGAAGAAAGAGTCCAGTTAGCAAAGACTCAGCTGAATTTGAAATCCTCCCTTCACAGCTCTGCTAGTTACATTGGCTATAAAAAGTATTCACCCCCTTGGATGCTTTACCCTGTTACTTGCTTTTTTATGCTATCATGACAACAAAATCTGGCTTTTTGGAGAAAAAAAGAAACAAAACATTTAATGCCAGAGTAAAAACTGATTTCTAAGAAAATAATGGAGAAAAAGTCATTGAAAACTATAAGTCAGAGAATGGATGCAAAAAAAAAAAATCTCTAAAGTCCAGAACATCTATCTCCTGGAGTTCAGTTAAATCATCAAGACACGAAAGAAAGTGGTTCATGTATAAATCTGCTTTGATAGGGTCGTCCTCCCAACCTAAGGACTAGTCTACATGAAGAGACTAGTGAGAGAGGTCACCAGGTTACCATGACTACGCTGAAGGAGCTCCAAGCTGCAGCAGCTGAGATGGAGAGACTCTGCAGACAACCATTGGTTCTTCATCAGTCAGAGTTTTATGGGAGAGAGGCGATGAGGAAGTCACTGATGAGAAAAACTCACATCGAGGCTGGACTAGAGTTTGTTTGCCTAAAGGCACGTGGGAATGATTAATTTGTAAAAGCAATAAAAAGATAAATCATAAAGGCGGTGAATGCTTTTTATAGCTACTGGAGATTCATACAGTAAATAAAAATACAACTGAGTCACTAATAATACTTCTGGTTACAACATAACATGACTCTGGACTGGATTGTGATGATTTCTATTCAGTGGAACTGAAGTGACTGTTACTTTAGTACAAACATACTGTAAATCACATGTTAAGCATATCTGAGCTGAATGATGAACCTCGCCTGGAACACTTCAGAAATCTCAACATGCAGTTGCTAGGCAGAGAATCAGAGCTGGAGGCTGGTGGTGTAACGGACAGCTTCCTGGAGAACCTACCTTGTGGAAGTAAAGGTAACCCTGAGTCAGCTCATCAGAGCCCTCTCCAGAGAAGATCACCACACTGTCTGTCTTCTCCCTGATGTACTTCGATATCAAGTACATCCCTGCAGCAGAGGAAACAGAACCTCAATCTTAGCAAGTTCACTTTTACTGCTTCAATGCCTTCAAACTTTACCACATTAAGGAGTGGTTGGACAGCAGCAGCAGCCAGCACCCTGTCTGGCTCTCTGACCTCACCGTGTCTCACTGGATTTAAGGTCAATTCAAAAAAGTCGCACGGTTGGAAAGAGGAATGTGGTGATTGTGAGCACATCAGTCACATCAGAAAACTCTCCAGGCTGCAGAAATGTACAACCACAAGTTATTTTATTAGCAGTCTGGGTGTTGATTCCCCTGTAAACAGAAACCGACTTCTGGCCGATTTGTAGCGGCTTTTTGACTCATTTCTACTGAGGGATGACGAGACGGGCAAAAATTGGAAACAAATCATATTTTGACCGTTTTGAACATACATTGCATAGATATTTATTATTATATATATACAGCTGTGGAAAAAATGAAGAGTCCACTGCACCCTTACCCCAGTGAAAACCTCCAGGTTATTCCACCAAATATTGATTTATGAACTCTTCTTGAGTTAAAACATCAATATTGTTGTTTCTAAATGAATATGAACCTGTTTTATTTGCATTATTCGATGTCTGAATGGGCTGCATCTGTTTTGTTATTTTGACCATTTTCTGCAAATAAATGCTATGTTTTTGCTTGGAATTTCAGAGACATGTTGTCAGTAGTTCATAGAATAAAAGAACGACATTCATTTTACTCAAACAGCTGTTGGTTAAAGTCGGGAGGTTCTGCCTGCTGCCAGCCATCACTCACCAACAGAGGCTCGGACAGTGGTGATGTCATAGGTCTCCAGGTGGAAGATGACCTCCTCCAGAGCTTTGACTCCTTCCTCTGCTGTGAACTCCACCTTGTGGTGCTCACTGCCTATGTGAGCGGCCACCTGACAACAAACAGGTGGAGAGGCTGACTGGAATCATCAGAATTTAAACAGTCAATGATTGGAGAGTACAAAAAAGTTTCTTCCATCAATCAACTGCAGATGATTTAAGTAGAAAAATTGCTAAGCTGACCTTTTCAGCAGCCATGACATCAGGACTGTCCTCAGAGCCGATGGAAAACGTCTGAATGGAATACGGCAGCTTCTCCTCTTTGGACAGCTTCAGCAGCATGGCCGCAACCAAACTGGAGTCCAGACCGCCTGGCCATCCAACGACACAACAGGAATGACTCCATATGTACCACCATATTGGATCAATAATTCATTCTCTCAAAAGGAAAGAATGGTCAAAAATGTCCATTTTATTACACCATCAGTACTGAGAAAAGTATTTTCTTACAGATTTCTTTCATTTTTGTCGAAATAAAATAAATCTGTCTGAAAACACTACAGTTTCAGGTCATCAAATAAATTTGTACGCAAGACAAATATTACCCGAGGAAAAAAGAAAACCAGTTTTAAAATTAGGATTTTATTCATTAAAAGGGCAAAAAGCTCCAAGCCACTGCAATACTATATGAAAAATCAATTATATCCTAAAGCTAGTAACTTTAGCTAATTGTGCCACTCTTAGTGAGCGTCAACAGCTACCAACTCTAACTGACCATGAGTGGAGGAATTCTGACCCACTCTGCTGCCAGCTTTGCTTTATTTCAGCAACATTTTAGGTACTTCTAACTGGTTTAAGGTCAGCATGTCAGTCAGACTAGTCAAGACTTGACAAAACCATTTTGTTTTTATAACCAGTCAGGGGTGGATTTGCTGGTGTGTTTTTGTCCTGCTGGAGAACCCAGAATGCCCTGTGCTGTAGTCCACTTCCTGCGTTTGGAGCGCTCTCTGGTTCGCTTGGTGTTCATATATGCATTCTAACTGCACCAGAGTTCACTTCAACCAAACCCAGACCGAAGTTTGTAGGAGAACCAGAGTTAAATTTTTTGGTCCGCATCAGAGTTCGACTACACATTCACACTTTCCCAAATGAACCAGACTTTCTAGACAAACCGCCCAGAGTTTTATTAAAGCGGACTGAACAGGGCTGGTGTTCAGTCCTGTTCAGGAATCATCAACACACCTATAGTGTGTTGATGATTTCTTGAGTCTGGTTTCACATAGATCAAATCTGGGTGTGTTTAGTGAGACTGAGCCAGCTTTGGGAAGCATTTTCCCTTCATGGATGAAATATTCATTTAAACTACATTTTTAAAAGTACAGTCATATTCGATAAATTATAACATCTCGATGAGTTTTTTGTCAGGTTAAAAATACCTTAAAGCAGGTATTAAACATACTTTTCATTAAGCCCACATTTCTGTTTATAAAACTGCATTATTTTACTGGTCATTATTTTACATATTCTAATGTAAAATGTCATGTTTTCATTACTTGTAAGCAGAAAATGATCATCATTAAGAGAAACGTAGGTGTTAAAACATTAGTCTGACTAATCTAAGCATTTCACTTGGTGATGGAGTTGCTGAAATAAATGTACTAATGAACTAAAACTCAAAAACAATCAAAACCAGAAGAAAACAATATTTTTTTCCCAGGACTGGCCATGAGGTAGTGTATCTGTGCCTTTGAAACAAATGGAGCCTTCAGTAAGGCTGTGGGGAAAAAATGTTCAAGAAGCAAACGTAATCAACTCAATAACACTGGCGCTGTGTACAGTAAATACATCAAGCATGTTTCATTATGCATGAGATGAATATCAGGACATCAGGAGCCACAGAGGCAGAAAACCTGTGACTTCTGACGTCATAGGGGCTGAAATCCTCTGTGACTTCTGACGACACAGAGGCTGAAAACTTCTGTGACGTCAGGAGTCACAGAGGTCTTCAGCCTCTGTGACTCCTGACGTCAGAGGCTGAAGACCTCTGTGACGTCAGAAGTCACAGAGGCTGAAGACCTCTGTGACTTCTGACGTCACACATGCTGAAAACCTCTGTGACTTCTGATGTCACAGAGGCTGAAGACCTGTTACTTCTGACGTCACAGAGGCTGAAGACCTCTGTGACTTCTGACGTCACACATGCTGAAAACCTCTGTGACTTCTGATGTCACAGAGGCTGAAAACCTCAGAGACTTCTGACGTCACAAAGGCTGAAGACCTCTGTGATGTCAGGAGTCACAGAGGCTGAAGACCTCTGTGACTTCTGAAGTCACACAGGCTGAAAACATGTGACTTCTGACGTCACAGAGGATGAAGACCTCTGTGACGTCAGAAGTCACACAGTCTGAAAACCTCTGTGACTTCTGACGTCACAGAGGCTGAAAACCTCTATGACTTCTGACTTCATATAGGCTGAAACCCTCTGTGACTTCCGACGTCAAAGAGGCTGAAAACTCTATGACTTCAGCCTTTGAAGTAAAACCTCCTGACGTCACAGAGGTCTTCAGCCTCTGTGATTCCTGACGTCACACAGGCTGAAAACTTCTGTGACGTCAGAAGTCACAGAGGCTTAAAACTTCTGTTATGTCAGGAGTCAAAGAGGCTGAAGACCTCTGTGACTTCTGACGTCACACAGGCTGAAAACATGTTGCTTCTGACGTCACAGAGGCTGAAGACCTCTATGACTTCAGCCTCAGATGTAAAACCTGCTGACGTCACAGAGGCTGATAATATGTGACTTCTGACGCCACACAGGCTGAAGACCTCTGTGACATCAGGAGTCACAGAGGCTGAAAACCTCAGAAACTTCTGACGTCACAGAGGCTGAAGACCTGTGACTTCTGACGTCACAAAGGCTGAAGACCTCTGTGACTTCTGACGTCACAGAGGCTGAAGACCTCTATGACTTCAGCCTTTGACGTAAAACCTCCTGACGTCACAGAGGCTGAAAACTTCTGTGACGTCAGAGGTCACAGAGGTTTAAACTTTTGTGACGTCAGGAGACACACAGGCTGAAAACATGTGACTTCTGATGTCACAGAGGCTGAAGACCTCTGTGACGTCTGACGACACAGAGGTTGAAAACTTCTCTGACGTCAGGAGTCACAGAGGCTGAAGACCTCTGTGACTTCTGACGTCACAGAGGCTGAAGACCTCTATGACTTCAGCCTTTGACGTAAAACCTCCTGATGTCACAGAGGCTGAAGACCTCTGTGACTTCTGACGTCAAAGAGGCTGAAAACTGCTGTGACGTCAGGAGTCATCGAGGCTGAAGACCTCTGTGACTTCTGACGTCACAGAGGCTGAAAACCTCAGTGAAAACCTGTCACTTCCGACGTCACAGAGGCTGAAGACCTCTGTGACTTCCGACGTCACAGAGGTTGAAAACTTCTGTGACGTCAGAAGTCACAGAGGCTTAAAACTTCTGTGATGTCAGGAGTCAAAGAGGCTGAAGACTTCTGTGACTTCTGACGTCACACAGGCTGAAAACATGTGACTTCTGACGTCACAGAGGCTGAAGACCTCAGTGAATTCTGACGACACAGAGGCTGAAAACTTCTGTGACGTCAGGAGTCACAGAGGCTGAAAACTTCTGTGACGTCAGGAGTCACAGAGGCTGAAAACCTCAGAGACTTCTGACGTCACAAAGGCTGAAGACCTCTGTGATGTCAGGAGTCACAGAGGCTGAAGACCTCTGTGACTTCTGACGTCACACAGGCTGAAAACATGTGACTTCTGACGTCACAGAGGATGAAGACCTCTGTGACGTCAGAAGTCACACAGTCTGAAAACCTCTGTGACTTCTGACGTCACAAAGGCTGAAAACCTCTATGACTTCTGACTTCACATAGGCTGAAACCCTCTGTGACTTCTGACGTCACAGAGGCTGAAGACCTCTGTGACTTCCGACGTCAAAGAGGCTGAAGACCTCTATGACTTCAGCCTTTGAAGTAAAACCTCCTGACGTCACAGAGGCTGAAAACTTCTGTGACGTCAGAAGTCACAGAGGCTTAAAACTTCTGTTTTGTCAGGAGTCAAAGAGGCTGAAGACCTCTGTGACTTCTGACGTCACACAGGCTGAAAACCTCTGTGACTTCTGACGTCACAGAGGCTGAAAACCTCTATGACTTCTGACGTCACACATTCTGAAAACCTCTGTGACTTCTGACGTCACAGAGGTTGAAACCCTCTGTGACTTCTGACATCACAGAGGCTGAAAACGTCTTTGACGTCAGGACGTCACAGAGGCTGAAAACGTCTGTGACGTCAGGAGTCACAGAGGCTGAAGACCTCTGTGACGTCAGAAGTCACAAAGTCTGAAAACCTCTGACTTCTGACGTCACAGAGTCTGAAAACATGTGACTTCTGACGTCACAGAGGCTGAGGACCTCTGTGACTTCTGACGTCACAGAGGCTGAAGACCTCTGTGACTTCTGACGTCACAGAGGCTGAAGACCTCTGTGACTTCTGATGTCACAGAGGCTGAAGACCTCTGTGACTCAAGACTTCAGAGAGGCTGAAAACTTCTGTGACTTCTGACGTCACAGAGGCTGAAGACCTGTGACTTCTGACGTCACAGAGGTTGAAGACCTCTGTGCCGTCAGAAGTCAATCAGTCTGAAAACGTCACACAGTCTGAAGACCTCTGTGACTTCTGGTGTCACAGAGGCTGAAGACCTCTGTGACTTCAGACGTCACAGAGGCTGAAAACATCTATGACTTCAGCCTTTGACGTAAAACCTCCTGACGTCACAGAGGTTTTCAGCCTCTGTGATTCCTGACGTCACAGAGGCTGAAAACTTCTGTTACGTCAGAAGTCACAGAGGCTTAAAACTTCTGTGATGTTAGGAGCCAAAGAGGCTGAAGACCTCTGTGACTTCTGACGTCACACAGGCTGAAAACCTCTGTGACTTCTGACGACACAAAGGCTGAAAACTTCTGTGACGTCAGGAGTCAAAGAGGCTGAAGACCTCTGTGACTTCTGACGTCACACAGGCTGAAAACGTCTGTGACTTCTGACGTCACAGAGGCTGAAAACCTCTATGACTTCTGACGTCACACATTCTGAAAACCTCTGTGACTTCTGACGTCACAGAGGTTGAAACCCTCTGTGACTTCTGACATCACAGAGGCTGAAAACGTCTTTGACGTCAGGACGTCACAGAGGCTGAAAACGTCTGTGACGTCAGGAGTCACAGAGGCTGAAGACCTCTGTGACGTCAGAAGTCACAAAGTCTGAAAACCTCTGACTTCTGACGTCACAGAGTCTGAAAACATGTGACTTCTGACGTCACAGAGGCTGAGGACCTCTGTGACTTCTGACGTCACAGAGGCTGAAGACCTCTGTGACTTCTGACGTCACAGAGGCTGAAGACCTCTGTGACTTCTGATGTCACAGAGGCTGAAGACCTCTGTGACTCAAGACTTCAGAGAGGCTGAAAACTTCTGTGACTTCTGACGTCACAGAGGCTGAAGACCTGTGACTTCTGACGTCACAGAGGTTGAAGACCTCTGTGCCGTCAGAAGTCAATCAGTCTGAAAACGTCACACAGTCTGAAGACCTCTGTGACTTCTGGTGTCACAGAGGCTGAAGACCTCTGTGACTTCAGACGTCACAGAGGCTGAAAACATCTATGACTTCAGCCTTTGACGTAAAACCTCCTGACGTCACAGAGGTTTTCAGCCTCTGTGATTCCTGACGTCACAGAGGCTGAAAACTTCTGTTACGTCAGAAGTCACAGAGGCTTAAAACTTCTGTGATGTTAGGAGCCAAAGAGGCTGAAGACCTCTGTGACTTCTGACGTCACACAGGCTGAAAACCTCTGTGACTTCTGACGACACAAAGGCTGAAAACTTCTGTGACGTCAGGAGTCACAGAGGCTGAAAACTTCTGTGACGTCAGGAGTCACAGACGCTGAAAACCTCAGAGACTTCTGACGTCACAGAGGCTGAAGACCTCTGTGACTTCTGATGTCACAGAGGCTGAAGACCTCTGTGACTCCAGACTTCAGAGAGACTGAAAACTTCTGTGACTTCTGACGTCACAGAGGCTGAAGACCTGTGACTTCTGACGTCACAGAGGCTAAAGACCTCAGTGACTTCTGACGTCACAGAGGCTGAAAACTTCTGTGATATCAGGAGTCACAGAGGCTGAAGACCTCTGTGCCGTCAGAAGTCAATCAGTCTGAAAACGTCACACAGGCTGAAGACCTCTGTGACTTCTGACGACACAGAGGCTGAAAACTTCTGTGACATCAGGAGTCACAGAGGCTGAAGACCTCTGTGACTCCAGACTTCAGAGAGGCTGAAAACTTCTGTGACTTCTGACGTCACAGAGGCTGAAGACCTGTGACTTCTGACGTCACAGAGGCTGAAGACCTCAGTGACTTCTGACGTCACAGAGGCTGAAAACTTCTGTGATATCAGGAGTCACAGAGGCTGAAGACCTCTGTGCCGTCAGAAGTCAATCAGTCTGAAAACGTCACACAGTCTGAAGACCTCTGTGACTTCTGACGACACAGAGGCTGAAAACTTCTGTGACATCAGGAGACACAGAGGCTGAAAACTTCTGTGACGTCAGGAGTCACAGAGGCTGAAAACCTCAGAAACTTCTGACGTCACAGAGGCTGAAGACCTGTGACTTCTGACGTCACAAAGGCTGAAGAGCTCTGTGACTTCTGACGTCACAGAGGCTGAAGACCTCTATGACTTCAGCCTTTGACGTAAAACCTCCTGACGTCACAGAGGCTGAAAACTTCTGTGACGTCAGAGGTCACAGAGGCTTAAAACTTTTGTGACGTCAGGAGTCACACAGGCTGAAAACATGTGACTTCTGATGTCACAGAGGCTGAAAACCTCAGTGAAAACCTGTCACTTCCGACGTCACAGAGGCTGAAGACCTCTGTGACTTCAGACGTCACAGAGGCTGAAGACCTCTATGACTTCAGCCTTTGACGTAAAACCTCCTGACGTCACAGAGGTTTTCAGCCTCTGTGATTCCTGACGTCACAGAGGTTGAAAACTTCTGTGATGTCAGAAGTCACAGAGGCTTAAAACTTCTGTGATGTCAGGAGTCAAAGAGGCTGAAGACTTCTGTGACTTCTGACGTCACACAGGCTGAAAACATGTGACTTCTGACGTCACAGAGGCTGAAGACCTCAGTGAATTCTGACGACACAAAGGCTGAAAACTTCTGTGACGTCAGGAGTCACAGAGGCTGAAAACTTCTGTGACGTCAGGAGTCACAGAGGCTGAAAACCTCAGAGACTTCTGACGTCACAAAGGCTGAAGACCTCTGTGATGTCAGGAGTCACAGAGGCTGAAGACCTCTGTGACTTCTGACGTCACACAGGCTAAAAACATGTGACTTCTGACGTCACAGAGGATGAAGACCTCTGTGACGTCAGAAGTCACACAGTCTGAAAACCTCTGTGACTTCTGATGTCACAGAGGCTGAAAACCTCTATGACTTCTGACTTCACATAGGCTGAAACCCTCTGTGACTTCTGACGTCACAGAGGCTGAAGACCTCTGTGACTTCCGACGTCAAAGAGGCTGAAGACCTCTATGACTTCAGCCTTTGAAGTAAAACCTCCTGACGTCACCTGACGTCACAGAGGCTGAAAACTTCTGTGACGTCAGAAGTCACAGAGGCTTAAAACTTCTGTGATGTCAGGAGTCAAAGAGGCTGAAGACCTCTGTGACGTCAGAAGTCACAGAGGCTGAAGACCTCTATGACTTCAGCCTTTGACGTAAAACCTCCTGACGTCAGAGAGGCTGAAAACTTCTGTGACGCCAGAAGTCACAGAGGCTGAAAACATCTATGACTTCAGCCTTTGAAGTAAAACCTCCTGACGTCACAGAGGTTTTTAGCCTCTGTGATTCCTGACGTCACAGAGGCTGAAAACTTCTGTTACGTCAGAAGTCACAGAGGCTTAAAACTTCTGTGATGTTAGGAGTCAAAGAGGCTGAAGACCTCTGTGACTTCTGACGCCACACAGGCTGAAGACCTCTGTGACTTCTGACGACACAGAGGCTGAAAACTTCTGTGACATCAGGAGTCACAGAGGCTGAAAACCTCAGAAACTTCTGACGTCACAGAGGCTGAAGACCTGTGACTTCTGACGCCACAAAGGCTGAAGACCTCTGTGACTTCTGACGTCACAGAGGCTGAAGACCTCTATGACTTCAGCCTTTGACGTAAAACCTCCTGACGTCACAGAGGCTGAAAACTTCTGTGACGTCAGAGGTCACAGAGGCTTAAAACTTTTGTGACGTCAGGAGTCACACAGGCTGAAAACATGTGACTTCTGACGTCACAGAGGCTGAAAACTTCTGTGATATCAGGAGTCACAGAGGCTGAAGACCTCTGTGCCGTCAGAAGTCAATCAGTCTGAAAACGTCACACAGTCTGAAGACCTCTGTGACTTCTGACGACACAGAGGCTGAAAACTTCTGTGACATCAGGAGTCACAGAGGCTGAAAACTTCTGTGACATCAGGAGTCACACAGGCTGAAAACATGTGACTTCTGATGTCACAGAGGCTGAAAACCTCAGTGAAAACCTGTCACTTCCGACGTCACAGAGGCTGAAGACCTCTGTGACTTCTGATGTCACAGAGGCTGAAAACTTCTGTGATGTCAGGAGTCACAGAGGCTGAAGACCTCTGAGACTTCTGACGTCACACAGTCTGAAGAACTCTGTGACTTCTGACGTCATAGAGTCTGAAAACATGTGACTTCTGACGTCACAGAGGCTGAAGACCTCTGTGACTTCTGACGTCACAGAGGCTGAAGACCTCTGTGACTTCTGACGTCACAGAGGCTGAAGACCTCTGTGACTTCTGATGTCACAGAGGCTGAAGACCTCTGTGACTCCAGACTTCAGAGAGGCTGAAAACTTCTGTGACTTCTGACGTCACAGAGGCTGAAGACCTGTGACTTCTGACGTCACAGAGGCTGAAGACCTCAGTGACTTCTGACGTCACAGAGGCTGAAGACCTGTGACTTCTGACGTCACAGAGGCTGAAGACCTCTGTGACTTCTGACGTCACAGAGGCTGAAGACCTCTGTGACTTCTGATGTCACAGAGGCTGAAGACCTCTGTGACTCAAGACTTCAGAGAGGCTGAAAACTTCTGTGACTTCTGACGTCACAGAGGCTGAAGATCTGTGACTTCTGACGTCACAGAGGCTGAAGACCTCTGTGCCGTCAGAAGTCAATCAGTCTGAAAACGTCACACAGTCTGAAGACCTCTGTGACTTGTGACGTCACAGAGGCTGAAGACCTCAGTGACGTCAGAAGTCACTCAGTCTGAAAACCTCTGTGACTTCTGATGTCACAGAGGCTGAAAACTTCTGTGATGTCAGGAGTCACAGAGGCAGAAGACCTCTGAGACTTCTGACGTCACACAGTCTGAAGAACTCTGTGACTTCTGACGTCATAGAGGCTGAAGACCTCTGTGACTTCAGATGTCACAGAGGCTGAAGACCTCTGTGACTCAAGACTTCAGAGAGGCTGAAAACTTCTGTGACTTCTGACGTCACAGAGGCTGAAGACCTCTGTGACTTCTGACGTCACACAGGCTGAAAACATGTGACTTCTGACGTCACAGAGGCTGAAGACCTCTGTGACGTCAGAAGTCACACAGTCTGAAAACCTCTGTGACTTCTGACGTCACAGAGGCTGAATTCCTCTATGACTTCTGACGTCACACAGTCTGAAAACCTCTGTGACTTCTGACGTCACAGAGGCTGAAAACGTCTGTGACGTCAAGAGTCACAGAGGCTGAAGACCTCTGGGACGTCAGAAGTCACACAGTCTGAAAACCTCTGACTTCTGACGTCACAGAGTCTGAAAACATGTGACTTCTGACGTCACAGAGGCTGAAGACCTCTGTGACTTCTGACGTCACAGAGGCTGAAGACCTCTGTGACTTCTGACGTCACAGAGGCTGAAGACCTCTGTGACTCCAGACTTCAGAGAGGCTGAAAACTTCTGTGACTTCTGACGTCACAGAGGCTGAAGACCTCAGTGAGTTCTGACGTCACAGAGGCTGAAAACTTCTGTGATATCAGGAGTCACAGAGGCTGAAGACCTCTGTGCGGTCAGAAGTCAATCAGTCTGAAAACGTCACACAGTCTGAAGACCTCTGTGACTTCTGACGACACAGAGGCTGAAAACTTCTGTGACATCAGGAGTCACAGAGGCTGAAAACTTCTGTGACGTCAGGAGTCACAGAGGCTGAAAACCTCAGAAACTTCTGACGTCACAGAGGCTGAAGACCTGTGACTTCTGACGTCACAAAGGCTGAAGACCTCTGTGACTTCTGACGTCACAGAGGCTGAAGACCTCTATGACTTCAGCCTTTGACGTAAAACCTCCTGACGTCACAGAGGCTGAAAACTTCTGTGACATCAGAGGTCACAGAGGCTTAAAACTTTTGTGACGTCAGGAGTCACACAGGCTGAAAACATGTGACTTCTGATGTCACAGAGGCTGAAAACCTCAGTGAAAACCTGTCACTTCCGACGTCACAGAGGCTGAAGACCTCTGTGACTTCCGACGTCACAGAGGCTGAAGACCTCTATGACTTCAGCCTTTGACGTAAAACCTCCTGACGTCACAGAGGTTTCAGGGCCTCTGTGACTTCTGACGTCACAGAGGATGAATACCTCTGTGACGTCAGAAGTCACACAGTCTGAAAACCTCTGTGACTTCTGACGTCACAGAGGCTGAAACCCTCTGTGACTTCTGACGTCACAGAGGCTGAAGACCTCTATGACTTCCGACGTCAAAGAGGTCTTCAGCCTCTGTGATTCCTGACGTCACAGAGGCTGAAAACTTCTGTGACGTCAGAAGTCACAGAGGCTTAAAACTTCTGTGATGTCAGGAGTCAAAGAGGCTGAAGACCTCTGTGACTTCTGATGTCACACAGGCTGAAAACCTCTGTGACTTCTGACGTCACAGAGGCTGAAAACCTCTATGACTTCTGACGTCACACAGTCTGAAAACCTCTGTGACTTCTGACGTCACAGAGGCTGAAAACGTCTGTGACGTCAGGAGTCACAGAGGCTGAAGATCTCTGTGACGTCAGAAGTCACACAGTCTGAAAACCTCTGACTTCTGACGTCACAGAGTCTGAAAACATGTGACTTCTGACGTCACAGAGGCTGAAGACCTCTGTGACTTCTGACGTCACAGAGGCTGAAGACCTCTGTGACTTCTGATGTCACAGAGGCTGAAGACCTCTGTGACTAAAGACTTCAGAGAGGCTGAAAACTTCTGTGACTTCTAACGTCACAGAGGCTGAAGACCTGTGACTTCTGACGTCACAGAGGCTGAAGACCTCTGTGCCGTCAGAAGTCAATTAGTCTGAAAACGTCACACAGTCTGAAGACCTCTGTGACTTCTGACGTCACAGAGGCTGAAGACCTCCGTGACGTCAGAAGTCACTCAGTCTGAAAACCTCTGTGACTTCTGATGTCACAGAGGCTGAAAACTTCTGTGATGTCAGGAGTCACAGAGGCTGAAGACCTCTGAGACTTCTGACGTCATAGAGGCTGAAGACCTCTATGACCTCAGCTTCTGTGACGTCAGTAGTCAAAGAGTCTGAAAACATGTGACTTCTGACGTCACAGAGGCTGAAGACCTCTGTGAGTTCTGATGTCACAGAGGCTGAAGACCTCTGTGACTCCAGACTTCAGAGAGGCTGAAAACTTCTGTGACTTCTGACGTCACAGAGGCTGAAGACCTGTGACTTCTGACGTCACAGAGGCTGAAGACCTCAGTGACTTCTGACGTCACAGAGGCTGAAAACTTCTGTGATATCAGGAGTCACAGAGGCTGAAGGCCTCTGTGCCGTCAGAAGTCAATCAGTCTGAAAACGTCACACAGTCTGAAGACCTCTGTGACTTCTGATGACACAGAGGCTGAAAACTTCTGTGACATCAGGAGTCACAGAGGCTGAAAACTTCTGTGACGTCAAAAGTCACAGAGGCTGAAAACCTCAGAAACTTCTGACGTGACAGAGGCTGAAGACCTCTGTGACTTCTGACGTCACAGAGGCTGAAGACCTCTATGAGTTCAGCCTTTGACGTAAAACCTCCTGACGTCACAGAGGCTGAAAACTTCTGTGACGTCAGAGGTCACAGAGGCTTAAAACGTTTGTGACATCAGGAGTCACACAGGCTGAAAACATGTGACTTCTGATGTCACAGAGGCTGAAAACCTCAGTGAAAACCTGTCACTTCCGACGTCACAGAGGCTGAAGACCTCTGTGACTTCTGATGTCACAGAGGCTGAAAACTTCTGTGATGTCAGGAGTCACAGAGGCTGAAGACCTCTGAGACTTCTGACGTCACACAGTCTGAAGAACTCTGTGACTTCTGACGTCATAGAGTCTGAAAACATGTGACTTCTGACGTCACAGAGGCTGAAGACCTCTGTGACTTCTGACGTCACAGAGGCTGAAGACCTCTGTGACTTCTGACGTCACAGAGGCTGAAGACCTCTGTGACTTCTGATGTCACAGAGGCTGAAGACCTCTGTGACTCCAGACTTCAGAGAGGCTGAAAACTTCTGTGACTTCTGACGTCACAGAGGCTGAAGACCTGTGACTT
Source organism: Xiphophorus hellerii (assembly GCF_003331165.1). Lineage (NCBI taxonomy): Eukaryota > Metazoa > Chordata > Actinopteri > Cyprinodontiformes > Poeciliidae > Xiphophorus > Xiphophorus hellerii. The sequence goes on from NC_045684.1 coordinate 26,871,623, forward strand.
CTGACGTCACAGAGGCTGAAGACCTCAGTGACTTCTGACGTCACAGAGGCTGAAGACCTGTGACTTCTGACGTCACAAAGGCTGAAGAGCGCTGTGACTTCTGACGTCACAGAGGCTGAAGACCTCTATGACTTCAGCCTTTGACGTAAAACCTCCTGACGTCACAGAGGCTGAAAACTTCTGTGACGTCAGAGGTCACAGAGGCTTAAAACTTTTGTGACGTCAGGAGTCACACAGGCTGAAAACATGTGACTTCTGATGTCACAGAGGCTGAAAACCTCAGTGAAAACCTGTCACTTCCGACGTCACAGAGGCTGAAGACCTCTGTGACGTCAGGAGGTTTTACGTCAAAGGCTGAAGTCATAGAGGTCTTCAGCCTCTGTGATTCCTGACGTCACAGAGGTTGAAAACTTCTGTGACGTCAGAAGTCACAGAGGCTTAAAACTTCTGTGATGTCAGGAGTCAAAGAGGCTGAAGACTTCTGTGACTTCTGACGTCACAGAGGCTGAAGACCTCAGTGAATTCTGACGACACAAAGGCTGAAAACTTCTGTGACGTCAGGAGTCACAGAGGCTGAAAACTTCTGTGACGTCAGGAGTCACAGACGCTGAAAACCTCAGAGACTTCTGACGTCACAGAGGCTGAAGACCTCTGTGACTTCTGATGTCACAGAGGCTGAAGACCTCTGTGACTCCAGACTTCAGAGAGGCTGAAAACTTCTGTGACTTCTGACGTCACAGAGGCTGAAGACCTGTGACTTCTGACGTCACAGAGGCTGAAGACCTCAGTGACTTCTGACGTCACAGAGGCTGAAAACTTCTGTGATATCAGGAGTCACAGAGGCTGAAGACCTCTGTGCCGTCAGAAGTCAATCAGTCTGAAAACGTCACACAGTCTGAAGACCTCTGTGACTTCTGACGACACAGAGGCTGAAAACTTCTGTGACATCAGGAGTCACAGAGGCTGAAGACCTCTGTGACTCCAGACTTCAGAGAGGCTGAAAACTTCTGTGACTTCTGACGTCACAGAGGCTGAAGACCTGTGACTTCTGACGTCACAGAGGCTGAAGACCTCAGTGACTTCTGACGTCACAGAGGCTGAAAACTTCTGTGATATCAGGAGTCAAAGAGGCTGAGGACCTCTGTGCCGTCAGAAGTCAATCAGTCTGAAAACGTCACACAGTCTGAAGACCTCTGTGACTTCTGACGACACAGAGGCTGAAAACTTCTGTGACATCAGGAGTCACAGAGGCTGAAAACTTCTGTGACGTCAGGAGTCACAGAGGCTGAAAACCTCAGAAACTTCTGACGTCACAGAGGCTGAAGACCTGTGACTTCTGACGTCACAAAGGCTGAAGAGCTCTGTGACTTCTGACGTCACAGAGGCTGAAGACCTCTATGACTTCAGCCTTTGACGTAAAACCTCCTGACGTCACAGAGGCTGAAAACTTCTGTGACGTCAGAGGTCACAGAGGCTTAAAACTTTTGTGACGTCAGGAGTCACACAGGCTGAAAACATGTGACTTCTGATGTCACAGAGGCTGAAAACCTCAGTGAAAACCTGTCACTTCTGACGTCACAGAGCCTGAAGACCTCTGTGACTTCAGACGTCACAGAGGCGGAAGACCTCTATGACTTCAGCCTTTGACGTAAAACCTCCTGACGTCACAGAGGTTTTCAGCCTCTGTGATTCCTGACGTCACAGAGGTTGAAAACTTCTGTGACGTCAGAAGTCACAGAGGCTTAAAACTTCTGTGATGTCAGGAGTCAAAGAGGCTGAAGACTTCTGTGACTTCTGACGTCACACAGGCTGAAAACATGTGACTTCTGACGTCACAGAGGCTGAAGACCTCAGTGAATTCTGACGACACAAAGGCTAAAAACTTCTGTGACGTCAGGAGTCACAGAGGCTGAAAACTTCTGTGACGTCAGGAGTCACAGAGGCTGAAAACCTCAGAGACTTCTGACGTCACAAAGGCTGAAGACATCTGTGATGTCAGGAGTCACAAAGGCTGAAGACCTCTGTGACTTCTGACGTCACAGAGGCTGAAGACCTCTATGAGTTCAGCCTTTGACGTAAAACCTCCTGACGTCACAGAGGCTGAAAACTTCTGTGACGTCAGAGGTCACAGAGGCTTAAAACTTTTGTGACGTCAGGAGTCACACAGGCTGAAAACATGTGACTTCTGATGTCACAGAGGCTGAAAACCTCAGTGAAAACCTGTCACTTCCGACGTCACAGAGGCTGAAGACCTCTGTGACTTCTGACGTCACAGAGGCTGAAGACCTCCGTGACGTCAGAAGTCACTCAGTCTGAAAACCTCTGTGACTTCTGATGTCACAGAGGCTGAAAACTTCTGTGATGTCAGGAGTCACAGAGGCTGAAGACCTCTGAGACTTCTGACGTCACACAGTCTGAAGAACTCTGTGACTTCTGACGTCATAGAGTCTGAAAACATGTGACTTCTGACGTCACAGAGGCTGAAGACCTCTGTGACTCCAGACTTCAGAGAGGCTGAAAACTTCTGTGACTTCTGACGTCACAGAGGCTGAAGACCTGTGACTTCTGACGTCACAGAGGCTGAAGACCTCAGTGACTTCTGACGTAGAGGCTGAAAACTTCTGTGATATCAGGAGTCACAGAGGCTGAAGACCTCTGTGCCGTCAGAAGTCAATCAGTCTGAAAACGTCACACAGTCTGAAGACCTCTGTGACTTCTGACGACACAGAGGCTGAAAACTTCTGTGACATCAGGAGTCACAGAGGCTGAAAACTTCTGTGACGTCAGGAGTCACAGAGGCTGAAAACCTCAGAAACTTCTGACGTCACAGAGGCTGAAGACCTGTGACTTCTGACGTCACAAAGGCTGAAGAGCCCTGTGACGTCTGACGTCACAGAGGCTGAAGACCTCTATGACTTCAGCCTTTGACGTAAAACCTCCTGACGTCACAGAGGCTGAAAACTTCTGTGACGTCAGGAGTCACACAGGCTGAAAACATGTGACTTCTGATGTCACAGAGGCTGAAAACCTCAGTGAAAACCTGTCACTTCCGACGTCACAGAGGCTGAAGACCTCTGTGACTTCAGACGTCACAGAGGCTGAAGACCTCTATGACTTCAGCCTTTGACGTAAAACCTCCTGACGTCACAGAGGTTTTCAGCCTCTGTGATTCCTGACGTCACAGAGGTTGAAAACGTCTGTGACGTCAGAAGTCACAGAGGCTTAAAACTTCTGTGATGTCAGGAGTCAAAGAGGCTGAAGACTTCTGTGACTTCTGACATCACACAGGCTGAAAACATGTGACTTCTGACGTCACAGAGGCTGAAGACCTCAGAGACTTCTGACGTCACAAAGGCTGAAGACCTCTGTGATGTCAGGAGTCACAGAGGCTGAAAACTTCTGTGACGTCAGGAGTCACAGAGGCTGAAAACCTCAGAGACTTCTGACGTCACAAAGGCTGAAGACCTCTGTGATGTCAGGAGTCACAGAGGCTGAAGACCTCTGTGACATCTGACATCACAGAGGTTGAAAACTTATGTGACGTCAGGTGTCACAGAGGCTGAAGACCTCTGTGACGTCAGGAGTCACACAGTCAGAAAACCTCTATGACTTCTGACGTCACAGAGGCTGAAAACCTCTATGACTTCTGACGTCACAGAGGCTGAAAACTTCTGTGACGTCAGGAGTCACAGAGCCTAAAAACTTCTGTGACGTCAGGAGTCACAGAGGCTGAAGACCTCTGTGACATCTGACATCAGAGAGGTTGAAAACTTCTGTGACGTCAGGTGTCACAGAGGCTGAAGACGTCTGTGACGTCAGAAGTCACACAGTCTGAAAACCTCTGACTTCTGACGTCACAGAGTCTGAAAACATGTGACTTCTGACGTCACAGAGGCTGAAGACCTCTGTGAATTCTGACGACACAGAGGCTGAAAACTTCAGTGACGTCAGGAGTCACAGAGGCTGAAAACCTCAGAGACTTCTGACGTCACAAAGGCTGAAGACCTCTGTGATGTCAGAAGTCACACAGTCTGAAAACCTCTGTGACTTCTGACGTCACAGAGGCTGAAAACCTCTGTGACTTCTGACGTCACAGAGGCTGAAACCCTCTGTGACTTCTGACGTCACAGAGGCTGAAGACCTCTGTGACGTCAGAAGTCACAGAGGCTGAAGACCTCTGTGACGTCAGAAGTCACACAGTCTGAAAACCTCTGACTTCTGACGTCACAGAGTCTGAAAACATGTGACTTCTGACGTCACAGAGGCTGAAGACCTCTGTGACTTCTGACGTCACAGAGGCTGAAGACCTCTGTGACTTCTGACGTCACAGAATCTGAAGACCTCTGTGACTCCAGACTTCAGAGAGGCTGAAAACTTCTGTGACTTCTGACGTCACAGAGGCTGAAGACCTGTGACTTCTGACGTCACAGAGGCTGAAGACCTCTGTGACTTCTGACGTCACAGAGGCTGAAGACCTCTGTGCCGTCAGAAGTCAATCAGTCTGAAAACGTCACACAGTCTGAAGACCTCTGTGACTTCTGACGTCACAGAGGCTGAAAACATGTGACTTCTGACGTCACAGAGCCTGAAGACCTCCGTGACATCAGAAGTCACTCAGTCTGAAAACCTCTGTGACTTCTGATGTCACAGAGGCTGAAAACTTCTGTGACGTCAGGAGTCACAGAGGCTGAAAACCTCAGTGACTTCTGACGTCACAGAGGCTGAAGACCTGTGACTTCTGACGTCACAGAGGCTGAAAACTTCTGTGACTTTTGACGTCACACAATCTGAAAACCTCTGATTTCTGATTTCACAGAGGCTGAAAACTTCTGTGACGTCAGGAGTCACAGAGGCTGAAGACCTCTGTGACTCCTGACGTCACAGAGGCTGAAGACCTCTGTGACTCCTGACGTCACAGAGGCTGAAGACCTCTGTGACTTCTGACTTCACAGAGACTGAAGACCTCTGTGACGTCAGAAGTCACAGAGGCTGAAAACTTCTGTCACATCAGGAGTCACATAGGCTGAAGACCTCTGTGACTTTTGATGTCACAGAGGGTGAAAACCTCTGTTAGGTTAGAAGTCACACAGTCTGAAAACCTCTGATTTCTGATGTCACAGATGCTGAAAACTTCTGTGACTGCTGACGTGACGTCAGGAAATTTCAGCCTCTGACGTCAGGAGTCACAGAGGCTGAAGTCACTGTGAAGTCTCTGTGACTCCTGAACTTAAACTTTCATGTTCAACTAATGGTTATTTTAGTCATAATTCTGATTACCATCTTAAAAAATATATTTTTTCATTTAAGACTTTCTTATGCAATCAGAAATACACTGAAATATACAAATAAGGAATTAATTCAAATCTTTTTTAAACATGAAATATTAATTTTATTTCTTAAATAGCATGCTTGATCAGCAGTAGCAAAGGATGCATCTGCAGCTGAAAATTATCTCTAACATCAACATTTGAAAAGCTGTGTCCTTTGTGCTTGACTTAACGTTAATGCGGTGTAGAGTTGAAAATGTGTTTTAGTGTGAGATTATTTTTTTGACTGAATTTGAACCAGGTGAAGCTAAAACTGCCACTTGATGAGTTTTGGGCAGAACGTAATTACAGACAGTTTTTCTTATCTCAAATACAAAATGTACCTCTGGGACATTTTGTATTTGAGATACTGTACTGTTCTGAGAATGTTGTTCTTTTATCAAATACATTTTTGAATCTGTATACTCCAGTTAATGATTAATCAGTTACTAAATTAGTTGACAATCACTTCAATAACTGATTAATCACAATTAACCCCATTAAGTATTTCAGCTCCTAATATTTGCGACTGTTTATTGTTAGCATTTAATTTATAAAAAGTTTTAGTTTTGTCTTCTGATTTATAGCACTAAATCAGAAAAAAGCGCAATGTGACTTGATGTAACGAGTAACGCGATGGTTTTGTAGAAATGTAGTGAAGGTACACTTATTGTAAAATGTAGTGGAGTAAAAGTCAAAAGTATCCTTGATTAAATCTACCTAAGTAAAGTACAGATACATGAAAATTGTACTTAAGTACAGTAACGAAGTACTTGTACTTCGCTACTTCCCACCACGACCATTTTCTGATTCAAACGGCAGCAGCTACCTGACAGAAGACAACCGATGCGTCTGTGGGCCATAAGGCGTTTCCTCACAGCGTTTTCAAACAGACTTCTGATGTTGCGTTTCACAGTTTCCTCCCCAAAATCTGGAACAACACATTGGTTTGGTTATAGATAGTATGACAGAAGCTGAACTCGGTAGAGGAAGTTTCTCACCTGAAGACAGGCCTCCCACCGTGTCGTACAGGGCGTGAGCCGGCTCTCTGGTACAGCAGTGAAACCGCTCAAACTGAACCGACTGAACTTTGCCGCTAAGTTTCAAGTCAAAGACCTCAAAGTGGCCAGGGAGGAAGGGAACGATGCTGACAGCGGTTTCCATAGAGTGGGTGATCTCTACAAGGCCTACGATCAGAAGTACAAGTTAACTCGTGTTCACCGAGACAACCTCACTAGTTAGTTTGGGTAGCTGTTCTAAGCTAACCCAGGACCTTTGGCCTCTGAGCAGACTGCAAGGAAGCCATCGTCGGCGAGGAACTTAAAGAGCGGCCGGACGCCGTACGTGTCTCTCCCCAGGTGGACTTTTCTGTTGGCCATGTCCAGCAGGATGAAAGCAAATACTCCATCCAGGAGAGAAGCCATCTTCTGGACTCCAAAGCGGTCATACAGATGGAGCAGAATCTCACCATCTACTTTAGTCTGATAATCAAAGTCAAACTTTGTCTTCAGCTGAAAGGACAAAAAGCAGTGGCAGAGTTTGTGATTTACCCTCACCGAAACCATCTGCAACTGTTAAAAATACATATAACAACATACAAATGCCAGAAGTATAACTTTAAAAACATCCTATTCTTAGCAAGCCAACAGACCAGTCTGGGTCCATTAGCTTGTTAGACCAAGGCATGAGAATCATTAACCACTGCTTTACAGGCTAATGGTGGGGTACTTCACCATTAGCTTGCATACAACACATGCATATGTGTTGGACTGTACAGTTGATTGGTCTTAAAAACTCTTTCCAAGTCTCTAGTAATTACACTAGTAAACAAACAAAACATTGTCTGGGGTTTTTCATCTGTTTTAGGGCCGTGTTGATGAGCTGAATCCAAAAATAACATTTCTTTTACTCAATCAAGTCAACTTTCTGAACTATGGAAAAACATAAGCATCAAAATGCAGGACTTGTTCTCACATCTAGATTAGTTTCCTGAGAATCTGATCAATGAGTGACGAAGAGGAGGAGATATTCCATCAGGACAGGAAAGAGATGGAGAATTTTACACAAGGAAGATGTGATGTTCAATTCACATGTACTTACCCTTATCAGTGTTTATTATTCAATTTACAAGTTTATATTTAATTAATAAACTGATAGAAAACTTTTTTCCCCTAAAACCTTTTTTTGAACAATATTAACAGAAATGAACTGACAATGTCACAAAAATGTAACCAGTTTAGTCAGAAGATCAGATTTCTCTAAAATCAAATTAGAATAAAAACCTGACCTGATTGAGAAAAATGGATGTCATTTTCAGATTCAGTGGTGCCAAATAGTCCTAATTCAGTTGAAAAATAAAAATAAATAAATCAGACAACTTCCAAAACATTGTTTTTTGTAATCCAGTGTTATTCTTGAACTAACCTGAAGACTGCATGAAGCCTGGAGGTTTACAGCTACCGAGTTTGCAGAAATAAATAAAATAAATAAATAAATCCCTCTGTGCCTCAGGATGAGCTGGTTTTATGTTCTAATCAGTTTGTTACAATTCCACCAACAATGACTGTAGTATAATTAGTATGAACCCTAGTAGCTACTGAGAGATTGGTGGAGAGCAAACTCTGCTACTGCAAACTGTGGTCTGTTCTCAGATTCCATGGTGTTGGTTGGTTTGTAATGCTTGGTTTTTATAAAAGCCAGATCAGTTTCACAGCTGTCTTACTGCTTGGTGGTTGTAAATCTCTCCGTTGTAGCAGAGCCACAGGTAAGGGAACTTCTTGACTCGAAGCGGCTGCATACCATACAGCTGGTCCACAATGGCCAGTCGGTGGAAGCCAAAGCAGCAGTTGGTGAAACCGTTGACATTTTCAAAGCGGAAAGCATCGGGGCCCCTGTGAGCGATCTTCATAGCACACGTGCACTGAACCGACAGACACTCATCACTGCCAAACAAAGCCCAGATGCCACACATCTTTAGCCTGCAAAGGAAAGAAGGAAAAACAAGAGAATGTTAAAGAGATATTGACTCTTTAACTCTGAGCCGTCCTAAAGGAATCCAACACTGAGGAGGAAGAGTTTCATTACTTCACATTTTTGAACCCAACAACTGCAAAAGAAATCTCTTGAACCACAGACAGCTATGCATTTTTTATCAATCTGAAGATTTGTATTGATAACATCCATCAATTATCAATATCTGCTTCTTCAGGCTAGATGTGGGCAACTCCAGGCCTGGAGGGCCGGTCTCCTGCAACTTTTACATGCATCTCTACTTCAACACACCTGAGTCAAATAATGAAGTCATTAGCAGGACTCTGGAGAACTTGACTGCACTTAGGAGGTGATTCAGCTGTTGGATTCAAGTGTGTTGGATCAGGGAGACATCTAAGAGTTGCAGGACACCGGCCCTAGAGGACCAGGATTGCCTCCACCTGATAGGGGATGGTGCCCATCTCCAGCGGTCACTGGGCGAGAGGCAGAGCATGTTGAGACTTTATCACCAGGAAACACAACCAGGACGACGTAGAGAGATCAATCAACACATGCAGCTGCTCCATTCATGAACCCGCTGCTGACCAGCTGCAGCTTCCTCATAATGCAGCATCCTGTCTGCCTGCATCACTATCTTCTTCGTCCTCCTCTTCGTCGTCTCGCAGCGGCGAATTGAACGGCAGCAGGCTCTGCCTGTAACGGCTTCAGTTCACACATTCACCAAACTAAGCCTAAACTCTTGACGCCCCGCTCCAGATCTGCATCATACAGAAGCTACTCATACCGGCAGCTCAGAGGAATCTCTATATCATTAACAGCAGAGAGGAGAGGGAACATACCGCTCACTTTACCACGATCCAAAACTATCTTCTGACTCTTCCTCGCAGTGATGGAACGATGACAAGCCGCCGCTGCTGAGGCGACATGAGGCGCACAGTGCATTGTGGGTTGACTCTTCAAAATAAAAGTGCATAAGCGACGAGAAAGATGGAACTGGGATTACAAGTCAAACTTGACGACAAAACCGATCAAGTTAGAGGAACTAGATAAAAAGTCAGCTGTGAAGTGAGTGAGTTTCTCCCTAACTCAGACGGATCCAGGGCTTAAGGTTCTCGGATGGTGTTTTATTGTGAAATCCATCTCGTAAAGCAAGCACCATGCAACAAAAAGTTATGTTGCATCACCTGAAAATGCATCTTTTTTTTACACAATCTCTCTGAGAACATGGTGACATGTTAGCATGTACCCTGACGCAGGGAGTTTCCGCAGGTCCCTTCATCGCGGGGCGGTACCGGCCGGAGTTCTGTCTCTGTACCCGCTGGTCCAGCTGGTTCCTGTCTCTCCCCTCATGACGAAAGAGGGAGACAAACTCAATCTGTCTCAGGGCAGCTCAGAGGCACACTGGGCAAACACACACAACTCCCAGTCTGACCAGTTAACCTACCTTAAACTCAGCTTCAACTGAAACATAGCAGTTTACTGCTGGCTTTACATCACAAACACTGTTCCAAAGGGAACCATTACTTATATTAAGAGCAGAAATTAGAAACACTAAAGCAAGTTACAAATTAACATGCCTAAAATTACTGCTCCTCATTGAGATCCCAACGTGATAATTAGCGATCATTAACGGATTAATAACCCACCTTCATCACAAATGCAGAAAAGTATCAATGTAACTCAGGAATAACTCCTGCCAACTGCTCCACTATATTGTCCTAAAGACTCCTTTAGCTGCTTAACAAGGCGCCTCATAATTACTGCTCTGAATGCTGCAAAAAACACTGAAAGCTATTTACCAATGAACTGTTTCCTCTGATCATCCTTGAGATGTTTCTACAGGTAAAATGGAGCCACCTGTGGTGAACTCAGTTGACTGGATTGATTTGGAAAGGATCACATCCGTCTATGTAAGGTCCCACAGTTGACCGTGCAGGTCAAAGGTCAAACACCAAGCATGAAATCAAAGGAATTGTCTGTAGACCTCATTCACTGGATTGTCTTGAGGCAGAAATCCAGAGAAAGATCCAGAAACATCTCTGCTGCGTGGAGGTCCCAGTGAGCTGAACGGAGGAGGAAGCCAGTAGTCAGCAGGACTCTTCCTGGAGCCGCTGCCTTCTGAACTGAGCCATCAGCTCAGAGCAGAAGGGCTTCAGGCAGGGAGGAGACCAAGAACCTGATGGCCACTCTGTCAGAACTCCACTCTGTGTCCTCTGACCCCAACCCAGGTGTTAAGAAGCAATAATATTTTCTGTAACATTTAAATTCTAGAATGTGTATGTGATCCTTTTGTTTGTGAAATGTTTGTTACCTTTTGGGTGTGTCCTTGTAGCGGCCATCTTGGAACCTACCAAAGAGGAGGCCCGCCTCAAACCCAGCTCTTTTATAGAAAGGCCCATGTTTGCCGGACTTTCATTGGCTGGGCAGTTAATGGAGAAGGTGGGGACAACAGTATATAAGAGGACTGTTGGCTGAGCCAAAAGGGGGGGAAGAAAGCTTGAGAAGATGTCATTTTGTCTTGTCTGTGAGCCATGCTGTGCTGAAGGAGGCCTAATAAACCACCTTTGTTTATGCTACAGCCAACTTTGAGGAGTTTTTTTCCTTCCACACCACACCTCTCAGTGTAACACCAGGGTTTCCCTTTATGTATCATAAGCCAGGTGGGCCAATAGGCATGAAATGAGAATATTTCTTTGTGAACAAAGCATTATGTGTGGCATGAGCGTTTACATGTCAATACACTGACTCTGTGCTGATAAAGTTTAAGGATGTGACCACCAGTTATTAGTGGGTCGGTGGTTCAGTCCATGTCACACAAGTTTGTTTTTTTTAAAATCTTATTTTATTTTTTGCGATGAGACAATGCATCACACTGTGCTATCAAATGCTTTCAGGAAGAGTTGCAGTGTGCGGCCATGCGTGTATCAGGAAAACTCAAACTCGTTTAGTTCATTTATGCCATGGGCCGGTTGTAAATGTGATCAGCATAACATTGTTTTTTTTTTTAGATTTACCAACTGCTGGTTTAATTTTGATTTAAAAGAACAAATAATTGACATTCATTTTAGTTTTATTTTTGATTTGTTGGTTTTAGTCAAGCTGCACAGTGGCACAGTTGGTAGAACTGTTACCTTGCAGCAAGAAGGTCCTGGGTTCGATTCCCAGCCCAGGGTCTTTCTGCATGAAGTTTGCCTGTGCATGCTGGGTTCTCTCCAGGTTCTCCTGCTTAAATTGGTCTCTCTAAATTCTCCCTAGGTGTGTGTGCATGGTTGTTTGTCCTGTCTGTCTCAGTGTTGCCCTGCGACAGACTGGTGACCTGTCCAGGGTGACCCCGCCTCGCACCTGAAATATTCGCTGGAGATAGGCACCAGTACCCCTGCTGACCCCACTAGGGGCAAGGGTGTACAGAAAATGGATGGATGGATGTTTTTAGTCAGTGACATAATTACCCAGTTATATAACGTCTCTTAATACATGAACACAGAGGGCCGCCGGTGGATCACCTTGGCGCCACGACCAGAGGGCTTAGTAAGTTTTCTGGAGGACAGCCTGCCAACCCCTTATGAGAGACAGAAGGTAGCTAAATGAAACTTTTGATATCCACAAACAGCAGAGCCAGAAGCAATAAGACAAAACAAAAGCATTGAATATTGACAAACCTGTCTTCATTGTTGACATTGTGAAAAAGACATTTTATCCAACCATATTCAAAAACTCATGATCAGCACCTGAAGGTGCTGTGAAAGGTCTGCTACACACGCTAAATCAGTAAACATGCTAAACCACTGAACAGGAAGAGCACATCGTCATGGATACCAGTCTAACAAGCTGGGAACAAGTCAAATATCCTGCCTAGAATGTAGTCTTCTGAATCTACATGTCAGCTGGCCATCTGTCAGATGGTTAGAAAGATCAACCAATCACATTTGTGCTGGTTGTTCTTCAGTGTAGCATGGTAACAGACCCTGCCCAAAATTTTTCACACAAATAGTCATTTCAAACTACAAAGTGTGGTGTAGAAATTGCATCAAAAATGTGTGCATCTTAATAAATTCCACAAGTCATAAAAGAAAATGTATAAAGTATAAAGGTATGAAAAGCATTTCTGTTGGTTTGTGCGGTCATGCAGTATAAAGTGTGATGAAAGTCAAGCAGTTCAGGTCAGTAGTCACCCTGAAGGCTGGTACTGATCAACACATTGTACGGCAGACAGTCTGCATAAAGCAATACAATAAAAACAAGGCTGGTAATGAATATAATGGAATTCAAAGGCCCATCTCCTAAACTAAAACACTGTTCTGAAATGTCTCCAACATATGGCTTTAATAACCTCATCTAATGGAGGTGATTGGTCATCTCCCATCAAATATCCACACTAAAGCATTAATCACTTCTCTTATTATTTATGTATGTATATATAAATATATATATTGCACACAAGTATTTTTAAGACATCCCAGAGAGCTGAACTGGCCGACTGGGTGGTGGGGGTGGGGTTGCTGTGGTTACAGAGGCTTGTAGCAGGAGGCCGGTTGCCACATCCTCAGATCCACTAGAATCTGGTTCAGCTTCTTCATCCACAGATTTCTCTCATCCTTGGTGTCAGCACTCAACCAGTTTCTGCAAAGGAAACCAAGAATCAGTCAACCAGACATGTTGAGGAAGAACCAGGCACCTGGGGAGGTCAGACTGACAGGAACCTACTTGGTAACACACATGGTGTCCATGCACTGACTGACTAGCGTCTCCTTGTCGTCCTCTCTCTGAGGTCTGACTGTGATGAGCTCAAATGTGTTTGGTCTGGCACAGAACTCTCGGTTAGCTGGCTCCACCTTCTTACTGGTGCAGTTGGCCAGGTTGATGTGACCAATAGGATTCTGGCAGGAGGAGAACAAACCATCAGAACTTTCTGACAGGGAAGCACAATCAACATTTTTTACTCCTGATAACGATACAGAATCGGCCCATACGATACACAAAAACAGTCATGAATTGACTTTAAACGTTTTTTGCTCCCCCGCCTAAAGACAGACATAATGTAATAAATTACAAATGCATTTAATAACTTTGCACCAGTACAGTACACTTAATACACCAACAGCTTCACAAGCTTGGTCAAACATGTAAAAACATCTTTAATTTGTTTCTCAGTGCAATTAGGAGGACAACAGTCGATGTAAATAATAAAATGAAACTGACTAAAACAATAGGCATTTTGTCACAGACCCCAACTACAATTTTTTTTTCCAATGTCAGCACTGATACAAATATTAAAAAATTAGCCCCCCACAGCTCCTAGTGATCAATAAATTATTAATATCATCTCTATTGATCGGTGCATCGCTATCTGATGCTATTTTTTCACTAAACACAGGAAGTTATGCAGAGTGATACCTTCCGCTTCTCGTCATCAGGATAGGTCCAGTAAGAGATGCAGTATCCTGACAGAACACACCATCTTCTGTGCCACGCTCCAAACCCACTTACATCTTCAAACATGGTCTGCAGAAACAACGACCCGCTGTGATCAGAACTAGAGCGGTACAAGTAGACCTGATGGGTTTCCACTTAGCTCAGCTACTCACCAAGAAGCCCCTCTCCTCCACCTTGGAGCAGCCCACTTCACACTGCATCTGGAGGTGGATGTGGCCCTCCAGAGGGCACAGGAACGGCACCTTCAAAACGGGGACAAGCCCAGACGTCAGTCAGCTTAGAAAGGACGCATGGTTGGAAGTGGTCACATAAACAGGTGTGTGACAGTGAGTTGGTAAAGTATTTCAACTATATTACCCAGTAAATGTTTTATTAAAATTCCTTTGTGCACATTTCCACTGTAGGGTACAAAACCAGGCACTTCATGTAAATGCAGCTAACTGATACAGTACGAGTGCGTAGGAAACATCTTGAAATAAAGAATGGGGGGGGGGGGGGGCAGCTTGAAGCCAACCAACCAATAGCACAGCGCTGATCCACCTCAGGAAGTGGAAATAAACCTGTAGCTGGAAACCAGGCCATTTTGATTCCAGAATTATAGCAACACAGCAGGATAGAATGCTGAACAACTCAACCTTTAATCCACTAACAAAAAAAAACTAAATAAGCTGGTTACACAAGTTAAAAATAAAAGGTGTGTGAAGTTTGAACTGGGAGATGACTGAAGCAACATTGCAAACTTTAACCAGTTAGAAATGTTTAGCATTCTCCTAACACAGACCTCCTGCTTTGGGCTGGATGTAAAAAGTACCACCTTACAAATTTTCAAGATTATTTTCTTTCATTTTTTTTGTTCTTGGTATATGCATATAGGAACATTTATCCTGACTGTAGTGACATTTTATTTATAGAAACTGCAAATAAACAGCTCTTCAGAACTTCAGAGTGTGATACAAGGTTACTGCTCTTGTTGAACCTGGACCAACTTACAGGAGATCAGCTCCTTTTTAAGATCTATCAGTAAAACATGGAACAGTGCACATCACTACACTAAATGCTAGTTATTCAAAGCAAAGTTTGAGAAACCTAGGACCTTTTTTTGGTGTGAATTCCCGACAATAGCCATCTTTATGCTTTTTTGGCATTCAGACCTGATTCTAAACTACTTGTGGTTTTAGAACCACAGGTTCAGGTTAAGCAGAATTTAAAGTCTAAAGACCACAAAGTGGCCTCCTCTGATTCCTAAAGGAGTGTCCATCCAGCCAGCAAGTAAAAAAGCTAAATGGTGTCATGTTAAAACAACAAACAAAAATCAAACAATGACAAAATCCAATTCCACACTTTAAGTTTGGAAAAATACCAGTCTTGTTTCTTGTAAAACAGACAGGTGTATAAAGGCACAGAGAAAAAACCCACACACGAATAACTGTGATGGGAACTGGAGATGGTTCCTGCAGTGGAAATGTTAGTGATGGAGTCCGAAAAGAACCTTTACTGATCTCTCCCACCCATCCTGATACACTAACCCCCAAAAACAAGAAGTAAGGAGGAACCTTGTTCTGAAACAAGCCACTGAGCAGTTCCCTTTCACTTCCTTCATATCTGATCTAAAAGAAACAAATCATTCTCTCTTCCTGTGCCGGTCAACACATGCACAGGAAGAGAGAACATATACAGAAACACTGAGGCTCTGTGGGAAGCCTGGGCTCAAGCACGAAGTTTAGAGAATTTAATGTAAAATAAAACTGTTCATAATCATACTAGAGCAGGGTGATAGAGCAATATAATCAATTACATTTTTGGTTTTGAAGATTTAATTTTGGAAACATGATTGTTTGCCCCACCAATGTGTTCCTTGTGTTTCCATAGTGTGATGTCAGCACACCCAAGGCCACCATCTTGTTTAAGAAGCCTGTTTTACAGCTTCTGTTTATTTGAACTTTGAATCCAGATCCACTCTAGGATGGAATATTAAGGCCAGGCTAAGATCTATTCATTCATTCATTTTTTATTAGAAGAATGAAATTATATTACTAGAATACAGCAGTAGTAATATGAGAATTAAGTTGTAATATTACGGGAACTCCTACACAGAAATAAATTAAAATGAGGAACTTTGGGCATCTTGTGAAGTTGTACTTTGGTATCGGTTTTTAGGAAATGCATCAGCATTAAACTCTCATTAAAGCAAACTTTTTTCTCATAATTTCAAGACATTATTTCTGCTAATATTGCATCTTTATTTTGCTTGCATTGCCTTATATTCTCGTAAATTAAAAATTCTTGAAGCCCGTCATTAATACTCCATCATACAACTCACAGAAGGCCACTTTCTGAAAATCTGTAAAATTTCTTTAAGAGGAAAAATAGCAAGATTTTTTATTTTTTTCAAAAAAGATCTGGCATGAAAAAAATATCAGATTTTATTTTTAAGCCACATCAACCAACCTCATGTAAAGCATGAGAAAGGTGTGAGCAGATGTCTCCATACCTTCTCCAGAGGAAACTTGTTTTTCCCGATGGAGGACAGAGTGAGAGTGTGAGACCCGACCAGCACAAAGCTACTGGTGCGTACAGCGTTGGGACCGCCAGGACTGGCCACCACTAAACATAAAGAAACTTTCAGTATCTGAGTCAATGATTACTGACCAATTGTTCTGCGTCTGTCATGCACAGCTATACATACCTGGTGTCTGGGCGCTTTTCTGTAAGAAAATAAAGCATTGATAAGTTAAATGCAGATAAATGATGATAGATTTACCTGCCAAGCATCTGAGGGATCAGGAGGACAAAAACTCACAGTGATGGCCAGGAATCTCTTTGGAGTGATGGCCTGGAACCAGAGGAAGAAACAGTGGTTGGGATTTGAAAGCCATTCAGTTCATTTAGATTAGAATGTTCCACTCCACAGGGTGACCACCTGAGGTTGAACAGTAACAAAGTGTCCATTTCGACTAGGCCTGTCACAATAACAAATTTTACTGGACGATAAATTGTCCCAGAAGTTATTGCGACAAATGATAATATTGTTGATTTGAGACCATTTTATAGCAATACAATGGGAAAAGCATAATAATGCAAGAAGACATTCTAAAGGATTAATGAACTTTAATTAATGAATGGAAGACATTTTAAATATCCAACATAAACAGAAAAAAAACTAATAAATTGAATTATGATTAAATGATTTCTACCTTTGATTTGTTGGGTTTCTTCTTCTTCTCACTGCAGATCTCACGTTTTTGTACCTGAAGGAATCCATGGCCAATCCATTAGCAACCAATATGGAGTATGAAGTTTCACAAGCAATAAAATGACACATACCAAACAGTAGACTTCCAAGTCTATTTTGAAGTCACTGGAGACATCAGACCTGAAGATGCCCAAAGAGAAGGAAATGTGATTAAAACAGGAAGGACTTCCTTTATGATCTTCCTACAGAAACCATCAGTGGGACTGACAGGGTGAACTTGGTGGGGAAGGTGAGTGTGTCTCCACTGAGGCCGCGGTGAGTGCTGGCTAACGGAGTGGCCACCATGTTCTCAGCTCCAGAGCGGATCATGATGAAAAATGAATGTTTAGTTGAGTCTGGCAGGGGAAACGCACAAAAAGCAGTGAAACTTTTAGACATCACAATAATCTATATAAAAGACAGAGCGTGAGTGAGCAGATGCAACGCTGCATTCTTACCAGGTTTGTTAGCAGTGGAACAAACAAAGTCTGCCTTAAGGGGAAGGCGGAGCTCCTGCAGGGTGATGGAGCCCTTGGAAGCAGATACAGCAGCTGGTTCTGGAGGACAAGTTTTCTTCTGCCCTGCTGATTCTCCTTTCAGACTGTCCAGCTCTGCCTTCAAGGCTTCTCTTTTCTCCGCTTAGAAAGTCAAAGGAAGGAAGAAAGTCAGGGATTCTTTTAAGAGGACTAAGTGATGATGACAGCTTTCACTTTCAGGTCACCTATATGATCTTTAACTAAAAGTAAAAAGTGAAACAACATGACAGTCAGAGTGTAGGTGAACTGACTTGCTAGGAGCAGCAGCCTCTCTGCCTCAGCCTCCACCTGCGAGCCTTTGCCATGCTCTTCATCAGTGCAGCAGTTGAGGGCCTGGCTGGCCTGATGGATCACAGTCTGCTGCAGGTTCACCTCACTTGTCAACATCTAGACAACAAAAAACAGCTCTAAGCAAACAGAGAACTTCTTCCTGGTGGAAATTTGGGTCGTTCAGTATTTAAAAGAACTCCCTGATTTAAGAAGATTCAAAAATATGCAGACTTGACTGTTTAAAACATTTAAAGTATAATTAACCCCCATATCAACTTTTTTGCTGATAAACGAAGTAGGCTATTTAAGCTTCCATCTTTAGATTTCTGAGCAAATTGTGACATTTCATGTAAATTACTGAGGGACGAGGTTATTCTCTCTCTCGGAGGTTAGTTAAACTTGAATGAGTACATGTTGCAGGCAGAATGAATCCGTCTGGGTTCCAGCTGCGTACCTTCATCCTCTGCTTCATGCTGAAGAGACTTGCTGCTCTGGGCTCCTCTGCTCTCTTAGAAACATCTTCCTTCCTCACAATAACCTGCTTCACTGCAGGTCTCTCTGGTTCCTTCACTCGAATGGATCTGTATGCATCAACGCTACACACACAGCTCCCAGATTTAGTTTAAGGCTCCCCTTCCTCCAGTCTGCCAACAGTTGGGGTAACCTTTGTGTTCCTACCTATAAGGCAGCCTGTGGTCTTCGTCTGAGGAGTCGTTCCGTACCACGGTGCTTCTCTGGAACTTTCCAGGACTGCAGCTGTTCTCTGGGGTGTTGTTCTTCACCAGGAAGGAGCTGGCTGGAGTTGAGGTCTGGAGACAGCAGGGGGAGACAGTAAGCACCTCCCATCAGCTGGAGGCATCAGAAAGCTGCAGCATCATTCTCACCATGAGTCTTTTGTCTGGACTCTTCACTACAGCAGCTACAGTCTCTGCCAGAGGGGTCAGCAGGGACATGGAGGAGATATTTAAAGCATCTTCCTCCTCATCTTCTTGATCCTCACTCTGCTCCAGGATTCCGTCAAACAGCTCATTAATAACAGCTGAGTTGATGGAGTGGTCCACATTCATCTCCCTCTCCTTGACCACTTCCTCCTCCTCACTTAGCTTCTCTCCAGGCTGGCTGACCCCCCTCATGGGGCTGGAGGTCGAGACTGGAGGTGTCAGTGTGATTCCAGGACGCACTGTTAAATGGAACATGTTCTATTTCAAACCAAACTTTAAAACAAATAGTTCAGATTGTTTTTTAAGTGTAGTTATTTTAACTAGTTATACTTGGATTCTTAGCATCTTGAATTTGTTGAAATGCAGAATGTAATCATGGTGGAGCCAAAAGAAAAGCCAATTACATGCCAAAATAACTCCGACTGCAAACAACTCTTCACATTTACATCAGCAACACATTTCTACCATAGTAGGTCAGAACTACGACCATCCAGGTTTAAATATAACCGTCAATAATTTCCAGAAATCATCTCATGAGATAAAAAGGAAGGGTAAACAGAATGATGTCAGATAACACCAAGACACGGGCTCAGTCAGCACCTGGAGGACTCTGGCTGGGTGTCGTCACTTCCTCACTAAATGGTGCAGTGGGTTCATCCTGTGGGTCACATGAGGAAACTTCCCTCTGAGTAGGTTTGACCAGCTGATCCTGCAGAGCACATCATCTGTTAAAGTCCATCCATGTTCATAGAAAGATGGAACTTTAATAATCATGTTGTAGCCTGAATGCTTTTCCTGAGATTTGAAGGATAACAATGACTAGAACTAACTAAAACTTAGACATTTTATGCTAATAAACAATTCACTAAGTAAATAAATGAAAACCTGCAGTCAATGCTGTCAGATTTGGACAGTTGGGGACCAACAGAGTATGTGTGTATCTGAAGCCAACCTTGTTGTCAGTGTGTGTCTCGTCTGCCTGTTTGTCCTTGTTTTCCCACACAGTTTTCCCTTTCTGGAATCGGTTGCGGATCTGGGCCAGCTCTGACTCCCGCTCCTGATAACGATACAGGTGGATTTTTTTTTTTTTTTTTTTAAAGATGACTTCTCCTTGTTGTTGATGATGTTGTAGCATAAAACCTACCATCTTCTGCTTCTGAGTGAGCTCAGCAGTGGCTGTGTGTGCAGCCTGGGCGGCTCGGAGTCTCTCCTGGACCAGCTTGGTGTTTGGCGTGACTGATGCAGTACTGGGAGCAGACCTGGCTGGAGTGGGAGCTCTGGGTGGAGCGCCCTGCTCTTTGTGCTGCTGGCATCGCTCTCCAAAACGCTCCAGGAAAGATTTCACACCTGTTTGGATATAGATGCACCGTTCTGATACTGATTTATCTGGATAAGTTCTGATATTGACATAAAAAAAAAACTACATTGGGTATCATGACAAAGAGCCTGATCCTTAAGGCAGATTTATTCAGTCTTTGTGCTCTGGGCAACATCCTGCTTTACTATTTATTTTACATTTAGAATTCCTAATTGCACTTTCTGAACCATTTGAAAGGTTTGTTTGTTTTGACCAAGGTAGTCAAACTATTGATTTCATCAGCTTAATTTTATTTTACATGAGCTGTTTTACTCCTAATTACACTGACTGAACAAATTAAAGTTGTTGTTTTTACACGTTTGACCAAGCTTGTGAAGCTACTAGTGGATATATTGGCTGGCAAAGTTATTACATTTGTAGTTCAGTATATTTATGTCTGTGTTTAAGTTTTTCTGTATTGTTATTAGCTGATACTAAACCTCAGATATGTGTATTGGTATCTGAAGTGGAAAAAACCATCTCTAGTTTGGAGTACAGGATATCAAGAGAGGATGGAACTTCTTAGTTTTGATGCATTTGATAAACATGAAAATAAATCAGATTTTTAAATTTTTCACCTCCTAAACACCAATCAAAGCTGATTTAAGCTTGAACCAGAAGATTTGGACCCCTGATGAGTTTGACTCACCTGGACCTCCAGCAGAGACGGGTTCCTGGTGGCCCAGTGAAGGAGACATGGTGGCTCTATCCTGGAGAGCTGGTCTTAGGGGGCTGGCGGTGTGGCCAGGGGTCCTGGGGAACAGCTGGGTCTTTAGTGGATTCTTAGGGGCTGATGTTGCTTCAGAGGATGTTGCCTTATGTGGACTGGGTGGGAGTGCTTCTTCCTGCTTGGGGTTCTTCAGGGGACTCTGCACAGTCTGAACGGCTGTTTTAGATGCAGAAACTTCAGCCTTTTGAAGGCTTGGAAGAATCATTCTACTGGACTTCACAGCAGATTGTGAAGTATCCTGAAAAAAACAACAAAAAAAACACCCACCAACTATAATAATAATATAAAAAACAGCCTAGTCTTTGGAAATTACACATTGTCCAGCTACTGGTGCTAAATGCTAATATGAGATGTTAAAATCAGTCAAATCCTGTTTTCCACTGAAGCCTCAGCCTCTCCTCTGGTTTTAATGAGAAGCTGACTAGAATCAGCTCAAATCAGTGACCAGGGAGAGCTGAAAGCTTCAGAAAAACTGACCAGAAATCAGCCACAGAACTCTAACTGGTGCATCTCTACTTAAAATATATGAAGTAAAGCTTCAGTTTTCAGATTCACTGTGGAGACGTGAAGGTGCAGCTACCTGGTTCCTGCTGCAGGCAGACTTGCTGGCTGCTGCAGCTGAACTGCTCATGGCTGCAGTTTGCTTGGAGCCGGCAGCAGCAACAGCAGCTACTCTGACCGCAGGTCTGGGAACAGGACCAGGATTCCCTTTGGGAATGTGGGCGTGGCTGAGGTCATCCTCCCAGGACCCAATGGTGGCAGCCAGGTTGGCCAACCGGCCTCTCCGCCCAACAGGAGCTTCTGAAGGGGGAAGACTGGCAGGCGGCTGGACTTCTACTAGTCTCTTTGACAAGGTTGTGGGGGTTCTGTCTGGCACTGTGTCAGAAGAGTCTGGAGGAGAAGCAGCAAGGTCAGACTAGTTCCAGATTTAGAGCCTGCCATTAATGTGACAAATCTCAGCCAAACACGTTTACCATCATCCCCATCCCAGCACTTCCTCTGCTGCACCAGCCTTTGAAGGCGTGACTTCATGCCAGCAGCAGAGAGAGTCGGGTCTTCCACCTGGTCCGGTTTGTTCCTGGGCTGACCTGAACCAGGGGGCTCTGTTGGTGCTTCACTTGTGCTTGGAGGGTCAGGACCCGGAGTGACGGTCATGTTCTCTGGCTGTGCAGCTTTCAGCTCCTTAGGCTGACTCTGAACAGGTCGAGTTGAGCTCTGCTCAAGAGAGGAGGACAAGCAAATGCTGGCTGGACCCACAGGGGGTTTTTTGTCTGTCAGAGGGTCTGATGGTACGGGACCCCCAGCTCTGGTCATCACTGGAACCTGGTTCTCCTCATCCAGTGCCAACTGGTTTTCCTCTGAGCACCTGCGCTTGGAAGGGGAGGGCTTAGAGGATATCTGTGGAACTAGAAAGGGATTACAAGGAAATTTCATCAAACACCTTACACAACACCAAGGGCAATCTTAACAAAAGGACTGACCTTTATCAACAGTAGAATCAGCGATTGTGTTATTTGATTCAGTTAGAGGCTCCCTCGGCCTTTTGACCATCTGTCTGTTAGCTGCGTTGGGACGCTCTGCTAGCTTCCTCTGCAGATTTTCCCTACGGGCCCGGGTACGCTCCAAAAGTTTCTAGTTTGACCAACAGAAGCAGAAAATCAGACATGCAGTATCCAGATCAGACAAGCATGGCCCACATGATGTTAAGAGGTTTCCTTTGTGAATCGGATCAACAGACCTACACACAACAGTTTTTGGTGGGAATAGAAAAATTAACAGTCAGACAATCAAAACACAAAAAATTCATGCACAGCAAACTCAGAGGTACAATAAACAACCATTAAACGACCTGACAGCCTAATTAATTAATATTTCATTTTTCAAAATAGGGTTGGATATAATAAGCATACTTTGGGGTTCAGATCCAAATTAATATTGCTGGATTTCTCACTTACACACAACCAATAAGACTAAACAATTCTCTCTTCTACACAAAACCCTCCTCTCATTCCCCTTGCCAAGTCTTTCACAACCTGATTTACTGTACTGTGCAAGTCCTAACACATTCCTGAGTGTGCTGCAGGCCACCACAGCTTCACCAAGCCAACAGCCCTGTGTGGAAAATCTGAAATCACATTCTTCAGGAATGAGCCACGCCTGGTTGTGCCTAACTGTACAAGCCAGTTTATAGGACGCACAAGAAGAAAAAAATTTTTGTTTTTGGTAAAACTCCAACTATCCAAAGTTTACACAGCAACAGTATCAGGAGAAGAGAAAGACTGAACCTCAAAATATTCAAAGATGTAATCTGTTTAGACTAATGTTCCATGACTGTTGTTTCTGTTTTTGAGCTCAATAAATGAATTCCAATCGCTAAACTTATAAAACTTAACTACATTTTGCATTACTTGTGACTTCTGACCGGTACCAGACAAAGAAACTGCAGTTGACGCATTCCCCTAGCAACTGAACTAATAACACAGCTGCGGGTTAAGTTAGCATTAGCAGGTAACGTTAACGCTCCTACTATCCAAAATAGTCTTGCGAAAGAAAGTACATGAAATTTCTCAACTCACCTCAGTAAATGGGTCCATTTCGGACAGTTTGTAACCACTTGAGGAGTACTTACAAAACGGAGTGTTACCAGTTCTATACGCGCCTTGTGTGTAAAGAAATAACCTAACGAAGCAAAACGAGAAGTGCTCAGAGATCTTCTCAGCTCGGTTGCTCTTCCTCGACAAAACAACTTCTGTTCAAATTTGAATTTCAGCGCTGCCTCTACGGCGCATACTCCAAAACTTAAAGAAGCGCCAGACAACCAATCAGATATCACGGGCTGGACATCAGGCTTTGATCAGCCAATCACAGCCTAGACGTGTGAAACAAAGGCAGTTTACAGTCCTATATTTGTCACGAGGCTGTCACAGCGTGCTTACAGATTATATATATATATAAAACCAGAATCAAAACCAGGTTTCATCTTTAGTTCAAAATTTTTATTTTCTTTTCTAAAAAATAAAAAAAAATTGTAAAAATAAAAAACTATTTTCCTTTTACTTGTTTTTATTTCATGTAAAAAAATAAATAAAAAAATCCTGAAAACCCATCAAAAATAAAAAGCAGAGGTACAGGGTCCTGCGTCCTGTCCAATCCGATGGGCTCTGTCCAGGGGACTGATGCTGTCAGGAGACAACATGTCTCTGGAGACAGAGGTCAGAGGTCAACCGCACTGTCCCTTCAGAGACTGGATCAGATTCTCAGAGAGCTGGAGGAGTTCAACTGAGGACGTCCTGCTGTCTTCCTGCTGAGGACAACGTCCTCATGTCCCTCCTGTCCCACTGGTGGACGCTGGTGACCGATTAGTTGGTTGGACGGTCCAGCAGAGGACAGTGTTCATTGGATGTCCCACTGATGTCCACAGCTGGTCCCTGGCTGCTGCCTGCAGAGGGACAGAGGACAGTGAGGTCAGAGGTCAGACCAGTTCCCTGTTGGCCTGGTATCAAATGGTTCTGGTTCTGACTCACCGCTGACTCTCAGCGTGATGGTCTTGGTCCTCTTGATGTCCCGGGTCTGGACCCTGCAGATGTACGTCCCGCTGTCCCGCTCCGTTGGGTTCTTCAGGATCAGGCTTAGGTCGCCGACCTCTGACCCGGTCTCCGTCCGGTCTCTGTAGAGCTGGTTCTGGTTCTCGGGCCAGTCCAAACCAACCCGATGGACGGTCAGCAGCGGTTCCGGTTCGGTGCGGCTCCACTCCACCTCGGTACCGGGAGGAACCCCCGAGGTTCTGAAGGGCAACTTGACCGAGTCCGCTCCCTGATCCACCAATACCTCACAGTCTGAGACAGAACCAACAGAACCATAAAAACCATCAGAACTAACAGAACCAAAACCAACAGAATCAGAAGCAACAGATCAGAGGTTCTACTGGTCTGAAACCAGAACCTGGTTCTGGTTCGAGTGAAAGTAAAATAATAAATAACATCAGTAGCATCTGGACCAGCAGATGGTTTGGTTCTGCTGGACCCAAATCGCTCCACTGGAAGGTTCTGTAATGAGTTTGATGAGGCAGAATAACGAACAGGAACCGTTTGACTTGATAAAGAGGTAAATATTTATTTATTCTTAAGGATTTTTAAATGTTTTAACTTGATAATAACCATGAGAACTGGCATAAGGCCCAAGACCGTTTAGCTACTAATCACACCACCCCCCATGGGGTTCAGGTTCAGGACACCACCAATTTGTTCTATGGACCCACCACTGGCTTCCTGATGACGTCACCAGCAGCTGCAGTTCGTGCTGCAGCAGAACCTCCAGTCAAAGTTCTGCCAGAAGAACCAAATGGTTCTGATCAGACAATCCGAACATCTGGACCCACCGGAACTCTAGAACCTCAGGACCAGATGGACACAACCCGTTCCCACTGACCTTTGACCTTCAGATAAACCTATTCCCACTGACCTCTGACCTGCAGGTTAACCCGTTCGTACTGACCTTTGACCTGGAGGTGGACCTGTTTCCTCAGCAGGATGTCTCCATCCCTACTGTGGACGCTGCAGGTGAAGGTCCTGTTGTCTCCGTCCATTGGATATCTCAGAGTCAGGCTCAGGTCTCCGGATATGAGCGGGTTCTGGTTCATCTCTGTTCTGGCTCTGTAGGAAGGACACTGCTCCTCGGGCCGGTCAGAACCGCTTTGGTACAGGTGGACCTTGCGGGTCCAGACCCGGTGGTAGCTCCACTCCACTACGGCATCTACTGGCAGTGGACTCGGGGCTCTGCAGGGCAGCAGGACGGACTCCACCCCCGAGTCCACCTCCACCTGAGGGACTGAGAAGACAGAGCGTCTTTAGCGTCTCAGAGTCTGGAGGACCTACTGTGGGCCGACCCACTGACCTTTGACCTGGAGCTCCACCTTCTTCTCCAGCAGCACCGCACTTGTCCTGCTGAACACAGTGCAGGTGAAGGTGCCGCTGTCCCGCTCCATAGGGTGTCTGAGCATCAGACACAGCAGGACGCCTTTCTTTAGCCTCTTCCTGATCTGGGTCCGGTCTGTGTAGACCCAGTGCTGCTCCTCGGGCCGGTCGGAACCGCTCTGGTACACGTGGACCTGCCGGCCCCTGCTGTCTGTCCACTCCACCAGGGAGTCCTCAGGGAAGCTGTCGATGGAGATACAGGGCAGCAGGACAGACTCCGCCCCTGATTTCACCTCCACCTGTTGGACTGAAAGGACAGCAGAGGACAAGATGAGCTGGATGGACAGCAGAACCGGACAGGTCTTCCGGACTGTTGAGTCCCTGAACTTGAAGCAGCTGAAAGTTTTGGACCAAATTGTCTGGTCCAAAAGTCAGATATTTGGACCGACCATTCTTCAGAAATTTTTTGAGACGCAGCAGCAGGCCGGCGATGGTAGCAGCAGTGACAGTCAGCAGAACCAGCAGAACCGTGAGCCAGACAGGAACTCCTGAGGACGAGACGAGAACCTGATGATGGATGCTCCAACCGTCTTCTCCAGCTTTGATGATGGACCGTCATGAGAACCATCTGTAAGGTTCTGGTCTGGACTCACCTGCTTCTCTCAGGACCTCCAGTGGAATCTGGGTTCTGGTTGAGTTCCCCCCCACCCTGTTGATGGTGCAGGTGTAAATGCTGCTGTCAGTCAGCGTCGGCCTCGTCAGGCTCAGGCTCAGGTCTCCGGTCCGCAGGGCATCCTCCTCCATGGAGGTTCTGCCTCTGTAGCGTTGGTTCTGGTTCTGAAGGTCTTCGCCTCGCTGGCTGTGCAGGTGAACGGTGGACGGGTTCAGGTCTTCCCGGCTCCACACCACCAGGTCTCTGTCCACATCAGGGAACCTACTGGAGCATGGCAGCACAACAGAATCCGCCCCCTCCAGAACCTGGACACCTGAGGCCTGAGGAGAACCTGCAGGACACAAGAGACACGGGTCAGAAACAAGGTCCACATTGGGTCAGAGTGGAGCTACAGCTGAGAAACCCTGAGGTTCTCTTGAATCTCTATAGATCGTCCTGGAGCTTCACTCAGACTCCAGATAGTCGCAAGATTGCCATCCCTGGAATCCAACCGGGCCTGTAGAACCAGTTCACTGGAACCCAGAGACCCTCCAGGTCCAATCGGGACTGTAGAACAGGTTCGCTAGAACCAGAGACCTTACAGATCCAACTGGGATCTTAGAACCAGTTCCCTGGAATCCAGAGATCCCCCAGGTCTGACAAAGACCGTAAAATTGGACTCTGTACTATCTGTAACTATGCCTGAGATTTCATTGTCCAGTTTTCCGATCGCCTACATTTCTGATGATAAATTCCGTCATTTCCCACAATCCCACTGGATCCTAGCAGGTTTAGTGAGCTAGTTGGGCGCATAGCCTTTCTGTCAGAGCAGCCAAGAGTCTCGCTCAGCCTTCTGTAACTGACTGCAGAGACTCTCAACCTTCTCGGCTTGGTGAAAGAAACAGTATGATGTTTTGAGAGATTCAGGTCGTTAATGTCTCCTGGTTTCAAACTGGGACCCAGTCCAGAACTCTCAGTTTCAAACAATCTTCTACCTGGACGATTTAATATGGCTGGTTCTGACCCACCTGGTACCCCAGCCTCATAGGTCTGGACAAATCTGGTTCCCTTATGATCCAACATCACTTCCTCTATTTCTTATTGTGTCTCTGCTTTGTCTTCACAAAGACGGCCGCTGGTCCTGATTCTGGTTATGCTGGAGGTTTCTTCCTGTTACAGGATAGTGTTTGCTCTCCACTGTCGCCCCCTGCTGTTCAGGAGGAGTGATGCTCCATGTTCTACTGGGTTTCCTCAAACTTTTTTTTAACTGATTTGAATGATTAATTAAACACACTGTACTGATTGCTGGTATTATTTTTCTCATTTTCTTCTTTAAACATCAGAACTTCTACATAACGTCATTTATATTTGTAAATATAGATTGGCATTTATTGACACTTTAGAATATTAAATCTGGTGTTTTGATCAGTAGCTTATTTATAGAAAACTCCTTTACTTTATGAGTTATTTCCTGGATGGTTATTTTTACTTTTACTTCAGTAAAAACATTTTAAAGTGGCATCTACAGAGTTAGAGGAGGATTTCTGGGGACTCTGCACACCTGAATATAAATAATAATCTATGACTGATGACTACATTTTCTAATAATGCTCAGTAGAAAATGTCCTGGTTTCATGGAGTGAGACACGGCAGCTGCTGTTGTCCCACCTGTTGTCCCACCTGTGCTCAGGAATGTGAACCAGTCAGACTGCAGCTGCTCCTTCAGAAGTCGTCGCTACTGTTTGTCTCAGACAGAAACCCGACTGAGTTCGGTTGATCTTACCGAGCAGCAGGATGACCGTCAGTCCTCCCGTCTTCAGGAAGTCCAACATGACCACGATCCGTGGTTCTGGATGGTTCTGGTTGGTTTTGGACGACCCAGAGACGGACGGCTTCAGACTGAACTTCAATCTGGCGGGCGGAGCTTCAAGCTTTGAACTTCCAGTGAAGAAGAAAGAGGAAATAGCTTCACTTTGCTGGCCCAGAAGCTGGCAGGAGAACCAGTCCAACCAGAACCAAACATGGAGACGCAGCATTCAGCTTCTATTCAGTTTCTTTAAGGCTAAAAACCCAGCTGGTTAGAGTTTGATTAATAAATGGAACACTGTTCCACATATCTGATGGTTTTGGTAATGTTGACAGATTATAAAGTTTGTTATTCATAATTAATTTCTGTTTGATGTTTTTAGGATGTGAAACATTTTGATCTGCTGTGTTTTTGACATGCAGAGGTGACATGTCCCTCGGCTGCTGTCTCTGTCTCAGCTTCCTGTTCAGGCATCAGATGATGTCATCAGGTGATGTCATCAGGTGATGCTCAGTAACATCAGCAGCAGGAAGTGATGAAGTTGAAGGCATCACTGTTGATCAGATTAACATTCAGACGTTCATCCTTCCAGACATGAGAACTCCGTCTGTCTGCTTGGCGATTGGTGAGTCCCACTCTGCACACCTTCACCACCACCACCATCTTCATCATCATCATCATCATCATCATCATTATCACCACCATCATCAGCTCCAGGTTCTCTGTCCGCTCCAGGCTTCAAAGCGGTCAGAGATCTGAGCATTTATCATTATAATGTTTTTATGGTTCTGTATATTTGATGGTTTAAATCAGAACCCAAATCCTTACTGCAGACTTGTGGCCCTCAGTCCAGATCTTGATCCAGAAAACAGATATGGATCCATTCTGGGTTTTCAGGTCTGAAGAGCCAAAGCTCCATCAGTTTGGTTTGAACTGCTAAAGATGTGACAACGATCTGTTGATGGGCTTTAACTTGGCTAGACAACTGCAGGTTACAGGTCAAGTGAGCGGGCTGCTAATTTTGGGTTAGCTTTGCATACTAATAGTTCACCAGGAAAAGAAAGATGGAGGATTAAAACCGTCAGACTGTCGGTTTATGGTTCACTGCTGATGGATTTATGTATTCTACGTCCAACAATACTAACTGGGTCAGGTACTGTTGGATCTGGCTCTGTTCAGCTCAGTGGAAACTTCTGATTCAGATCAAAGAAATGAAGAAGAAAACTTGCGCAGTGACCTGTTTTAATCACCATGGAAACCACTGCTGGACGTCCATCTTGTCCTCCGTTATCTGA
Source organism: Xiphophorus hellerii (assembly GCF_003331165.1). Lineage (NCBI taxonomy): Eukaryota > Metazoa > Chordata > Actinopteri > Cyprinodontiformes > Poeciliidae > Xiphophorus > Xiphophorus hellerii. The sequence continues at coordinate 26,901,086 of NC_045684.1, forward strand.
TGGTGGTTTGATTTCTGCTGATCGCAGCTTTTTCACCGAGATGTCTGATCTGAATCGGACCTGCACCAGATTCTGGTTTCCGGTCCCTCAACGACTGCAAGATTCTGAAGGTCCTGAAAGGTTCTGAAAGGTTCTGGAACAAACTTTGAGGTTCTTCTATCTAACGTTCAACTCTTGCAGTTTTCTCACATCAGACTCCAATAATTCTCTGACCGGTGGAAGCTCCAAATCCTAAAGTTCTTCTTTCCACCAAACTTTCTGTAGCTCAGAGCAACAGCTAACTGTCTCTCTGATCTTCCAGGTCTTCTGCTGACGGTTGGACCGACCGTCTCTGCAGGTAAGACCAGAGAAGAAGACCAGGAGGACCTGAAGTCCCTCCGGACATGAAAACAGCTGTCCAATCTGTCCCTCCATCTGTCCTTCTGTCCCTCTCTCCATCTGTCCCTCCGTCTATCCCCAGTGTCTTTGAGGGTGAGTCCAGACCTGCAGCAGTTCTTCAGGGACCAGTCGGTGAATCTCAGCTGTGAAGACCCGTTAGACTCTGTTGGTTTGGTGGTGAAGAAGAAGAAGATGACAGGAGGTCCATCAGCGTCCTGCGGTGTGGACTTTGGGAGGTTGTCTTCTCCTTCCTCCTGTTGTCTTTGGGCTCACCAGGACTTCTCTGGGTCGTACTGGTGTGAGACCAGAACCGGAGTCTGGAGCGACCGGGTCAACATCACAGCCTCAGGTACAGAACCTCTTATCTGCTCTGAATATTTCAGATGGACTTCAGCTTCACTCCGTTTCTGTTCCTCAGATAAACGTCTGATCCTGCAGATCCCTGCACTTCCTGTAGGAACAGGATGTGATGTCACTCTGAACTGCACAGGAAAGAACCAACGCGCCGTCGCTGCGTACTTCTTCTTCAATGGGCATCTGGTTGGTTCTGATCTCAGAGAGAACCTTGTCCTCCAGAACCTCCAACCGTCTGATGAAGGTTCCTACTGGTGCTCTACTGATGAGTTTGGGTCGTCCCTTAAGAGCCTGCTGAGGGTCAGAGGTCAGGAAGATGGCATCACTTCCTGTCTAAAGCCGCATGCTGATGATGAAAGATCTGATCCAGGATTTTTCCTGCAGGTTCTCCAACCCCAAATACCTTTTGGTCCTCTCCTGCCGTCCACCAGTCCTCCCTGTCTCCTCCATCCAACTCCTCCATCTTCATCCCAGTCCTATCAACAGCAGGTTCTCTAGTTTCTCTGGTTCTGGTCATTTTGCTGATTCTGCTGTTTCTGCTGGTTCTGGTGGTGTCTCTGGGTCCATGGAAACATCAGGAAGGTGAGCTGTCCGTCCATCATGTCCATGTTCCACTAGTGAGGAAGACCTGATTCTGCCTGTTAACCTGTCCTCTCTGTCTGTCTCTTGTCCAGGCAGGAACCAGCAATGTCTTCCAGGTGGCGCCACCTCCACCCAGGTCGTCTTCAGACCTTCAGCCAATGGGATTCCATTCAGACGTTCACATGACTGTCCCGTCCAATCAGAGATGACCTCCTGCAGATACAGCTGCAGTCCCTCTGGTGAAGCTCAGGTGTTTGGTTCCTCAGGTTTTCATATCTAATAATAAATCTGTTCTGATATCCATCCAGAGATGTTTCTGGATGGTTTATAAACCAGTTTAAGACTCGTTTACTGATTGAATGAACACAAAGAAATAAAAGAAAAATGAATGAAAACTGAGTTTGTTTTTATTCCATTCAAACTGTTGAAGAAAAAGAGGAGAAGGAACCATAAATAACCTGGACTTTTATATAGGCCATCACAGCTCAGCGCTGCTCTGAACATGTGGCGAAGGCAGGAAATTTGAGGGCAGGAATTAGGTGAGGTCACATGTTGACATGTCAGTGTGATGAGCTCTGGTCTGCGTGAGCTTTATGTGGAAGTTATTCCTCCTGCATGGTCAGATTATGAGGTTTGGCCACGCCCACATGCTGTGGTGCAGCCAAAAGATTTTGATCACTTTTGACCTCAAGACTGCTGAGTGATTCTGAAGTCTGCATATCAAAAGCCACAGGAGAAGTTCACTCAGATATGACGTATAAAAAAAGACAAAATGGCAGCTTTGATACAAAATGGTTGACTTCCTGTGGGGTTATCCAAGACTCCAAGAGATTTTATTAGGTGGTCCTGATAAGATACACATGTAGCAAATTTCATACTCCTTGGTCTGATGTTTTAATGCTCCTAGGAGGCGCTGTGGAGGTATTAAGCCACGCCCACCAAATATTTGGCTCAATATCTTTTGGGAGCTCGGCCGTGATTGATCATATTGAATTTTATGCAATCTAGATATCTGAACTACAGTTCAAGTAAGTTTATGTTAACCGAGTCAAGATGGTGAAATATGGACCTGTTTTCAGGGGGCTGGGCTTGAGTAATCTATTTGACCATTGAGTCTTGCCAATGAACTGGTGAGGACCAGTCAAAGCAGGTTTCATGCTTTTGAACCTTTCTGAGAAGTAGTAATGGGAATGTTTACTTTTTTAGTGTGTAGTCAAAATTCAAGTCCAGGCCACGCCCCTTCAACATGCACAAGAAGTCACAATTTTGGTAACTTTAGATCCTCCGTGTCTTATAAGCAAAGTCACCAAGTTTGAAATTGATTGATCAAAATCTCTAGGAAGAGTTTGATCAAATACAGAAGCTAAAGAAAAATCAGAACTTGATTCCAAGATGGCGGACTTCATGTTTTATGTAGAGCATCAGTGCCAGAGAGTTTTCTGTGGGTCTTCGGGAGTTCTATGTGTTACCAAATGTCATAGCTCTATGATAAAGTGGGGTCAAAGCTGAGGTTGCCAGGAGGCGCTGCTGAGATATTTCTGTTTCCAAAGCACTTTAAATATGTCAGTTTAATTCACCAGATGCATGTATAAAGGAATAATTAGTCAAAGTTTGAGGCCAGGCCATGCCACTTCAACATGCACAAAAAGTAATATGGTAACTTATGTCTTCTGAGCAAACTGACTAGGTTTCCCACCAATCAACCAATCACGTAAGAGTTTGATCTAGTAGAGGTTGTTAAAGGCTAAAACAAGGTAAAAACCAATCCGTTTGCAGCAGGTCAGATCTTCTGACATTTACAGATCATCAGGTCTTCATCATCGTCATCATCATCAGCCCTACAAGCAGCAGGTGGAGTCACGTCCGCATGAAGAGACGAGGCTGAAGCTTTTCTATCAGACCGACGTTCAGTCATCAATCAGACAAGATGAAGATCTCAGCGGGTCGTTTGCTGCTTGGTGAGTCCATCATCCAACCATCATCCATCCATCATCCATCCATCATCCATCCATCATCCATCCATCATCCATCCATCATCCATCCATTAATCATCCATCATCCAACCACAACCCAAACATCATCCATCCATCATCAAACCATCATCTGTCCAATAACTCTTGAGAATCTTCAGCAAATGTTCAGTGTTTCAGTAGTCTGATTGGGTTTCACTGGACCCAGTGACACCAGTAGGAGACCAATGGGTCGAGTGGTTTCATTGGACCCAGTGACACCAGTAGGAGACCAGTGGGTCGAGTGGGAAACCAGTGGGTCCAGTGGGAAACCAGTGAGAAACCTTGGTGGGTCGGTAGTTTTATAGATTAATAAATCGAGGTACTAACTTGCCGATCTTTATGGTAAAGTTCTGGTTCTGGTTCTCTGAGAGTATTAATGCAGAAAGTAGAACACTGACCTGTTTTCCTTTGGAAGTGGGTCGTACTGGAGGAAATCGCCATCTGTGATCTGAAGCCACTTCCTGTTGATCGAAGCGGTTCTTCTGACTGGCAGGTCAACATGTGAGGTTTTGCTTAGAGATACGGATCTTCTGACATTTACAGTTCAGGTTATCTGATCGGACAGAACCAGAGCGCCTGGTCGGAAGGTTCTGCAGAACTCATCAGAACTTTCCAAGAGTCCATAAGGTTTCCATGAGTAATATGAGATCTGAAAATACTCACAACAATAATCATTTACTTATTCACTAGAAATAAAAAGAGTTGAAGAAACAACTAATAATCTCCTTAAAGTCAGAGTTACATCAACTTCCCTTCATCTGAGATACTAAATATGAACTAAAACTATTTACACTGAAATAGAGGACAATGTCATAAAAAAATTACATATAAACATTCATTTATTACAACCAAACAAATGAATATCACTCAAATTTTTATTTAATCAGAACTTAAAAATTATCTAAGATCTGTTTTATCTTTAAATTTGTATGGAAGAAGGATATTAAAAACTTTAAACCGTATTTGAGCAACATGAATATTAGTTATTGCTGAAAACTTTAGTTTTTGTATAAAGAATAATTTATCTGATATCTCTGCTCTGTTAGAAGTTCTTACTGTGTTTATTATAAAATCAGAATTTCATTTCAGGTGTTTTTCCCCAAACCTCTGGGAACATTGTAATTATGGAGCTATTATTGATTAATCAGGAAAATTAACATGTTTATGAATTATTTAACTTTATATAATATTCTGACGAACTCACACCAAATCATCCATTAATAATTTATGCTTGTAGACAGTTTTTATGTTTTCAATGTAGCAAATATAAAAAAATTAAATTGAGGATTTTACACTTTTTACTTTTTACTATTTTTATTAAATTTTTAATGTCCGGATCAGGGCTTTAATTTTAATTGTTTTAAATAAAAAATTCAGTGTGAACCAAAACTAATTTCAGCAAAATTGATACAAACATGAATAATGTGGAAATAAACTAATTTAACCGTGCTTTAGAATATTCGGTCCATATGTGATTATAAAATTGTCTGAAATTAATAATTTATTCACAATATTTCAGTTTACGAGTTAATCTCTCTATATTAATTAACATGTTTCTGCTTTTCCACTAAGATTTTAAAATGAATGGAGTCAGGAGACATTTTTAAATGGCGGTGATTAGAAAATAAAAGCCAACTTCTACTTTCATTAAATTTATCTATAGAAACTAATAAATCAGATGTGAACAAAGAATTTCATTATGCTAATAAGTATATTTTACTAAAGCCATATTATTTACAATCTGAAATTGGAAAAAACACATGGGACTGTAGTTGTAGCTAAAAATAGATTTTTCAGAAATAGATCTATGAAAAATAGAAATTAACAGACATTAATAAAAGAGATGACAGAAATAGAATAAAAGGATGTAAATAAATTATTTTAAAATGTATTTAAAAGGAAGTTTACATCAGAGGTAAATACAAGGAATCCTGAAACACTCATTTTGATTTTATTAATAAATTATGTAAGGACAGGGAGTAATAAAATGATCATTACCTACCATGGGGTTTTATGGGACTCAAATTATTAGATAATAAAATCTGATTAGTATTTTATACTCTAAATGTGTTTTTCTCCAGATTAAACTCGTCCTAACAGTCTTTTGTACAGCAACGATGACAAAATGTAATGTTGACTGCGTTTCTAAGACTTTGTGCTTCTGTGTTTTAATGATATAAAAGCTCTTTGAAATGCCTTGTTGATTGATTGATCATAAAACATAAATATGGAACTCTTGGAGACTTGCAGTGAAATCTGAGGAAACTTTGCTCAGTGAAGTAATGGCCCCTGACCTCTGACATTTGTTTCAGGTGCATCTCTGCTGCTGCTGGTTTCTGCACCGACAGATTCTGCAGGTGAGTTCAGGACAGTTAGACAATCTGATGTAGACCAGCCTGTCCATCTGTCCCTCCTTCTGTCCCCAGTGTCTCTGAGGGTGAGTCCAGACTTGCAGCAGTTCTTCGGGGACCAGACGGTGAATCTCAGCTGTGAAGACCAGTTGGACTCTGACGGTTTGGTGGTGAAGAAGAAGAAGACCGGAGGTCCATCAGCGTCCTGTGGAGCAGACTTTGGGAGATTGTCTTCTCCTTTCTGTTTACTGAATGAATACAAGAACTTCTCTGGGTCCTACTGGTGTGAGACCAAAACTGGAGACCGAAGCGACTTGATCAACATCATCGTCTCAGGTACAGAGCCTTGGCCTCCTTCTGAACTCGGACTATCGAGGATTATCCAAGTGGGCTGGCGGTGGTTAGGTTTAGTGGTAGGAATGTGCAATAAACAGTATAACTGGTAGAAATGTGGCCTACGATAGAGATGTGTAGTCTACCGGCCAACCACGGCAATGCTTATTGACAACGTAACCGGCCGGCATCAAAACAGAGGGAGAGGAAAGCAGCATGGTTTAACGCAAGGGTAGGGCTGTTAAAAAAAGCAAGTACAAAAGACATCAATTATCTGGACCTGGTTCAGGTTAAACCCCACACAGTCTTACTATGCTCAGAAGCAGTGCTGCAGACAGCGTGGAAACTGTCTGCGCACTGGAAACACAAACAGGAACGGATCTGCACACTCGTGTCCCATGGGATCCTTTGGGATGAGCACGGGGTAAAGCTCGATGAGTCCAATGGATCCTGTTTCTAATAACATTTTAGTGCGTTCGCACAGGGCGCCAAACGGGCTAGGACCGCCTCTGCTCATAGCATCAGACTTTAGCCATGGTAACACAACAATCAAACTATGAAGATTATTGTTTGCACTTTTACAAAGTAATCTTGTCAGTTAAAGCTTAAATTTAAAAGTTAAACAATTAAAAAAGTTCAATTTATCTCTGCCAAAACTGTTAAATCAGTTAGCATTCCCAGTAAACATATTAAAATTTTGGATCTGTTAAAATTCAAGACCCTGAAGGTCTGGGATCTTAAGCAGCTGCTTAGTGTGCTTTGCCTTGAGCCGGCTTTGTCATCATGTCAAACATCACCTGTCAGTCACTGACACTATGAGCAACATTAATCAGTCCATATCAGTAGCAAAAGCAAAGTGTGAATCCAAATGACGACCAAAGAAAGCTGAGAGCTAAAATAGAAAGCCCTGAGCAACAAACCTCTGACCTGTCTGGTTCTTCCTCTAGTTCTGTTTCTCCGCCAGACATGAAGGTTCAGATAAAACGCCTTACAGCAGCTTTAGAGAGGTTGAATATTTTCTTAACTGCAAACTGTTTTAGCTCTTATGGCTGTTAAATATTATTTACACAGCATTTAAAATATCAGCAGTAAAGATTTTCTGCATAGACTCTCACAGCTAACGACTCAGTTCAGGCAATAGAGTTCAGTTTTCTAGTTAAACACAGAGCAGGCAGAGAGCCAGTGATGAAAGTTTGAACGAATTAATGACTAAACTTATAGACTCAAAGAGGTGAGGCAGGAAACACAGGAAACAGTTACATAAAGCAGACAAGTAAAACGAAGGGACCGGTGAGGAAGCAGTGAGACCAGGTTATATACTGGGAGAGATTGCTGGAGTAGCAGAGCGGAGCTGATTGGCTAACAGGGTGTGAGGGGAGGAGCATCAGGCAGACTGAGGGAGAAGCACAAATAAACCAAACTACAAACCCAGAAAAGCCAAAACAACCCAACATCCCAACAACGGTTTATCTGATATGTTATGAATGAACACATTTATATTGTTGCTGTTAATAGAATTTATTACTGAAGGGTTTATTGCTCATTAGAATTTCAGCTGGTCAGTTGATCCAGTTTGTCCTTTTCCTCCACCGTCCGACTTCAGCTTCACTCTGTTTCTGTTCCTCAGATAAACGTCTGATCCTGCAGATCCCTGCACTTCCTGTAGGAACAGGAAGTGATGTCACTCTGAACTGCACAGGGAAGAACCAACGCGCTGTCCCTGCGTACTTCTTCTTCAACGGGAATCTGGTCGGTTCTGATCTCAGAGAGAACCTTGTCCTCCAGAACCTCCAACCGTCTGACGAAGGTTCCTACAGGTGCTCTACTGATGAGTTCGGGTCATCTCTTCCGAGCCTGCTGAGGGTCAGAGGTCAGGACGATGAGATCACGTCTGGACTCATCTACAGGCACCGTAGATGAGTCCGACTGACTGATGGGTGTCTGCTGCAGGTCGTCCTCCTCCTTCTGCCTCCAGAACCACCAGAGCCTCGTCCAGCTGTGGTCCTCTGGTCCAGATCAGTCCTCCTCCTCCTCCACCTGTCAGCTCCATTGTCTTCATCCCTCTGATGGCTGCTGGGGCCTCTGTGGTCCCACTGGCTCTGCTGGTTCTGGTTCTGGTTCTGGGTCTGTGGCTGTGGAGGAAACAATCAGGTAGGAGATCCTTCTGGGTCCAGCAGGTGATCCGGTCCACTTAACCTGGTCCAGCTGATTCATGAAGGGACAATCCTCACTGATGAAGCTCCAGTGGAGTCCAGAACCCGGTTCTGTTGACCCACTGTTTGTCCCCTCGTCTCCTTGTCATCTCTGCAGGAAGGAACCGTTCTTCTTCTTCTACTGCTGCTGTCCCTGATGTGACCTATGCTCAGATCAACTTCAGGAAATCAACCAATCGGGTTCCGTCCCAGTGGACAAGTGTCCGTCCCCATGACAACGAGGAGGACTTTGGCTTCCCGCCATACTGTGACCCAATCACAGGCTAGTCCTGGTTGGAGCAGCTAATCAGGATGAAGAAGGAAAGCAGTTTGGGTCAACGATCTGTAACCATTTCCTGAGTTTGGACCCAAACTGATGGGTTGTGTAGAACGGGTTGGAGCGGTTCTGATGATAAAAATGTTTCCTGCTGATTTGGTTAATTTTCTCAGTTTTGTTCTTGTTTTGCTTGTTTGATCTTTTATTGCTTTATTTCTTACATTTGATCAGTTTTTTGTTCATTTATCTGAAACTTGTTGCAGATCAATGATTGTAGTTTTCAGCCATAAATAAAAATGATTGAACTCTGGTTCTAAAGTTAAAGTCAGAGTCCGAGTCCTTCATCATTGGTCCGGTCCAGACTCAGTCTGTTCCTCTGAGTCCCAGAGATCAGGAGGTGAAGGAGCCTCTGTCTCTGCCCAGTAGGAGGCAGCAGAGCTCCAGGTAGGAACCGCCTCTGGAGGAACCAGCAGCAGAAGGATCAGGTGAAGGTTTTACAAGTCCCAAGTCTTTATTGGCATCTGTCACGTTCTAAGTCTGAACCTGAGAGTTTCAGGTCATTTCCTGTTTCATCAATGCTGCAGTGAAGCATTAAATTCAAATTCAAATTAAATTCAAATTTAAAAATACTTTATTAATCCCAAAGGGAAATTAAATGTTGGTGTAACTCTTTAATTCCTCAAAGAGTTATTGTAGATGGTGATGGCTGTTCTGCAACGGTCTGCACTGCACTGAGTCCAGAACAGAAGAAAACTCACCCATCAGTCATCAGCGACTACAGAGCTGTAGCCCTGACATTCCACCACATGAAGGTCCTGGAGAGACTCCTGTTGGCCCACCTGAATAAGCAGACAAGAATATATTAAGACCCCCTGCAGTTTACTTATTGCAGTGGAATTGGGGTTGATCATGTCATCATACACCTGCTTCAGCAAACCCACTGTCATGAAACTGTCTTGGGAAGGCAGTGTCTTCAGTCAGAGGGTTCTTCAGATTTAGTGCAAAACTGACAGCTGAAGATCTCTCTGGGTGTTGTAGTTTTTTTTAACTAGAGTAGATTACAGATGCGGAAGGTAGTGAAAAGTTAGGTGGAATCGTCCTTTAGCCACTTCCCGAATCGCAAGCTGGAGTCGGAAACCAACTTCAGCTTCGTAACCAGAACCAAACTTCATGATCTGCTGGGTTCTGACGTCTGGTGACGGTTTTGTTAACTATAAACGAAAGTGATCTTCTAGAAGGACTACAATTCCCATGATCGCAGGACGTACGTCGCCCGACGTCGCAGATGATACCATGGAAACCACTCAGCCACACCAGAGCAGCTGAGTGCGTTACCTCCTCTGTCACCGAGTGACTGCTGCTCGGTGTAGAAGGGAGATCAACTCGACTGCAGTTCTTGTTGGAAAAAATATAATTCCACTCGTGACGCGTGGTTTCCCGTGTTTTGTTTTTGGTGGCCTTTAGCTGGGTTACTGGGTTAATTCCGCTGACTGTTACACAGCCGCTTTCGAATATCTTACGTTGAAGAAGATGTTGGAGTCAATTAAAGTTACAGGTAATGTAATAAGTGTTTCGTAACCGCTAAGCATGAATAAAATGCGTGGTATATATAGTTGCGGTAACCTGAAAGCAGCGGTAGTCTCGTCATTACTTCTGGTAATTGGTTCGAGCTGTTTTAACCCACACGTGCGTTAGCTTGAAGATTCACTACACCGACAGGCTTTGGTTGGCTTAGTCAGCTGATAATCGGTTGCTTGGATAGAAGAAATCGTTTATCTTATAGTGTAATTTTTTATTGGAAAAAAAATCTGTTTTTCAATAAATTACTGCGATGATTAAGAAAATAATCAATGCACACGTTGGAATTTAGTGTGGCCTTTCTGTACTTTCTCATGATGTTATACATACATATAACATCATCACTATTGTTACAGTTATTAGCCATCAACACGCTTCTGGTATGCTACTTGCTAGATATTTGACTTCTAAATCTGTAGAATTCATTCATTTAAATTTATTGATGTGAGTTTTGGCATGGAACTCACCCATTTTCAGCAGGGTTGAGGTCATAGTGCTGGTTTCTGGGATACTTTTCAGCAGCTCATTCTGATGGGTCAGAGAGCCAGCTGAGCTGTGAGGGAATGGTGGTGATGAGGCAGCTGGAACCAGTGAAGCTGCTCCTGGTGTCTCAGTGTGCAGCTGACCGCTGCAGAAGATCTTTCTGGGTGTTGTAGTTTTTTGTTTTTTTTTAACTAGAGTAGATTAAAGATGCGGAAGGTAGTGAAAAGTTAGGTGGAATCGCCCTTTAGACCCAACGCAACGTTCTCCCTCTGGTTGTATCCGAATCGTCTTTGCAGAGCCTTTCTTTCTGTACTGCCAGCCTCTGCAAGCATAACGGGAATCATTTCCAGTGAAAAGTCAGGACGCTGACTCCTGATCCCGAAAAGCCCATAGCTGTGCTGTCCTGACTGAGCAGCAGCAGTCAGGAGGTCTGGCCACAGATTACATGTGTTCTGTTGCTGCCTGAGGTGTAACAAAGTGTGTTCTTACCAGACTGGAAGTCATGTTTTCAGCCCTTTTTGTCGCTTCAGCTCCTTATCAGAACTGATCTAATTTTATCTTTCCTTGATAAGAGGATTAGTCTGTCTAGTTTGCACTGGCTTCACATCAGAGTGATGCTGAAGCAGGCATGACTCAGAATAATCTGCCTCCTTTTCTGCTCTCTCTCCTCTTGCAGAACAACTTCACTGGCCAGAGGTGGATTTGTCTAAAAAGTCCATCTTCAACTCTGCTGACAGGGTGGTGAGTCCATCCCAGGTGTGCTTTGCAACCATTCCTTCCCCTGTTCTCGAGGACCTCCTGCTGCAAGCCAAAGAGGAGGAGAAGAAGCAAAAGGAGAAGGAGTTCCAGTGCAGGAGGCCGAAGTCTTCGATGAAAGGTGGGCTGGAGCTTAGCAAAAGAAACCGCGTGATCCTGGCTCAGAAACGGACCCGTAGTCCAGATGGGGATGAGAAGCCCGTCCAGACAAACTGTGTCCACTCAGACAGCAACTGCAATCTTCTGAAGCCGACTCTGAGCCTCACAGTGGTGGGTTGCAAGATGGGACTGACCCCCCGCACAGTTTCACTGCTCAGGAAAACCCCCAGCTTTAACGCCTATCGTCCTGCGCTCTCATCCCCCTACAATGCAACCGCCTCCCGGGAGGCGGAAAACACCAAGAAGCTCTGCGTCTTCACCGCCATCAAGCCGTGCAATGTTGACAGAGAGAAGGACAAGTTCTTCAAGTCTGATTTCAGCTACAACCCCCAGTTTGAGTACAGCAACCCTGTCTCTGCAGGTTTCCTGGCGCGCTATAATCATGCCTCCAATCAGTTCTTAGCTCAGGTAAGGCTGCATTTCCTCCTGCAGACATCTAGTTTGATTTCTGTGGTGCTTTGTTGGAAAGTGGAAGGAAAATGAGAAGTATGTGTTTGTATTCAGCCCCTCTGAGCCTCTTCCGGGGATCTCTCTCTCTATGTCTATACAGACATTTTTTGTTGATTCTTTGCAAAACGACTGAAGCTCAGGTTGGAAGAAGGGGCAATATTCTCTGTTCTCCAGACACATAGTTCCATTTAATAGCACAAGCAAGTAAAACTGTTACCTTCAGTTGTCAAAAATTGTATAAATGAAATTTAACTTTGTAATTTATCGTCTTGAAATTGGGCCTCTGTCTCGCCGTCTCAATGTCATCGTTTCAGATGAAGTCTAGTCAAAGCCTGTAGTCTTAGGTCTTCTGTAGCTTCTAATAGGCTTTCTTTCAGGTTTGTCCTTCAAACAGACCATCTTCTGTGCTCCCAGTTATTGACCTGTTGACTACATTTTGATTCAACTAGGAATAAAACTTCAAAACTACAACTCTTAAGAAAGATGTCAACAAGGGGAAAATTAAAAAGCGCAGGGATGAAAATGTGGTCGCTGAATACATTTATGGATCCATGTTTTGCTTCTGGGGGAAAGTTGTTAACCTTTAGGATTTCAAAAATCATATTGGTTGAGCCAGAGAGTCATTATTGTCACATGAGCTGTAGACTAAGCAACACATTCTGGGTAGTTTTAGCAGTGAATGAGTCTAGTCAGATCTTTTCCCCCATCATGATGAAGTGAAGACTCAACCGGAAGGTTGTTAATGAAGCACACTCTGGTCAGCAGTACGTAGTATAGAACTGGAGGGAGTATTGTGTAATAAATGGAAAAATCTATGTTGAATATAATCTTGTATGCATTGCGAAGCCTAAAATTTAAAACTAACGGGGGTAGGATGATCATAATGTTCAATACACACTTTTAAATGTAGGTTTCATCTGGTTTTTTCCATTCACCCAGATTTTAACTTTTTGTGCACCAATAAATTGGCCCTGATTTTCTAAATTTTAGTTTTTTAGAGAGGCAGTATTATGTAAAATTAGCCTTTTTGAGCTTTCCATCATGTTATAATGTTATTACCATGAAGACAACAGCGAAGCAACATGTGTCATCAGGTAACATAACATTGTGTCACCATCTCTGAGGTTTCGAAGAGAGTTCCTGAGGGCCTCTTCTGTTGCAGGCAGTGAACATCATGGAGCTGGCCTTGAAGAGATACGGCAGCTATGAGATATTTGAGCAAGTCACCGGTGGGAACCTGCTTCCCAGGAGTCGAATCTGGATCAACGTGAAGAGATACATGGAGAAGGAAGGCTGTGTGGGCGAGGTAGGAGGAGAGCAGGCTGCTCACTTCTCTCATGCTGACTCCAGTTTGGATCCAAACCGGCTGAATTCTCTGAGAGAAGGCTGTTTGGTGTTGGATTTTTCCCTGGCCTCGCTCGGCCTGCAAAGTCTTTGCTTTGTTTGAGTGCATTAATATTACAGTACAACACAAAACAGATCACACCACTGAAGTTAGTCCAGGGGAAAAGATTTCAGATTTGTCCACTTTCCCAAGATCATCCCTCAGTTTGCGTTTCTGAAGCAGAATTCATGGAATTAAACTAATTTATGCGGATCATATGTTCATAATCCACTGTTGAGGGCCTGATGAAAGAAAATGTTGACCCCTGGACCAGAGCCTCTTTTGGTGCCATACCCACACAAGTTTCATTTCTATTTTATTTTTTATTTATTTCCTCAATAGTAAATATAAATAGTTCATATAACAATGAAAAGAAATTCTGAATGACAAGGAGCAGAAAGAAGAGTAGCCTTATGATATCTGCCCCCTGTCCGTGTACAGAGAATGTGGATAGCGATTCAACTCAGAAGACAATTTCAGACATAATTCAAATGCATAAAATATACATAACAAACCATCAGCTTATTCAGTTCTATATCGCTTCATCATAATGATTTGTTCTGCTGACAGATTGTAGTCCAGGTGACAGATGACTTGCTGTCCAGAGCCTCGATGACGATGGTGAACGGTCAGCCCACTATGACCATCAACACGTCCAGCGCGCGGGAGCACTGGCTGGAGGGCATGTTGAGGCATGAGATCGGTGGGTGCAGTGGCTCTGACACACATCCTCTCTCTGCTTCCTCTTGTTCTGATCATACCAGGATAAGTAGAAAATCAAACGTGCAACAGTTCTTTTCTGAGAGTTTGTAATATGACACATTGCAGAAGTATTCACACCCCCTTTTGTAACATTTAATTTCGTTACAACTCTTGAATTTTGGATCTCATCAGTAACATTATGTTGTACATTTGTTTGTAGCTTTCATTACTCTGGTTCCCCTTAGTAAAATTTAATTCAGAAATACTTTATTTGTCCCAAAGAGAAATTAAATGATGTTCGATGATGATATTTTTTCACATCGTCATCGAATGATATGGACTACTCGGATGTAACTCATATCAGTCAAGTATACTGAAGGAGTGGTTGTGTATGGTGATGCTGTGGGCAGGAGGGATCTCTGGTTGCAGTCCGTCTTGCAACAAATCTGAAGAGGCCTCTGACTGAAGACTGTTGCTATGACGAAATTTCACAGTAGAATGTCCTGGATGACACCATCAGACAGTGATAGCTCTGCTAGTTAATCTCATTTGCTTTTGCCACTCCTCCTTTAAATCTCTTGTCTGGCCATATGGTCAGAAATCTGGAATTCTCTTATTTGATTCTTGATTGTTATTGACAGAAGAGATGGTTGGACTTCCTCCTTTTGTCTCTACTCTCTTCCTTTCAGCTCCTCTGGGATTTGGGTCCCAGATGAGCCCAAATCTCAAGGTCAGCAATGCTGAGTGTTTAAAATGCTAATTGAATGCTCTAGCTTGTGAAAAAACAAGTTTGTTGCCACAGTTACGCATTAAATAACTTTCCAAAAATAAAGAAAAGGAGGAGCAAAACTCCTTCCAGCTGCACAGCATTCAAAACCAGAGGGAATAATTGTCCAAACCTGCAACGCCTAGACCAAAAAACGATGAGTAAAGGTCAAGAAAAGAAGATTAATAATGGCAGAAATAAATTCAGGTTGAATTCTAACTCAACTACAGTTGTGTGAAGTGTTCTCTTTGTCTCAGGCACTCATTACTTCCGAGGCCTCAACAACTGCCAGCAGCCGTGGGGCAGCAGCACGGGGAGGAGGAAGCACAACCTGAAGCCTCTGAACCCAACAGAGGAGGGCCTGGCCAGCATCCACAGCGTTCTGTTTAGGAAGGACCCCACTCTGTGGCGCGCCGCGCTGCTCTATTATACCGTCTATCAGGCCAGACACACGTCCTTCACTCAGCTCTTCCGCAACCTGGGACGCTTTGTTCAGGACCCACACACACGCTGGGACTACTGCGTCCGTGCCAAGAGAGGCCAGACCAACACAGCCCAGCCAGGTATGTGAAACCAGCTGACCTGACATGCTCAGGACTGGTCTCTGAAAAAAACTTGACTGGTCTTTTCTGAACTCTAATCCTGAAGGATGCTTCAGTAAAGACCAGGTTTATCTGGAGGGCATACTGCAGATCCTGAGATACAGAGACAAGATTAACTTCCCAATGCTGATGGCTCTGGGAAAGGTGAGCAATCTGAAGTCTACTGCTCTAAGTTCTGGAATATATTATGATCCCCAGGTTCAAACCTTCTCTGGCAAAAAGTTCTTTTGTCACAAAGAATAAGATTGGAGTCCATCAATCTGATTTAGACTAGTCTGGAAAAGACCAGCCCCCTGTGCTACACTGTTTGCTTCGTACAGAGCAAGTAGGACTCTGCTAATGAAAAACGATTGGTTGCTGGAAGCATGGACTCTGTTGAAGGTCAAGTGTAAGGTTTGGTGGAGGGAGGATTATGGTGACGGCCTGTTTCTCAGGAGTTGAGCTCCTTGGTTCAGAAAAGAACCAAGGAGGCATTTTTGCTCTTGGTTTTGTGGGAACAAGTTGAGGACTACATCCTCCTGTTCCGACATGACTGAGCACCAATTCATAGAGTAAGGTCCATAAAAACATGGATGAGAAGATTTGGTTTAGAACAACTTGACTTGTATGCACAGAGTCCAACGCCAGTGTTTGACCTCATATTTGCTCTTCTGAAACAATGGTGAACAAATCCCAAGAAACATTCCTAAATGTTGTGCAAAGCCTCCCTAGAACTGCAGAGGGTGAACCAACATCAACCCTGTGTGTTGAATGGATGTCACTATAGGGCAGTATTATATAAAATTGACTTTTTGAGCGTTCTATCATGTTATAATGTAATTCCCTTATAAAAAAACATAGTGTGTTGCTTTGATTTTTTTTCATGCATGTTTGATGAATCCTTGAATCTCCCCTGACGGAGGTGAACAAGCTACTTCTCTCACAAACTCCACCTGTTTACCCAAAGCTCCTGTTCAGAGCTGCAGTCCCAAGTCCATGAGAACGGCTGTAAAAAGCATAATAGATGAGCATTGTTGTGTTGAAACAAAGCGTCTGAACGAACAGGAGCTTCTTAAAGACACAGGAGCCCAATTTAAAGGCATCAAAATAGCAAAGTCAAATTTCTTCATGTTTGATATGTACAGTGTTTTTATAACAACACTGTACATTGTAACACAAGTAACTTGTGTTACAATCAAGTAACACAAGCTACTTGATTGTGTTACAAAATGGCACTATGTGGCTGGAAAATACACAATACTCCCATCTAAACTTCATGTGTGTGTGAAGACACACATGAAGGGTTTAAGATGGTAAAGCAGCAGATTTGTTGAGAACTGTTGTAAAAAGCTGAATACCTTCTTTGTGCTTCTTTACAGCTGTATTCTTTTTTAGCTCTTTGGCTCTTTTAGATCCTGTCATTTCTCCTCCAGTTCATCAACAGTGAACTGTATCTGTAGAGAGCTATCCTTCATGACACGCCGTCACATTAAATGAGGCGTCTGTGCTCAGGATGGCTGCATATCTGACTTCTACAAAAGCAAAGAGATTACATAACCACCTCCATGGAGGAACACGCCACGCTCTCCTGCTTCAAAGGACCCAATGCAATAATGATGAAACAATACATGTTATGTAAGAAGTAATGTCTGAAAGTTCTCTGTTGGTTTTTTTTGTTTTTTTTGTGAGGAAGGTAAACATGTATCCGATCAGAGCAGCCGTGCTGCCGGTCTGACGAGGTTTAACTTGAGTCTCTGCTGCCTTCAGGTGTCATTTGAAGACGTGGATCGTCTGACACCTCTGGCTCAGATGGAGAAGGTCCGCATCCCACATTTCATGCAGGACCAGGAGAAATATGCTGAGCAGCTGACAAAGATTATGGTGGTCAATCAGCTGACAGATGAAGAGCTGAAGACCCTCATCTAACCCAGTCCTCCTCCTCTTCCTCCTCTTCCTCCTCAGTCCCCCAATAAAAGCTGCTGTGCTCAGCTCCTGCCTGCATGCATCACATCACTAACGCAGCCCTCATGCATGGTAGCACAGCTGTGAATTGTGCAGTGCTGTGGTGTTAAATTCTAAGACTGATCAGTCAGTTCAGTTTCTTAATGCTGAGTCAGCGTTGGCCTGTTCAGTCCTCCCTGATGAGGAACACGAACCCTCTAAAGGAAACCTCACTGGTGTTGTCTTCAGGTTTTGTTTTATCACTGTACGTTTTATATCAATACAGACAGACTGCAGTATCAATACCAAACAGACTTTTTCTCTGACCTGTATTGAGTTTGGTGCCAAGTTTGTTTTTTCCCTCCTTTTTGTTAAAACTGCCTTGTAGAAGTTGGACTTTCCAAACCCTCTGTGCTGTCTTTCAGAGCGGATCTGTTTTGGCCAAATCTAGTTCTTTATTCATAATCAAACTCTGAAAACCTTATCAGTTCAGATCAGTTTTATAATAATTTAAGATGTGATCAGCTTATTTTCTGTGGGTACTGTGCAGGAAAGGACAGACTTTTAAGAAATAATTAAATCTCTGTTATAAAGCATTCAAACCACTCCCTCTCCAGTCCCACAGCTCAGAATAAAAGCTTCTTATATTCACCAGTTTCAGAAGATGTTTTGCTCCCACTCTGTCTTCATGGTGTTGTTCAGGAAGAGAAACCTCACAGATGGATTCTATTGGTGGAAAACTGGAGCTGTTTTAATCCTCACCATTTCTTCTCCAGACAAACTAATATCCACATGTCCCAAACGGTCCACAGGACCTCAGACCCAACGGCTCCATCCTTGTACTTCCTGCAGAATTCCAGTTTGTCCTTTTTGTTTTTCTCAAACAGAAGTAACTTCTTGCTGTTCTCGTTACCACAAGTTGTCGCAAAGTCTTCACCTCACTGCGCATGCCCTCAAACCCATCTGCTGCCAGTGTTGAGCAAGTTCTGCTCTGGTGTCGTCACCACTTCTTCCTGGACACGTTTTGACACCTCAAAGCTTCTTCAGTGTAGTCGAAACTCTTGTTGAAGTTTGTGATCATGCTGAAAACTGCCAGCTGCCATATTTCTAGCAGCTCCTCGACCATCTAATGCAGAGAAGAGCAGCCTCTTCCATCCTTGGAATAAAGTCAGCTCATTATTTGGTGCCTGAGCAAAACCAAAGCAGGTTTTTGGCCAAATCTGCTGAAGCTAATTAATATCTTCTAATTTAATATATATGCATATTCTGATTACTCTGCATCTGAAGTGGCAAATGAACAAATGTTGTTGTTTTTTTTTGTTTTTTTGCTTAATTACAAATTAAGCAGAGAGGTCCATTTTTTAGACAGTGTTGGGTTTAAACAAGCCCAAATTATATTGAAGTGCCCATTAGGTTAGACTGAAAAGAACAGTTTTCTTTAGAAAAGGCTAATATTAAGATTTTAAATATCCACGCAAAATAACATTTTCCTTCTCTTGATCTGTCGCATGAGATCTGTCCCTTTTGCAAAGACAGACACTGTTCCCTGTAGTGACTCTGTTAGGTTAGAAACAGCTTTTGCTGGAGAGAAAGATGAGAAGCTGAAGTGATGTTCCAGGCCTCATTCCAGCCACACCTGCTGCTGGAGAGGAACTCATTCTGAAGTAAACATTATTTTTAAGACTGTTTATGATAAATATCTCCCTGAAGATTGCCATGAACTCACTTTCTGACCTGTAGTCTACCTTTTTATCACTACCTGTATGAGCTGCTAGAGTTGGTTTAACCTAAGCTAAGCTAACTATTTTTTAGAATGTTCTGTTTGGATGTGTTTATGAAAGATTCTTTCAATAAAGAAGACAAAAACATTCCCAGTGTTTTTATCATTTGTACAGCAGAAATGATCAAGCTGCTCACTGAAGTCTGTTTTCTGTCAATTATTTGTTTGAATTTTTATTGTAGAAAATGTGCTCTTCCATTGAGCACGTTATTACTATTATTTATTTGTATTGCTACAGATAATAATTGTAAAAGTAAAAACAAGACAATCAAACCTCTGGGTTGGAATGAGACTACTTTGTTTCATTGGCAATAAGGAATCTGTGAGCAAGTTAAGTTTATTATTAGAGCACATTTGAGCAACAAGACAGTTCAACATGTTTCACCCCATAAAACAATACAATAACAAGCAGTGAAATAACAGCATTTTGTTAAAGGCTATCATCAAATATACATCAAATATATTAATCAATGTTCTAGATATTATTAATTAAACTCAACTCCGAACAGGTGGGTTTTTAGCCTCCGTTTAAAGGAACTTAGTGTTTCAGTTTTGCAGTTTTCTGAAAATTTGTTCCAGATATCTGGTGCATAGAAGCTGAATGCTGCTTCTCCATATTTGGTTCTGATACAGAGCAGAACCAGAAGACCTGAGAGGACTGGAGGGTTGATACAACAACAGCAGATCCTTAATATAAACTGCTCAGTGATTTATAAACTAACAGCAGTATTTCAAAGTCTATTCTCTCAGTGGAAGGACTTTAGAACTAGAAGATGTGCTCTATCTTCCTGGTTTTATTCAGAACCCCAGCAGCAGATCTGATGCAGCTGGAGGATTGATTTTTTTAGTCAGATCTGTAAAGACGCTGTTGCAGTAATCAATGTGACTAAAGATTAACACATCATGAATGAGTTTCTCTAGATCTTGATGGGACATTAATCCTCTAATCCTGAAAATGTTCTTCAGGTGATAGAAGGCCAACTTTGTAACTGTCTTTCTGTGTCTCTGAAGGTTTAGGTCAGAGTTCATCACTACACCCAGATTTCAGCCTGATCTCTAGTTTCTATCTGTAAATCTGAAGCTGAGTGTTGACTCTATTGTTCCTCTTTGGGTCCAAAGATAATAACTTCAGTTTTGTTTCTGTTCAGCTGGAGAAAGTTTTGGCACATCCACACATTTATCTCTTCTAAGCATCTGACCAGTGATTGGATGGTTCAGAGTCACCTGGTGACATCATAATGTAGAGCTGTGTATCATCTGCATAGTACTGACAATTTGCACCACAGCCTCTTTTCTCCTTCTTTATACAAAAAAAAAACTACATTTATGATCTTCCTTTTATCTTTCATTTTATATCCACTGAAATGTCTGTACTTGTGATTCCATGAAACCTAATTTAAATTGGATTGTTCATCGTGAAGTTTCCCTCAGTGTCAGTGATCTTCATAATGAGAGATCTCTGAACTGATCACACTGAGCAGTAACCGAATCGGTCACCGCACACTGCCAGCCTTTAAGCTTCTGGTCTAACTGGGAGACTTGACACCACTGAGGGCCACAGACTGGTGAATGAGAGCGAGCAGCCATGGCACACTGCACAATGAGTGTCACTATACACATCATTCATGTATTCTGACATTTGGTTGTACGCAGAACACAAGCTTCACAAAGTGTCCTGTAACCTCAGCATGGTCATTGTCTGCTGTGCTGTGACCGGATCTCACACACCACTGGGCCCATCAGGTCCAGTGGCCCCTCATTGTCTGGTCCAGGGTCATTTTAATAAGGGAAATGACTCCAGTGCTATTCTGCATGAACCTAGCAAACCTTTAAATCCCCAGCAGGAGCCAAGCTGCGACTGAAAAAACATCTACTCACACAAGCAACGATAACTAATGTCATATTGAAGGGCAACGACAAGACAAACATCAAGATACTCAGATACACAGGCATTTCTAAAGGGAATTTCTGTTGCTTTTAGAAATTAATTTTCTAGTCCTCTTGTGAAGGGCAAAAAGCCACCCAGACTTCTTTATTAATTATAATTAACCACACCTTTTGGACAGCTACATTCTGTTTGATCATCCATGTGTGTGTTATCCAAATCTAAGATCAGATGAAATACAAAGTCACTGACATCTGTCAGTGTGACTCTGTGAGAAAGATTCCAAAGCCATGATCCACAAATGGAGAAAACATGGAGCAACGGAGAACCTTCTCAGGAGTGGCTGCTACCAAAATTACTTTAAGAGCTCATATACAACTCATGAAGAAGATAAAATAAGAACCCAGAGCCACGTCTGAAACGCTGCGAGCCTCAATTGTCTCAGCTGAGGTCAGAGGTCATGATTCAAACATAAGAGACTAGGCAGAAAATGACCTCCACAGCAGAGTCCCAAGGTGAGAACCTGCTGACCATAAAGAACCAAAAAGCCCAATCTATGTTCAGAAAAAAAGTATCTTGATGAGGCCCAAGACATGAGAAAATATTCAGTGGTGTGAGGGATTGTGTCGACATTATTACTGCAAGTCAGTGACTGAATGCAATCTGCTGGATTTATAGAAAACATTTTAGACTATTTGAATGATAAACTTGGCTGCATTGTTTTATAACATGGGATCAAATTAGAATCTATATATGTCATGTTTGGTGACATATATAGTGGTGGTGGACAAAAAACCAGAACAGCAGAGGCATGAAGTAGATGAAGATATTTAATGAAAATAAAGAACAAAACTTACCAAACCCACATTGAGCCAGGGCAGAACACAACCAGAAACAAAAAGGAAAAAAGCAGCAAGACACAAGCAGAGTAGAGACAGGAAGTAACAGGAGTTAACAGCAGTTAAACAGAAGGAAACAGCAAGGAGTGACTGAGAATGAGTTGTATGTATACTGGGGAGGTTGGTCACTAAACAAGGAACAAATAGCTGACTAGGAACTGATTGCAGGTGTGAGAGGAGAGAGCAGAAGGCAGGCTGTGGAGAGAGAGAAAGTGGCATGGGGGCGAGGGAGAGTACACAAGGGAACAGGAAATAAATCAAACACTAAAGAATAACGAGAGCTAAGAAACATATTAAAACTACAGTAACAAAGAGTAACTAGAGATATGAAATAAACATAATAAACTAGAATCACTAAGAAAGGACTGAACCAAAGTAAAACAGAGACACGACTGATCTAATCAAAGAAAAGGAACTAAGAAAAACAGAAATTAACAAAACTCCAAACAAACTTAAACAACCATGAGATCCTGACAATACAGAAACCGAAAAATGATTTAAGTTTATTTAAAACAGGAGGATAATTAAAGTTAATATTTACTATTTTTATTTATGTTTTTTTAGGATAATAATTACTGTTTACAGGTGAAAATATGTACAGCATGATAATATACAATGGTAATTTGTCTATATGATTGACCTGAAATGTAAATATAAATAAACTGGCATTAAATGACCTTATTTTACATGACATATGGTGAAAAGTTAAAGCTATAACTTTAACCACTGGTTCCATCATGGACAGCGGTTGATTTTATTTGTTAAGGCCATCATTTTCTATCATCCTCACCTTATTGCAGTGCTTGTTTTGTTTAGACAACAATTCTAAATGACCGATCTGACCACTAGGTGGCTCCCTTTACATGTGCCTTAGCAGTCAGATGAAAAACCATGAACTCAGCAGCTGACTAAATAAAGACAGTACCGGTACGTGCTGTTGGGTCAAATCCCGTGACATGTTTAGAGCTCTGATACAGGAGCAGAATGTGATGTTATAGCTGAGCTTATCAGTGTTGTTTCATTTGAATATTCTGAGATAACAGCTGTAGCCTATATAGTGTAGCATTGTTTTTTTTTTCATGGATAATCTTTAGAATAATATTTAATTATGAAACATAAAACAACAAAGTTGTTGTTAACTGAAAATGAAAGTTGACCCTCAGTGATCAGCAGTTCAGAAACACAGCCCAGTCCGGCAAAACGGTGCAGCACTGCAGCGAGAAGGTCCAGCATTTGAATCCTGACCTGGGTCTTTCTGAGTGGAGTTTGCCTGTTATCTCCATGCAGGCAGGAGTTCAGCTTCCTCTCACAGTCAGTGAAATGGTGTCTCTTGGGAGCCATGTGTCTGTGTGTCTGGTTGTTTGTCCTGTGTGTGTCATCTGGTGTAGACTAGTGTACCAATCCTCTCACCCAGTGACTGCTGGAGATGGACTCCGGCCCCTGGTGACCCTCTAAAGGTTAGAGGGGTTTAGATGATAGAATGGATGACTGACCCAGAAACAGCAATGCAGAGGCAACGGATGTTTCCAGGGGTTGATTGACCACAGAGCAGGTTCATGGATGTGGTGAAGCAGGATGAGCAGAGGGTTGGTGTGGGATGGGAGCAGATCTCTATGGTGATCCAACAGGAAGATGAAAATGAAGATCTTATATTGTTAGTATTTACACTTTGGTAAGCTGGTAAAAAGCAGACTAATCTCCTTGTTCTTCACTTTGCTTCGTCCAGTCTGGCCCCTCGGCTAATGAGAAATGATTGGTTTCTGGACACTTTGACTTTGTTGATATTTTAAATAATTAGATCAGATTTTACCCAATTGCCAATGTTTGGCTGTGATGTGATGCTCCAGCTCGCTGAATCTTACTGGAATGTGCTGTAAACGACCCTGTAGTGAGGAAAGTCATGACATTTTTGCCAGCACTAAAATGTCTTAAACATTCCTCTTGCTCCGACTTTAATTGCTCAACTGCAGGCAGACTACAATTCTAAAACACAACATGGAGTGGATGTCATTGTTCACAACTCCTCCTCCTGTTCAGAGAAATCCATCTCAAAGGGAAAAAGCAAAGATGGAGAACTGAAGGGAGAGGAGAAGTGAGCTGACTTGCATATGAAGGCAAATATATTTTCCAAAGGTTCATATAGGATTCTGCAGCTCATGATAAGGTTCATTTTTTAGAAATTAAACAGAAGTGGCTCTGAATTGTAAACATTGCAGATGGCCTGCACTAAACAATTCACAAGCACTTCTTGGTGTGATAGTTTCCTCACATCCAAACTAAGCTGATAAAGACAGTGATTGATATCTTAGTTCTTGAGTTCTGCCTTGATCTTCACATGATGCCAAAATGATTTTAAGTCCCAAGATCTGAAGAGGCTTAGCTGGACTAGTAGTTCCTTGCAGTACATTTTCTGTTTTCCACAGTACTGCGAAGCTAACATGGTCTGAAAAGCTGTGCTTCATTCCTTAAGAGCAGCAGTAATAAGTTGTGTGTAACATCCTCTAAAAAGGAGATGAGGAAAAGTTCACTGCTCTGAGCAGCAGGCTCATTCAGACAGACATTACATAGATATAATATAAAGATCTAATCATTTCTCTTTATTTACACATAGAAAATGCTTGGCACATTTCTTCTTAAAGTACATTGTCTACATATACTTGAACATTTTTATGGCTTAATGACTTAGCAGTTACTAGGATAGATATTGAAACTCAGAAGGCGTCTCTGCACTTCTTCACATTCATGGGGAAGCTGTGCTCCAGCAGGGTCCATCCACCCAGATGGCCCGCCCACTCGCCATCTTAACCGTGACCACTGTCATCGCTCGTGTTTAGGCATCATGTCTCTGTCCACCGCCGCCATGGTAGGCCTGCTCATCTCCTTAGAAGACAGGTCAATGTAGAACTCAGCCACCACCGGGCAGTGATCTGACGCCACGCCTCCCCACGACCAGTTATCTGGGATCCAGGGATTAGTCAGGCCCTCCCGCACCACCATGCAGTGACCTGCCAGAGGAGCAGATTTAAGATCAAAAACCCAAAAACTAAGAAGCTGAAGACATGTCAGAGAGACATGAGCAAACAATTATGAGCAAAAACTTTCTTTATAGTTTTGTTCCAAGGAGCCACATTTTCTAGTAATGGGTTTAAACTGCAGCATTCTGCAGATTTTCTGAAGGTCTTTCAAAGTTTGTGAAAATTGGACAGTGGTCGTGTTTTATTATTTCAACCCAGAATAATTAGATATCATTATTTACATTTTAATATATAATAACTTCCTCCTCACACTGTGTCACCATAAAAACCGCAAGGAAGAGGAACTGACCTGAGTAGATCTTCTTGAGGGAGCGGCTGATCCAGATGTTGTCCAGGCACAGCGTGCCCTGAGGGCAGCGGGTGCTGATGTTAGTGAACTGGCTGGATGGTACCAGAGGACACAGCTTCTCCTTCCTCAGGACGTCGAACTCAGAGCTTTGTGGTGACGAGCCAAAGTGTCCCAGTACGACCAGCTCCTTCTCACCTGCAGAGGAAGCCATGGCAACAGGGTCAGGCTCCAGCTCTCCACAGGAAGGAGGCTGCTGTTTGGATCTGGTTCTGGGAGTTCAGACTGACCTCTGAGTGTTTCCTGGATGCTGGGAAAGAGGTGTTGCCCCTTGTCTTCGCCTGATTGGTGGGTTTTACTGCTGGACTCTCCTGCTGAGGCGGTGCTCTGCATGTGGACGCTCACCACCGTCAGCTCCACAGAACCAACCTGAACGGCACGATCAGTCAGTAAACACAAAACACGCACTCACTCAATCATTTCTTTTTTGCAGGCTGTTTCTTTACCAGCAGAGCTCCATTTTCTTCTTTGGAACATTAAAGATAATTACTCCTACATTTTTTTATGCTTTATTCCTGACCTTTTTTTTTTAAATCGATCACTTGATTCCCCCTATGCAGATTAAGTCGTGTACACGCTGGGACTCAGCTGCCTCTGTGAACCAGCTCCAAATGACTCCAACACTCACATTAGTGAGAATAAAAGGTTCTCAGTTAGACTCACAACTTCATCTTGTGGTGCTTCACAAAACAAGCAGCTCCAGTTCAAACTCAAAAACATGTGTGTTTTTTTTTAGCTAAATACAACTTACTAAAAAGTGCGCCAGATACAGCTGAGGGTGTGCATGATTTCCGTTGCCGTTGACGATAGGATGGTCGAGGACCACAGCATCCTTCAGATCAATTCCAGATGAGCTGTCCCACAGAAAGCCAGAGTAACTCGCTCCCTGCAAATAGAGAACGAGGAGAAACAGAGTCTTTAATTAGAATCCATGGCAACCTATTTACACCTTTCTATTACTATCTTCCTCCGAAAAGGTATCAAAACCCCCTACTGTCTCCTTTTTATTTGCTGTGAGAGAGAGATGACCGACAGACCAGGTCACAGTCACCTCACTGCTGCCAAATGATTTAGCAACTTTTCAGACAAAAGGGAAATGGCTGTCGGCCAAAATCAGAATGAGCAGGTCAGGCTTTTTAAAGATCAGAGGTCGGCCACAAAACTGCAATCGGTGCATTCCTAGTTAGGATGTTAGGCCAGGAGCAGAAAATAAAACACCTAATTCTTATCAGTTGATCATTATATAATCATTTTATGAAGCGATTAAGATAAATGATTGAAAGCCTAAAGCGATGATGTTCATGCTTACTTCTGACCAAAACTGTAAACAAAGTGACATTAATACAAAGGAGAACACTTTCAGTTCATTTTCCTGAAATTGATGGGAACATGAATTATAGTTTTTATAGTTCTTTCCAACCACAGGAGGAGTCAGCTGCTGCTAACAGAGGCATCCAGTCACACTGTTCTCTCACTGATCCAGTTTCTGCTAAACGATCAAAAGTCCATCATTCCCATCAGACTGTTGGAGTTAATCATGCCCAGCTCTTGTTGTCATATCAACCACCCATCTCTCATGATAGACCACAAGGTTGACCCAGTTCTTGTTTATATCACAACTTCAAATGGAGCTTTTCACTATCAACACACGGCATTGGCTTGTTAGAGGAAGCAAGGTGACCATTTAAAACTAAATAAATAAATTGGATCAAATGTTCTGCTTTCTGTAGGTGTTCATGTCTCGGAGCATCAGGGTTTGTGATATGGAGACTTCCATACCTTGCTGGAGCGTCCAGTGGGCTTCTCAGAAACGATGCTTTTCCACACGCCTCGGGGCCATTTCCACGTCCGTACGTTGGCCAGGGTTCCTTGGTTCAACTCCACACAGAACTGGAACAAAACACACAGGAAGCTGAGTCAGAACCACAGAACAGCCACATATAACAGCTCCTAGAACAGCCACATATAACAGCTCCTAGAACAGCCACATATAACAGCTCCTAACGGCATGGTATCTGGAAACAAATCAGCAAACTCTTCCAGTAGGAAGAGTTTCATTTTTAACTTAAAATTTAAAAAAGCAAAGCTACCTTAATCTTAATGATCCAGTCAGATATTTCACTGCATGTAGAACAACTACAGCTTACCAAAACATGATACCAAGACTTTACAACTTAACTGTTTGTGTTTGCTTCATATTTTTGTGTTAATATACTGTGGAAGCTGAAAGCTACTGTATTTTAACTCGACCTGATACCCCTGCATAAATCAGAGAACCGAGAAGCATAAGCAGTATGATGAGATGATAAGGCATGTAAGGTAACATTGTATCATGTGTTGATGTAAAGAATAGGTCTTGTGTTAGGAGTTGTGTCATAGAGTACAAAGCATGGAAAATACAGTTATCAACAAATTAAACACCAACTCAAAACGGCATGATTAAGTGCAGCATTTTACAGCTTGGCTTCAGCCTAACACTAGGGGGCAGATTAACTGCTTGTCAGCTATGTGTTTCTGAGACAATACACAGTTCAGTGAACTCCAGTAGCCTGGTGTGAGGTTACTGGAGTTCATCCAGGCAGCCTCAGAGCAAACACACCCGGAGAGGAAGCTCCTGATGTTGACATGAGCGAACACTGAGCTGATCAGCAGTTATGTCCCGGAGAACAGGTAGCAGTTCCTCCATCACAGCACAACAAAACAAACATGTTCAGAAAGGCTTACAGGTCAATCAGAGCAGGAGTTCCATGTGGAACACCAGGAAGTTCAGGCGGACCCCACCCACACACACAAACACACATCGGGGTCCTTACTGTGAAGGCCCAGGCTAATATGAGGCTGTTTGTAGGTTTATCTATGCTATAGCTACTGCTACAGCTACAGCATGAGTCTAGCATGTGAGGGACTGATCTATTGTTTTATTGCACCTAAAAATAAACAACAACATCATGCTTTGTCTTGATATGGGATCCCGGATTGAGAGACCAGAAACAAACACTCCAGGTTAAGCTAAGCACAAAGACTGAAGTGGACAGAATGAACAGAGAAGCTTTTTCAACTTTCAGGATTCTAAAGCTAACAGCTGTCAGGATGATTATTAATCCTACTGATCCTGTACTGTAAAGCAGATATTACTCTTACTGTTGCAGCTGTCAATGTTGATGACATCATTAGGTTGGCAAGGAACCAAACTGACTTTAGTAGCAGAGTCAGCTTTACGCCATTTCATTTTTCTGACTTCAAAGTTAGTTTTAATGCCCATTATAAATTTAAATTGCTAAAATCTAATTACAAATGATTTGTAATCACAGTTAAGTTTCATTTGTCACCGTCTCATTTATCACAACACAATCCTGGTTTAAGTGACCTTTGCATGAATGGGTGTGTCTCTTTAAATGTTTGTCATTTAATCTTGAGCAGGCTTTCTCTAGCTAATCTAAAGGTAACAGGAACCAGTTCAAATGAGCTTCATTCACTTCCTAGAGAGAAAACGGAGGATCATGTTAGGTTGGAATTTTTTGATCCTAAAGGAGGTTCTGTTCAGAAGCAGAGAACTTTGGCTAGCTGAGCAGGACTCTGCGTTCACTCAGCTGTCACAGCGGAAGTCATAAAACCGATGACAGAGCAGTTTTCGGTTCCCAGTAGGTGGAAACCTGAAACAGGATTTTTTCTCAGGCATCATCTCCAGGGGCCACTGAGCCTGTCGGGTACAGAAAAGTGAACCGCTTACAAGTATTATTTTGCCAAAACACAAAACAGCCTCATAATTCACTCTGAGTGTTGTAAAGTGCACACACAGCATGGAGCCAGCATCCTGGCAGGCAGCCCAGCAGTCCCAGGATGCTTTACTGTGAGACCTGGACTGGACTGGACTGAACTGGACTGGACCGGGCCAGGTTCATGTCTTACTCTGGAGCCCAGCTTTTCATGGTTGATTTATGTGACTGGTGAAAAGACAGAGATATTAAAAGCATTGAACCAGTGACTGGTTCTGTTTAACTCTGAAGTTGGAAGTCTAATAACATCCACTTTAACAGGGTTTCAGGTAGACAGCAGTAGATCAGCAGGATTTGCCGATTCCTCTGGCCGCTAATAAAGCTAACAACTGTTAGCATCACAAAACAGTGACCTCCTTTATCTGGATTCTGTACTTTTAACTGTTATGCAGATTGAACTGATTCTCTGATTCCATGTGATACATGTAATACATAAGCTAGCAACACCTTTTATGAAAGAAGGAAGACATGTTGGATTTTGGGGTGAGGCCTTGAAGATTTCAAGATGAATTTCAATTAAAGGGGCATTCCTGGGTATTTTTCTGACCTACCCAACAGAATTTCTTACTTTCACAGGCTGTGATAAAGCAAATATGCTAATACTGTATCATTTCTCCATGAGTTAACCAGCACTAACTCCAAACCAGAGAGGGTAATCACATAAACCTTATCCTTTTAAATGTCTCACCTAGCTTTTGCTGAAAAGATTAAAAATGCTTCCTGAGAATGAATTTTTTAATATCACAGTTTGTTTTTAATCCTCTAATTTAACAGAACTGGATGTGAACCAGACACAAAGGTTCCAGCCAGTCAATGAGCTCAGCTGAGCAAATATCACTGCTCTCTGTTTCGGTAGCAACATCTGGATCTTTAAGCGTTTGTATTGATGGAGGAAACGATGGGGTTAGGTTTGGGTAGCAGGACTTGTTTGGATCCCCTCTGATGAACAAAAGAACCAGCAATCCTGATGAATGCTGAAAAATATTCCATCAGATCACAGTTCTTGTTTTCTTGTGAGAACAAAGAATTAGCTTGTGGAAGTTCACAAGAAGACGACAGTGAAGTCATTGACCCAGATGAATTGTTCCGTGTTGCCTTGGTTCGGACTCGTCATCGTTTGTCCTCCTTCACAACGTTCAATGGCCAAACATGAACATGAGCTGTGGTGGTACACAACTGGAGTGGCTAGTTAGTATGCAAAACAAACCCTGTCATGTCTATGTGTGTGTGTGTGTGTGTGTGTTTGTTTATCTACTAATTACATTAGTTATGCTAATACTCACATATTATTTTTCAGTATGAGTAATAATGAGGAAGACACCCAACCACAGACAGAAGCTTCCTGAGCAACCAAGTGTCTGTTTTGGACAACAGTCCAAAGCAGACACACACACACACAGAGTGTGTGTGACTGATCTCAACAAACAACCAGCAAAAATATGCACAATTATATATTCATAATGAGGATCAGGAGATACAATAAATTATCATTTTATCTAATCTCTCAGATTATTGTAAGATTCAAAGATGCATTCCTTAGAATTATTCTTCAGTTGTGTAATATTATTACCTCAGCTTTTTTGTCCAAGTCATTCCACAAGAATTATTATTATTGAATTATTGTTTCTGGTGTCTCTAATCTTCCTCTTGATCTGAATGCTATTGATTCTCTACGAGGTTTGAATTTTTCACAATGTTCTAACTTTCTGAAACTCTGAACTTTGGGTTTTCACTAACAAATAATCATCAAAATTACATGAAATAAAGGCTTGAAATATTTGACTGTGTAACAAATCAATATAATACATGAGTTTCACTTTCTGAAATAAGTGAGAAAAAACAAATGTACCTGTATTTTCCTTATTGCTCTCTTTTTTGATTTGCTTATATTTTTGGAAGGCACTTTTTCTACTGTTATTGAAGACTCATTTAATATGGCAGCAGTGTTTTACTGCTACAGTTTGTCCATTCTTATGAGTAAATGGACAAAATGGAAAACACAGTAGTTTTCTTTTAAAGACTTTCCATAAAACTAACTGACATAATAATAGAGCAGAAAGAAACAACTTTTTTTTTGAATATAATCTGCACTTCTCATGCAGCCAGACATTAAAAATGGCAGCGGTGGAGGTTGGTGGAGGTAAAACGACGTGAGTGTGGGCTGAAGCTTCTCCATCCCTGCACTGCCTCGCTCTCATCCCACACCGCTGCTGACCTACTTCCCTCACACAGAGCTCTCATTTCTCAGCCAAGGTTAGACAGGGTTAGAGTGTCTAGGACAGAGTGACATTACCAGAGTGCGATGTGTGTGTGCATGTGGGTGTGTGGAGGCTTAGAACGGACATGTGATGCTGCTAAAATTGGCCTTTTAAGCTCTCAACATTTTATGGAGGCAGCAACATTTGTTCATTAATGCAGATGGCCTACATATTTATTCCATAATTGGAGAGAATGATGTGACTAGAGAAGATTCTCCAGGTATTAATGATTGTGTTTGTCTGTGTATATCTGTCTGAGCAGACAGAAAATGTGGAGTCTTCAGTCTTGACGTTTTCCCACCTCAAATGATCTGATGGAGCCTGGAAGAGATTTGGAGCAAGATGAGACTAACATCTTGAACCTGACCCAGAGGGACGTCAGGCCTGATGGGGGCGCTCTGGCTCCCACAGGAAGGCCCCTCCATGAGGGTCCACCAGCTGCCAGTGCGGCTGGGACAGTTGGCGTGGCAACACACACCAGCACAACCTGCCAGAGCTGGTGTGTGAGGTTGGTACCAGCTACCAAATAACAGGACTCACCTCCACACACAGCTTGGGCTCTGGAACCAACTGTGGGAGAGCTGGACAAGCTACTCTGGCGTTGCCATGGGAGACAGGCCTCTAGCAGGGAGAAGGGGGCTCACAATCCTCTGTCATGGTGTTATGGCAAGGCTGCCTCTGAGGATTCTATAGTGGTTGGCTGGGTAATGTAGGCGTTACTGGGGAGCTGTGATTGGAAGCCACAGCCTCCACAACCTGAAGCTGAGCAGATTGGTGTGTGAGGTGGATCAGCAGAGCTGCTAACTGATGGAGTCATCCAGGACATGTTACCGTGGATACTGCACTGTTAGCATGTCTTCATACAGCAACAGTCTTCGGTCAGACAGTTCTTTAGATTAGCTGCAAAACTGACTGCTAGTGGAGATCCTTCCAGCCCACATCCACTCTTTGAAGACACTTGGTTGATAGCAGCTACAGCAAAGAATATTGTCTCTGCTGTTTTCATTTGTTTGGGATGAAAATAAAGTATTTCTGAATTGAACTGAACTAAATCCGGATGAAGCTGTTAGCTAATCTGAATAAAGTCCAGGTTCATAATGAAGATGTTTTTCTCTGTTAGTCTGTGCTTCACTGGTGATAAACAGCTAGATAGCAATAAAAGAAGTAAAGCAGTTCATCCCATTCACACCAGTCATCTCCAGTTAAACCATTTGGACCTGGGCTGACCGTACCTTATCCAGGGCCTCCCGCTCCACCAGGTCCTGCACGGCCACCATCTTGATCCTGCAATGAGAGAAGGAGCAACTTTTACATTTATATAGTGTAATAGTTTAGCATAAATCAAACCTTTTTTCCAAAGACATAATATTTTGTCCAGCAGATATATATATATACAGTACAGACCAAAAGTTTGGACACACTTTCTCATTGAATTCAATGAGAAGGTGTGTCCAAACTTTTGGTCTGAACTGAGTACAGACCAAAAGTTTGGACACACAGTTGTGTCCAAACTTTTGGTCTGTACTGTATACAGTGGTGTGAAAAAGTGTTTGCCCCCTTCCTCATTTCCTGTTTTTTTGCATGTTTGTCACACTTAAGTGTTTCGGAACATCAAACCAATTTAAAAAATAGTCAAGGACAACACAAGTAAACACAAAATGCAATTTGTAAATGAAGGTGTTTAGTATTAAAGGAGAAAAAAAATCCAAACCATCATGGCCCTGTGTGAAAAAGTGATTGCCCCCCTCGTTAAAATAGATTATAACTGTGGTTTTTAACACCCGAGTTCAATTTCTCTAGCCACACCTGTTTTCAATCAAGACATTACTTAAATAAGAGCTGCCTGACACAGTAAAGTCCACCAAAAGATCCTTAAAAGCTACACATCATGCCGAGATTCAAAGAAATTCAGGAACAATTGAGAAAGACAGTAATTAAGATCTATCAGTCTGGAAAGGGTTATAAAGCCATTTCCAAAGCTTTGGGAATCCAGCGAACCACAGTGAGAGCCATTATCCACAAATGACGAAGACATGGAACAGTGGTGAACCTTCCCAGGAGTGGCCGGCCGCCCAAAATCACCCCAAGAGCGCAGCGACGACTCATCCAAGAGGTCACAAAAGACCCCACAACAACGTCCAAAGAACTGCAGGCCTCACTTGCCTCAGTTAAGGTCAGCGTCCATGCCTCCACCATCAGAAAAAGACTGGGCAAAAATGGCCTGCATGGCAGAGTTCCAAGAAGAAAACCACTGCTGAGCAAAGAAAACATTAGAGCTCGTCTCAATTTTTCCAAAACACATCTTGATGATCCCCAAGTCTTTTGGGAAAATATTCTGTGGACCGATGAGACAAAAGTGGAACTCTTTGGAAGGTGTGTGTCCCATAACGTCTGGTGTAAAAGGAACACTGCATTTCAGAAAAAGAACATTATACCAACACGAAAATATGGTGGTGGTAGTGTGATGGTCTGGGGCTGTTTTGCTGCGTCAGGACCTGGAAGACTTGCTGTGATAAATGGAACTATGAATTCTGCTGTCTACCAAAGGATCCTGAAGGAGAATGTCCGACC
The DNA here is from genome assembly GCF_003331165.1 of Xiphophorus hellerii. Classification (NCBI taxonomy): domain Eukaryota; kingdom Metazoa; phylum Chordata; class Actinopteri; order Cyprinodontiformes; family Poeciliidae; genus Xiphophorus; species Xiphophorus hellerii. The sequence goes on from NC_045684.1 coordinate 26,934,915, forward strand.
ATCTGTTCATGAACTCAAGCTGAAACGAACTTGGGTTCTGCAGGAGGACAATGATCCTAAGCACACCAGCAAGTCCACCACTGAATGGCTGAAGAAAAACAAAATGAAGACTTTGGAGTGGCCTAGCCAAAGTCCTGACCTGAATCCTATTGAGATGTTGTGGTATGACCTTAAAAAGGCTGTTCATGCTCGAAAACCCTGTAATGTAACTGAATTAGAACAATTCTGCAAAGATGAGTGGGCCAAAATTCCTCCAGAACGCTGTAAAAGACTCATTGCAAGTTATCGCAAACGCTTGGTTGCAGTTGTTGCTGCTAAAGGTGGCCCAACCAGTTATTAGGTGTAGGGGGCAATCACTTTTTCACACAGGGCCATGATGGTTTGGATTTTTTTCTCCTTTAATACTAAACACCTTCATTTACAAATTGCATTTTGTATTTACTTGTGTTGTCCTTGACTATTTTTTAAATTGGTTTGATGTTCCGAAACACTTAAGTGTGACAAACATGCAGAAAAACAGGAAATGAGGAAGGGGGCAAACACTTTTTCATACCACTGTACATATATATATATATATATATATATATATATATATACTGCTCAAAAAAATAAAGGGAACACTCAAATAACACATCCTAGATCTGAATGAAAGAAATATTCTCATTGAATACTTTGTTCTGTACAAAGTTGAATGTGCTGACAACAAAATCACACAAAAATCATCAATGGAAATCAAATTTATTAACCAATGGAGGCCTGGATTTGGAGCCACACACAAAATTAAAGTGAAATAACACTACACGCTGATCCAACTTTAATGTAATGTCCTTAAAACAAGTCAAAATGAGGCTCAGTATTGTGTGTGGCCTCCACGTGCTTGTATGACCTCCCTACAACGCCTGGGCATGCTCCTGATGAGGTGGCGGATGGTCTCCTGAGGGATCTCCTCCCAGACCTGGACTAAAGCATCCGCCAACTCCTGGACAGTCTGTGGTGCAACGTGACGTTGGTGGATGGAGCGAGACATGATGTCCCAGATGTGCTCAATCGGATTCAGGTCTGGGGAACGGGCTGGCCAGTCCATAGCTTTAATGCCTTCATCTTGCAGGAACTGCTGACACACTCCAGCCACATGAGGTCTAGCATTGTCCTGCATTAGGAGGAACCCAGGGCCAACCGCACCAGCATATGGTCTCACAAAGGGTCTGAGGATCTCATCTCGGTACCTAATGGCAGTCAGGCTACCTCTGGTGAGCACATGGAGGGCTGTGCGGCCCTCCAAAGAAATGCCACCCCACACCATTACTGACCCACTGCCAAACCGGTCATGCTGAAGGATGTTGCAGGCAGCAGACCGCTCTCCACGGCGTCTCCAGATTCTGTCACGTCTGTCACATGTGCTCAGTGTGAACCTGCTTTCATCTGTGAAGAGCACAAGGCGCCAGTGGCGAATTTGCCAATCCTGGTGTTCTCTGGCAAATGCCAAGCGTCCTGCACGGTGTTGGGCTATGAGCACAACCCCCATCTGTGGACGTCGGGCCCTCATACCATCCTCATGGAGTCGGTTTCTAACCGTTTGTGCAGACACATGCACATTTGTGGCCTGCTGGAGGTCATTTTGCAGGGCTCTGGCAGTGCTCCTCCTGTTCCTTCTTGCACAAAGGCGGAGGTAGCGGTCCTGCTGCTGGGTTGTTGCCCTCCTACGGCCTCCTCCACGTCTCCTGGTGTACTGGCCTGTCTCCTGGTAGCGCCTCCAGCCTCTGGACACTACGCTGACAGACACAGCAAATCTTCTTGCCACAGCTCGCATTGATGTGCCATCCTGAATGAGCTGCACTACCTGAGCCACTTGTGTGGGTTGTGGAGTCCGTCTCATGCTACCACGAGTGTGAAAGCACCACCAACATTCAAAACTGACCAAAACATCAGCCAGACAGCATAGGTACTGAGAAGTGGTCTGTGGTCCCAACTGCAGAACCACTCCTTTATTGAGTGTGTCTTGCTAATTGCCAATAATTTCCATCTGTTGTCTATTCCATTTGCACAACAGCAGGTGAAATTGATTGTCAATCAGTGTTGCTTCCTAAGTGGACAGTTTGATTTCACAGAAGTTTGATTTACTTGGAGTTATATTGTGTTGTTTAAGTGTTCCCTTTATTTTTTTGAGCAGTGTATATATATATACAGTATAGATATATACTGTATATATATCCCTACCTAAACTTCATGAAGCTTTCATAACAAATGAACTGAGACTGAAACTATTTGTCTATTCTTTCTGATAATCTGCTGGCATCCCAACTTGATTATTCGGATCTAAATTACTCATTTTATTAACCATGTCTGGCATTTATTATTAAATATTCAGAGCCAAACCAGGCATATTGTTGAACAACAGGGGAGAGTCCTAAATTAAAGGTGCAGACGTGTTATTGGACTGCAGGAGAAGGAACTTTACAGCCCAATAAACCTTTATCTGTTTTCATTCCAACTCATTTTCCAAACCAACAGTCAGCACAATAAAAAGCAGTCAGTTTCTGAGCGGCCCTGGATCTTTTCCTCTAACTCCATTCGGCCGTGAAGAGAGGAAGTGCTTTGTGAAGCAATTTGTCATGAAGGGAGAAGCATTCCTATGCGAGTCGTTTGCGCTGACTTTCTCAACAAACTGCATTTAAAGATGAAGAGAAAAATGGGATAAAGTGGGCATCTAATATTTTTGTTCTTCTACAGGTCTGGAAGCTGTTTACACAGCCCAGCATGCACAGCTCCTGCAGCAGCAGCAGTAAATGTCTGGGGGATCTACAGCATTGCAACACAGTAGAACTGAGTTGGTTGCACAAGGAGATGATGACTGAACTGCGTTCACCTCTCAGCATCTAATCTGAAATCATAAAATCAGGTTACATAAGGGTCTGTTCTCTTGGTGAAATGCAGCCCCTAATAACCAGCATAGCTCAGCTTCTGTCACGACTGTACACACACGCAAACACACACATGTAACAGGGCCCAGTGGCTCCACTCAGGCTCAGAGACCAAACCTGGCAGAATGAATCAGAATGTCATTCTGTTTCTCCCGTTGCAGCAGACAGAAGTCCCTGCAGACTGCTTCCTGCTTCAGTTCGGCTGAGGCTAGGTCAGATCCAAACCATAAAACACACACAACTAAACACCACACTGATCGATTTATCTGTCAGGCTCAGCTTCAGTCAGCTGACCTGCTGTATTCTAGGAACACACTGATGTGAATGAGTCAGCTGCAAATCAGCTGCTGGGATCAACACTGTAACACACACACATCATTTCTCCCCTTCTGTGCTCAAGGCAGAAGTGTGATGAACAGACATGGATCAGCTGGCATTCTGGTCGCTCTAACAAAATGAGAAAATGAAGAGAAAATGTGAAAAATGATTTTCTTTAGCAGAGGCAGGGAGGATGGACAGAGATGATGGGCAGGTGGACAGAGCTGAATCCAGGACACGGCTGGAGGGAAACCTGTTAGAGGCTGCAGAAGACCTGAGACTGGGATGGAGCTTCACCTTCATCCAGCCAGAGCTGCAATGGAATGTTTTTCAAAGCATATTTAGGTGTTATAAAGGCCTAGTCAAAGTACAGACATAAATCCAACTGACAATCTGATTTTCTTTTGGGATGGACTGATCCGCTTTTTGCCCTTCCGATACCAATACCGATATCTGAGGTCTACTATCGATCCGATAACCATACAAAAAACAGCTGAATTGACTTTAAGCGTTTAGTTGTCTAAACAAACATAAATGTACTAAATTACAAATGTATTTGACAAATCTACACCAGTACAGAACACTTAACACCAACAGCTTCACAAGCTTGGTCAAACATGTAAAAGCAACATCTTTAATTTGTTCAGTCAGTGAGTATAACAGGCAATATAAAATAAATAAAAAAATTGAAACTGACTACATCAACAGGTTGACCACCTTAGTCAAACATGTAAAAATAAACTGTAACAAACCTTCTTTCAAATGGTTCAGAAAGTGCAATTAGAAATTCTAAATATAATATAAGATAAATAGTAAAGCATGATGTTGCTCAAAGCATAGAGTTAGACTAAATAGATCTGCCCTCTTGGATCAGGCACATTGTCACTTAGACCTAATCTATGATGTTTTTTCAGCATTGCAACCGATACAGATATTAATATGTATCGGAGTATCTCTAATTTGCTATAATATCTTATATACAACTATTAAAATTGATACTTGTATCATTATTTATCATTATTTTCCAAACAACATATTGGAAATCTTTCGGTCCTACTTTTCAAATTGTCATGTTAGAAAACAGATTGCAGCCAAACAAGCAGCCAATAAAAACAGCAACTCAGAAACCAGTGAGAAGGCATGGAGACAGTTGACACTTATTGCAACTAATCTAACCTCTCTGCTGCTCCACATGTAAAAGCTGACTAACATCAACATTAATGCCTCACATAAACATCTTAGTTCAACTAAACACGTACAAGACGGAGCAATGGACCTGCATTCAGACTGCTGAGGAAACTCAGTGTATGAAATAGGTTGGTGAGAGAACAAGGAGACTTTACCACCCCCACTGTTACTGTAGTCAGCAACTTCAAACACTCCTATAAAGAAGCATTACTGTTGACTGAGGGTCAAAGGCAGCGCAGCTGGAGCTGACCTGACGCAGCCGTGCATCAACACACCTCCACCTTGTCCAGAGGTCAACAGAATGAGCTCTGTCTGAAGGGAAAAGATCTGACCCAAGTCATACTCTGACCCAGAGTATACTCAAAATAAAAAACTCAAAATGAACATGAACATAGTCAAGGGGGAGCAACACACACACACACGCGCGCGTGCAAGCACGCACACACGAATCTTATGATTACATGAAATACCAACAGGAAGTAGATTTATCTTGAGTGTCGCTCTGACAACACAGATTATTTCTAATATCTGTTGGTGCTGCAGAGACATAAACACAGAGCTATAAAGTCAAATCAAATGTCTTCTTCAGTACATGTCAGATTACAGCAAGCTTGAGGACAAACACGAGGTTGTATAATCAACGAGATGAGCTGCTGGGTTCTGCTGGGCCATGCTGGCCCTGACAGTACACACTAATCTGATGAGAAGTTCACAGGTTTCAGCTTCAGATTCACATGGAGTTGTTCCTCTTTCCTAGATCCTCTTCTGCATCAGAATCACTTAAAGTCCTGACAAAACCTCTCAATTTCAGGAAATAACAGCACAGCAGTTAGCTGTAATAAAATTCTATGTGTGTGTGTGTGTGTGTGTGTGTGTGTGTTTGTCCTTGTATTTGACACATTTTAAGGACAATTTGTGTTGTGCCGTGGGGACCCCCTGCTTCTCGTGGGGCCCAAAGTCCAAGACCTATAAGAAGCAGCGCTGCTTTGGGTTAGGAGTTCGGTTTGGGACTAAGCTGTGAATTCAGTTTATGTTAGGTTTAGGCTTAGACATGTACTGGTAATGGTCCCCTTATAGTACAATCAAGTAACTATGTTATCTTCAGTTGCTATAAAAATGCTCCAAATATCAATCATGACTTAAAAGAAACCTGACTTTGTAATTTAGTGCCTTAAAATTGGATCTCTGTCTCTTTAAAACTTTTGTTTCTTCTGAAACTCCTCCTTCAGGAAGTGAGCACAGCACGGCTCTATTAACCCTTTAACAATGTTTTTTACCAGCGTTGCCCTGAGAAGTAGCTCAGTGCAATACTTGTTGTAACTGCAGATGAGCAGTTCCACCAGGTGTTTGCTAAATGATGCTGGCTAGTCTGAAGGAGTAGAGTGGAGTGGTGAAGGGGGAGCTGCTTTCTGAGGCCTGTGGTTCAGTTCCATCTTCAGATTTAATCAGGAACCTCCATCACGCTGCACAGGGACCAACAGGAGAAAATGCTAATGATGTCTGTGTTAACACTTATGTGAATTATTCTGTAAGCCTGTTCATAAAGTGAGAGTCGTTGATGTGAAAATATCCCCATCATGTACAGCCAGCAAAGACTTCCTGAGCATCGCTCCACAAACCAAGCTCCTGTGGAACTACTTATCAGTGAAATAATCTCTTTATGATAATGACTCCTTTTCATTGCCACTTCACATGTTCTGCCATCTTTCTGTCTTGATGCTAGTTGTACTAATTAGTGTTTAGACCTCACTGTGAGCTGATGCGCTGAAGGAAAATAAGCCTGAATTGCTTAATACAAAATAGGACTGGGAGCGCTTTACTGACCAGAGTGCCTCCAGTCTGGCAGGGCCTGCCCAGCAGTTCACATTAGCTCAGCAGAGTATCTCTGAATGAGCTCAGCTAGCGAGCAGGAGCTGGAAAAGAAGCTGTGACATGCTCAGCAGGATGCTGGAGAGTTAACGTCCTGCTTGTTTTCCTCTTTCTGCACCCTGGTTAATCTGCCATGTGATTAAAGAAACATGTGGAGCTTCCACCAGCTGTCCTGCCTTCCCTTCCCAACACAAACAACTGGATATTCTACTTCACACAACCTACTGACTCTTCTGTAGGTTAGCAAACTCTTTTCAAATTATTCAGACATGTCCAGTTTGAACGTCCGGAAGATGCTCCGTCCTTATGAAGAGTTTCCTTCCATTAATTGCAACACATTTTATTAGATGAAATCAATGCATATTATAACCACAAGCATTAGTCGAAGTGAAAACCTGAAGCGGGATAAACAATGAATGCCTTCTATGTATATGTTGCCATTAGGATCCATCCTAAGAAAGTTTAATATCCTGTTCCACTGCTTTTCTGAGGAAATTTAAGCTAATTTTTCATTAAAAATAAGTCATATATATATATATATATATATATAGTATATAAAGTATATATAAAGAAAGAAAGGCTTTAAGCCATGGTGCCCAAAGTGGGTCCTGCAGGGCCGGAATCCTGCATGTTTTCGTTCTCTCCCTGACGTACTCTCCCAGTAACAACCTTTTGTTCTTCTAATGAGCCATCATTGAACCAGGGAGAGAACTAAAACATGCAGGGTGCCGGCCCTCCAGGGCCCACTTTGGGCACCACTGGTTTGATGAGTTTACAGTTAAAGTGTAAAGTGACCTGCAGGTGGAATAATCAATGCTTCCCTGGTATCTACAGTCCAAAGGGTCAACACATTCAGCTTTGATTGTTCAACATGGAATCAAGGGTCATTTGGAAAGTAGCTGCTTCTGTGTTCAGAACTGCACAGAGTCTGGCTCAAGCACACAGAAGCCAAACCTGGTTGTGGATAAAAACTCAAAGAAAGAACTGAGACAGACGACCCAGGTGACCCATTCTGGGTGTCTCCCACCTGACGTTATAATTTTTTAACTCTCCCACAATCCTGTAGCTCAGCGTTCAGGAAGAGCTAAGCAGATGTCACGGTCAGAGAGCAGAGAAGAGATGAGTGTGTCCTGCAAGACACACCCATCTCAATGTGACCCCTCAGTGTGACCCCGCCAGGACCACGTACTGGGTAAAAGCTCAACTCTTCTTAGGACTGTGACTGGTTAATTATTATATTGATTGTTCTACATATACAAATAACTGCTCTGTAAGAAACTGTTTTCCTTACAGAGTAAAAAGCCTTTCTGACATAGTTTATCTTCAGATCAGCATAAGTTTTGGCAGATTTGTAATCAGCCGATCTTCTCTACCTCCACAAAGGTCTGAAAATCAGTCACTGCTCTCTTTTGCTCTGCTGTGAAAGGAGACTGACTGACATCAGGTGATGTTAGCACGGACGTGGCTAACACCAGCCACCCCACTGTGGACAGGTTAGTGACTCTGTCAATATGCAGCCACTTTTCAGACAAAAAGAAAATCAGTTTTGGCTAAAATCAGAATCAGCACTTCAGGCTTTTTAAAGATCAAGATTGACCAGAAAACTGTAATCAGTGCATCCTGACAGAAACAGTAATCTTACACACATACCAGGAGAAGTTTTTAGCTCATTAATTATTGGAAGTTCAGCCCAGTTGTGCCATTGTAAACCTCTGACAGGAACCTTTATGTCCGTATCAGATTAAATTAATTTGCAGGTAATGCTGTATTTGCCACCAAACAGTTGGACTTCAGGAACACACAGCAGGCTGAACCCGGACAGACTGAGCTCCTTTCCACTTCACTGCCTCTGTGTTCAGGGACAAGTGTAAGAGCAGCTTTACAGCAACCATAGATGGGTCAGGCCAGAACTGCAGCCTGAAAATAGAACCTCAAGTCGGACACTTCTCTAAACACTCCCAACTGGCTAACTCAATCTGGAACGGACAAACTGGGATCATTACTTCAGACAAACTCACAAGGTCTTACAACATCTTTGGAAAAACAGAGAGCAAACAAACACAGGACTACTTGGTAGGTCAAAAGTTTGTGATACCCTGTAGGAAATGAGTTATGGAATCAGAAAGTTAATCATAAATTCATAGGGCAATTTATTAGGTACATGTCTATGTTCTTCTGTATCCAGACATGATTAAAGAACAACATCCTGCTGAAGGTTAAGCTGCACATCAGAATGGGGAAGAGACACAATGTGAGTATTTCACAAACTGCAGATCTCCTGGGAATTTCACACACAACCGTCTTTCAGGCTCACAGAGAATCGTGGGAAAAAATGAAACAGAGGGCAGAACACCGCCTGGTCAAAAATGTGTGGTGGATTTCTGTGGTCAGAGGAGAATGTTTACGATGACAGAAAGGTGAACTTTACTCCAGTAAATGCTGCTAACTGCTAAGGTACACAGAACATCATCTCTGAACATCAAAATTAGAGAAAGTTCAAATTTGGTGTGAATAACATGAAAGCATGGATCGATGGTTCAGGTGCTGCTGCCATGGTTTGGAGGATATTGCAACACTTTGGGCCCCTTGGTCCCGACTCAGCATAATTTCACCCCTACAAGCAACCTGAGTTACTGACATTATGACCCCAGTAGAACCGTCTTCTGATGATTCCTTCCAGCTGGGTTATGCTGCTTTCTTGAACATGATGATGAGTTCAGTGACCTTTGGTGACCTCTACAGTCAGTTCCCAGTCCAATAGGGAAGCTCTGGATTCTCTGATACAGAACATCATGGATGTGAAGCCAACAGATGAGCAATGATGCTCATCATAATATCCACCTTCATCATTTATGCAACACGAGTCATTTTAAAGGTGATGAGTCCAACACAATCTGATTGGTGAAAAAATGAACGTCCTAATCCCAAACACAAAGGAACTAGAGGAAAAGTCAGGTTTACAATAAAAATGTCTATCTCTGTTTGGGTGTGCGTGTGTGTGTGTCCTTCAAATAAAATAAACAAGCACTTCCCTCGGCTGTGTGTGTTCACACAGGTAGACTGGGAGTGAGCAGAACAGCAGCATGTTTAGCCAGTCAGGCCAGTTTCATTCCAACCGGATCACAACCAGCGTTATGTACACAGCATGAGTCCGCTCAGAGAAACCATCTGTTCAACTGGATCTGAATCTCTGCGGAGGAGATTCAAATAAAAACAGAACTAATATTTCCAGAAACCAGAACTGTGCGCGACGGCCCAGGAGACGGTTCTCCTTAACGTAACATGACCAAAGCAGAAACATGTCTGATGACGAGACGAGACATGATGGAAGGCGTTAATATCGGAACGACTTCCCATGATTCCACGGGTTGTGGTAGAAATGCAGCAGACTGCTGGATCCGTTGGAAGTCCATCAGTCAGAGAAATTCTGATGGTTTGGATTTCTCCTCTCAGAGGAAACCGTGCAGCAGCAGGCGGCTTTGAGGAGACGATGGTGACGTCTTTGCTCCATGATCCAAACTCAAGTCTTCGCCCTCCTTAGTTCCTGTCAGAAACACCCTGAGGAGCCTCACAGCAGGCAGCCGACACACACTGCTGAGGGGTGTCCAAAATGTCTGGCACGTGAGCTAAAAGTATTCTGGGGCCACAAAAATATTGTTTTTAAAACCTAAAATCACCAAAAGGTTGTCATATTTTTACCTGCACAACAATAAGCTAAGCATGAACTATTATAAGTAAACAAATAGGATAATTAGATTGTTTTTGAAGGAACGAGATCATTGTTCTAAATCTTCAAATGGTTTCTGCATGATTCCTTGTTAAATGAAAAACGTTCAGTTTGCTTGTTATTCTGAACTTGATTGAAGAAAACAATAAAACAGGATCTATGTCTGTCTACATTTGAAAACCTTTGTTGTATTTAGACAAGTTTTAATACAGCAATTAAAAGCAGATTTGGCTGCATCAACGTGTACGTTAAAGTCATGGATAGTTGTGGTTACCATGACAATAGTTCCAAGAAAGCTTGGAAAAGATTATTGATTTCTGTTGCTTCTAACATTTTTGCTGAGATTTTAATTTAAAAGTTGGAATTTTGTCCTAATTTCTTTAATTTAATTCTTGAATCGTCGCTGGAGGACCGCACAAAATCAGTCCAGCGGCTTCAAATGGCCCCCGAGCCCTACTTTGAACACCCTTGGTTTAGCCAATCCTGACTACTGAACACCTACAGTAGGTCCGAGTTTATTTGCTGCTTTCAGGATGTTTCTGAACCCCAGCCTGAACCGAGTGTGTGACGTCACACACTCGGTTCAGGTCCCTGAGGACAAATAGCTCAGCTCCTGTGTGCGTGCGTGTGTGTGTGTGTGTCTGGGCTGGGTCTTTCTCACACAGAGTGAGCAAACAGAGGACAGCAGACCTGCTAATGAATCTCTAGGATATGGAACCTTAACCTGAAGAAGTGCTGAGTTGCTCTTCTTTCAGTCTGCTTGTCTACATTGTCTGATCTTAATCATCTCTAATAGTTTTTTGTCAGTAACTGATCTGATCTGATCTGATTTGGTAGGTTTGAAAACTTCCTGGTTTAGAGCTTTTAGAGTTCAGCTTTAGTCTGGGAAAAGTGTTTTAACTTCAGGGTATTTTATTGTCATTTAGCTTTGTGGAACAACATAAAACAGTGACAAGGAAGGGAAATGATGTGTTTTTACAAGTAAAAACCTGATTAGTTTTGGCTCACCTGCGTTTCTAAGGTAAAAACTGGGCAGAACCAGCTTCACTGTTACTACAGCTGGTCTTTGGGGGTTTGTCTCTAGCCGATCTTCACATCCAGAGACCAGAGATAAACTCAGTCAGAATGGATAGAGAGTTTATCTGAGCATCAAGTTTTCAAATCTTGCTCCATTTTCAGTTGGATTTAGAGATGGACTTTGACTGGACCATTCTAACACATGAATCAATATTTTGTGATAACATTGTGAGAATGATAAATGTTACAATAATTATTATTTATTGCTTCTTTTATAGGTAACTGTAAGGCTGTGACTGCGCCACAAACACAAATCCACCTCTAGAGAAATCTGATTTGTATCACTAAACAGCACAGTGATTGCATTCAATAATATTTTACATTTTATTGATATTTATTGACGCTCTCATTGAATGATGTGGAGAAAACAGTAAAACTATAAATTCCAACAATACAGACAGTTTTGGCGGGTTTTAAGCTACTTGTTGTCATGACAACAAGAAATCTAAATTCTTATCATGTTAACAAATTTATCACAAAAAATGCTAAATTATACAACAAATGTCCACCTGTAAGGGCTCCATTTACTAGTTTGGTGACCTCTGAGGGTTGTTGGTTTTTTTTTTACTAGATTTTAGGAACAGAGCATCAGATTAAAGAGGTCAAAAATGTTAAGAATTTTTACTTAAATGAATGAAAATCACTTTCCTTCCCTCTTAGTCTTCCGCCCAACTTATTGTTGGTGAATTGCACAAATAAATTCAGTTAAAGATTGTGGCAAACATTTTCAGTTAAATAAAGTGAATAGAATGTGTATGGTTCTGTATATTACACCATCCTCAGCAGAATCCTATCATTTATGAAAATCACACATCATTTCCTCACTGTTGTCCTAGAACTAAATTTTCTATTTAGAGTTGTGTTATCTGCATGGAGCATCATTAAAGGTGGAATATCAGTAATAAAAGTTCTCACAAACTGAGGAGCAGAGAGAGAGAACCGTGACTGCAGAGCTGAGAACCGCCAGACCTGATCCACATTAACCTGCTGCTGGAAGCCTCTGCTCGCTCTCACTTCACCCAGACAGAGTCTGGATCATGAAAAATAGTTTGTATTTGTTGAAATGTTGGCGTGTTGTGATGCATGAAGCCGTATCAGACGAGTAAGGAGGAGTTCTGGACGGGAGGAAAATGGTTTTAATCACTAAGCCAGTGTGATGTTCGGTGGAGGGTAAATATTTGTATTAAATGAGTCATTTTGTTTGTTTATCTTCATCAGCAGGTCTGTACCTGGCTGTGTACACAAAACACAGATCTGCATAGATTTACATAGATCTGTAAATTCCCATTCTTTACGCTCAAATAACACAAACAGGAAGCTGACATTACCAATCATCCTGATTTGAATGACATGATGCTGGGTCACATTTATGAATTTGAGTGACTTCCATTTTGAATGGACACGTTTTAATGGGAAGATGCTTCATGCTTTGCAGAGCAAGCAGCTGGGAAGGTTTCCATCTGCTTTAGCTGTTTATAACAACGTCTGACCATCTGAGATCATTGGTGAGGTCAGACACTGATGGTGGACATGAAGGTATAGTTCATAGTCTGCACTCTAATTCATCCCAAAAATTTGTATAAAGCTGAGGTATCATTACATAAGCATTTCATATGAGTTGATATCAATAATTATTGATTAGTTTTTTGTTTTAAATCTCTGAATTATTGTCAAACTGGTGAAGCGACTTTTCCTGTTTTATCCATTGTTTCCAGAGCTGTTTGTTCTTTTCACACCATGCGATTATGTTCTATGTTTAAGGAGCTGAGGCACACTGACGAAACTTGAAACTGCTGCTGCTAAAGCTACAGGTTGTTGCTAGGTAACCAAAGACTGAGTGACTGAGTTAGCCGATTCCACCCACCTTACTCACCTAGCTCAACATGAGAGATTGAATGGCTGAAACATGTCTGTCACTTCCATCCCCCAGAAACTGTCTAAGAATTCACATCCACACATGTATTGTCACGAATGCATAATTGTGAGTTTCTTGTAAATGTTCAGAAACATTGGTGTTACTAATAATAATAATAATAATAATAATGCATTTTATTTGACAGCACCTTTCAAAACACCCAAGGACACTTTACAATAGGGGTCTCCAGTCCTCGAGGGCCGCAGTCCTGCAGTTTTTAGATGTGCCACAGGTACAAAACACTGGAATGAAATGGCTTAATTACCTCCTGCTTGTGTAGATCAGTTCTTGCAGCCTTGCTAATGACCTAATTATTCTTTTCAGGTGTGGTACAGCAGAGGCACATCTAAAAGTTGCAGGACTGCGACCCTCGACGACTGGAGTTTGAGACCCCTGATTTACAACATTAACGTTCAGTGATGCTAACTCCCACCTGGATGTGGGATCGATGTGACGAGCAACAAAAATTGAGGGATTTAATTTCTTAAAAGATTAAAACTGTTTGTGCGTAATCTATCGACTTGATTATTTTGTTCCTTTTTATTCTATATGTTAACTTTGGACGGGGTTTAATGTAGAAAAAATATCATTAAATTCCTTGCAAATCTTTCTAAAGTAGTTCCACAAAATAAATGGTTTTGATTGCAAAAAAAAAAAAAAAAAATTATAAAAATTACTGTGAAATCCTGGAGGAACTGATCAAGAGTTCTTTTTACTGGACATACTGGTACAGAGGACAAATGCTGTCAGACAAGGCCTGTTGTCCTGGTAACCGCCAAACCCAGAGCGGTCCACTGGACCTCCAGACAAAGAGGAACGATTCATCCAGATCTCCTCCACCTCTAATAGACGTCTAGATCAGATTTCAGATATCAAGACAAAGGCAAGAAAAACACAGATAGAAGCAGCTCTATGCTTCAGGACCAGACTCTGGTCTGGTTCTGGTGAGTCAGAACTTTTGCACAGGTGACAAAACTCTCCTTCAGTGAGAGCAGTTAGTATCAGCTGTCATCCTGAGCCACAGCAATGTGCCATTCTCTCAAACAAACAGAAACTCCTCTCTATCCCACATGATATCCCAGATTAAGATATTTATCCTCCTTTGAGAACAGGTCTCTGTGACATTCTCCTCACCCCTCCTGCCTCCCAAACAGGTTCAGGCTCAGCAGCTCAGCTCCCAGCTGTGGGACTGGCTGGGAAACTCTAGTCACACCCAGCACTCTATCTGACTGTCGCCGCCCTGCTGGATGACAACGTAGTCCCTGAGAAACACTGACAATTCACCAGAATGAAGCGAAAGCACATCATATTCTGCCCTCATTGTCCTTTTCAGGGAATATCTGAACCTGGCTGCAGGGGAACGCCCAGCACTGAGGCATGGGCCGGTACTGGTTTTGTTTTAACCTGGTACCCTTTGTTGTTTCACCTCTACCTGCTCTAGTTCCACGCCAGGTCAGGTAATTTCCTGATAAATGAGGCGTAATAAATCCTGAGCAGAACCCAGAGGGAGGAGAAAACTAGTTAGATCATTGGAGCCAGGAAGGGAAGAGCTTAGCAGCAGTGTGGATGAGAGGAACGTCACTGCAGCCTGATCAGAACGGGCTGCCTGGACCAGTCTGACCACAGCCTAAACACAACTGGTCCAGCCGTAGAAACTTAAATAAGAGAACCTGAATTCAGGCTGCATTCGGAAACACCATCACATCTCGAAAAACAAATTAGATTTCATTTGATGTCTGCCTTTTTTGTGTGATCTGGGGAGACCTGATGAACATAGTAGCTGTTTATGAACAAAACTGGGAGTAGCAGATGAGACAGAATAACAGCAGCTTGAGATCGCTACATTCAGCCTGGTTTGTCCTGATTACTGAGCAGCAGATGATTAAAAGTGAATGACTTCCTGTTTATTCAGCATTCACATTCTGAAACCGTAGGGACGCTCCACAGAACAAAGTTTGTTCATATTATCTTTTTTTTTTATTATTACTTTTTTAAATGTTTCTTTGTTGTAGACATTAGGACAAAGTCAAACTGTGTCTGCTGGAATAAAATATTCCAATAGCCCAAAAGATCAATGAATATTCTGTGTTTTCAGATTTATAGATTATTATGAAAACAAAATCTGGAAAGGTTCTAATTGATTCTGTCAAGTATTCATAGAGGCGACCAGGCTGGGTCTCAGTTATGGATAAGAATGGTGATGCACATATAGAAAAGAATCAGCCGATTTCCCCTTGATCGGCTCTAACTGGTGATCAGCCAGTAAAATACAGTTTAAATCTGATTTTATCCTATTTATTAATTGCATCAAAACAAAGAATATTCAATATTTTGATCCACAGACGCCTCAGTAAACAGAAGCTAGTAGGAGATACATTTGTTATTCATTTTCTGATGAATTTCAAACTATGAATGAGCCAGCAGCACATCAGGACCGGCCTGAACCTGATCCGATTCAGATTCTGATCCAGACTCTACAGCCTTTACAGACAAAAGAGCCATTTAAACCTGCAGACCAGTGGATTAAAACGTGTCTGGAAACACCTGCAAATGTCACACAACGTTTTTTTTTAAAAAGCAACTTATAATTTCAGATATAATTTGATGCCATTTATAAAGAACCACCATTATGGTTTCTATTTTTTGATTATTTAAAATAATGATGAACCTAAAAATGTATTAAAAAGAAGATCTGTTTTTTCTGTGGGACGGAAAATAATGTAAAAAAATAAATCAAAAGCTCATAGAAACCAATCTAATTATAAGAAACTAAAGGAAAATGTCACATGAAGAAAATAAATAACTGCTAGAATCCTGCGTCTGTTATTGTAAATTCAGCTGGTTCTGTTCATGTTTAATCAACGTTATGAGGCGCCACTGCAGAGCCGTGCTGTAGCATTACTCACTCATTCTCCAGCAGGGTCATGCACACCACCTCCCTGACCCCCGGGTTGTTGGCCTTCTCGCAGGAGCAGCCCTGCAGGCTCCACGTCGCCAGGCGCACCGCGGGCTTCCCGTCCCGCAGCCCGAGCGGAGGCTCCACGTTCGGGCGCACCGAGATGATCTGCGCCGGCCCACCCGGAGGAAGGTCCAGGTCGTCACTTTTCAGACTGAATGAAGTGGGGCTCGGCTGGGACTTGGTGGTGCCGGTCAGTCCTCCGTTGGTGTTGGTGGAGGGCGCCCTGGAGCGCTCCACGTACACCTGGAAGCGGATTTTGTCCAGCAGCGAGCTGTTGACGTGACTGACCCTCACCAGGTCCTCGATGCTCCGGAACGGCCCGTGCTCCGCCCTGTAGGCCACTATGTTCCTGACGATCTTCTCCGTCAGGCCGCGGATGCTCATGAGCTGCGCCGCGGTGGCCGTGTTGATGTTGAGGCCGGTGCAGGGCTGGTGCTCCACGTCTCTGCGCAGCGACGACGGGGAATGCTGGGAGGAGTTGGTCCTGGAGGAAACGCAGATTTCCAGCTTGATCGCCTCCAGCTTGGTGGCGCCCACCCCGCTCACCAGAGCGAGGTCCTCCACCTTCTTGAAGCCGCCGATGCAGTCCCGGTACTCCACGATGTTCTGCGCAACGGAGCGGTTGACTCCCGGCAGAGTCATGAGCTCCTCCTCAGTGGCGGTGTTGATGTTGAGCCGCTCATGGTTGACCAGGATGTTGCTGAAATTGCACGCAGCGCTGAATTTGCGCTTCCCGCAGCTGAGGTCAGTGGGGTCCCTGGGGATGGAGCGGTGGCAGCCCAGATTCCCCATGGCGGCTGGTTCCGGCGGGTCACCGGCGGACGGCTCGGTGCAGAGTGGGCAGTAAAACAGGAGGAGGGCACCTGGGAGGGCAGAATGAGCGCAACAAACTGCGACTACATTCTGCGCGCTGCTGAAGCCCGTCTGCGCGTCCTGACGCAGAGATGGATGTGAAATCCAGACTGGGCAGTAAACTTTGCCCTGTGTGTCAACACGCAGCAGCCTCCGCACACACACGCCCGCACACGCGCACACCCAGTCCTCTGACAGCCTGGCATCAATCCCGCAGCATCACGCCGCTCTCTGCTTCCGGTCTGGAGCAGCATCTGCCTCAGAGGCAGCCAGACAGCCAGAGCCGCAGCAGCTGCATGAAGCCGCACAGCTGGAAGCCTTTCACCAAACACTCCACACATCTGGTCGGTTCACATCTGTGCATATTGGATTAAATCTATAGTTCACACAAATCCTCTAAAAGGCTTTTATTTTGAAGCCAAGTTTTCTTCTTTTCCGGGACGGCGGCCGTGGAAGGCGTGGCTTCAGGTGTGACAAGTAAGAAGGAGGGATGAGAGGGAACGGGAGGGGGGGTGTTATCATACATGTACATTTTATTTTGTTTATTGCATCTAGATATGACTTTATTACAGGCTAGGATATTATTTACATACCGAGCTGTTAGCTAATACAACAGTATATTCAGTATTAATGAGGTGTCAGATGAACGGGAACAGGGTTCTGTTAGGAAGTTAGATGACTGAATTATTTAGCTAAAAAGAATAATAATTTAAAAAAACAACTAATACATTTTTTTAGCTTATTGTTTATTAGTTTTTCGCTTTGTTCCCATAATATCTGCACTGAATTTCTACAAAGAATGTTGTCACACAATCTTTGGAAAAAAGACAATTTATTATTTCAGATAAATATCTACTATAGAAAATTTGATGTCATTTTTAAAGGACCACCATTTTATTTATATTTTTGGATTTAAAATAAGAAATTAAGATTGAATCAAGCAAATAGAGGGGATTTTTTCTCTCTCTCTGTGGAACCAACATATATGTAAAATAATAATGATAAGATACTCAGATCTAAAAACATAGTACTTTTAGAGTCATTATTTTTGTGAAACTTTAATGCTGATACTGCGGGAATAAACTAAAAAAAACTCTTATTATTTATTTGTTATTATATCTCAAATTAATAATATTAAAAGTTATTAAGAGCCATTGTTGAAGGCCCAATGAGCCACAGGTTGCAGACCCCTCAGCTAGAAAGTTATTTTTTAGTTTAAGAGTCTAGGAAAATCACACACTGCAAGTAAGATATTGACTCAATAGAACCCCAGTTTAACCAGCTAAACTATCTATAGGAACCGAAAAAGAACTATAACACACACAGCTAACACTGTAGCTAAAAGTAAAGTTAAATAATACAAGGCTGAAATAAAATATTAGGAAATCAACTCAGAGCTACTGTGATGGAACTGGGCTCAGTGATACTGTCTCTATCTGGAACAGTTTTCTTCTTTCTCTGATTGGATCACCATAACAACCAGTTCAGATAAAATGTGCTTCATTTCATTCTTTATTATCAACATCTATCACCACTGCTGCTGGTGTGCAGTGCTGAAAAGCCCTATTCAGCAGATGAAATGATTTTTATATCCTGTTTCAACACCTTAAAATGCTGCCTTACACTTTCACAATGGAACTTTGAAACACACACACACACACGCACACACACACACACACACACACACACACACACACTGAGCCAGTTTTATTTTACTGGGTTGTGTTTTTTAATCCTAACAATCTGACAGCAGTTGATCAAAGAGCTTTTAAACACATCCTTTAAAGCTGCAGTATGTAACATAAAACACACACACACACCCAAGCCCACACACCTACACACACATATATACTGTATATAAAACAGTCCTGGATTGTTCCTGGTTCAGCTCTCTGAGCTGCATGTGATTTCTCACAGATCTGTCAGCTCTCTGATTCTCAGCTCATGTGTGAAGCCAGCAGATCCTGCTGCAGAGTTCACAGTAAGCAGAGACAGCGCCTGGGAAGACAAGTGTCTCATACATAGAGACACTTCTATGTATGAATATTAATATGCAGACAATGTGGCAGTGAGAAACGTTCTGCTGCTGCAGAGATGAGAGCCTCCAGGGTCTGTGACGGTTTACATAGTCACGATGCAAAAGTATTATTTATCTTCTACGGTACATTCATCTCAGCACAGATTCATTTTCATCAGCCTCTTTTAGCATTATGGAGTCATTTTGACTAATTTGTTCTCATAAAATTTTGCTTTGTTTATTAAAAACATGAAACATGTGAGGTTGTGTCCAAACTAAGTTATCCTTGCCCAAAATATTCTAGAGTTTATTCTAGAATGTGAATCTCTACAAAGTCATTGAACTCTCTATGATGAGTTCAATGACTACAAGGTGCCCATGTACTGTAGCAGTAATGTAAGACCATATCATCATCCTTCCTCCACTGTACTCCAGTGTTTGCTGACACTTTAAACATCTCAGCTTTGCTCTCATAACTGTCAAATCAATGTTCCAGAGACGTTCAGGTTCATTCAGATGCAACTTTGCAAAACCAAGATTGTGCCGCCATTTTCTTTTTTAGTGAGAACAGGCTTTATCATCCAACCCCTCTTATCAAGTCCATTCTTCTTCTGATTGTCCTCTCATGAACTTTGACCCTAAACATGCAGACTGCTGCCTGTAGTCAGAGACAGAGCTCTTACATATGTGCAGTTTGTCTGAACTTGGACAATCACAGTTACCAAGATTGGTAACAATTTCACATGTTTCCCTCTTGAAAATAATTGTGTCATTAAAGACAGTTTGAAAATGGCCTCATCAATCTTCTGTTAATAAAGTTTATCTGACTAGCAGCATGTTGTTGCTAATTTCCCTCTGTTTATTCAGGCTGCAGTTTATCAGATTTTTCAATGTTTGTTTTGTCCCTTCATTTTCAAAAATAATCCTCAACATGTTTCACCAGTTAATTTCTGGGATCAGAGTCAGAGCTGGAGTAGTTCAGGCAGGAATCAACCTTTAACTACACTACAGCCTTAGGTACGTACAGAAACCACCGGTAAATAACCTGAACTGTTTTCACATATTAAGATTTGACATGACTGTTTAATTGATCTTCCATTCACAACATGTGACTTCCAACTAAAACAGGTCCAGGTTCAGTCCATTTCCACCCTCATCTTCAGGACTGGCTGGATACAGTCAGTGATTACACCAGACGGCTGACTGAATATTTACTTTGGATCCAGTTTCTTTGTGAAAGCAGAACCTCTCTTCTCCACTAGGGGCCGGGGTCCTGCATGTGACATGACTATACTCTGATCATGTCACATGACTACACTCCTCCTCTTCCTCCTTGTAAATGAAACGGGGTTAATGCAGTTCATTCTGGGAACAAGAGTTTTCATCCCAGCTCTTTCTCTGGAAGTAACTCCGGCCTTCATGGCTGGGGTCCAGCAGGGGCCCCTCTGTCTGCCGGCTGCAGTCTTATGAAGGGGGACATGTCCTCCTGACTGAAGGAGGTCGTACAGGAGGTAGCAACAAAACACCACTGGAGATTTAGTTACAAACAAGTATTTGTTAATGTGAGATTTTATTTTTTTACCTTTTGAATAATTTCAGTCCAATTAAAGAATAGATGTGATATTCCTTTAACTCAAAACTACTTTATTTGTCCCAAAGAGAAATAATATGTTGTCGTAACTCGTATCATCCAAGTATCTTGAAATTGCTCTTGTGGATGGTGATGCTGTGGACAGAAAGGATCTCCAGTAGCAGTCAGTCTTGTAATGAATCTGAAAAGCCCTCTGACTGAAGACGGTAGCTGTGCCACAATTACATGACTGTTATGACACTTTAACAGCTCACAGCTAACAGCAGAGACGATATTCTACAATACCATGTCCTGGATGTTAGCTAGCTCTACTAATCCACCTCATTTGCTTTTGCTACTCTTCTTTGAATCTCTGTTCGGCCGTACGGTTAGAGAGATGCTGGAGTTGGGGATCTTTGTTTATCATGATGGTTTGAACTTCTCCTCCTCTCTCTGGTCCTGCTCTGCATCCAGAAGTCTCCTTTTCACCTCCTCTGGGGTCGTAGTTCAGGTTTTATTTGAGCTTTTGAGATGCTAATCAACTGTTCCCAGTGGTAAAAAATATATTTTTGCCATGGTTATGCAGCAACTTTCTGAAAGTAAAATCTAAAAACCTTCCAGGGGCTCAACATCCAAAGCCAGAGGGCAGGGGCACAACTGCATACTTTCTGATTTTCTCATTCTTACAGATTGATATGAAGCCTTATCCAAACTGGCAACCCACATTAATAAAATGGTGAAATAATATTGACCACAAAACACTATATTTATAAAAGATATCAAAGTTTTTCCTACACAGTCCTAACAAACGTTTTTAATGTTGAAAAAATAAACGGTTTCTCTTCACAATATTTCTTAATTTATTTACTGTTAATCTATTTGTATGATTTGTTCTTTAAATTGCCATCTATATTATTTTTCGGTCTCAGAAAATGATTGAGGGATGAAGAGACTGATGTCTGGTTCTTTAGGTTCTGACGGGTCTGCGGTTCCTCTCCTGGTCCATTCTGTCTGATATCAAACCCACTGGGCGCCACTGAATGTCACCGACACATTTTTTAATGCCCCTATTAAACGTCTCTGTGATTGTTTAGCCTGTGTCTTCCCACCACCATCTGTATTTTTGCCAGAGGTTTTGCTTCTAAGGACGGTGTAGTGTCGGGTGGACATTTTAAAAAGACGCGGGTTGATAGCAGCTCACTGCGGCTGCGTAGAGTCCGTCTCTAAGCAACCGTGAGGTCCTATTTAGGTCGCGCAACGACAATTTAGCTGACCTTAATATTTCCCGTGTTTTGTTTTGGTCATTATTGTTGAGATGTGTGTGATAGGTGTGTCTATTAGACATTTATAGCAATGCGGAATAAATCGAGTCCCGTATTGGTTCAATACGGGGCGGAGACAATAACAACCACCTGTTATTTTAGGCTAGCTTAAGCTAACCTGAATATTTACAACTCTCTTGTAGATACACTGACCGACTGTGGCTCTATGTTAGAGTAGTCGTCTTGCAATCGGAAGGTTGTAGGTTCGATTCCAGCTTCCTCCTGCCACATGTCGATGTGCCTCTGGGCAAGGCACTTAACCCCAAATTGCCTACCGATCTGCGTATCGGTGTATAAATGTGTGTGTGTTTGTGAGTGCGACTGGGTGAATGTGACTCTAGTGTAAAGCGCTTTGAGTGGTCAAAATGACTGGAAAAGCGCTATATAAGTTCAGTCCATTTACCATTTATATACCTACTGTCTTTCAACCACTTTGAAAAGCTTTTCTTTGTCTCTCCAACATCTTTATTCCTCCCCCTCTTCCGTTTTCTGCCCCAGAGTTTTTGCTCCCTGTTGCGGCTCAATCTTTTCCGATCTATTGAAAAAGGCTCTTTCCACTGGGTGTTTGCAGGGCTTGTCCACGGTAACAATTAATGATGAACATCGATCCGATGCCCCAACAAGTAAGCTGGAGAAAGGTTTTAAGATGTTCGCCTCGTTATACACAGATAGGAAGGTGAGTTTTACTTTCTTTAAACTTTGTGGCTAACATTAGCTTTAGCTTATGCTAGACATTTTTCTTGTAAAAAAATGTGTAAGTATCTAAACATTTTTCATCATTCATTAACGGACAATGTTTTTACCTTATATTCAAGTATATTACGTGGTTTATTGTTGTTAGTGTCAGAGACCAAGTAACGGGGGATTTTACGGTTCAGGCGTTTTGCTTCTGAAGCCTGAGGAACAACAAGCCCATAGCTTAACAGTAGAGCAGCTCTGGTGTCAGAGTTCTAGTTCAGCTGACTGTTCAGGTTCAAAGTTGTTGCTTTTAGAAAAATATGGCCGTGTTCCTTAAGGTCTCCGTGTTACTTCACTTTACTAGTTTTGCATACTTCTTGTGAAGCAGCACGGTGTTTACAGCAGTGTGTACAGGCGGATCAGTAGCTCGGCTGTCTGGCTCTGGTCTGCTCTCTGGTTCCCATAAACTCTCTTTCAGGCTCAATACAGAAGTGATTCCATGGAAATAACACAGAAGGCTCCTTTACCTTCTTCTTTAGGCTGAAAAACCTGATCTGGAGTGACGTGAAGGCTGTAAACTTTGCTGTGTGGTGTTAGCTTTAACTGGTAGCTGCGAATATTTACAAGCCACTGTCTTCTTAATTCAGGACGTTTGGAAATCGATGAAAACTTAAAAGCCCATTATATTAGGAAGACAGCAATGTTCATAGTATTGTTTTATTTTCGTCTGAAATAAGACTTTGTCTTTTCTAGCTGTCATGGTAACTCAAAGCGAAAAAAAAGAGCCGCATTTGCGCATGCGGTTGTGACGTCAGCGCGGCAGGTGCAAAGAGCCCATTCAAATTTAAAAGAGAGAAAAAAAACCGCGCTTCAGGAACGCTGCCCAAGCTACCTGTATGGGAGGGGAGAGCGGCTGGCAGGAGGGGATGGACGCCTAATCAGTGCTGTTCCTCTGTTATTGATCATTTCATATACAAACAGCTGTTAAGTACATGACTAGAAAAAAAATTCCTCACATTGTTTTTGCGCCCCTCTAGTGCAGCGCCCCTATGCGTTGCATACACTGCATACCCACTTTTTGCGCCACTGCCAAAGGGGAACAGCTACCCAAACATGCAGCATTCCTCCAAATAAATATCAAATCAAATCAAAGTCTAGTAAAACAAATCAGAACTAACAGCACAGTTACCACCATGAGTGGCACAATTCTAAAACTACTCATATTTGCACATATTGCAAATATGAGTAGTGTATCTGGATCAATAGAAAAGCAGAGTCTGAGGCTTATCCAGCTAAAAGCCAACACTGTGCAACATCATTTCATGAGAATACTGCTAATGTAGAAGCAGCATTCTGAGCCAATACACAGTAAATAATACAATGTGGACTGATTTACATGATGGAAAATCTAAAAGCAGACATTATATTATCTACATGCTGTCATCTGTTTGAAGATACAAATTCTGCCTCTTGGCTCTTTGTGTTTACCCAATCAAAGTGAGTGTACTGTTTAGGTAGGAGCCAGTTCCTGTGATGTGCGATCAGCAGTCAGCCAGCTGGTAGAGCAACCTGTGGCTCACATTACATCTCTATTTCCAGACAGGATGTCCCCTGGCCTGCATGCAGAACACTGCCACCTCATTATGTAACATGGATTTAGAACAAATGCTTAAAGCTGGGCTAACAAGTAGACGTCTTTTTAACCAGAGGAGTGCTTCAAACTTAATGACTGAAAAAGAAGTGAAGTTAATGTAGAGAACCAGGTGAGTGTGCTGTATATTCATTGGCACCGGTGGGATCCTCTCATGCCCTGGTTTCATCGGACTTCTATTACCTTGGGGTTCAAAGCCAAAGAACATTACGCAAGCAGCCATTTTTACTGCCTTCTTAATCTGTCCTCTGAGTGCTGAATGTCTGACATATCAGAGCCAGCCCAGAACTCCTGAAGCTAAATCTCTGTTTGGTAGCAGGTGGAAGATGAGTCGGCATAATGAAGAAATCCCAACTAGCTACAGTTAAACATGAAGACAGATTCCCCCAGGTTTCATCATCAGAATTAAAATATGTTAGAATGAAACTGACCATATTGTCCCAGTTTTACTGAGGCTGGGTCAGCATGTGTACCGCATTAGACAGGGTATACATTCAGAAACAAGCTGCATGAACAAGTTTCCCAACTTCCAGAACTGCGTTTGTCCACAGACGGGTCAGTCAGGTCAGGGTTCCACCAGGGTCACAAAGTCACTGATGATTTCTGAACCTGGTGGACCTTAGGTGCACACAGGCCAGTCAGCAATAGGGGAACCTGGCACAGACAGGAAGCACGCCCGGTGGTGAGAGTTTCTGTGTGTTCTGCAAACGTCGGCTTAGGGTCCAAAAGGTCTGCCTTTTATTTGAACAAGCAAGAGAGAAATTACAGTTTACACTTTCACCTAACTGGGTTTATCCTGAAGTATCATTAGACCACAGCTGGAGCAATGTGGACAAGACACACTTGCTAATGAGGTTTTATTTAAAATGTTGAAAGTATATTTGTCATCTGTAAAACAAGAGTACTCTGACTCCATCTCTAACACTGACTTACAAACTTGATCTGTCCCATAATCATCTCTTGTTGGAGAGTTCCGTTAGAGTCACTTAGCTCTCTATGAGAGGCAGAGCAGAATTATCTGGCTCCTAATAGCTACACCTGCCAAGAGGATGAAGAATAATGGTTAAATGCTGCAGCTTTCAACTCAGCATCTTCAGCGTTTCGGTAAAACGTCAACACTGGCCAAGTCGGATGATATAGTCCTCAACTGGAACCAGGAGGACTGCTCTGTCCAGGTCAGGGGTCAAAGTTCATGTTTCTTAATGGAATGTTCACAAATGATGGGAGACTTTGGACCAGGATATGTTCTGGAACCCTCACTTTTATTCCAGGGAGGGATTGTACATGCCTTCTGGTCTGCCAGAATGAGTTAGAGTACTGCTGGGTAAGGAATGTCTGGGTTTTCCTTCTGGAATTGTTATGTGATCCGAGCTCAGATCACATGACTTTATCACCGTACAGGGACAGAAGTCCAGGTAACAGCAAATACTGACTTCCTCAGCCTTAAAACTAATGAAGAATCCCAGCTGTGTTGACTACTTTATACCAAAGAGGAAAGTAGGAATATTTAATTAAGAACCACTTGTGTGACAAGAAACAGCCCATAAACTCTACATTAACTCAAGGTGTTGCCGTGGGAACATCCTGTGTTTACCTACGGCCCCTGGCAGTCTTCCCTTGGACTTTGCAAATGATTCCAGGAAACTTCCGGAAAACACAAAGAACGCCAACAAACTTTACTAGCC
This sequence comes from Xiphophorus hellerii, assembly GCF_003331165.1. Taxonomy (NCBI): domain Eukaryota; kingdom Metazoa; phylum Chordata; class Actinopteri; order Cyprinodontiformes; family Poeciliidae; genus Xiphophorus; species Xiphophorus hellerii. The sequence goes on from NC_045684.1 coordinate 26,960,664, forward strand.
AGGACATTATTTTACCTGTTAGAACTCCTACATAGTAAAACAACACACTGATGAGACCACTGGAGCCTTGTGCTTTTAATAAGACCTTTAATCTGTTCTGTAGGAAGAATAGTGGCATGGAGGTAAGAGGGAGGACATCTGCTTAATGGGTCAGAGGTAAAGCCAACAGAAATGGGGCGGTGGGTGTGGGGGAGGTTGGGTTGCCTTTGCTCCACAGAATTGCAGTAAAAGCAGCTGTGTCCTGGTTAAAGTTCAGACACAGAGATATGGCTCATCCAGGGACAGGGCCATATCTTACTATCAAGAAGTAGTGCTTTGGAATGTTATGCTGCCACCTACTGGGCAAACTGCAGAACGTTTAGCTTTAAGGCCACAATATCCTTAAGGTTGGTGGCGTTTGATCTGTTTAGCTTCCTATTTGATGCCGGCCAAATGGCTCTGGTCACAGAGAACATCAACAACAGAGGGGATTTTTGATATAGACTACTTGGCTTTCTACGATGGCCTGGGGGAGCATCATGATAATACAACAATTAAAAGTCTGTTGTGGTCTGAATGAGTTCTATATTTCTCTTTTTCATGTGTTGTCTACATGAATGTGCACAGACCCTGAAGCCATCCAATCACTGAACAGATGTTGAGAACAGATAAATGTGTGGATGTGCCAAAACTTTCTCCAGATGAACAGAAACAAAACTGAAGTTATCTTTGGACCCAAAGAGGAACAATAGAGTCAACACTCAGCTTCAGATTTACAGATAGAAACTAGAGATCAGGCTGAAATCTGGGTGTAGTGATGAACTCTGACCTGAACCTTTAGAGACACAGAAAGACAGTTATAAAGTCGGCCTTCTATCACCTGAAGAACATTTCCAGGATTAGAGGACTAATGTCTCAGCCAGATCTAGAGAAACTCATTAATGATGTGTTTATCTTTAGTCGCATTGATTACTGCAACAGTGTTTTTACAGGTCTGACTAAAAAAAGTTTGACTTGTAAACTTTTTTACAAGTCAAACAAAAAAACTTTACAGGTAAAAAAAATTTCACAGGTTTTTTTAGTCAGTCAGCAAACTAAAAAAGTCAGTTGACTGACTGAAAGTCAGCTGACCAGCCAAAGGTTGCAGTTAACTGATAGAATAACCTATTGACTAGATTATTTTATCTTTCATATTTTTATTTTTCATAATTTAGTAAAAGTCAGTTTTTCCTTTGATGAAAAGGTTTTTGTCAAAAACAACCAAAAAAACATTTATTCATTTGTAAAAGCAATAAAAGGGTAAAATATCCAAAGGATGAAACACTTTTTATTTGAACTGTAGATAATAAATATGTGAATAAAGGCATTTTCAATGCATTAAATTAGGGCCACCTCACAACTCAGCTTACAACAGGTTTTCCTGGTGTCGACTGGCTCTTTGGGCTGTTTGAGTTTGTGTGCAGAAAACCTCAACTAAACTAACATACTGGAGATGACCTTGGGCCCCAACAAAAGAACTACATTTCATTTACTAACATCTTGTACTGTTGTGCTAAATTCCTGCAGCCAACTCCAAACCTTTAACTCAAAGCTAATGTGAAACGAGCTCAATATGTTACATCAGCACACTGGGCTGGCAGTCGCTTTAATTTAAGCCAATGTTTTAAAAAGTGACACTTTCCAAACTGCAGAATTTCTGATTAAAGTGATTTTTATGAGAGAACATGCTTAAGTGTCCGGAGGCACAAAGTGCTGCCCTTTCCCCACCTGTTGCTGCACACTGCTGGTCAGCTGGCTAACTAAAGGCTACTGCACTTTTTCCTCACTAATCTATTTGTACTGAAAGTTATTGTGCCATGAAACGCTCTAAAATGTTGTGACTTACAATGAATATCCTTTATTTCCGCCATCACAGTTTTATTTTGTGACTTTGTACATTAAAACATAACATTACAAAAAATAGATGCAGTCCAACTGATGTTTACTGTCAACTTGAAGCAGGACAGACAGACAGTCTGCTTCATCTTTCAAAGGAAGTTTCTGTTGGAAAATATTCTTATGCAAAATCTGTAGAAGCTCCAAAAGTCTAATCCAAGCACCGACTGCACAACGCCCTCTCCTGATTGGTTCCGCTCTGCGTGAGCCCACTGAGGAGTCCGTTTGGTTTCCAGGGGCAACACCATCTACAACACTCGCATTAAACACTGTCTCTATCCACAGGCCAACAGGAAAGAACAGAAGGGAAGAAATTATGAACAATCATGAGTAAACACTGCTATACCTGGTTACAGTTTTAATTAAAGCAGCAGTGGCTCATGCTAACTGCAGCCTCACACTTTGAGTGTACAGGAAGTGGTGGGCTGACCCTTTGTTTGGGTTTTGGCTTGAAAAGATTGTGCAGCATGAAATATTCCCAAAGCAGAAGAACAAAGGGCAAAGAATGACTGAACTCCGTCTGTTTGAATCAGGAAGATAAAATAGTAGTCATGCTTCTTTGCGTACATTTGTGTGCCCCAAAATAGATCCAGAAAAGAAATAATGAGTTATTTAAGGTTAAATTCAGACTATGCTGCTGCCCACTGGCTTTCACTTGATAGTCACACAGTAAGGTGGTCAAACGGTGGGAGTACTTTGATCAGCAGATGATTGGCAGCTTGGCAGATCAGAACCAACAGTCCAGAGAAAGATTAAAAGATCTTCTTCTTCTTGCCCTTGTCAATGGTCCTGCAGAAACCAGAGCAGAATTGCAGAGTTACAACTCAACACATTTATCTGATCTAAAACCTGATGAGAGAGCATTGCTATAGGAGTCAGACAACATTAAAGCTGCAGTATGTAACTTTTATAAAGATATATTTCTTAAACTGTCACCATGTTCCTGACATTATAACGAGACATGGATCTATGAAAAGATATATATATATATATATATATATATATATAGATAGATAGATCGATCGATAGATAGATATATACAGTACAGACCAAAAGTTTGGACACACCTTCTAATTCAATGGATTTTCTTTATTTTCATGACTATTTTTAAGGCAAGAAATCCCACTTATTAACCTGACAGGGCACACCTATGAAGTGAAAACCATTTCAGGTGACTACCTCTTGAAGCTCATCAAGAAAATGCAGACTGTGTGCAAAGCAGTAATCACAGCAAAAGGTTGCTACTTTGAAGAAACTAGAATATAAGGGGTATTTTCAGTTGTTTTACACTTTTTTGTTTAGTGCATATTTCCACATGTGTTATTCATAGTTTTGATGCCTTCAGTGTGAATCTACAATGTCAATAGTCATGAAAATAAAGGAAACTCATTGAATTAAAAGGTGTGTCCAAACTTTTGGTCTGTACTGTATATATAGATATATATAAATAATTGTTTGTATCATGCTTATTCTAGATTTTTAATTTTATTCATTTGTATTTACTTCATTATTATTTACCTGCACCTGTATACAGTTGTATATAGGGCAGGGTGATATGGCTGAAAAATATATCACAATATTAACATTTCATATCAGTCAATATCAATAAATAATTGTTGATTAGTATTTCTGTTTTAAATATCTAAAATCCTGCTGAGCTGGTGATGTGATCTTCTCTGTTTTATCTGGTTTTCCCTGGACTTGTCCTGATTTTCTCCCTTCCCTCCATGCTGTTGTTTTTATATTCTGAAGCATTTCTGATTCACGGTGGCCAGACCTGAACCTGCTGATATACACGTTACGCAACAGGTTGTTGCTAGGTAACCAAATAGTGAGAGAGTTAGTTGATACCACCAACCTAGCTTAGCAAATTGTAAGAGGTTGAGTGGCTAAAGTCTTTAATCCGCCTACATCTCCCAGAATGCTGTGTGATTCTGGATCGGATTTCAGCGAAATTATTTAACGTTCTACCAGATGTATTTTCTATTGATTGATCTATTGATTGCCTAGCCCTACATACCAGCCCTAAGTATATGTATTTATAGTCACTCTTACAGTTTTTCAGTATTTTTTCTGTGTACTCCGGTAGCCAAGCAACAACTTCTCAAATTTACTGTTGCATCTTTGTTTAGTGACAATAAAGTTTAAGTCTGACTAACAGCTGTGTGTAAGGTTAATAAGCTTTGGCGTATTTCTATGCCTTTTTGAACTGGATATGTTTAGATAAAAGTTTTAAAAAACTTTTTTTGGTTTTAAAGGTTGATTATTACTTCTCCCATTATTTTTTCCCTCTGACATATTCCGTGTTGAACACGAATAAAGATTTATTCCATTCCATTACCTGTTAAGTTCTAGCTTCTGCTGCTCCAGGATCCTCTGGTGGGTCTCCCAGGTGTTCACCTCCTCCTCAAACTGACGCCGCTTCTCTTCCAGCTCTTTGTACTGAGCTTGCAGGTTTTTCTTCATCTGCTCATGACGCTTCTGGAGCTGCAGAGACAATAGAATCCGTTCTGAGATCTGCTCAGGGAAACAGATTTATTCCCTCCTCAGCTGTGTACCTCCACTTCAGAGTCTTGGAGCTTCTGGACCTTCTCTTTGACCTTCATGTCAAACACTTGCTCCATTTCCAGCTCCATCTTCTTCATCTTGGCCACGTGCTCGCGCCGCTCCTCCTCCATTTGAGCTAGGGGGCTCCTGGAGACATGGACACAGGTTCATACACAGCAGATGCTCACAGGCTCTTCACCTCCCAGAGGAACAATTCCCAACAGTAGACGTAGAAAAGGAGGGAAAGCTCTACATGACTGTTGTCACTGGAAGCCTTCTATAGCAGACTGCTTTCAGAGAGAGCTGACAGAGAGAGGAAGCAGAACCAACCAGAGTTTCACAGACAGAGAGGTAAACTGGCTCCTTGTTTCCCTCTGAGCAGAAGGGATGGAAGCTAATATCACTTCACGGATATTCATTATGATGTATTGGGAAGGCTCTCATCGTGGCTGAAAACCAGCCAGTCATCCAGATGAACTACGTTCCCTCTGACTTCCAGCCAGATCTCTGAGAAATACTAAAACACAACGATCAGCATTCTAACATCTGCCTGGAAGGCCCAGTGGGAGCTGAGGGGGGATTTATACATCTGAAGCACAATGGTGATTATAAATGATCTGTTTGTGTCACGATAAGCAACAAATCAACTAACAGCATTATAAATTAATAATGAGCTCAAAGAGATGATTCCTTTTAATACTGCAAACATTTGACACCCAGAACCAAGAGGTTAGTTTGCTCTTTTTTTCTTGCCTGTTTTCCCTGCCTAAGCTGATTAATATTGTTGAAACATAACAACTAATGATCCGTTTTAGCTAATGCTGATTTGGTTATTTTGTTGATTTATTTTGAATATTTAAAATGTTTTCTAGTTTCACTGTTAAATGATTTTATAAATGGATGCTCTTTTTCAGAGGGTGTGCATTGATATTCCATTATTATAACTATATTAGTTGAAAATGGTCAAAAAGATGACAATATGGTTTAACAGCATTTCATTTCTGGGACAATTTATCGTTCAGTAAAGTGTCATCATGACCCGGCCTAGCTGGTGATTCTAAAAGCTCACCAACGAGGCCTGTGAGCTAGCTCAAAGCTAGCTTACACAGCTGAATGTTTTAGCATTTATAAAGATTTTACTGATTCCAGACGAAAATATTCATCTATGTCCAACAGTGAATGGTTTAGGAGTAAGGTAAATGCAAGGTGAGACGAACAGCAATAACAGGATGTGTAACAAACTGCAGTTGGAATTAAAGTGGGCTAAACGGCGGGTGAGAATGAACCCTATGGTTCTTCAGTTTTTAGAAAACAAGCATGTTAGGTTTCATGTACATCTCATGTTGTATTCATCCAATTCCTCTACCTGGTAAGGACTTAGTATTCCCTGATAAAACCTCCAGATTTCACAGAGAGCAAACAGACTAAAAGCAATGCAGCTGAAAATAAGATAGGAGTCAGGAGAGAGGCGAAGCTGGAGCCTTTTCTCAAGGGAGTGAAGAAGTGAGGTAACTTACATGTCATCAGGTGTGTCAGGTCTAAAAACAAAGAAAGAAAGAAATGCACAGACACTTAGCATGCTGCCATAAATCATGCATTAGCTTGTGACAGTGTGCTGGTGGATAGAGACAGTTGGAGCTATTGGTTTAGCAGTCAGATGGGGATTCAGTTAGAGTGGGATTAAATCCAGCTGATGACCAGTTAGTGGGGGTTAGTGCTGGCTCGTTTGGACAAGGAATCAGTGAAGCTTTAGTCAGCCTGTGGTCTAAAGGAAACTTCAGGGTCAAACTGGGAGCAATCAGCTCCCAGAACCTCCAGCTGGGCCGCTAAGCTAATCCTAGGAGCCTTTTCTTCATCAATGTGACCTGTAGGGGGTTGGTGTGGTAAACTCACTTGGTTAGCTGGCCCTTGTTCTTATTGTTGTCAACACCATTATAGGTGACAGCAGCCAGCTTCCTGCTGCGGTAGTTCTCATAGTGGACGTTGTTAGTGACATCCTTCAGGTCCTGCATATGAGTCCTGAAACCAAGAAGAAGTCTGTTACCTCCTCTATGGGATGAATCAACAGGACTTTTCGTTTGGTAAGCTGCAATGTCATGCAAGTGAGATCATGTAAACCAGGGGTCAACAACCTGCAACAATGGTTCTTAATAACTTTGGCAAAAAATTAAGAAGAACCAGCTAATATTTTTAATTTTAGATATAACAACAAACAGTCCTTTATAATTTGATTTTTATTTTAAATCCTAAAAATAGAAATCAAATGGTAGTTCTTTCAAAAGGACAACACATTTCCTGTAGAAGATATTCATCTAAAATTATAAGCTGTCTTTTTCAGAAAGTCATCTAAAATTTGTGGCTCTAAATGAGATTTAACTAACTGTCCTGAGTGTAAAAATGGCTCTTTAGGCTGTAAAGGCTGTAGAGATGTGGGTTTTCACTCACCTTATCAGCATGTTACGAAGAATAGTAAAATCACAGTGGTCTCCATTTTCAACTGCAGATAAAAGAGAAATGATCGAAACAGAGCTGCTAACAGTGAGGAGTCACAGTGTTCCCAAACTCTGACCTTATGTTTCAAACTTTCCTTGAAAACTAAATCACTATTCATTACATCTAAATGTGCACCAGGCAGCAGCTCAGTGTGGAACCAAGCAAGGTAAAAACTAGCCTGCCTGCTGCAGTACCGTAACATGCCACAGTGTGGCAGCCCATGCATTCCTCCACAGTGAAGCTCACCACAGTCCTCTGAGGTTTCTCTGTGGTAGAGTGACTTGCATAGCTTCTCAGGGACCTTGCCCTCCGTCTCGCTCTCTTCCCGCCTGCTCTTTATATTTATGCTGACATGTTGCCAAAAACATTTTTGGTATTCCAGATCTCCCTCCCAGAGGACGGCCCACCCTCGCCCAAAACCAGTTTCATAGCAGCACGCCTACAACTCGTCTAATTGGTCGTGTTGTGTTCAGTCCTTCGGCTCGGTTTTTCCATATTGATCCAAGCAGATTCTTTATGATGTTTAACTTGTGTTTACTGCTTCAGTCATCTGCTGCTCTGTGGGCTGCAGATGTTCAACAGGTCTTCCCACAGAGCCATGGCAGCTTCCTGTGTCACGTCAAACGGCATGAGACTTTCACATCCTCTGAGAAAATGAAATCTGTGGTCTGTCCTGCTGCCTGCGTCAGAGTGACAATCTTTTATTCTGATTAAGCTTTTCTTCACTTGAACTATAAGAATTAAGGCATGTGAACTTTATATGACTTAATTTGCTATAAGTTAGTCATCTTGTCATCAAAAACAAGCTGATGTTGGGAACTTAAAATATTCACAATGCATTTCAATAATATTCACACTATTACTGTCACATATAACCACACACTTCAATATATTTGATTCACATTCTCTCCTCTTGTCACTCTCTCATTCAGTATATTTCAGTATCGTCACCTTCCTAAAATAATGGCCTTGGTCTTTTTTTCCAAAAGTGATTTTTTTTTCATCTAAATCATCTTTTGGCAATAAAAAGGAGGGATTTCTTTGCCAAAATAGCTTTTGGCAAAAAATGACTTAGTCCATTATTTTAGGAAGTTGACAAGGTGGATCAGAAAAAGAATTTGCATGTGTGAAATAATCTACATGATGCGTTTCTCTTAGTGATAAATTACTGAAATAAGTGAACTTTTTTCTAATTTCTATTTTCCAGTGTGTCAGCAGCTCAACATGCATGGAATGGAAACTGTGAGGTGTTCATGAGTGGGACGTCCCACTGGCTGCTATTGATGAGCTAACAGCTCTCACCTTCAGCCACGCCCCAGGGGTACTGCCTGCCCCGGACCCGCTTCCCGTTGACCTCGATGATCGTGTTGCTGCCAACTACAGCGAGAGGCAAACGATCCTGCAGGAAGGGAGAGGACGCCGGTTACACGGCGCATGGACCACTGCTAGAGACCACCGTTTCAGATGCATGACCAGAAACATGCATCTGAAACCATTTCAAATGTCACAGAGGAGCATCAAGGAGGAGCTGACCTTGATTTTTCTGATCATCTTCATCTCCTCCTCATTGTCCGTCTCTGGGAAGTCGTAGATTTTGATTTTATGCTCATGGATTTCTTTCATGATCTGCGTGCAGCACAGGAACAGAGGGATGTGGGATGTGAGACAAACACCCAGAAACATCAATAGTTACAGCTGAAGGGAGTCAATACACAGCAGGGGGTCCGACCATCAGCCAGGTTGCTCTGACATTATAAAGTATAAAGCAGCATTAGTGCAGCTGTTATCAGTGTCATTAAACAACACAAACGTGGATGTAGTCTATGAGGCTACATAATAAAGATATGTCATGTAATAAAATGATTTTAATTTATTAAACTAAAATGATTGAATCAGAAACATTTCCAAATGAACAAAGCAAATTAATATGAGCTGTAATGTAACAAAATGGCTGATGTGGAGATATTAGAGTGCAGAGAAAATCCTGCAGGCTGATGCAGGATCTCAAACACTTTACAGCATCAACGGGAAAATAATCTGCCTCCATGTTTATCAAATAATAACTAGGTCTGTTTCTTTAATACGGTATAATCAGGACAGTTTGGATGGGGCATTAATTTAAAAACAACATCAAACATGACAAAAGTGAGTTAAAGGGAAAAAAAAAGTAGTTGGGGCAAAATATCAACCATGACAGAACAGGGAAATCAACAGGAAGTTATGAACTCTGTGTCCTGAAGTCACAGTGACTGACAATTCAAATGTGGTTTCTTTAATGAACATGAAACTGTGTACCGGTACCCAGGTATGATGAAGAGGTAGAAGTTTCCTGTTAAAGCTGCAGGATGTAATTCTGATGTAGATCTGTTTTTTGTGTGTTTTTTTTTAACATATTTGCTAAAACTGTCACTATGTCTTGACAGTATAAAATGAGGCAGATCATCTCTGCCTCCTCTCTGAGCTCCTATTGGCATCTACAGACATACAGCAGTCAGAAACAAGTGCTGCCAATCACCCTTGTGTAAGGGCTGCTCACATCCTACCTATTGCGCTCGGCTATGCTATGGTAGTTCCTAAGTAAGTACTCCCAAGCTTTGTTTTGGGCAAATGTAGGCCCAAAACAGAGCAGTAATAAAGTGTGCAATTAGTATTTAGTATTAGTATTAGCAACTAGTATTTAAACTAGTCTTTAATCAATACATTTAAGGTGTATTTGTTGGATTTAGAACACCTTTAGAACACTAAACATGTTTCTTTTTAGTGACATAAAAAACAATGTTAGTTTTAGGAGGGACAGTCTGAGGATGCCTTCATGATTCAAAGGAAACTAGTAAAGAGAAACAGCAGTGGATCAAATGAACTCAGTAAAACTGTAGAACTGAAGAGGAGGCTGAGTGCAGCTGCAGGCAGACGGTAAACACACACCTGTTTTTTGAACTGTTGACACTCTTCCGGAGTCATTGTGTCAGCTTTGGCGATGAGGGGAATGACGTTGACTTTTTCATGTAACCGCTTCATAAATTCAATGTCTAGCGGCTTCAGCCTGGAGACAGCAGTAAGTCACAAGGTTTCAGTTAGTAGGACAGAGAAGAATTCATGATACTGGGTTCATTCAGAAAGCAATGTTGATCTGTATGGTGCGACAGATTTAAGGAGCCCATGTGCAGCTGTCAGTTTGCTGCCATAGTGGGAGTGTCTAAGGCAGGGTCTGGTGGGTTTCACGACCAGAACTACAGATAACAAATTGCACCGGCTCAGGCACCTGACTGGGACCATTACACACACAAACTTATTACAATAGAAGGCCAATAATATCTGAATCAGAATCAGCATTGTTATCAACATGTTTAGGACACATTCCCAGCCTATAAAAGCTGTTGTTTTGACAGTCTGAGGAGCAGAAGCCCAGACTCCCCATTCAGCAGCAGATGCTGCAAATAAACTCAGCCCATATGGTGGCGGACCTCAGAGGTGGACACAGTCCAGCACACCGGGTCACTGTGGGCCAACAGGCTCAACAAGCATCAAAAACAAAACCCTCTTCTGGTTAAGGAGTCCTGTGTGGCGTGGTGTGTGTCTGTGTGTGTGTGTGAGGAAGTTTGGCAGGAGCAGCAGCAGATGAGAGGAATGAGGTCTCCAGGTCAGTGAGCTCAGGGCAGATTACACCAATATTATTCCAGCCGCTTAGCCAGCTACGAGGCCGCAGGCAGGATGGGCCTGAGGGGAGCTAGCATACAGCCGGGGTGGCAGCGTAAACACACTGCCAACAGTGTGACTGCCTGTTAGCAGTCACAACTTGAAACTACCCAGCAGCACTCACCCATGACCAGACGGAGCGATGAAGTACAGGCAGCAGTGCACTCTGCTGTCCGGCATCAGCCGTCTGTTGACCCGCGACTCTGAGTTGAGGAAGTCTTCAAACTTATTGTCGATGTAGTCGGTCACCGGCTGCCAGCTGGAGAGGGGAGAGGGGTTTAGAATTCAAGGTTAAATATCAGAACAAAAAAAAAGATGGATGTCTAACATTCTGCTCTACAGTCTAACATCTATAAACTTGCCAAGCTTCAATGTATTTTATTGGGATGTTATGTGACAGACCAGCACAAAGCAGTCAAGTAGAAGGAAAATGATACATGGTTTCCAAACTTTTGTACTGATTGAAATCTGAAAAATACGGTGTGTGTTTGTGTTCATCCTCCATGAATGAATACTGTTTAGAAGCAGGTTTCACAGGGCGAGCAGCTTTCAATATAAACTTGCTTCCTCTGTCTTTTATAAAGCACCAGCTCAAGTTCATTTGGGTAGGATGGAGAGCCTGTCTGCTTGTAGAACTGCTTGTAGAGCTGAAGCTCATTGTCTGACTACAAAGTTTCTTTCCAAAATTTGCTAAATCCAATTTTCCAGCTTCCCTGCTGAAGAACAGTTTTCCCCCATGATGATGCTGCCACCACCACGTTTCACCATGAGGATATGGTGTCAGTAATGTGCAGCGTTTTCACCAGACACAGCACCAGTCATTTATTTGCTATGTCCCTCTACATGACTACTGCTGAACTGCTATTGGCAGTTCTTCCTGCCAGTGGATTTTATTGATGCAAACATGCCCCACACTCTTTTTCAGATGTTTTATAGTAAAAAATGTTGAAAACCACAAATAAATTTTCTTCCACTTCACATTTCTGTTCACCTTTTATCACAGAACATTAAAATAAAATACACAAACGTTTGTGACTAAAACCAGATAAAATGGGGCAAAGATTAAGCAAAATGAATATTTTTGGAGCCATCAACAGTAACCTATAGATGAGCTCACCAGTTACTGTTGTCTACGGCGTCCCCAAAGCCAGGCGTGTCAACGATGGTCAGCAGAAGGTGGACCCCTCCTTCCTTTATCAGAACCTGGGACTGCTCCACCTGTCATCAATAAGAACAAGTGTAGGGAACGGGGTTTGTGTCAGTTAGAGTCTCATTTAGAAACACTTTACTGAGGAGAACTGGAGATAAAACAAACAGAGCAGTCACAACATGGAAGTTCCCATAAAGCAATGGAAGAATCCACACCATAACAAGTAAGAGCAGCACGGATCATGTTTGTTTGGCGAGGAAGAACCAAGAGAACAAAGATGCCTCTGAAGGCATCAATAAGGTGGGGCCTGGAGGGGTAGAGTGGGCTTTGATCAGCAGACCAGTGTGGGGTCGAGACACAACTCGTGATCAGCAGATCAACTTTGATTCAATCAGCAGATCTGAAGCCGACCTCGGCCTCCCTCATGCTTTCAACAGGAAACCTCTGAGTGAGAGACAAGATGCAGCCAGTCGGGTCAGAATTAGAATTTAATGTTTGTCACTGTACATATGTACAATGAGATTAAAGCCAGCTTCACAACAGTGCAAACAATGTAAGAAATATGCAATATACACATAAATATGGTGGTATTTACAGTGTTAAGTCAATTAGATTTCTATATACACATATACACAACAAATAATTAGCACATGTGAAAGTTCAGACTCAGACAGCTCTTTGAGTCTGTTTCTTTTTGAACAGATCCAGAAGAAAAATTAGATGAGATAGGATGATGAAAATTTGTTTGGGTTCCCAAACAAACTTAAAGTAATTATTTTTCATTACTTCAAAGCTAGAAGTTTATTACTATACCTATTTGGTAAACTCAAATGATGCAACAGCATTTTAAACTTCTGATTGGTTCATTCACAATGCTTGAGTTAACAAGCGGCCCACCTGTAGATGCGTTTTAGAGCTACACCTTAAAGCCACTGCTTATCAGGAAGAGAACAATGCTTCTTCACTCCAATGTGTCCCAGAGATGATGACTTCTGCTGTGAAATTTATACACCACCACCAAAACGAAGTTACACCTTGTACAGGTGCTAACTGAAGTGAAACCAGTCTCATACCAACCTAGCCTGAGAAGCCACTCAGAGAGGAAGGAGCAAAATGAACAGCCACATTACAGTTTTATTAGAAGTGCCGACTAAGTGTCATTACTTACAAAATAATGCAAAGTTGGCACTTTAATGGACTTTCAATGCAGCTTTTAAAGCAACTTTGCATTAAAAGTGTCATTATTTACCGAATGACACTTCATGACAACAGTCATAGACATTCATAAACACTCGTTCATGTTCATGTCAGGTGTTACGTCATGTTTATGACCGTGTCATGTCAGTATTATACACACCCTATCAAATAAAATGTTAACGCTAATTCAAATAAAAAAGCAACAATTCATATTTAAAATTCCCACCAGGAAGGCTGAAAAACAGAAAACAAAAAAATAACTGCATTCATTTAAGAGTATAATTTAAAACAAACCATAAATGATTATGTTTCAAAGTAAAAGACCTATGAAGATGTTAACTGGTTGACCGTCGTGTAAGTGTGTAGGATTGTTGTGGAGACAGCTTGAAACAGACTTCCATCTACTGCGCAATGGGGCTGACTCAATCCCCAGACACGCCCCGTGAAAACAGTGAACTCATGGGAAAAAGCTGGAGACCAGATCCGCCTTCCTGCTCAGGTGCATCAGGGGGAGAAGGACTGTCCCGGTGAGACAGCATGTGTTCTGAAGCAAAACAATCTACCAAGTCATGCTTTACTTCCTTCCTGTGAAAACATGTTCTGCACCTCCTGCACCCACACTAAGCTAGCCTCAGTTCTACTGATGTAATCTGCTGTCACTTTTATAACTGGAGGTTTTGAAAGAGTCCCAGACTGGAAGCTAATATTAGCATCATCATGTGGCTGAATCTAAACGGTTTATTCATAATATTAGACAAAGAAGAAAAGTAAAGAACACTTTACTGATTTAACATTAAATTTCCAAAACTGAACCAAGGCATCTGTTAGAAGTTGCACTTAGTTTAATGAAAACTCCACTAACTCATTCATGTATTCATCAAATACTTCTTTATGTTGCTTTACATCTATTTGGATGATTTGGTCAGTTTCCCAAGACGTTGGGTGAGTAATGCAGTTATGTAGCATGTGGTCCAACCACATGATTATCAGGTCATCAGAGCAGATTTTAAAGTAAAAGCAAAACTATGTTGAAACTCGGTTTCCAATCATACTTCACTGTATTTTCCAAACCAGCCTGGCCAAGCAGCTACCTGGAGCCTCTAGCAGCTGCATTTTTCCAGTTGGGCTCCAAACATTGTTTCTTTCTCTATTCAAGGCAGCTACATTTCTTTATCAGGTTTTTCAGAGCAGAAAGTCTCCAGGGCTCCTAGTCTCACTACAGATCATTCTAAAGAAACCAGAAATTCTCCTATTGTCACTTCCATAAGCAACACTCTTCAATGCACATTCCTAGAATGAGTGTTGAAGACTCAAAGTTTTCAGTTTTCAGTATCAGTAAGATGTTTAAAGATGAAGTCAGAATAAGCACAAAGACTTCTGATTTTTTTTGTTAAAGAAGATTGTTTTCTACCACATCCGGTTCATTGGTTCAGAGAGAGTGAGAGGGCAGATAACAGGAAGGCTGAACAGACTTCAGCAAAGTTGCTCTGTCTTATCCTTTTTATTTTGTCAGAGCAGAGACAAGGGAATCAATTCTCTGGGAAATGCACACAGACTGATGGTTTTCTAGTGCTAGCCATGCTAATGGCTAATATAAGATGCTAGGATAAATGAAGCCCAGATTGCAGTGATTGTTTTCTCAAGGTCAAAAAAGAGATTTTTAATCATGTATCTGTTTTATCATAAAGGCAAATGAAAGTCAGGTAAAATTAGAATCAGCAGGTAGGAGCTATAGAAAAAACAGATCAACCCAACTGGAGCTGAGGCAGAGTGAAAACAAACAAGCAAGGCTGAGCTGAAAAGTGAGAAAAGGAAATGAAAATGTCCTCAGTTGTTCAAAAGCTTCTCTGTGGTCCTGGAGGAGGTGGCAGCAAGATGTGGCTTTCAGAGGGGCCTTCAACACCTGACATCAATACATACAGCTGGCCATGAGCATGTGCTTTTAGGTCATAGCTCTTAGTGTACAGATTCAGTCTGTTACCTACAGTACATGTCAGTACAAATGACTCAGGACATGTCAAAATGTTCAGCTTTTCTTCACAGACAAATCAAACCGTCAAATCAAACAATTTCCCACAATGCCAAGGATCCAGTACAGTCAACTGGTACACACTGACTTAAGAACGGATCCCCATTGACTAACATCACAACAGAATGTACTCTGACCAATGACACTGGAGGAATGCCAAAAACAAAAAATAAATAAATCAATTCACATAAGAATCCTGATCCTCATTACTACAATTAAAAATCAATTTAAAATGTAAAATTGATGTTTAAAAAATAAAACAAACCCAATGGTTGTTGGTTTCCATTTTCTATCCATGCAGGACGTTCTCCATCCACACAGGAAATGAATACTGAACGTTTATCTGTTGTGACGAAGAATTATCATAACCGTGAAGTATGATTAGTGAATAACTAACTAACTACAAAGACTTCATACCTTTAGATTAAAACATAAATCATTATGAATAATTGTTTCGACTCGAAAATTAATTGTGAATCAAATTGTTGCCCTAAAAGTCAAAATGAAATTGCAAGATAGTAAGAGATTCTGCCCCTATATGACACACCTGTACATGCTTGTCCTGAGCTAAATGAACCCAACTCTTCAGTGAACTAGTTCCTGAACTAGAACCCAGGACGTGTTTGTGAGTCAGCGGGACAAGAATGTGCTCATTCCCCAGGCAGCTTGTTGGCTAATCACCAAGTCCCTGCCTCATGCGCTCAAATTAGACAGGAACTACAAAGACACCCACCCAGGTTTTCTCACGTCCAGCTAACACCCCAACAAATTCAACTGGATTAGTATATGACAAACTGCATTCCTTACAGTGTCCTCACATTCTAGCAGTCTTTGCCAATAAAGGAACCACAAATGTGTCCAAATCTTCAGTCTGTGGTTCCTGGAGAGCTGAAGAACAAGAGCTGTCTGTTCTCTGTTGTAATCATCTCAGTGATCTACCAGTAAGCTTCACTTAAAGCCCCCAATTACCCAAGGACTGAAGCAAGGGGTGAATCCTGAAGCATAAAGTCTGTGGGAACACCCCTACACACACACACACGCACACATCCTAAATCTCCTTTAAGAGCTCAGGGGTGTAAACAAATTGGAAGCAGCAGTGGGTTGAGGATAGACAGAGACCCTCAGTATGCTGCCAGGAATTAGCTGAGATTTAGAGTAAAGTAGAAGATCAGAATGAACAGAGAAGGGCGAGGTCCCCCCCTTCTTTACACCAACTGCTTCACTTGTTCTCCTTCAACAGGAAGCTGCAGTTCAAGCTACAGGTGTGGGCTGTTAGTGATCCCTCTCCATCTGCCACCGCAAGCAGAAGCATCGCCTAAAGATTCACTTGAAAACACAGAACTCTGACATTTAGAACCATATACAGAAAACTGAAAGTCTTGCAGCTTTCATAAGCGTTGTTGCTTCCTTTATTTGTCCTAATCAGGACAACTTCAGCGTTTTACTTTTAAATATATACCAGAGGAAGTGGGAGAAATTGAATTAAAATCTCTGAGGGGTTCTTTCTCCCATCGATCAAACAGTAACTGTGAGTGAGAATTTGAACAAACCATGTGTTGGATGTAACAGCAGATACAGCAGTTTTCTGGGTTCATTGTGTTTTCTTCTGAAGCTTTAACCTGTCAAGTTAGACTCACTAATGAAGATTTTTGTCATACTTTGTGTGTGTAGCAAATACAGGAAGAGGATGTTGCTTTCATCACTGTTTTGAAGATGATGTTTAAAGGAAGTCAAGAGAAATATAAAAGTATGATGGATCTTTGTCACTTTGAGAAATGAGGCCAATAAATAGGATTTAATCCAGGCCTCCTGCCAAACTTCTGTTTGGCAGGACTTTCCTGCTGAACAGAAAACTCCTGGAAGTAGAATATACTTCAGTAGAATATACTTGTCATGGCAGGAGCTTGTTTGGTTTGAGGCCCGACACACACACTGACATGGAGCAGTAATTGGCTCAATTACAAAAAATCAGCAGAGAAACATCAACAAAAACCAGCTATTACATCCAGCATTCATTTATCTTGTAGAAGATAACTGCTCTCTAATAACCTGGCAATGTTATATGACTGCTATCAGATAAAGTTATCCATAAAATCCCAAGTCCACAACACATAAAAAATGAAAACAAGTTATTGTTTCAGAATATCTCCTGCATCCACCATGTTCTGAGTGGCCAAACTAGTTCTTCTCTGTGATGTACTAGTATGAGTTCTACAGTGAACACACATTGCTGAACAGTTGTTATTTTTTAGCAGTTTATCTTTAAACTGCCTGAAGTGAGAAAAAGTTGATCTTTCTCTATTAAAACTAAAATAATCACCAACTAAAATCCGATGCAACAGGAAGGGTGAAAGTAAATATTAAACCAGACTAAACATCTGCATAGGATTTCTAACCTTCCAGCTTCTAGGTTTTTCTTACCAGGTCATAAAACCTTCATCATACACAGATTATTTATCTACTGCTGTCATGACATAGTGACAGTTTGACAAATGTAAAAAGAACTATTTTTTAAGAAAAGTTACATACCGTAGCTTTAACAGGATGCACACCTATGCAAGCATTTCACAGCAACAAATGAAACACACTGTGACATCATTTAAAAATCATTAATCAGCCAAGATATCAGGAGGAGAACTGCGTTCCTCCACAAGTACAGCTCATCTGCGGTTCTAATTCTAAGAATCCTAAAGTTGAAATCCTCATACAACCTTCCTGCTGAACTACATTCACAGACTGAAAATAAAACTACTCACACCTCAAGTTCATCTATAAGTTAAATCAAGCTGCAGTGAAGCACAGCACGGCCCTGTGGTGTTTGTGTTGTGTCTCATTCATTGCAGTAGTACCATTATTGAAGCCACTGATTGGCTCTGCTCTGCATAGTCTGCATTTAGCTTGATGGCAGGCAATGGAGCGCATGCTGTCCCTAGAACTGCAGTCAAATGAAAGTTGTTCTATGTTAGCTCTTTACAAGGAAAAATTCTCAACTACACTGAGATACAAATAGGTTTATTTTGGAGATTTGTCTTGGAGTCTAATGACACCAGAATGAAACGCTTTGGCCATAACAACCGTTGTTACATCTGAAGAAAAAAGGGGAAGTTTGCAGCCTGAGAACACTCCAACTGAGAAGTATGGGGGTGGCAGTATCATGTTGTAGGTATGCTTAGCTGCATGAGGGACTGGTGCAGTGTACAAAAAAGCTGGAGTGGGGTTGGAAAAATTATCTCAAGGCATCACCAAGGAAGTTAAAGTGTGGACCCAAATGGGTCATCCAAATGGACACCGTACTCAGCATCACACCAGATCACTTAGTGAGGGGCTTATGCACAGTAAAGTCCATGTTTTAGAATGAACGTTACAAAGTCCTGATCTCTGGATTATAGAAAATGTGTGAGAAGGTGTGAGGGCTGCTAACCTGTTCTGTCAGGGGGAATGGGACAAAATTCCAGCAAACTATTGGGAGAACTTTGTGGAAGGAAACCAGTAAACGTGACCTAAGTCAAACAGTGTGAAGGGAATTCTATCAAAAACCAAGAGTGGTAAAAAAAAAAAAAGGAAAGCATTTAGTAATTCTAACTGATCTGAAAAGGAAATGTTTAATCGCAATTAATATCAAACAGAAAATACCCTTTATTAAAGGTTTACATGAATATTAACTGTATTTTGTGCAAGACTCCGTGGTACTGGATATCAATTTATATTCTTCTCATCTGAATCCGTTTTTAACCAATAATCTGATGGTAAAAAAAAATAAAAATCAAGACCAACAATTAGCTTCTAACTGTTGCAACAAACATCTTATTCATTTTCCAATAAACATGTTGGTTTGCCTATAGATTTATTTCAGAATCCAATCAAGAGACACATGTGACACTTATACTTTGCAGCTCAAACGACAACACATCTGGGTACGTTTAGTTCCAAACTTTAGACTTCAATTATGGCCACAAATGAGATTAAGTGGCTGCGGTCTTGGCCCTGACAATAATTATGCAGAGATTACACAAACCGTCTCCTCGTTCTTTATAGCTGCAGCTATCCTTTAATAATGCAGTCAGTGTTTTTAGAACTTCATGTTCAGAAATAATATTCAGACTTTTGATGGGAAAGCTTCGATGAGAAATCAAAATCAATAACATTTTTTTGCAGAAGAAAGCCTGACTCAATATAATACAGACAGGTTATAACCTGGAATACATGCAAATATTTCCAGTCTGCATCAGCCTCATCTTATTAATTATTATGTTGCCCAGTAGGGCTGCAGGACATTAGAAAATCATAATGAAAATGTTATTGGAAAATATTGCCTCAATCTTGTCTGTTGCAATAGATATGTGCCTTGCTGTTACCATAGCAACCAGGTTGGATACTGATACAGTCTAGTGTCAGAGTAAAGCAAACCTCTTTAATCTTTAGCTTCATATAATAAAACTGCAATGTTTCATTATCATGACAACATAAATCCAGAGAGACAGATAGAATGACAATACTGCAGTGGGTGAGACAGAGACAAGTGGACAGCAGCCCTCCATGAGTGTCTCTACCTGGACAGTTTTTTTGATCCTGTGGGAAGGACCGGGGTATTCTGGGGAGTACAGGTCGGTGAGAAAGAGCGAGTTGATCAGCGTGGACTTCCCCAGGCCAGATTCTCCTGCAAGACAAAGAACAGGGACAGAGTGACTGGTTTGGTTGGGAGGGAACAGAAGAATGCTCTACTGGGTTTCTAATCGCCTTCTTCAGGCCAAACTGACACAATCTGCAGATGTTTATCATCTCCATTTCTGCTGCAGTCTTCTGCAGCCAGACATTCTTCACATGTTTCAGATTCACACAGGAAATGACCCCTCTCTGCCCCCCCACCTCTCCTACTTCTTAAATAAGCAACTGATAACATTAGGCGAGGAAAAGACAGACAGGATGGAAGGGCTGTCTGTGAGCAAATTATTTTCCTGTTCACATTTCAGCAATCTAGTCGGAGAATCTCAGGGAGAGGGAGGAGTCAGTCGCAGAGAGACGATCCCACAATCTGCTAGCTGTCTGAAGTATATTAGGGGACAGAGTATGATCGGATGCATAATATTTTGAAGCAGCTGCGGTGGAGATAAACACAGTGACACATAAAACCCGGAGAGCATGGCGGTGGTAAGCCAACAGCCTCAGCAGGGCGTCCTGGGTGGAGCGCAGGGCGAGCTGCTAAACAAAAGCTCTACTGTGAGCGGAGGAGCAGCCAGAAAGCAGCCTGGCCTGGGAGCCAACAGGCTGCTGCTGACCTTTACAAGTGGTCAGTCTGAGGCCAACAGGGGCCACAGCTGCCAGCAGCTCAGCCCATCAACACCCTATGAACAGTGAAAATAAATGGGAAGAAGACAAAAAAAACAAAAACAAAGGAATCTTTCTTTAACCAGTCCAGAGTTAGAAATACTTTCCAGAAAGGGCAGTCACATTTATCTTCCAGCAGAGTGGCTCAGAAATGACAACTGGCTACTGATCAAACCATCAAAATGACTAAACTATGTCTGACTTTACACATGCTTTACACTGTGGACTGATACAGGACCAAAGAGACACTTTGTGTTGGAGAAAAATGAATTAAATGTCTAAAAATAGTAATGTTTCCAGTACAAATGTGTGTAAATTTTTGTGTTTTTTCAACATTAGCCGAGTAATTGTGGTGTTTCCATTAAAAACGAAATCTGATTAGAATCCCATACAAATAAGCTTGTTCATATGATAAGTTATTAAACCCATGGCAGTGACGGATGTAAACTGTTACTTCAGATATATTCATAATTCATCATGGTGTTAGCGCTCATCATCAATCAGCCAATCAGAGGAGATGTCGGCGTTTTATTCAGGGGTTGGAGCAACAAGCCTCTTATAGTTGGGAGAAGCTACATGTTGGGAAATTGTAGTTGATGATTATACAGAAAAATTATAGATTCAACATGTTTTAATGACACGCAACTTTTTATGAACTGTGATGCTGTGAGAGCTCTGATGGAGCCAGCAGCAGATCGTCCGAAAAAAACAAAAAAAAAAACATCATCCTAATACTACTTCCTGTCATCTTTATTGTTTCTGCCAGTAGTGACATCCAGCGGTTGATCATGTGACTCGTGTGATGTGAAAAAAAAAAGTTTCCATTGCAGTATTGTGAAATACCTATTTTTGATATGGCTGAAAAACCACCTCATCCTATTGTAAAAACTTAGAAAAAAGCTAAGTTTTGCTAAACTGCCATGTTTCAAATAAGTAGTTTTATCTTTGTAATTTCAATTTGCACAGTTCTATGGTTACCATAGCTTTACCCAGCTTTTGAAAATGTTTGGTTCCAACAATCATACAGGTGGAGTTCCCAGGGAGTCTTCATGCAGCAGAGATGAAATAGATGTGAGGAGGTTAGTTTCATTGAGCTCTTATTAGGCCTAACTAAGTTTGCTGAGCAATTAATTGTCCCAAAATTATTGCGATAAACAACAATATTGTTTGAAGACCGTTTTAAACTGATGTAATGGTAATGACATAATGTCATGACAGCACATCCTGCCAAAAATAAATACACGTTATTTTCAAAACAACACTTAACACTGGAACTGTAAACAAAATTAACAAAACAACCAAAAACAAAAATAAAATGGTCTCTCAGTCTCCATTAACAAAAGATGCACTTGAATTAAAACTAAGCACAACATAAAACCAAAGTGGAAATAAAATTTCAACCAACAGAGTATAGATGATGAAGTCTGCATACTATATAAAAAAAGAAAAGAAATCAAAAGTAATTTTATATTTGTACAAGAAAGAAATTTAATATTCTCTGTTGGTGAAAAGGTATAAAATTTAAAATGAAAAAAAGGATCATCTTCCATGATTAGAGGCATAAATCCACAACTGAGATATTCACTGATATTATAAAGTCTGACTTTTGCATCAAAAATGCCAGATGTCCTCCAACACTGAGGTGGTAAATTTATGAAATATTAACTCCTTCTGGTAGGGTCAGTTTAATATGGATATATTTTGTTAAAAAATGATAAACCCTAAATGAAATGATCATCTGAAAACTGCTTTTAGCTTTCTTTGATATTAACATCTGTTTGTTGATCTGAAATATTTAAGAAAGACAAAATAATAAAACAGAAAAACTGCTTAAGAAGCAGATCCATTTTTACAGCCCTCCATGCGACCGGCTGACCCCCATCAGTTTATAACTTGCAGTTTTTATATGAAGAACGTTTTTGAGTTTCTCCCATCACTCTGTGTCCTGCAGGAGGAGGAGCCGTCTCAGAGAGCTGACCGAGGCTCACTTCGCAGCCAGCTTGCCTCCTTTAAAGGAAATTTCCAGCAGCTGTGTAAACCATGTGGGTTTATCCCAAAGCCCTGTTTGCTATTCAGCAGGATGGTGGAGGGAAAGTAGGAAAATCCTGCCTAAGGGAGGGACTGCCTTGATTCATTCCTCTTCTAGGCTTGTAACATGCAGGTGATGTAAAGACGGTATGCTGGTGAATGAAAGGGAAACTTTAGAGTGTTTAACGTGGTAAGCTGTCACCTTTTCCCCACAACTGCATTTACAAATGCCACTTTCCATTTAAAATATGCAAGAAAAACTCTGAAGTTTTTCAGCAAAGGCATCAATTTGTGTTGTTTAAGTGATGCAGTAACAAAACTGTCAACTAGGAACCAAATCCACACAAGGCTCCAGCTGAAGTGGGCAACATCTAGGTCAGACTCTGCCAACATAGAAAATCACTGCCAAGAATTGACTTTGACTAACAAATGGCTCTGTCCCACTTACACTTGTTGGCTCAGCCAAAGGTCCAGCACTGAGAGAGTAAATATGTTGGAACCCTTACAGCTTGGAACAGTGGTTCTATTAGCAGCAGTGCATTTAAGCACACCTACAGGACTTTGTCATTCCCTCCAGGATGTCACAATGTGTTTTTGAGATTGTTGCAGTCTAAAAGTGCAGATTTTGCAGCATCTCTTTGAAAAAGTTGCAGTCAAAGTAGTGATTTTTTAAGCTTTATGTTTGCCATAATATGGTCTTACAGAAAAGTTTAAATTACTGCATATAACCCCCTGCCATCCCCCAAAAAGGATTTTAATATAGTTAATATTTAAAATGCAAGTAACATTTTCAAGTGTCTTCTAGAAAAAGCACCTTAATCTAAATAAAAGCATATCACGAGGAATTGTCGAAGTGTAAAAGGAAAAGAAGTTAAAGTTTTTGCTTTTTTCCAGCAGTAAAATTTGAGATAAAAGTATCACTCATGCTTTCATCTCACAGGTTCAGCTTTCAAGAGAGGCAATGAAATGGGAAGTTCCATTTGAAGGGGCCAAAGGGATTGGTCAAAATTCAGCCAAGTTGCAGTGATTGGTCAGAAAAGAAGGAAGTAAAAAAAACATTACGGTGATTGGTCAGATTTCCTGAAAAGTTGCAAAGACTGGTGAGAACTGCAAGATTCTTTATTTTACTATTGTCTTCTGTTTGTTCAGTGAGGGAATCAATATGATTAAATGCAGTTTCTGTGCAGCTCAGTGACACAAATCACACTTATTTATGTGACTGGTGTCCTGAAGAAACATGTTTCAAATGGGAATGTTTTTCAGGAGTGACTTATGTGCTTGTGAGGCTGTGATTGTTGTGTCATGCACTCACAGCCCTACAATTAGCTAAAAAATATGTAATACATAGCTTTTATCATCACTTTTATTGTTATCACAATATTACTAGAAAATATCATGCTAAAACTTTAAATCCATATTGCCCAGCCCTAATTTAAGGTTATGATCAGAAATCCAGTCTATGTAAAGGGGAATAGACCTGGAAGATGAAACAAAGAAGAAAACTCAGAAACTCTGAATGAGTGCATGTTCAAGATGAAGACTCTACGATAGTGCACTAGCAGCTTCATGGTTCTGTGTTAAACAGCTGCTAATATTATTAAACTCTAAGGTTCCTAGTTTTGCAGCCGCCTGGAGAACATTTCTCAGAAAGAAAACTGAACTTTGTCCCTTTCACAGTAGTATTTTCCCAAAACTGAAAGAACCAAACTCAATTTTTAAATGTATAAAAAAATTTACTTGATACAAGAAGTGGGTTTTTGCTACAATATATGATTTCTGGAATATTTTCCTCAGAATTTCACAACATCTCATAAAGCCTACACCCATCAGGTCCCATCAGAGCTGATGTTCAGGAACATCAGCTCCTTCAATGGCTTTTCTAATAACTCTGCTGTTCATATTACATACTGCTCATAAAATAATAACATGTTTCCTGAGAGAGCAGCAGGGGAAACTCCAGAGCTACATGCACAAACAGAGGAATGAGTTCCACTGAGACCAGATTCTTAACCCTGAGGCAACAAGCTACTGGAACTCCTGGGCCTTTAGCACAGGATGTGACATCGTGTGGCCATTCGGTGCCGTTTCCTGTTCAGGTAGCAGCATACAACAGGAGAGAAAGGAAAGGCCAGACAGGAGGACCTCCTGTTGAATAAGCTGACCAGGCGTTGACTTTCAGGGCATGAATGGAATGACAGGAAGTCTCCTCCCTCTATATAATTTAAATGAGACGGATAATCACATACACAAAACACACACACACACACACACGTCTTTCTATAATCACAAGAACTTTGCATTGACTTTGTATCATTTCTACAACCTAAGCCTGACTCTTACCCTAAACCCCAACCATTACCAGTACACGCCCAACCCTAAGCCTGACCTAAACTCAGTTCAGACCTCAGTCCTAAACCTAACCTCTAATCCAAATAAAGCACTAAATAAAGCAATAAAGCAAATAAGAGTCCCCACAACGTGGAATTTGTTAGGAAAATGGTCGACACAGTGTCTCAAAAACAACACCACACCCACACACATACACCCCCCCACACATGCCCACACACAGAGACAGAAAAGAGTGGGTTCAACAAACATCATTGTTGACAGATGGTGTTGTCTTTTGCAAAGTAAAATTACATTAGCATTTCCACCTGACACATACTAAGCTGTATTCAGACTTGGATCAATGGCACATATGTTACTTTTAATAATAAAAAATTCTGTTGGGTCAGTCCTCCAAATCACTGATTTCAGGTGTTCCAGTCCAGGTGAAGAAAATCCAGCATCTAGACCTACAGCCTGCTTCCACTATCATCTGTGAAAGAATGAGTCCATGGTACCATGAGATCAGTAAAGTGCGGTCAGGGGAGGCAGGTGAGGCAGACTTAGATCTAAGATAGAATATATCTTAGAATATAAGATCATTTATATTGCTATAATCACCCGGTGGTTTGTACTATAAAATATTTATTTTTCATTTAGCTTAACCAATTTTGATAATTTTTTCTTCAAATTTGCTGAATTTTTGCAATTTCCCATTCAAATGCTCAGAGGCGCAGCTGATGAGGCAGCAGCGAGTTGAGCCGAGCCTTGGATTGTGTAACCTCTCGCTAACTGTGCTGGCTGCCATTTGATGAGAGCATGTTCCTCCTGTCTGTACGTCGCCAATAAAATGGTTAAAGAACATTTAATATATGACCTGATTTTCCATAATTTAGCTTATGTATATAATGTACAGTGTTTTCTGTCACCAACTGTGTGTGTAACGTGTTTCGTGTGCTGAGCAGCGATCAGAAACGACAGAGAACAGATTCGAGGTGAGGCAGGCAGTTCTCCTGCCTCATGGCAGGGGGCGCTCATGATCCCAGACATTGGTCTTATGACTCCACGGCTGCAGAGTAAGAGTCAGATATTTTTATGCAGAATGAGCGGCGCATTGACTTCATTTATAAGTAAAGGTAAGACGGCAACAAAATTTCTTTTGTTTAGTTTATTAATGAAATACACATTTTGTGGGCTACAGTTTGCATGTGTAAAGAATGCAGAAAAGCAACAACCCACAAACTGCTGTGTTCGATTAGCCAATAATAGCAGCGGTAGCTATAATCTACCACAGTGATCACTTATTAATAATCACCCCCCCCCCCCAAAAAAAAACAAACAAAAAAACACATTAAGCCTAAAACCATAATACTGAAACGGACTGAATGTTCTGTTCTTTGTGTGGGAAATACTTGAGTGTTTTTTGGTGTTGAATTCTGAAACATAAAGTGGCGTTGTTGTCAGTTGCTATGGCAACGAGTCT
Source organism: Xiphophorus hellerii (assembly GCF_003331165.1). Taxonomy (NCBI): domain Eukaryota; kingdom Metazoa; phylum Chordata; class Actinopteri; order Cyprinodontiformes; family Poeciliidae; genus Xiphophorus; species Xiphophorus hellerii. Next base: position 26,986,851 of record NC_045684.1, read on the forward strand.
GCTTGTGGCTTGGCAGACACAGAGAGCGAGAAAGAAGTGGTTTTGAATTGTAGTACTTTGTAGAGCGTAGTACGAAATTAATAACACCTACATTTCCAAGTTTCATTGAGTTAACGGGATTATTCTACGGCGGCAGTGCATGTAAAATAGTTTTTCTACCCTCCAGCGCTGTGCGCATGAGCGAAATTTCCGTATGTAGACAATAACATGCAGGGGGTCTATCTTTGTAAACCTGATTCTGATTAAGTCAGTGCCTCACCAGCTACGAACCTCACCGCATGTCACTGCATGAGATGCGTACAATAAGTCCAGTATTAAGCCTTCCTCACTACCAAATACTCCACAGTCAGCTGTTAGCTACACTATAACAAAGTAGAGGTGAGTGGAAGCAACAGGCACTCAGCCATCAGCTGGTCGGCCATGTAAAACCAGAGAGTGGTCAGTACACAGGTCAGCTGCTACTGTCCTCCAACCTCCATGCAGTCTTCAGATTAGCTCAAGAATAATTAATAGAGACCTTTTTGGAATGACTTTCTATGACCAAGCTGCTGCAAAGTTGATGACGCGAGTTTTTATTTTGAAAAGTAAGTAAGGCCTGTCATGATAAACTTTGCTGGATGCTAAATTGTTCCAGAAGTTATTGAGATAAATGATAATCTTGTTGTTTGTAGACCATTTTTAAGAAACATAACGGTAATGGCAAAATAATAATGCAAGAACACATTCTAAAAGATCAGTAAACTTTAAATTCTAATGATCATTTAACACTGGAAGACATTTTAAATGTCCAAAATAAACAAACAAAAAAACAGATAAAATGATTTTTGAAGTTTTTGTAAACAAAACTGTCCATCAAAAAAGGGCTAGTTGAGACCAAAGCACCAAACTGAAGACTTTTATCATCCAATTTTTGGTAGAAAGAGAGAAAAAAGAGGAACAACAAATCGGAAATTATTCAGAATGCAAACAATTAATTGATTTATTGATTATTGTGACAGGCCAAAGGGGCGTGGCTTATGTTCACCAAATGAGCACCATGTGTTATTGTCCATTTATCATTATCGAGGCGAACTGCTCAATATATCATGATATTGTCATAGGTCATATGGCCCAGCCCTAGTCTGTGGGGAACAACAGCTGCAAAGGTTATTACTTGAGCCACAGGCTGACCTTCTGTTTGCAGCTGTTAGTGTTGCATAATCATATAGAATGATATGGCACAATAAACCCAAACCCTTCTGTGACATTATTTTGTTTGGTTGAAACATGTAGACAACCAAACACAGATGAATACAGATGTACTTACCCACAACCATCAGAGTGAACTCAAAGCCTCTCTTCACTGACTTCCTGTAAACTTGGTTGGGGAGATTAGCAAAACCCACGTAGCCCTCCAGGTTCTTCTGTTGCTGTAGATTGAATTTACACACATACATTTCAATTTTTCTCCAAAGCCAAAAACTACAGTTGACAAAATGACCAGACATTCAAAAATCTCAAGGAGCGTTTCATACAGATGACACTTAATTTTGTACAGTTGTTAAATAATAAGTAAAGACCTGGTCTTAGACCAACACAAAGCTGAAGATAATGGCAAACTAGAAAAAAAATGATGGTGTTTAATAAATTTGTCACAAACAGAAATGTGAAAAGTATGGTGTGAGTTTGTATTTAGGCCTTCTGCACATATATTACATGAACAACTTTTGCAAAAATGACATCTACAAAGGTTTGGGGTTATTTTTCTGCTAGCTTAGCACATCAGGAGACCAAAACCTTTGCTCATTTTTCTTAGCAAATGAGAAAAATGAGCAGGTTGCTCTATCTTAGATTGAGCAACCTAAGATAGCTCAATCTTAGGTTGGATGTCTGTAAGAATCAAGGTCTTTTCCATTGACTCCCAGTTAGATTTAGGTTTGAACTTTGACTGGGCCATTCTAACACAGGATGGACCTGAACCATGCCAGTGTTTCTGTGGCTGGTGGTCCTGTTGGAAGGTGAACCTCTGACCCAGTCTCTAAGCAGTTCTCTTCAATGATTATCCTGTATTTAGCTCCTTCCTGTCAACACTGTCCAGCTTTCTTGTCCCTTCCCCAAGCATGATGCTTGGTTATTTGGTGATGTTTTCAGGGTGTTAAACAGTGTTGGGTTTCCTCCTCATGGAGCTGCATGTTGGCCAAAAAGTTCCATTTTAGTTTCATTTGACCAGGATGTTTTTCCACATGTTTGCGGACATGTGATGGACAGATGACCAGCATCACATCTAGGCCTGTCACGATAGCAAATTTTGCTCAACGATTAATTGTCTCAAAAATTATTGCGATAAACGATAATATTGTTTGAAGACCATTTTACACTGATTTAATGGAAATTACGTAATAATGCGTGTGATTTCCTGCCAAAGATAGATACACTTTATTTTCAAAAGAACACTAAACACTGGAACTGATAAACAAAATAAACAAAACAACCAAAAACAAAAAAAATGGATTCTCAGTCTCCATTAACCAAAAACTCACTTGAAAAAAAAAAACTAAATAACATAAAGCCAAAGTGGAAATAAATACTGCATTCAACCAAAAGAGTGCAGATTATGAAGTCTGTATACTATGTTGCCCTTCAGTAATAATTAGATTTAAATAGAGAAGATGGGCACATCGACTACCTGATGCAATAGTTCACACTACAGGTTTTTTGCTCCTATTTTTCCCCTTACGACAATCTTAGAACGTTGGTCTTTCTAAGATTGTGTGGTGGGTTACGGTAGATCGTCGTTGCCGCTCCGATCTAAATCAGGGGTTTTCCTCGACTGAGAGCGTTAACGCAGCCTGTTGAATCAATCAGAAAGCCCGGATTCTCCTCCACGCTTTCTGAGGGGAAATTACGGAGGGGAATCCCAAACAGCTGATACGGCGCAACCCGAAGTCCAACATGCAAAGAATATAGAAATGACAAGGGGAGGAGTTGGAGCAAAATTGCTACCGCAGTTGATAAACCCGGTAACTTTTCAGCTGTTCTTTGTTAACGTGACGTAAATATGTTCTAATGATTTTCATTCAGTCAGGACTTTACACTGACACTAGCTACATGCATTGCAGGTAGATTGTAGTAAAGCATTGATTAATGCCTGGTTTTAAAATTAGTTCACTGGACTTGTAGCCATTATTTTGTGCCCATTGTTGGACACCATACGGCAGGAACGAACCCGATCGAACCGTTATACCTAGGATTTCTGTCGGCTAATGTGTGGTCTGTCAGGTTTTGAAAATGGGCCGGTCATGTGGGCTTTACACTAAGTAAAACGAGGAAGGGGGGAGTCTATGGAGAGCACTGGAGTTGAGCCTTTTTTCATTCGGTGTCATCAACAGAAAGAGAAAAGGGCCGGAAGAGACGATAATGCCGATAATTAAAATGATGTCGATAGTTTTAATTTATCGTACGATTAATTGATTTACCGTTTATCGCGACAGGCCTAATCACATCACATTGTCCACTTCCCTCATTAATGCTCTCCTTGTCCAGCCTGTCAGTATAGGTGGACGTCATTATCTTTGCAGATATGCAGGTGGTCCATCCTCCCTCCATGGATGGTTGACTGATCAGACATGTTCTGAGCCTGGAATGTTGTTTAACACCCAACGCTGCTTTAAACTTCTCTATATGTGTGCAGGGTACTTGGTCTCTATGGTTCCGTTTGTCCTCTGATGTTCTCTAACAAACATCTGAGGTCAGAAACAGAACAGATGAGTTTGTACTGTAATTAAATTGTATCCAGTTAGACTATTTACTTATTGGGAGTCAATTGCACTGGACTTTTAATAATGAGTAAAATTGGATAAATACAAATACATGCCACACTTTTCAATGTTTCTTTACCAAAAGACAACAACAACAAAACACTAAAACCATGTATTCTTTTCTATCCATCATAACATTTGAAAACTTTTACAAAGTAGTTTTGGGGCAGGTGATCTTTGATCTCACTGAAACAAGAGTGATGTACTTACAGCTGGTTGGATGGATGGATGGAGAGCAAGGCAGCAATGAAGGTGGCAGATCCAGGACACATAAAAACAAGAATAAAGGAAAGAATTAGGGCAACAAATCGTCTTTTATCCTTAATCTCTATGAGCACTTATGAATATTTCTACAGGATTTGAAGTATGTAGCAAAAAATTTTTTTATTCCTTTCCTTTTTTTTTTTTTACATACTAGTTAAACTGACACAATGTTATGACAGTATGAGACAGATAAAGCTCCTCCACTTCCTCCCTGTGGTCCTACTGAGCATTCCTTTGACTTGTTAGAGCAGAGACTGGTGAGCAAGATACTATGGAATATTCTAGATTAGTTTCTAAATGCAACAAAACTTCATATTGTATATATAAATATGGCACTGCATTTAGAACTATTATATGAATGTAGCTCTAAGATAAAACATAAAATGTCTTGTTCTGGTATCACAGCTATAAAAAAAGGATGACACACATTCACACTGAATTAAATGAAGTACTTTGGTTTCTGGTAATTTTGCATGACTGAAAGACTTTTAACTGGTTTCTAAATTGAAACTCAACCACTTTTAGAACAGCCGTTCTACCTGACAGCTTCAAAGTGCTAACTGTGGCCCTCTCCACACTGCTTCCTGTTCGTTGCTCATAGTTTAAACTGAAACTGCATGCAAATACCGCAGAGAGAAGCATATTTCTACAAAAAATAAGAATGAAGACACAGTATGTTCTCTTACAACTAACATGACTGAAAAGTTCCGTTTACATTCACAAAGTGTTTGATGAGAAGCCTCCACATCTGCAGCGCAGCAAGCTGCTGTCTGTAACCATTGGTAAATGAGTGAGCTTGGTAAATGAGTGAGCTTGGTGAATGAGTGAGTTTGGTGAATGTCATCCCAGACAGAGAAGTGTTTTGAGCTGACTGTGTTTGTTTCAGCAGCGCTGCACAGCATCAGCAGCTCCCACTACCATGTTAACCAGAGGAACACATGGTGCTTACAGGAGGGACATGCTCCTGAGCTAAGATTTTACCACAAAAATTAAATCAGCGCAGGAAGGCGTTGAGGCCGTAAAGCAAGGTGCACTCTGCTGAAGAAGTGGAAACTATGTGGGAAGGCAGTCCCGGAAGCCTGAGTCTGAGTCTGCCTGGGTTCAGGTCCAGAGAGCAGTGAGCTGCAGCAGAGAGGAGAGAGATTCTCTCACACACGCCAACCAGCTTCCCACGACCCTGACACAGCTCCAGCATTCCACACATCCTCCTGCTCTGGAGGTTCATCCAAACCTCTCAGCCCATCCAACACACTCTGCTCCAAAGAACCACCCAGAATTCCTCAACTGGATTTTCATCCTAACATGGGAATAAAAACAGGAGATTCTCCAGGAAATTTATTTGATGAATTTCCTACAGCAGACTTCGGATATCCTGAGCCTGTCCTGGGGCAGGAAATATCCCCAAAGATAGGGCTGGACAATAAATCAATAAAAATATATATCGCAATACATAGAACATTTAATATACAGGATATTGACTGAACTCTGATCCAGAAATGCACAGCATTCTGGGGGATGCAGGCAAAAACAGACTTTAGCTGGTCAACCTCTCACTGCCAACTAAGAAAGTGGCATCAACTAACTTATGCACTCTTTGGTTACCTAGCAACAACTTGTTGAGTAACTTGCAAAGCAGCAGTTTCAGGTTTTACCTCAGAAGTGCTTCAAAATATATTTTAAAAAATGGTGTTGAGGGAAAACTGTGGATAAAACAGGAAAGGTCTATTAGCTCAATATTGCATTGAATAATGTAACAGCATTCTATGCCTAGTAAAATATTTATTTTCTTATTACATGTGGAATTAAATTATTTGTTTATTTGCATTTTTACATATTTCTAATGTTGTATGAAATAAGACAGTTAAATGGAAAAGCCAAATTTTTATCCAAGTTAATCAATTAACCATCAAACTATCCAATAGAATCAACTATTACTAAAATAATTGTAAGTCAAAGCTATAAAGAAATCCAAACATGACCAGAAATAAGGAGAACATGATCCACACCCCAGCCGGTGTTTGGAGCTATAATTAGGTAAAGTGTTGTGCCTTGCAGAGATCCACAGACCTGTAAAACATGTCACTCGTGTTTGCATACCAAAACCATTTCTCTCATTATTCTGGCATGATTCATCAAAAGGCTCCAACACTCCCAGTGTTGTTGTGTCTCAACTGCTGGGTGTTGCAGAATGAACCAGGATGAGCATCGCGTTGCTGCTGTCAGCCACAGATCATCATGCTGGGCTGGATGAGTCTGATCAAACATGTGACCATCAGGACCCTTTTCCACAGGAGCTAACATTGCTATGGCAAAACTGGAGCTAAACACTGGACTGAATTCCAATTTAACAAGATTAAAAATATAACAACTGTAAACAACTCTCTGATCTGCTAAGCCTGCTTTAGATCTGCTGGGTGGAGGAAATCTAATGTAGATGTGAACCATCCTGTTACTGCATGTAGAGACAGAAGAAATTATCTCTGATGCACAGAGACATGACTACACTCCAACAATCAGAGCAGGGACCCAACCCAGCTCAGCGGACCCGACTCAGCCACCACCTCCTCTTGGCATTAGCCTGCCGTGTCACCTGATACTCCATGTGTAGCTGGCAGGCGGCCTGACCTATCCATCTGCATTGTCAGTCTCTCTATACAGTAGACACACACACAGACACACACAGCATGCTGCTTGGATCCAGCTCTGTTTTCCATGATATAACTGGGTATTTATTCTCCTCCATGCTGTGTCTCAGAACTGCTCTTTCTCTTTTCTCCTAACAGCATTTTAACTGAATCATTTAATGAATCAGTGTCATTGTCTTTAAACAAAAACAGAAACTTTTGTTCCTGTCAATTGAGTAATGCACCTGACATCACAGAGACTTGCCCCAGTGCAGCAGACTGACCTGTCTCTCCACATGGTTTCACACCACACACTGACAAATTCTACATTTCACTATCTATAACCAGCAGGGCGGCTGCACTTGTTAAATGAATGTCTGGTGCTTCTCTAGTACCATACGTCTGCAAACAAAAGATGTCATGGTTTCTTTGAATTGTCTTGCTTCATGGTGGCGAGCGCTATCAGGAGTTAGCATGTTTAGCAATGTGTAGGTGCTTCACAAAGAAGACATGGACGGCAATAGGTAGATGGATATTATGCAGAACAGGAAGGAAGCCATCTGATGGGCGATGCTTAGTCAACACGGCCACTTACAAGCAACCATGTTAATACCACAGCAGTAAAAATATAAGAGACAAAAGACAAATAATTATAATCAAATGCTTTTTTTTTTTTTGCTCAAAGCAAAACCGGCATTCTTGAGGGACTCCTGAACACCACAGCGTAAGTGTTCCTAGTCACTGAATTTGAACTAAATGGAAACCAAATGCAATCCATCCAATAGACACTGTCCATCAGATGGGTAAACTACACCTGCTCTACCAGGTATGAAGTTTTCTCAACACCTAAATTTCAGAATTGTGTTCATCTGGTTAGGAACATGAAACAATTTCCATCCAACTGTCATGCAAATTTTGAGCCAAGTTATAAAATTTCACAAAAACAAAACAAAAAAAATTAAAAATACAAATTAGTCATGTTTCCTGCAGTGATTCAATCAGGCTACACAAAGCGTAACTACATTAGATGACGCTACGCATGGCTGTAATAAACAAGTAAATGTTTGCAAAGTCAGAACTTATTCACCATAGAAGTCTGATCCAGGTAAAACTGAATATATAAGAAAGGAATGCAGGTCATGAACAGGCCTACTTAAAGTCCTAACTTTAACCTAATTGAGATGTTGACCTTAGCAGGCATATCATACTTGAGAACCCTTCAATGCTGCTGAATTAAAACAATTCTGCAAAAAAGAATAGTTTTAGACCAAAATTACCCCACAGTTATACAAAAAAACTGTTTCCAATTCAAAAACACTTGATAGAAAGATCGACTTGTACAAGCTTTTACACTTTCACAACAGAGCAAGCAAGAACAAACCACTTGAAATCTGAAATTTCTAAATACTTAAGTTACCTTCACCTGCTAATAAAAAAAAAGTTTGATGATCTCAAACAAAACAAAAAGAAAAACCGTAAATGGGCAATAGTATGGTATTCAAGTGTTTCATGGGTGGGCTTAGCCCCCAGTGTTTAAGGATCCTAGAACAGCCTCTGGATCAAAGCATTAGACACAGATACCGCTGAGAACAACGCCGCTTCCGCACGTTGCTAAACGTTGTCTGTGGATCCTGACAGCTCTTCTCAATTATTAGGTCCGGTTTGACTTTATTTCCAACGAATGGGCCTTGTTCTGAAGTATTACTCAGAAGGAAAACAATACTTCTGAATGGACGGTTCGTGTGAATTCCGATTATTTAAGGTCTAAAAAGAAGTGACGGAGCTGTTTCATGAAGACAGAGCGGCAGGAAACTGCTTCTGACATGTTGCCAAACAGCTATACATGCCAATCATTTATACATGTCTCACTAACATGTCTGTTCAACAGCATTAAGCTGAAGTAACGACAACTAACATGTATTCTCCAGCATTTTGTTCAACGAAGTTAGGAAACAGTTCGCTAAAGAGACAGGCACTACCAAAAAGTCAGTCCTAAACAAAGCTCTAGGGCAAAAAAACAGCTTCCCAAAGCTGAGAAAACTCACCCATTATGTCGCCGTTCCCCTCCACTTCACCAACCAGGACTTCTGAGCTTGACATTCCCTCTGAAAGAAAAAAACACTCCCAATAACTCACTGAACCAGTATGAGTGGCACGCTTGCACTACGCCAATCGCTGTACGTAAAGGACGTGATTCACACGAGACCGTCAAAGCAAAAATGCGTACGCGCTCAAGAGAGTAACAGCGGCAAGTTATCGCGAGATTTTTATGAACCCAAATATCACTTAAAAAAACTCCACAACTAATATTAGTTCAATAGGATGATAAACATAGCTAAACTAAGGCACTGTGAAACTGGTAAAGTTTGCACAAATGTTTTCATAAGATTCAGGTTCAGCTGGAGAAAAAAAAAAAAATAAAATCTATTCATCAGCGCCATCTAGTGGCCTTTTCCATTACATACAAGAAACACACTTTTCCCATGTTTCATGAAGAAGACAGATACGAATTTTACCTGCTCTTGGGACTCATATCCTCTTTTCTCGACAAAGTTTTCTCATCTCACAGAATTATTATTATTATTATTATTATTATTATTATTATTATTATTATTATTATTATTGTTATTATTATTAACAGCATATAAAATAAATAGTTAAAATAACAACAACAAATCTCTCAGTAGATTTATTTGAAAGTAACCAAACATGTATGCCCATTAACGGAATACACATATACTATGAATATATTACACACAGTATATACTCTGCATAGCTGAAGTCATCATGTTTAACTTTTTTTATTAAAGAAAATAAAGATTGTTGCATTAATGAGCTGCAGATTATTAGGATGGATCTTTTGTTTTAAATGACAGAAAAACAGTCAAAGAGCTTTGCAGTCCTGAGCTATCCCACGCAGTGAGGGAGCAGTAAAATCAATCGCCCAAACCTCAGCAGCTCCCTCTCAGCATTAGATGGAGCACGAAAGCCTCTGGCTGTGAAATCAAATGAAATGGAGTGCAACAAAGAGGAAAATGAGCTTGTCGCATCATGTTATATAAAGATGGAAGCTGATGTTGTTGCTCTAAGCCTCACTGTAGCTGTTGAGTACTAGCAGCTTAGACACTGCAAGATTATGCAATATACTTACATTTATAAAGTACATCTTTCATTATTGGGCTGCACAGTGGCACAGTTGGTAGCACTGCAGCAAGAAGATCCTGGGTTCGATTCCCGGCCCGGGGTCTTTCTGCACGAAGTTTGCATGTTCTCCCTGTGCATGCGTGGGTTCTCTCCGGGTACTCCGGCTCTGTGTTGCCCTGCGACAGATTGGCAACCTGTCCAGGGTGACTCCACCTCTCGCCCAGAACGTTAGCTGGAGATAGACACCAGCACCCCTCCTGACCCCACTATGGACAAGGGTGTTAGAAAATGGATGGATGGATCTTTCATTACTTCATTTTCTCTGGTGGTGTGGTTATAAAAATATTTCTCTGACATCTCTGTAATGCTTGTGCTACAGTTAAAAGCGAGTGCTTCGCCAATAAAAAATAACTAACATGCATGTTTTTGTCAATACAAACATTCAGTGGGTGCAGAAAAGTACTCTTAAAGTTAATATGGAAAATATAATAAATAAGACACCATTTATTTGTGTGAGTTTGTCACTGTGGTCAAATTATTCCTACAGCTGTTCTCTTCCTTATTAACTATTGTATGTTGAACTGCAGACAATAAGATGAACTAATGTTTTGTAATTCAAAATAAGCTATTTTATAAAAACCATCCAACACAATAATAAAGACTACATTTTTATGTAAAAACTATACAAACTTTGAGGCAAAATCAAAGTTATCCACAATCACGGGTGAGTTTTCCCAACACATTCACAAGAAAGCAAAGGCCACTCACTTCTGCATGGGGGCAGAAGTGAGTGGCCCCCATGCATGGGGGAAGTTCCTTCCCTTTGTGCCCATTCAGATACCTGAAGTTCATTTTCTGTATGTCTTAGGGACTATATAATATTTAGTTAGAAGGGAGGACAAGATAGTAAGCACACTTTAAATGAAGGAAATTACTTTACCTGTCATTAATCTTAGAAAGCAAATGTTTATCTCACAGTCTTAATGGTCTGTTTACACTCAAGCAGTTTAGAGCATTAAATCTTGCTAGACCCTAACCCTAAATACAATACAGTACACTATCAGAAAATAGTTTTATCCTAACTAATTTACTCTGCTTAGATACAACTCTTACTTTAGTCCTTCTTAACAAAGGACTTGAGTTAAAAGGACTTTAGCAGCCTCTGTCCTCCTTCCTTAACAAAAAGGAAGTCATGACAAAGCCATGACTAGCTAAACCTTATTTGGCTAAACTACAGATTAGCTGTGGCTAGCTAGTCATAGCTAAACTAAGGTAGCCATGACTGGAGGGGAACTTTTGCAGCGCAGTGGGGAAAACCATTTGCAGTTAGCGTCTTGGCTAGTGGCTGAGGAAGCGTCCATTTGTCCATTTTGCTCACCTAGTGCTCACATTAGGTGAGCATTGGCTCTCATCTTGGGGCAGGACAGTGGTGGCAGTTCTGGTTGGCAGGACAACCAACAGCTGCAGGGCAGCATGTGTGGAGCCTTCGTCTCTTTTTGGACGGTGAGGCGGCTTCTGTAGGCTGTGAGATCTAAGAACCAAAAGTCTCGTTGTTCCCTGAATGTAGTTCAGACAACAAAGTCAATGTTTCTCAGTGACCATCCAAAACATGGTCACTGATCTTAGTTCTAGAGAAAATGAATGGGACAGAGATGAAAAGCTGTGTGTGACTAAGGAGGCTTTCAAACCTCATCCAGTTTCAACAAAATTCTTCCAAAATATCATGAGGAGCTTGTGGAAGGAAAAACAAAATATCTTAACCAAGTCAGACAGTTTGAAAGGCATTTCTACAAAATATTCAGGAAATGTAGCTCAATGCGTTTGAATTTGAAGATAGCAATAAAATAATACTCTCTATCATCATGCTGACATTCAGCAATAGAAATGATGTAAATAGGGACAAATCAGAGACAAAATGGTTGCCGTGGACGTCTGGATCAGGATATGAAATAATGCTTAAAAATTAGGAATGTGTCTGTTCCACATGTGGTTTTATGAATCTATATGCTACTAGTACTAAAATTTTGCTTTTAATTAGTGTGATGCAATCATTCATTCTCTTAATCCCATCACATTAATGACAACAACTGACTCTCTGGTGCCTCACTATCCATCATTCACAGTGGCATTTTGCGTACACAAGATGTCAGTGTGGCCTTTGTTATAGAGAAGCCAGCAGGCTGATGTGGTGTATTTAATAATGGCATGGCTGTATAGAAAAACACACAACTCATAAATGATTATTTGACTGGAAAATCAAAAATCTGAGTGACGAATGATAAGTATGAATGAAAGTGTTTAGTGTATTGTAGATTACCACCACCATGAGGCACCATCAGATTTAATACCAGCACCGAGATGAAACAGCTGTACAAAACAAACCATCTGTCATCCAAATCACCAATCCTGAAATCTAATTTCAGATTGAGAAAAGTGAATTATTATTCACATCTTCACACAATTCTAATTTCATCAGCATGGAAATTTCTTTTCTAAAACATTTAGCATCTTATTGACTGAAACAAGAACTCATACGCCTGTCTGTGCACATATTGAGCAAATTACTCAATATGTGCAAATAGTCTGTTTTATTTCAGGTCTTTTATTAAGCAGGGTTAGAGTGTTGAAACAAATGGAAGCTTCCCTCTGTTTTTCATCAACAGTGTTTGTCACAGTTCAGGAACAGACAATTGTCTGTTTGCCAATTTTAGTGCAAATTCCTCACTGCTCATTTTGTGTTCTGTATCTGTTTACTGTCTCTTTGTAGCAGGGTGTTTGGGAAGCGAATGTCGACACTCGCTCATGCACATGGATAGTCTGTGTGATTGGTATGAACAAGAGAATTATGTTTAGAGGTGGTGAATGAGATGACTGTCATCTCCAGTAGGAGCTCATTAGGAAGGAAAAGAAGCAGTTTCTCCCTCTCAGGAAGGAACACAGAAATGTGGCTCACGATTAACTCAAGACTTTGCCTTACTAAGAGAAAATGTCAGCAATATATAAAACAGATCAGTATGTACAGGGTACCTACAGATGACACTATATACATAGGGTAGCACTTCATCTGACAATGCAGGTCAGTCACTTTAGGATTTTCTATGTTACCCAAAAGGTAATCTGTAGGTGCCTGATAAATGCCCACATAGATTATAAATACGAGTCGCCTCATAATCCAGCCTTGTCCCTATAGGCAACTCAATGTGTGGAGAAGCGTAGAGGTGATCTAACATTTGTTGTAACCTTTAAGCAAACGTGCAAATATCCCTGAAAGTACTGCATGCATTTTTCCATATAACCACATGAATCCCCTTTAAACCAGTTATCCTTGTACAAACAAAATAGATAACCTGTAAATATCACTCTATCATATCAATACGTCCAAGGTACCTCATCTGTATTCCAAAGGGATTCCTGTCAGTATCTGGAAAGTTACTTGGACCATGTAGGCACCTTCTAATTAATATTCTCCTTGTGAAAATTTTAAGGAAAAGCAATCAGATGGGAGGGGTCTGTTCTAGTTAAGAATGTGAAGGTTCTGTAAAGGTTCTGAGTGCCCTGTTGGTTCCCTGAAATTTACTTTTGGGCGTCCAGAAAGCGCCCTGTGGCTACCTAGAAAAAAACCCCTCAAGGTAGCAGAATTTATTCTATAAAAAAACTTTTATTCTCCCGTTGCCAGCTGATATCTAGGCTTTTTTAAAATAATTATTCCCTCTGGTTCTGGATGCTGTGCAGTACCTTTGGACAGCTGTAATGAACCACAGTAACAAGAGGACTGTTTCATTACCAGAAGCAGCTGATTAACATCTCAAACATTCAAATAATACCTCAACTACAGCCCTAATTTACAAATGAGCTCAGAGGGTGATGTTATGGATGCACAGAAAAGGCGAATAGAAGAAGCTCAAATTTGTCCGGATTGGGTTTTTCACTGTGAGAATTTGTGTTTTTCTGTGTTTATTTTAGGTTTCTGTGTCTCTTGAGTCTCTGTGTTGTCCTGTCTTCCCCTTGATTGTTCCCAGGTGTGTGTCGTTCCGTGATTACCCTCTGTGTATTTAACCCCACCTGTGTTCCTTGTTCCTCCTCGGGTCCTTGTCTACCTGTCTAATCTGTCGCGCTGTTTAGGTTGTCGTCTTGTCCATTCATTCACCAGTTGCTACCACTGTCGAGCCTTAGCCTTCCGCTCAGCTGTGCTGCCTGGATTTTGGACTTTGGATTTGTGTTTTTTTTATCATTAAAATCATCATTTTCCTCACACCAGCCTGGGTCCTCAGCGTCTGCCTCATGTCCTCACACCGCAATTCATGACAAAATTATCATCTCCATCGATTCTGACAATTTCGGTTTGTTATTTAGAGTGGAAGTCATCACAAAAAGCTACATTAATGAGAACACCTCTGCAATATAACTATATAGTTATAACTTATAACTATAACTTGCAAAGGTCATTGAAAAAACATATTTGCCTCTCTTCTGTCCAGAAATTACCTTGATTAAAGCTTTGGATGTAATAAATCTTAACAGCGATGGATCTAGAACTTCTGCATTTGACACAGTTGATGGTAATATACTGATTGACAGGCTGGTGAAACAGGTGGGATGGTCTGATGCTCTGCTAAACCAGTTCAGATCTTATTTGGGAGAGGGACTACATTATGTCATCTGGTAATTACAAATCTGGGCCCACAAAAATACATTGTGGCATTCCACAAGGGTCCATTCCTGGGTCTCTTTTAATTAGCTTACAATTTCACTAGTTCAGATTATAGAGTATTACCTAGAAGTGCAACAATACATCTATTCATATAGAATATATCAGGTAGCCTTGTTGGTTCGGTATGCATGTGCACCACACTTCCTGTAAAGCGCTTTGGATTGTCTGTTGTATGAATGACTGTCAATCCTTGGCTTGCAGCAATCCCTTGAAGAAATTTGTATGAGTTACAAAAATATTCAATTTCCCTTTGGGTATAATAATGTATTTTTGAACTGAATAGAATAAGCAACACCAAGTACCCTGAACTCACCTTGTAGTCACTCTGTGGCCCAGTTGTAACCTTCCAGAAGCCTGAAAGTGCTGTAGCAGTGCCTTGAAGGTATATCAGTATCTTGTAATTATGCCGTAGCTGTACCCTTTGAGAAGCAGTCTGCAGGCAATCCCCTGTAGGAACGCTATGAGTGGCAGGCTGCATTATGCATTTCTACCTAAACCTGCCTGAAAGACAGCTTTAAAGTAGAGACACAACAGAGGCATCACAAACTGTTGACATTAGAACTCCGCCCCACATCTTGTCTGAAACATTAAAGACAACATTAGGGGAAAAAAATGAGATCAGTGTGGAACAGAATACAGAAGAAATGATCTTCAAAGGTTTTGGCACAATCTCTGTTTAATGAGGCAAAGTTGTGTAGGAGATGAAGTTTATCATTAATGTTTGAGACATCATTAGCTGAGAAGCAAAATAAGCTGTGCATTACAGGTTGAAATTAGGAGACAAGAACAAAAACAAATATTCTCTCATATAACTTCAAAGAAATACATGCAATATAATAGTGTCTGTTTTACCCATTGCAAGTAATTTGCTATAATAGTTGAAAGGACAAAATATTTGACCAAATTCTTGTTTATAAGTCACATGTTGGATTCCTGATCTTCACTGCCATTAACAGTGAAGATCAAAGGTTTTGGAACAGTAATGTTGAGTTTTCAGACATTTTATTATTTATTTTTCATGTGTTCAGTGTAGAAAATGAATATTTCTGTTGCTTCTGTTGAACTAATTTCTCATTCCTAGGTGAAGATTTAATAGTTATAAGATCTTCTTCATAAGTTTTGAGAATGAGCTCATAAATATTCTGTAATATGACAAAATGTTACCTACTTACCTTTAAGCAGCCCATTCCTTGTTCCATGTACCGTTTTGATGTTTTGGAGGTTTACGTTGTTTTATTATGGGAGATTTATGCTTCTGTCTTGGCTCTGTTCTGACTGCTTAATTATAGCTTCTCTTATATCTACAAAGTTTTCAACTGCTGCCAAGATAATTATTGCTCATAACCTGTCAACATAACCCCACTTCAGAAAATCTGAGCTGTGATAAATTTCCATCTTCAGAAAGCATTCTTCGCATCTGCGATCTTAAACAGCAAAGCTGTTCTGTGACGTACACTGCCTGTTCTCTGTGACTTGGAGCTAACAAATCAAATCATCCACTTTCCACTGAGGGATTAAGTGCCTATGCACACACACACCCACACGCACACCCCCCCCCACCCACACACACACACCCCCACACCCACACACACACCCACCCCCCCCCACACACACACACACACACACCCACGCTTATACAAATATCTCAATATCTTGACAAGGACTTTGCATGGACTTCCATTCATTTTTCAAATAGCCAGCTCCAAACCTTACCCCACACTTAATCATTACCAGTGCATGCCTAACCCCAAATCTAACCAAAACTCAATTCACCTTAGTTCTAAACCTAACTCCTCACCTAAATACAGCAGTCCTTCTGATGTGGCCAGGGTTTTGGGTCCCATTAGGAGCTTTGGGTCCTCATAATATGTATATTTATGAGAATAAAGACTCTAATGGTCTTTATTGGAAAGTATTTTGACAGAAAAGAGGGTAATGAGAAAGGGGGAAGACATGCAGCAAATGTTGCCAGTCCAGGAATTAAACCTGCAACCACCGCCACGACGACTAAGGCCTCAATACGTGGGTTGTGCTTTACCCCTTTGCCACCACAGCACCCTGGTCCTCATAACATTTGTTGAAAAAATGGGTCTTACAAGGTGAGAAATGTTTAAACATACACAGTGAGAGAGAGCGACAGAAGGAGAGAGAGAGGAAATGTCAAACACTAAAAGGTGGCTTTTCCAGATAACTTTAAGAAAAATAATTGAACACATTCAAACTGCAGAAGATGTAAAGTTTCCTCTCTCTTTCCTTTTATCTTCAGGCTGATGTGCTTCTGTGTGGAAAGTCCAATTATTGAAAATTGAACATTTCAGGCCTTGAAGGTGGAACGACTGTTTCTGTCTTCCAACAGCTTCAAGACAAGTAGGCAAGAGCCACGAAGCAGCTTTTCCACAGCCACTACAAAGCTTTAAAATCTCTCCTGAGCGGAGAAAGGAGCAGGCGAGCCTGGCATCTGGTGATTGTATCTGTCGTTTTTTTTCTGTCTGTAAGCTCACCGCTGCTCAGCCGCAGGAGATGCAGAATAATACACACCCTTCAGAGTTTAATGTGATCATTGTTGAAGAGAAACAAACTGGATTCATGGTCCAAACATCTGTCAGCTGAAGAAACCAGGTGTAATGGTATATTTTTATAGACCAGTAGTTATGCAGTATTAGACCAGAACTAAGTGATATGATCCTCACTGTAAGTTTCAGTCCAACAATATCTCTGGCCTGACTGCAAAAGAAAGATACGAGTTCTGAGAAATGTACAAATAAGAAGGATTGTCAGACCTGGCATGTTTTCCATGGCATTTCATTTCCTGTCAAAGCTTAAATAGGTCCATGTGAGGTCAGTGAGCCTTGCTAGGAAGCGCTGACTTCTTTAAAGCCACTTACAGCCCTACAAGCTCAGAGGCTGCATCGCTTTCAAAACAACAACAAAAACACAATATGATTCTGACATTTTTTCCAAAAAGGATTTAGGAAAAGAAGCAAAATTCAGCTTTAGTTATTCTGACCATAATACTCTTCATGCATCTTATTAGAGAATCTGGAAGTGCAATGATGGTGGCAGCATACTGGAGTAGCTCTGTGGTGTTTAATCTGATTACTTTCATTTTCTACATTTTTGTTCATAATGTTTACTGTCTGTACATTTGGACAATGAATTCTCTCTGGTTTTGAACGCTGAGCAGCTAGAAGGATTTTTGATCCAATTATTTTTTTTATTACTTTTGGACAGTTGTTATAATGCATAACTATGCAACAAAGTGTTGTTTTTACAACTAAGGGCAGATAATTATCATCTCAAAATGTCAAATAATATGTGAACTATGACCCCAAAGACCAGAGACATTGAAAAAGAGGCTTCATGGATCCACAGCAGGACCAAAGAACAGAGAGATTCCATCTATCATAGCGGACAAGGTTCATATTCCCGACTCCAACATCTGCCTGAGCGCACAGCCAGACAGAAATTTAAAGAGGAATAGCAAAAGCAAATGAGGAGGATTAGCAGAGCTGCTAACAGCTGATGGTTTCATCCAGGACATCTTACTGTGGAATATTGTCTCTACTTCCTGGCTGTTAGCATGTCATGACAGTCATGAAACTGTTGGTAGCAACAGTCTTCAGTCAGAAGCGTCTTCAGATTCGTGAGGAGGTTGACTGCTACCTGAGATCCTTCCTGCATCACCATCCACAACGACGATTTGAAGATACTTGGATAACATGAGTTACAAAAACATTTAAGTTCTCATTATGATAAAGTATTTTTGGATGGAATTCATTTGAATTGAATCCTTTGAAGATATTCAGCAGATGATCGATTTATTTCTTTGTCATTTAACTGTTAGCTTGGAAGATTCCCTCATAGCTGGCCTCCCTGTATGAAAAGGGATTATATTAGTCTCTAAATCATCTTTTGACTCAACACACAGCTCAAATCCAAAGATCATAGGGGGAATCCTTCCCTTCTGTGACTGGACATCCATTGAATGTCTGCTCATTAATACACAGAAACAGAAAGCTACAGTTTCTAACCATTTGTGTGCTATTTTTTCTGTAAAGCTGCATGACTTTTTTGTCAAAGTGTCATGATATAACAGAACAGCAGCCCAGTGTTTCTGTGTTTGCTTTTTTCCACTTAATGAGGTTTTACACCTCTCGCTTTATGTGCAGCCTCAGTGGAGTTGTGGAAATGAATCTTGCAGGAGTGAGAGGAGCAAGCGAGCTCTGACAGCCGTCAGGTGTGAAAGCAACGAAAAACAGATTTGTCTTTCCGGGCCCACGTACTGTACTGTTCAGAATGCAAGAACAAAAGCTGTGACCTCATATTGAGGAGAAAGCATAGGTGCAGCATTACACACAACTGCAGCAACAGAGGAGATAAAAACAGAATGGCTGTGGGAGTTGGTGTAACCTGCTCCTCTCTCAGACGTTTCCAAAGGGCAACATCAGCCCAGTTCCACACAGCGGAGCAACCTGCTGGAACAGAGCAACAGGGATGGCGAGGTCTCTGATAAACAGATGGCTTAAAGTAGGCAGCAGTGCAGAGTTTCTTCAGGGAGGAAATCTCAAAGTGGAGGGGTGCGTTCACTGTACAACATGCATGCCACATGCTTTCAGATTTATAGTAGCAGCATATCAGAAAGCCATGTTTTTCCTCTCACTACCTTGGTGCTGGTTTATTACACAAAATCCAAATAAAGACATTAAAGTTTAAAGTTGTAATGTGACAAAATCTGAAAAAAAATATGCAAGTGGTGTGATTACTTTTGCCAGGTACTTTATTCTGCTATATTTTTTTATAAGGCAACAACATTATTAATGGTGTTGGGGCAGAGTAGGACTTCACTGGGTTTATGACCACAACAGCTTAATTAAAACGTCAATGTAAAATGTCAACTTTATGAGGTCAAATGTTAATCAGCTGCACCCAAGTGTAGATAAGAGGAGGCAGTAAGACCAATGCAGAATGTTGAATGAGCTCAAGATGAATAATCTATGCCAATTTTGTTTAATATTTGTTATGAAACATGGTCAATATGAGCCCAATCAATCATTAGACCAAAAATGTGTAATCATAATAATCCTTTTGTATTACTGTCATGGGATACATTATTTCAATGCATGAGAATGAATGATGACAACGAATAGAATTATCTTTATTTTAAAAAATTGTATTATTTAAGAATGCATTCATGACAAGAAGACAAAAAAATTGGACTCTTAAAACAAAATACCTTTGTGATAAATCTACTCTGTACTCTGAGATGCGGCAGCAAAATCATACATTGCAGACATGCGTATGTGTGTGGGGGTGTGTGGGCGTGTGTGTGTGTGTGTGTGGTTTTTTTGTTGATAGGATTAGGAACAGGAAGTACTTGGAGACAGGCAAACATATGCTTTAACTGGTCAGACATTAGCATCTCCATGGTGTGTACTGAAAAAGTTCACCAATCGGTTTGCTCCAATTGGCTGCTATATAAATAGAAGGAAGAATAAATGATTCATCGTCAGTAGGGTGCGCTCTCATCGGTGTGTGACAGCAGCAAGAGAAGTGTATCTCTTGCTTGACAGCAGCCTGCAGGATGCCACAGAATAGATATGAAAAAAATATACACACACCTAAATCTGTGTGCAATGAGAAGCGTGAGGTAGACTTTGTTGAATCCTCATCATTTTCCAGCTGGACTAAAGTAAGTTAAAGCTGCAGCTCAGCAGCTAATTAGTAACCCAACCTTCCATTAGCTGCATGTTAAAGATACATGAAAGGCTATGTGTTCCTAATGTATTTTAAATCTCAATATCAACACTTATGGAGACTCACTCAGTACTACACTTTTCTCGTAGTGCAAGTTGTGATACAGGAGTGTATGCCTGTTCACTTTGCCTGTGTTTATCTTGGAGTGGTGAGGTGAGAGGATGTGTCCACTGGAACTGAACCTTGGAAGGCACACTGTGACTGGGATGCAGAGAAATGTACTTTCTACACTGCTAAGAGGACGTAACTCTCATGTCCACACTCTTTCTGATAATAATAATTAAAAAAAAAAACATTCATACCTAAGGGAAGGGTACAACAGGAAATTTTAGTGATTTTGAAACCATGACTTTTTTATATCACGGCATCTTTGAAACCAGTAACTGAGTAATACTTAGTTGAGACATTGAAATTTTGTGTCCCATTTGCTCCTTAAACATATGGATGAATTTGAAATCAGCTGAGAAAGACAGAACACCAAAGATCAATGCATTTCTCCTTTATTTCACTCTAGGTATGACATGCCTTTACAACACAGCCATGATAGCCAGTGCTAACATCTGCTCTGTCTGGGCACAAAGAGCTGCGGTAATTTACAATATGATTCTAAACAGATCTTTACATCAACATAGTTCATTCTGTTGTTGTAGAACCTCCAAAACAATCCACTGTACTGGGAGAACCCTAAATAAGGAGGTTTTAAGACAAAAACCAGAGGTGGAAGAAAGAAAACATGAGTTTGAAAACAAAAAGCAGATGTGGGAGGTATTCAGGCACTTAGAAAATACACTCTGCTCCTTGGCTACCGTGTTTTATTACACTGCACATGCATTTTACATTTTACACATCGCTCTGATCCAGTCATGAAAAGGTTGTCCCGACATGACAAGGCTATGGGTACGGCACATTCAATAACAACTAATTAAAGGGATTCAAGTATTCCACAAAACACCAACATTTGTATTTACATTTGATCATTTTTAATATCTATACCTGGACATCTCATTGTGTTTCACTGAACTCAATTCACCACCATAGCTGAACAGACTGTCTACCACTGGGTTCACACCATCCACTCTGTTCAGTTCTTGCATTTTCTGTTTTGAATCCAGAAACTGAAAAGTGACCAGTTATAAGCTGAATTTCTTTGGGTTCTTATTTAAAGTGATTGGAATTTGGAAAATGATCTTTATCACATGAAAGTCTAATTTCCTGGGAATTTACAGATCCCTGTTTCCTTCCTCTTTTAGATGGTCGTCTATGTGTCTGTGAGGAGCAGGAAGCCATTAGACACAATCGATTTTCTCCTGAGACACAGCTTGGAACATTGCTGCACTCTGTGTTATTAGAGTGAAATGATGCATACAGCGGCACCGTGACTTTGAATAGGCTCATTTGCAATGATCAGTCATGATTGGGGTGGCCATGTTCACGTCTGCAAAGTTCATCATTTACATTCGGAGCAAGTGAGAAGAAGCAAAAAGGAAAAGGCAAACATTTACAGTTAGCAAAACAGCAGAGACACCCAAGGACCCAAAGAACCACAGAACACCAACAGGAAGAGTCCACTGAAACCGACATTTAGTCTTGTGCTTACTTCGGCTCAGGACCTATGTTTAAAAATTCACTCTGAGAGACAACAGCTGGCTGAAGACCACATGAACAAACACAAACTTCACAACTTAAAGAAAACAGAAACCATCTAATGATTTTTACATGTTTTTAAAGTGCTCAGTCATAAGGTAAACTGTTCAGCTGTCATTGATAAAACTTGTTGCCGTCATTTGATTTCTTATTTCTAATAAAATCTTTGTTTGGCAGTTGACTGTAGATACTGTAAGAATTTCACTACAACATGTTTGTACAGACCGCAGCATGTCACGGTGGTAAAATTGCACTTGCCCTTCTTCCACCAACCTCCTGAGCAAAATCTTTACATTTTGCTTTTGTCCTCCATGTAAATACAATGCAAATATGATGGATAAGTGTTCACGTAGAGACACTATTTCTTGTTTAAATGTGGTTCATGTTTTTGTTGTTAATTCTGTTGCACAATTCCTTAAAATAAAGGACTGTTTTGATTTGACACAAGGATCCACAGAAAGATTCCTAAAGATATCCAGTATTGGCATGACAATGCAGTTCAGCAGTGGCACCAACCCGCTGACTTCCAGGACTAAACAGGACATATTCAAGCCATTGAGATGTCTTAATTGGATCCATGTAGGGCCCTCTGACTGCACTGAGCAGAAGTGAACTTGTGTCTACTTCCACGCTACAACCTTTTGACCACAAAGTTTGTGCAACGTTCATTTCATCATCAGTGTGCCTACTGAGGTTCTTCAAACTGTTGACATTGAATTCCTGAAAAGGTTTGGGTTTGATCCCAACCACGGCTTCTTTGCTAACAACAGTTCCAGCTTCATTTACATAAGTACACATCATAGTGAGATGCACTGGTGACTTGTGAAAAACCAAGATAGCTTAAAGAAGTTATTTGTGTTGTTTAGTCATTCAATTGAGACCGCAATCAGAAAACTATACATTTGGTCATACAGCTAAGCTGTCGGTTTGTAGCTGCTGGTGTCTCTGTCTCAGTGTCCTCTCTATGGACAGCTTTAATGTGTGCAGTAATTATAAATGGAGGCTTCTGTTCCCCCATTGGTTAAAGTCTTACTGTTTTTTGGAAAGTTACTGATCTCTCCAAGTCATTTTTAGATCTAAAAAACTGTTTTCAATGTCTCTAGATCAGTGTTTCCCAACCCTGGTCCTCAAGGCTCACTGCCCTACATGTTTTAGGTATTTCCTTGCTCTAATCCAGCTGATTTCAATTGATGACTGATTAACAGGCGTTTGTTGAACTGCAGTCAGTTGGATCAGGCACATTAAAGCAGGGAAACCTCTAAAACATGTAGGACAGTGTGGCTTGAGGACCAGGGTTGGGAAACACTGCTCTAGATAACCTAACGGCATGAACACATTTAGACCATTTAATGCGATCACAGAATCTAAGAGAAAGGTTTTCAGGTCTTCACATTTATCTTTGTCACTAACCCTAACCCCATATTCACTGCAGTGTGTGTGCTGGAATAGCTGAGTAAAATTGGGTTCAGTACTGGAACCCGTTTAATGGGACCAACATGGGTTAACTAAATGTGTCCATGTTTGGTCACTGATCAAACAAAATGATTCTTGTATGTTAGTTTCATGTTGAACACTCAGAACTGACCAACACATCTGGCAACATGTGTAGAAAGCTAAAATAAGTGGTCCTACACACGGGCAGTTTACAGGAGGAAGTTGTTTGTGCAAGTTGTCGTCTGATAATCAAACAAACTAAAGGCTGAGAGGGTAAAATAACCAGTCACTGTAAGACCGGATTAAAAGGACGACTGCTTTCATTGGTGGATGAAAGTTCACATTTCTGGACAGTGTGCAGGAAGACATCCATAGTGACATTCACACCAATCACAGGAGGAAATGGGTGTGAAGGTCAGTATTTTTTTTTTTTATATGAAAGGAACAATTTAAAGCTCCAAGATGGTTTTCACTTGGCTACTTGCTATGTGTGAAAGAGCATTTCCTTTTGATTTGAAGGGTGCCATTCTACAGAAAGCCAATTCCATTTAGAATTTGGTGACACTTGATCTATTATTCATTTTTGATCAAAAACATCTTATCAGACTATGTCTTCACAACTTCAAAAAATTACTACTTTAAGTGTTAAAACACATAAAAACAAATAAAAATTGATTTTAATAATATATGAATGTCTATGTGTCTTTATCAACAGGTTAGATGGCCAGAGGGTAAAATGGAGCTGGCACAAGCCTTATTCTATCCTTTGGGGTGTGAGTCCACTGTTACACGGAGACACCTCTCTTGAGTGTATGGTGTGTGTTTGTGTGTGTGTGTGTGGGCAAATCACACAGTTCAGCTGGGATTTGGAAGGGTCTCAGATTTACTGAAGACTACATAGTTTTTGGTGTGACCATAAAAGTATACTAAATAATTCTCAACAAAATCTATTGACAACAAACTCATCATAAATTGCTACATATGTAATCCTACACAAAGCAAATACATCTCAGATGTTACAATTGTTACAGTAGTGTATTCTGAACATGGAAACCGTTGTGGTTCCATGTTCTATGTATGATGAATTATTAGCTGTGTTGGTACTCTCACTATCTGAAGAAACCTCTAACCAGGAAGCTACACACCCGGAACTAATGACCTGATTCTGACATGATTTGGTTAACATGCACACCAGTTCACAGATTTAAACTCACACCAGCACCAGAGGTTTGACCAGGGCCGCCTGACAGAGCTTGATCGAGGTTAGAAGAAACCAGTTTGCAGCTGCATTTTAGCTTTGCATCATGTTGTGCTACATCACAGCAGATGAGGGGAACATTTTACAGCAAATGGAGAGATGTGAACACTGCACATTCTACTCTACAAAGGAAAACA
Source organism: Xiphophorus hellerii (assembly GCF_003331165.1). Lineage (NCBI taxonomy): Eukaryota > Metazoa > Chordata > Actinopteri > Cyprinodontiformes > Poeciliidae > Xiphophorus > Xiphophorus hellerii. The sequence continues at coordinate 27,011,618 of NC_045684.1, forward strand.
TGAAGAAATATTGATCATATTTGTTCTGTCCTTTGGGGAACACGAGGAACAAGGAACATTAGGCTGAACCAAAAACAGCGCTGCCAGGCAATTTTAATTCCAAACTCAATCATTTGCTGTGTAAAAATGCTTGAAATTTAGCTTTTCCTGTGAATCACTGGATGAATATTTATCTGTGGAACCACTGTTCTCTGAAAACAACATTGTGTCTGATAATACATCACATCTTGATGCCTCAGAATGGGCTTGGACAACATTTCTAAGCCATAATTATTGGATAGGAGTTACCCAAAAAGGCCAGGCATGAGTGCCTGAACCTTCTTAAAGACAGGTGAAGTCACAGGCTATAGGATACCAAATATGGAAAGAATGTACATATGAAAAATACTGTGTTTAAACTTAGAGCCATATGTTGGGGAATGCCAAATATAATGCAGAATATGTGCTGTCTGAAAGTCTATAAAAGTGGATGTGTTTTAAAATAAACTGGGACTCATCATCATTCTGTTTGAAATTCCCCCAGATTGGTTCACATATTTATTATTTTGGACATAGCTCTGGTTTGTTCCACAAAGTTTGTGTCACCAGTCAGATCCTGGAGCATTTTTAAAGCAGCAGATTGAAGGTGACCAAACAAATTGGTGTTACATGGAGCCTACACACTTCTCTGGACTTTTTAGTTTTGCCTTAGAGTCAGCATTGTTTCTAGAGCTTAGGGTCGTCAACATATTGTTAAAACCAGAGAAGGACATTTCCTCTTCTCACTGAGATGACATCACTTTGTGATTTATCTGTGAAATATGCTATGTAAATAAAATTATACTTACTTCCTTACATTTAGTCTTCAAGTAATATTATGCGTTTGACCTGATTGATGTGATAAATAGGCCAGACACAATAAGGAACAAGTTCAAAGCATGATACCTAATCCACTATGCTTCACAGTGTATTGTGGGATTAGGAGTTATATGATGAACTGAGTGGAGCCCTAAGACTCTTGCCTTCATCAGTCCATCCCATGTTGCACCATGTCTCTTCAGGCCAGTTAATGTGTTCTTTGGCTTCTTCACAAAGTCTTTTCTTTAAAAAACAGACTTTGCAGGGGGGATCTTGTTCATAGCTTGGCTTCACATAGGCATCTTCTACTGTTATTCACAGGTATCTCTAGGCCTTCGTCAGTCACCCAGTGGATGATCATTAACTGATTTTATTTCCATCTTCAATCCACGTGACTGCTAATTGTCTATTTCTTCTCACGTCTTTCTGTTGTGTTTTTACATTTTAAAGAATTTAAAGAAGCTGAATTATCTGCCCTTCTTTTTATGCTTTTTCCTTTTCAATCAAATCTCACATGAAAGTACTCTGTTATATTATTTACTTACTATTTTGACTGTCAGATGATCCTCTACCTAGATGTACATGTCCTTTACTTAGACCCTCTGGTGCTTTGCTAAAAGAAGCCTTTATGTACCAATCACTGGTCTGCATGTCCAATCAGTCTAATCCTTCAGGCATTGTGCTTAACGTGTCACTTAATGTTTTTATATGGATTGTATATAAAAATATTAACTAAATAAACCAAACATTGGTATGTTTTAATCCTAATTTCTCTCCAGATCGAAAACTTAGTTTATTACAAAAGAAACATTCATAGTGCAATAACATTTCACTATCCCACCAAAGACTTGTGTTTGGCAGCACACCACTAAAACTATCACAAAGACAAATTTTCTTTTATTTCTTATTGTATCACTACATATATTTCAAAAAGAAGACTGTTGTAGTCTTAGATATAGACTAGACTCACGGGTGACAAGTTGGACAGATTGTGTCTGCGATAAAGTTAGCAAACCAAAACATGTGGTTGCCATCCAATGAGAAATCCAATAACCCACCAAGAAGTCTGAATGGTTCTACTTTTGTAAAAATAATTAGGAAAATCATCTGATTTAAATTACAATGGGTTTACTGGTTCAACTGGGACTAGATATATTAAAGACAAAGTAAACACTAATATCACTGGGATGCTACATCAGTTTAACAGTGCTGTAAACTGGATTTGCCTCCCGACAGATTTCTTATGGTTTGGCTTTCTAGAAACACTTAACTATTCAGTCAAAAGACTTTTGATAACAGTTAAAGAATTCACTTCCATACAAACCTGTCTGACAACATGAAGCTAAAAGATCTCAGGAAGTAAGACATTGCCCTGATTTAAAGAAATTCAAGAACAAGTCACAAACACAGTCATTGACATCAATAGATCTGGAAAAGGTTACAAAGCCATTTTAAGGCTCCAGGACCTCAGAAAACCATAGTGAGAACCATTATCTACAAATGAAGAAGACATAGATCAGTGAAGAAACTTCCCAGAAGTAGCTGGCTAGCCAAAAATTATCCCAAGAGATAAGCAAGTGCTCATCCAGGAGGTCACAAAAAACAAACAAACAGAAAATCATTTGAACACTGTCGCAGCTAAGGCTCATGATTTAGCAATAAAAATAAAAGAATGGGCAAAAATGACTTTCCAATCTTAACCCATGAGAGAGTTTCGAGGACATACCTAGTAGATGTCTAGATTTAAGTCCAACAAAGATGCTGTGGAATGACCTTAGACTGGACATTTATGCTAGAAAAACTGTAAACACTAAAGAAATCTGTAAAGGGGCAAAAATTTAAAGCACTGTAATTGCTTAGCATAAAAGCTTCATCCTCCATCCAGTCAATGCGAACCTAACAATGAAAAACAGACCTGCAACAATCAGAACTGCATAAATTCCAACATACATATGTTTAATATAAAACACCTTTTATTTCTGGCAGGAATTAGCTTTATTGGAATTTAGTACTCTATGTTATTACCCTAAGTTGTTATTTTCAAAAAAGCATGGCAAGAAAATGTGTCTATTTAAGAGACAGGCCTGCTTAGTCAAAGGCGAGGAGAGAGATAAGAAATATTTTGTCTCATTTGTTGTAAATTAGACACAGTATAAATTGAATGTGCTCTGCTTCCATGTTATAGTTTCAGAGACGATGACACTTTTCAGCAGGTAGACACTGAAAAATAGGGGCTTTTGATTAAAGGTGTATATCATATCTTGTCTTAAAACTAAATATATATATATATATATATATATTTCCACATATTCCCAATCATTACCAAAAAGCCATTACCGTGGTAATATTTCAACCTGAGATTACATTTTTCAAAATGTTGTAGTGTGGGTGTTGTTTCATTTCTTGCCTGATTTCACTTTGAACATAAACTCAGCCTGGTAAAGATATATGAGAAAAGTTCCAAAGTACAAACCCTTCTGATGCTCACAGAGACTGAAGTTTGGAGTAGTAAACACTATAAATGTGGGTCCTGATGCGTAAACATTTCATTGAGTCTGTGATGGAGAGCCATTGTGATGCTGCTGTCAGACAACAGTGCTGATGTCATCAGCATCATCAGGTTTCTTGGGCTTACTGGGGAGAGACTTGAGGTACTCCAGGTGACGCCGGGCGTCCTCCTGGTTCTGACGAACATAATACACCACATATGATATAACCATTGCAAACCAACCAAACATGGTGACCAGCATGGCATAGTCTGTGGTCCTTTTTGCCAGGTTACACAGGTCAGTGTCAACTGCCAGGAAAGGTCGACCCTCCTGATCGAGTAGTTCGGAGCTCCTGCAGAGGACCCTGGCTGCGGCCTCGTGGTTGTGAGCCATTCCTCCAATGGCCTGCTGGAGGGCGCAGTCGCAGTGCCAGGGATTGTCATCTACAATGATGCGGGCCTTCAGTCGGGCAAAAGCATCCCTGTGAACGCTAGTGATGCGGTTGTGGGAAAGGTCCAGCACCTGTAATGTCCCCTCGATGCCACTAAAGGAACCTTCCCCTAAAGTTTCCACTGCATTATAAGAGAGGTTCAGCTCCCTCAAAAGCCGGAGTCCACGGAAGGCTTGGTCGGGCACAGCACCTATTTGATTGTGGTCCAGCCTCAGGAGGACAGTGTCGACTGGGAGGTTGGGGGGAATCTCTTTGAGGCGGGACTGACTGCAGGTGACATTCAGACCGTGGAGGTGGGGGTCGCGTAGACAGCTGCAGCCCTTTGGACACATGCTGGCCGAGGGGAAGCACAGGGCCATGAGGACAAGGCTCTGGAGGAGCAGGCACATGGGGATGGAGCGTGACAGCCACAAGTCCAGCAGAGTCATACTGACCGGCTTCCAGCAGCATCCCGCCTGGGGCCACAACACCACCACTGGTCCTTTACACACATGGCATAGTGGCTGCTGGACCTCACACTCCACTCGCTACAGATACTGGTGGATGAACTGGTCTCATCATGTTGTGTTGGGATCTGGAATGACATGAACAGACAGTCAGTTGAGACATTTTATCCATTGTTATTCCTTTTACTGGTTCTGACTGAATGCAGAGCAGGAGCAACGTTTCTCAGTATCTCGCCTTGTCTGCCTTTGGGTAGTTTTGGCTTTTTTGGATATTAGTTTGAACTGCTTTAGTATTAATTAATTGCACTTAATAGTAATAGTCTAAAATTAAACTGATATTGATTCCTGTTCAAGAGAATCTTCCTATAGATAAAATATGAGCACCAAGTCACTTAAAGTAGCTTTATTAGTGTGAATGCTTACAGCATTCACACTAATAATTACTTTTTTATAATATTCAGCTTTTTATGAATTTTTCTCCCCATGGGGGAAACCGCTCCATCCTGTGGCAGAATTGAGAGTTACAATATAAAATGTCATGTTTTACAGCTGATGTTTCAGATGTTTCCACTGCCTATTAATTGCAATCAGTCATCCACTTTTGGAGCTGTCATAGAGGAAACAAGGTAGTGGCGATTTTGAATTTGGGCAGTTTAACAGATTTTATGCTGTTTAACACCTGGGAATAATTTGAGCTTTGGACATTGGTTTTTTCTTGCTGCATGTAGCATGTTTTTTGTAGTCACCGTGCTAAATGATGCCTCCAAACAAATGTTGATATCTTAAGATATCAAGATATCAAATACCGTTTCACCCACCCAAAAACGGTGGGTGAATGGATTTCATTCACCCACCATTTTTATCAGAAAGTTAAGTTTTTGCCCTGTTCAAATTTTAGGGTTTACATAACTTCTTCTTTTTTCTTTTTTTTTTTTTACATTTCGTGGAACATATTACTGTAACCCAGCATGCTAGTGGTAGCCTATTTGCTATCATTAGTATTTTAGCTAGTTTTAGCTTTTTAGCTAATGTTGGCTTTTACGTGGGTTTTTCACACTGCATGAACTATTTCTTAAGTTTCTGCAAGTCCTCAGCTGTCGGCTTCAGACACTTTTGCGATTTTCACCAAAAACATTCAGCATTGAGCATTCAGCATTCACACTTGCATTTTCATATTAAATGCACAATTTCTAGTTGAACTTGAGATTTTTGCCAGAAAAGTCACTTTTAATTAATGACTTCATTACTGAGCATATTCTTTATATATTTGTAACAGAAACATGGTTGGATGAAATAGTGAGACAGTTGTTGAGCCACAATAGCTTTGGTTTGGCTATACATAGCTATTAACACAAACATGGTGGCATAATGGTTCCTGAAATCATTGGACTTTTAAGGCATAAAAAGACATTTATTCTGGCTCATACAAAAGAAGACCTCCAGTATAATAGAGGCAGGATAAGATGCTAAGTTTATCTTAAAAGTATGCGTATCCTGCATATTACTGAGAGTGGACACGGAAATTCTGGAAACTCTGAACAGCCTCAGACTGTTATGCCAGTAAGACGCAGTGGCCGTTGAAACAGTGAAAGCCCCAGCAGCCAGGAGGAGGAGGCGGCTCTGCAACAGGAAGAGGAAGCCCAGCAGCCGGGAAGGACTAGCAGCAAAGCTAAAGTGTAACCAACGGAGAACGTTGCTTCCATTCAAATTGCTTGCTAGAGTACAAAATAGGTAACTTAATGCTGGATATGACATCAAACTGCGAGATGAGTAACTACTGTGTCATAATTCTGACTGAGACATAATTAAACTCCTCTATTAATGATAACCCTTATAATTGTCAGGCTGACAACATTCCGTTTGGATAGGGGCAGCACTAAGTGGTAAAACCTGACGTGATGGTGTTTGTCATCATCTTCATCATCATCATCAACATCATCATCATCATCATCATCATCACTACTGTTTCCATCTGTCCTAGTGCCAACACTAAAGGGACTCTGAGTGAGTCAACAGTTCCACACTTCCAAACTACACATCCAGAGGGTGTTTCCACTGTTGGCAAGGACTTTAATCAGGCCAATATGAAGACAGTGAGATGCAGAGGGCACAGAACGCTGCATTGAAATGTGGCGATAGAGAAGTCATCAGAGTAGTAAGACGTGCCAATGGTCAGAAAATCCAGCAATTTTTCCATGATTCGGCAAACACCAGGCGCATATGGTGTTTGAAGCCCTCAACAAGATTTCCTTTCTCCAGTAAGGAAATCCACTCCTCAACCAGGTGAACCATACTCAGACTTGTGACAGCTGATGTTCAGAGGACCTTGAGAAGACTCAACATGCATAAAGCAGCAGGTCCTTATAACATACCGAGACTGGTTCTCAAGAACTGTGCTAATCAGTTCTTGACTCGCGACCTAATGGACATATTTGGCACCTTGCTAAGCTAGGTTCAAGACGGCCATTATCATACCAGTGCCCACAATGTCATCACTTAACGACTACCGCCCTGTCGCACTCACTCCCATCATGTTTCTTGTGTCTGGTGAAGGATCACATCATCTCAAAACTTCCCTCCTCGTTGAGGATCCCAGTTTGTGAGGATTGGTAAGAATGCTTCAAGGGTCATCAGCACTGCCCCCCCCCCCAGGGCTGTGTACTGACCCCACTGCTCTTCACCCTGATGACCCATGACTGCCATGTTCAGTTCGAACCACATAATGTAGTATGCAGACGATACTACAGATAGGAGGTGAAACATCCTGAATGTCAAGAAAACAAAAGAAATTGTTGTTGATTTCAGGAAAAATCAACAAGACACCCTGTGCCCCCCTGCTCATCAATGATGCTGCAGTAGAGCAGGTCAGAAGTATTAAATTCCTTAAAACATGCATGACAGAATCAAGGCAACAGTACAGGTCTGTTTTTGATGAGTGAAAACCATTGTAGCATGATATATACCCTTTAAGAGTTTTGTTTGATTTCATCAGGGGATAATAATATGATTTGACTCATAGTGTAAGAGGAACGCCAGCGTTATTTTTAAATATGATAGGATGAATTGTATTTCTGTTATATGCAGCGTATTGAATGACTAATATAGTGTCTGACACATATTATAGCTTAAGGCCTCAGGATTATTTCTAAGACAGAGCTTTGAGCAGAGTGACCAAAAAAGACAAGATATGAATGCATAAAGATAGTTGAAGCCACAAGCTGCTGCATGAAAAGTGTTTGCCTGCAGATAAAACTGTGCTATAGATAGCTGCAGTTGTATGTTTAGAGGTAAACAAGCCAAATATGGGAAGCTGAGTGTGCACTGTTTCAACTCCTATTTGGAGACGCTGTGTAGAGAGAGTTAGAAATTTATTTTATAATTTGGCTTTCGGGATGGTGCACAGATCCATGATGGCCTTGTTTGAAATAAATGCTCCTTCATTTGTATAAGACCATTCTCTAGAACGTTCTCACATAGACACAAAGACAAGATTTATGCAGTCTACACTTGGATCAGTTTAAATGTATTCAACTTATCTTTGACCATTTTCTCTTTTGACAGAGCAAAAAGCTGCCCAGTTTTCATCTTCCAGAAGCTGTTGAAACTCTGAACAGCCTCAGACTGGATGCACATAATTGGACAAAAAAAAGAACAATAACAGACGTGTAACTGGTATGTCAGGTTTTATTTGTTCTCACTCAACATTAATATGCATAAAACATCAATGTTTTATACATTAAAAACATTGGCTGTTTGTAATGCATAAAAACAATTTTGGAAATATAATTTCAGAAAATTAGATTTTCAGAAATTGCTAAAACAAACATACTAATAGTAGGTTGCCACACCCACCCTGTGGTAATCTGAGAGACATGCTGTCTGCAAAGTGACTCATAATCTTGCAGTAAATCTCAACAAAGTAAGCAGGTATTAATTTACATTCAGCAAAGAGCAGAGGTGGCCTTCACACTTCCAAACTGTAAACGGTCAGCTGACCACCTTCAGGACTTCACCTGCAGTTTTCACCATAGAACAACTCACTGTGTTGGTTCATGACAGCTGCAGCAGATGGAAGCGGACAGGGCAGACCCCTACAACCACTGAAGACAGTGATGTTTTCTACATGAAACCTTAACAGACTCCAGACAGGAGAAGCAGTAGTGAGAATCAACCTCCTTCATGGAGGTAACTTTCAGTGTTTAAATTAGAATATTTACTGACAGTAATACATTTCATAATCTGCATGAAATTCAGCATGAATGAGGAAAAGAGAAAAAAGACAATCATAATATTTAAAAGGGAGACAGGATTGTTTTGTCTTTAAGGTTTATTTATTAAGCTGAAATTATAGACAGCTTTTATACTTGATAGAAAATCCCCTCCCTCTGTCGGCTCCATATGGTAGAAATGTGGCAGGTTGTGAAAACCTAAACACTGAGCTCCTGTTGTAGTTATTTGCTGGCAGAGGAGCAACACTGACGTCCAACAATACGTAGACAATCAGGAAAAAAAGACAAAGGGTGGTCTGTTTACTGCAGAGACCTCCCAGACCCACATCAAGCTGCTCGTCCAGCTGCTGCACTGCTATAAGAGAAAAAAAGCTGCTCTACAGAGACACTGTCTCTGTTCAATGTATAAAACCCACATGAAGCAAACAGACCATTCACTATTATAGCACAACATTCAGTGATCCGCAAAAATCCTTTAGAGTGATCTCAACTAGATATTAATTAGGACAAGTCATAACACCAGATAGGAAGAACAACAGGTTTGGCTCACAGCTGCTGCAGATCCACCTCTTTCTATCATCTAGTGGTCATGTGACCCAGCGATGTTTCAATAGTGCATCAGTTTACAGAGTTCCCACCAGGATGATGGTAGCCTGGCTATTGCTTTCCTGCGCAATTCTGCTCCATTCAAATCTCACTTTATAGACAGTCTGGGCTTTCTCCCATTTACTTGGATTCCCTCTGGTAGAATTTCTACCGGGCCAATCAGTGAACAGAAGGAGAAGTTGTGAAGTATGACTTCGATTTTCTGCTCTGTTTTAGAATAGTAGTCTGCCTGTAGTTTCAGTATTGGCAGGGGAGGAAGTGAAGGAAGCCGTTCAGTCCGCGCTTCCAAATATTAAATCAACATTAACAGCCGCCTCGTTCAGATCAACACTTCTCTATTCACAGTGGAGGATGGTTGTTTACAGCGCAGGCAATTTCTGCTAAGCTTCATAGCATTGAACTGGTAAATTACACTTCCAGGCCAAGCGTTAGTGATTAAGTAAATTGTAAAACTTCAACAGAGTCCACACCTTCAGAAACCAATTGTCTCTCAATAGCTAAGGGTCCAGACCCTCAGGATGAAGAATAGCATAAAACAAGTGGCTGGTTTTTACCAGGCTGGATGATGTTGAAGACACTCTCCTTTAGTCTTTTATGGGGTTAGATTTGTGCTGACCACTCTAAGCATGTGAATTCAGCCTCAGAAAGTGTCAGGAACTGGCCTGGTGACCACAGGGATTGGCTTTAGAAGGAAGATCCATCCACATGTTCCTTCATGTCATAAACTCTGATCGTGGATCTGCCATCAGCTCTGCTGCAGCAAGTACCGTCCTTCTCCTCTCTCTATCGTCCCAGCTGGATCTTTGGTCTTTTTGTAACCCCTTTTCTGACAGATGACAGGGTCTCCTGTCCTGTCAGACATGTTGCGTGGCTGGTAGAACCAAACACAATAAAGAACTGACAGTGGGTAGAAAGAAGCAAGCACTCTGAGCCAGTGTTGTATAGTAACGAAGTAAAAATACTTCACTACTTTACTTAAGTATATTTTGGAGTACTTCATACTTTCCTCGAGTATGAAAATTTTTGATGACTTTCACTTTTACTTCACTACATTTCCGAACTTAATTGCGTACTTTTACTCCGATACATTTTCAATGTGTGGTTTAGTTACTCGTTACAAAAAAGCGAGAGAGAGAAACAAAGTGTTTTGACCCCACCTACTGATTAGCAAGTAGGCTACCGAACAAAGTCCGTAGCCTGCTTGCCTGGGCTTGTTCATCACCTCCAATAGGATACACCTGTTTCGCTTCTCCCATTGTTGGGGAAATCAGAAATCAGAACACCGTACAGCGGGTGGGACGAACACAGAAGAGTGCTGCCCGCACTGACGCGGCTCAGGGATTACGTGACACGCAGCGCCGTGCCCTATAATGCACTGTAAGCTATGTAATGTGTTTGAGGCAGTTGACCAAAATCCCGGACAATTTTTAAATTCCCCCCGGACATCTTTTTAGGTCTGAAAAGTAGGACATGTCCGGGAAAAAGAGGACGTCTGGTCACCCTAGTTCAATGGGGGACAGAAGCCATAGCGATAGCAATTTAGACTAAATTTAACGAATATAGGAAAGGCATGCAAGTTCAAAACCACAAACCATTAACATGTGCTACTCTTTAAAACTGGAACAATTTATTAGCAGGTTTAATTTTGTCTGCACTTGGTTGGGTACATTATTTTAAGTTTATTTGACAAGTTTACCAAAATATAAGAAATGTCATTCACACTTGCCTTGTTTTACTTTTTACTTGTACTTTTCATTACATTACTTGAGTACATCCATTTTTACAGTAATTTCCATACTTAAGTACAAGACGTTTCAGATACTTTAAGACTTTTACTCAAGTAACATTTCAGTCAGTGACTTCGACTTTTACCAAAGTCGTATTTTGGAGAGGTACTTGTACTTTTACTTGACTCTGAGATTTCAGTACTTTATACAACACTGCTCTGAGCTAGCAACACCCAGAGAACTAAGCATGGAAGCAAGGGTTACAAAAAGACCAGAGATCCAGACTGCAGCAGAGCTGATGGCAGGCTGACGATCAGAGGCTCACAGAGATTATGACATGAAGAAAGGATGTGAGCAGAGAACGTGGGAGGATCTTCCTTGTAAGACCAATCCCTGTGGTCACCCAGCACTGTCAGAGGTTTAGCTCACATGCTTTGTGTGGTCGACATGGGAATACTGATGAAGTAGACAGCACCTTTCTATACCTGTAATGAGTCTGCAGAACTGCAAAGGTAGGAACTGGAAAACAGGTAAAATGACTACAAATACTGCAAAAGCTGCAGCAACAGTGGTTAGCTAACAAATAATCAGTTCATGTGAGAACAGCTTTGATTCAAAGACATCAAAAACACATAATTAGAATGGTCAGTGAAGGTCATTACCTAGTATAATTAATTTGCACTTCTTTTTAACATAATTTTTAAATTATAAAATATGTAATATTTAAATATATATTTATGTTCATAATATTCTAAAGGGAAGATTCAATGACAAGGTATGAGAAAAATGGAGATTCATGGATCTGTCCAAGGACAGTAAATTGACTATTTTTCTAAACTAAATGAATAATTGCTCTAATCATTACTTCTCCACTTCTGTGTCAAATGTGTTATATCTGTGGAATGGAGGAAAAAGGAGCATAAATTTGACTTTAGCATCATTCTTATTAAGGACGGAGAAAATCCAGACATTAGCTGATTTTTAACAAAGCCTGTCTGATAAAAGTCCAAGACATTATAGGGTATGATGAAAATAATTCCTCCATCTTTTATCAAACTACTGTTGATTTTAATGTTTGATATTGGATGAGAGCCCAAGTCTTTGTCTGCTGGACCTCCAGAGGGACGGCTGCTTTCTCCAGCCCAGCTGCGAGATCCAATCCCTCCTGCAGTTGCTGGGTCAGCCCCGGGGCCTTTTGCCCTCCTGGAAGCACCCAGGGGAACCGTACCTGGTACCGCAACACACCTACTGCAGATTTCTGCCTGTCTATTTTCACTTCAGTGAGTTTGGGTGGTAAAAATTTTAAAACCTGCTGACCATCACTCAGAGTTAAACTGTGGTAGTTCATGGAATACATGCTGGCATTTTCCAGAGTGGACTGAAGTGACTGATGCTGACAGCATTACAGCCACACACACTGCGTTACTAAAAACAGTGGTGCCAAAGGGTATTTGAAGCCATTAGCATGAAGTGCCTCTCGGTTGATGGGAGAATGCCACTGCCTTCCAGCTCTGTTACTGAGGAAGGTAGGAAACGCTACAGAGCTTACAGTGTGGCTAACACTTATATATCTCTGATTATAATTGACATTCTTGATCCTGCAAGGGAAAATAATTTTTTCAACAGCAAATCAATATCATCTGCAGGGTCAAAGCAACTCACACGATTGTTCTCGCTGCATCTGTAGATCTCAGTCACCTGTTACTGAGATCTGCTGCTGTAAAACGGTGTGGAAGCAGAAGTCCTAAATCAATACCAGTCTTACTTAAGAACTACAATAATAAAGGTATTTTTTAGAAAGCACTGAGTTAAAACCTCACAGAAGCCTTGTTTCCACTGAGCAGTATGGCACAGGCTGGTGCCGTGAAGTACGCTACTTTGTTTCTATTGTAAAATCGACCCATTCCGCCAGCCCATATCGCACCATTCCTGGACCCGTTCAGTTGTAGGTCCATAGGACAATGGTCGGGTGTGGTTAGGGTGGAGCCACTGACATCACACAACACAATCCACTGATTGGAAGACAGAGAAACACCAGAGTTTGGGACGAGCACGAGACAAAATCAGGGACAAAGGTTGACTTTTTTGTCGTCTGTCAACAAGAAACCTGTCAACCTTTTTTTGACTGATGGGTTAAAAAAATCCAGTCATAATCTGTTTTTACCCAACAACTTTCATAATGACAATAATACCATATTCAACTGCATTTAAGCTTCATTTGGTTTCATTAATATTCAGTCCAAACAAGCTCAACAGAGAATCCATATTGTCCCATCACACATAAAGCAAATGAACACATGAAACTTTTTCTCCACAGTGACAAAATCCTCTGACTGTGGACCCAATGACTACATATAAACAACAAAATGAAATGATTGCACATAAATATGAACTATTGACCTACTGTAGCCTAACTATACATTCTCACAGCTTCCTCCTGAATTGGGGCTTGCTGCAGAGGTTACTGTTGTGAGGTTTTGGACTTTTCTTATGGCTGTTTCAATCATGATCTGGAGGCTGAATCTCGACTTTGCTGCCACACTAGAGACCGGAATTAGAAGCACCACTTCAGCCAAAGTTTTGGAATCAGGGAACATTTCTCCCGGCGAAGCAATCAGAGTTCTGCAAGACTTTGTAGATGAGAGGCGTCCTGATTCCCCAAGTCCTTCCGTCAGTGGGAGGAAATCCCACTCCTGGATAGCGAAATGCACTGTGCTCAGTGTTCAGGTCTTAAATAATACTCTGATGGTTGTTTTGTTTGATAGAATGATTGATTGATTTACTCATCTACATGATGCTTTCTATTGCATAAATTTGTAAATGCCTGCACCTAGTGGTCAGATGTGTGAATTGTAATCTGTCTAAATGACAGATGATTTTCAGATTTTTCTGTCACCATTTAAAAACAAAAGAAAAAACAGCCAAAGACAGAAAATCTTCAGTTAATGCGACTCCTGGTCAGGCGCAGTGAGAGCTGCGGTAAGCTATTTCATGGCTTACCATGAAATAGTGAAGCGAACCACACTAAATCTAAAATATATTAGATTAGGCATATATGTTTGCCTTCCAATTCAAACAAGATCTGCCGAGAATAATGGACAGCTGAAAAAACAGCTAAAACATTTCTATTAGAGGAACATGATATGTTGGATAATTATCTTTAATGCTGTCCTTTATTGACTTAGAGGTTAAATGTTTTCTTTTATTAGCTCCATATATTGTGTTACAATCTTTAACTTGCCTGTGCAGAACTCTGCCTAGGAGATCGATGGTATTAAATCACAAGTTTCTGACAGAAGAATAGTCTTTGGAAACACAACCCTATAAAACAGAATTGCCATAAATCCATATGGTGGTGATGATGATGTGTTGTATGGAACAGCAGAGTCAGGCTTCCTGTTGCTGTAAACAGAAAAGTACTTTTAACTTTTTCTATACTTTTTGAGAGCAGATGGAAATATGTTGAATGTGCTGCTGCTTTCTGGCAAAACAAAAGAAAGGAATGAGCACTGTCACTTTTCCTTCCACACCGTCTATACAGGAAGCGTGGGCAGTGTGACAGCAAACAGGCAAACAGAGAAATCCTTCTCTCAAGTTTAAACCCTTTTGCCCCAGGATTATAAAATGATTGAATGCTATTATTTCTAACTAAAATGTACACTGCAGTAACTGTAAGCTCACGAATGCTAATGTGCTTAGCATTCAGAAGCAAACTGAATGGACTTTAATCATGGAGATGGAAACCCAGCTAACAAGAAGTTAGAATAGAGGCAGAGAATCAGTCTACAACAGAGACTGTTTTGCTGTCTGTCGTTTTGATGGAGTGTCATAAATATTGAGTTATAATCTATTTTCACCCATCACTTTTAAGATGATAATAGAGTCTGTTACCTGAGCTGTGACCTGTAGTGGACACAGATGTGATCCAAAGCCAGATCAGGCTCAGTGCTCTGATGTTTTCTTGACTGAACAGGTTACCTCTCCAATGTGTGACTAATCTTGGTTATTTCCAATAAATAAATATGTTGGAAAGGAAACAATCATGAATATATTTTGGTTATTAGAGTATTTATGTTCATGTAGTCCTGAGTATGGGTGTTCATAATTTGCTGTTTGACTGTACAGTTATTAAGCTGGGTTTAGAAAAAGTACTATTACACCGAGGTAAGTAAAACTAACTCCACAACACAAGATATGTAAAAAAAATAATAAATAAAAAAAATAGAACTGTGCCCTCTTACATAGTTCAGGTGAATATACTGAGCTAAAATTTAAAACCTAGAGATTACGAGTCTATGTTTTCATAAACACAAACAGAAGACTTCAGAGTTGCAGGAGGATATTTTGCAAACTTTCCAAACTGGCTCAAGATGCTAAAATGTAAATAAATACAGAAATAAATAACTCCAAACTAAGAACAGATTTTGCTGAAGGAGAAATGCCTTTTAGTACAGGAGTGTTGCTGCTGCAGTCCCTCCTTGTGCAGTCAGAACCATTCAGATGTATTCTGTTTTGTAATGTATTCTGTTTTTCCTTCAAGCTTTATGAAGACTGAAGGCTGATATTTGTGTCACTCTTTGTAAAAGTCACCATGAGCCACTTGGGACAGCGACTGGGCAACAACTATCATCCAGTGACAAAACTGAGTGATGGAGCACAAAATGACTTAACTTAAAAAATTGTATTAATTCATCCATTCCAACTCGACAAGGTGTCTTGACCTGGATAAGAATCCTTCCTTTTTTAATTGATTGTGTGTCTTTCAGTGAGAGTCCCTCATTAATCAGAGCTGGCATGGCAAAAACACAAAATGTTCCAATCAAAATGTACAAAATAATACATGTGGGAATATAAAAAAAAAAAAAAAGCATAAGATGTTGGAACTAAACCCAAAGTTGAGGTTTTGAAATGTTTTTCTGGAGCTGTGCTCAAATGCTCATTAGAAACGTAACTGAGCTGTTGGAGTTGTGAGGGATCCTCAGGGAAAACCATCAAAACGTTCTTGGATGTTTTTGCTGGTAAATGATCATCTGTTTTTGTTTTGGTACAAACCTGCTGCTTTATAATAAACTTCCTCCATGACAATTTAGAGCTAATAAGGTCTGTATCATTTACATTAAATGTGGGATAAATACTGTAAGTTAACTTAAGGGAAAGTCTAACATTAATAACACTCACATGTAAGATGGTCTCTTACAGCTGATTGTGTACTTATGTGATCATGCAGAATGAAGCTCAGCTACGAGTCTTTTACTGCTTGGACTAAAGTTCAGTAGTCTGGTTTTTGACTCAAAGTTCTGGTGCAACATTGACTAATAGTGCTACTAACCAACTCCTCCCAAACACACAGCAGAGGGACAGCCTAAACATGTCGGTTGACACCATCTGTATTTTGACTCATGAAATCACTTCCTGATATGAAGCCTAGGCGTAAATTCAAACGGGAAGACTCTTCAGCCTCACCTGCATCGTCCAATCCCTGTGTCACACGCCTCAGCTGCAGCCAATCACCATCAACCCTCACCTCATTATAGCCAATCATTGAGCCAGCCTCCATTCATAAAGACTTAAATCCATGGCTCCATCTGCTCCCATTGAGCTTCAACCCATCTCCATCCCTCCTCCACCCTCGTTCTCCTGACTCCTTCATGCTTCCATCGTCTCTTCAGCCACCACCACCAGCGTCGGGCCCCAGGAGGAAGACGTCTCTAATCTTCATCCTAAGATGCTCATCCATGTTTGTCACATTTCGCAGCGCCTACATCTTCTGCCGGGGTCCGAGCCCCAAAACTTCAATTCACTCATGTCAAATAAAACTTCCTAATTGCAGCTTTTTCTTTGTGAATCTCTCCAGGTTGAATGATTGAAAAAATTATTTATTTTTTTTCACTATCTCTCCTAATTCTCCCATCTTGTCATAATCGATTTCCCTGGATTTGCCATCTTATCTGCATTCAGTTCTTCTTTCATCGTTATGCCGAATAAGTTTTGGTTAAATTAAATAAACATAGCTTTGAAATATTCAATAACAAAAGCTCCTTGGTTCATAAAAATAATTTATTCTTATCAATTTACTGACGCATTCAAGATACTGTTTGATTTTTATCATACTGGATAAATCACATACGTTATTTTTTTTAAATGTCTGCTGTTTGATCCTTTCTGAACTGAAACTGGAGCGGTGTAAAGTAACATCTGAACAATTTGCCTCGGCGCTACTCGACTCCACACAGGTTGGGTTCTTTCCCATTGCAATAGAATACAATGGACCACCCATATTCATGGTTCAAGATTTTCCATTTCTGCCCCTCAAACCAATCAGTGGCCAGCAGTCACATTGTCAGCTAGCTTGCTTGGAACCCCTGCTGAATAAACAGTAGCAAGCAAGTACCAGTACCAGTACCAGTACCAGTACCTGTTGGAAAACGCAAAAAGGATTTGACTTGAGCTGAGTAGATGCTACTGGAAAGTGAGCCTAACAGTTGACTTGTCCACTTTTATGCAATGTAGTTCAGAAGGGATTCAAAGTCACTGACATACTGTTTCCTATTTTGCGACATTAGCAGAAAAAGTTTCTCTGTGTCAAAAGGCAAAGAAATAAAATGCAGATCTAGGCAACTTTGTCAACACACCTCGTAAAGATGTGCAAAAAGTCCAAAAAATGAATTCAGTTTTTTGCAATTGCATAATCGTTGCTGCAAATGTTTGAAAAATGGTCACCAAGATGTCATAATGTACTCTGAGCATAATCTACATTCCAATTCATCTCAAATTAAATTAGGTTGACAGTTTGGTGGGATAATTATCCCATATCTATGAACCAAGCAACACAGAAATTCATCAAACACAATATCAACCTCCTTTTGTCAAATGCCTACCCAGAGAGACTGGCATGGTGAAGAATAAAAAGTGAGTTACATGTGATGCTTCCTCAGTACAGCTCTGGTGGTGCTGGAGGTCATGCTTCCTTTAGTCTGCCAAACCAGCTCTGATCATCCAGGGCATAGAGAGCAACACCTGGGGTTCCCACAGCTTCTGGTCCTGATGAAGTTGCAAGCAATCCTTTAGGCTTTGCTTTTTATTACAGCAGCATCTCTGTACCCATACAACTACTGCTGCTACTTTATTTATAAATAATATAATAAATATAATATAATATAATAAAAACAGCAGCTGTGACAAAGTGCTGTATAGATAAAAATCAATGAACATTGAAAACATGATTGAGACGTTGAGACTGGAACTAGATGAGCTTAGAAATCTGAACAGTTTCATGTCTTCTTAAGCTATTGCTAAGTAGATTCATAAAACTCCCTGCTTTCAAAGAAAGAGGTTGGTGATTCTCTTACCCATGTTAGAGCATATCTGGTCATATTTTATAGGTTCTTAGTCATCCAGGACAATCTGTTATGGTTTTATAGAATAAAACTGGATTTCTGAACTAAAAGATGCTCCACCACTCATCTGAAAACCCGCTTTAATTCTGAGGAAGGATTTAGTGAGTTCTTGGTTCTTAAAGTTGCTGTTAGGACAACTAATAGAATCACTGACCTGTCCATCCATCCGATCTCATTAAAACCCTGATGCATGCTGGTTCATTTGTCCCATCATCTCCATGCAGTGCCATGCTGCCTTTTTGATTCTTCCTTCGTACATAAACCACTGCACATCAGCTTACTTTGCTGTTAAGTGCTTTTGTGAATTATAAAGATGCCCAAATCTCACCTTTGATGAAATATGACAGATTATGGCTCCTGATCAACTTTCTGCTCCTGCTGGTAGATATTTTCACTGGAGTCAAAACTCCATTCCTTTACAGTGGACGATGAGTAGAGTATGGCTTATGGAAACTAACTGGAAATCCTTCATTTTCAAGCAGGTATGGATTGATTTAAGGTTGTGGCAGAACCAAAAGAGTTGGGTCCGAAAGACGAAAGCTACAAATGAACATAATAGTCATTGTTGTCACTTCTGAATTACATACTGACAGCAACATGAAGTATTTCAGTGACATGCCTCAAGGTGTAAATGGCTGCAGGAAGAAGAGTCAAGGCTGCGTTCCAGGTGTTTATCCAAGTCGATCTCCTCGGTTTTGTGAGACAGTTTCAATTTATGTTTATGTAAGAGGGGAGTTCTCTTCACAGACAACACCTCCTGAGTTATCTGTGTTTCCTGTCCAAACTAAACTTCACAAACTGTAGAGTACTCACTGCTAAATATAGAGTCAAGTGTACCACAAGTACAGGTTATGCAGTGTAATGAAGAACATGTATCCTCTAACACAGCTGCATTTTCAGTATTACCATACTGACCAGTAAAAGTCAGGGCGTTACTTAATTTGTCTTTCCACCTCTCATTATATTCTACAACTATATATGATGTCTAAATTTCTCCAAGTACATCAAAGACTCCTACCAAACCAGGCTGGTTAAAAGAACTCATATTAACAGATTAAATCATTCTCAGAAAAAGCAGCAAAAGCCTTTGATACAACTCAATTTATCACATAACCACATTTCAATCCCTTGGCTAAACAATTGCTTCCTTGAGGTGTGGTCTCTGATTTTACCCAAGCGCTAATGTTTGGCCATGACATCAGCTCCACTGTATCTTCAGAACCAATCTGTGAACGTCCTGAAATGGCCAAACCAGAGTCCAGACATTAATCTGAGTGGACATTTCTGGAGAGAGGTGAACATGGCTGACAGACGTCTCCATCCAACCTGATGGAGAAGAACGGAGCAAACTGCCTGAAGAGAGGAGGGCTGAGCTGGAGCTGCAGGTTGAGACTGGAGGCTGTTAAAGCTGCCAGAGGAGATCAACACAGTCCTAAAGAAAGACTCTGAATACTTATGTAGATATGATACTTTGGTTTTCTATACATTTGCAAAAAACTCTGCAATTTTTTTCCACATTTTTATAGTGCAGTATTTGTGTGTATTTTGAAGAAAAATAAATAAATTTAATACTATTTGGAAAAAGGCTGGAATATAACAAAATGTGGAAAAAGTGAAGCGTTGTGAATACTTTAGAAGAACTAAAGTACTCCAGTACTCCGGTTTCTTCCCACAGTCCAAAAAAAAAAGACTGAGGTGAACCAGTCTCTCTAAACTGATATGAGTATGTAGGGGTGTGCGTGTGTGGGCGTGGGGAGGTGTGTGGGTGTGTGTGTGTGTGTGGTTGCTTGTGCTGTGTGTCTTTGTGTTCCCTATGATGGACTGTCTACCCCCAATGATGGATTGATGGACACTTAAATTTGAAAAAATAAAAATTTCTCCTATTATTCTGGTTTTTACCAATCATGAATCATTTTCAGAATGTTAACTGACCTAAAACAAGAAAGTTTAGTATATTTTAATGTCCAACCATGAGAAAAATATGGCTATATCCTATTATACAGCATATCGAGTTTCACATTTGGTTTAGATTGTAACCACCTCACTTTTTTTTTTACATCATTCATCGTGCGACTTTGAGTTTTCTGAAATCTAAACATAGCAGTAGCTGACAAACCAACGAGCTGAAACAAGATCACGACCTCAATGACCCACCGAGCTGATCTGATCTGATCTGATCAGAAATCACTTCAAACTATAAATCACAATTTACAAAACATGTAGAGGCAACATATGGCCATGCTGACAATAAAATCTGAACACCAGTTGGACTTTTACACCCAACCGCTTCCTGCTGCTAAAGAAATGGAAAGAATCTGAAGAAATATGCTTTTAGCTGCTGCCTCGAAACTGCTTTCAGTCAAAATGTTTGCATTTCTCCTGACAGGAGGAGCTGGCAGTCAGGAATCATTATCTTTCTGCTTCTTTACGCCGCTGCATGTTTTTACCCCATCTCCTTGGTGGAATGGATTACATAGCAGGGTGGACTCATCACATACACTGTGACCTCTACGACCTTGTAGTGATGGTCATGAACATGATCACATAAGACTTGGATCTGTCTTTAGGTTGTTCCAGTGTTCAGACAGAGAATGATTAAGTATGTGAGGGCAGGAATATCCCTGTTATTTATAACACAAAATTAAATTCATTAGGTGAAACACATCGTTATGGTGCTCACCACAAACAAAGGTTGAATAAATTAACTTTGGCACACTGCGTTAAAAAAAATGAATTCTTAAAGATTCCATATTGTTTTGCTTGTTTACCACACCTACATATTTCAGAACAAAAATATAAGTATACAAAATAAAACCTAGGAAAACAAAAAACAGCTACTGGTATTTCTTTTTTTTAAATAAAATTTTTGCCATCTGTGGTGTATTTCTTTGGTATTTAGCATCTTAAAAATGGAGTAAATGACTTACATCCCTTTCAGTGTTGCTAAATCCAATCAGAAATCAGAACTGATCTAAAAATCTCGCCGTCTTTCCATTGTGATCCCAGTTATCTCTGTTGTTTCTGGTGTTTTCCTCTGTGTCCTCAATATTTGTTTATGTTTGTTACTTTCTTCAATAAAAATATTTTTTTTCATCTGCAGGCTGTCTTCATTTGGGTCCTCCGTCCACACCAACATGACAGAATATGAAACTCTAAAGGTTAGATATTCAAAAGAACTGTAGCAATTAATTGGCCTGGGATTAATCAATATAAATATCTCACTGAGAGATTTTACATTTTATAAGAATTCACAAGTTTTGGGTATTTCTGCCACACAACGATTACGACAGAATTTTCTAATATGCACTTCCTAAAAACCTGCCAAATGTTTTGACAAGCAGTCCAAATTATACCAACCCACCCAAAGCTGTTTGTCCAGGCCCAATGTGTTGAAAAGAAGCCCAGTTGGGCAGAAACCCGCCCAATCTGGCAACACTGCTCTCATTTTTCTTGTTTACAAGAAAGAAGACCTGATCTTTAGAAAGTCGTTGTGTGGAAACTGACCTTTACATTCTTAGGTAAGTGTGACGAAATATGTCTTCACACAGAGTGCAGGCTGGGTAACTGATCAATATTCTGGTTACCAATTAGCCAGATAAAATGATCTGTCAATGTATAAAGAGTAGAACAGCAGGAAGTTATAGTACTCAGTATGATCAGTATTTAGAATGTAGAATTTAGATGCTTCTACTAAATGGATCTGGTGTTTGTTCCATGCTTTACTTTTCCATCACTGCTGACAGGTGATAAAGAAATTTGACATTTTGTTTTAGCTTATTCTCACTGTATCTCACTAACTAGAGTTGAAGTAGAAAAAAATTTCTACAAATATGAGAATAACAATATCTAATACCTTGCCATGAAACATAACTGGACTCACAGCATCGTATTTTAGCAGAAGCAAAGTAATAGGAGCTGCTGTTGTTTTAAACAAAAGCCATTTGCTCTTGTTTAACACGTTTTGTCTCTACCATCTGTGGTATTTTACTCCAGTAATGCCTGTACTGTGGGAAATCTTGCATCGACCCTAGGTTAATTGTAAAAATAAATAAATAAATAACTGCAACAACATAAACACAAAACTCTAATCAGCGCATCGTCTCTCATTGCAGTTTTTAAGTTGGTATGTAGAAAAAAATATAACCATAGATGAAACGGTTTTGTATGCTGCTTACACCCGTCATTTTCCATGGGTGTTTTGTATTTTCTGAAAAATAAAAATATCCTCTGATTGAACAGAAGTGATGAATTATTTCCCTCCTTTCTTCACGTGCTATCTCCGATTTGACCCTTTTTCAGGCTAAATAAGATTATACTTTAGCAAACCTGAAGAGATTAACAGCACTTACATGCAGCCCTTAAACATAATGCTATCTGCACACACATGAATGCGAAAAGGCAGTGGAGGTATTGTAGTGGTTTACATCATCCGTCAACAGACACGTCCCCGCCTTGTGGCTGGGATCGCCTCAAAGAAATGTCCAGGTCCAAGTAAAAGAATCTCATTCCCTGCCCAGCAGCAAGCAGCGGTAACATTCCTGGAACATCCAGCTGCAGTCTGACATGGACACAGCTGCCTTCATGCCTCTTTAACTGCCGCATGCATTTGATGCATTGGCCGCTCCCTCAAAACTACAGACTGTGTGATAACGAGCAGAAAGAGGCTTTCATCAGAGGTAAACTGATGAGAAGAAGAACAATCACCTGCCAGACATTGCGTTCCCATTCACCAAATCTAATGTAGTTGGAACTGAAGCTTGGCGAACAACGTCACGCAGCCCTTCATTTAAAAAATGACTAATTTCTTCAAATCTGCTCTAGAGAGACACACTTCTAACCGTAAACGGCATTTGAAATCTGGTTCGCTGCTTTATAAAAAAATCCCTTCAATTCGTCGTAAGAAAACACAAATCATAACATCTTATTTAAATAATATTTGCACGTTTGTGGATGGTTCGTATCGGACGCTGCCGCCCTCCTAGGTGCGCTTTGCCGAATAAGGATCGCCAAGAAACTGCGGCTAAAGCCAGGTGGAAGTTAAAATTATGCAAAGGCAACGTGTTTATTCCGATACTAAGGAGCGCCGAATACATGCAGTTGCGTTGCTGTTTGTGGATAATTAGTTGACAAGAATCAAAATGTTGGATTATTAATAAGGTACAAAAATAAAAATGAAATTGTATTTTTTTCAATGGAGTCCGGGTCCGCTGATCCCCATGAAAACATCACGCATCAAACTCGAATTGCCAACCCAAAATAAAAGCCTTTAGTTGCCCAGGTGAAACGCGAGCTAAATGCACAAATGCCAAGTTGATTAAAAACAGACATCAGATTTAGAAACATGCAATGTCATCAGAGCAGATTCGGGCTTCAGGAAACAATTCTTCAACACAAGCATCTGAGAAGCCACAGACGGCAGACAGACAAGAAGCAACAGGCGACACAAGACCGCTCACCTGCTGACAGGCTCTAACAGCTGAGGCAAAACGCTCTTCTTCACATGGATGTTCTGAAAGCTGTGATGGCAGCCTTGCGCTTCAGGTGTCCTCCACCTCCTAATAAAGAAGTAGCACGGCGCTTTCGCATCTTTTAGTCCATACCTCACACTATGAAACACCGCATCGGACTGAATGGCAAGACAGGGAGGGGTTCGTTCATGAAGTCACCGTATGACAAAGACAATCAGGCTGAGCTTTCAGCAGAAGCAGCTGTCACGACGGAAGACCCTAGGTGTTGTTAAATCCAGCAAATTCAAAATGACAGTGTCAACAATGACAGGCCAAGCTAAAGCACTGATTTAGTTCACAGTAGGTTTAGGGTAGAATCAATCAGCATGTGGCACTTCTTGCATGAATCTCTTTGATAAGATAGTTTGGTTTCCACAGAAGAGGACTTGGCCCAATCCTGAAACACTTTGATCATATGGTAGATACCATATGATCAGACTCATCATGTTCTGTTTACTTATGGAGGACTTTTGATCTTAGCATACTTTAAGTGTGCTTTCTCTACAGCTCTGGGGAAAAAATAAGACACCACTTAAAATGATCGGTTTCTTTGATTTGACTTTTTATAGGTATATGTTTGAGTAAAATGGACGTCATTCTTTTATTTTATGAACTACTGGCAACATGTCTCTGAAATTCCAAACAAAAACATAGTATTTATTTGCAGAAAATGAGAAATGGTCAAAATAACAAAAAAGATGCAACCCATTCAGACATCAAATAATGCAAATAAAACAAGTTCATATTCATTTAGAAACCACAATACTAATATTTTAACTCGAGAAGAGTTCAGAAATCAATACTTGGTGGAATAACCTGGAGGTTTTCAATGGGGTTCAGTGTAGTGGACTCTTTGTTTTTTCCACAGCTGTATGTGGATAGAAAGAATAGTTAAATAACAAATTAAGACAGACTTTCACAAGTCAAGTACAAACATATTTAGTAGCCATCTAGTAAACCTTGTGACAATGATTGTGATGCAGCACAGGATCATGGGTGTGTAACTAAAGCAGAGAAGCAATGCGGGTCAGGTTGCTTTTTCAATTCAAATTCAAAAATATTTTATTGATCCCAAAGGGAAATTAAATGCTGTAACTCATAATTAAAGGTTATTAAAGATGCCTCTAACCTTGAAGGATCTTAGCTTCCTTAAGAAGTCCAGTCTGCTCTGTTCCTTCTTATAAGACGCTTCACTGTTGCATCTCCAGTCCAGGCTGTTGTCCAGATGAACACCGTGTTCAAAGTGTAGGGACATATACAGTATATATAACATAGTAATGTTAATTAATATGAAGTACTGCAATGGCAGTTGTATGAATATTGCATATCAGTGTTGTTTACATTTTTTTTATATTGGTGCATCTCTAATAATGATCAGTATCCAGTTCAATACTTTGGGTTGAGTTTGATTGTTATTTCTTGTGTATCTGCTCTTTAACATTGGTTTGCATTTCCTTAGTGTTTTAGCTCCAGTTTGTATTGTTCTGAATTCTGTTTTATTCACATTGTTCCTCTCTCTGTTTATTAGTTACCACCTCTTAGTTTCCTTGCTCATGCTGTTTCCCAGTCTCACACTGTTTCTAATGTCATTCAGCCTCATTCCTAGAAGTTAAAAGCCTGTCATTTCCTTTCCTCCCTCCCACATTATTCTGTTCTCCATTATCAGTGTCCTCCATGCTACTTTCAAACTCTTGAATGAGAACTTCTGTGTACAAACGAAGGAGCAGGAAGACTGTTTCAAACACAGAGGTTAATTATAAAGACTTCTTCCAGTTTTGTAGAATTGCCTCTTAGGTTGATGGTCTTTGCACTATGAACATAAGGAACCAACACAAAAAACTAAGTGTAAGTATCTCCAGTATTACTCAACAGTCGTGGAAAAGTCTACATAACTGATTGAAGCGCTTTTGGAACCCCATTTGGATTAGAAACTCAAAATAGTCATTTTCTGTCTGACTTTGTCAGCCTGTCTTGTTGTTGTGAGGTAAGATTGGTAAGTTTATGCCCACTTCTCTAAAAACACTAATACAGCTCATTAAGGTGGCATACATTTATTTATTCATCCACAGCTCTCTTAAAGTCCCACCACAGCAGTACAATCAAGTTCAGGCCCAGACTGACATTATGCCATGACAGCACTTTGTTCTGGATCATGTCGTGGTTGATTAGCTACTGTCTTTGGCACTATTTATTGTTATAATAACCCAATTTAAAGTGAAATTTTGCTGTCGAAAAGAAAGCTGGATGACACTCACGATTCCTTTGGTCCAATCATCAGCCAGCCGCTGTACTTGACAGCTGGTTTGAGGTGTGTGGTTTTGGTTTTCTACACACAGGATTCTGTGCATTATTGTCAAGCGTGTCTACTTTGGTCTCATCTGTCCGAAGGATATTGTTTTCCATCCAAACGTAAGTTTTCCTGGCAATTTTTTTTTAAGACAGAAACTCCTTCCCCCTGTTAAATGTCTAACTGTGCTGTGATGTACATTTTAATATGCTAACTTTATGTTGTCTACTTTAAGAAAAAAAAAAACACAGAAAAACAAATGTAGTTTTCTGATTGGTAGCAGTTTACAGTCTCAGACAAAGAAGTCAATCACAAGTGATTATTATTCATCTGTGATTCCATTTTTGCAACAAATGAAAACAACACCTTAATTTCTCCTTTTGTTCTTGTAACAATGTCTAAAGATGTTTCTATCATAACACAACAGTCTGCTTATCATGATGCTTAGTAAGGCATTGGCAACTCTGTTAGATGTTCCC
This sequence comes from Xiphophorus hellerii, assembly GCF_003331165.1. Classification (NCBI taxonomy): domain Eukaryota; kingdom Metazoa; phylum Chordata; class Actinopteri; order Cyprinodontiformes; family Poeciliidae; genus Xiphophorus; species Xiphophorus hellerii. The sequence goes on from NC_045684.1 coordinate 27,038,073, forward strand.
TGTGTTTAAGCTGAACTGTTCATTTATCACAACTGCATCCGTGAAAACATCATTAGCACAAGATGAGTTGATATTCCAGAGTGAGAGGACCAAACGCTGCTCCAGCTCACATCATTTAGTGCTTCTCCACTGATGTTAAGAGGCAGATAATAGCAGCCGAGTCAGTTTCATTTACAGACCTGCTTTCACCAAGAGGTCAGTATTCCCGCAACTTGGAGATAATTATAATGTAATGCATGCATCGCATAGCGAGGGGGACCAGAGGAGAGATAAGTCATTTAAATGGTTTTCATGTGAGCTACAGCTCATTATAACATTCACCTAGTTTTAGATATACAATGTTTACTTACCTGCTGAAATTTTCTATTGTTTATTTTAGTTTTGAAGTAAACTAAAATAAACAGCACAATCTTCAATTTATTTTATAGGGACTTCATGTGATAAAACAAAATATAAAGCATCATGTATGGAGAGCAAAATCTTAGAGGAGAGCAGGAGGAAGTTGAGACCGTCTCTTCCATTAATTATAATGGGTAATATGAAATCACTGGCTAATAAGCTGGATGAACTCCAAGCCCTCATAAGGACTCAGACAGAGTATCCCTGATGCAGCCTCTGCGTTTTACTGAGACATGGCTGCGGGATCATATCCCAGACTCCAGCGACTCTCTGCCAGGCTTCCTGACTGTCTGAGCAGCAGCATAAGAAAAGGAGGTGGATTAGCAGTGCTTGTCAACAACACATGGTCTCATCCAGAGCATGTTACTGTGGAGTGTGTTCTCTACTGAACTCCTAGCACTAAGTTTCCATCTATATTGTTTACCAAGAGAGTTCACCAGTGTTATTTGGGCAACCTCTTACCATTGTACCTTCAGCTGTTGTCGACAGATGTCATGTGACGCCATCAGTTCAAACACAACACCCCAGTGCTTTGTCCCCAACACCCTTTATTCAGAGACAACATAAATTAGAGAACTGTGAGAATGTGTTCATATGAAGGTGAAGGAGCCATGCAGTGATGTTTTCAGGCTGCAGACTGGATTACTCTGTGCCAGCCACATGGAGAGAACCATGACAGGTTGTGTGACTGACTGTATGAACAACACTATCCCCACCAGAACAGTGCGATGGCTCCCTAATTACAAATCCTGGATCACCAGTGAGCACCAGTGAGTGTCAAACAAGAACAAAAACCTCCAGGGACGAAGACAATGCTCAGAAAGACTGAGATGTTTATTTTACAAGTTTGCTTTCATTGAGAGTCCTAGTCAACAGACCTTGGTCCTTGGTCAAAACTGAACATCCATCACTCTGATGGAGGAAAGGTGAAGCACTGAACTTATTTTAGCTTTAACTCTAGAGACAACCTCAAGACAAAATTGAGAAATAATTACCCAGAATGACTGTCCCGAGGTTCAATCCTAGTAACCAATAAAGACCTTCCAGAGAAGAGCAACACCGCCTCATTACCTATCAATCTTCTGCTTCTGTACAACACAGAAGCTCCTGCCTGGAATCATGTGATGATAAATAAGAGTAATAATAAGCCAATGTAAGTGAAATCCAGAAAAGAATTGCTGGAAACACAAGAGGAGCTGATCACTAAGCACTGTCCAACACATAGACCTGTCCACCACAAGAAACATTATGATCTGTGACCGTTCATGTAGACACTCAGCCCTACGGCCCTGAATCCAAAGCAACAGCAAAGGTTCCTATCAAGTGTGACATTTATTTAAAGAGACAAGTCTGTCAGATTACTGTTTAAATGATACAAGGTGACAACTGCTGCACTCAAGCTTCCCACTTCTCCATTACATTGGTTTCTGATGCCCCTAGTCCCAACAAGTCCACATGTTATGCTAATCTGATACCAATATCATCAGAATAAATCAGTATAATTGCAACAAAATTACCTGTGACATTAGAGTCAGCATTTTCTTGATATTATAGGGGAAATTATTCCAATAAAAAGAATAAGAAATGAGCTTCATATCAAGTCCATTTTCTTCTAAAAAGGATAGACTGTAGATACATTGTCTGAAGCTCCTGCAGTGACATATTATCTTCATTAAAAGCTTTGTCATCACAACCATTAACAGTAAGTGGGTCCTCAGGGGTGAGAATCAGTCCCAGCTGACACTTCACAGTCAATCAAAGCACTGATATGAACACTAACCTGCCATTTATGCTCACATTCATACCTAATGGTAACATAGACATCAGGTTGAACTGCATGGCTTAATATTCAATGGAAAATGAAGGATTTACAGGGTATCTATGGTCTAAGGTATGGTCGATCATCATCTTCAATAAATCTTTGAAGTATCTGAATTAATGAGCTGCCACAACACTTAATTTTCCTTTGGGATTAATAAAGTATTTTTGAATTTGAATCAACTTTGAATAGAACAGCAATGACTTATTTTGTAAAATCAGAGCAGTTCTTTCAGTGACAGCACAGCAGGTTTTTGTCTTAATTTTATTTACTCTGAGCCAGGTTTCAGGGTAAAATCAACCTCACAAAATAAAAGATATGCGACTTGTGCAGACTTGTTCTTTTAAACACAGAGGGCCTGCAGGTGAGGAAGTTCTGGACGAAGAGACAAACGTTGACCTTTGAGCAGCAATGAACACAATGGCTCTCTGACTGGTGAAAACTAAGTTCTTGCAGATTCTGGTACTAGTAATGTCATGATTTGAAAGCTTAATTTCACCTGAATACAGAAAAAAACCCTGAGAACTAAGAATTGTGGCTCAGTTGAGGTTATATTTTTAAACAGATAAATCTGTAATTTATCTGTTTAAATTATATATAAGGATATATTAGAATATAATTATACATAAGGGGCCTAATCTGCAGAGATTCAAAATAAAAAGTGCTAAATTACATGAGCAAAAGAAATGGCATGCACTGTCCTCTTTAATGAGGATTCTTCTTGTGCTACTTGCAGTCATTATGGTGAGTGGCAGAGAGCAGAGTAGCCATGAAAGAAAGATGAACTAGAATGTCATTATGCTAGAGGTATAATAATAATAATAATTTAAAAGTCAATCAAATTAGCATTTTGTTTTGCATATTCATGAATGTGCAATAAGTTCATTCCTTCCTGAATGAATGTATTGCCCCTGCCTCATTCTGGTGATGCAATATCCTGTTTGTGTGCTATTTGTTTATTAGGTTTGCACATTCTATTGAGTTTGCACATGTTTTTGTACGTGCAAACCTTCAGAAGAGTTTTATACTTGGATTTTGTGGTTACCGCACTGGCTGAAAGTTGTACTGGTCCTTTCAACCAGAAATCAGATGATGACTGGATGCATTAGGTCAGGGGTGTCCAAAGTGCAGCCCGGGAGCCATTGGTGGCCCTTGGGTTAATTTTGTGTGGCCCCTTACTGCAATTCAAGAACAGCACAAATCCAAGACTTTTTGTAATTATTAGGATAAGATGTGTGTGTGGGCATGTGTGGGTGTATAGGCGTGGGTGTGTGTGTGTGCCGGTGTGTGGGGGCGTGTGTGTGTGTGGGGTGTGCTGTCCTTCTGAAGCCCAGTTGGCCCAGCGTCTCTATCTGCTGAAACTTAGAAAAATGTTTTCCTCATCAGCATGAGGAAAAATATTTTTCTTTACAGGATTTTATTTTCTCCGCAGCTTATTAGCATTATGAAGAAAGAGACTATAAAGTCATATATTTTCTAAACAGTTCCATGATGAATGAATAGATAATCCAGAGTCTGCAGCTGAAGTTATTTGGTATGCAGGATAAGAATGGGCTTTTATTATGCAGCAATTACATTTGAAAAGAAGAGAGGATTATTCAACCATTTAACCTGCTGATTTTCTCATCTCAGCTTCCTGGGAAAGATCTCACCCTCCACTCATACCAGGATTATTCCCTCTGATGGAAACAGACACACCTTTACTGTTACAGTTAATTAACACATTGCAGAACTGAAACATGCTGCAGTAAAGTACCTGTGTTGCATTAGGATCTGTCATTTAAAAGGCAAAAAAGTAATTCTGAGGGGAAGTTTTCACTCATCAAGTCAGCTTGAACAAAACTCCATGCATGTTATTGGAAATAACTGTAGAAAACTCCAGCAGAAAGGAAGGAATCTGGCAGTGCAGCTTTCCTTTGACAGTTTCAGTTTTCAGTGAGCGTACTCTTACATGCTTTCTGTACTAAAAATTTGATGACTTCAGAAACATTGATGGCACTAATAAGCAAAAACCCTCCCAGACTATTAAAAGGATCTGGAACATGCTGCTATGAAGACATGTTAAGCCTGTGGAGGCTCTGGGCCAGGTCAGAACCGACACACTGCAGGCTGCCTCCCCTGGTACTCGGTGTAATCATCCCCACATCGCCTGCACTGACAGCTGCAGCTGTGCTCTCCCTTCCTGGGTTCTACATTAATAGCTCTTGACATGCTTGCCTGCTATAAGCAGCCCAGTCGGGTTTTGCATGACGGTTCCACATAGGGGGTCAGTAGGCTGTCAAGATGGCAAGTGATGCAATCTAACTTGACAAAATATGACCTCAGTGAGACTGACTTGGCTCTTTCAAAGATTCTGCTGCTTTCATGTGCAATCAATATTCACTCATTGTTGTTGACATTTCAAACTGATTGTATGGGTCCTTTCACAGCAGCCTTTATTGATTTTGTTGTAATGCATCTATAGATTGGTTTCATTTTCTTTCTTGCTAGGAAACAGGATTGGAAAGGAAAAAACATAAATGTTTAATATCTACTGTACTTCTGAATCTGTGCTCCAGAAACTTCATTGATGCTCCTTCCTTCCTTCCTTCCTTCCTTCCTTCCTTCCTTCCTTCCTTCTTTCCTTCCTTCCTTCCTTCCTTCCTTCCTTCCTTCCTTCCTTCCTTCCTTCCTTCCTTCCTTCCTTCCTTCCTTCCTTCCTTCCTTCCTTCCTTCCTTCCTTCCTTCCTTCCTTCCTTCCTCCCTCCCTCCCTCCCTCCCTCCCTTCCTTCCTTCCTTCCTTCCTTCCTTCCTTCCTTGAATCTGAGAATGTTTTTTAAATCACGACTTGATCATGATTAAATTTTTAGTAGAATCAATTTTATTTAAGAATAATCTGATGAAGTCATTAAAAGCTGGTGAGTTGATGGCACGTCAGTGATATGACTTTCTGTAAATTTGGAAACTACTGATCAGAACCCTAGGGTTATTCTTCTTCTCTATTAATGATGATGTTCTATCTTGGTGAAGGGTTTATTGATCCACTGTAATATGCTCTCCAAGTTCTTCCTCCAAGGCAGAGGCCTTCCTGTCTCTAATCTTTACTTAAAGTTTCTTTGTTTCTGCCCTCAGCTCACCCGTCCCGCCCTGAAATACCTTTTTTTGTTTTGCAGTTCTTTCAGATTGCTGGTGATCCAGGGTTTGTTACTAGGTCATCAAAGGAAAGCTGAACTGCTCACATTCAGTGGGGATGATGTTCTCCAAACAAAAGTTTATATAGTCAGTCACTCATTCAGTCGTGGCATTGATGTCCTCTTCATGTCACTGACACTGTTTAGCAGAGTCCCACCACACTCTTTTCACACATAAGACAGATGTGGGGGAAAAGGCATCTGAGGCCTGATTAAACATTAGATGAAAAGAGCTGTATGGAGTAGAAATATTTGGAAACATTTCTTTTAGATTATTCACCAAAGCTGTATTGAATTTTTGTAAATTTCAATTGTAGAAACCTTAATTTGGATCTCAAAACAAACATAGTATGAGGTGTTAAGAAAATCTCTGTGTTGCAGCTGGAGGGGGCTGTTTTGACACGGTGCAGTCATGGCGCCTGTTAACCAACCGGCTGTGTGTTAGGAACCTGTGCAAGAAAGCTGTAATTATCAGCAGGATTCTGGCTTGCATATATTACGTCTGTAACACTGTTCACATTTCCTGTAATAAGTCATTTTCTTAGGCTGTTTTCTGTTCGTATCTCTGATCTCTTGATGGAGCCAAGAACATGCCACCTGTCAGCCTGTGGGACCCCGCTGACGACGCAGGCTGCTCTGACGGGGAAATGCTTGGCCAGTTGTAGCCACAGAGAGACGAAGCAGAATGCTGAAGCCGCAGTTGCCAAAATGTCCATTTTTCATTCATAGAATAGCGTGACAATGACTGACTGAGTCCAAGAGAGCCCACATCAGATGCTTCATTAACTGTCCCACCCTACCGACACTCCAGTGAGAGAGACTGAGCAGTGACTGGGTATGAGCAGGAATAGATGGGATCTTCCCACAGGTCACTTTTTATTTCTTTAAGTATGCAGAATGAGACCAGATGGGATCCTGGATCCTCTGCTGCCTTTGAGGGTAACACACACACACTCACACACCCACCCCCACACACACAGCAGTGGAACAAAGGCTGACAGTAGAACAGCATGGAAACAGACCTGATACCCATTCTGAGTATCAGGTCGGGATTCGTGGCTCTTATTCATGATGCATATCGCTCCTGTAACTTGTCTGTATTTACGCCACGTTAAGCAGGATGTTCTTGATAAAGTACGTTCTGAAACAAATTTTTACAGTCTGTGGGTTAACAAGAATTCCTCTTTGGTTTGTTTTCACAGCTGCGAGTTCAGCCTGCATTCTGTGTGCCGCCATCATCGTTCCTCATCGTTCCTGGACTTAAGATACAGCTGCTGGTGCTAAAAATAGTAAATTATAAATTAAATAAAATTGTAATAAAAAATATTTAATGTAAACAAGCAAATGTGGACCATCGAAATCAATTTATAATTTTTCAAGATGTATTTGAAGTTTCCAACACATTTCAAGTGCCTTTATGCTGCTACAAAACCACAATACATACTTCAGTATTACAGCGCTTTACATTAACCCATTGTTAATTTCTATTATATTTTCTTGTCTCTTTTTCAAGTCCGTTAAAATTTATTTTCAGGATCCAAAAAATGAAAAAAAGCTTTACATATTGAAATGCAAAAATTCCACTTAAAGGCATGAAGCATCGGAAGTGAAGGGTAGGAGTCCTAAACGAAGCGAGAGACTGTGATTGGATTTCCAAGTTGTTTAGGCATCTATGTGTTCAAGTTAATTTGTCTGTGGAAGAAGAAAAGAAACAACGTTTACCTCCTCCCTGCTGATGTGTTTGTTGATATGATCAAATTGCAAACTTTGCCTGAATTCATGCTGCCTGATTGCTATCACTATGTCTCCCCTTAAAAGTGTTCCTTCACAACAATGCAATGTTTGGTTGCATCTTATTAATTGTACTTACTTCTATAGTATATGAGCATTAATCTTCTTACTTTGTAAAAGTGTAGGCTATAAATCCATGAGGGCTGCCAGTCCTTCTGATTGCCGGCTGCTGTCCATCACCATCTTCTTTGTTCATCAAAAGGTTGACAATAAATGAGAAGTCTGGTTTGCATCCTTGGTTGTTAGTGCAGCCAACCGTGCAGCACCTTGTGACCAATTTTACAGTGAAATCAACTAAATAAAAGTTGTACTAGGCCCTAGTACAACTTTTATTAGCCTAGTAATTAGGCTAATATTAAGGTATTTGCTTTTGGTTTGAATAGTTTTACAGGAGTTAACATTAGTATTGTTTTTTTGGCATTCATCATGGCGGAGTGGGTTGCTTTCTGAAGAGAGGACATCTTAATATCTGACCATATCACTAAAAGTGTTGGTTAATCTGCCTTAATGCATCTCAAAGGTGATCTGTTAGCTTGAGATCAGGAGTCATTTACAGAGCAGTAAAGTTCTTCCACACCAAACTCATCCAAACTATTTGCTACAAAGTAAATAGATTTTGCTTCTTGGCCTAGTTCACAGTCATGTTGGAACAGGAAGGGGCCATGTCCAAAATGATACAAAACAGACAAGAGCTTGACATTGTCCAAAATGTCTTGCTGTGCTGACATGTTCAGGGTTCCTTTTACAGGAAGTACTGGCTGAATGGTTGCTGCGGGAGATTCAAGGATTTCTCAAACATGCAGGAAGGAATCAAAGCAACAATGAGTGAACAACATTATAATAAGCTGAAAAAAGTTGATTTTACATCAGACTCTCCCTTTTGGAAAACATTTCAGGTCTCATCTACCAATTGTCCCAATCAGACACAAAGATGGTAAAGATGGGGTTACAGGTGGAGCTCTACATGTTTGGTCTTGGCTCTCTGCTGTGTCGTCCTGGTTGTTGGTTCTAAAGCTCTTTGGACATTGATTCCTCTTAGTCCTCTTAGTGTACATTCTCAGGTTGTTGGAGTAACGCTGAGACAACAATCTGTGCATTGTAAGAAGCATTGTGAAGGGTACTTTTCTCATTTTCTTCAATTATTTAAGGACTTGTGACTTAATTTTAGTCCTTGTTGTTTGCATTTCCTACTTGTACTGTAATTTATCTCAAACTACCATAAATTATTATTACAGTTTGATGGATTCTGGTTGCTACCAGAGTAACAGCTTTCCAGGTAGTTCATTATAAAGTGATCCACTGCTTTGCTAGTGGTTCTGGTTTGAGTCACTGTGTTTTGAGAAACCTTTCCATCTGCCCAGTGTGAGAAGTGTTGATTTCTCGACAGCTTGTGGAGGCTGTACCTACACGATAGTGGTGCTTCTCCAACACAATTAGAACAGTGCTTCATGAATAGCAAACTGGAAATGTTTAAAAAAAAAAGTATTTTCTTGAGTATATTTTTAAACAGAGGGAAAACAAACCTTTCATTTTTGTCCATCAGACTGATTCAAACATGGAGAAGATGGAGAACACAAGACGGTGAGCTAGCTGGCATTAAAAAAATATCCTGGATGGTCTAATGAGATCTTCCATTTAAAAAGTGGAGCAGATGGTTGAGGCCTGTGATTGCCACGTTTTACTCACTGCAATCTGTTCCTCCGATTATCCACAGAAAAGCATAGAAAGATGTTGCTTGGCTCCATCCAAGAGAGAATGTGCCTCACAAAAGCTTCATAGAGGCCTTAGTGCTCAGTGGGAACCAAACTAATTTAGGGTCAATTAGGCAATGTTTACACAGCTGAACTGGCTGTAGAGAAAGTTTAATCTGCAGTGTTTTGTTGATGTTTTATCAATCTTCTAATGTGAAGATAAACTCTGGTAAGAGGTTAGTGGGAGGAGCCATTGTAACACAGTCATATTCAGATGAACAGATTTAGGGTCCAGCTGATCATGTAGGTAAGTATACGTTAGAAAATAACAGATTACCATCAGATTTAACTTCCAAAAGAGTAACCTGAGAAATAGTCTGTGTATTAAGTCATTGCCTTAAGCAATGACTTAATACACAGCAAGAATATAACTTCCTGTTAATTTTGAAGCAAGAATATAACTTCCTGTTAACACATCAGTTTTAGCTGCAGTAATGCAGCTAATGTACTGTAGCATGCTAACTGATATACTGATTTGAGCTACGGTGACTCTGTCAAAATAAATACAAGGACAGTGATCTCAGAAATCACAACTGAAGCTGGCTCTGGAAATACAAAGCTTTTATTGGGAAGAAATGTAGCTTCTTAACATGAGGTTCTGTAGTGTAAGATCCATCTCATTATATGTACAGATGAGCTGAGACTGAGCATCCCACACATTATTCCAAAAATGCACAAAATGTAACTTAAAATGTATGAATCTTAATATAAAAATGAAGATCTGATGGTTTGTCAGAATTAAATTCCGAATTAAAAAGCAGGAAAATAGAAAATAGAACTATTCAACACTCAATCACTTGGTAATAAGACCAGCTTTATTTTTGATCACATATGTGATAAAAAAGTGGACATTTTGTGCCTCACTGAAACCTGGCACAAACCTAGTTCATATATGGCATTAAACGAAGCTTGTCCACCAGGCTATACATATCTGGAGAAAGCAAGGACCACTGGATGTGGTGGAGGGCTGGCTGTCTTCCATCGCAAGGATCTACCTGTAACCCCACTTCCACTGCCAGACCTGATAACATTTGAGAGCCTCCTTTTCAATTGCAAACTCCAAAAAGAAACAATTTTGATGCTCCTCATTTACCGCCCTCCAAAACTCAACACTGGATTTATTATGGAACTGCAAGATCTTCTGACATCCCTTTGTGTTACATCCCAAAATACGCTTATCCTGGGGGACTTCAACAATCATATTCATTCATCTAATAACTGTTTTGCCGCAGAATTTCTTGAACTTCTGGACTGTTTACATCTCACACAACACGTTTCAGTACCTACACACACAAAAGGTCACACTCTGGATTTAGTAATCACGGACAATGCCCCCATCTCCAACCTGCAAGTTGAAGACTTGGGGGTGTCTGATCATAAATTAATTTCCATGACTCTGCCAAATCCAGTTCAGAAATTTAAAGGCAATAGATTCCACCCTCTTCAACCAGGATATCCAGGATATCTCACTAAGCACAAAATTTACTTCTATCAATGAATCTGTCAACCACTACAATTCCAGTCTTCGCAGTATTCTTGATATCCATGCACCGGTTAAAACTAGGTCAGTTACTTTCTCCAGATCAGCTCCATGGTATACACCTGAACTCCGTAAAATGAAAACTGCAGGTCGTGCCCTGGAACGGCAGTATACTGCCAGTGGCATGATGGTTCACAAACAAGCTTACCGCGAACACCAAAAGACATATTCCAGAGCACTCACCACAGCAAGATCCCGTTACTTCTCCCTAATAATTTCGAACAGTAGTGGGAATTCCAAACAGTTATTCTCTGAAATAAACTCTCTGGTCAAACCTTCAACACACACACAGACTGACACCAGTATAGATCACTGTAACAGATTCATGGACTTTTTCATTAATAAGGTGACATCAATCCAGTCTGCTTTCCCTGCAATAGCCTCATCTCAAGCTGGCATCACTCTCCCCATACCACCCAGCACATTTTCAGTTTTCTCCGATGCCACCCAGTCTGAGGTGGAGAGGATCGTAAAAAGCATGAAAACCTCCACCTGTGTGCTAGATTCTCTCCCCACAACACTACTTAAGTCAAGCATTGCAGTCATCAGTCCGTTAATCACAACCATCATTAATCAGTCATTGCAATCTAGTCAGGTTCCCCCAGCCCTTAAAACTGCAGTCATTCATCCCCACTTGAAAAAACCCTCACTTGACCCCAATATCCTGGCCCACTATAGACCTGTTTCCAATTTACCGTTTATATCCAAAGTTCTGGAGAAAGTCGTTGCAGCCCAACTTCATCATCACATCCATAACCATAACTTCTATGAAAAGTTTCAGTCTGGTTTCCACTCAGCTCACAGTACAGAGACAGCCCTGGTCCACGTTATGAACAATTTGCTCATGACTGCGGACCAGGGCTCACCCTCTCTCCTCCTCCTCCTTGACCTATCGGCTGCATTCGACACAGTGAACCACACCATCCTTCTCAACAGGTTACAGTCAGAAATTGAACTTTCGGGCACAACGCTCAAATGGTTTCAATCATATCTCACCAATAGAACTGAATATGTTTCCCTGGATCACTGTAAATCTTCAATTCATACTGTGACTTGTTGAGTTTCGCAAGGGTCAGTCCTCGGGCCTACCCTTTTTACCATCTACATGCTCCCCCTTGGTCAAATAATCAATAAACACAAGGTTTCCTTCCACTGTTACGCTGATGACACACAACTGTACATGAAAATGGACTCCACTTCCCCCACAGTTCTCCCGTCCTCACTTCAGCTTTGTCTGGAGGAGATAAAGGCTTGGATGATTGACAACTCTCTTCAATTCAACAGCAATAAAACGGATGCAATCCTTTTTGGCACCCCTCATCAAACCCAGTCTTCACCTCTCAGCAGTATCTCAATATTTGGCCATAACATCCCCCTTTCCACCTCCGTTACAAACCTTGGAGTTAGGCTTGATTCTAACTTCACCTTTAATACCCATATCCGTCACCTTTGTAAAGTTTCCTTTCTTCATCTTAAAAACATCGCCAGACTCCGCTCCTCCCTCTCCCAACCGGATGCTGAGAGGTTGATCCATGCCTTTATCTCCTCCAGGTTGGATTATTGTAATGCCCTCCTCGTCGGGATTCCTGGAAAAAACCTAAAAAAGCTACAGCACATCCAGAACTGTGCTGCCCGGGTACTGATGAGGAGGCATAAATATGACCATATCACTCCTGTCCTCAAAGCACTCCACTGGCTACCGATCAAACAAAGAATTCATTACAAACTCTGTTTGCTCACCTATCAATGCATCCACGGCACTGCCCCTGCTTACCTCAATGAACTCCTCATACCACATGCCACCTCTCGAAGCCTTCGTTCCACCTCCTCTCACAGCCTGCATCAACCAAAGACCAAGCTTGCCACCATGGGAGACAGGGCCTTTCAGGCAGTAGCTCCGCGGCTTTGGAATGTCCTCCCAGAGTCTCTGAGAGCCCCACAAGGTGTTGAGGCCTTCAAAAAAGGTCTTAAGACACACCTTTTTAAACAGGCTTTTTTAGATCTGTTAGTTTTTTTAAATTGTAAGATTTAATTTGTTACCATTTGGTGTGAGATGTATTATTGTATGTTTTATTGTAAGTTTTATAATCTATTTTCGTCTCTGTAGCACTTTGAGATTTCTTTGAAATGTAAGGTGCGTTACAAATAAAATGTATTATTATTATTATTATTATTATTATTATTAAAACCACAGTGGAGACTCCAGAGAAATGCAGATGGGATCATCATATGAAGCTGCAGTTAGCATTAGTGGATTTGGCCAGGAAGATACATCCCCCCCTGTCTATTCAAGCCAGTCACAATTCTTGTGTTTCAAGGACCTTTAAATTTCAAAAGATGAAAAAAAAAAAGCACCAGCAGGTTCCGATCCAGCATATGGTTATAAGTTCACCTCAACCAGAGCTCTAATTATCCAGGAGTCTACTTACATCCAGATCACCTGTCCTTCACAGTCCTATTCTCTCATGCTTTTTTTTTTTTTCAAGTTGAACAATTTGTTTGATTCATGCTAACCAAGCATGGCAATCTCACTATTCACCTCAATCCTCTACTTCAACAATCCAACAAACTTTGCAAAACTATCCCCCTACTGTGATTAGACAGGTTTCCCGTAGGAAATGTCTACACTGTATGATCCTCCTTCTCAGTCACACAAAGACCCAAGACTCTTGGCCATCGCTCTCCCAGTGAGGGAAAGAGGCAATCCGGGCAGAGCGTGGTGATGCATGGAATATGGTGAAGGTTTATGTTTCAGAAGGGGTTTCACTTGAAGCCCATCATTTCTATGGTAATGAAGCATCTGCCCTGGCCTAATACAACACAAAGAGTAATGTGTCAGAGGAAGAATTTCAAGTCTTGTCCATTCATTTCTGTTCTGTTAGAAAAGAAAGCAGCAGGAGAAGTGAGGTTCCTGAGAGACACGTTTTCAGGAAAATCAGATGAAATCTTACTCTTTGAACTCCATCAATATTGTTGAACATTCCTTCGTTATCTCAGACCCTTTAATTCTCATCAGTAGTAGTTTGTTTATTATTAGTTGCTTCCTCTTATATTGACATTAACTTAGTTTGTTACTTAATGCACTAATCAGTAATGTAATATAGAGCCAACATAAACTAGAGGAGTGTTGTGTTAAAAATCTGAGTTTTCATCCCAGTTGTTTACTCTGCAGGGTCATTATATTTGCATATCTAATACACTCCAGCTCAATTTATTTCTTGTCATTTGTGTTGCTGCCATCTCATTTCTCATCTGGTTTTTCTCAGGAATTGTATTTCCATATCATTCCCTCTTTGAAATTGCTTTTCTTAGGAGCCAGAGGTAACTCCTTTTTTCTCGGGGTGCTGTACCAGTTATTCTCTAACTCTTCCTTCTCTTTACCACTTTGTCGTGACTCTCTAATTCTTGATGAACAAACTCCAACCCAGCCCTCATGTTGTGTGTCTGTTGAGTCTGCTCTACCCACTCCCTCAGCCACTCCATCTGAGGTAATTTGAGCAGAAGGCTGACTGAAGCTTGTTACTGGGTAAATTTAGGAAAATCTTTCACTCTGATTATAAAAGGTTATTTTTCAAAGCTTAAATTATTTTATGAAAATTGTAGGGCAAAGGTAGTATACATTGTAAGCAGTCTTTTAATGAGGAGAACGGAACAGTTTTCTTCCCAGTTGAAGAAATTTGATTTGGCTGATTTCATCCCAAACACTTTGATGCGCTATGTGAAGTCACAGGTAAAGATGAAAACAACGGGTCACAGAAGGAATTGAGTTTTTTTGAAAGGAAAAATTTCCATTAATTAAGAAATAATTGCTCTTAATAAAATAATCAATATCTTTGCTGTTTAACCCCTTTTTACCACCTGATCATTGATCAGCGTATAATAAATTATAGTGAACTCAAGACAATAAAATACACTGATGTTTGTGGCCACAATATAAGTAAATATGGAGAAGTTCAAGGAGTATTTTGCAAAGGCACAGTCCTGTAAATTAAAAATTAGTGCAGTATATTTTTATTTCCTTCAAAGACGCATTGTACAATCTGACACAACTATACCTTTTGTCAACATGTTTTATGTTTGAGTAAACTGGTTAGAGGGATAAACTGGTGTGAGGTTTCAGATATAATAGAGCTGACCAGGACCTGCTGCAGCAAATCATCCCCAAACCATGACACTGCCAGCTGTGTTCTTCACAGCTGGCAGTTCTTTCTGTGGAATACTGGATCTGGTTCCTGTCCAACATGTCCTCTGTTCTGGTGTCAGATCAGTTTTAGAACATTTTTCCAGAAGTCCTGGTCTCTGTCTTTCTTGAAAACGTCAGTCTGTTCTTACAGAGCAAAGACTTCCTCCTTTCACTCTTTCCATGTCTCTGCCCTGCATGTCTTTCCCATTTCCCACAATCCACTTGCCTGTCTGACAACTGTCAAACAAGGGCCACTGGAGCCAACAAAGCCTTAAGAAAAAAAAAAAAAAAGAAACACAGGGGAAAAGCAACCAGGGATACACAGAATCACCACAATCAGACATATTGCCAGTTTTAGGTGTGAAAAGCAGGGGAAACCTGCAGTCTGTGGAGCTGCAGGTTTCCCCCCAGGAGGGGGAAGGACTATCAGGGGGGTCCCACCTGCTGATCATCAGCCATCAGCAGAGGTTAAAAGGAGCAGGCTGCTGATCATTCCTCGCCTGAGTGTGGACCCATGTGGTAGCACTCATTCTGAGGGGTTCTCCATGTGCTTACACCCTTTCTCTAGCGTTTCTCTTATGCTCCTTCCTGAAGAAAAATGCAGGTTACAAACAGAAAGACCCCAGGCTGGGAATTGAACCCAGGACCTTCTTGCTACGAGGCAGCAGAGGATTTTACCTGCTGTGGTTTTGCTGTCAGCACTTTTTTCTCTTTCTTCTGTATCACAATTGCCCCAAGTTTTAATCCAAGAACCCATTAATAATTTACTGTAAGTGGCCTTTGATACTTTTTGCCCTCTCAAAGATTTCCATACATTGATTTACATGAGCTTGGTCGTCTTATAATCTAAATTCATTCCTCGTTTAACTGTAGCCAAACTGCCTCAGTAGCTCTGGGACCTCTAGAGCCCCAAATGTAGGAAGACCTTCGTTAAAGAAGACCCAGATCTCTTAAATAATTTTATAAATCCCTAAACTATATTTATGATTGCATATGTTTAAGTAAAAACCTTAGCAAGTTGTTTGAGCTTTGTCAGAGTTCCACACAGTGTAAACCTGCCCCTGCTTTTGCAGGTTGTCTGTCTCATACCACGCTGTCATGACACAGTGACAGTTGAAACAAATATGCTAAAAACGTATATTTTTAATAAAACTTACTGCAGTTGTAGAGAATTTGTGGGAAGACCTGAAAAGTCATATGAGAGCAAAACGCTTGTGGAAGGAAACCCAAAACATTTGACGCAAAAAGACAGCACTATCAAAAAATGTGTATAAACTTGTGATTTTAAATAAATAGTTAAATAAATCACTGTCACATTTTATCTCTCATCATTGTGGCATTTAGCAAATTGAAAACAAAATAATTTTGTTGTATTTTCATTATAAAATACGTACAATGGCATGAGAAATGAGCATGGCATGTATGTTTTAATTAAAGTAAAAATTTCTGGCTTGATGATTATCAAAATATATTTAATTATCAAAACTGACTTTAGTTGCTTTTTCTGATGCATCTTTATATATATGGATAAAACAAAAGTAGCTGTATCATTCCCCAATAATAGCAAAAATTGTAGCAGTGACCAAACATGGTGATGGTCATTACTGGAGCAGACGTCTCTGATGTTGATGCAGTGTGCATCGTGTTGTGTTCTTACACAGGGACCGGCCCTCACCTGGCTGTCACCTCACTGAATCATCAGTCTGCTCTGATGAGCTCAAGCTGAACATCAAAAATTAAAAGCCTGGACTGCAGGACTAACATACTGCCTCTGTCACTGCAGGGAAAAAGAAGGAGAACAAGCTAAACGTCTTCAACATGACTAAAACGGTTATCTAATACCTTATTTTACTAATTTCTAATGTCTGCAAAACTGTTTCTCATTTTTGCGTAAATAATGCAGCTTTCTTAAAGTAAATAGAAATTTAATCTACACATTTTTATTTTGTTTAAAGTAACTGCTGAAGAGATCATGTTTTTTTAAAAAAAAACTAAAGCACTTATTCTGTTACTGCTGGTAATTTAAAAAGCACAGGTAGATCTAAATGGCCGAATGGTTCAAACGTATCTTTAATACTAAAGCCATTGGAGCAGAGGTAAACCTTATTTAAAATGAGGAGCTGCCTGCCAGTCAATGGAGAGGTCTGTAGTTTTCATCTGACGTTTCATCTCAACAGCAACAAACAGAATCTGAAAAAAAAAAAAACCCAAGGGACTTACACTGTATGATTTTTAAATTATTAAAAACATTAAGTATTTTATTTCTACCAACTAAAAGGAAGTAAAATGAAAAAGGCAAACTGTTGGTGAAATGGCAACACCTGTTGGTGCAATCTTTAGAAAGAAGAGCTGGAAGAAACTCAAGATGACTGAGGACTGTTGATTTTCCTCAGATTGGGAATATTTCATGGAGTATTTTTCAATTCAGTTCAACTTTCTTAATATAGCACTAATTCACAACACATGATGTCTTGAGGAACGTCGCCAAAAGAATCATTCCAATTCAATCCCACATACATTCCACTTGATCCTAGTTATCAAAGAGTGCAGTATTCAAAGTAGTTTAAAAAGTTTCTATCCCAGGAAACCCAGCAGACTGCATCAAGTCATTGACTTGCAGTGTTCACTCTTCCTGGACAAACGTAGCGACAGTCGCTTACAGAATGTTAAGGACTTTAATGTCATTAAATCTTTTCAGGATTAGTTTGAATCTCTTCAAGCGAGCAATCTTGTTTTTGTTTCATCTACAAAATAAGGAAGGATTTTACAGAATCTGAATTTCTGTTTTCTTTGCTAACTGGTGCCTTGCTGATTTATTCACCTGAAAAAAATAAAACTGTTTTAAAAAAGTGAATTCATGTAGAAACATCAGAAGACAGATGAAACCTCCTTTTCTCAAACCAAAGTCAGAAGACTTTGGTCATCACCAGTCATCACCTGACCCCTGCAGCTTATCACTCCTGCCCAGAGAGCAGGAATCACAGTTTAAGAAAGCAACTAAAATGTCATTTTGTTGCAGTACGGCTGCACAAAGTGCTGCTTCAGCTGGCTTCAATAATGGACGGAGCAGAGAAATGGAGGCCATCAAGCGTGTGCCACAGAGTGAGAAGAGACGCTCTATTTTTAGAACGTGGTGATGAGCGGTTCTCCCTGTGGGACAGGGTGATATCCCTTTGATATCACCCTGACTGTTGCCATGGCGATTGTAATTCAACTTGGATTTCTCCTAATTAGAGAGACAGGAATGTACAAAAGAAGAATAGCAAGAGCAACTGGAACAAAAGTCATCATTCCAGCACTAAGAATCAATAGTTCCTGACTAGCTGGTTGAGGAGGACATGGAAAGGTAGAGCAAGGCCACTTCTGGCACAGGAAGCACAATGAGAGACAAAAATGTGGAATGACGATCCTGAAGGAAAGCTGGAGTAAAAGGCTTGTCTTTCACACTTCTCTTTTATGTAGAGATTCATTTAAAACCAATGTAGAGGAAAACACACTACAGATGTACTTTAAATGGAAGATCTGGGCAGCAACAGAATCCTCAATAAAATGCAAAAGGTTTCCTTTCTATGCAGCTCCGGTTCATTCATCAGTGTCAGGTTAGTCCCTTTTTGGAAGATGAATGAATAATTTCAAGATAAATGAATAACTGATTTATTCATTTGCTGCCACTGACGTCCAGAGCAGTTAATAGAAAATAATCTCTAAAAATGGGTCTGGACAGATATTCCCCAGTACAGTGATCCATCATCTGAGGCTGTTTTTATGTAATGTTGTTAAATTCATCAGAGACTGTAGCGCCATTCATCAAATACAGACCTACAGAAAAAGAAGTGCACAATGGCCTCTCAGTGCTGAAAAGGAGCTCATGGGTTCTGGCTTTGACTGAATTTGGTTTCTTGTGCTCACAGTGCATTAAAGTTCAGGTTTATTGACAGGCTTCTGCAGACGATTATAGATAGCTAATATCCCAAAGAGAACCCAACCGCTGTCAGTTCTCAGACTAACTCTTGACAGGACAACCATTAATTATTAAACACCTTTTAATAAGAAATGTCCACTTATTGATTTCTAATGATAATTATTTTGTTTCTGGAAAAGAAATGGTTTGTAAATATGAAAAACTGATCTTTTCAAATGACGTTTGTCCTAGTCCTAACTTCCATTTGGGAAATGAACCCAGATATGGGCTTTGACTAGACCCAAGACTGTCCACTTATTTATTCTCAGACAGTCCTTGGTGGAAGTGCTGATATTGTCATATTTCAGGGTCCTGCTTCTGTTTGAGTTTTTTTTTTTTTACAGATGGTGTTACATATTTCCAATGCTCCCTCTGACACACAGTGGAGTTCATGGTGGACTCCATGGTGACCAGTGGGCCATGGGTACATGCCCAAAATGACATCATCAGAGTATCTCCACAACTCTCACAGCCTGCCCACATAGTGAGGAACACACGGCCAATGGAGACACACCCAGTGTAGCTAGAACAGAACCAGACATTAAACAGACAGAGTGAGACTTGACAATGGAGGACGGGATTTAGGTACATGTGCTCTATTGAATGGGGAATAAACTGCCTTTTTAACAGTGTGAGATTACTACAAATACAAAATTCCTCCAAAGACAAATTTCCTTTTTCTGCTGTGTTTACAGACGTGTATTACCTCAGCAATAGAACAAAAATGAATCTAAAACCTAAAATATCAGCTTAAATTCATTAGAATACTTGAGATTTTACCCACAACATGTGATCTGTGAAAAGAAAAACCAGATCTGGCTATCCTTCCTTTCCTCTCAGCAGAATAATTAGAACTGAAAAGGCGTTTGCATATTGCAGAGCAGAGCTTTGTGGAGGAGCAGCGGACAATTTACACCACTACTTCCATTCAAATCCTGACACACCAACTCTAATTAACCTTCTTTTTCTCTCTTCTGCTCTGGAGATTTCTTTGTTGTTTTTTTCCACTATAAAGCTGAGAACACAGAAACAGGCTGAATGTAAAGACTGAGAAGAAAACATGAGGAAGGTGTTTTATTATAAATAACATTGTTTTCAGATTAGGATATTACTAATAACCATAAGCAAAAAAACTGACAGTGTTCCAGATGATCATCTCAGCTCTTTGCCAGATTGTCTGACTCAGCGGTCCAGCTGGTTCTGATTCTGATTCCTGTGGATCTAACCTGGACTGTTCCTACTCTCTCTGCCTCTACCTTGCTGGATTTTCACTTTTTTTTTTTTTTGGATCAGATCAAATTGTATTGCTTGACCTATACTCTGTCTCCCTGTGTGTCTGGTATATTTTGCCTCATGGATTCTAGATTTAAAATGCTGTGGGCCCCTGCATTTTGAATAAAGCATCTCTGGATCTGTCCAATGCCTTTGCTGCAGTGTGTTGCTACCACTCAGTTCATGCCCTTCCTCCTGCTATCCTCACATCAGACTTCTCCCCTAATGTGTCTCATCACAAGGACTCCTCTGTGGCTGCCTGGACCCTTCTCTTCTGTTGCCCTTTGGATCATCTTTTCAAGGGTCAGACTTAATATTTTTTGCTGAAGACAGTTTTCACTCAGTAAAACTCTGAAAACTTATAGCTTCTCCTGGGATTGTCTTTGTGGGTCCATTCACTACAAAAACCATGACTAAGGTCTAGGCAACAACAAAAGAGCATTAAGCATTGACTTTTACAGATGACTGATTAGCTCAGTGTCCCAATGTTCAGCTAATATTTAAAAATACATGTTTTTGCTTTGATTGTAGACCATTTTACGGAAAATGTCCCTCAAACACAGGAGGTATTTTTAAGAATATATAATTACAGCTAAGCCTCCATTTGACATGTTCTGGTATAGAAAATCTTAAGACTATTGAAGACATTTCATGTCAATGTCAGTGTCTTAAGACTTTGTAGGTACCCTTACTTCTAAGACAAAGCAACCAGTGCAATTTCAAATTTCCATTTGTTTGTTATGAATAATGTTGTAATGGACTACAGTTGGTTGTCAAGAGTTTTGCAATGAATAAGATGTGAGTAATGAACACATATCTTCTATGAGTTCAAAAGCAGTTGTTCTCTTTGCTGTTGCACATCGACAGAAAAGGAGGGAGAACATGTGTGGAATCAACTGTGAACTGATTCCATCTAGTGGTGAAGGGAGAAACATGCAGACAGTTCAGTTTTTCAGTGGCTGCATCTTTTTTTTACCAGGAAGGAGCAATTTTTTTTATGGTAATTGAATTAAATTTCTACAATAGACTGACATTAAAAGTGTCAGCAACATGTTTTTAGATATATTTTTCCTGACATTTCTTTGAAATATGTTTTTTTTCCCTGTAATTTGTCATAAATACTAACATTCCACAGAAGAAAATGTATCATACTCCTTTTGTAAAAGACACGCTTTTCTTTACTTCAAAACCTAAAAATAGGAATAAAATGGTGGCCGTTGGAAAACATTATAAATTTGCTACATGAGAAATTTGCCAAAAATTTGAAGTTGTGTTTTTTCCAAAGGTCAGGTAAAGGTAGTGGCTCTAATCCAGTTTTATTTAAACATATTTGGAAGTTTGTTCTTTCAGAAAAGAAAGCATATCTGTGATAACAACCCTAATACAAACTGGACTAATGTTGCAACGTTCAGTCATAATTCACAGTGTCATTTTAGCAGAAACCCAAACACAGAATAAAGTCACAGACACATTAACAGCGGTGCTCAGCAGTGGAGGAAGTCACCTGGGTGTTACTGAGTCAACCATGAACTCTGAAAATATTTAACAGTCCTAATTCTTGTTCTTGACTTTTGTCAAGAACAAGAAAATGCTCCCAAAGACAGAGGCATTTGTACCAATCAATTAAAGCATTTTGGAAAGCAGTTCCAGTTAAAGACATCACTTTTGCCCAGTGAATACTGGGTTATTTTAGAACATAACAGATGTGGAACTCTAGTTTATTATTTTTGAAGCAAATGTCATCAAGTCAGTCTATCATGAGAAACTGCTGAGACATAATGAAGCGTTGGTTCCACCAAATCCAAATGAGTTTGTGAGAGCAAGCCTTCGGCCCTCAGTCCTCCATGGTTGTGCTGTGCAAGGAACATAGTTTAGGTTGAACTCAGGCTCAGTGCGGTCCAGGTTGAGGGTTGGGGGCAGAACCCCGTGGTAGCAGGCCAGAGCAGTGAAAGCTGCCTCCAGAGCCCCAGCAGCACCCAGCAGATGCCCCGTGGCTCCCTTAGTAGAAGAAACAGCCAGACTGTCAGTGCTGTGCTGGAAGAGCCTCTTAATGGCTGCATTTTCTGCAGCGTCACCCAAGGGTGTGGAGGTGGCGTGAGCGTTTATGTAGGTGACATCTGCCGGGGAGACCGCAGCATCTCTAAGGGCAGCAGACATACACCTGTTGAAACATCAGGCAGGCGATTAAGCAGGTCAAAAAGTTGATATGACTTTCTACTTGATTCCTAATTTCAATGTTGAGCAAAAAAATAAAAATAAAATAAATCGGTCTAACGAGTCACCTAAATGCTCCATCCCCGTCTGAAGAGGGCGCAGTAATGTGGGTGGCATCCCCTGAAAGCCCATAGCCCAGGACCTCTGCATAGATCCTGGCCCCTCTTCCCACTGCATGACCCAGCTCCTCCAGCAGGACCACGGCTGCCCCCTCTCCCATCACAAACCCGTCTCTGTCCGGGTGGAAAGGCCTGGAGGCCAGCGGAGGGTCGTCGTTCCATTTCGTGGCGAGGGCGCGTGCTCTGGCAAAACCGGCCATTGACAGTGGTCCGATACAGGATTCTGTTCCACCTGTAACCATGGCAACAGCATCCCCGTGTGCGATGAACCTAGCTGCATCACCAATGGCGTGAGAGCCGGTTGTGCAGGCCGTGGACACAGCGTGGTTAGGGCCCTTCAGTCTGTGTTTGATGCTGATGTGACCCGCTGCCATGTTGACCAGGATGCGCGGCACAAAGAAAGGGCTCACTCTGTTGTAGCCCTTTTCTCTGAAAGCAGCGGAGGTGCGAGCAATCTCATCCAGTGACACCATCCCCATGCCTACAGCCACTCCCGTGTTAAGATGCTCCTCTGGGCTGTGGGGGCACCACCCTGAGTCCTCAAGAGCCAGCTGAGCAGCCCCGAGGGCCATTGCGGTGGCCGGGGACATGCTGTTCAATTCCGTACGTGTTGCAAATGTTTCCTCCCTAAACTGACCCTCATCCGACCCTCTAGGTACCACAGCAGCCACCTTACAGGGGATAGTCCTGTACTCCTCGGGGTCCAGGGCGACAATCCCACTCTGGCCACTGATGAGGCGCTCCCACACCAGAGCGGTGCCTGTGCCCAGGGGACACACCAGTCCTATTCCAGTAATAACAACCCTCCTCAGAGAGTACTGTCCATACTGGGAGCTCTGGGTGGGTTGGCTAGAACAAAAGGCAGCCTTATGAAGCAGAGTTCTGCTGTAATGAAGATTCAGTTGGAGTTTTGTCCGACAGGATAGAGATAATGCGGACATTTTAATATCTCCCACAACTAAACCGATTGACCTAAGAAAAAAAACTAAAGCAGCTAGCCTTAAAAGCTAAGAGTTGATTGTTTTTAGCTTGTTTTAGGTATCAATGATGAACGCCATTTCAGTTTTATTAATGACAAAAAATAAACGGACTAATTAGCTGTTTTAAAATTAAGAAATAAAATACACATATAGTTTAAAAATATAACTCTAAAGGTATAAACACAATTTCCGTGCAATTTTGAAGGTCATGATATTTTGTTAGGCAGCTTGTGGGACACATTCCTCGAGGACCCCAGGCGGAAGCAATTTAGCTCTAATTTGAAAGTAGCAGTAGTCGTTGGCGCTACATCTTCTACCAAAAGCTATAAAACAAAATGTCTCTATCTCCAGCGGTCACAACACTGTGTGACAACTCTGACGAGGTCTTCCTGGATGTGGCCAAGTTGCTGCTTACATATGCGGACAACATTATAAGGTATGTCCAGTAAACGGGTCAGTGGAACGTGTCAAGGTCCATCGGGATTTACTGTATCTTCCTGAAAATTACACACTAACTGCTTTGCTTTCTTTTATCAACTTCACGAGAAAAAAAACTAAAATAAACATTCCGCTTTATGGTCTCTGTACGGTATGCATGCATTTGTGATGGTTTTAATAAGGTGATACAATTTTCTAATTTCAGACCTCGTTGTAGGTTTTTAATCAGGGTAATTTTGGTGTACGTGTCATCATTAGGGATCAGCGTAGAGGTAGAGATAAATTCTGCTTTTTCTTACATGTTCCGAAAACACGCGAAACACAAATAGCAATAATATTATATATCTGCCCGTTTTATGTAAAATATAGTATTATTTATATCTTCACAGTTGTGCAATTTGTAGCACTCCTGGGTTCGAATCCCAGCCTGGGGTTTTCTTGCATGGATTTTGCGTGTTCTTCCTGTGCATGCGTAAATTCTCTCCGGGTACTCCGGCTTCCTACCATGGTCCAAAAACCAAACATGACTGTCAGGTTAATTCTCCATAGGTGTGGTTGTGTGTGTGCATGATTGTTTGTCCCGCTTGTCTATGTGTTGCCCTGCTATAGACTGGCGACCTGTCCAGGGTGACCCCGCCTCTCACGTGTTGACTGCTGGAGAAAGGCATCAGCATCCATCACTACCTCACTAGGAATAAGCGTGTATGATAATGGATGGATGGATTATTAACAGCACTCATTAATTTCAGTGGAACTTGATGGTGTTTGTTGTACAGGTACATCTCCGTTGATCAGCACACCCTCAGCCCAAGGAGGTCTGGACAGTCACAGCTGTGTTTCAGCAAGTTATAGTTCATTGTGGACTTCATCCTGGGGGTTCCTATATGTTTCTTGAACGACCTCATTTATTTCTATTCCGATCTAGAGTATTGTGGCTTTAAATGCCTTGATACCTGAGGGGCTCAGGTAATTCTCTCTTTGAGTCTTCAGAGGTGTTTTCTTGGACCAGAATCATTTCCATCCTACTTTAACTGTCTCCTAAGCTGACTGCTTAAGAAAGTTTAATATCTCATTTTTATAGTTGCATATGTAGCACTGACCCATTTTTACATTTTGAATATCTGTCAGAGAATAAAACCTAGTTGTTTTCAAATTTAAAAGTGATGATCTGTGGACCTCATGGTACTTTCAGCTTCCCACCTATTGATCACTGCAGATTTGTGTCTGGTATTAAAACTCACATAAGCTTCCTTTAAAACATTTGTAATCACTGACTTTTAATTTTAAATATGTAGCAAAATGTTCACTGAAAAGAAATCAAATTCTGCCATATTGTTTTCTATGTCACTGCCAACAGGTGTCCAACTGAGGAAAAGTACAGGTCTATCCGTATCGGCAACCCCACCTTCTCCACCAAGCTGCTGCCTGTCAAAGGAGCTGTGGAATGTCTCTTTGAGATGGGATTTGAGGAGGTAAATGGACAACTATCATTAATGTCACAAATTCTAAAGCTGCTGCTCCTGTTGTGTAACATTGTTACCAGCTGATTTCTCTAACCCTTTCCAGGCTGAAACCCATCTGGTCTTCCCCCAGTCTGCATCAGTGGAGCAGCTGAAGCACATCAGGGACTGTATTGCTGCAGAGCGGGATCTGAGACTGCGTGGGGGGCGTCCTGTCCGACCTGCTTCTCAGCCTGCTGTGGCCTCAGCATCGGCACCGGAGAGCTGCGCTGCTGCTTCCAGCCCACCAGCAGTGCCATCTACCCAACAACCTTCATCCCTGGTAGATACGCTCACTGCTTCTGTGTTGTTTCTAACAGTAAAGCGTGTTCATTCTTCTTTGATTTTCTTTGGGTTCCACTATCAAACTGAAACATTTATTTGTTCTTATTATCATGAACAACTTTTCAATTTCAGAAATACTTTATTGATGCCAAATGAAAATGAAATGTTGTTGCAACTCATATTAATTCTAATACAAATTTAATTCATTTGCATGGTATATTGTTATTGAGAATCCTCTAGAGCAGTGTTTCCCAACCCTGGTTTAGAGGACCAGGGTTGGGAAACACTGCCCAACCCTGGACAGTTTAGGTATTTAGGTATACCTAAATGTTTTAGGTATTTCCTTACTTCAGTCCAGCTGATTTCAATTGATGACTGATTAACAGGTGTTTTTTGAACTGCAGTCAGTTGAATCAGGCACATTAAAGCAGGGAAACCTCTAAAACATGTAGAACAGTGTGCCTTGAGGACCAGGGTTGGGAAACACTGCTCTAGGGCACAGGTGTCAAACTCCAGTCCTCAAGGGCCGGTGTCCAACAACTTTTAGATGTGCCTCTGCTGCACCACACCTGAATAAAATAATTAGGTCATTAGCAAGGCTTTGGAGAACTGATCTACACAAGGAGGAGGTAATTAATCCATTTCATTCCAGTGTTTTGTACCTGTGGCACATCTAAGAACTGCAGGACAGCGGCCCTTGAGGACTGGAGTTTGACACCCTTGCTCTAAGGCCACCATCACAGTTGCCTCTGCAGAGCAATGTGGTTGAAGATTCCTTAGTAACTGTTGCACAGTGAGACGGCCAAGCATTTTAGCAGCAACTTGGAGTTCAAGCAGGGGGATTTTTACATTATATACTGGATTATCAGTGACTACATTCAATTCCACATACTTGTTAACGTCCGTCTGTTAAGTCAATTTAATTAAGTTTTTTTGTATTTCACCAATTCTCTAAATTCAGTGGCTTTATGTCAGTGTTGTGTGATGCAGGCATGGTACTGTGTTGTGATGGAACAGGTCAGCTGGTGCTGCAAACATGCAAGACTGCAAGACATGGTTGATGTAAAAGCATTTTACATCAACCAGTCTATTGATTCATTTATTGATAAATAAAATCAAAAGATTTGGTAATATTATTGTACTGTAAACAGTCTGCTTTTTCACTTATTGCATATTACATCATAATCTTGACAAAGATTTGCTCATTAAACTACTAAATATGCTTAAAGTTTCTATTTCAGCATTATTAAAATGACAGACCATGTTAAAGATGAATTTAAAAGTGTAATAACTGGAGTCTAACATATGGTTATAAAGATGTTATGCAAATTTAAATGTTCTAAAACTGAAATAAATAAATCTGACGCTGTATGCTGCATAATGTGGCAAATGTAGTATCTGGCCTTGCCTCTGAGAACAGAATCGGTGTTAGTAAGGCAGAAGGCAGAGCTGATTGGTTCACATGGGTAGGAACAATGGTCCAATCAGCAGCAGCAGGGAAGGTGAGGCCACAGTGCAACCAGTCAGACTGGAATGGAACAATCTACTCCATTAGACAGGACCTCAGCTGGTAAGTGGATGAAAGCAAAAGCGTTTGACTTTTGAAGGCTGACTTTTGTTTTGACACGATGAACATTGACATACCAGAGAGCTGATTTTGTCAACTGGTACACTGCACTGCACTGCTCTGTCCTCTGGCCCCAGACCAGAGCAACACCGTGAACAGCAGGTAAACTCAAAGCTCCGAGCCACCGCTGCCTTCTTCCTTCTCACTGGGAGAGAAGAAGCAGCAGTAAATCAACACTGCTCAACTTTTTATTAACTTCTACTTTGGGTCCTTTAGCCCTGTCTACTGTATGTCTTAGCCAGTCATGGAAACTGCCATTGTTCCATCTGGCCTGGTGGTACGAAGCTAAGTCTCCAGCTTGAGACTGTGTGGTTTGTAAATTGCAGTCAGGAGCAGAGATTAGTTTGAAAGTTCTGACTGAGGCTACACTAAATAAATGATTTGCAATTACATGCACTGAAATGTATATTCTAAAACCTGAAATGAAAGCAGTTCATGTATAGCTTGGAACTTCTGCTAGCTTGGCATTTCCACCGGGGGTAGTGATAACGATGACAACTGCTCAAATACGAGTTCATCCAGTTAACTCTGAAAGTAAGGGGAAGTAAGTCACTATTAACCCTATATGTTTCCAAGAAACTGCAGTAGGACAAGAGAATTACACAATTTATGGCTGTGAATGAGCAACTCATTACTGTGGTGGAGAATACAGCTGCTGCTGGAACTACAGTACGTTGTCTCTTTGGAATACTGTGTAGTTGACTAATCTGTCTAAACTAGTTCATGTAGTTCATCTCCTCCAAAGTTTATCTGCTCTCACTACTGTTGACTTTGCTTAGGACTTTAGAGGCTTTCATAAATTCTTGATGTTTAAAGGGCATGATCCACCTAAACACAAATTTGTTAAGATAGAAATAATATTTTTAGCTAACATTGACAGTCATTCCAAACCATAATCTCAAATAAGTAAATTTAGTTTTTGAATTTGTGATGGAGTCTTAAAATATTTATGGATTTTAAAAACTGGCAACTTAAAATGAATACAAAGAAACTAGCATTATGGCACTATTTTGCAATCTGTTAAAGTACCATGTATGCTTTTCAGCACCGTTAGTACCTATATTAATTGCTTATTAATGCTGGTGGTCTGCTATGACTGATTGCGACTTGAACACCCCACCTCCCCCATGGAGAGCCCTGCAGAAAAGAGGAAGTTGGGTTCCATGGCAGTCTCTTTGCTTCCTGCATGTTGTTCAGTCCTTCAAAACTGGTGCCCTACCAAGTTGTAGCAGTCAAAGAGTTCAGCTGATATCACTTTCAGTCTACTTAGTTGACTAACTGGTGTTTTTGAAATCGTTGTGTTGGAAATGATTGCCTCTAAAAAGGAAAAAAAAAAACTTCACAATGTCAAAGAGGGTCTAGCAAGCTTTAGAGTGGCAACAGAATCATGGTTTTCTCTGATGAATCCTTCTTGTGATTGTATGGGACTTGTCAAAAATCAGTTACCTGGAAAAGATTATGGGAAAGCAGCCATGAGTTTAGGTACTGATCTAAGGTAGACACTTCTTCCAGCAATCCAGGATCAACCTGCTGAGAATCAGAGGATTTTCCAACAGGATGAAGCGCCGTTTCACACAGCAAAACTGATAATCAAGAGGCTCAGAGATCAGAACATTGAGATCCTGGACCTGTGGTTGGGTTGTCCATTTCAGTCTGAGTCTGCAGTCGGTTCTCCGAATTGAGATGGAGAAACAGATGTTCACTAACCGTGCTAGATCCAAACACTAAGAAGAGATGTATAGGTCATCATCAATCAGGTTTAGTTCTAGTATTTCACACAGAATTACTAGTTATGAAAACCAGTATTGACTTCACTCAAACATTTGATCAGTTTGCTGATCAAAGATGTTGGAAAGTTTATTGTTCATCAGTTTACTGTAGAAATCAGTAAAATGTGTAAAAATACCACCTGTGTGAGGAGTGACTGTACATCAGAGGGGTTGAGAACTCACACAGCGCCTTTTAAGCCAAGCTTTATAGAATCTTGAGTTTACAAATGGTTGGACAAATAAATGGTTCCATTCAGTTATATCGGACATGGCTGAGAGTGCATTCACTTGGACACCAACCTCTGACTTGGAATTTTTTTTAAAAAACTCTTTTTTTTGTCTTTCAGGAGAGCAGCATGAGTTTCTTTGTGACTCTTCAGTCCAACTTCCAACATGTGATGCAGTATGAAAACCCCGAGCTGCAGCTGAAAGCCAGAAGCATCATCCCTCATCACCAGTTGTCCTCCTCTGCTCAACACAAGCTGAAGGAGCTGAAGGAGGCTGACCCAGGTGAGATCACCCCTCAGCAACCACACCCACCCCACTCTGTCACACCTGTGCTTTTGCCTACCCTGCTCACCTCTCAAAATAGAGAATCAGAGGAAAGTCATTTTGCTGTCTTTATGTGTAGAATGTAAGCTGGGAATAGAAGACTGCTTGGTGCTGGAGCTGCTCCAGTGGTTCAAGTGCGACTTCTTCTCCTGGGTGGACTGCTTGCCCTGCAGCCAGTGTGGGGGCCCCACCAAACACGGTCCGGCCCTTGGGCCCACGGCGGAGGAACTACGCTGGGGAGCTCAGCGAGTGGAGAACCACTACTGTCAGAGCTGCCAGCTCTCTACCAGATTCCCTAGGTGTGTGTGCATGCGTGGGGGTGTGTGCATGTGTGTGAGAGAGAGAGGCAGAGACATTTTTAATACAAGTTCTGTGGAAAGGACTGGCATTGAAACTAGAATTTAGTTTGAGATATGATATAGCTGTGTAAATAAGTAGTCAGAGATGCACAATTTATTAATAGCATTTTTTAAATTATTGATGTTTTTAACACTATATATCACATCAATAATTCTTTGAATCAACAGTACAACCTTTTCTGTTAACAAGCTTGATTCCATTTTTTAATGAGCATTTGTGGGTTTTGTCTCTTCCGGTCAACATTAGGTATAATCACCCTGAAAAGCTTTTAGAAACCAGGAGGGGGCGCTGTGGAGAGTGGGCCAACTGTTTTACTTTGTGCTGCAGAGCCATGGGCCTTGAGGCCAGGTACATCTGGGACAGTACAGGTATGTCCATGTTCCATAGTACATCAGTAACCTCTCATTTAGTATTCTGTTGAGTGTCACCTGCTAAATGTATTTTCTCATTGTTTTTACTGCATTCCTACCAGAAAACAGTTTGTTTTTTTTTTACTGTACAGAACTTTCAGTTTCAGTTTGACTGTTCTCTGGACTGCATCACTCATAAGTTATTATATCCCTGTATATTATAGCTTCCTGCAATTTATTTCTTTTGGTCTGGAACCAAAGCTTGATCCTGCTTGCAGTACTGAAGTGAATACAAAGCAGCGTTTGTCTTGTTGCAGACCACGTGTGGACAGAGATTTACTCAGTGTCTCAGCATCGCTGGCTGCACTGCGACTCGTGTGAGAACGTCTGTGATAAGCCGCTGCTGTACGAGATCGGCTGGGGAAAGGAACTGGCTTACATCCTGGCTTTCTCCAAGGACCAGGTCAGAGCAGCGCTTGGTCAGCAGCTGCTGCCACTATCAGTATTGATAAAGCTAGCTGGCAAGACATAAGCCCCACCTTCTGTTGCCAGATCTAAAGCTAACAAACTGTTATTAAAGGAAAAACACAAACAAAAAGGGTAAAATTATTTTCCATTTGTGGATGTCTGCTTTAAAAATGAGTGTAAAAGTCCATATTGAAAGCTTTCTGTTGAGGTGCATTTGATGCATCCTTTCTGGTCTGGAAATCCCTGAAGATGAGGAGTTGTAAAGTGTTGCCAAGTATGGCAATGCTCGAGTTGCTGCTCTTCCTCTCCAGGACTTGTTGCCTAAGCAACCCCAACCTTTTATAGTGGATGTAGAGCAGGGGTGCCCAAAGTCGGTCCTCGAGGGCCGGCATCCTGCACGTTTTAGTTCTCTCCCTGGTGGTACCAACAACCTTCTCAGCAGGTCAATGTTCTTCTTAGGCCTTCTAATGAGCCATCATTGGATCCAGGTGTGTTAAACCAGGGAGAGAACTAAAACATGCAGGATGCCGGCCCTCAGGGACCCACTTTGGGCACCCCTGACGTAGAGTTTAGATATTTGGCCCGAGCTCAGGCCAGAATTATTTGCTTGATGCTCAGGGCGGGCTCTGGCTTCTGTCGCTCATTTAATAAGCCTGCAATACGTCCAGCGCAGAAAAAGCCAAACCAAAATGCATGATGTAAAGATGTGTTAATCTGCTTATTATACTATATGAGTAGATAGTTTAATCAGTTAAGGAAATAAAGAAAGTAAGTAGGGTGCAGAAGTTAATCGGACTGTAACAAGCACAGCACACTGCATGCACCTCCACCAGCAGCTGCAGAGATGGAATCTTTTCAATCACACAACCCAGTCACTTGTTGTATTATCGGTTACGAGTGACAAGATGGAGCTGGAGGATGTTCAATAAAAGCTAAACACTGTAAAAGTTACACTGCTTGCTTGGTGGATTGAAAAAGAAATGAGTAAAATCTTAATTAAAATAATATGTTGAGTTTACTTGGGGCTCAGGCCTATAATGAATGTTGATCAGTTAGGTTGGATCAGGCTTGGCCACAGTGTATAAGGACTCTGGCTTGGGCAGGTTGGACTTTTTTAAGCTCGATATGATCTCTAGATGGATATTTCAGGAAAATAAGAACGTGTGAATATTTTACTAGTATTAATCTGTGTTGCAATTCCAAACAAAGCACATTTTTGTCTGTATGATTGCTAAGGTTCTTTGATAAATTGGCTCTGATGTCCTTAACTTTGGGAGATTTGCAATCAGGTAATACTAACATAAGAAACTGATCTTATTCACTGGTCTTATCTATGTCCACTAATGTCTGGAAATCAGCCACTGTCCCTTTCTGCTCTGCCCTGAGAGAGGGCTCACTGACAGACACCAGCTCATGTCTGTTAATAGTCACCACACTGATGCCAACTTTGTAATGTTGTTCTATTTAGTGACTTTTCAGACAAAAAAGTATCAATCAGAATGGGAATAGGCAGGTCAGGCTACTAAAAGATTAATTGTTTATGGGTTTTGTGGTGTTTCATTATGGTGTAATGATTAAACATAAAATATCTATAAAAAGTAAGTGGAAATGTTTGTATTTGTTAAAAGGTATTTTATCTAAACAGGTGGAGATAGGTGAATTGAGATCTCCCTGTGAATTAAAGGTGGTTTGGTCCGTCACAGCTGGGACTATTTAAGGCTGCAGTTTCACCTGTGAAATTCTTGTTGATGCTGTGTGAAGAATAAACCACTGCTGTTTCCACCCCACTCTGCCTCAGCTTTTCATCCTCACTGTAAAATCCAGCCGCAAAAGGCCGCCTTGTTACAATTAGAAGTATAGTTAATGGCAGCAATCACTGTGAAACAGGGTTTTACTATTATTACAAAACAAAATGGTTGCAGAGTTAAAATTTAAACTTTCTTCAGCATCTCTCTTCATCAATCAGTGTGTTTGGTATGGTTGGGTTTTCTGAACAACAGCATAAAAAAGGCTGAAACATGACTTCCACACAGTTTCTCTGAGTTATGCTTTTCAGTTTCCGTCTGACTGGTGACCAATCAGGGGCGAGCCAACTGGAAACGGTCTGACTCTAGTGTCTAGCTGATTTTCCAGTGCATCTCTATCTCAGCCCGTTTCCATTTGCATCAGGGATTGCTGATATTCAAACTACCATGGTGCTGTTTTAAATTGCAGTAATTACACATAAGAATCTGCTTTTTACAAAACCACAGACATGTTTGGTTATGTGACAAAATGTTTCAAGTATTTCAGGGGTATTTAAGTTGATCATCTTGTCAACTGTTCATGGTCCAGTTTGGGGGTTTTCCTCATTGCGGAGAATTCAATGTTTTATGGTTCAGCATTAGTTCTAAGATAGAGATTAAATTCTTTTCACTTCATAATGGTTAAAACAAAGAGCACGCTCACGTTTTGTGTGTTTTTTACTTCTTCAGGTGGTTGATGTGACATGGAGATATTCCTGCAAACATGCAGAGGTTTTGTCGAGGAGAACCAGGGTGCAGGAGGCTTGGCTGCTACACACCATAAATGGCCTCAATGCTGCTGTGAGTTCCAGCGGTTTCTAACCTGCTTTTCAGAATGATTTGATGTGGTGGCAGTGGTAAAAACTTAAAACCTTGTATTTGTTCTCTAACAATGAAGAGACAGCAGTCCCTGAGTCCTGACAGGAAGAGGGAACTGACAGAGAGACTGCTTGTTGAGCTAGTGGAGTTCATTTCGCCAAAGACACCCAAACCGGGAGAACTGGGAGGCCGCAGCTCTGGGTCTTTGGCCTGGAGAATAGCGCGTGGGGAAACCAGAGCAGCTGATAAAAAGGTATCCACACAGGTAGAGTAATTCACTGAGACGAGGCCGATACACTTGAACAAGATGATGAGTGTGTTAGATCAAAGCAGATTGTTTCTGCAGGCTGGGGCAAGAGCTTAAAGACCACCTTTACTCCATCAGTTTTTATTGTTGCAGTTTGCTAAATATTCTAAATTCATTTAGAGATTTTCTAGTCCCACATAGCAGTTTACCTTAGAGCCACATTCATACACAGATTGGAAGGCAATGTGCGGTTATAGTGCCTTACCAAGGGGCACATCGACACGTGGTAAAGGTGGAAGCTGGAAGCAAACCTACATTTTTCCAATTTCAATTCAGCTACTGCTCCCATTGAGCTCGCCCAACTGTTCGCATTGAGTCCTAAATTACGATGAGTGATTACTATGTGACAGAATTCAAATGAATAAATACTGCATTGAGCCCAAAGAAAGATTAAATATTGCAGCGACTCATATTAGTTATAGTACGTCACTTAGAAAGTTGTTGAAAATAAATGTAATTAACAGAATATTACAAAATGATGTGCATGATTGCAGATTTCAGATCCTCACACCATCTGGAACCATTGGTCAATCCTCACACATGGGCAAAAGAGGGTGTCTATTTCTTTTTTATTTAACCATGCATGTGTTTGTTTCAGACTGAAGCTTTTGTGTTCACGCCGACTGATGAAGAAAAGAAGGCCAGGTTGTTTCACTTGCGCTACAGTGCCCCAAAGGACCAGTACTGTCGGGTGTCCAGCTCCTCTGAAATAATCCCAAACTGGGATCAGTGTGTATGGACAAAGGAGTCCGTCTTCAGGAAAGTGGAGAATGATTGGAAGATGGTGTGTTTATTATTCTTGACATAGCAACAAAAAAGATTAAAAAAATAAGTTTATGCTTGCTTTTTAGTAAATGTTTAGTCTTTAAAGATGTGTTTTAAATAATTACAACAAACAATTTTATTGTATTCATTATCGTCTCAATTTCAGACTCCTAAAATGAAATGCATTTTTTATTATGCTACTAGTGGTTAATGTGGGTAAAGATCTCCTTTGATTTTTAATGCAAGACTTTACATTTTTACTTATTTGAAAACTTAATACCTAAGAAAAATAAGATGAAAGTAAGTACACATATATTTAGATTCTGAAAAAGCATTGCTGGTAAACTTATTAGCACTCATCTTCAAGCCTTAAGTTCTAAACAACTTCCAGTATACAGTTTGTGGCTGTAATTGTGGTTGATTGACTTTCTTTCTGTAGGTTTACATCGCACGGACAGAAGGCTCTACTGTTGGAAGAATCAGCTGGAAATTTGACTTCGCTTCAGCTGGGTTGAAGATCCATTCTGTCTCCGTCATGGCCAACAGCAAAACCTTCCAGTCTGGGAAAGTCTCCTGGAGCTTGCAGTCGGGACAGATGACAACCGAGTTTTCTGGCGGTATATCTATGTGCTATGCTTTAAGGGGAACAAAGATATTTTATTATCCGTTTAGTTTTTTGTCTAACCTTTACCTCGTGTTTTTGATCCCTCAGATGGAAGGCTCCAGTCGTTCTCCAGCCTGTCTGCATCTTCAGAGCTGATTGTGGCAGCAGAACTCAGTGGGGGAGACGGGGACACCTCATGGCAGCACTCTCAGCTATTCAGACAGGGCTTGAATGAACAAGAGGCTTCATTTGAAGTTGTCATCCAACTACAAGATGCATAATATTTGTTTTTACTTTAAATGTGACCCTTTTTTCTGACTTTTAATTGTCCATGTCTAGTTTGGAACAAAAAGAATCTGTATACAGTTAACATTGTCAAAGAGAATAGTGCAATATTTAAACAATTGTGTGACCTGATAGTAGATGAATGAATGGATATACCTGTTGCATATTTTTCAATTATTTGGTTTGGGGCATTAACTCATAAACGAGGTACAAATGTAACCAGAAGCCATACAGTTTTGGAATATTTGCTTTCAATGTAAAAATGTATTTACAATTTGAGGCTCAAGGGCAAGCCCATCACAGCTCTGATATTTCCTGTTAGTAATAAAAGTCTTATTTGCAGTGTTTTATAATTATTTACATCACTTCATTCCGGCAGTGTTCTAATTGGAATATGTAGGTATGTTTAATTGCTATAAATTAAAGATAAATTTAAGGTCGTCAGTGCCGATGTAAAATTTAATATCACTGTATTCCTTCAAACTGTTTTACTTCCCCAAAGTCAAAAGTCAGTAGAAGTCGAAACACCGTGTATCATAAGCTCGGCTTTTTGCCGCCATCTTGCGTTGAGAAAAGAGCACCGTTTAACTTAAGCAAAGTGTTCCTATTGGTCAAAATACCGGTGCTTTTGAAAAGCGAGCATGTGATTGGTTAGTTTCCCTGCAAGACGATTTGCCGTCTGTGTTGCAGATGGCGGAGCCGGACATCGGGCGCTTCTGTTAGCTAAAATGCGTTTTTATTATTAAATGAAACAAATATTTAATGAACTGTTTTCCAGAGGCTTTTAGTGAATGTAATATTTTATTACTCATCGCGTGTATGTGAAATTTGACACCTATTTAAGTCGTTTGTTTTGTACAGTATTTATTATTGAGCCTTGAGCCCGGTTAGCATCTTTGTTGAAAGTTTAGGCCTACGGTACCACCGCTGGTCGATTTTAACAATAGCTGCGATAAGCTGCGCTTCTTTGCTTGTTTTGATTCATTCCCGGGATTGGGTTTCAAGCTGCAGAAGAAAAGAGTATGGATGATACACAAGTTTTTGTATCTTTTAGCATGTAATACCCTTGCAAAGTTGACGGGCTTTTAATTTGACTGGAGCTGAAGACATTTTGCGAGCTGCATCATAAACAAATTAAGGATCACAAAGGAAGATGTCCAACGGCGCCGCAGGAAACGGGGGGCTGGCTTGGATGGTAAGTTAGTTCAGGATTAGACCAACGTAGAAACTTAGAATTATTTTTCTGTTTTGTGTTTTTACGTTTAGAAGTTTTACTATAACCTAACGCTGGCTCACTCTGAGCTGAAAATTGCGTTTAAATGTCCCAGGCAGTCCGAGGGGTTCTCCCACTGTCCCCTGCCCGGCTTCTGTGTCCGTTTAAAGGTCTAACCTGGACCCCACAGGCCGGAGCCGAGTAACATTAAATACCATGGATGTTTTGGGTTTTTTTTGCCGAGCTAACTACAAATATTATCCAAGTGTAGTAGAGGGAGTGAGGATAACATAAGAAGCTGAAGTTAGGTTCCGATTCACCACCGGTATAAAAAGCTTTTTCACTGCTTTTTGGGTTTTCTGGAATATTGTTTTTATTCGCATCAGTTCAAAATCTAAAGCATTCTAAA
Organism: Xiphophorus hellerii; assembly: GCF_003331165.1. NCBI lineage: Eukaryota > Metazoa > Chordata > Actinopteri > Cyprinodontiformes > Poeciliidae > Xiphophorus > Xiphophorus hellerii. The sequence continues at coordinate 27,074,806 of NC_045684.1, forward strand.
CTAGTGTCGGATTCTTTCTGACATAGTTTGCCTTTTTTAATACTTTTACTCGTTTCGAAAACACTAAGAAGAGCAGTAGTTTTTGGCATCTAAGCCACTTTAGATGAGGTTTTGTCTGAAAATCCTAAACTGGGCCAGAGGACTAACTTAGGCGGTAGCATTAGCATTTTTTCCATTTTTTAAAATCTTTGCTTTAATGAACGCATGTTTTGCTTTGTACTCTATTTGAAACTCATAGGCCCATACCAGGTGAACTGTATTCATATTTTTTAATTTCTATGAAAGTAAACAATACAATACAAAAGGCAGTAAGAGGGTTGTGGGTTTGGGGTCTTTCTGCATGGAGTTTTCACATTCTCCTTGTGCATGCATGGATTCTCTTGGGGTACTCCTGCTTCCTGACTGAGATTAATTGGTGTCTCTAAATTGTTCGTAGAAAACAATTTAGAGACGTCTTTGTGTGTGTGCGCGTGTGTGTATCATTGTTTGCCCTGCAATGGACTAGAGACCTGTCCAGGGTGTCTCCTGCCTTTTGCCCAAGTGCTTTAGTGGGGATCAGCGGGTATAGATGATGGATGGGTGGGTGGGGTCCAGTACTACTGTTACCAAGTTACCCACCTTAAATGCGATCTAGCATGACAACTGTAATTTTGTGTATTTGTTTGTATTATTATTAAAAACTTATATCCAAGTCCTGGACTGGTCTACAATTAGGACATAAATCCTAAGATACATATTTTTTTCTGAAATTGAAAACATTTTTTTGTAAGTCTAGAGAAATGTTATTTAAATGTTTTATAACAATCAGAATAATCCCATCCAATATTTGGACACTCAAAGTTACTGCATGTTACAAGATGAACTCTGTACCAGGTGGTTTTGTCAATAAAGGCATTGAAATGGAACATTTTCTTCTTTTTAACTCCTGAAGATAATGTTTCCCAAATCACAAACTGTATTAAGATAGTTGTTTAAAAAAAAAGACCAGTTCTGGTCAGTTCAGGTATTTTAGATTTTAATCTCAAACATACCCCAAAATAATAAAGATTTCCTAATGGTAGTGAAGCTGCGCTTTACCCCAGTGCTGAATTAGATCCTACCTTCAGTGTCTTCAGCTGAACGGTGAATTGTTGTTGATTTATTACAATTTAATTGTCATTAGTGGAACACCATATGTTCTATGATCTTTGCATTTAAGCAGTGTTTGAATTGATGCTGTTGCTTTTAATCTCTGCAATACTTGAAGCCTCATGTAGCAGCTCTACATCTGGGAAATCACTCTTAGGTTATTTTATTCTCTTTTTCATACCCAAAAACAGGCTGTTTGTTGTGAAGACAAATCATATTTTGCAGACCATTTATCACAATCTAGATAGTGATGCTTGAAAGAAAAAGAAAAAAAAAAACATCAATCCATTGTCTATACCTGCTTAGCTGTGAAGCGTCGCAGAACGTGGCTAGTGCCTTTCTCCAGCGCTCTTTGGACGAGAGGTGTGGGACACCATGGACAGGAAGCCAGTCCACCAAACGGTAACACAGATACACACACAGTCACTGCTAAAGGCCATATTCAGTTCAGGAAATGAAATGTTGTCATAACTCTGATATCATCCAAGTATCTTGAAAGAATGATTGTAGATGGTGATGCTGTGGGCAGGAAAGATCTCCAGTAGCAGTCAGTTTTGCAACCAATCTGAAGAGGCCTTTGACTGAAGACTGCTGCTGACCATCTCATTATCTTATGACATGCTAACACCTCAACATCCAGGAAGCAGAGACAGTATTCCACAACAGCATGTCCTGGATGACTCCAGCTCTTCTGCTCCTGCTGCTCCTCTTTAAATCTCCTTCTGGCTGTTTTGTTACACAGCTGGGCAGACAGAAATAACCTCAGATGCTTTTTATTTTTTTAATGGACTTTTGGAGCGGGAGGAAGCAGGAGCACCAGGGGAGGACCCTGGTATGTCCAGAGGGAACAGACAGACTCCATACAGAAGGAGTCTGTATGGAGTCAGACAGTTGATAGTTATCAAAGTCAATTTCTACCTTTATTCTAGTTTGTTCGTCTGGTTTAGAAATATTTACAGTATTTAAATCCTCTGTGTTCTGATAATGTGTTAAACAGGAGGCTGCTAATGGCAGAGGAGACATTGGAAAGATTGATGGAGGGAAGAAAGAGAAGGCTGGCTCCAAGCTGTCTGTGGAGCGAGTGTACCAGAAGAAGACTCCTCTGGAGCACATCCTCCTGCGTCCTGACACATACGTCGGCTCCCTGGAGCCCGTCACTCAGGTGAGCTGCTGATGCTCTGCTTTTTCCCTGGCTGTCAGAGTGATGCTGTCACCGCCTCTGAACCAATCAGGGCCCTCAGAAAATTAAGATCAAAACAACGAAAAGGCTAGCAGCAAGCTATTCTTCTCCTGTCCTTTTTTCACCCTCAGAGTTACAAATTCCCAAACTACCCTCCCACCCCCACACACAAACACACTCACACACCATGTGTTTCATTTCAGAATATTTCTGACTTTTCAAGAGGGAAAATTCATGTAATGTCTATTAAAGCAGTTTTTTTAAAGCAATTTACTGTATCATGCTGGCATATAAAAAATGAGCAAATAATGCAAAAGGTTCTGTGATGGTTGGCTATTTAACAGAGTCTTATGTCTCAGGTTCATTTGTCAGTTTTAGGTAGTAAAACCTGATTATGAGAAATTGTGTCAATTCACCTTAAACTGTTCCTTTCTGCAGTCGCTGCATATGAACACAGTTGACTCTTTGAGTTAGATGTTTTTTGTTTCTTTTTATTCATTTAACCTTTGAACTTTTTCAGCAAATGTGGGTGTTTGATGAAGATGTCGGAATGAACCAGAGGGAAATCACCTACGTTCCTGGACTCTACAAAATCTTTGATGAAATTCTTGGTAAGAGAATCTGAGTTTAGTTACCCTCTCAAACTCAAACTCTGTTTACTTTTACCTGCCATCTTTTATCTAGTCTGTCATTTGAATTGCACAGCTCAACAACATGAACAATGGATGAAATTAAGCCTGTTGCAATAAGCAATTAATCACATGACAAATTAAAATGAGCTGGATAATTTCCATTCTTACAATTAATATTCTTTTGAAGATCAATTTTGTTTACAGGCATCACAATCCATTTTATTTAGGATTCCGGTTTTGTGTGGTTTTTATTTTTATTTTATTAATTGTTTTTAAGTGGTGCATCTTATTTTGCATATTTAAAATATATTTCAGTTCTATTGTTAAGAGTTCTTTACAAAATTAAACTTTATTAATTTTTGAGGGGGTAAACTCTCATTATTAGGCCATTGTCAATATTTTACTTGAAAATGTTGTCAAAACAACAATATTATTGTTTATTGCAATAATTACTGGCACAATTTATCGTCCAGTAAAATTTGTTATTGTGACAGGTCTAGGTGGAATTAATGTTATTGCCAATTTAAACATTGTGTTCGTTTGGATTTTTATTGTTGAATATCATTTTCACTGTGAAATGATCTCAGGTTTATGACTAGAACAGTGAGTTTTAGTATCAGCTGCAGCTGTTTAATTTTCCCACGCCTCAGAAGTGATTCAACGTGGAAATCCTTTTAAAAGTAGCTGCAGTTTCCTTCCTGTGGACTTTAAAATGACTGTGGATAAGTTCTAAAGTGTGACAGAGTGCTCAGGTACGGTTTTATTGCTGAGAATCACTGGTTTTATTTCAGCCATGAAAAAACCTCAGCAGCTGTTGGAACCCTCACAAAGCAGCTGGGCTAATCGAAAGTTTCAGGCAGAGTTCACATAAACATTTGAGCTACACAGACGAGGAAGGGTCTCACACCGGACATTTTACAGATGCAGAGAGCAAGCTACTCACATGGCTCAGCTGTGTTTCTAATTAATTGAGGACATTGTAGTGATCTCTAACATTTGAATATTTTACAATATATTTTAAACACAGAGAATTTTATATATACAATAAATGACAGTCTCTGCTGTTATGTTTACAACTCAGGGGTCTTAACAGAATATTTTCCACTTTTGATCATCCTTAGTGCAGAAGCAGCTGGAAGATGTTAAAGCTGAAAACAAGAGAAGTAACCCTACTTACCCAAACAGTGGTCTGAAAACAAAAGCAGTAAAACCTTAATTAAAATAATATGTGTGGCTTAATTCAGCCTGGAGCCTCTAATTAGAGTTAGTCAGACACAATGTCCATGGACTCGGTCCGGGTCGGCGTAGAGTTTTTAGGTCCGATCTAATCTCTAGCTCGCATTTCTCCTCCAGTCGCTGTCCAGCAGGATGCTGTGAATAAAAGAACATCAATGTGATTTCTTTTTTTAACAATGATAAACATTTTCTACCATGAGCTTTGGACAGTCACTGTGTTCTGACATAGACTAAATCCTGGTGAATTCATCACAGTCCAACATTTGTTGACAACAAATGTTGGAATGCGTTCCAAACATTGTATTGCTGTTTATTCGGCACACACAGGCGCTGTGATGAGGGCATCTTTTCTGTATATCATCCAATCCATACAGGATTTACTTAAGCAATGTTGTGACAAGTTGTTCTGGAAAAGACCTAACAATGTTTGAGCTGGCATCCACTACAAACTTCGGTCTCTGTTTGGTTAAAGTGAATTCTTGAACGATTTGAAAGCACATGTGAATGCTAAGCAGACCACAGGGCATTCTGGGTAAATACAACCAAAACAAACATGTGGGTCTAGCGCCAACAGGTAAAATGGCTCATGGTTTTTTTTATCAAATACAAAAGAGAAATCCTCCAACCGCTAAAATCTGACACCACTCCGTTTTTTGTTTACATGTCGTGAAGAAGGAAGTTGTGCTCAGTGTCGTCTCCAAAGGTTTTCATGTCATTTCCTTCAGTGGTTCTTGGTGCAGCGCCACCACAGGCGAGTGGGGAAACAGGTTTTTCAAGAGGTTTGGTTGGTTTGACACAGAGCAGAGAGAAAGAGAACCACTCTACACTCTAAATGTTGTTTTCTTCCTCTGACAGTCAATGCAGCAGACAACAAACAAAGGGACAAGAACATGTCTACCATCAAGGTCAACATTGACCCGTGAGTATCTCCATTACTTTATTAACACAGGCGGCTTTGTGCCAGTAAGGGGGCAGATCTGTTTGTTGAAGAAAAACTGCTGCGCCATCTGTCATCAGCTGTGCTCTCTGGTCAGTAGCTGTAATAACTGTTGCTGCTGTGCCAGGTGTGTCCTCATCTGATTCTTGAGCTGCCTGATGAATAATCTCATTACACCTGCCTCATTCTGGTCTCTGCAGCTGACGTGCTTACACAGAGATGATGATAATGATGCTAATGCTTCTTTTCTACTTTACCAAGCCTGGATGGTGGATGTGAACATTTGGATCATATTTAAATTGTCTTTAATCTAGAAAAAGAGGACCTTTTAATTTTATAGTAGTAATGTCTCCCTTTACCCGGAGACATTATGAAAAGGAGTTATGAAAAGGTTTGATCACTAACTACTCATCTTTCCATATTTGCCCTGCAGCCACAAGTTGACTGTAGGGATGGATGCTGAAATATTCTGGTTTTCTATCTCTGTGTGCTGCTTTTTTAGCTTCTGTTATAAAACAAAAGACAGGAAGATGATCTGAAGGTGCAGCAGATGCATTTGTTTAAGAATGCTCTTCTTGTTTTAATTAAAACACTTTAAAAAGGTATTAAGGGCAATAAGGAGTTATCTTGTGAACTATGAATTTGTTAGATCCTATCCTGCTCACAATTTCCCCCTCCAGTCTGTTCTTTGTTCTCCATGTAAGGATTTGACTGCCGTAACGTTTTAAATGTTTCCACAACTTGCTGAATGAATCTCAGAGCACTTTGTTTATGGTAGGTTATTGACCCGTGAGGGTAGGTTATTATTATTAAAAGTGAAAGCCTGCAGTGGATGATTGAGTGATTTTTCTCCCATCTTCCCCAGTGAGTCCAACACCATCAGCATCTGGAACAACGGTAAAGGCATCCCTGTGGTGGAGCATAAGGATGAGAAGATGTACGTTCCAGCTCTCATTTTTGGCCACCTGCTCACCTCCAGCAACTATGATGATGATGAGAAGAAGGTCACAGGTAAAACATCAGTCAGTACAGGGATGGTCCAGTCAAAGCAATTCTTTCATTAGTCAGTTCATCCAAATCCACCAAAGTTCTCAACTTTGTATAAATACTAAATATAAGGCTGCAACTCACAACAGCGATTTAATCTATTAATTATTCTGAGGATGAATTAATTAATGGCACACTAAAGATTTTTCATTTTAGCATTTTTTGTTCAAAATTATAAATACACTGCTCAAAAAAATAAAGGGAACACTCAAATAACACATCCTAGATCTGAATGAAATAAATATTCTCATTGAATACTTTGTTCTGTACAAAGTTGAATGTGCTGACAACAAAATCACACAAAAATCATCAATGGAAATCAAATTTATTAACCAATGGAGGCCTGGATTTGGAGCCACACACAAAATTAAAGTGAAATAACACTACACGCTGATCCAACTTTAATGTAATGTCCTTAAAACAAGTCAAAATGAGGCTCAGTATTGTGTGTGGCCTCCACGTGCCTGTATGACCTCCCTACAACGCCTGGGCATGCTCCTGATGAGGTGGCGGATGGTCTCCTGAGGGATCTCCTCCCAGACCTGGACTAAAGCATCCGCCAACTCCTGGACAGTCTGTGGATGGAGCGAGACATGATGTCCCAGAAGTGCTCAATCGGATTCAGGTCTGGGGAACGGGCTGGCCAGTCCATAGCTTCAATGCCTTCATCTTGCAGGAACTGCTGACACACTCCAGCCACATGAGGTCTAGCATTGTCCTGCATTAGGAGGAACCCAGGGCCAACCGCACCAGCATATGGTCTCACAAGGGGTCTGAGGATCTCATCTCGGTACCTAATGGCAGTCAGGCTACCTCTTGTGAGCACATGGAGGGCTGTGCGGCCCTCCAAAGAAATGCCACCCCACACCATTACTGACCCACTGCCAAACCGGTCATGCTGAAGGATGTTGCAGGCAGCAGACCGCTCTCCATGGCGTCTCCAGACTCTGTCACGTCTGTCACATGTGCTCAGTGTGAACCTGCTTTCATCTGTGAAGAGCACAAGGCGCCAGTGGCGAATTTGCCAATCCTGGTGTTCTCTGGCAAATGCCAAGCGTCCTGCACGGTGTTGGGCTGTGAGCACAACCCCCATCTGTGGACGTCGGGCCCTCATACCATCCTCATGGAGTCGGTTTCTAACCGTTTGTGCAGACACATGCACATTTGTGGCCTGCTGGAGGTCATTTTCAGGGCTCTGGCAGTTCTCCTCCTGTTCCTTCTTGCACAAAGGCGGAGGTAGCGGTCCTGCTGCTGGGTTGTTGCCCTCCTACGGCCTCCTCCACGTCTCCTGGTGTACTGGCCTGTCTCCTGGTAGCGCCTCCAGCCTCTGGACACTACGCTGACAGACACAGCAAACCTTCTTGCCACAGCTCGCATTGATGTGCCATCCTGGATGAGCTGCACTATCTGAGCCACTTGTGTGGGTTGTGGAGTCCGTCTCATGCTACCACGAGTGTGAAAGCACCACCAACATTCAAAACTGACCAAAACATCAGCCAGACAGCATAGGTACTGAGAAGTGGTCTGTGGTCCCAACTGCAGAACCACTCCTTTATTGAGTGTGTCTTGCTAATTGCCAATAATTTCCACCTGTTGTCTATTCCATTTGCACAACAGCAGGTGAAATTGATTGTCAATCAGTGTTGCTTCCTAAGTGGACAGTTTGATTTCACAGAAGTTTGGTTTACTTGGAGTTATATTGTGTTGTTTAAGTGTTCCCTTTATTTTTTTGAGCAGTGTACATCTTTGTTCCATTTTGTTTTTCTTGCCTTACTGCATGCATTACTAAGCTCAGCTGAGCCATGAAAGTTTAACTGGATCAATACTGACTGTTGGCCTGTGTCCAGGTGGAAGGAACGGCTACGGTGCTAAACTCTGCAACATCTTCAGTACCAAGTTCACAGTGGAAACTGCCTGCAAAGAGTACAGACACAGCTTCAAACAGGTGGGCTGGAGGGGAGAGAGCTCTGGTAATGTTAGCATCTAGAGGAGTGATGCCTTCACAGGCACACACACCTGTGTGTGCTTGTGCCCACACACACACCATCCCTAGTGAAGGAAAAACAGTCCTTGAAAATGAGTGTTAATCATAATCTATGTAATTACTATGTTCTCCAATAACATCACAATCTAATCTTTTTCAGAAATCATGCAACAGCAGTTAGTAGTAAGAAGTGATTTTAATTTTGTTTCAAAATGTACAGTACAGACCAAAAGTTTGGACACACCTTCTCATTGAATTCAATGAGAAGGTGTGTCCAAACCTTTGGTCTGAACTGAGTACAGACCTGTGTGTCCAAACTTTTGGTCTGTACTGTAACTGTTACAAAAATGCAGTAATTAGTTTCTTTAGGTAGTCGATGATAAAGCCAATCAGAGAGCAGAGTGAGATTTGGAGCAGTTCATCAAAACTTCTTTCCACAAACATTTGTTCACACAGTTTGGACTGGCAGTTTGTGGCCTTCAACCATCGTCACTTTGAAACAGTCTGACATGAATGATTTTTAAGCAGACTCTGGACTCCACCGTTGCAGTGGATGGAGATGTTTCTCCCCAGACCTCAGGCCCAGTCTGGACATAGGAGGACCCGACCCGCTCAGGGTCAGGAGACGTAATCTACATTAACATCCCACTAACAACAGCCTAGAGAGATTAAAATGTGAGAGTTTTTCTCTCAAATACCCATAAATGTCTTTAGCTGCTGTGACCAGAGCAACACCAGCAGGCTTTCAAACCTCAGTGAAAATACTGATTCATTTACAGGGTCTTGTCGGTTGTTTGCCTATGTGGTCCTTGAATACTTTTATAATAGTTTGAATACTTTCTAGTTTTTCTGCTGTCATTATAAGACAGTTTAGTATCTTAAATGCAATGTTTGATTTATCCCTTTATCTAATTTTAGCCCATTTTGAAGCAATATCTTCCCCGGTGGCTTTTGATTTGTGAGTGAAGTAACTGCTGTTTTTGTAGGCGTGTGAAATGCTGTCAGATTTAAGGTAAGATTGTTCTTGTCCCAATTTGGTGGCAGCATAGCTGTGGGTGTCACGGGGTGTTTTCCTATCTATTTATGAGACATAGACAAACTGCACATTATAAGTCTAAGGTGTGTAAGAATTGTGCACATTGATGTGTATGCAGGTTTAACATGCTGTGTGTCAAAGTTGTTTGCAGAAACAACAGGTGTGTTACAGTGTGTGTGACCTCTCTTCAGACATGGCAGAACAATATGACCAAGACATCTGACCCCAAGATCAAATTGTTCGACGGAGAAGACTTCACCTGTGTGACGTTCCAGCCAGATCTAGCCAAGTTCAAGATGGACAAGCTGGACAAAGATATCGTAGCCCTTCTCACCCGCAGAGCGTATGATGTAGCCGGCTCCTGCAAAGGAGTTAAAGTCTCACTGAATGGCAAGAAGCTACCTGTAAGTGTACCTGTAATGTAGATTCCTCTCTAGATCTCTCTTTCACCACATCTATCCATCCAATGATTTAATGACGTCGTTTTTTCCTGCTTAGCTGACTATATGTATTCACAATCCAAGTAGTCCTTCCTTTCCATTTGTGAGAGCAGCAGATGCTTGATGATGTGCGCTCTATCTATCCTCTCGTTTGTTAAAGGTGAACGGTTTCCGCAGCTATGTGGATATGTACGTAAAGGACAAACTGGATGAGACGGGCGTTCCCCTGAAGGTGATCAATGAAACTGTGAATGAACGCTGGGAAGTTTGCCTCACCATGAGCGAGAAGGGCTTCCAGCAGATCAGCTTTGTGAACAGCATTGCCACAACAAAGGTATGGACATGTCAGACAGAGAAGTGGAAAAGTTAAGAAAAGATGGATTAACGCTGCGACTGTGTGTTTCAGGGCGGCAGACACATCGACTATGTAGTGGAGCAGATTGTGGGGAAGCTTATCGAAGTGGTGAAGAAGAAGAACAAGGCTGGAGTGTCAGTCAAACCTTTCCAGGTGGCTCTACTTTAGAGATTTAAGATCTTTATAATTGTCTTCCCAATTATTTTAAAGGCATATCATTGGGAAGATTTGCCTTTAAACCAGTTTAACCTCCGTTTTTATTTGGCTATCAGGTGAAGAACCACATCTGGGTTTTTGTGAACGCACTGATTGAGAATCCAACGTTCGACTCTCAGACCAAAGAGAACATGACTCTGCAGACCAAGAACTTTGGCTCCAAGTGTCCTCTGTCTGACAAGTTCATACGAGCTGTAAGGATCGTTTGACTTAGTTTCAGCTCCACAGGCTTCTGATTCATGGTTTAGAGCTTGAAACGCCTCGCCTTTGTCACCCACAGGCCACCAACTGTGGGATCGTGGAGAGCATACTGAACTGGGTGAAGTTCAAAGCTCAGACACAGCTGAACAAGAAGTGTTCATCTGTGAAGTACAGCAAGATCAAAGGCATCCCCAAGCTGGATGATGCCAACGATGCAGGTGTGGTTTCTTTAACGATCCGCTGTTGTCTTTAACCGATACAGCTGCATGGCTTCAAGTCCCACATCTTTCCTCTGTATTAATTCATGTCGGTGTGTGTTGTTTGTAGGTGGCAAACACTCCTCTGAATGCACTCTGATCCTCACTGAGGGAGACTCGGCCAAGTCCCTGGCCGTGTCTGGTCTGGGAGTCATCGGTCGGGACCGCTACGGAGTTTTCCCACTGAGAGGCAAGATCCTGAACGTTCGAGAAGCGACTCACAAACAGGTGGGGGGCCCAGTGGGGACGCCTGCAGAATAAAACCCAGAGTGAATCATGTTCAGTGGCCAACAAGCTGGGAAAGGCCTGGTGAATTGTTTGGTAAAATGGTCAAAATCATTGGGAAAGTATCACCTTTAAAAACCATCCTAAAAAGGAAAATACAATAGAAGTTTAAAGGTAAATAAAATAGCCATACGAAAGTAAAATCATATGTTTTCACAGAAGGCGTCCAGCTAACCTGGAACAAAAAAAGACACCAAACACAGAAGGTTCACTGTGTGATATGCAGCACGTTGGATCATAATTGATAAATTGGAAATAACAACAAAGTCTGACCAAGGTTATCCAAGAGATGCTAGCATTAAAACAGTTGGGATTCCTCCTGGTGTTGGCCTGAGCGGCTTTTCTTTTTTTATTATAAAACATTTATTGTAGGGAACTGAGATAAATAAGTCAGAGATTTTTACTGTCAGGATTTCATAGAATTTTGACAAAGTTTCAAGCCTTTTTCTGAATAGCAAGATAATGTACTTTTCTGACCTTCTATGTGATTTCTTATTACCTTTTTTTTTTTTAGCTGTTCCAGCCTATTTTGTGCTTCATAAACACCAATACTCAAACTAGCATCCCATCAGTAAATTCCTCAGTGACCAGTTCTAGTATTTACAATGTTTCTGGACATGTAGTAAATAGTTAAGGTATTGATTTCTAACATTGTCTGCTGTTCCCCCTGGTAGTAAGGAGCGTATCGTTTATCATTTAATGTGAACAGCACTTATCATATGAGTGTTAATTTGTTTCAACAAATTTTGATTAATGCAAAAAAAAAAAAAAATACAGTTATCAGAAATATTATTTTTGCTATTTCTACACTGTTTGTTCCAGAAGAGCGTCGATAAACATCAGTAAAATTGACACCAAGATTAAGTGTAGCTTCTGTAAAGAGGCATAGTGCATCTTAGTGACATAAATCACATTTCTTTAAGTGAGTGGTGTCCTGAAGAAGCCTGTCTCAAATGAAAAGGTTCCCCAATATTTTTGTGTTTGTGGCGCTATGAATGCTGTCATGCAGTTACCTAAAAATGAAGTAATAAATAGCTCTTCAAAATAGAACAACAAAGAAACCATCTTGAACCTTAAGTGTAAAGAATTTGAATAGATAAAAATGCTGCAGTATTTGGAATGACATTTTTTTTTCTGTTTACCAGATAATGGAAAACGCAGAGATAAACAACATCATCAAAATCGTTGGGTTGCAGTACAAGAAGAGCTACGATGACCCAGAGTCTCTGAGGACGCTGCGCTACGGCAGGATCATGATCATGACTGACCAGGTGACTTTCCTCTGGACCTTACTGCTGCTGCTGCTGGAAGGCTAACACCAGCTCTGCAAGTCATAACAACATGTTGTCTTCTGATAGGACCAAGATGGCTCCCACATCAAGGGTCTACTCATTAACTTCTTCCACCACAACTGGCCCTCCTTGCTGAAGCACACATTCCTGGAGCAGTTCATCACTCCTCTAGTGAAAGTAAGATGTTTATGGATGTCATGATGATCTTCAGAGCATGTTAGCAGGTCATGCAGGTGAATGAAGGCTTTCTGCTCTGCAGGCGACCAAAAACAAACAGGAGCTGGCCTTCTACAGCCTCCCAGAGTTTGAAGAGTGGAAGAAACAAACAGAGAATTTTAAAACCTGGCATATAAAGTACTACAAAGGTTTGTTACCTTTAACTTAGTACCCAAGCAAACAATTTTGTTTGATTGTGTTTTAATTTCATAATTCAAAACCATGTTTCAGGTTTGGGAACAAGTACAAGCAAAGAGGCAAAGGAATACTTTGCAGACATGGAGAGGCATCGAATCACCTTCAGATACAACGGTGCTGAGGACGACGCTGCCATCACCCTGGTAAGTTTAACCTGACTGTCTACTGCTGCTACTGTGCAAAGAATAATCAGGCTGGTAAAAACTAGGGAGGCACTGACCCACTTTTCACTTCCAATACGGATACAGATATCTGAGGTCTAGAATCGGCCGATGCAGAAAAACAGCTGAATTGACTTAAAACTCTACTCCTAATTCCACTGACTGGACAAACTAAAGTTGCTGTTTTTACGTTTGACAAGCTTGCGAAGCCACTGCTGGATTTAAGTGTGCTGTACTGCAGAGTTTTCAAATCAATATGTAAGTCTGAATTGACTTAAAACATTTCCTTTTTTAAATACAGACATAAACATACTGACTTACAAATGTTTTGAATAACTCTGCACCAGTACAGCACATTTAAATCCACCAGTAGCTTCACAAGCTTGGTCAAATTTGTAAAAACAGCAACTCTAGTTTGTTCAGTCGATGTAATTGGTAGTATAACAGCCAATGGAAAATGAATAACAAAGAAACAGAAACTGACTAAATTAATAGGTAGGTTGACTACTTTGGTCAAACATATAAAAATAAACTGCAACAAACCTTTTTTCAAATGGTTCAGAAAATGCAATTAGTAATTCTAAATCTACTATAAGATAAATAATAAAGCATGACATCACCCAGAGCATGAAGTGTAGAATTAGACTGAATAGATCTGCCCTCATTTACCAGGCGTATTGTCACTGACACCTGATCTAGAACGTTTTTCACTATCTGGATCAATCCAGATGTTGATATCAGATGGGTGCATCTCTAGTTAAAATCCAATAGGTGTTGTTGGTGAGAGCTAGCTAACCTTGTGGGTGACTGTGTGTCCAGGCCTTCAGTAAGAAGAAGACAGACGACAGGAAGGAGTGGCTGACCAACTTCATGGAGGACAGACGGCAGAGGAGGATGCACGGCCTGCCGGAGGTTGGCATCGTCATTCAGCTGCTCTATGAGCTACACACACTCAGACACAGTATTAAAAACAAACTGGCTGTAACAATAATTCTCTTTTTCAGCAATACCTTTATGGAACTCAGGCCAAACATCTGTCGTACAATGACTTCATCAACAAGGAGCTGATTCTGTTCTCCAACTCAGACAATGAGCGGTCCATCCCATCCCTGGTCGACGGTTCGTCAGCACTCTGCCTCTGAGCTTTAACACGATGTTAGGATCATGTGTGATGATATGGATGTGTGTGTTGTTTTAGGCTTGAAACCGGGTCAGAGGAAGGTTCTGTTCACTTGCTTGAAGAGGAATGACAAGAGAGAAGTGAAGGTGGCCCAGCTGGCTGGTTCTGTGGCTGAGATGTCTGCCTACCATCATGGAGAGGTAGAGGCAACTCATGGAATGACAGGTTATGTTGTGAAGCATAATCCTGCTTCACATCAAACTTCAGTGTATTTGATTGGGATTTTAAGGCATAACTATGAAGTAGAAAGATGGTGAGCAGAGTGGGAGAACTGTCTTCCATGTTTCTGATGCTGCATACTTCTCTTACCTTACATCTTCTTTAACATTTTTCGTCCTTAACGACAAGAGTTTTGGAGTTCACAACTCTTACCTTAGCTGTGCATCACTGCAGCTCTTGACTTTTCCTATTCACGGAAACATGAGCATGAGTCAGGAGCCATGACTAGCCTGTAGTCTGTAGTTGTGCTCAGTAAGCTTCTACTTCCTGTCTGCCTTGCAGCAAGCTCTCATGATGACCATCGTGAACTTAGCCCAGAACTTTGTGGGCAGCAACAACGTGAACATCCTGCAGCCTCTGGGTCAGTTTGGTACTCGCATCAATGGAGGCAAAGACGCTGCCAGCCCCCGTTACATCTTCACCATGCTCAGGTAAGGCAGACACTGTAGAATAATGGATTCATTACAGTAATTCTGATCTTTTTTATGTCCTGTTTGTTTATTAAAAGAGCCATCACAAACAGTTACCTGGTTGTGATTTATGATATAACATACCATAAATATTCCATTATAGCAGAATGACTGCCTGGAATGCAGGATTTATTGGTTACAATGCTTCAGAAATTACATCAGTAATATGTTCTGTCTGTACTAGATCAGAGAGGGTTGGATGTGTTGGTTTCACAGGTGTGAAATCAATAGATGCAGTATTACATCCATGCAATATTAATATAATATTTCACAATAATATTGCCATTCCATGATTTCTTAATATGGAGCAGTCCTAGTGCGTGTATCTTTGTTTAGTCACAGCCTTCATACTGATTGAGTCACTGAAGCTGGCTGGATTCATTACACTAGCAATACTTTAGTCACTCTGTATTTTATTGAAATATTTTATTAAATGAGTTTTGAGTTTTCTCCACATCCAGAAAGAGACTAGACATGTTCCTGCTCTTCCTGGTGTCCTAATCGTCTTTTCTCCCTCCAGCCCCCTGGCCAAGCTGTTGTTCCCAGCGATGGATTTCAATCTGCTCAAGTTCCTGTACGATGACAACCAGAAGGTGGAGCCAGAGTGGTACATTCCCATCATCCCCATGGTGCTGGTGAATGGAGCTGAGGGCATCGGGACAGGCTGGGCCTGCAAGATCCCAAACTACGACCCCAGGGAGATCGTTAACAACATCAACAGAATGCTCAACCACCAGGACCCCTTACCCATGGTAAAACTAAACAACACAATAGACAGAAAGAAACTACTTTTATTGTTTGTTTGTTTTTTTAAGAGAAACCAGTGGACTTTGTCCAATGAAACTTCAAATGTGACTCCTATCATTCAAAGCAGTTCAGGTCAGACAGATAAACTATATTAAGCATTTAATGACATCACAAGCTAAAAACCAACACTCTAGAAGATATCTTAGGATCTCTAGAATCTCCAAGTCCAGTAGTCTTGGGATGTTCTTATTTTAAATGTCAGTAGTAATGTGGAAATTGTTAATATGGTTCTTGAAAGTACCAATTATTATTTGTGTATTTTATTTTTTGTTGCATATTTTCCTCAATATATTTGTATTTTTTCTGAAACAAATGTAAGCAAAATGCTCTGGACAAAAAACCAGGTAACTACAGTGTATCCTAGGTAACAGGCAACATATTGTCAGTTATTTTTTCTTGATGATTCTGTCAGGAAACATTGCTACTAGGTTTGCACCAATCGATTGGCCTTCATTCTTAAAATTTTGTGTGATCAGTGATCGACTGATTCTTAGATGTGAAGCCGATCTTATCTATACTGCAGAGGTCTGTAAATCAGTTCTGCTGTGAGAGAGAGCTGACTGACTGACTCCCCACCAGGTTACGGTTAACAACAGTTATCCACTGTTGTCAACTTACTGGCACTTCACACCCCTCTGACACTGTCAGTTATGGAAAAGATGGTTTTGGCCAAAATCAATATCAGCGGGTGAGACTTTTTAAAAATCAGTGCTCGGCCAGAAAACTCCATTCAGTGCAGCTCTAGAAAAAAGACCATTTCTTCATCAGCTGTTCCCAGATTAATACTTGTATGTGCTTGTTGTGTTGTGAACCCAGCTTCCCAGTTACAAAAACTTCAAAGGGCTGATCCATGAACTGGGCCACAACCAGTACCTGGTCAGTGGAGAAGTGTCTGTCATCGACAAAAACACCATCGAGATCACAGAGCTTCCCGTCCGGACGTGGACTCAGGTACAACCAGGCTTCCTTCAGCTCATGTTCCTGAACCAGGAAGTGTTTTTGTCTCTGTGTGTCATTTGATGGGTGGGTAGCAGAGTGGCTAGCCTTGCATGGTGACTGCTGTGTGTTTAGTTGGTGGTGTGTGATTGACATGTTCCTGCCAGTGACTGTGACCCGTCTATGATGCGTTCAGGCCTATAAGGAGTCTGTGCTGGAGCCCATGCTGCAGGGGACTGACAAGACTCCAGCTCTAATCTCTGACTACAAGGAGTATCACACAGACTCCACGGTGAAGTTTGTAGTGCGCATGTCTGAGGAGAAGCTGGCCCAGGCCGAGGCCGTCGGCCTCCACAAGGTCTTCAAGCTGCAGTCCAGCCTCACCTGTAACTCCATGGTAACCACAGCATCCCTGCCTTTCACAGACAGTTTTCTGCTTTATGATCCAGATGTCACATGATGCCCAACACTGTAATAATGTTGGTACTTCCAGGTGCTGTTTGACCACATGGGCTGTCTAAAGAGGTATGATTCAGTCCAAGACATCCTCAAGGAGTTCTTTGAGCTCCGTCTGCACTACTACAAACTGAGGAAGGACTGGTTGCTAGGCAGCCTGGGGGCCGAGGCCTCCAAACTCTCCAACCAGGCCCGCTTTGTGCTAGAGAAAATCGAAGGGAAAATCTCCATTGGTGAGCTATGGACTGTTGACTCAGTTAGAGCTCAGCTTTCTGAAAGGAGCTGATTCCATTTCTTTTCTTTTCTCAACAGAAAATAAATCCAAGCGTGAACTCATCCGAATGTTGGTGCAGAAAGGTTACGAGTCAGATCCTGTTGCTGCTTGGTCCAAAGCTCAAGAGAAGGTACAGCAGAGCTCTAGAGTGACTCGTTCCGTTAGAGAGGTAGTAAACCAGGTATTGGGTGACATTGAGGCGCTAGGTGATGGAATGCTGGACTTCTCTGATAGGCTCAGGAAGAAGATGCTCCTGATGGGAATGAGAGCGACAGCTCAGTGGATTCCAGCTCCACTTCAGGTCCCAACTTCAACTACATTCTCAACATGCCTCTGTGGTGCTTGACTAAGGAGAAGGTGGATGAGCTGCTCAAGCAGAGGGACCACAAGGTACTACTCCTCTTGCTCCTCCTCCTCGTTTTCCTCTGTCAGCTCATCTATGTTCCTTCATCAGATTAGTTATGACTTTATGGTTTTAATAGTTCTGCAGTTTTTTCTTAGTTTCAAACTTATTTAGTTTTGACATCGTTTTCAATTCAGTTTTCTTTTCATTAGCTCTTAACCATTTGTTTGCTAGTTTAGTTCAGATTTGACTTGCTTCCGTTATAGCTTTTTGCAGTGTCAGTAACATACCAGGGGAAAGACTGAAATAAAAATAAAGAAATCACAAACCATCACAACTTTTAAGACATGTTCAGGTTTCCCCCAGAAAACTTGCTAAGCCCGGTGATTGGGGCGCCGAGGCGGTTTACCGGTGGTCCACCGTGTTTTTGTATTAAAAGATGTTAAGTAGATAGGAAAAGTAAAAATATTACTGGGTAATTATATGTTATGGAAAGACAACACCAGTGAAACAATATTTAAACCCACAACTAATCTTAAAAACAACAAATTAAAAAACACAATTAAAATTAATATTAATTATTTGCACTTTTGTTTAATCCAAATTAAGTCAGCAGCTCCATAAAGCCTGTTATGGAGAGGCACCAGCAGTGTGATTGGTCTGTGGTTCACACACCAAACATAGAGCTGCACAACCTGAGCTAATGCGGCGGGTTTTAAACTCTTACCCTAATCAAAAACTCTGGAAAGAAACATAATTCCTCACAGGGGGTTGATGTAAATATCCATACAGGTCAGCCTGTGTCCAGTTTGAGTGAAAGGAGGCGCGCGATCCACACTGAGGTAAACTTAAGACATCCAGCTGCTGCAGCGCGTGAGGCAACACGCAGAGGCGCCAGCGGTGTGATTGGTCCGGTTTTAAATGCATAAAATATAAACCTAACTTCTATAAACATACCTTTTAGGCATAAATCTGCTCCGCCAGTGAAACGCTCAGAGCAACAGAGACGCTTGCAATCCAACTTAAAAAAAATAAAAACAAATAGCGGTTTTTCATTTATTATTATTTTCCTAAAAACATAAACAAGAAAAGGTTAGCCTGGTGGTGGGGCTCGTAAAGCATGGCGGGCCGCCAGGCCTATAATATGCTGGAGGAAACCCTGATGTTAATTTAGGACAAATGAACGACCATGTTAGTAACAAAAAAAACATCCAGCAGAGGATCTTTCAAAACTTCAGAAACCCCAACAGCAGCAAAGCTCTTTAATGAGTTTTTAATGAGGACTTTAAGGTTGGTGGGATTTTCCACTTTGATAAAGTCCCTCATATTTGATCTCACCTTTATCTAAACATTTATATTCACACTAATCCCAAATTGGACTCTGACGCTTTCTCCCAACATCTGCTGACATGATACTAGGTGTGGATGGTTTACTTGATTTATACACTGCCATCTGCTGGCAAAATGTGGGACAGCAAGATAAAAAAACATCTACCAGAAACTAGATTTGTTTCTAGTAGTAGGAAATGTTTTTCTTTTAGTTCTAGTTTTTGTTAGTTGTTAGTCATTAACTGTAATGGCCTTTTGTTAGATCTATTTGGTTTCAAAGAGAAATCTTCTTCTCTGACTGCTTAGCTGATCAGAGTTTGGGTGTGTTGTGTGTGTTTGTGCAGAGAAGTGAACTGAATGACCTGCAGAGGAAAAACTCTGAGGATCTATGGAAGGAGGACTTGGCTGTCTTCATCGAAGAGCTCGATGTGAGTTTTGTCTTCTGACCTTTTTTTCTAATTCTTAAACACAAACATTTAAATCTGTGCCTTTGTTGATTTTCATTGTGTATCAGTAATCTGTTTTTAAGCTCCATTATCTCTGGTGTTTCTTTAGCTGACCCATTAAGTTTCACATGCCTGTTAGAAGCTAAATAACACTGGTTTATAGCCGCAAGTATTACATATCCTTTTGTGAAAAGACGACTTAAATATTTGTAATAAATATCTATGATAGGAAATTTGTGATCATTTTTAAAGAACCAATATTTTATTTGTGCTTTTAAAACCCTGTGGCATTTTAAAATGCCACAGGGCAAGAACTGTAACTTGTCTTTTGTGTTAATAAAGTTTTTATTTTCTGTTTTTCCCTGGACAGAATGTTGAGAGCCAGGAGAGAGAGGAACAGAACGCAGGGAAGGCCATCAAGCTGGTGAAGGGCAAAGTGGGGAAGCCCAAAGTGAAGAAGATGAACCTGGAGGAGACGCTGCCCTCCCCGTTCGGCCGCAGGGTGGACCCGCCTACTCAGCCAATCAAGTCTGATGCTGCCAAGAAGCTGATCAAGAAGAAGAAGGTAACAACGCTGGTGTTGTCTGTGGACATGCAGACGTAAAAACATCTGCCGTCCAGGACGGTCACAGGCTGTTTTGTTGTCAGGGCGACTCGGATGCAGCTGTGAAGTTGGAGTTTGATGATGACGGCGACGGAGGAACTGGAGAGAACTCTGTAGCCAAACCCAAAGCTCCACGAGTCAAGAAGGAGAAGAAGGAGCCAGGTCAATACCAGAGCGCCATATGGTGGGGAACTCCCTGTCTGAAGGAAGCGCTCTCACTCTCCTTCCTGTTTCCTGTTGCTCAGGAGCTCCCAGAGTGAGGAAGCCTCCAACTCCCAAAGGAGTTTCAGCTAAGAAGGTGAAGAAGAGAAACCCCTGGTCTGATGATGAGTCCAAGTCAGAGAGCGACCTGGAGGACAACGAACCTGTCATACCCAGAGAGACCAAGTCTCAGAGGGCCACAGGTAAACAGCAGCAGGCTGCAGGAACAGGCTAACCACACCACAGAGAGCTGCACCTGAACACAGCACCTGGTCTAATTCACTGTTTCCCTTCCATTTCAAAATGAAGAACTATTGCATAAAATCTCAATAAAACAGTAACAGTAGCTGGTTAGCTTAAAGTAGCGTAAATTGGAATTACAAAAATACATTCATTCAATAGAAACAGCAATTTTGAAAATAGTTCATGAATAAGACGTTGATTTCTCCTATTAATATATCTCATGTTAGTTTTTGCACACATTTCTAACAGACCGTCCAGTTCATGTGACAGCTAGACGGTCACATGGTGTGTATCCTCAGTGTGTTTTAGCTCCACAGCTGCCTCCCCTTATGTATTCTGTCATAGTAACACATGAAAGCTCCTGTGTTTTACCTCCAGTCAACATCGGCCAACTTTGTTATCATGACTGGCAGCGTTTGATCTTAATTCCCAGTGAGCACTTTGCTTTCAAATTGCCACCGGCCAAAAAAGAACCCATTAGCTTATGTCGGCTCCAGCTGTCTGATGCAACCCTAATGCAACTGAAATAAAAAGAGCGCAACCACTGGAATCCATGGCAACTGTAATATGCTTTGACATGGACTCTGCTTTCATCCTCCAGCTTCCAAGCCAAAATACACATTTGACTTCTCCGAGGAGGAGGCGGACGAGGAGGAGAACGGAGACGACGACATGGCCTCGTCCCCGGTGAGGTCAGTCAGAGACGACTTCGGCTTCTCAGACACCAAGGACCGCGACAGCGACCAGAACGAAGACGAGGAGGAGGAGAACAACGAAGACTCCTTCTCTTCTCTCATAAAGAAGCCCATGTAAGATTTAGAAGTTGACTGCTGACGGATGACTCTTTCCTGTCCTGGTAAATCTTGCCAGCTAACCGTTTCTCCTCCTGTGAAGGCCTGCACCTGCAGCCAAGAAGAAGGAGAAACCCAGCATCTTCTCCTCCAAGTCAGCCTTCTCTGATAAGAGCAATGACAGTGGTGAGTTCCAGCCAATGAGCAGCCTATCAGTCAATTGCGTAAATTAAAATCACAAACACAAGGAGGATGAGGTGGATTTTCAGCCGTATCAAAACAGAACTGCAGTGGAAACACTTTATTCACTTCACACAAGTCACATGATCAACAGCTGGATGTTACTACTGGTGGAAACAACAAAGACAATGACAGGAAGTGATATTAAGATGATGGTTTGTTTTTGTTTTTTCGTTCAGTGTGCAACCAGAGCTCTCACAGCATCACAGTTCATACAAAGTTGTGTCGTTCCAACATGTTGAGTCCATAAATCTTCTATAAAATCATCAACTACAATTTTCCCAAAATGCAGCACAAGTAGCCGCTCCCAAGTAGGCGGGGCTTGTTGCTCTAACGCCTGAATACCGACGTCTCCTCTGATTGGCTGATAGAAGATAAGCTCTAGCACCATGATGAATTATGAATATATCTCATATAACTGTTTACATCTGTCAGTGCCGTGGTTATTAATGACAAGTTAAAAAGTTAAAAACCACGTCATTCACGTTGGATTTTAATTTCATTTCTTATTTAATGTAAACACAACAAATGCAAACTTGTGTTTTTTCGACATTCGCAGAAAGTAGACAAAGATTTGTGCACATTTGAGATGGAAGCGCAGCTACTGCTGCATGTTTGCTGACGTGTTGGACCCTGTTTGTTCTGCAGACGGCTCCAGGTCGGACAGCAACAATGACACCGGCCCAAAGTTCTCCACCTACTCCAGCAGCTCAGCGTTTGACAAAGCTTCTCCAGCAAAGAAAGGTAACATCTCAAAAGCATCCAGCAGAGGGCTCTGTAGCATTGTGTGCTGTGTGTGACATTTTATTTTTGTGTTCAGCTGCAGCTAAGAAGCCCTCTGATGCTCCCAAAGCTAAGAAACCAGCAGCACCTAAAGCAAAGAAACCAGATAAATCCATCTGGGACTCTGACTCTGATACCGGAGACACCAGCACCAAGAAGCCAGCACCAGCTCTCAAAGGTACTGGGTTTTTACGTTAATGTGGGCTGAAAACGTCACATTGTTGATGGTGAGGTCTGGTCACCATCTGGTGTGATTGCAGGTAAAGTTCGGGGGAAGAAGAGGAAGGGCTCTGGGTCTGAAGACGAGTACAGTCCGATGAAAAAAGCTCCAAAACCTGTGGGCAAAGTGAGTTTATGACATCACACGGCTACACTGTAGAAAAACACACTCACTGTCTGGTTGATGTCTTTAGATGTTGCTTCAGTATTTCTGCGTAATGTTCTTTCTTCATGATGCGTCTGGTTTGTTCCTCCTGCAGCAGAACAGGAAAGCTCTCTGGTCTGTTCCTCTACATGTAACCATGGTAATCATTAGGGTATAACCACATCTACAACTCCAACAAACTGATGTCTTTCTGTGCTTACTTAGTGTCTGTCACTTCATTGCTCTTTATGGTTCCTAATGGAAATCCAAAAATGCTGCCAAACAAACTGGGACCCCAGTTTCTGCCCACAGAGAGCAGAAACATTGTGATGTTTTCACATCACCATATCTGGGTCCACTCCTTGTAATTATGGAGAGTTTTGGAAGTGGTGCCTTAAAATAAATCTAGATATTCTGAATTAACCTATCAGAGGTTTCCATAGCCATGGCATCATCATCTGGGCTCTATCAAATAGTGTATAGTCATAAGTTTTAATGCATATAAACGTATGACTTTGAAGAATCTAAAAACGTCTGTTTAAAAATTCTCTCTCCTCAGCTGACAGTCCGATTCAGTGTTGGCCAGTAAAATATTGATGATATGTAAATATCTGCTTTCAACTGTATAAACACAAACAAGATGATCTTCTCAGCAATTGAACAGCTTCTTTATTAGTTTATAGCAGTGTACAGTCAAAATGTGATAAACAAAAGGAAAAACTAGAGTCCAGCTTAACACATCAGATCCTGGTCTTGATGAGGAAAAATAACTAAAAAATCCTGCATAATTCAGGTTTAAAACGCAGTTTGGACACGGCCAACAATGCACAACTTTACATCAGACATAATAACTAACAGATGAACATATTGTCTTTAAGATACTGAAGTTTCTTCAATTTGGCACTTCTATAAAAATGCAAGAGAGGGTTTCCAAATCTGTTTAAATGCAACAGATTGTTTCTTTATTGCATTTGTCAGTTATGTCAGTTTCTAAAGGACAAGACAACCTTCTCTGAAGAGCTCGTTGTTCTGCAGTTTTTTTTTTAAAGTCCAAATGTTTTCACCGTGCAGAAGCCCCAGAAACCTCCGTCCGACGATGAGGATGAAGACGACGATGAAGACAACAGCCTGAGCACCGCGAAGGGCCCGTCCCGCGAGCGGCCGGGCCGGGCCAGGAAGGAGGTCAAGTACTACCACGACTCTGAAAACGAGGAAGACGACGACGACATGTTTGATTAAAGTCCATCCCGATCCACCCTGCTTGTTTGGAAGGTTCCTCCTCCTGTGTTCCCTCAGACTTTTGTACATTTCCTGTTTTATTTTTTCATTAATGGTGGTGTTAAATGATTTTTAATGTGTAGGTGTTTTACACTTTTTATTAATATACATATACAGGTTTGTTTTTTTACGCTCATTGAAATGTCGTGAAATTCGTCTGAAGCAGCTTTTAGGGGTTTAGAGCGCTTTTCTTTAGCACATTTTAACTGTTAAGATACTATGTAACTTTTTGAACATGAAGTTGAAAGTAAAGAATAAAATGTTCACAGTTCTGGTCCGTCTCTTCTCTGACTTTTGACTCTGGTAAACAATGCTGACATGCAGGTGGTAAACAGGAAGTAGAGAGGACTCAGATAGCAGGGTTGTCGCCTCCTGGTGGTCATAATGTTTACACTCGTTTTCTTCTTGTTGGCTGACCTAACTGTTGATGCCTAGTGGCAGTTTCAACAGTTAACAGCATCACTACATTATGATCATGATTGTTGAGCTCATTGTTGACGGATCGATCCGAAAATATTGGTAATATAGATCCCAAGACGGTCCATCTTAAATATTGATTTTCTTTTTTTAATCATAGTTTCTGAATTATGTAAAAAAAGAAAAAATGTTTTGATTTGCTCAGGTTATTTTTTTCACTTCATTTATTTAGGACAAAAAATGCACAATTTTTTTCTATTTTTTTTGTTTATTATATTAATATGTTGACATTAAATTCAGTCCTAGGTTTTTACAAAAACAACTAAAAGGAAAAAAAAAAACACGTGAAGGTCAGACGTTTGACATATCAAACCTAAATAATATTGGTACTGGTATCTGAATGCAGAAGATCTGTTTTCAAGTTTTGCCACAAATTCCCAGTTGGGTTTAGGTCTGCGCTTTGACTAGACCTTTCTAACCTGGTTATATTTTGATCTTTAGTATTCTTCAGCTTTTTTTTCTAGGATTGTCTGTATTTAGCTCCACCCAGCTTCCCATCAACTCTGGCTAGCTTCACCCTTATGAGGAAATTCATATTTACAATATGCTGCTGCCACCACCATGTTTAACCACAGGTATGATATTTTGATCTGACCCAAACCCGTTGAATGGGCCTTATTTTTATACATGACCTCTTAAGTCATTCTTCCTGCCACTCTTGTACAACAACAACCTTTCTGAAATATGTTTTTTTTTCTCTGTGTTTATATTTCTCTTTATGTGTGCAAACATCCAAACCCAGCAGCAGATCCAATCATGTTCCTCAACGCCAAACCCCACCTGGAGTGTTCCCACACTCAGAAACAAGAAGTTTAAAATAAATATATTTTATTACTTTGCAAGGACAGTTCATGGTAAAGTTAAACAGTACATGAACATAAAAAGCATATGTTATTATACAAACAAAGACAATATTTAATATGTAGGGCAGAACGTGTCGAAGCTCATGTCTTGGTTGGGTCACCCTGTAAGGAGGGGGCGGGGCTAACGGCTCCCTGCTCCCTGTGGAACTTGTGTTCATGAAGATATGAGCGTCATGTCTCAGTCACAGAGACTTTGCATGACGGTGGGCAGGTTCTCCACATCTGAACAGAAGAAGGTGACTGCAGACACTTTTGGATGTTTATCAAGAACAGCCTCAAGACTGACAAACACAGAGCTGCTGCTAAAGCTGCAGTATGCAACGGATAAGCAATGTTTTTTATTTTATTTTATTTTTTACATACTTGTTAAAACAATGATATTATGAGACAAATAATCTGTTAAAAAAAAAGGCTGCCTCCTTCCTGTGGTGATGCAACTGTCTGCTGAAATGCGCCGCTCATTACTGCTGAGCCTGATGTGAATGCTAGGCTAGTTAGCATAGGCACTGATGGTGGCAGATAAGTAGGTTTACTGTAACAGTAAGTTGTTTCTCCACCATTAGCACATTTAGCGGTATGTACATAAGTGTGATTGACAGCGCTAATACACGCCTCCCAGCTCTGATTGCTTGTTACTGACAGTATCTCTGCAGATGGCAGTAGGACCACAGGCGGGAGGCAGAGGAGCTCCATTTCTGTCGCTGATTGTCTCGACAGTTTTAACAAATATGTGAAAAACATATTGTTTCTACAAGCTACACAGTGCTGCTTTATAGACTGATACTGAAGCTCAGAGTCAGGACCACTGGCTCCTGTGCAGGGCGAGGCCAACATGTGGCTCACAGGGTTATCTGACCTGTCAGTAAGACACTGTTGAGTGACAGACTTGACAGCCTATATGTTATGTATATGACACCTTCTGGTCAGTGAGGCGTTTGCTGGCACCCAGGCAGTGGCAGCATCATGACTGCCGGCAGCAGGAACAGCCCACTGATGGCAGGATGCAGTGATTCTATGCAAGTTCACCTCAAGACAACAGAATATCATTAAAAAGATGGTTTATTTCATTGCTTCAGTTCCATTACACAAAAAAATTTGTTGGATTTAAAACATTTAATTTGTATTAGAGATTAAGCTTTTCACTGAACTGAAAAGAATATACATTCACCCACATAGATAAAACACACATAAAGATGGATTCCAAGTTGTTTTCCATTCATTTTCATGATAGCAGCAAAAACAAACAAAAAAATTTGTAATACCTTTCTCATCAGACCAATAAAAAAGACTTTCTAATCCAGATCCAGTCTGGGCTCCTGTTGCATGAATTACTGCATCAGTGCAGTGTAGCATGGAGGAGATGATCCTGTGGTTCTGCTGAAGTGTTCTGGGCCTTCAACTCATTGGTAATGATAGTTCTGCTGTCTCTCGTCCCCGACCGACACCCCATGGCGTTCAGGTCGGGCCCGTTTGCTGGTAATACACAGTCGTTCTAGCAGGTACTGATACTTTTGGCAGTAGGCAGTTGGGTCGGTACCAGATCCTGCTGAAAAATCAGCATCTCTACGTAGCTTGTAGGCAGAGGGAAACATAGAGGGCTGCTCTTTGACCTGATCAAGCCCAGTGGATCAGAACCAGATAATTGACATGGAGACCCAAACCGTCACTGACTCGGACCTGGACTTCCAAATGAAAAGTAGATTTTACTTTCAGCTAACTGGACACTGGACCACCGAGCAACAGCCCAGTTGTTTTTAGATACTTCTACTGTCTCTGGCTCAGGATCGCTTCCACACCTCGTATGTGGGAGTTGTAGTCCATGTCTTGGATGTTTCTATGTGTGGTGCCTTTGAGGCTCTGACTCCTGCTGCACTTCAGACCCTTCAACATTCTTTGTTTCACAATCCTTTCAACCCTCAGCCATTCATTTTACTTGAGCACCATATTTACTTCTGCCATGTTTTTCTCCTTCCTCTTGTGAACAGCCAACTCCCGACAGTCAACACCTTCCATAAGGTGGACAACTATCAACCTACACCACCCATGATGGTGTAGGCCAGTGGTTCCCAAAGTGTGGGGCCGCAGTGCCATTGCAGGGGGTGCCATTGCAGGGGGGGCACAGGAAGGGGTATGGATGAATAAAAAAAAATAAAACAGTTACACAAAAGTGTTTCACTGTAAAGATGGTTTGTAGTGTGATTTGTTGCAACCTGAAGTGTGAAATAAACTTCAGTGGAGTTTGAAAACAAAATATGTGTATAGGTTTATGTCTGGTTGAACGATGTGTGAGCCCAGTTGATTTTTTTTTTTCTTTTTGGGGGGGGATTTTATTGTAATCCATAGGGGGGCCCAGAAAATCTTTGGGAACCACTGGTGTAGGCTATTCCATTTCAAATTAAAAGCCTTTTTTTATTGGTATACTTGTGTACTATTCTAGTTCTGAAAGCTGGATTTTGGGTTTTCATCCTCAAAATGAACAGAAATACAAGCTAGGGAATGTATGTGCAATGAATGTAATACAATCTTCAAATTTAAAAAAAAAATTTAGTTACTGAAATAAATGATTATTTTAATGATATTCTGTTGTTTTTGTGACCAGCCAGCCTCAACACTTAAAAGTCTGAACAATCATCTATAGAATCTCTTCTGAGGGGAAGATAAAGCGACTGTGTGTGGAGGAGATGTCTGATGTATGAACTCTGCTGCTAAAGCCACACATCGACCACACCCTGCAGAAGGTTACCCTCTGATCAAACAGCTGTCAGCTGATTGGGTTGATTGTTTGACGACAGCCGTTTGACATCCTGGGGCAACAGTGCCACAAACAGAACACGTCAGTGGTATTGAGTGCCGGTCCATTTGTCCCATTCATGTCGCACCTGTGTTCAGATCAGCTCACCGTGTTCCAGTTGCTTCCTTTCCTTCAGTGAGAGTTTGTGTTTCCAAGGACGAGTGAGCGTCTTTTCCCACAGAGCTGCCAATTGGAATGCAAAGCACACAGCATTTATATAACATCTCTGCAGTGAGCTAGATAGTAGAGTCTTACAGTACGACATTCAGCAGAACAGAACGAGGAATCCAGACGGTGGAGTTGAGTCCTAAAGGAAGCGGCGATCAGTCCCAATGCCTCAGGGCCGCTTGACGCTTCAGGGGCAGCTGTGGACATTCTTCAGCTGTGAAAGTTTACCAGCTTACAGAAGATAAAAACTAACCAAACACAAAAACCAGCACCTCTCCCTTCATCTCTCACCAGGAGAGAGAGAGAGAGAGAAAGTGAGAGAGAGAAAGAGAGAGAGAAAGAATTCCCTCTGTTTCAAAGACATAAGCGTAAGTACTCAACACTGCATATCATTCTGACACTCCGTGTTATTATTCACATTCAAACAAGCAAAAAAGAAAAGAAAAGAAAAAAAAGAATCAAAAAGCTGAAACTGCTCTGACTTCCCTTATGATATGTATTTCGGAGCCGGGATGGATGGAATGCAGATGGATGTTTGTTATGCGCCTTGGAGACCCAGAACCTGTTGCTGCCTTAGAGTCGACTCACTTTGCTGCTTCCTATCAAATACAAGAATGAATCAGCAGAGGCGGATGTATAGGGAAAACACTTCGATAGTTCAATTTGGATTTTGAAGTCATGTTCATATTTAAATAACTGTCATAACATTAAAGAGTGTACCATCACCCAGGACTAAAAATGAAGCAGACCAAGTTAAAGGATTAGCTCAGATCTTCTGAAGTGGGGTTCTGTAGAGGTTCTGACCAGCAAATGGAAAAAAGCTTTTAGTGTCTTTATTGTAATGATTACAGATGCTAGCTAAAGCGTTTAGCTAACTGGAGGCAGGAGAAAATGGCCAGATCTTTCCTTCCTCCATCCGTTGATGATTAGCTGGCTACATAAAAGCTGCTATGATTTTCCTTACAACAAAGTAATCAAACTATTTGGTAGTACATCCAGTTTCACAACATACAATCATGAGGCAACTAAAGAAAAAGCACTGGCTGTCACTACTTTAAATACATAATTAAAGAGCCTGTTGGCTAGCTTCCACCTCTACAGCAGATAGCCTGGCTAGTTAGCCAGCTTTGTAACACTAGGAAAACAATAGGGAGGATATAAGAGCTTGGTTAAAATCAATCATTTCTTAGTATTGATGAAAATGTTCTAGTTCCACCGGCAGATTTTTGAACTTATAACAAGTTTAAACTTATAACTTGTTATAAATGGAAAAAATCTGCCAGTGGAACTAGAACTTTTTAGTTAATATTAAGGAACTATTGACTTGAAATAAGCTCCTATATCTTGCTGAAAAGTTACTGGTAGGTTAATTTTGTCTAATGAGTTTAAAATATTTACTCTAGAAACATGGCAAAAATACTGGGTAAGATTTTGTGGTTTTGCAGTGTGGGGGGCAGAGCTACACATTCTAGATCTTTGTTTGCTTGTTTATGTGTCAAAATAAAAAAATAAATCTATGTTATAACATTAATACAAGGTTAAAACAGTAGACCCCTATTTGTACACTTTTCTGTAGAACAAAATTTCCAGCCATTTGTGGAAAATTTGCCTATTTACAGAGATTTTTGTAGAGCTCATCTTAAATATTTGAAAGAAAATACATTGGCGAAATGCTACTTGAAACTCTATTGGCTGGAGTTTACAAAGCAGCCAATCCACGAGTGCCATTTATTTTTCTTGGCACTGGTTGGCTGAACCCCTAAGAGCGAAGATTAGGAAGACGGTGAGAGTTAGCTTCTGCTGTAGTGCTAACACGGTTTCCAATATAGTGCCTATTGAGTTATATTTGGTTTATGAGCTAACAGTAATAAACATAACTGTTTATTGAAATAAACATAACTGTTTATTTCAATAAACATAACTGTTTATTGAAATAAACAGTTATGTTCAGATGGGCCGGTCGTGGTCCTTAACCCCCACCAATACTGGGGCTCCACTGTGTTCAGTATCATAGATTGATTAAGCAACAATAGTAATTATTATTGCTTTTCTGGTTTCAATTTTTATTACTATGAAACTGTGGTATTTTTTTTTTTACCAGCGGTCTACATACTGTGATATTATGAAACTGGTTTCATAATATCACACTATTGCACTTCAGAATCTTATGGTCATATCTGTATAACCATAAGCATCTGAAGTGTAATATTTAACACTTTTGGGTGGAGTCAACAACAAATAAGCAATTTCCCTTTTTAGGATCAATAAAGTCTGTTCTATTCTAAGTGGTAAATGAAGTTCCTTTTAAGCCCCGCTGTCACATTTAGAGATTGGAGTTGTTTGAAGGCACTTATGTCCTGGTGTTTTGGATCAGACATGACTAGCTCTGTTTAGCTCTAAAACGAAGCTCTGCTTCACTGAAGTGTAGGCGCTAATATAACCATCAACTTCAGGTGAGATATTTTCTTCCCACAATCTCTCACCATAACCCCACTTCCCAAAATCCAATCCATTCCTTTAACTCTAACCGGGTGAGATGTGGTAGTGTGGAAGTTTCTTTCTTGTTAATTTTGTGCAGCGAAGTCGATGTTTTCCTTTTAGATCTTCAGTGGAAATTCTGCTTTAAAAAAACGTTTCCTTCAGCAAAACAGACTTTAAAACAACATTCAGTCACTTTACTGTCAACAAAGAAGTGAATATGACTCTTTCCAAAATGAAAAAGTATTGCTTTTGGTTAATGCATTAAAAAATATCATCTGTGCTGAGATACGGATTACCACATCAGAGCTGATGGACCCTGAGGCAGTGGAGGGTCTGGGTCCTTCAGGAAGACATAACAGTGTCTTTTTTCTTATGGTTCAGCTTCACATGTGACCTTGGCTGTGAAGAAAGGCAGCTCTCCAGGATCATGTTTTAGTTTCAGAGGAACCTCCTAACGCCTCCATACCAGCTCAGCCGGATTCGCCTCCCAAAGGAAGCGTTTACTCGGCTGGCCGTCTGGAGGGGTCAGAGGTCATCTGGAATCTCCTTTTGCATCGTTAGGTAAAGCTTACACAGTCAGGTCAGAAGAGCAAGGCAAACATTTGGAGCAGAGCTACAGATCCCAGCCCACAGTGTGCTTTCTGCGTCAGCTACAATCATCCGGACCCATGAGGCCCGGTGTTCCGGTGTTTCGTGTGTTTAAGGATTGCATTGCCCCCCGTGTTTCACTGGTGTAAACAAGACACTTTATGAGGGAGGAGGAAGGTGAGAGGCAGAGCTCTGTTCATAAGGCCACAGCAGAGCTCTGGCGCCGTCGACAGCAGCAGATACACACTCATTAGGCCGACTTCATTCTGGGAAATATAAACCAGCTGCAGGCTGATGTCAGAATGGAAGAAAAAAAAACAACAGTTTGATCACTGAGGCAGAAACATTTACTATGAAAGCGGACCAGGGTTTTGGGTTGGATCTGGTTGGAACAATGACCTAGATTAGGAATAGTCCTAAATCTCACCTAATTTGTTTGTTTTGCAATAATAAAAAAAGAAGCTATCTCATTTTTACAGATGAGATAGCTGAATCCTTCCAGATGAACATAGTTGAATCATTCAGCCCTGATATGAAAGGTTTTGTCCCAGAGAATCATCGATACATCAGCTGGTAACCAGAACCAGATGATCTTCAGATTGATCGGCTGTGGTGTGCCTGTTAGAAATCCATCCATACTCCATATGGTGTGGATGTTTCTACTTGGAGAAGACTCAAACATGGTCAGTTAGTTTCAGATTAAGTCAGAAGAGTAGTATGAAGCTCCATAAACATGAAACAGTGCTCTCCAGGCAGAGAGGTAGTGACTAGAGGTGAACTAATAAACTGGCCGGTCGATAAATCGGATGACTGGCAATCTGAGCAGCTACTGTCAACCAAAGGGGTCACATCTGCACACTAGCGGTTAGCAGTACTCGCTCCACTGTTGACAACTTAGAAACTTTGTCTCTATATTTAGTGACTCTTCAGACAAAAATATTGGTATCGGTCAAAATCGGAATCGGGAGGTGAGGATTTTTAAAGATAACTGAAATCAGTGCAGCCCTGGTAGGATTAAGTCTGCAGTTCTATTAGGATCTAAGACAGAGCAAGACTTTCAGCAGATAACAGGAAGGCTGAACAAAGGCTTTTTTCCTCTTTCTTTTCCAGCCTGTTGTCAAGGAACATGTTGGGTCTGTGAATGTTGGCAGGATTTCAGAAAGTTGATGTCTGAGTTCCAATGGAACACATAGAGGGCTTCATTTCTAATGCTAACCATGCTAGCTGCCTTAATTGCATTTTCCTGATGCTAAAGATAAGTGCCTCTGCTGCTGCGCTAGCAAAACATTTCTGTTCCTATTATAGTTCTCAAACAGAGTTTGGAATCGTTAGCAACCTTTTTCAACAGGTCAAAACTTTACAAAAAAATAGATTTTGGTTTTTTGTGAAGTCAGTAATGTGCACTTTAACCAGTAAAGTGCAAGAATTGTGTCAGATTTTGATGAAGCTGACGGACAGTTTTAGCCTCTTGTCCCGGTTGTTTTTCTGGGCAGACTGCCTCTCTGTGTGTGCGTGCGCGCGTGTGTGTGAATCTACTCGCTCAGGACTGACCCGGCCGGTCTGATGAGTGTGTATCAAAGCCTCTGCTGTTTGCTTCCCTCCCTGAGGAAACAGCTGAATGGACTCAGCTGCAGGTATGGAGGGAAGCGCTGCATTCTGCCGGTGTGGATGCACACTCATCCATGAACAACACACACGTTACGCAAGACTAAAGAGCAGTTTTAAATATACAAACAGATGGAAAATGTCTGACTTCAGTTACATCTATGTGCAATAACATTCTAGATATATTTTTTTAAAAGAACTTAAAATTAGTTCTGCTTTAAACCTTGAAAATAATCAACATGATGGGACAAGCACCACAAAACTCATCCTACAAACAGAGGCCTGACCATACCATGGTATGTACAGTGTGTGTATGCCAGCAGTACCACTGATGGACAGAGATGACGGAGAAACACAGAGAGAGAAATCGTTATCAAACTCCCGTCATGCAGATACGAATTTACACTGGAGACCTGAGGAGTATCATCTGTGGTGTTTGGGGAGGCCCCCAAGGGCCCTCCTCCTGAGTTCTGACTCCAAACTACAGCTCCACTCACAGCCAAACGCAGAGCACTCATCCTTTGAGGCCTCCGTGTTGTTTTATTTTCGAGGAGAAAAAATTTTGAGTAAATTGGAGAGAAAAATAGAAGGATTTAAAGTTAATGTTACACCAAGCAAAAGAGAAGGAATAAAGAGGTTATAGAGGGTCAGCTCCTTGTTGGCTGATCTTTTTGTGCAAAGGAATGTCTGAACGAGTTAAAGAGACACCTGGTGCCTCCTAGGGCTCGGTGCTGGGTGGGGGGGGCGTGGCCTCGTCGGGGTCCGAGGACTCTGGCGACTCGTTGTCCTTGGTGCTGGGACTGGCCCCGGCCTCGGTGGACGTGCTGCTGCTACTGCTGCTGCTGCTGCTGATCTGACTGTCCTGTCCTTCTGAGTTTTCCAGCATCTCCTGGATGAGAGGAGGCATGGAACCTGGAATCTCCATCTTCAGAGAGATGACTCGCTCGGCTCCTGGAGGACAGTAGCAGAACAAGACCACTTTAATACTTTAAACAGTTCAGCTAAACGGAGTTCACAATTTAGTGGCTGAACTTCATTGTAGTTGCATTGCATAAACACAAACTGTGGAAGAACCACAGTGCTGGTTCTGTTGGACCTCAGTATTGACCATGACATATTACTGGAACCACTGGAGAGTTGGGCCAGACTCTCCGGTCCAGAACTCAGCTGGTTTGAGTCTTACATAAAGAACAGAAATTTCTTTGTTTCAACAGGAAACGTCTCATTGAAGTCACATGTGAAATACCCCAAGGTTCAATCCTAGGACGCCTCTTAATGTCTATATGCTCCTACTGGCTCAGGTTATAACAGGAAATAAGATTATCTTCCATATTAGAACAGATAAATGTGTGGATGTGCCATAACTTTCTCCAGATGAACAGAAACAAAACTGAAGTTATTATCTTTGGACCCAAAGACGAACGATAGAGTCAACACTCAGCTTCAGTTTTACAGATAGAAACTAGAGATCAGACTGAAATCTGAACCTTCAGAGACAGATGAAGACAGTTACAAAGTCGGCCTTCTATCACCTGAAGAACATTTCCTTGACAAAATGCAGTGTCTGTTACTGGTTTTCACAATTATTGACTACATGATTCGTTTATGACGTTTTTATGTTTTCATGATGTAAAACACTTTGAACTGCTTTGTTGATGAAACGTGCTATGCAAATAAACTTGATTGATTGGTACATTCAATTTGAGCTCATACAGTTAGATGTGAATCTAAACATGTCTACCTCTACAGACTGTTACTGGACTCCTAACCATCTCTGCTACATTTCTAGGCCTGATCTTCTCACCGTCCACCAGAAGTTGATGGCCTTCCTACCTTTAGCGCTGATGCTGCGCAGGTCCGTGATCTTCATAAGGGTTTTGGGGAACATGTGTGGCTTGCTTGGTCGGCGCTTCCTCACGTAAATCTTCAGAGCCTCCAGCAGTGGCTCCTGGAGCTGATCCACCTTGGAGGGCTCCTCCAGATCTTGACGGTCTGATACACACACAAACACACACACACGGTCAGCCTGTATGGCAGATTAAAGCCTACAATATGATCAAAAGACATTTTTACCAGGCTAATCATTGGGGTTATTCATAGTACAGAAGGGATCTGATTTACCATCAGAATGATTTTCAACATTCATTTTTCAATAGAAATTTCAGCTTTTTTTTTTTTTTTTTCCAAAAATTTCCACTAAAGGTTTTTCCAACTGTTACAGCTGACAACATGAAGTAATGTGAAGTGATGCAAATGTCTCACTTCTGGATGAATCAGGGTTTACAATAATAAATAAACAAAAATCATAAAACAGTCCTAGAATCTTTCACCTGGTGGCGCTGTGGTCATCCTGTTGCAACAACGAGGTCCTGTTGGGTTCAACTATTTTAGTGGAGTGTAAGATCTATTTTTCCATCCCTCCCACAGACTGGACCTAAGCTGTACCTCAGCTGGCCAGGAGGTGGCAGTGTGTACTCTGGAACCTGAGAGTGTTGGACCCGCTCTCAGACTGTGCAGTCAGAGGTGTGGTTTACTTTTCATAGATTATGCAAGAGCCTGTAATGTTTTCCCAGGTCTGAGTAAAAGCCCGCTGAGCGGAGTGAGCCCAGCGGAGAGGGAGACTGATCTCCTAACAAACTGAGAGGCGGGAGGGACAGACAGAGGAATAATGAGACACAAATGTGTTCAACTCTCCAGTGAAACTTTATGCGACTGAATGAGAAGGACTTCTACTTCAACATTAAGGCCTGTGCATCCTGACATGATGGAGGGACTCTTGCTCTGGTTTTCCTCCTCAGACTCTTCTCCTACAGCCAGCTGACTGATGCAGCTCAGCTGCCTCATACCTGCTCATCCTCTCCACCTCCCCTCTCCTCTAAGTAACAACAGCTGATTTCTAGTTCACTGTATCAAAAACCTGGCTGCAGCTTTACTCTGTAGTAAATGGAGGAATCAATAGAGGCTTCCTCTGAGTTAAATAAAGGGCAGTCCAGCACTTTGAATTGGCGGTGAATTAGCTCATTCTTTGAAGATTTACTTATTGTCCTCAAATCAGGTTTTTGCTAATGATGTGGTTTAATCAGGCTCCAGACTGTTTAAAGTTTGTCTCAGACTGAACTAAATTAATCTGACAGGTGGGATGAACAAAGCAGTCAAACCCAAACCCTCACCCACACCCCCTGTTCCTCCACCTTCCTCCACCTCAGCAGCTGAGAGTCTGATTTGAACGTAAATTTGAAAGACATTTTCCACCAGACTGCTTCGTGACTGTTACGAAGCTTCCGACAGTCACAGATGTTGTACCGGCTCCTGGTAAGTTTCTACTCTACTCAGGATTAATTGTTGATTAATGTTAATTTGAGCAAAATGAGTTCCATTGGATTGGTGTTGATTCAGTTGATACAGAAACAAAGATGGCGCAAGATCCCAGAATGGTAGTTTAACCAGACCCGGGTGTGGGATTGAAAACGTTCTTTATGCCATCCTGTTCTAAAATGCACACACTTGACAAGCTCCTTAAGCTCCTGACCTTAGTAACACTCACTCAGCCGAGCTGCATGGCGGAGCAGCGTCTGTTTCTCAACCAAAAATCATTGAGACGAGGATGTGATGACAGAAAAGTGGAAAATTAGAACACGTTGGAAAAGAAACCTGATGCCAATAAGCATGGCTGATTTTGAGTTCTGTCTGTTGTGAGTTAATGCGCAAAGTTGTAACATTCCTTCAGGAGCAACCATGACGACCAACAAGAAGGAATCTGAACTGGAACCAAGACTAACAGCACAAAGTGTGGCTCTGACTGTGGCCTGACCTGACAGCAGAGAGCTGGATCAGGATGGACAGTACAGGCTGCCGTCCAAATTATCATGGGATTACATGTTCTATGTATTTTATTCAATTATTTTTCTGTTCAGCAACCAATAAACTTATTTATAACTATGTCTTTAGAGTTTTGTAATGTGATAAAGCCACACTTTTCTGTTTATTCAGTCAGTTTTTAATACAGCTGACACAAAAAAGTTATAGAACTATAATTATGTGCTTTGTTTTTTAAAAGTCAGCATTTCATATAAAATGCATCCCTTCGAGTTCTGGAAAGACAGCCGACCCCCCTGACACATGAGAGAACTCATGGTTTCAAGAAAATTTCCATTTATCAATTAATTGCTAGTCGATTGATAAGATCAATCAATTTTAGATTAAGTCATTAATAACTTGTCATTAATAACTAAAGGCCCACTCACTCACAAGATACTTCAAAGTGTTTTATAGGAAGAACAAATTAACAGAGAAAAAAACGATTGATTCATCAAGAAATGGTTAAAACCTGAGCCATTTCAGTAGACTCATGTAATGTGAGCCAGTTTCCTGGTGTTGGTCAGGACTCTAGCCATAGCATTTATTAAGCCCTTTACTGCATCAAATCAAAACTAGAGAGGTTTGATAAGAGGCATTGAGTTCTGGTCTACAAACCTCCTGAGATGAGACAGATGGCGCTGAGAAGACCCGTCTCTGTGTCGTCCATCTCAATGGGCAGCAGCTGGTTGGCAAAGGTGAACACCAAGTCGGTGAGCGGGCCGAAGCCAGCGTTGTGCATCTGTGTCCGATTTAGGGTCAGTCCGTCTGAAAAGGTCATGGTGTCCTGGTCAGGAGTGTACCGTGTGCAGATACGCAGGATCTGAGAGCGAAGGAAGGGAGGGCCAAGGAAATGGTCAGAACAACCTCGGTAAACAGGAAACTGAACATTACATATTCATATAAAGAGATAATCAGATCAGAGGATCATTGACTCATGATATGTTGCTGCAATTAAATTAATCAAAATATAAGAGTAACCACAGAAAATAATCAGTCACTAGGAGCAACAAGAGGTCATTGATAAAGCAGCTGGCTGCATCCAAGTACAGCAATGGAGAGTTTAGGGGAGGAAAATCATGTGGTAGGAAAAACTGAACAAACACTTTCTGTAGCTGAGCCAGGCTCTGGGCAAACCTTCAGTTAGCTCGCACGAATATGAAGCAGGTTCAGTTGTTTTTATCGGTTTCTGTCCCCTTAGCATACAAGAACATTTATAGGAATATATAATAAATCAATAAAATAACATATTATATTAGCAGCATACCCACAGGGTGGCACCCCCCACACACACTTTCCTAGGAAGGCAAAGCAGAAGACAGCACTCCCCTATCTCCCATGTGCAACCAATAATGTTCTCATACAGCATGTAGCATAGCCTGGCGCTAGCTGCTTTAGCAACCAGGAAACCTCAGAGAAGCAAAACAGTGACCTTCCACTAACCCCTGCAGAATCACCTTGCTCTGAATGTGTGTTTGTGTTTGTGTGTATATGCAGGCGTGCGTGTGTGTGCACCTAGTAATACAGCTGATTGTGAGCGTGGAGCCTTTGAAGCGGTTTGAGTGGGCTGCCTCTGACAGTGAGTGGCAGGAGTGTCTGCAACATGAAACAGAATAAAACATGGCTGCTGGCGGTGGCTCTCACCGGCTGGCCAGGCCTGCTCCCAGACACACTCCGGCTCTGTCCCACACATATACATCCATACATGTTGTGTTTGATCTCTCCTCTGATACGCCCCTCACCTAGCACAATGGCTGCGTCCTTCACCATGGAAATGTGCTGCTGAACAGATGATGATGGCTGAGCGACAGCCAGAAAACCATCACACTCGGCCTTCAACTTCTCAACCCCGCTTCCCAGTTCTTCCCTCCACCACTGCTTGTCTCATCAGACAGTAGGACCAGGTCAGTGTTAGCTCCCAGACCATCCGTCAACATGCCACTGCCTGGACGACCAGACCAGGTCAATAAAAATCCATTTTCAGAATAATGTTCTCTGCATGTGCTGCCAGTTTTGTCCAGACTGGGCTCGACTGTTTGCATTTCCAATTATTAATAAACATCTTTGTGAATAATTTATAGATTTTATTGTCAGCCATTTCACAGCTCTCTTACAGCAGTCTGAAGCAGACTGAGTTGACATCCTTTCAAAGCACACATGCAGTGTTATTTACGGTTCTTTTCAGACGTTTGGTGAGCAGAAGTTCAATTCTCATAACTATTAGTTCAACCTCCATAACATTTACTCATCTGTGCTCATCACTGTAGCAGCTTCTCATTTATTCCAAGAAATTTCCAGTGCTTCCGCACATCTGTATTGTCTCTGTACTTTTCTCTACTGTAAATGCTATAAAACTAATAGTCCTCATTACATTGGTTTAGTTCTCGCATCCAAAAATAAAAAACAAGTAAAAATATGTCAAGGTAATTCTATGTATTTCTTTAGCAGCCTTTCCAGAAAAGGTGTCCCAGTTTCCTTTCAGGTGAATCTCACCTTTCACTGATCAGGAGGAGTGTGTGAAGCATTAGCTTGTAAGCAATGATAGAGTTGAATCCTATGACTTAGCTCTAAGTGACGTTGTCTGCACCATTTCAGTTTAGATGTGTAAGAATGATTTACAGTATTCTGTGTTGTTTGCTCCAATTTACTTCAAGTTTGCAGCTCTTCTCAGCCCTACCCGAAACATGTTTCTGTTTGGTGTACTACAAACGAACGAACGAACGAACGAACATCCATCCATCCAGTTTGTGTTAGTTGTTTGGAGAAACGCACCAGGTGTTGTGCAAATGTTCAGACTGTTGTGAGAAATGCACCAGAATGCTTGAAAAAAGATGGCGTCAGTACAGAGCCTCGCAAAACTATCCTCAGCTTTTTCACATTTTCTCATTTTACAACCTTCTGTGACAGAGCAACACAAAGTATTATATTACTGCAAGGTGAAAAGGGGAACACAAATAAAAATATGAAAATTACAACCTACTAACAGAATCCAGTGGAACCACTTGTGTTCAGAGTCACATAAACAGTAAGTAAATTCTGCTGAAGGACGAGGCCATGGTCTCAGACCTATTCTGACCCGCTCACTCCTGTCGGCCAACCAGTTGTCTGCCTTTTCCTTCCTCTTCCTCTTCATCTCTGTCCTCCTCTCTCTTGGCCATAACATGTATAGTGAAACATTCACATAAAACACCAATTTGCACCTTGGATACATGATGTTGCATATTGTTACTTTATATTTTAACCTTCCTCTCTGAACCAGGGGCCTCCACTATCCTCAACAATCAGGGAGCGGAGACTTAAAACCAACAGACATCTCCAAAGAGGCCAGGAGTTTTTATTCTTTCTTTCAACGTCTTTTCCTGGCTTTATCTTGAAAAGGGGGGGCATTCTTCTTTTTTAAAGCCATAGTTATATTTATACACTTAAACTGTATAATGCACTTCCCCACTGTTGGGAAAGTGCATTATGCATTATGCACAGGAAGCACAGTGTTCAAAAGGTCGGATACGTTTACACCACTATTTCATCTGCGGCCTCTTCTAGACATCCACCTGTTTCTGAGATTCTGAAAGTGTCACCTTGAAGTCTTAAGCATTTCTTTTTTCAACAAATCTCACCAACACTTGCATTTCGCTTTGAGCAGAAGCAAAACTAAACATATTGGGCATATTTTTCAGACACATTCTCTTTTAACGGAGGAAACCCAGTTTCACTCTGAAATGTCCAACCTTATTTAGGTACATTTATTTCAATTCCATGACAAGAAATATTTCAGTACATGTTAACATCGCTGCTCTACACATGCACACTTTACCTGGGACAGCATAAAACGCTGATGCTAATTAATATAGAGCTACTGTACATGTTCATGATAGAAATATTTGTGACATGACTGACAAAAGAACTTAAGGCGATAATAAAATGTCAATATATAAACACTCCTTATACATTATGTTGTCAGGATGACAACACAATGCCTTTTATGTCCAGATCCAAAACAATAAAAATGACCTTGATTGAATAGAGCCCTAGAGGTCAAAAATGTAAAATGCATATCAAACCTGTCATCAGTGTTTCTGCGTTCTCCCTCCTCCCCCCCGTCTGTGCAGTGAATGTTAAATACCCCACCTCACCCCACCAACCACCCCCCCGTCCGCCTCCCACTCCAGTATGCATGACAGAAGCAAGAGGGGAAGAGAATCAGCCATTTGCCGTTTTCCATCTCATTATTGCAGCTCCATTACTACAGCATGTCGCTTCACTTAACAACTGCTAAATGACAAACAATCACCCAGCAGCCTGCAGACATTTCCGCATCTGTGCTCAATAAAGAACACACTATCATTAACAAACACAGAGCCACTGACTGGTCATCAGTGACAATATAAGAAACACACACGTACGCACACAAACACACACACACAAACCATCTTAAAGATTAAATCAGTTTAGACAGAGAAAATGCTCACTACAGACATCTACTCTCCATAAATTTTTGAATTGATAGACGCGGTGAGTAATCTGACGTGTCTGACTCCGGCTGGTCAGCCCAGACAAACCCCCAATCAGGCCTGATGGGAGCTGAGTTGGATGATAAATGGCGTTTCCTCTGGAGAGCTAAGCAATTAACTCAGAATGCTATTTGAAGAAATGAAAAGATTGTTTCAAATTGAGGGAGAACAAGAACTGTAATCAGTTCAGAAAAGTTCAGTCAGACAGAGGCAGGTTCCTGCAAAGGTCACCTCAGGGCATTGCACTAAAACCAGAGCCATCTAGTTTAAATCCCATTGCTCACAAAGCAACTCAGTCCAATTCTATACAGTCCAATGCATTCCAGTGCAATCCCCTGTGAACTGCAGTTCAAACTTGCTAAAGTTGTACTAATAATTATCGTTAGGGTAAGTTTATCTTGTTTTGTTACGAAAAATAAATGTTTTCAAAGTGACATTTGAGGGAGATTTCCACTTTTCCAGATTGGTTGCATCATTAAAAGCTATTTGGACTTTTTGTCAGTCTGATCCAATCAGGAAACGCAGATAGATGAAGAAACAGATGAAGGCAGCTAAAAAATGACTTTCCAACAGTCAAGCAAACTGTAGTCTATTTTAACCAAGCAATCAGACAAATGGTGCCTCCAGAATAGTTTTTTTGTTGAGAAGTATGGACCGTCGATAGTTAACAGTTTACATCAGGGGTCCCCAAAGTCGGTCCTCGAGGGCCGGCATCCTGCATGTTTTAGTTCTCTCCCTGGTGGCACCACCAACCTTTTCAGCATGTCGGTGTTCTTCTTAGACCTTCTAACGAGCCATCATTTGATCCAGGTGCGTTAAACCAGGGAGAGAACTAAAACATGCAGGAGGCCGGCCCTCGAGGACCAACTTTGGGGACCCCTGGTTTACATGGAGCCGCTCTTCAGCTGAACAGCAACATTTTAGTTGAGACCCAGAGGCCTGTTTACACCAGTGACTGGATTCTCTCACATCAGCATTTTTAAAATCAGGTCTGACTGAAACCTTTCTGTAAAACCTCCCATGAAGGTGTGAAGCACTCCGCAGGTGTGACCCGTCACCCTACACACGGCCGTGGGGTTTATTCTACACATGGCGGATCACATAGAGCTGCGTTGTGCTTACTGAACCTGTTCAGTTTCTGATGAGGAATATGTTACATGAGCACTTGGGAGTCAGAAATGGGTTACAGTTTACTGTGAGGTGGAAGCTGAGAGTCAGAAGTGCATGTTCATTCAATGACATGCTAAAATCATAGCGCCACATAGTGGTCTGGCATAACAACTACAGCTGATGCATGGTGGCGCTGTGTAAAAGTGGAACTTTTTCTCAATCAGCATATGAAAATACAAGCAGTTTCCAGGCGCTCTAGTATAAACAAAGCTGTAGAGTCTTTACTTCAAAAACAGTGATTAGATTCCAGATACAAGATTCAGAGCAGAACCAGGAGCAAAGTCACAGCAGTTCATGTAAATGATCTTTTAATCAACAAACAACTTTTGTATTTTATTTTTCATGGTTATCTACACTGAAGACCTTGGCTGTCAACAGTCTACCACCCACCAACTGAAAGTTCGAGTCTAGATGGTGGTGCAGTCGGTCCTACTGTTTTTCTTGCAGGAAGAAGGTCCTAGGTTTGAATCCCAGCTGTGGTCTTTCTTCATGCGTAGGTTCTCTCCTGGTACTCCAGCTTCCTCCCACAGTCCATAAACATGACTGTTAGGCTAACTGGTCTCTCTAAATAGTGAGCATGGATGTTTGTCTTGTGCATCTTTGTGTTGATGGACCAGTGATCTGTCCAGGGCGGACCCCGCCTCTCGCCCGATGACAGCTGAAGATTAACACCAGCCCCCCACAACCCTGCAAGGACAAGCAGGTACAGACGATGGATGTCTGGCCTGCTCTCCCCAGTTGTTAGATTCATCAAATGGAGGTTGCTAGGGGTGATCTACTGCAGGAACCATATTTATTGGTCATAACCAGATAACCTTAACATAGAACCCAACTTCAAAAATCTGACCTGTCCCTTTGCACCAAAACAAAATGTAATAATATTGTGTTGATTCAAAATTGTTACTGTTAGTTGCCAATTTGTGTATAAATATGTTCATTTCCTTTGGGATTAAAATGTTAATATTGACCAAAGCACACTTTGATCACTATTCAGCATCAAAAGAGATACTTATTTGAAATTCGTAGATCAGCTTTGAAACAGAAAAAAACAAATAATGACAAACAAGCATGCTCTTTCAGAATTAAAGCAGAAACACACACCAGTATGTCCAGGCAGGCAGCTTTCAGAAGTGTGATCTGATCAGCGATGGTCAGCCCTGTAAAGCCAGGCACTCGTTTGGCAAACTCCACGATCTTGATAATGCACTTGGTGGCCAGCTCACTGAACTTGTCCCACAGGCCCAGGTCCAGCCTCACACGGTGGTCTGCACTCGAGTTCTGCAACGTACAAACACAGGCAGTCAAGACAAGGAGCCGCCGCTAACGATCTGCTCACTGCGCCCTCCTGGCTCTGCTCCACATCGTAGTAATATACAGTCAAGAGGTTCCATACGACCCGAGCTCTCAGAAACTCTGAGCCGGGTGGCGGCGCCCTGCGGTAATGAGGGTAACAGTGTCAGTGAGCAGGGGCGGGATGCAGAGACACAGCAATGACAGGTAGCAGTGAGCTGGGACTGCCATTAGTACAGATATACAGCACAGAATCGACACAAATACAGGAGTGGAACTAAGGAGGCTGGAGATGACGAA
Source organism: Xiphophorus hellerii (assembly GCF_003331165.1). Lineage (NCBI taxonomy): Eukaryota > Metazoa > Chordata > Actinopteri > Cyprinodontiformes > Poeciliidae > Xiphophorus > Xiphophorus hellerii. Next base: position 27,118,670 of record NC_045684.1, read on the forward strand.
GCTACAGTGAAGAAAATGAAAAAAGTGGAAGCTAAATGTTCTCAGACAGTTCAGTGAGAAAAAACAGGGGATGAGAGAGGATAGGTAAGCTGTTAAAGGGGCAGTAAAATCAACTTTTTTAGCTTTACATCATGTTATAATATCATTCCTTGATCAAAAACATACCAGGAGCGTTATATTGATATTTCATGGATTTTTGGGGAATCCCTCAGTCTCTCATGGCAACCATTCAACTGTTCAAAACGCCTGGCTGGACTTAGCTCCACCTTCCAGGTGCAGTTTCCAAGATTCTGAGCTTCCGCTTCACAAAGCAGCGTTTTCCCTTGAAACTCAGCTCCTTCAGACTAGCCTGCAGCAATTAGCAAACACCTGGTTGCACTGTCCATCTGCTGATCTCATAATAGGAGGTAATTCTCAGTGAAATGCTAGTAAAAACATTGTTAAAGGGTTAATAGACAAGCCATGTTATGATGACCTCCTGAAGGCGGAGTTTCAGAAAGAGCAAGAGCTTCTTAAAGTGACAGAGGCCCAATTTCAACGAATTAAATTTTTAAAGTAATATTTGATATATATTTCATAACAGCTAAAGTTAACATACTTACTTTAATGGCACAATATGCCTGGAAAATACACCACACTTTAACTTCTGTATTTAGTTTCTTGACAAATGGCTATTTTCTAGATTCTGAGAATATTTAACCAGCGACATATCCCATTCTTTGAACAAATTAATGGGGCAGTATTATGTGTTTGATTTAGTAAATTAACGTCTTGAAATCAGGCCTCTGTCACTTTAAAAAGCTCCTGCTCTTTTTTATTACTCTGCCTTCTGGAAGTCATCACAACATCATTCCTCATTTAACCATCCAAAAACTTTTCCAGCGTAGCACTGAGAAGCAGCTCATATATGACAAGCTCAGCAGAGGTGCAGTTCCACCACATGTTGGCTAATTTCTGCTGGCTAGTCTGTAAGAGCTTAGTGTGGGAGGGCTGCTCAGTGAGGTGGCAGCTCAGAAGCTTGAAAGCTTAGAAACTGCAGCTTTGAGGAGGAGCTGCACCTCAGAGGCGGAACTAGGTGCATCCAGGCGTTTTGAACAGCTCAATGGTTAGCTCAATGGTTGCCACAGGCGATTAAATGATTCCTCAAACATCCATGAAAGTGTCAAGGCATAACTCCAGGCACATTTTTGATGAGGGAATAACATCATAACCTGATATAAAACAACCGCCCCGCCCCCAGAAATTTACATAACACTGATCAAGTAATTTTTCGTATCAAAACTTTGATTTCTTCTACAAACTAAAATGACCCCAGGAACATTCTCCCACAAGTCAGGGTTGCTCTGAAACTGATTTTGTTCATCGTAAATATGTTACTGAAGAAGAAGCAACTGGGAAAAGCAACAAACTCATATAACATCCAATGTGTAATCAGCATGTGGGGTCCAGCCCATGGAGGAGTCCGGGGGCTTGAGGACAGCAGCCAGTGAAGTGACTGCAGAGATAGACAGCTGCGTACATCCGTCCCCCTGAGGCAGCTGCTAGACACGGTCACACTCAAAGAATCTACTGTTAGGCCACCACAGAGACAGTGGGAAGAAGAGGGCGGCAGCAGACAGTTAAGAGAGAAAAAGATCATTAAGTATGATAGGGGTTAAGTGAGAGCCACATTAGGGCTGTGTTAAATCACAGACAACGAGCTGCAGTCGACACAACAGCGCATTCCACTGATTGACGTCCGGTTTGATGGGAAGGGAGGAGGTGGAGATGCAATGTGGGTAACAAAGTGTTTGTTTCTCAATGGACAGGGTGAAGAACGTGACAGTGGCAGATATTAAAGCAACTTATCTTGTTGTGCCCTCTGGCTGAGGAGGGAAAGCACAATGAAAAACAGGGCAGAGCCGGGCGTAACGAGGTGTTACCGTTAGGCTTTTTTTAAAACCTCCTCCAACCTTCTTCCCCCCACCCAGCAATCTCAGTCAATTACACCAGTCCCATAATTCAATAGAGGGAAACAAGGACGTTACCAGGGAATCCTAATTTCATTTAAGTTCATTTCTCCAAACAAATTAGACAAGTTGCTGCATTAAAAAAAGCCTGGCAGTGTAGAAACGAGCACCAAGAGGTACATCAGCAGGCTCCAGTGCACACATGCAGAAAGGGGGACGGCTGTGGAGGCAGCCGCCACCTGAGATAGATGGAGACAGCGGACAAAGCGTAATGTGGCTAATATCTGCAGGCCGAGGCGTGTTCTGCAGCGGCGGCCGCCCGCTCGGCCTCCTCGCTGACGACTAATGCTTTAGTTTGTCTTTGAAAGTGCCAGGCTCGTTTTTCATCACCATCACTGTCAGCGGAGGGTTATTCATTGTGGAGCTAACTCTGCTAACCCGCCAGTGAACTCCTAAATCACCGCAGACTAGGATTTGAATATTTCACCACATAATTGGAGCTTTAACCTAATCTACAGAAAAGCCGGAGCTCCTCCTCTGTTTCTGTTGAGGAGAAGTCAAAAGCTGTATCAGGATCCAATCCCTTGAAATAATGAGGAACTCCTCGACGCCTGAGAGCAAGCATAATTACCACTGATCCAGATTACAGCTTTATCGAAGGCCCGACTGTCGACTCCAATAAACAACAAACACCAGCTTATGTATCATCACTGGAAAGCAATATTTTCTCTTTTGTTTGACTATTTTCAGCCTTGGAGTTTAGCTCAATGCAGGCTGTTTACGTGGCTAAATGGAAGAAACGTCTCATGAGAGACGGATGAGGGTGGAGCAAAGAAGGGTTACAGCGATTAGGAGCTTTGTGTTTGTATTGAGAAGGGGGAAATACGTGGTTATTAAGATGGAAGCTGACTGTCGCTGAGACGACGTGCAGCTGCGCACAGCAGAGAGCTAAAAGCTGCTGACTGCCCTACTTTAGCATCACTTCCACCGCTCTGCTGTGAAACCTATTGTCACTGACTGAATGGATCTCATCACTGTAATAAGAGACACACTATTGCTCATTAGGGCCTCTGTTGCGTTTGATTATTTTCGTATAAACATGTTTAGGGTGGGGTTAGTAGGCCAACCCAACCCTAATGACTGACAGGTGTGTGAGATTTCTCACAAACTAACATCACCAAATCAGTCCCCAGACGCCCCCCAGCCCATCCCACCGCAGAGCGGGATGCCAATCATGGCTCACAGCCGTCAGTTGTAATCTATATGTAAGTCAGCTGGAAAACAAGCATATTAGACTGTCAGCTCCGTCTCAATGCTGCTGCGTCTGCGTCTCAGTCAGCGGCTGCTCGCCACTTTCTCTCCAGCTGTCAGCCATCTTAGAGCTCCAAACATTTTCCTGTCAAGGCATAACAAGGTGTTGAGGTCGTTAGTTTCATGACCTCCATCTTTTTCACAGTTCTACTCAGCACAGCGCTGCCCCTCAGGGTGGATAAGGAAAGCAGATCCACATAGGGTTTTGTTGGATATTTTCTCTAGACAGCTCAGACCGCTCAGAGACAATCAGACCCCGATGTGTCCGACTGATGAGATCTTTCTATAAGACCCTGGTTTCCCCTCGCTATGAGGCCTTTCCATCATTCATTGGTGGGTCTCGTGTTTAGGGGGTTTCACATCAGTGGACTATAAAGCCATCTCCAGCATTGACAAGCATTTTTGACATCCAGCTTCACTCTGTTGCACATTTATATAAGCTGGTAATAAAGTAAGCTGGGTTTGATGCATCAGTCAAACTTCTCCAACTTGTTAAAAGTTGAAGAGGATCTGAAGATGCTATTTTGCTACACTATTTTTTTTCTTTTTTGTGTCTCAGTAAGTTCTGAGTTTAAATAAAGGTTAAATTAATGCTCCGTAGTGGGAGGAACAAACCCTGAGGTCAGAATGTTTACAGTTATATAATGATCCTGTCCACTGGCCTTCCATCACACTTGATGTCCAATCAATTCCTAACGGCAAAGAATAAAAGGTTCTGTGGAGGATTTGTCCAGACAGTGATAACTGTACAACTGGGGGCTCGAGCTGAATTAAATGGGGATTAAGAGCGAAGTGCAAGAAATTGATTATCAATATGCTGATGGCAAATTTGTCTGCCAGGATCCAAGAAGCACAATTCCATGAGTCAGATAACATACTGTAAACGAATGAAAACACCCAGGTCCCCATTGATCCAACAGCAAAGAGGAATGTGTGCCTCTTCCGGCCAAACACTCACCGTGGTGTATTTGCCAAGCTGGCAGAGGGAGGGGAAGGTTTCTTGATGGGCCTTACGGATCTTCTCGATGATGGTCTCCAGCTCCGCCGTCAGCTCGTAGCTCTCTGCCAGTTCTGGCTTCGGACTTTCCTTCTTCTTCTTATTCCGGTCATTCCGAACAGCTGGAGGAGAACAAATCACATCTTTCAGGTTAATCCTGAGACTTTTATACTGACAGTGCAGCTTAGGAAGTGGAGACAGTAAAACGTCTCCTGAGAGGATCAAGCACATCCAACATGTGGTGTGAATAAAGCTCCAATAGAGGGAGTTTTAGGATGTTTTCACACCTGATGGTCCAGTAGACTCAGTTCCATTGGGGACCAAAATTTCAACATTTGTTACATTTTCAGCTGGTGCAGTTCGCTTTCACGATGCACTGTGTTGAACTGACCAAACCCTTTGAAAAACCTGTTTCCCCCTCCCGTGTGGTGGCGCTGCACCAAGAACCACGGAAGGAAATGACACAAAAACCACCGAAGAAGAAACTGATCACAATATAGACAAAAATGGTTTAGCAAGGCAGATTCCAAAGCTGACATCCCTGACGCTCACTTTATATTTAAGATGTATTGTGTCACTAACATGTCAGAAATTTTGAAATATATCTTAATAATAATAATTTAAGAAAAAAATTGTAATCATGGCTGAGTTCATACTGCAGCCTGAAGTGACTCCATTTTTATTTTTATTTATTTATTTATTTTTGCCGTAATGCGACCTGTATCTGATCTTTTCATGACAATCTGAACAACACAAATCAGATTTGTTTTTTAATGCGACCCAGGCCACTTGGATGTCCGATACGTATCTGATTCAAATGTGACCTAACATCCAGGTCACGCCCAACCGACCGGAACATCATTGATACTCAACAAATGTCCGTATTCTGCCCAAGCGGGAAGAAAAACAACAATCATGGCGGACTATAATGAGGATTAAATTGTTAATGTAGTGGCTCTGGTCAGACAGCAACTTCTAAATCGTAAGTTATGATCCGCTGTTAGCATCCATGTTTACTTCCCCAAACACTGAGCACGCTCTCTATGTGTGATGTTATTGCGTCCTCTGCTGTGCATGTGGGACACTTTAAGGTTGTTTGCAGTTCACACTATAGATCGCATACAGGTCGCATTTATTTGGAAGTGTGAATGGGCAAGGGAAAACAATCGGATTTGACAAAAAAATCGGAATTGGGTCACCTCAGGCTGCATTGTGAACACAGCCTAAATGTAAAAAGTTACGTCATACTGCACTTACTAAAGCTCTTGTATCCTTGCCCAATGTTCAAGTGAAACAACTAAACAAGCATGTCACCTTTAATGTATCTGTATATACCCAAAATGTCTTAATATGACCAAGCTGGCATTATGCGAAAAATATTGCTGTAAAATCCCAGGTAAACATGAGCAGGCTCTCTGTTGTACATGTGAGGCAGAAGAAGCTCCAAGGCGTGTCTGTTCAGTTCATGGAGCCGGGTACTTCATTAGATGCAGATCTTTGAAGTCAGTCACAGCAGGAGATTACCTGGTTTTATTACTCAGCACAGCATAATCATCATGATCAGCAGCACTTTTGGAATCCTAACAAGGGGAGCTGGAGACAATGACTGAGCCAGGCCTTTTGTCAAGAGCTCAGACACCCATGGGACCTTTCTAGTCTGATGAGACAAAAGTCAAATCTTATGCCCTAGTTTACAATAAAGACCCTCTGTGTTTATTGTGTATACTGAAGGAACTCAGTGTTTCAGCTGTTTTGCAGTTTTCTGGAAGTTTGTTCCATATTTGTGGTGCATAGAAGCTGAATGCTGCTTCTCCATGTTTGGTTCTGATGCAGAGCAGAACCAGAACCAGAACTAGAAGACCTGAGAGGACTGGAGGGTTGATAAAACAGCAGATCCTTAATGTATTGTGGTGCTAAGCCGTTCAGGGATTTATAAATAAACAACAGTATTTTAAAGTCTATTCTCTCATGTTTGCTTTGGTTGTATTTACCCAGAATGCTTTGCACTATACTCTGCTTCCTGCTTTTGGAGCGATCTAGAACTAGATGATGTGCTCTATCTTCCTGGTTTTATTCAGAACCCCAGCAGCAGATCTGATGGAACTGGAGGATTGATTTTTTAGTCAGACCTGTAAAAACACTGTTGCAGTAATCAATGCAACTAAAGATAAACACATCATGGATGAGTTTCTCTAGATCTGGCTGACACATTAGTCCTCTAATCCTGAAAATGTTCTTCAGGTGATAGAAGGCCAACTTTGTAACTGTCTTTCTGTGTCTCTGAAGGTTCAGGGTCAGAGTTCATCACTACACCCAGATTTCAGTCTGATCTCTAGTTTCTATCTGTAAATCTGAAGCTGAGTGTTGACTCTATTGTTCCTCTTTGGGTCCAAAGATAATAACTTCAGTTTTGTTTTTGTTCATCTGGAGAAAGTTATGGCACATGCACACATTTATCTCTTCTAAGCATCTGACCAGTGATTGGATGGTTCAGAGTCACCTGGTGACATCATAATGTAGATAACTATCATCCGCGTAGTTATGGTAGCTAATCTTATTTCCTTTTATAACCCGAGCCAGTGGGAGCATATCAATAGTAAAAGGGGTCCTAGGATTTAACTTCTCACATGTGACTTCTGCTGCTTCGATGAGAAGTTTCCTATTGAAACAAAGAAATCCCTGTCCTTTATGTAAGATTGGAACCAGTTGAGTCCGACCCAACTCTCCAGTCATTTCAGTAATATGTCATGGTCAACACTGAGGTCCAACAGAACCAAAACTGTGGTTCATCCACAGTCTGTGTTCACATGGATGCCATTGAACACTTTGACCAGGGCAGTCTCAGTACTGAGACTGAATGACATCAAAGCAGTTAGTCATTGTTAGGAAGTGAATCTTTTTCTATAATTTCACTGATGAATGGAAGATTGGAGATTGGTCTGTACTTCTGTAATAGTGACGCTAGCAGATTGTTTTTTTCCAGTGGTGATTTAATATCATTTTAAATCCAGGGGGAAAATACTTCATTAGATGGATGACTTTATTATTTGAATCACATCAGATTCAATAATTCAGTTGTGTGTATGATATCAAGACATTGAAGGAGGAGGAGCTTAATTTCTTCTAAGCTTATATGCCTTAGTTAGTAAAATTCAGTCATTTTCTTCACCTTTAGTTTGAGTGGATGAAACACGATTGTTTTTTTTTTATAACTGTGATAAATCTAATACTTAAAGATTTCCATGATGAAGTCAGAAGCAGTGATCAGAGGCTCTGCATCAGGCCTGGTGCTCCACTGCTTCCCTCTGCACCCAGTACAAGGTGTTAAAAAGCTATATATTTTCATGGCCTCTTGTTTAATGCATCATTTGGATGTATCTGCTCATGCTGCCAGTAATTTGCTCGAAGTGCAGAGGTAATTGATTTCCTTAGCTGGGGGTGAGATGTATTTACCAAGCTGCTGTCTTCCTAAATCACATCTCGTGGCTCGCCAGTTGTGTTAACACCGCAACCCTCCAGTCAGTCACACTTCGTCTCTACTCTGAAACACCCAGACACTTCCATACACAGATGGTGGAACATCCCGATTTTTGCATTATTCTGTACTATTCGTGCTGGGCATGCATGTTGGTTTGAGGACGTCCCGCCGTAAGGACACTTTCAACATGCAAGCAACGTAAGAGTAAAAGCATGTGTGCTGACATGTGATCTTTATTTCAGTGAGACAGACTAAATAATCCAAATTACATTTTTCTAGAGGTCAAAGGTAATGTGTAGTTACGATGGCAAGGCAAAACATGATATCTACTATCTCAACACAACCACAATCCAAGAGAGTACAGCAAAGGTTATCCTGTAAACAATGAAACTACATTTAAATTAGATTATTTTCCATTGTAGATAATATAAAGGCTACTTTAGTTCAACTTGTTTTTCAGTTTTCCTTCATACGATTACACATTGAAAAGATTTTCTCACATTCCTCTTTTTCTGAGAAGAAACACTTGTTATGTATTCATATGTAGCACAGAGTTTGTGCAGTGATTTTCTTCTGCAGTTCAAATCCCTCTACTGCCTTCTCTGACTTCATTCACTGGTAGCAGCTTTTCTCTACAGACAACACAGAAACCTCCAACTCTGCTGCTCTAATCAGCACAGCCTTCCCTGAGCCCACAGTGACACCATAAACCCACATGGCAGCTGAGCTCGACATTCAACTGTCTCATCACATGAAATAATCACAGCTATGTAGAGACTGAGAAATATGTTCAAATCAATTAGAACTTCAGTTATCTAAGATATTTTTTAGGTAAAAAAAAAAATGTTACTCATGTTTGTTAGAATTTTACCTTTGTATTTAAACAATTGCAAAGTGCCTTCTCTGGTTCTGGGGGGTGTCCTGCCCCAAGTGGAGTTTAAGTATCTCAGGATCTTGTTCACAAATGAGGGAGAAAGGGAGCGGGAGGTCGACAGGCGGATTGGCGCAGCGTCTGCAGAGAAGCTGTACCAGTCCGTCGTGATGAAGAGAGAGCTGAGCCAAAAACCAAAGCTCTCAATTTACCGGTCAATCTAAGTTCCCACCCTCATCTATGATCATTAGCTGTGGGTCATGACTGAAAGAACGAGATCGCGGATACAAGCGGCCGAAATGAGTTTTCTCTGTAGGGTGAAAACTCTACAGAGGGTGTCTGGGTTAGAGATAGGGTGAGATGCTCGGTCATCTGGGAGGGACTCAGAGTAGAGCCGCTGCTCCTTCACATCAAGAGGAGCCAGTTGAGGTGGCTCTGGCATCTGGTCAGGATGCCTCCTGGACGCCTCCCTGGTGAGGTTTTCCAGGCACGTCCCACCGGGAGGAGGCCCCGGGGAAGACCCAGGACACACTGGAGGGATGATGTTCCTTTGCTGGCCTGGGAACGCCTTGGGAGCTGGAACAAGTGGCTGGGGAGAGGGAAGTCTGGACCTCCCTTCTTAGGCTGCTACCACCATGGTAGCAGCCTAAGTATAAGCGGAAGAAGATGGATGGATGGATGAAAAAATAGTATAATAGGAACTGAAAAGGAAAAAAAAAATGTGTTTGCTTGGATATTGATCTTTAGTGTTACAGCATTTCTTGGCAAGTCTGTTTTATCCCCTTAAATAGTCACAAGATTTGGTTTTAAAGAGGATCCAAATGCAGAGACAAGGATGACACAACCATGGAGAACAAATGAGTTTAATAACAGAACTCAAGAGACAGGAACAGACTGGTAATAGCAGGACAAGGAGTAAGAGAACCAAACTAGTGAGTTTAATTACTGAACACGTGAGTTTAATGAACAGATAAGGAACAGCATAGAGAAGATATGAAACTAAAACACTGGAGAAAGTGCTAAATAAACCACCTTCTAAAAATAAACCTCAAATTAGCCGGAATTAGGAAACTAAGCTCAGAGTAAAACATAACGTCTCATTATACTAATAAACAAAATATACAATGAACAAAAGAAACTATGACACAGAAACCCGGAAACTGTGCAAAAAAGAAACAATAAAACTTGAAGTGAATCAAGATCACAACCAAATTCAGAAAGAACAGTAAAAGTGGAATTAATGACTGCAGCACAGAGAAGGATATTAAATCAAGGCTAAAAACCCATTTGCTTAAAGTTACATTTAGCTAATAATAACTGGATCCCTGATTAATCCTAATCTGGATTCCAATTTATTAATTTCAGTAGAGAGTGCTGAACAGATATGCACACCACACTTTTAATAATACAAGTAAAAAATATTAAAACCATGAGAAATTGACAGATCAGATGTTGAAGTGTAGGAACCAATGCCGTTTTCCACTTCACTTTGTGGTTGGAACATAATAAATGTAGAAAATATCTTTACAAGACTCTAACTGAACTCTCTGTCAAGATTACTTTGGATACTGGATAACCTTTTTTCAGAACCTTTCTCAGGAAACAGAGTCGTTTTCTGTTGCATTTCCTGCAGTAAAACAAACGATCAGACTTTGTTTTACCTCAAGACTCCACATAGTGAGGTAGAACATCTTCATTTAGCAGGAATGTGCTGGAATGATATGGAGATAGAGTGCTCAGCTTTTTGAATTGTCAGATCAGATATAATTACACTAATATCAGTAGATGGGGGGTGAGGGGTAGGGGGTTTGAAATAGTTTATGAAATAAAAACAACTGAATCCTTGTGGATGATTAATTTTTTAAAGATTTTATTAAGAAACTCGAAGCTGCTGCTGCACTGTTTGTTTTGTTTTTGCAGCTCCCAAAAGAAAATAAGAATCAATTTTCAGATCAATGATGTAACTGTCTTGATTTACATTTTGTGCAAAAACTGGCATGACAGTCAAACCCTTGCTGTAGTTTCTGAGCAACTTTTTGCATGTTTACTGTTTTGATGATTTATTTACCCTTGGTGATGAGTTCCTTGTCTTTGAGGATGGAAGGACTCCCTACCATTCCCCTAATCTTTAGCTTCCTCCTCATATCTCCATCAGGTGAACGTCAGGACTCTGCCTCTCCAAGCTGCTCCAAGATGTTAATATTACTTCCAATCCGGAGAAACGTTTGTTTATTCTTAGTGGTGAAGATCACAGCTTATAATTTCACAATCAGAGTATTTGTCAGACATTTAGTTGCTGATCTGAGAGCCACACTGCTGCAGTAGGAGTTACCACTCAGCATCATGTTCTACAGAGGAGATGGTCAGGGGAAGTGAAAGTCTAAATGAATTAAGCTTTGGGAAAAATTTGTTCTGGGTCTCGTAGTTAAGCATCCATTTTAACTGCTGTTACTTTAGCTCTAGTGCTTGTGTTTTGAGCAAGCTAAAACCATTTTAGTTGTAAGAAGGATGAGTTCAGTATTACAGGTTGTGGTTTCAGCTGAGAGCTGAGAGCTGAAGGATGTTGCTGTTTGCTGCCAGGTTCTGATTCAGAGCTGTGAATGGGGGAGTGTCAGGTGTTTCTGGAGAGTTCTCATGAGGGGATGAAGGATCATCGACTGGCCTTCTGACAAGATGCTAAACACACTTTTCTCAGAAGTGCCTAACAACAATCTAATGTCCCTTAGCTTTTCAGGAGTGTCATCTCTATTCTCCTCCAGTGTGTTAGGTTGCTCCCTGTTTTTTGTTCATCTCTTTGTTGTAGTTTTTATGGCTGCATTAAACCCTGTTGGAGCGACTTCGTTTCCTCTCCGCTTGGTGCATGGCTGGTGGTCGTTGTGAGGAGCTGCTGGCAGCCATCTGCCTGCTGCCAAGCTCTGCACAGGGCAAGTAAACAGATGCAGCGGTAAATAAACACAATCTATCTGGAGTGCTGCGGCACCCGGGCTGCTTGCCACAGCACTTAACATGGCAGCTCACCAACAGCAACCAGGTGGGTGTCGCGGAATGACAATAAGTCTTTGCTGCCAGCGCAACGTTGAGATTAAGCTTAATGGTACTTAGGGGAAAGCAAAGGAGAGCATGGGAGACACCATTTTATAATCTACTACAGAGAAGGTGTACCATAGCAACTGCAAACGGGGAAGACTGAGAGACATTTAGAGGTGGGAAAGAAGTCTGAACTGTACAGCAGATAGGCTGATGTAGCCAGGACCTATTGCACTGCGAAGTGGCCCCAACTCTCATTATGTGGAAGCCCTATGCAGTGAGTCGCAGTCACAGTCACAGTGTGTCACAGTGTGCCCACTCACACAGCTGGAAGTGAGAACACCTGCTGCAACAGATCAGCTGAAGCTGTGAATTAGCAGCAAACCTACAGAGTGTCTGGAAGGGATTCACAGTGCTTCACTTTTTGGAACATTTTGTGTTCCATCCTTATTCCAAGTTGTATTAAATTAATCTCTTTCCTGAAAATTCAACACACAAACACTCTATTGTGAAAATGTGGGGAAAAGTTTTGGAGTGTTTTGCATATTTATTAAAAGTAGAAAGCCAGGAAGTTCACAGCCTTTGCATAATACTGTGTTGATCTCCTTTGGCAGCTTTAACAGCCTCCAGTCTCAACCTGCAGCTCCAGCTCAGCCCTCCTCTCTTCAGGCAGTTTGCTCCGTTCTTCTCCACCAGGTTGGATGGGGACTCTGTCAGCCATGCTCACCTCTCTCCAGAGATGTCCAATCAGATTCATGATTTTCTAAACTCTGGTTTAGCCCCTCCAGGACGTTCACAGATTGGTTTTGTATCCTTTCAGATCTGGATCATGTGCTTTGGGTTGAACCGTCGCCCCAATCTGAGGTCAGGGCGCTCTCCAGCGGGTTTTCATCTAGCATGCCTCTGTTCATGGCTGTATTTATCTTTCTCTCCATCCTGACTGGTCTGTCAGTTCTTGCTGTTGCAAAACATCCCCATACCATGATGCTGTCACCACCATGTGTCACTGTAGTTATGGTGATGAGCTGTGCCTGTTTCCTTCAAACATTACTGGCATCCACACCAGAAAATCTTGTTTGTCTTTTAAACGCGAAGAACACACCAAAGATTAAACTGCAAAATACAAAAAAAAGTTACAATGATTCTGTTACTGATGAAAGTGTGATAGCTACAGAGAAAACCGCAGCATTGAGACTGAAGTATAGTTCATTAGAGTTTAGAGGAGATTCTGCACATTTCTGTATTGCGATATCTTTTATTGGTCAGATGCAGTTTGGGTGTTTATACAATAGAGAGCATCTGTTTCTGGATTTTTTGTATATAAAACTACAAAAATAAGCGATTAATTGATCTAATTATTTTAATATCTTGGAATCTATGTAATAAAAGAATCAAAATAAGCTGAGCTTGAGATCAGCATATCAAAATTTGAAATTGTCCAAATTCCACTTTTCCCGTCCGTCAATGACTGCTGCCAGGCCTTGAGCACACATAGGAAACACAGACTGTGTTTGAAATGCTACAAAGTTTTGCTGGAGACAGTAACAGTCAGCTCTGGAGGTGATCTCCTCTTTGCGATAAAAACAGTCGAATGAAAGAAAGCCTTGAAGTGGGCATCCAGTTGGTGTTGATCTTCTACAGCAGTCAAGGAGAAAAGTCTCCTTTCTCATCAGCGGCCCTGTGGGAGGTTTAGCCTGAGGATATATAGATATCATCTTTTCTATGATGCCGCCACTGAGGTGTGAAACAGCATAAATGAAAGGAGTGACACCCCCCACCAGGACTAATGAAGCATGAAGTGGGCCTGAGCTATAAATGCTGATGCAATCAAAGGATGCCAATAACCTGTGAAATGCAAACTGTTGTCACGGTGCCATTCTCTTAATAGATGACAATATAGGAGAGGGAGCAGAACTGACAGGAAAACTGACACAGTTTATCCAAATTTTAAAGAATGTGTCAAAATCAAATGAGAAGAAGCTTGGGTTTAGTTTGTAAACAGAAATCTAATATTTAGTGTAATTGTAGCTTTTTAATAAGAGATTAGTAGAATGACTGAGACAGACAGTCTGTCCTGATTGAACTCGGGGGGGGGGGGGGGGGGGGGGTTAAAACGTTTGTGAATAACTTGATTTGCTCATCTTGAGTAACATCAAATGTGAAAACATATGATTTTAACATCTGACAGTGACTGAAAATAGTGAAGATCACTAGAATACCCAGTAGACACTTAGAGAGAATTACTCTAATAGTTGACTTGTGTTTTCACTAGGAGAATGAGCCTGTGGGTCTGTCAAATCAGCTGATGAAGAGGACTGATGAAGATGGCTTGTGAATCTTCTGCCACTCCACGGATTTATTTTGAATCATAATAAAAAAAAAAAACTCAACCCTTTCATAAAGGGTAGAATTTAAACTGATGCTTACAGCTACCTGCATTAAACAAGCTAATAGCCGACAGATGCTAGACCACACAAAGTAAAACTCACCTCTATTTTCTAAATATGTACTAAATAAAATGTTTTATGCCAGCTAACAAAATAAATTAAAATCTATCTATTTCCAGATTTTAGAACAAAATAAATCATCCATTTCAAAAGAAAAATAAATCGTATTTTTTTTTATAAACATGGAAAACAAAGAAAGATAGTTTAATGCTAGATAGTTTGAAAAGTCTGCTGTAGATATTAATTGCAGATTTTGCATAAGAACTTGCAGAAAAATTTCTAAAACAACCGTTTATGCTAATAAGCTATGCTACACAGTTTGAAGTATAAACTCCTTAATCATTCAAAATATTAGTGAAAACTCTACAGTGGCTGCTTGCTCTCATGCAGTGTGGTGACCTCTGCTCCAAATGTACAGTTTATGTTTTCAACAAGACTGGAAAAAATATTCAACTATATTAATGTTGTTAAAGAGGAATTATAAGGTTGTGGGTTTGATTCCAGCTTCCTGCTATCAAATGTTAGCATGGCACTGAACCTCATGCTAACGTTTGGTTAGCAAGGAGTTTGTGAATAGTAGACTGATATTAAATATTGATAATATTGATGGCAAGTTAGTATTAGTATCGGATCATTACTAGCATGCATGATCAATACTTTAGTTTAAGGTTCCTTTATGAAATGTTTTATTTTTGTGTTGTAGTTTCTCAATTTTCACTCTATTTAGAAAAAATACACACAAACCTTGTTAATATGTTATTAATATATTTCGTAGTGAGCTATAAACTTTGTCCAAATTCTGTTCAAGTTTTGAACAAAAATAATTCACAAGAAAACCTACAGATCTGAAGTATGATGACATATCAAACCTAAGGAAAAAGTATCTGTATCAGTATTGGTATCGGCGATACAGGTTCTGTATTCATTTGGCATCAGATAGATACCAAAATACACACACCTCTAGTGTATGCGTGTATGAAGGGGTGTGTGTGTGTGTTGTGAGCGCCCCTGAATGTCAGTCCCATATAAAACACTTTGAGTAGTTAGTTTACCTACAGCAGCTCACTAAGAATTCACTCCAAATTGCCTTTGATACAGATCACAGAGTGACCTTGTCCCTGACACATAAAGTTTACTTTACTTATTCACTCAACCCATGATATGTCTGCCAATCTTGGGGCCAAAGGTCACATTTAGTTATGTGCCAAGACAACTGCAAGATATAGCTCAAATAATAGATGGTGCTTACTTGACTGGCATGTTTGTGCTGCATTGTAAATATGTCTCTTTGCTTTTTTGTAAGTAAACACATGCACAGGATCAGGACTGAGGAACGGTGGAACAAGGTCGTCGTTGGTCCACAGGGTCTGACTGTCTCAGCTGAAACCAACAGGATGTCCAACAAACCTCTGTGGCTGATGCAACTCCTCCAGGCTGGTTGAAATACCAGACAGGGCATGAAAACAGAACTGAATGAAACATGAGTGTTGCTGCTAGAGTGGAAGTCCTGCAGGAGTCAGAACCTGTAAGACTGATAGTGATGCACTGATACCGCTGGTAATCCACTCACATTCACTGTTCGATATTTTATCTGATATAGTCGCTGCAGTGCAAAAAAACGGCAAGGGAGAACCAGAGAACGAATCTAGGCCACCACCTTCAAAAATAGAACATAATTTGAAGTGTACTGTACACGTTGTTTCATTGCTATGAAAAGCTACATAACATTTTGCACTTCATTTGCATTTATTACCCTGTTCTCTTTCCTCAGTATATAAGTAAAAGCATATTTGTCTGTGTGTGTGTTTGTGTGTTTTAAACAGTACTGAGTCTATTTTCATTCAGCGAGAAACGTCCCATCATTCTAATGCATGAGGACACATCTTTAGCTGCTTTTTCACAGCAGACATTGTCAGCTTCAGAAAAACATCCACAGTGGCTGTTTTCAGTCAGCCTTCAGCATGTGGCAGACTGAGCAACACCAGGACCCCACAACTGGAGTCAGCCAAATCAAATTTAACCACAATTCATTCCCGTATTTATACTGTTTAATGTCTCCAGAACCTGTTGGTGTGCAGATCTCAGACCACACCAGCAAACGGAAGAATCTCCAGCCAGATCTAAAGGCTGTCCCATTAACATTCTGGATGTCATCAAAACCAGCATGAGCGATACATTATCATTCAAATAAATCAACTTCCATTAACAGTGCATGTCCATAAAAATATCTGCATTTAGCCACATGTTTTGTCACATCAGGCTCAAACATTTTAATGTATTTCACTGGGATTTTGTGAGATACACAAACACAAGCTGAGGGAAAATGATATTTTAAAAAAAAATCTTTATGCCATGTAAACTCTGCCATCAACATGTTCCATGTTTCACCGCAGGAGACATTGTGTTAGTGTTTTTGTTGCCATACTTTACTTCACTGATACCTGGTAGGAGAGCGCCTGTTAGCCGCTATAGCGAGTGACTTACACCAGCACGATACTCTTTGTATTGTTTTTTTTTCTTGCTTAAAAATACTCCACAAACTATGGTCATTGCTTCTAAGCCAAGTATAATCTGAGAAGTTGTTCAGTTTTTTTTGTAGTCTTTTTACAGAGTACTTTGTTCTGTCCTGTCACCTTTTACTGTACTTGAGTAAAAATATGCTTAAGTTCTGCTATTTTTACTAGGGCACAATTCCTAGCTACTCTAGCCACCTCTGTCTAAGGTTGATTTTCTTCATATGCAACTGGAGGTTTCGTCAAGGTGGACGAAATGATGAATAACTCCAAATACCAGCAAAGGTTTAATCTAAAACCTTCTGGTGTCTGCCAGGAAGCTGAACATGAAATGGGATTTTTTTTTTAGCAACTTTTTTTAGTCCACACATACACCTAAGGGCGTTCATAATTTGGGCCAGGTATAATATATAATCAAATCACATACTGGTTCCACATGACAGCTCCTCTTCCCATTTTTCATCATATTTGAGGTTCAATTTTGCTTCCAAGTAATATTTGTAATATAAACTAGTTAAAGCTAGTTTTCACAAATGTACATCATCATACAATGTGTGCTGGAATTTTCAAAAGACAAAAACCTTTCAAAAATCTTGTCACAAGTCAGTTGCGTCAGAGACTTACACTCTTTGGACATTCCCACAGCGAAGCACTTCTGCAGGCGACAGTACTGGCAGCGGTTCCTCGTCACTTTGTTGATGATGCAGTTCTTGTCCCGGTGACACGTGTACACCATGTTCTTCTGAATGCTTCGACGGAAAAAGCCCTGAGGAAACACACCAAGGGGAATGGCGAGGTGAGTAAGGAGTTTCATGTGAAGTAACCCCTCTGAACATCATTGCTCTTTTAATCTTTCAAAGATGCCTGTTTTTATTCATAAATTTCTGCAATTACAAAGTATTCTCCTGCCAATGAACATAATGTCACAGCAGTCTGGATAACCATGTGCCGCCTGTTTTGTCTTTCGCTGCCATTGTTGCTCAGAGAGTCAGCACATGCCTGCTGGGAGCTCTGCAGAGCCTCTAATGTTGGATTTAAGCTCAGACACAGAGTGCTGGTGGGAACAGAGAGGAAGAACCTTGGAGTATCAGACAGAGAGGCTGCTGGCGCTGTTTGGGAGATTAACCAAGGACTTTGGTTTAGCTGTGCTGGGACGCACCACTTCTGAACTTGACAAGGTGACATTGAGTTCTGTGAAAGACCAAAGCTTCTCGCCTTCCAAATGAATGCTTTCATTGTAATTCAGTGAAACAGCAGAGAAGTAAAAGACCTTAACTGAACCCTAGTTAAGAGTTATTGGTGGCTTAGACAAGAAATCCATGCATTAGAGCAGAGCTTGTGTTTGTAGGACTCTTAACAGATTTTGTTACTTTGCCTCGGGAGTTCAGATTTAGCTCAGGGGTTTCATTCCCTACATGGGCCTGGCAATAGCTCTGAGTCTTGTTTGCATCTAATTGACATGCAAATGTTGAGCAAATTTTTAAAATGGTGCAGCAAAGATAAAAAACAAATTAGACGCATTTTCATCAACTGGTTTGGAGCGAATTAGCCATGTTGCGTATACCATAATTTCATCAGACGTGGCTGTAATAAACAAGCTGCAGATGTCTCAAACTAGCAAGGATCACACAGCTCAGACAAATAGACAGAATCATCCCCTGTGTGTTGGAGGTTTTTTCTCAGAATCAGTTTTTGTTGGGCCTCTGACCACCACCAGCAGGCAAGGTGGCTGAAATGACTTACCCAGGGACACAATGACAGAGGAGGGTGGAGCGGGGATCGAACTGGCAACCCGCTGATTGCAGGGTGAGCTCTTACATCACATCCTGTGACAGGTCTAAGCTCAGGGTTCCCTTTCTGCACATACTCTCCTTTAGGAGCCATAACTTTGCCACTGTTACTGACATCAGGATCTGCCATGGTTTTCATAACAGATTAAAATAACACACACCAGTTTTCTGTCATACCGTTCCTTCAGGTTATCACTCTGTACGAATCTCATAGCAGCAATATCTATCTATCTCACATGACTGAAACACTGCTTGGCAGATCCTGGGCCTTGTCTAAACTGACATCTGTCTGCATAGAAGGCGATATGCTGGCAGGTTTGCAGCTTTGCCATACTTCCTTCATACATTTTACATCTTCAGCTGTTATATTAGACATTGAGCACTTTTTATTGCTTTAATTGTTTAGGTTGTCATTGCTTTGTGTTGATCTCACATAAAACCCTATCACCTGTGGATGTATTTAGAGGCCACACCTGGAACACACTGCTTTCTGGATAAAGTCAGCAGAAATCAGGAAGAGATTTGTTGAGCTGCTTCAGTCTGGGTCATCCTGTGGAATGACATGGTCATCTGTTCAATCTATTATATGCAAGTTGAGACATGATGGGAATGTCCAACTATCATAATGCCCAGAAATTAGACATGTTTGGTGTTCCAGAGTTTTGGTGTGTTTTGGTCCAAAATGTGGATTTGTTTTACCATCCAAACCAAACTGTGAAGTGTGGCAGCGTCATGTGGGGCTACTTTGCTGCAGGAAGGACTGGTGCACTTCATAAAATAGATGGCATCATGAGTAAAGAACATTGTCTTGAAATAATGAAGAAACAAAAGGTGAAAAAAAGATGAATGTGTCTTTGTACATGGTGTATGTAAACTTCTGGTTTCAAATGTACATTTTCCAGCTACCACAAAAGAAGGCAGTGAGGTAGACATGACATGTAATGACAATAATAAACTTTGTAATTTCAAGCTGATGTACAACAACTTTTGTCACTAAGCAAACTGAAAGGAGCTGTTGCATTATCCTGAATGATCCTGACGTTTTACAATCATTCTATCAAGGTTAGTCAAAGCTAACCCTGATAGATAAATGGCATATTCAGACGTGAGCCCTTGAGACTCATCCTTAGCATGTTGCTGGAGATCAATAACGAAGACATTGTGGTTTGAATTACTGGGTCTCATAAATAGAGGTACAACACGTGATCTTTACTGCCAAGACCTCACACAGGAAGCTGAGCCTTGGCAGATTTTTGTTCCTCACTTTGTATTCATTTGCCATTACTGTGAGGTCTTCTGAAATCATCGTCCATCATTCAGGCCTTTTTGCACATGTTCAGAGGAGTTCACACCTATGAGGCCATGGGAGGGTTAAAATTCCATTTACCATAGCTGTCTATGATGGATAGGACCTTGCCTTTTCATTAGTGAGCCAGGATGCATGATGGGTAACAGATTAGATCACAAGACTGAAATGGCTGACTCTGAAGCCCATCTTCCATCGGCCTAAAGCATCTGTCAACTGTGGCACCAACCTCCCAGCAACACAGGCGCTAGTCAAATGCAGCCTTTTGTGTCCCGCTGTGGCATATGACCAAACCGAGGTCAAACCCCCCCACACCTCCACAACTCCACCCCACCATCAGCTGATATTACTCATTTTTTAATAGAGGCCTTTATCTTGGGAGATGCAGGCTGAGTGTGTTGGTAGAAACTCCCTTTGAGGTCTGATGGATGAATAGAAGCATCCTGCATTTCCATCAGCTGCTATAGAAGTGTGTTCAGGTCGGCTGGAGAAACCAAGGCTACTCTGGTACTTATGTCATTCAGAGCTGGGAGGATGCAGGTCACTTAACCTCAGAAATCTCCGTGTGTGGGATAAGTGCTAACAGTGTTGAAGGTGAAGGGTCGGACTGAGGAGCTGCTGTGTTGTGCCCCTAAAAACGAACCCGTTCTGAGACTAATTCTCTGTGTGTGAGCCTGAAGTGTTCAAGACAAAAAGATTTACTGGCAGTATGAAGTCCAGGTTTTACTGTTTGGAGCCGCAGCTAAGCAAGAATACATCCTGACTGAAAGGGTAAAGACCATAAAATAGTAGTAAGTACTTTTTTAACAAAACAGTTTTGGATATCCATAAAGCATCATTACAAAATCCAGAGTGACAGCTACTACAGCTTTTATTCCATTGCCACAGACACACAGATTGTTGCCTCTGTTACAGACAAGAAGAGTGAAAGCCAACCAGAGCAGAAAGAACTCTACAAACCTCTTCAGTGTTATCAGTTATTCATGTTGTAGAATGTCCTTATAGATCCTATTTTTAACTTCTTTTTACATCTCAAGAACGAGAATATTAAAACTGAATGATAAATGATATCACAGCAAAATACTCTGACTTTTATCATTTAAAATTTCTTAAAAAGGCTTAAAGGCTGAAGCCTGCGCTGACTTTAAAGGGCGGGGGATCACTATGTGACTTTTCTGAGTTGTACATCATGTTATAATGTTATTCCCTCATTAGGGCATCACCAATCATCAGAGACACACAATCATCCACAACCACCGTGTCTCCTTTAAGGTCTTTTCATTTGTCCTCTTCTTGTTTCTTTCTCTTCTTTTCCTCCTCTTTTGTTGACCTGCAGTCTCGTCGTTCCCTCCAGCGGACACATGACACGAGCGCTGAACTAAGACAGCAGACTGCTCTGATATTTACCAGCGTGCGTCCTGCGGGTTTACTCGTTGGAGGCTTATGAATGTGCAAACAAAAAACACCCTTGAGCTCCTTGTTGTACAAAGGTGTTTACCTCGGTAAAGTGCAGTGGGGGATTTGGGAGGCAGCTTCAGCGCTACATAAATGACAGGATCAGAGGTTTGAGCTGCAGGGACATGCTGAGGATGAATCCCACTTCATACGCCAGGAAGTAAAGGAGAGCAGAGACGCTAACGTCGCTTACTCCACTGCAATGTTTAAACTGAGCTAAAACTGTTGCTAAGTGACAATATGGCTGTGCACTCACAACTTTTCATTCAGGGAGGGACTTCTGAAAAGCATCATACCTGCTACAGGAAATCAGTTCAAATGGAGCAGTTTCTCATTTCACATATTGTCATGTTACCAGGATCTAGTTGCAATGTATCCTTCCTGCCACATGGAGGATATAATGGTAATAATACATTTTATTTATGTAGCACTTACTAAAAAATCCCTCAAGAACACGTTACAGGAATAAAACAAAACTACAACCAGAACACTAAAACGAAAACATACACTGTAAAAGGAAAACACCTAATGTCTATAACTATGGACATTGAAAAACACAAGATAAGCATAAAGCAGGACATTAATCATAAATTAAAAGCTGTTCAGAAAAGGTGTGTTATAAGATGTGATTTGAATGTTGATAGGTTTGTACAGTAGTGCATGTGTTTAGGCAGAGGTTCCAAAGGGTGGAGGCTGTCATGGAGAAGAATGGAGAAGACTCTGTCCTCAGCGTTGACCCCAGGGCCAACGCTGGGGTCTGAGTGCTGGAGGCAGGAAGTTAGCATCAGATGGAAGGAGTGTAATGATGGAGCAGGTTGGAGAGGTAGCATGGGGATTGGTTATGGAGGGCTCTGTAGGTAAGAAGGAGGATGTGCTGAGAGAAAGGGACCCAAGGGAGCTTCTGGAGATCCAGGTTGATGTGGTCACAGGAGTAAGTGTGTGTGAGCAGGTGAGCAGCAGAGTTTTGAATGTGTTGGAGTAGGGCTGGACAATAAGTCAATAACTATATATGCAGCAGTAGACTTGTCAATATCAATAAATATTACATCTGATAGAATGTCCAATACATTATTCACTGAACTCCGATCCAGAAGCGCACAGCATTCTGGGGGATGTAGGCAGAGGAAAGGCTTTAGCCACTCAACCTCTGTCGGCCACACACTCGGTGGCCTCACTCTTTGATTGCCTAGCAACAACCTGTCGAGTAACTTGTGTTTACCTAGCAACAACTTGTTGAGTATCTTGCGCAGCAACAGTTTCAGGTTTCGCCACGGTGCCTCATGACAACTTCAAAATAAAAAACTTGGTTATAATAACTGTGGATAAAACATGAATGGTCATGTCACCAGTTTGGCAGGATTTCAGATAGTTAATACTAGTTAACAGAGGTGTTTATGTTTCTCTACCACCTATCCAAAAAACTAATCAGTATTTATCGATATCAGCAATTACTGATATGGACTGATATGAAGTGCTTATATGGTGATAATTTTGTCAGCCATATTATCCAGTTTATCCAGCCCTATGCTGGAGTTTATTGAAGACTTTGGATGATGAATATACTGTATTTTTGACAAAAAGAGAGAGAATAGAAAATAATACTGAAATGACAGGAAAACAGGACAAGAAGAACCTATAATAGAGGAAATGAACATTAAATAAAAGTTGCACACCAACTACAGCAACGGACTCAAAAATGTCAATTATAGAGGAAAAAATTTTAAAAATAAATCCCAATCAAGTGAAAAAATTCAAAAATACTTTATTGAACAGAAAAAGAAATTAAATGTTGTAATTCATATTCATTAAAATTCTTCAAAAAATTATTGCAGATAGTGATGGCTGTTGGTAGGAGAGCTCTCCTGTAGCAGTCTGTATTACAGTGAGTCGCAGGAATCCTCTGACTGAAGACACTGTTTTCCCAAGGCAGTCTGACGAAGAGGATGGTCAGAGTTGCCCATACTTTTCTTGATTTTATGAAGAATCCTTCTTTGCATCATCTTCTCCAGAGGATCCACAGTCATCCCCAGAACAGAACCAAAACAGAACCGGAACAGAACCAGCCTTCTTTATCAGGTTGTGTTAAGGTCCCTGGTCCAGATGACTGCAGATGAGATGACACTCTCAACAACAGAGCTACAGAAGATCTGCAGCAGTTAGACACTCAGTTCTTCAGTCTCACAAACTGTGGTCTGTTAGTGAGGTAGCAGCATCATCAACTCCAACTCCATGGTGATAAGCAAACTTCAGGGGGTTCTGATCTGTGCTTGTCTGCTTACTCAGGTGGGCCAACAGGGGTTCTCCAAGACCTCCATGATGTTAGATATCATGCAAACAGGTCTATAGTCATTGATGACTGATGGGTGAATGCATATAGCCTAAATGCAACCACAAAGAACAAATGAAGAATGCTAAATCCGAAGTGGTGACCAAGCCAGAGTAACGGTAAATTACGTCTTAAGCTTGCTGCTGTAGCTCCTGAACAGCAACCACCAGCTAAAAGACCCAGATCTTGTGACAGATAGAGCCCTTATCATATGGAGCTCTTTATTAATGCTCTTTAGCAATACAAACACCTGAAGTAGTGGACACAGCCACAGCCACCTGGGAAACGAGGCCACTTCCCTCTGGACTGATAAACTGCACCTTTACCGAGATCATTATCCAACATCTTGTTATCTTAATGGGCGGGGGATTGGATAACAGAGCCGCAGCGCTGCTATCTTTGGTCTTCTCATTTACAGATTAAAAAACGAAAGTGCGGCCCATTAATTATTCAGCTACAATCCAACTCCTTGTCCACCTGGCCTCCTCCTCTTTCTCGCTCTCTCTCCCGCCCTCTGTGCTCCTGACATCAGCTGGCGGCCTGCCGCTCCGGGCCCGGCTCTGAGGCCGGGGCCACGCTGTTTTGGGTTGCTTAAGCATTCAGCACAGCCATGGTGGTGTGTGTGTGTATGGGGTGTGTGCGCATGGATGTGTGGGGGGGGGGTTGGTGGTGGATTAGCTTTCGCTCTTAATCGTGTTGACATCTTATCACTGCTGTGGAAAGTGGAGAGGACACTGGAGACTCTGGGGGAGAGGCAGGGAGGGGGGTTCCAGTAAAACGAGCACAGGTAGAGTGGGGACCTGGAACAGGAGAGGTGTGTGTGCATGTGTGTGTAAAAGAGGGGTGATATTTATCCAGTTTATCCAGTGCAGGCTATTACTTACACCTCAGGTTCGCTGGTGAAAAACACCTCAAAGTTCAGCAAAAGGACTCGCAGTGTGCGGACTAGAGGGAGGAGAGAGGAGGCACATGCTTCCTGGAACGTCTCCGTTACCTCTGAAGATGTTTATCAGAAAAATGCCACTGGCTGTCGTCACAAAACAATCATCACAATACAGGTCTCATTCCAAGACTACATTATTTTTCTATATATAGCTAATTTCTATATAAGAAATTAGCTGGTTACCAAAAATTTAATTTTTAGCTCTATTAGCCCTAAGTGGAACAAGAGTTGAACAGTTGAAAACTCAAAAATTAGATTTTTTTTTTTTCCTGCCAGTGAACACAGCATGCTAAGTGATACCTGGCTGCGCTGACAACAACACTCTCTGATCTGGAAAAAACTCAAAGGTAGCTCTTTTTCATATCAGTGAGGTGTTTGAAAAGAAGCAAAGAAATGTGAGAAGTGTTTAGAACCAAACTAAACCAATCTTGACAAATTTTTATTTCTTTTTAATAAATCCTATAGTGGTATAAATTTCTGTACAGCAAAGTGTTACCAGTGATTAAAATTAGGGCAAAATATTTACATATTTACAGATTTTGCATGTTATATAACAATGCCCTGTGGTTAGCTAGAATTCATACAACAAAAAATCGGTTCTCATTGTTGCAGCTGTGTGATGAAAATCACTTCATTTTGTTCTCAACCTCATGTTGCCCAACTCTTTTTATCACAAAAATCCCTGGCAAACTTGTAGACCTTGAAGGGTCAGTAGGAAAACCAACGTGACCAGGTCTTGACTGGTCACGTCAAGCCTGATCAGAACTGTTAAGAGAGAAATTAATCACATTTTTGAACAATCTCTGGATTGGAATTGGTCTATATATACAGTATATATATACAGTATATATACAGTAGTACAGTATATATACAGTATATATACAGTATATACTGTATATATACTGTACTACTGTATATATACTGTATATATATACTGTATATAGATGTACACACAGACACACATAGGACAAGCAACCATGGACACACACTTGTACCCACAGATAATCTGGAAAGACACAAACTCCATGCTATGTGGAGTATAACCATGCAGAAAACTCTCAGGCTGGGATTCAAACCCAGGCCACCTGTGACACTGGGCAGCCATACATGCTAACACCAGTTTCAATTTTAATTTAGTTCAGCTAATTAATATGGCAGAGATCCACAATCAACCAGCTTATGATGTGAACTTGATTACTTGCATGTCAGTTTCTTCATTTTACTATAACAGTTCACACAAATCTGAGATCGGCAATCAGCCAGTAAATTGTGATTGGTCCATTTCTAAAATGTTCTCATTTTTACATGCAAAAGCTGGGAAAAACTGTATATGTGCTACACATTTTAAGTACAACCTCAAGTGAATCAATAGTCAACTCTTATGCAGTGAGAATGATGCATATAAGAAAATGTAATTAGGCCAGACTTACATAGGACTTTTTTACCCTCAGGTAACTTACACTAAGCATTTATAATGTGCTTCTCATTAAAGCAAACACTTGGCTGGGTATCACACCCTGAAGCTTCCAAATGAAAGGCGACACTACATCACTGATCCATGGCTGACAACCCTGAAGATGGCCGCCAATCTTCTTAGAAGTGGCCGTCTGAGTTAGTTCACCCTGAGGGCAGACTGTGCAACGCTCAGTGATAGTGCAGAAAACGACTGAAAATCAAAAATCTAACATTCACTGCAAGTTGAATGTTCTCTGATTCACTGTGTTCACTCCATCACACTCTATGCCTGCATCTTTTCCTGTCACACACACACACCCTCCATAAACCTCCATAAACCTTCTGATTGTCTCTTCTTTTCCTCCTGCAGTCCCGTATTGCATGTGTCCAATATATACAATATCCATCCTTTATACGTATCTAAACCATTCCAGCCTGATGTCACTAATGCTTTCCCTCAACTGAAGCTACCTTGATACAGTTGTGCTCATAAGTTTACATACCCTATTAGAATTCAAAATTTTGGGGGTAAGTTTAAAGTTCTCTTTTTAAACTATAATGACTCAGAAAACACCAAACTGACCCAGATCAAAAGTTTGCATACCCCCCAGTTCATCATACCACGTTTCTGATGTCATTATGATTTCAAAAGAGTAAACAGTTGTTTGATAGCAAATGGCTTCATCCAACCACTAACCATGAGAGAGAAAAAAGGTTTTGTCATTCATATTCTCTGATAAATGGCCAAAACATTTAAATAAAAAAACACCACAGGATATGAAAACTTATGAGCACAACTTTATTTCTGTATATATATTAGATTTTTTTTTGTTGTTCTTGTTCTTTGTGCAGTGCCTTAAAATGGCGTTAGTCATAAATTGGTGCTATACAGATAAATTGAATTGGAATTAATTCAAAGGGGAAAAGCGTTGGGTTCCAACTGTTAAATGTTATAACTTTACAGCCAGACAAGATTTTCATGCTGAATCCTGCATGAACAGACAAACCAGTGAACACATCATGGACTGAGGATGCCAGGTCTCCTGAAAGAAAAAGTCGATTTTGAGAACCAAAATGGGGTCAGCGGTGACGGTGTGGTTCACATGCTGTAGCAACAGAACACACGGGACAATTAGACAAAAAGAGGTAGTGGCTGCACAAAGGCCTGCTCTGTTACCGTGGCAAACATGAAACCTTAACAGATAAGGCACAAACAGCAGTCAACAGCTACAACTTGGAAAACAAAACAACTCTCTCAGACTCCCAGTCATCTGTTGTGTTCCTTGCTGCAAAATATCCCCTGAAACCTAATCAGTCCCAACCCGACCATCCAAGCACCTGAGGAGCCCAGATGGAGCAGCAGATACTGCGGGCCCTGAGCAATGAATAAGGGGAAAGTAGAAGGAGCGGTGGGACTCACCCCGGCCCGCTCTGAATAGCTGCACACATAGAACTGGAGATGGAGCGAGAGGCAGAAAGGCAACAGAGAAGAGAATGAGAAGGTTTCAGATCACAACCACAACACAGATGCTCCACTGTTGCACCAATCTTCTCACCATTCTGTAGGTCTGTATGGCCCAAACCTGACAAGGGTCCCTTGCTCCCCACTGAGATTCTGCTCAATAACAAATCAACAAAAAAAAGAGACAGCCTGCTGGTTTCCTCTGTAGTCAGTCCTGCTGTTGAATTACTGGGTGTTTAAAAAACCTCTTAATGAATTCATGTCTTACTGCATGAATCTGAGGCCGGGGCCACGCTGTTTTGGGTTGCTTAAGCATTCAGCACAGCCATGGTGCAGCACAATCCCACACTGAAACCGTTCCTTCATTAATCTGAGTTCATTTGATTCAGTAGAGGAATAAAACAAATTCTGTTAAATTGTTTTCAATGTTACCTAGGGTGAACAAAGTTAGCCAGCATGTAAGATATGCTTTATGATCTTTATTGTGATTTTTTTTCAGTGCTGTGAGAGAAGAAGAAGAGGGGAGGAGGCTGATCATCCTTTCTTACCTTCATCCCCCTCATGTCTGTTTCATATTATATTTACAGATTTTTAAACAATGTTTCTCTTCAGAACAGGTTGTTCTTGACATCTAAAATTAAAAATATGTAGATATGCAAGTAAACAATTAGTCATTTATATATATTAAAGGCCAAAATTATTACTCAGTTAGGTAATTATAAGGGGAAATCTTATGCAAATCTGAGTCACTTTGATGGAAAAATCCATCCATCCATCCATCCATCCATCCATCCATCCATCCAGCCGTCCATCCATCCATCCAACCAACCAACCAACCAACACATTTATCCTCAGGTGATGGTGCCCATCTCCAGAGGTCCTGCGGAAAAATTTGCTTTTTAACTCGTTTATATTTCTTTCACTGCAGTACATTGTGATATTCTTTCCACTGCTACAAAATAAATCCTAAAATCTAACTGGTAAACCATGAAATGTCTCATTAACATTTAAAAAACGCAGTAAAACAAGTTGCTCTAAAACAAGTTGCTCTAGAAAGAGCCTCAGATCAGAGGTAAACCAGGGTCTGTGGAGCTACAATAACCAGAAATTCAGACCAAAGCATTGCAGTTCTACTTTATATAGATCACAAGTGAATGACTTATATGTGAAAAGGAAGGATTTAAAAGCATGATAAATCCACTTTAAAACAAACTTCTGTATCTTGCAGAAAAGTTAGTTGTAACAGTTTTATCTTATTTCAAGATATTTGCACTAGAAACTCAACCAATAACATTTGATAAGGTTTTGTTTTTGCAGTGTGCCTTTTGGATCCCGTCTTCTCCTTATAATTATTCCAGCCTTGTGTTTTTTTCTCTTCCCCTCCATCTAAGCATAACATGGTTTGTTCTGCTGTTGGTTTACAAATACATTAAAAATCCAAGTGATACGTAAAGGCGGTTATATGATGGAACCTTCTGGTAAAAAGGCAGAACACATCCCATAAAGACATGCTTCCATTAATGAAGCTGACATCCCCAACCTGACAGGACCAGAGTGGAGCTCTGCAGTCAGCTCTCAGCGTTGTTCTGACTATCCGTTTCGCCGCTGTAAGGAATAACAGCAGTAGGTCAACAGCTCAACCCCCACGCTGCGTCAGCCTGCTGCTGTCACGCGAAGAAGGAGAATTAAGTGTTTTGTGAAAGAAACTATGCTCTCCTCCTCACTGTGGAGGAGAGCATACACAGACGCCCACACACGCCATAGTTGACCGTTTAGTATCTTTGTTGTTGTGACTGTTTCCAGTTTTGGGGCATGACCAAGAGCCTTTTGCCACAAGACGTTTTTCACCTGTGTTGATCCATTGTTGCTCTGGAGACATTTTTATGTTTGCTTTGATGATTAATATTATTTTCCTAGAAACTACTTATAAGACTACAGTAAGAAAAAGTGGTTAAGATTTGGGTTATGCCAGCCGTTAGAATATTATCAGACAAATAAAAAACACTTTTTATACAGAATTGTGGGCTTAGTGAAAAGTATATTTATTACCTTCTGAAAGGTTTTATTTGCAAAAGGTACTTTTAATCTGAGCGTAATTACAATAGATTTTCTAATTTACTGAGATGTGTCTAAATTATTACAATTCTAAATAAACGTCCTGGCATATTTAGAACAAATATATTCAATAACATGGAAACACTGAGCAAGCCCCAAGTCAGACTGAATATATTTGTTTTATACTCTGTCCTCCTTTTTCTTCTCCATTTCATTGACCTTGTCTGAGTTAAGTAAAGTTGTACGATTTCTTCTGTTCATTAACCAGTGAACTGAAATATGAAGTAAGTTCATCAATAGAGCAGCAAACATCGGTCTAGAGAGAGTAGAAGAATATCACTTTGTAATACATCCTCCCCCCCTTAAGCCTCTGCCACACTGACCTTCTATGTTTAATTTTCCTCGGTTAGTCCAGGCCTTTTTTGTTGCACAGAGATGACAAATCCCACCATGAAGTGTGCACCGAGGAGAGCCGTATAGATTATGGTCGCAGGATGAGAAAGATGGAGCGACATTTTTCTTTCTCTGCACTAAACTGTCAGCTGAAGCGGGATCTCTGTCATCAGCACTCTGTGCCACCAGCTGGTGGCAGGAAGGAAACAAGGATATGAGGAGGGCACAGGACTCGGCGGCTGCTGCGTGCGATCGCTCAGCCACAAACAAGCACAACAGAAGATATTCATTTCTGATTAATGACTAATACTAATAAACTATGTGGTACAGAAGAAACATCTTGCAGAAGCAGTCTTGCTATCGCCTCCAAAACATCCTGCATTATTCATTATTACACCAAGTGGAATATATTTTTAGCATTGTTTGTGTGTTTGTCAGCAGGAGACCTAAAACAACATGCAATCTGCAAAATACCCTGTGACAAGGATGGAGGTCGGGTGTGTGTGTTTGAGGGTGGGGTGTGTGTCATGCTCCTCTTACAAAGAAAAGACCAGAATGAGATACAGACTTTTAGGTGAACCAGATCTTCCTGGACTTTCTGGGCAAACGGACTGGAGTTGGGTTAAAGTGAACTAAACTGGGCTGGTGTGAATCCATCCTTAAACTGGGAGCCGTGCCACTGACAGAGCTGCAGTGAGAATTAATAGTGGGAGGCTGTGGAAAAACGTTGAAAAAATTCAAAGAGAACCAAACATTAAGTAAGAAGTTTTCTAAATCATTCCTCCTAAAATCTCTATTTTTATTCTCGCCTTAGAATGCACGGGCATTTGCAGCCAGTATGACAAAATGCTCTACAGCCTGTGCAATTTGCAGCACAGTCCAATCCTGTCCATTAAATTGTCAGGGTCAAGCTTGATCATCCACGACTCTCCAAGTAAAGGGCACGTCATGCTCAGACCAAACCGAAACAGTGAAACAATAGAAATGAGTTTCTATAGCAGCATGAAAAAATATGTGCGCAACAACTTAATACAGCCGCTGAAGCGATCCGAATTGTTAAACTTCCCCCAACATTCCATCCCTGTGTGTGGCTTTGGGGAGAAAAGAGGAGCAGACAGCGCTGGGAGTTCAGAAACACAAGAGTGTGTCAGCCAGTGTGAGCGTTCAGAATGCTGAGCTCATTCACAGGGGTTGTGGTCCCTCGCTTGTCAAACCAGTTCCATCAAGCTAATCCCACTGAGTCGACACCTCGGGACCCAACAAGAAGAGGAGAGAGAGGGGAGGAGAATTCACGGCTCACAGTTTTGTCTTCATGCTTTCAGAGCTGTCAGCGCGAGCGACACGCGTGCCGAATCACGCCCTCCTCTCTGGACATCTTATGCAAACTAGTCCCACGACGTCACTGCCCATACTGCTCCACTAACGAAGACAGATTTACTGGAGACTTATACCTGCTCTGGTTTCTCTTATTCCTTAGTTTAGCAGAGAAGTGCAAGAAAAGCAACGTGAAGCTTTGCACCTTCACTACAAACATGTCCTGCTTGCTAACTGAAAGGTGAAAGGAATGCTTAGGTTTGCTTTTCTTTCTGCCAGGAGAATTATTGTGATGAAATCCATGCTAAGCAGCCGCTGCTGGTGCTGAGTTTTAAAATATTTTTTGGAGATTCAGCTGCAACTTGCACTGCTCTCTATAGAAAGGCTCCAGAGATGAGCTGGGTTTTTCTGTCTTATGTATGCCAATTTTTTATTGAAAAAACAGCAGAAGCGTACTCACTTTTACTGTTCAATGCGAGTAAAGAGAATTAACCCTGCCGGGCGTTCTAGACAGACATAGATTGAAAGAGGAGCGGCAAAAGCAAATGAGGTGGATTAGCAGAGCTAGCCAACAACTGATGGTGTCATCCAGGTCATGCTGCTGTAGGATCGCTAAGTATAACCAGTTTGGGCTCATCATAACAGTCTTTGGTGTTACTGAGGGAAAATGAGTGAAGTTAGAAATGTTCAACTTCTGTGAACTGCTTAAGAAGCCAGTCAGAGGAAGCACATAGAAAAAGAAGAAGGAAGTGTTTTCTACAACATGTCAAGATGTGTGTGTGGGCGTGGGTGGGCATGTGTGTGTGGCTCAGTCAGGCGGCCAGAGAGAGAGAGAGCATCTGATAACAGGAAGGCTGAATGGACTGTTCCACTCTGTTGAAAGAAGTTTGTGGTTTTCCAAAGGAAGTTCTGTCTCTTGTCAGAACTAAGTGTGAGGGTTGGAAACAATTTGAAGTCTGTCTTGACTTTGTAAGATTTGCTTGACTTTGGGTCAACACAGATGAGACTGTCATCTTTTGCATATGCATGTGCTTCTGGAGGTCCATATGCCACGGCTCTGTTTTAACAATTCAAATGAGCTCTGTCCAACAAAACACATCAGCTGAGGCTGGGCAACACACTAAATGACACTTGCCAGGATCAAAAACACAGACATTTTTCAGTGCTTATGAGTCTGTACAGACGCAATGAATTTAGAGAGCAGTTCAGTGGCTCTGGGCATGTCTGCTCAACCACCCATGATTTCCTTCAGTTGTTCTCAACAGTTGGAGTGACTTTGACAAGAAACACCAGAGGCTCACTCACAAATCCATCAGCAGGCCTGGTACTCTTATGATGTGCTGTTGGTGGCTCAAATTTCCAGGGTATGGGGGCTCAGAGTACAAAGCAACATATCCTGCAAAAAGACAAAGTTGTCTGTTTGTGGGAAATTACTGTCAAACCTAGAGAATCAAGAAATCCCATAACCAGAATGAACCAGTGGTGTCTGTATGCATACAAGTTTTCATGCAAGACGCAGAAACATTCATGTACACATATACATGCAACATGTGTATGGCTGCATGTAATTTTGATGTGTAATGACAGAAAAATGTAATGTTTCAATTGTTTCCTTTTGTTTTTATGATGTAAAACACTTTGAACTGCCTTTGTTGCTGAAATGTGCTATAAAAATAAAATGTGATTTGATTTTTATTTGATGTGGATGGTTGATTGATGTTTTGTTGCTTATAGTATTAGTAATTGACTTTTGAATAATATAAGTTTTTTTTCTTCAAACTTCTCCTTTTCTATCATTACAAATTTTTTATAGTTGTCAACAAAGTTACAGTGAAATGTAACATAAAATGTGGTTTAAAAAGTTCTTAAACCACATTCCAGCTACAGGACCAAAAATGACTCGTAATGCACATCCAACATGTTTTTTCATGTTTAATGTGCATCAAACATGCACAAATTGTTGAGAAGTAAACCTAAAATTCAAATGTTGCTTAAAAACAAGTTTTGTTCAGTCTTACTGATCCAATCTCTGCTACACCTCTACAAAAATGTAAGGTCCTAAATAAAAGCAAGTTTTAATGAGGAGCTCCTCTTAAGAAAAGAGGATAGAATAGGAGAAAATCCCTGTTAGTGTATCTTTACAATGTTTTCATTTATTCAATGTTATGATCACAAACACTACAGTTTTGCTATTTTATTAAAGCTTGTGGTCATTTTCAAGGCTTGAACAAGCAATAAAACTGATCAAACCTGAATGAGTGATTGGGTGAATATCAATAGAGCTTAAAATATAAATGTATATAAATATGAGAAGAATCTAAGATAAAACACAAATATGTGCATCCTTGGAGCAGAAGACTTCCCTCATTCAAGTGATTCAAAACATTTTAGGAAGAACTGAAGTGGCTCTTTGCCTGACCTTCCACAATGAATGTACTGAACATGATGTAATGTTTGAACACTGATCAGTGGAGGAGTTTATTCCACAGCTTGGCAGATATCACTATATGTGTCTGAGCTTTCTTCAACAGGTCCTCCACATGCACACAGATGAAGCCCCCACTCTGCCTTTAGTCTATTTCTGGCTTTAATTGGCACATTCACCGGGGAGTAAAAGGCTCCTCTTGTTGTGTAAAAGCCTACAGCTGTACTGAAAGCTCAGCTGCTTCTGCTCAACAGAAAGGCCTCGGCCCCGGCACAACACACAACAATGGCTTCACCATTGAGACACAGAGATGAAAACATTCTCCTTTTGCAACAGAATGTCACATAAATCAAATCCAAGATATTTTATGTATGCTTTTTTTTTCCCACATCAGCATCATCCAGCAGCATGTTTGTTTCAACAGAAACTTTCCATTAGATGAACTGGATTCACTATCTGCCATAAAATGGACTCGACCACAGCCATGTGATGATCATGTACATATCTGTACAGAATGGGTCCAGCGTGCTGTTTGTCACTCACCCTGAACACTTCCGCGAGGTCAGAGGTCATGGCAGACCTTTGTGACTGTTGCTGGCTTCTAACGGAACACCAAATGCTTGGCTTGACCCAGAGAGCGATGAGTGAGCAGATCACCACCTCCCCCTGGGCCAAAACCTCCAGAGGATTCCTGACATTCCTCTGCTTCACTTACACACATCTGAGTCCAACTGCACAGGAGAACAGCAGCAGCCAACCATCCAGGAACTAAGTACCTGGAATACACCACTCACTTCCTGTACACACGAATCTGACATGCTGCCTTATCATTTTCAATTTAATTCAGTTCCACTCAGTTAATTTATTTAACTCCAATTCACAGTAAACTTCCTTTTCAATCCAATCATACAACCAGATTCCAAGTCAACACTGAAAAAACACAAAACCAAAAAGTTTTCTTTTTCTAGATTCTACAAAACTAACTTATAAGTAATGTTTCAGCAAAACACAAGAACTTGTTTTAAGTCCATGATTCTTTAATATGTATTTTTTAGTACTAGTTCAACTAGCAGTTTTTTTTTCCACTTTTAACAAAACTTTCCATGTCATAAGTAAAAAAAAAAATCTGCCAGTGGAACTAGTACATTTTATGATAGGTATGCTAAAAGGCTGTTGTACTGATTCTGGAATTACACAAAAATACAAACCCACTTTTCAAATGTTTTCATGTAAAACTGGTGAAAATAATTGACCATCCTTCTGTGTACGGCCGTGTGTTGGTCAGTTACAAAAATCCCAATAAAATGTGACATTTCTTTTTGTAATGTGACAAAATGGGACAAGGTTAAGTTGTATGAATATTTTTTTAAGGGGATGTTTAAATATACAGTTTCCTAGCAACAACTACTGAAAGTAGGAGCAGATTGATAAATTCTGTGAAGGAACTGCAGTGAGGAGTGGAACTAAAGTATCAAAATGAATCAGATTTTCTGGATCAAATTTAAAAGTAAAGCAGGCCTTCCCTGAAGATAAGAACCATGTAAACAGATTTGTTAATAAAGACCCGGTTTTATGCCTGCACATTTAAGAAAGTTTTATACATTCTAAGTATAATTCACAAGTAATTCAAATATCTTATCTGTGTTTAGTTAAAAGTTTAATTGTTAGTACCAAAAGTAATGATTATATGCTTTTTTTAAAGGTTAAATCTCATGTTATTTGAGAGATGTGGTAGATCGTAGGGCGAGTCAGATGTAAACTGAGAATGCTGGTTTGTGGTCATCAATGCTCATCCATTATGCCGTTTACAACTCTTCTTCGGAGTTTTACACAGAGACTTATAATGAGCTCAGCAGATGCTCAGTTCCAACAGGTGTTTGCTGATTGCTGCTGGCTAGTCTGAAGGAGTTGAGTGGAGAAAGCAGGGGAGAGCTGCTCTGTGAGCTGGAAGCTCAGCTTCTAGTGAGGGTTGTAATTTACAACCCTCACTAGACAGTATGAGCAGGTTTTACAAAACTATTTGGGTTAAAATGAAGTGACGACTCTACAGCTCTTCATGTCTATGTTATGTCAGTGTGGTAATGAAAAGACAACACAGGCTTTGAACATACACAGCTTGATGTGTGTTGCAGCAGGCCAGTCCTACCTTGCAGCCCTCACACGCACTGACTCCATAGTGATATCCAGAGGATTTGTCCTGGCAGACGAAGCAGGGCTTGTAGACTCTGGGCGGAGGCGGCGGCGATGGCGGGCTGGGGACCAACTCCTCAGAACTGGTGCTCTGCGTTTCGATGGCTGCAGGGAGAGCAAACGAGAGGAGGATGAGAAGGATTCTGCTCAAATGACTAAATAACTCAGTTAGGGTTCTAGAAACCAAAAACGGACCTTTTCATTTTCAACCTGAAGGCAAAACAAGACTTTGTTGACAAAATTGTTTTCTCTTCATACAACACAAATGGGATGAAAAATAAATTATCTGTGCAATATTTTAGAAAATGTGTCGTGCAGTACTTGTTAGGACAACTTTGCAGTTCATCTGTGGATGTTGCTCCAGTGTGCTCTTGTTCTGGTAAATTGTACTTTTTATGTGAAGACATAAAAAAGGCCGTTACACTTTCTCCTGTCTCAGTAGTTCACTTCAGTGAACTCCACTGAAGTGTAGAGTTATGTGACTCGGAATAGTTTGAGCACCAAAACCAACTTGTAGCTTTCAAGTTATTTTATTTCAGAAACAATACTAGTGGGCACATCAGGACCACATGATTTCATGTATGGACTTCTGAATATCTCCTACATGCCACCACATCTAAATAAATAACGTTCTTATTGTTGATTTGATAATCTTTAAAGAATAGCAGTGAAAATGTTCTGAAATCGGTTTCAATATTTCTTCAAACTACCCTGACCCAAAGTATCACTTAGTTAGAGAGTATTTGTTAAAACTGTCACTCTGTCAAGAAAATCAAAGATCAAGCTGCTCTGCCTCCCAGTGCTAACTAGAAACAACCAATCAGAGCTAGGAGGAGGGTCTTATTGCTGTCAATCAAGCTTGTGCACCCCAGCCCCTCTCTCTCTTACTCTCTGCTATGCTACAGCATCTTCCTAACAAATACTTAGGCTTGACAGAATAGCAACTGATGATGGTGAATGATGAGTTTTCCTGGGACAGTAAGCTGTTTCTCTGCCTTAAGCAGCAGGTACACAAGCATGACTGATGACACTATGAACTTCCTCTTGGCTCTGATTGGTTGTTTCTGACCGGGAGGGGTGCGTTTATTCAGACAGGACTGGGAGCACAAGGAGGAGGTGGAGGAACTCAATCTTTTCATAGATTACTGGTCTCATGCCATACTGTCATAATGTCAGTATAACAAAAATATGGAACAAAATATATATTTTTAGCAAAGTTACATACAGCAGCTTTAATAAAATCAGGCTCTTGTCAGGATCTGTGTTTTCTGTGTTCATTTAGAGTTTTTTGTGTCCTTGCGTCTCTTCGTTGTCCTGTCCTCCCCTTGATTGTTCCCAGGTGTGTCTCGTCTCTGTGATTACCCTCCCGTGTATTTAACTCCACCTGTGTTCCTTGTTCCTCGTCGGGTCCTCGTCAATGTCCAGTCTAGTCGTCGTCAATGTTAGCTTCTGTGTCGTCAGTGTTTCCTCGTGCCTGCTGTTTGTTGTTTGGACAAGTTATTTTCATTAAATCCTCATATTTTTCATCATTCCTGGGTCCGCTGCCTCTGCCTCACCACCTCACCCGCACCACTTCTTGACAGAAGGACCCGACCATACCGATCGGTGAGGCTGCTATAATGGACCCAGCTGGAGCGAGGTTCCGACCAAAGGAGCAGAGCGGAATGAGGCGGAGATCCGGCAGGGAGGAGAGGGAGCTAGTGGAAGCCCTCGCCGACTTGCAGCGGGAGCTTTTCCGGGGGACAAGACTGGTGTTGGCACCCCCCGGATACGGCCCCCGTCGATACCTCCGTCCGGGAAGCCAGCGACCTGAGCCGCCGGTGGAGCCGGCCCCTCGTCGCTTTCCGGAGCCGCCACCTCCGCTGTCTGCCCGGAGACAGCGACGTGAGCCGCCGGCAGACCCGGCCCCTCGTCGCTTTCCGGAGCCAGCACCTCCGCTGTCTGCCCGGAGACAGCGACGTGAGCCGCCGGCAGACCCGGCCCCTCGTCGCTTTCCGGAGCCAGCACCTCCGCTGTCTGCCCGGAGACAGCGACGTGAGCCGCCGGCAGACCCGGCCCCTCGTCGCTTTCCGGAGCCGCCACCTCCACGGTCAGCCCGGAGACAGCGACGTGAGCCGCCGGTGGACCCGGCCCCTCGTCGCCTTCCGGAGCTGTCACCTCCGCTGCCGGTTCCCAGGCTTCGCTGCGGCTCGCCCCCGCAGCCGGTTCCCAGGCTTCGCTGCGGCTCGCCCCCGCAGCCGTTTCCAAGGCTTCGCTGCGGCTCGCCCCCGCAGCCGTTTCCAAGGCTCCGCTCCGGCTCGCCCCCGCAACCGGCCCCGAGGCTCCGCTCCGGCTCGCCCCCGCAACCGGCCCCGAGGCTCCGCTCCGGCTCGCCCCCGCAACCGGCCCCGAGGCTCCGCTCCGGCTCGCCCCCGCAACCGGCCCCGAGGCTCCGCTCCGGCTCACCTCCAGCCGGCGCACCCGAGGCCGAATCAGCCGGCGTTCCAGCCGGCGCACCCGAGGCCGAATCAGCCGGCGTTCCAGCCGGCGCACCCGAGGCCGAATCAGCCGGCGTTCCAGCCGGCGCACCTTCCGAGACTCCCAGTGTTCCTTCCGAGACCCAGACCCCCAGCGTTCCTTCCGAGACTCCCTGCGTTCCGACTCAGACTCCCTGCGTTCCTCCAGAGACTCCCTGCGTTCCTCCAGAGACTCCCTGCGTTCCTCCAGAGACTCCCTCCGTTCCGACTCTGACTCCCTCCGTTCCGACTCTGACTCCCTGTGTTCCGACTCTGACTCCCTGCGTTCCTCCAGAGACTCCCTGCGTTCCGACCCTGACCTTCTGCGTTCCTCCTGAGACCGAGACCCCCAGTGTTCCTCCTGAGACCGAGACCCCCAGTGTTCCTCCTGAGACCGAGACCCCCAGCGTTCCTCCTGAGACCCTGACCCTCTGCGTTCCTTCCGAGACCCCGACTCCCGAGACCCTCTATGTTCCTTCCGAGACCCCGACGACCAAGACCCCCTGCGTTCCTTATAAGACTCCCAGTGTTCCGACTCAGACTCCCGGCGTTCCCACTGAGACCCCCTGTGCTCCACCAGAGACCCTGCCTCGGGGGGCTCGTCATCGCCGTCTGAGGGCGGCCCCCGGGACTCCCCATTGCCACCTCCTGCGCCGCGGACGGCCGCTGGACCGCCTCCGAGGTTCCCGCCTCCAGCGCCACGGACGGCCGCTGGACCGCCTCCTGGGGTCCCGCCTCCGAGGTTCCCGCCTCCAGCGCCGCGGACGGCCGCCGGACCGCCTCCGTGGTTCCCGCCTCCGGGGTTCCCGCCTCCAGCGCCGCGGACGGCCGCCGGACCGCCTCCGTGGTTCCCGCCTCCAGCGCCGCGGACGGCCGCCGGACCGCCTCCGGGGTTCCCGCCTCCAGCGCTGCGGACGGCCGCCGGACCGCCTCCGTGGTTCCCGCCGCCGCGGACGACCGCCAGACCACCTCCGTGGTTCCCGCCTCCTTTGCCTCCGCCCACCCTGTGGGTAGTTTTTTGTTGTTTTTGGACTCTTGGCCCTCCCTGTGTTTCCGCCCGCAATGGTGGGTTGTTTTTTGTTTTTTCTGGACTCTGGCCCCCCATCCGGCGCCCCTCCGCCCACCCTTGTTGTGGTTTTTTTTTTTGGGCGTCTGGTAGCCGCCCTTGAGGGGGGGGTACTGTCAGGATCTGTGTTTTCTGTGTTCATTTAGAGTTTTTTGTGTCCTTGCGTCTCTTCGTTGTCCTGTCCTCCCCTTGATTGTTCCCAGGTGTGTCTCGTCTCTGTGATTACCCTCCCGTGTATTTAACTCCACCTGTGTTCCTTGTTCCTCGTCGGGTCCTCGTCAATGTCCAGTCTAGTCGTCGTCAATGTTAGCTTCTGTGTCGTCAGTGTTTCCTCGTGCCTGCTGTTTGTTGTTTGGACAAGTTATTTTCATTAAATCCTCATATTTTTCATCATTCCTGGGTCCGCTGCCTCTGCCTCACCACCTCACCCGCACCACTTCTTGACAGCTCTAGCAGGAGCTCTGGTTGAACGCTGGAACTACACCCTGACTGAGCACTAATTCTATTGTTGTTTTCATCAAAATCTCTTTGTGAAAGTTTTCATTACATTTTTATGTGAGCAGATGTCAGCATATAGATCCTGAGTGTAAACAGACATGACATAAATAGTATCAATCAACCAAGTTAATATGTATAGCACATTTCATCGACAAAGAAGTTCAAAATGCTTTACATCATAAAAACACAAAATACAGTCATCCAACACACAACCAACTGACTACCTAAGGTTATGACTGAAAACAAGAAGAGGACTCTGTGCTGCATGTTCAGTCTGACACCAAGCCCAGTGAATATAGCAGATTGAAGTAAATTCATAATTAGCACTAAATATTTGCAGAGATCTCTCCATTCAAACACAACCTTTCAGTCTTCCAAGCACCTCTGAACAGATTAGATTACATTCTTCCATACTTTTCAGAGTGAACCCAGTTACTGATGACAAGGAAGAAACTTTAAGAATTAGTGTATCCTTTTCCCAATATGGACTCCTCTGTTAATTTAATCTGATCTCCACCTGGATTCACTCTGTGTGTGTCAAATGTGCAACTTTGGAACAAGTGAAGCTCTAAAAAGTCACATCAGTGTAACTGGGAGTCTAAATGCTGTCCTATGGTAAAAGATTGAGAAGTAAGTTAACTACTGTGGTTAAATGGAATTAAATGACACCTGAGTCTTTCTCAACACTTGCTTTGAGAGAAGTTGGATCTACAGGGTCAGATTAATGACATTTTTCTGCAGCAGTTGCAGAAAAAGGATGCATTCACACCAGCCCTGTTTGGTCCGCTATAATCAAACTCCAGTTCATTTGCCTAGAAAGTCTGGTTTGCTTGAGGAGGTGTGAATGCGTAATCAAAGTCTGATACGGATCAAAAAGCAAACTCTAGTCTTCCTACAGATTACGGTAGGATCTTGTTTGACAATCATCTGAACAAAGTTTGTGTAAGACTTAAAAACAATGAATTTGCCCAAAATAATCAAAACCTTTTGGGGTAGTTGTGTACCCCAGAATACACAACTACTTGTGTAATCCTGTAGGACAATTTCAGTGTGTAATTGTCCCACAGTCCTACAGTCCCACAAAGTAAGAAAATGAAACAAAAATCAAATCAGAGACTTCACTTGGAACCCAAGCCAAAGCTAAACATACATACCACCACATGAAAAGACAAATTTCTAATCATCAAGCCATTTTGCAAGTATGTTTTAAAAAGGAAATTGTGTTAAGTGCAGGTTAATGCACACACAAATGGTCTCAAAAGGCACAACTTAATAATTGTTTAGAAGTCACACATTTCCTCTTGTTAGTCTGATCAAGATTTAAGACAAGCAGGAGACAGAAAAGTGTACGCTCTTCACAAACTCAGATCCAAAGTTTATCTCCTTTCTGACATGTAAATGTAACAGGGTGTGAACATATGGTGGTGATGATGAATGGCCAACAGCACACATCAGCAATATGCATTAGCCTTCACCAGGTGGTGCAGGCACTTTAACATACATCCAGAGGAAAAATACTTTTGGCTGCTGATATTCCTCTGGTGCATTTGTAACGGCTGGGTGGTTCCACGCTGACGAGAGGCAGGGCAACAATAAAGACGGGCTGCCTATTTGAAGCTGATGGCTGCCTCTAAAAGGCAGCATGGCCACCTGCAGACAGATGGGTCACACAAGTGTGTTGCAGCACCTTGTGTGCGTGCGTGGACATGCGTATGCAGGGGTGTGTGTGTGCGTGTGTGTGTGTATGGTCATTGGGTACCTGTATGGGCTATATCAGGTGAAGGGAGCCTTTTTCCATTTTCTGGGTGATTAAACTTTGAGTTGACTTCGCTGCATGTTAACACACACAGAAAGCTGTATCAGACAAAGAAAGACTGGTGACAGACAAGCATGAGCAACTAGTCTGGCTTTTCTTTTTTTTTTTTAGAGCAGGCAGAGAAAAATGTGTGGCTGCAGCGGTTCTTGAACTCGTAGCCTCTGGATGAACCTTCCGGTGGGGTCGGACAGGAAAGCACACACTCCCTGCCAGAGGCCGGGCTGAATGTGGGGAAAGCCTAGAGAAAGCAGCCATCCTGATTGGTCAATACACTGGAACACCAGCTGCTTGGTGATCCACTGCAGACACTGGCTTTTGTTGTGCATATTTGATAGTCAATAGGATGTGGACCATCTTTTATTTCAGATGTATAACATATTGGGGTGTAATAAAATGTTCCAGCCATTTCCAGGCTCCAAAATGATGTGAAGCTAACCTTAATGGTGCAAAAACAAACACCAGATTCCTCTTGGAGGATATTTCACTAAACATATTTCACCTCTACAAAGCAGCTGGTTGGTCGGGTGGATACCGATGTTTTAACACAAACGCTGGAGAAGCAACTGGTGATACTCATCAAGCTGGGAAGGCTAATAAAACTATTCATGAATATTGAAGTCTGTCACTCTCCAGTGAGAAAGATTGTGGAGAATTAAAAAACACTTAAGACAGCTGCCAATCTTTAAAGGAGTAGCAGCTGTCTGAAATCCTGTGAGAGTGTGCCCAACAGTTTAACATCTTCGGGAGTGAATGGTGTGATTTGTTGACAGGGCCAATAAATTGATGTTGTATGATAATTAATAAATAATCAGAGAGGTTACATGACATGCAGTGTTATGTCACTGCAGTGTCATGTCAGTGCATGTCACATCATGTCACTGCATATCAAAATTGTTTTGAGTGTTGTGAAGGAATAGGAAAAGTTTAGTTAAAACTCTAGTCAACAAACTCCTGTGGATCTTTTCATAATAATTTTGTGGTTCCTATACGCTTGAAAAACAGCAGTGAGAGAAGAGATGTTGCAAGATTATCTACCAATGTAGGAATAATCTGCAGAGCAGCAGCAACATCTACGCCTGCCGTGGACCGAGATACCATGACTTTAAAAAAGCCACAGCTACAAATTCCTGAGTGGAAACTGTTGGGACCAGCCATGAAGGACTGAAATAAATACAGAGAAAAAAAGAGACTTGAATAGAAACTATTAATCCCACAATGCACTGCATTAACCCACTTTCAGTTTCTTGGAGGAAGAGTTGGAGTGTCACATGACACGGTTAACAAAACAGGCCTCCTTGCCCACTTCCTGCCTTGCATTACATTTTCAGAGAAAAACTGGATCCACAGTAGATATTCTGTCTACTCCAGTTGGTGGATAAACTTTGACTTTGGCTTATTTGAAGCACTGCAGAAAGAATCTGTAAATGTTAGAGAGTCTGGCTCTGATCCTGTCACTGAACTGATGCTGCTGCCATTGTTCTGAGAGAAGCACCGCAGCAATACACACCTCCAAGAGCCCCTCTGATTGCGCTCGGCCCGGGCCAGAGAGCGGCCCTGGAGCTAAGAGAAGACGGACCTCTGCCCACCGCTAGCAGAGCGGCAGCCGCAGCTGGTTTCCCCTGTGATTTATTCAACTGGCAAACACTGCGAAGGCTCACATTTTTTCCATCTACTTCAATAACCCTTTACTTCTTTTGCCCCCACTGCCACCACAAAAAGCCTCTTTCGTTCCTCAGAGAAATTGCTTTGCTTTAAAAAAAAAAAGAGGCTTTTTGTCTGGGCAGAGATAGTTTACATCAAAACAATTTAAATATTGTTCTGTATTGTGTAATTCCTTTATTTATTTATTTGTTTTGCATTGTGGATTTTCTAAACTGTATTAAGCCGGAGAAGAGAAAGTCATCAGTGAGTCAAGCTATTCAAACTTTATCCCAGTAGGCGATTTGAACACTGACAGTCTGGCAGATTTTCCATTTTTCCTGTACTCTCTTTTTTACTAAACTACATGAAATAGTTTCAACACTAACGTACATAAAAGTTGTCGGTTGTCCTACGCTGTCCTCTCTTTGTCCTCTGTGTGCTTCTACTGTATCTCATTCTCCAAGTCAGAAAACCAGTGACATGTAAAGCTGTGCCCACATGCTCCACATGACCAACAGATGGCAAAGAACCTGAAGCAAAGTCTGTCGCTGCACACAGGCAATTTAACACAACGACGTCACTTCGGAAATTAGGACAAAGCTGCTCTTCTGCTGCAGATAATGGCGGGACAAGTGTGCTTTAAATCCAACACTGACTTTAATTTAAATGAAATAGAAATTCAAAGGAATTATAAATCGCATGATTGAGTTAAACCTGACAAATTAACAGATTGCCAGAAGCAGGAGAAAAAAAAGGAGAGTGTGTGTGGACAGGGGTGGGGGGGGTTGATGAAAAGAGGAAGGGAGGCCTTTCCTGAAGCTCCTCAGGGTATCAGTTTATTTGGTTTGTGTTGAGCAGAGAGCTTTGGTAATCTGAGTG
This sequence comes from Xiphophorus hellerii, assembly GCF_003331165.1. Taxonomy (NCBI): domain Eukaryota; kingdom Metazoa; phylum Chordata; class Actinopteri; order Cyprinodontiformes; family Poeciliidae; genus Xiphophorus; species Xiphophorus hellerii. Next base: position 27,162,772 of record NC_045684.1, read on the forward strand.
TGAACTGGTGGGCATAGCCAGAGAGGATTAGAGGAATATTACTCAGTGCACCTCGTTCTCCCTGTAGCTGACACTTGGTTCAGTTTACAAGTGTCTTCTCTGCAGGAGCGCCGCTCACATCCAGCAGTCACAGTCAAAGGAAACGGTCAAAGTTCATCCGAAGCACACTAAATTACAAACAGCTTTACTCCACAAACACATTTCACAGAGAGGGAGGATTTAACATTCAAGCTCACACAACACGGAAATAATGAAGAGCTAAGAGTCATTTGACTTCATGTAATGAGGGGAGCAAAAATTGGGGCAAAGAGAAAATCTGGTTTAATTCAGATCAGTTTACTGAAGTAGCACTAATTCACCGAAAAAAATGGGTTCAATTTACTTCCAATTATACATAAATACACAATAAATCAAATTCATACCACTATGATTAGAATCAGTGACACTAAGCTGACTGTAAATGCAACAGATGACAGAATAATTTAGTTAATCATGCAAACATTTGATCAATGTAAGGAAGCTGAGATTCGCATTAAGTCATTGACAGCAATCCTTCCTCCAGAGTGAGCATGTGGTGACAGTGGTCAGGAACTACTTCTTCTTAACAGGAAGCAGGAACCAGCATGACTGTGAGTGACACACTCATACTGGTCATTTTGATTGGGTCAATAATATCTTGTCATAATCTATTTTTACCCATCAATTTTTTTAATGATAAATAATGACATTTTCAAGTGACATTTCACTTTTAATTTTCATTTGGTTTAATTAATATTCAACACGCTGAACAGAGAATCCACATGGTGCCATTAGACATCCGCAGTGACAAAATCCACTGACTGGCCTCAGTAACTGCAAATAAACAATCAAATTAAACGATTGCCCTTGAATTATGAATGATTCACCGACTGTCTTACAACTTCCTCCTGGTCTGGATGGACCTGAATTGCACAGCGTGTGTGTAACCAAATGTCTCATGGTTTTCATGCTGGTTTAGAACCTGGAATTACAAGGGCCACTTCAGCTAACCTTGTAAAATCAGGGAACATTTCTCCAATAGAAGGAAACATTACGCTCTGAATGAAGAAATCCTACAGCAGTGGTCATACTGACCAGACATGCTTCAAACTTTTCTGCCCATAACTCTTCAACACCCTGTTAGCACCTGGATAGCGAGATGCATTGACTTCAGGTCAGAGAATTTACTCAGATGGGATTTTCATTTTTCTTTTTTGATTGATTGATTGATTGATTTAGTGACCTCTGCGATGCACTCTATGTGTAAAGTTGAAAATGTCTGCACATCTGCACCAAGTGGTCAGCTGTGTGAATTATAATCTGTCAAAAATGGCGGATGGCTTTCAGATTTTTTCATCACCAATTTTCAAAAACAATTGTCAAAAATAGAAAATATTCGGTTAATACAACTCCTTGTGAGAGTCTGTTTGCCATGACAGACTGGGGGTTTAAGAAGACAGAAGGCAAACATAAAAAACACAAGACACTGGCTCAGGATCACTTCTATGGGAAAGAAAGTCTGAGTGCACAGAGTTAATGATACATTCATGGGGTTTGTCCAAGAAAAAAAATGTATGTTTCACATCATTTTCACTCAATTCCAGTCAAGATTTACCTGAAGAAGAAAATCTGACAAGTTATTCAGGTTAAAAAATGCACCCGCATTCAGTTATCAGATTCAAGGTCTGAGCCATAGTTTAACACTACAGCAAGTCAGCAGAAACTGCAACATCAGGGTTAAGCCAACACTCTGCAGCCAGCTCATCAGGTGAAACCACCTCAGGTGTTTTCATAAAGGTGACCAGGAAGTTCAAATGGTGAAACAAGCAGAAGATGAAGAGGTGGGCAGTTCAGGAGAGGCACAAAGAATCCGACTGCTGAAATGAAGTTGATTATTTAAAGTCCACTGGTGTTTGTGGCCTTAAAGGAATGAAAGAACATCTTCTCTCGCTAAGCTAGGCGCTTTGGGTACAGCAGAAAAGTATTTGGGAGAAAATCTAATTTCATATTTTGGTTCTCAGTGGTGTCAGTGAGGGATGATTTTTCTTCACTTTTCTTAATTATGATAGCATTCAACTTCACAATGTATGTGGCTTAAATACATACACTGATAATTCTGGTTTCACCTGCTTTCCTTTTCCACTCTACTGATTGCTGGGACTCCTCAGTGTTCTGTCAAATGACTATTGATACATCTGGTTAAATATCAGAAAAGTAAAGAAGTAGAAATTGTACCTTATATTTTTATTATATATATATATATATATAAAATTAAAGTGAATTTTTTTGCAATTCACTTTCATTTTTAGGTCTGTTCAGTTTTGGCAAGGTTTTTTTTCCTACTCTTTTGAACTTAAAAGCAATTAAATGCATTTTCTTTTCAAAGATTAGAGCTCTGCTTTACAATATTCATGCCTTGTCTATTGTTTGATTCGGTCATCCACTAAAATCCATTTAAATGAAAACATTATTTTCATGCAATAAAATATGATTAATCAAGATTAAAATTGCATAGAAGATTAAGAATTGTTTTTAGAGATTTAAAATTTTTAATTGAGTTCATTGCCGGGTCTGTAATGAATTAATCACATTTTAATCAAAAACTATACATCAACAGTTCAAAAAACCTTTTTGCTGCTAAATCATAGAATAATAGATATAGCTCAACAACAAAGATATTTATTGTTTTGTGCTGTTCTTTGGGTTCTTCCACCATCAGATTAGATCAATATGTTATTCTATCCATTCATCTTTCCAGAGTTTCAGGAAGTGCTGATCATTCATGGAACGTCTTTAGAAATGTGGACTGTAAACGCTGACATTAGCGTTAGCTGCTACACGTTTAGCTTTCAGATGCTATTTTAGGTTTGAATAGCTTCACTAATTGGCTAAATCCTTTTAGCACAAGTTGAACACAATAATAGTCTTTTCCAGCGTCCAATCAAATCATCCATGTAGCAAAAATGAACCCCCAGTGGGCCGAAAGAAGTAATCCATCGTGCGTCAGGTTTATGGGTGTCCCAGAAACACTCCATAAAGGTTCCGGCTCGATACTTTATACTTTATATATGTATACTGTATATATATATATATATATTAACCTTTTCTTTTATTTCAATACTTACATTCCGCAGCATGAAAACAAGTGACATAGATGTTGTTTGGTGTTTATTTGACAGATGTTTTTTTTATGCGTGTTTGTGACACTATCAATGTAAGGATGCCCTGGGCATGAATCCATATCAAAACTTGCCTTTTGAAAGCAGGAACTGTTCCCATCAAGCCCTGTTAAAGTACAGGAGAAGGTCACACCGGGCTACTATTTAAGGTTTCTGTGACATGAAAGGCAGCGAGAAGCTCATAGATGAATCTCTGTGATTGTTCTGAACTTTGAAGATATGCATTTATCTAAAGCCTGTTGGTGTTTGATATACAATAAAAGACTGGATTCTAGATGTGATACACAGTATCAGTAAATAACCCTGGTGGGACCCCAATGCCATCCTAATCATGTTGATTAAACACGGCCAGCACCAGACAGCTCTCGTTTCATTTCACCGCAGAACACGACTTTTATTTCTCCCCGTCCGCCTTTCATTTCACACACCCACTAAATTAGTGTGGTGAGCAAGCTGTGCTAATGGTCTCTCATGTCCACATCAGAGACGCTTAAGCCTCGAAGACAAAAAAAAAGCTCCAATTATCCCATCGCACACATCACTTGTACTATACTCATCCCCATGCAGCATCACAGACAGCGCTGCTCTGATTTATTTAGCCTTATCTTTAGGTGTATTTTGATGCAATTAAATCGCATTCATCCTCCTTGCTACGGTGTGAGCATCAGACGCAGCCATTCTTCAGCCCGCAAAGCCCATTTCATCTACGTTAAGGAGGTCCTTGATCATTCTTAATTAACATCCAAACTGGATGAGGAAATGCATTAATGGTGGGCTTGTTGTCAGACTGCTAATTAACACCCAGGAGAATTCCATTATCCTTAATAAATAAACGAAGAAACCAACAATCCTGTGACCCTGAGAGGCTTCTCAATCTGAGTCCTGGATAAAAACAGAGCGCACTCCAACAAAACAAGAAGGCGTTTAATGTTCTATAGTCGGACAGGTCAGGGGGTCAAAGCAGGGCTTACAGGGACCAAATGAGCTTTTGTCTTTTTAGAAATAGAGCAGCGGCGTCTCCTTCTGTCCTATTTAGCTCTTTCTGAGTCCTGCCTTTATAAAACTGTGGACATAAGTGAAAAAAGACGAGTCACTAATTAAACAGATAAGCTGATGGGTTTGCTGCACAGGATTAGGAATGAAGGATGGAACTAATATATAGTCACTACAGAACTGTAACTGAATGTTATGCTAACTGGTCTGCATGGTGACAAAGGCTTCACTTTGTCATCCAATCAGATTGTAGGAGAAATGAAATGGAAAGAATGTTGGTTCGATTTTTTCCAAACTGGTAGCGTTCACAGATAAAGGGAAAGATGCCACCGTGGTTATTTTTAGTTGCAATTTTATTTATTATTGTTAATTTTTTTTTTCCCACAATGAGTAACCCTTGCTGCGCTGGAAAAAAAAATATTGCTCCGTCAAATGCTGACATGTCAGTCAGTGTTTAAAGTAACAGCTTTACTGCTGAAAGGAGTCATGAATTTATCTTTAACTACAATTTTACAATTATTCTTTTCCACAAACATTTTTCTGAACTGTTTTCTTGAACACAGAAATGCCTTGTGAAAAAAGAAAAATGCAACAAACATGAATCTTTTTGAAGACTTTTTTTTATAAGACATGGTGTGTTTGAGAAATTTTACCAAAAATATCAGAATTTTATTTGTCACTTTTTGAAAATAATTGTTTCATTTTTATAATTAGAGTTTAAAAAAACAAAAGATATAAAATAATAAATGTCAACATATTTATTTTATGAACTAAAAGAGAAACTAATAGATTTATCCTGGAAATTGATCTCAATGTGTACGAAATTCTGAACAGCCTCCAGCCACCGCTACGTATTTTCACTATGTATATGAATATTTGTGAAATTTATGGTTCTGTTAAATTAGGAGGAAATAACTGCTGTAATAATAGTTTACATCCTAAAAAATAATCTACATATAATGCATTTGCAAGACGTGAACTCTAAACAAGTTTCCATAAAGAACAGTAAAATAACAATAATTAATACTGAGCTTTGAAGTATAAATTGCTAAATTAATAAATGATTAAAAGATATGTGGAAAAATGATTTAAATCTCTAAAACAGTTAGATAAGGCGTAATGTCGAAAAGTAATCCTCTCTGCTAGGAGAGAGTGGCCCCTCTCACGCTCTCTAACAATCTATGCAGGAAATAAAAATGAAAATGTGACAAAACGGAATCATCTAAAAACCACAAATAGAAAACTAAAATATCGGAAAATATTTCATTTGTGAGAAAAGGTCATTCTTTCCATCCAAACATCGTGTTCCTCACTAATCACTGAATTACTGTGGGTAGCACACACACACACGCACACCCACCCACCCCCCCACACACACACACACAAAACACTGCAACCATAATGCAGACTTCAAAATTTATGAATATGTCTAACACTTCCAAATGTGTATATTTGGTTCAATGTGAAATTTGGCAAACCATGTAAAAAATACATAAATAAATGAAAAGCATTAAAAACAAAAAATCATTTCCAAAGACCAGACAGGAAAATCCAACCTGAACCAAGAGCTCAAACGGTTGTAAGATGGAGAGGAAGAAAACCCACGGAGCAGTCTGCGTGGAGATCAGGTTATTTTTAAAGGTCCAAAAAAAATTATTTTCTTCTGAGGTATATATATATATATATATATATATATATATATTTTTTTTTTTTTTTTTTTCCTTTTCTTCCTGCCCACAATTATTTTTGGATTTTCTGTAACATGGCTTTTCTTATTATTATTGGTGGGGTTTTTATTATTTTATTTTATTGTTAAAATAAAGTCATATCTAAACCAAAGACCGTCACCGGAGGACACAGTCGCCCCTATTTCCAAGGGGCTCCCTGTTCACCCCCTGAGCCTGACCTTTAACCGCTGCGGGTTAAAGGTCGCAGCAGGAACTTTTGCACTTTCCCAGCGCAGATAAGCAGCCCCTCCGCAGCAGAGCCCCCTGGGTGGAGGCTGGTAGAGGAATGACGGCCAGAGGCCAGTCATCAGGTGGGGATAAATCCCAAACCAGAAGCAGCAGCTGTCAGCCCAGAGTAAACACCGCAAAGTGGTTCTGAAGCGCAATGATATCGTCAGCATGACGCTGGGATTCATATCACATATTGTCGTGTTTTCTCCTAAAATAACTGCATCGATTCTATGATTTTTTTTTAATTCAAAATGTGACTGAATAGAAATGTTTCCGGAGCGTTTTAATAGAAAAAAAATACCCGTTTCCCCCTAAAATGTCACTGGCCTTGACTCATCCGAGCAACAAGCAGCCGCCCATCGATCATCCTTGTCCAAATCCTGTTCCGATAACAGGCCACTAATCTTGTTGAGGAGTCCGCGGCGTCATTTATCTAAATCAGTGTCAGGGGGCGCAGGTCGCGGCTCGCCCCCCACCCCCCTCCTGCCATGCGCGCAGGCCCACCGGCCTCTGGACCTGTTTACTCTCTGCATTCCTGCAGCCAGCATGGAGCTCTCACAGATCAGCTCATCCGAGACCAGACATCCATCAGCGGCTGGGAGGGAGCTGCTTCCGCTGCCGGGGATTTATGGAGGCTTGAAAAATGACTCAGAGTTGCTCTCTGCAACATGCTAAACTTTCCCCCCGACAAGTAAGTTAATGTTGCTCTTAAGACTCTTAGTGAGTTTGGTTATAAACTGAGGTTTTTTCGTTTTTTCTTCTTTTTTTAGGGGGTTGGAAATGAGCTAAAGAGCAACTTGATTTTTAAGCATTCCCTGGTTCTCCCACCAGCAGGCCCTGAACAGCAACATGTTGGTCATCTGATGACTCAGTCCGGGTTCACTGGTACACCAGCATTAAGAGCTCAGCCTCACTTTAAGTCACAGAAGCAACAACAGCAGCAACAGGAAGAGAGGATGAGAAGTTGGACCTACAGTGTGCGCTCCGCCGGTGCTGCCACTCTCTGTGCGCCAGTCCGCTGATGCAGGCTTTCAGAGCTTTCTCCTGCAGCATGCAGGACGACGGGCTGGACGTGTAGAAGTCCAGCATCTGCCCGGGACTCACGGCCAGCATGTCCATGCAGTCAAACATGACCACTTTGTTCACTCACTCGTGTGCGTTCTGCAGGAAAATCGCCGGCATAGACGCACACAACTCCATCAAACTCCTCTTCTTCACCCCTCCTCCTCTTTTTTTTCTCCCCCTCTCTTCGTCTTCTTCTCCTCGACGCAGCGGATTTCTCTCCTCTTCTTCTCCTCCGTCCCGCACCGGAATCATGAATTACGTTGGTCCCGCAGCTTGTCCTAGATGCCCCTGCTCGGGTCTCTGGCACCGAGAGTGGTCAGCGCGCTGCAGCGGACCTCCGGACGGGGTTCCTCCATAGCCAGCGCCGCTCCGCCGTGTTCGCAGCGGATCGCCCCGTCCCGGCTCTCGGCTGAAGCGCTCGCGCTGCCGCCTGCTCGGAGCGGAGCTTCTTTATTATTCTAAGAGCAGAAAATAATCGCGAACGGTGTTTAAAAAACAGCCGTTCCCCTCCGCGATGACGAATGGGTTATCCGTCCCACCAGTGCTGCTCATTTCCAACTAGTTTTGCCACCGAGAATGAAAGATTGAATTGCCTAATGTATGCGAGTGAACTTTGGGTGAACCCTTCCGAGGCTGCTGACCTTCAAATGACCCAGGCAGGCTGACATCACTGCAGCTCTGCAGCGCAGAGGAAGGCGGCGAGAAGAAGCGCATGGGGGAAGGAGAAAGATTTATTCTTTATTTTTCTTTTGGAAAACAGAACGACTTCCAAAATATGAAACCATGTTTTTGGAATTCATACCAAACCACCACAACGATTCTGTGCGGGGTTTTCCTTTCTTTATTTTTTTCCTGTTTGTCTCCTTTACGCAGAAAAGAGTTCCTAATTTCTCCGTACATTTAATGCTTAAAAAAAAAAATAAAAGAAGACATTTAATATACAGGAAATTGTAAATAAGTAATCGCAAAATTATATGTTGTTGAAAAATAATTTGATGTCAAATTTAAACAAATTTTCTGATAAAGTAAATTTACAGGAAACAGCTTATTCACTTACATTTGGTCATTTGATAAATAAACAAATTAGTCAATTAATCAGTTAACTATTATTGGTGACAGTTATATTAGTTATCATTTGTTTTTTGTACAGTGAAGAAATATGCAAGCGCATCAGTCAATTAACCAAAGGTTGTAACTGGCTCGTTTTTTGTTGATCTGGCTGGTAATTAGAAAGTCAATTTTATTAAATTTTTTTTCTTGAGTCCCTGAATGCTGTAAAACTGAGAACTCTCATCATGTCTGTCTGTCTGGAAGCTGATCAACCAACAACATGCACTGTAATGCATCATGTTCTGATTTTACACAAGTATTTGCACCCTGTGAACTTTGACCTATGTTGCGTTACAACTGAAGATTTCAATGTATTTTATAGATTTTATGGTAAACCAAGACAAAATTAGAATAGATCTGCGAAGTGGAACAAAAATGAGATGTTGTTTTTTAAAACTGTTTTTCAAAGCAAAAATCTGAAAAGTGTGGTGAGCATGCGTGCTCTTCTGGCCCAAGTGGCTGTGTGTGAGGACAGAGACAGTGAGCACAAGCCACTGTTTGTACGCGTGACATGTTTATGCACAGGGTTTTCTTCTCCTATTGAAATGTATTTGGATCATGTGTTCGTATGTCTTGGCTGGACTGTTGGGACCAGTTTTTATCTTATGAAGCATTTGGGATTTGTCCCACTGAATTTGGTTTTTCAGGAATCTGGCCAGTCAGTGAACAGAAGAAGGGGTCGTGAACGATGGCGTTGATTTTCTGCTCTGTTTTATAATTTTAGTCCACCTGTTTCAGTAATGGCAGCGGAGGACGCAAAGGGAGCCATTCAGTCTGTTGGTCGCTCTTCCAAATATTGGGAGATTAAAGTCAAAACAAAAGAAATGTCTAAGTTATTTTATGATAACAAAGTAGTTTGTTGTTGTTCGATGCGCATAGAGTGTTTTTATAATATTTAAAACATTTTCCAGCCAACAAAGAACCTGGTCTTAACGTTCAACTGAAGCATGTTGCTTCATTCCTGCCAATGGACGATTGAGAGCAATTCAGAAACATTATATCAAAGAAAGAGACAAAAGAGGAGGAAACAAACCCTGAAGCCTCTAAAATATAACAATTTAATCACATCAAAAACAGAATAAGAAAGAACTTTTTTTCACATTGATCATTGTGTAATATTAATGAGTGTTTGGGAATCTGAAAGGAGTTTGCAGTGTGCTGCTGCCTTCAGAGACTGTAATGCATTATGCAGTATATGGTATATGCAGTGCAGATATGTTTGGAGCTGCTGGTGAGAAGAATAATAATGCAGAGAGGAGGAGACAGTATTCCTCTGAATAGTTCCAGTTTTAACCTAAACTTACTCATCAAGTATCTAATAAAACAAGGGGGGATGTTAACTAGACTGTGTTCATCTACACAGTGTTGGGATAAGATTCATAAAGGCTTTTAAATAATCCCCTAACTTAATGTGTAAACACAAATATGGTCAGTTTTATGTTGTTTCTCCTCCATACAGGAAGTAAAAATAAAGGCTGAAAAATCTGGAGACCTTCTAAACTTTGGCAACAAGAAGGACCTTCCTTGTTTAATGCCAACATGTTGGTGTTTGGGATTCAATGTGGGACTCAGAAGACAGGAGATAAAACATCATGCCTTCCTGTTTCCTGTAGGGGAGGATTTTGATGAAGGAGATCAATCAGGCATTGAAACATTAGATGGTAAGAAAACCATTCAAGGAAATAAATATGAACACACTGCACTTCCAAATGCTCTCACACACAAAATTATTTCCCCCTTTAACAAATTTTTAATTTAATTTAAATATTTAATTTTCAAATAATGTCTGAAATTTATATTTTTACTAAGAAATGTTGGGCATGGAATTAATGTTGATCATCCATCTATAGTATAAAAATGAGCAAATATTTCTTTATGTAATGTACTTTACATTTACACCAACTGCTGTGATTAACTTTTGTGATTTACAGAGTTTTTATCTGTTTCTTCTATTATCAGCATTTTCTTATGCTGATAAAAAAATGTTCTTATCTCAGTTCTTATCAGACAGATAAGATTTTTTTATCAGCATAAGAAAATGCTGATAATAGAAGAAACAGATAAAAACTCTGTAATGTTTGATCTCATACAGATCTGGAAAGTATTCAGAGCGCTTCATTTTATCCACATTTTATGTTTCAACATTTTCCTCCAGATTTCCTCCACTGACCAACGATGGAGGTATGAACCATGTGGACCCGTCTGGTCATCAGAGATCTCCTTACCCAGAATTCCCAGAGCCAGAATCAAACCAGACGAGGCAGCATTTAAGTTTCTATGCTCCTCTGCTTTGGAACAAACTGTCTGTAAATCTGAAATGTGCAGAAACTCTTGGTTCCATTAAATCAGGACTGAAAAGAGTTTTGTTTACAGCAGCTAATGAAGTGTCTGCATAAGGCTTTATTTTCTGTTTTCCTTTCCTTTGACTTCCAGAAAAGCACATTGGTCTGCTCTGTGTATGAATGTTGTTGTAAAAAAAATGATTTATTTATATTTGCTTTTTATTACAGAGCTGACAATCAGGTGACACAAAACACATTGAGCTCATCTGTTTCTGTAGTACAGCTATACAACCAAAATGTGTTATTTCAACATAATTCAATCTGTTTTGTGGAGCGCACCAATCCATCCTGCAGCAAAACATCCCCACAGCATGATGCTGCCACCATTGTACTTCATAATTGGGATGGTATCTCATGGTAGCAAACTTTTTCCTTTTCCAGTGAAGGTCATTAGGGCCCCACACTTTAGCTGTGGTTTCTGTTTGTGCTGCTGAGGACGTTTTTACCCCGTGGAACAGATGTTTTTATTCTTTCTCATTCAGTGAGCTGTAAGTCGGAAGCTTTAAAAGCCACATCATCATCACCTGGGCTAAGAAACTCCCAGAGTTCTCCAGCGTTGCCAAGGGAGGGCGGAGTCTGGCGCTGCCAGCCAATCACACACAGAGTTGCTCAGACAGCCACTGGCCCAGGCAGTCTTTATTCGTCAGTGTTTTTGTCTGAACTCTGAACCTTGTATTTCTGGACTCTCCAACTACATTGCAGTTGTATTTATCACAGTGCTGGAGGAAAATCGGTTCCTGGTTGATGTTTGATTTGTGTCTAATATTTGGTTGTTAACTTACATATTAATATTCTCAACATGTTTCCTGTTACCATCATATCGGTGGGGTTCTTCATTTTTGGCCCATTTTGTGTGATGAATTGAAGCAGCCAAACATATGCATACTTTGATATAGGTTGCTGATCTTATTAAATAAATACATATTATTGGATATGCTTTAATCCAATGGCTATCTGAATTCATAAGCTGGAGCTTGAATATATGCATAAAATTTAATAATTTCTGGAAAGTAAATTTTTTTGTTTTGTCTTAACAGTCCTGGTGCTTTTATTCTGTGCTTTAGTATTTACTGTGTATTTCTAATTTGCTCCCCGTTTCTCTGTGTGTTCTGTCAGCCATTTCTCCCATTTCCTCAGTTCAGCTTCAGTTCCAGGCCTCCCCTCACAGCTGCAGCCTGCAGCCAGCTCTTGGTCAGCTCCCTTTGTTATCCCCACCAGCCTGTTTCCTTTTTTCTCCTCCTGTGATTTCGTACTTTGAATTTCCACTGGATTTTAGTTTTTGATTTTTCTTTTTTGAGTGAACTCGTATTGATCACCTCCCTGCTTCCTGCAACTGGCTCCTGCTCTTCAACTCTTAAGGACAAAAAATGACAATGAAGATAATTAGGGATGAAATTCTATAAACATTTGGGCTGATATCAATATCTGATATTAATGCTGCTGTAACTGATAACCAATGTTTATCAAATTTGAATGTATGTATTTAGATAGGATGCAAAAGTTGCCACATCACCTATTGCTGCTCTGCTTCAGTTCCTGAGCCCAAACGGCAAGAAAAGGGAAATAAACATCGGTTGTTAATATCAGCACATTTTCCTCATTGGACCGATATGTCAGAAATAACTAACATTGGCCGACACCAATGATGATGCTGATGACACAGGTCATCACTGACTCTCCTCAAGCTCATGTATTTGAAATGGCAGGGTGTGAATTCAGTGATTTGGACCATAAAAATGTTGAAATCATAGAACTTTACAGAACACTTAACAAATGTATTTTCTCTAGTCATTGTTGGTGTTTTAATGGCCATGATGGCAGGTGAGGCAGAGCTATTGACTGTATTGAAATCTCATGGGGAAAGATTTTGTTTGTAATAGCGTCACAAAATGTTGTGATTTTATTTGTCTAAAAACATCGCATAGTCCGGTTTTCAGGGCAGAACTGATTTATTGTAGTGACAAAAGTAGCAATGAGTAAATATATGTATATAAAGATTTTCTGCACATCCTTGGCTCCAGTTAAAACAGGAACTTTTCATAAGAAATGACTCTTCTAATGGCACCAGTTTGGCATTACACTGTAAGGACAAAATGAGGACTAACAAGAGAATTACAATTAGCAGCTAACATAATCTCTCATTAATGAGTTTATGGGAAATGGCTCCTCTCATGGCTTTGATATCTCTGCTTCGTTATAATGATTCCTAAATGGACTCAGAGTTATGTTTGTGGACAGAAATTGTGTTTCTTGAGACTTAGGCTGCCAAAGAAATCTGTGTTGATTGTTTCAGAATCTGAAATGTAATTGGACAGCTGACCTTCATGGTATCTTCGACAAGTAAGCCGTCACACTGAATTGGAAGTCATTTCGAACCGTGCAACCTGGATTTGAAATAATTTGCTATGGGCAAGCCGTATACGGTCAGCGAACTTTTCAATGCAAACCAATCCTTACTTTGCTATCTTAAACCTCATTATTCAGCAAGATAAAAAGAACAGTGAGGATAGTGTGTTCATGACTGTTCATGTGTTTGTTATCAGAAATGCAGGTAGGACAAAAAGTTCTGACCAGAGTTTATGACTGATAGATATCATGTTGGTCACTCCTTTTCCTGAGCAGAGGCTCTCTGCAGCTCCTCCAGAGTCACAGCTGAACACAAATGTCTGGAACAAATGTATTATTTCAAAAAAAATTTTCAGTTGTTATCTCCACTTCACATAAATGAGGGGAGGGAACCTTTAGGTGCTTAGTTTAGGTACTGTGTAAAACAGCCAAACTCGAGCTTCTTTATGTTTGTGTTCATCTTGTGACTTACATTTTGGCATCGAAAATGACTAAATTACAGCCATCGCAGCAGTGACTGATCAATAAGCTAAGAATCTAGGAGATTAATCATATCTAAGTCAGCAATTTAATGAAAAATTGTTTTCTTACACTGTAAAAATAAAATAAAATAAAATATATATATATATATATATATATGTACAGTATATATACTGTATATACTGTATACTGTATATATATAAGCTGCTTGCTGCTTTTTGTGTTTACTTAGTGCACTATTAAAATGTGTTTGATGATTTGAAATTTCAAAATTTTATTGTAAATTAAGAGGGTTCTTTTTTGTTCGTTTATTTCTTTTTACATTGTACCTCATTGGGTAATTTTGAGCTAAATCAATAGTTTTGTTATTTGCACTGAAAATGCTTCAAATCATCAAACACATTTTAATAGTGCACTAAGTAAACACAAAAAGCAGCTTTCTAACAATGACTGAGGTGTGTAAAATTGACCATCATGTTATCTTAAAACGTTGTTCCCTCATCAAAAACATACATGGAATATTGCGTTGATTCATGCATCACTGAGGAAACATTGAATCTTCAACCATTCAGGGATGCCTAATCTCCTGCTGATGCAAAGCTCCATATTTCCACAAAGCTAATGCTTGGGTCTGCAGCCTCCAGCCAAGCTTCTGCCTCAGACAGCTCCTAGAGACTAGCAGCAGCACCAATTACCAAACAGCTGGTGGAATTCCACATTTGCTGAGTTCATCACAGGAACCACTTTTCAGTCCAGCGCTCCTAAGAACGTCTGTAACGCGACAAAGGAGGAGCACTGCTGTGATGATGTGCTGAAGGCAAAATGTTGGATAAACCACAAGCTTCTTAAAGAAACAGAGGCCAATTTCAAGGATTCAAATTGCAAAGTCAGATTTCTTTTTAGTTATGTTTGATATATACAGCACTTTTATAACAACTGAAGGTAACATAGTTAATTGATCATTAAAATGGCTCCATGTGCCTGTAAAATAATTAATATAAACCCTTTAAAGCAATTATTTATGGTTATTCATAGCCAAACTATTGTTGCACAACAGCGATTATCGATTGATTAACACATCATACTACACACACCACTCTCACATGCACACACCCACGCCCACCCCTACACGCAAACGCGCACCCACGCACCCCCCCCACACACACCTCTTGAAAATAATAATTCCAGCTGAATAGTAAATAATGATTCCAACATCTGTCACTTCATCAGTAACTAACAGTAAGTCCTTAGCAATCTGCTCTATATGCTACCAGAGATTATTTATTTTTGTATCGGTGTGACTCATTTGGTTCACCCAACCCCCTGGCAGCCACACATCCAAAACTGGATGTGGCACAGATGAGACGCCCATATAGAGCTATTCTACCTGCTTTTAGTTACCCTGTCACTTTGTTTATTACTCACTGTAGAGAGTAGGGGATGTTGGATCTGTGAAACTTGTTGGAGATGGTGTACTGCATCGAAAGAAAGCTCCATTAGAGTAGACATCCCACCAACTGTCACAAATCCTTTGCAATTAGAGTTAAAATGAGATTTTGTCAGTTGCTGCACCTCTTTGGATGCAGGGGAGAAGTTTTGTGTTTAGCATTCCTTAAAGTAATCAGGTTCTGAATAAAATAAAAGAGATCTGCCATTTACTTTTTTCTTTAAAAAATTAGACGAAGTGTGTGTTATGTGATTGTGCACGCCAACGTACCTGGTATTGTTGATCATTTCATGTTGCATTTAGCATATGTCTAAGTGCTGGTCTGATCTTTATTTTAATTATCTTTTTATGTATGTATGACAATATCCACTCTATCCATGCACAGCCTCTCTCTGATATCAATACTGGAGTGAACAAGTTGATTTGAGAGCAGAACCAAGCTGACTGCACCGCACACCAGTCCCCACAGAGCTAATGAATATTGTAAGGAGCCAACAGCAGACCTGAAATAGGAACCTCTGGACCCCCCGACACACACCAGCTGACCCCCTGCAGTTTCACCGATGTAACAGTAACCCCTGGATAAACACATACACACCGCACTGTTCAGCCCACGTAATGAATACACCTGAAAATCCACCTGTAATTAGAAGGTGATAATGAATCCATCCATCAAGATAAGCTGCTTTTTTGGCATCCATGCCTCAGTGGCCGTGGCAGCCGAGGCCAATACTCAGCAGTCTGTGACACTACATGGCGTAGATGAGCAGTTAATAAGGCCAGGTAAAGCCCAGCAGCTCTGAGGAATGCACACGTGTCCGGACCCCTGTTTTCGTTGCGCTTTAACCCGACCGGGAAGCTAACAGCTTAAACCAAACAGCAGCAGGAGGATCGGGGAAACTTTTGATTACAATTTCTTTTTGCACAAGAAAGCCGGATTTCATGGCATATTTATGAGCACATCTGAATTTGGTGCTCTCAGTTCATCGCTGGGTCAAACCCTGTTCAGACTGCTATATTTAGTTACACTTGCACTTATGCTATTGGTAATTTAATTGAAGCCGCGTGGCAGAAGCAGCCGTATTTTCCACTCAGGTTGAGTATCATGCCAAAATGTGTATTGGAATCAAGCCTTTGTGTTGTAACAGGATACACCGTGAAACAGGAGATTAGGATTAATTTTGGCATAAATCCTCACCACAAATTCTTATTTTTGTAAAAGGAATGGAACTTTTAAGGTTTTTAATATATTTCCTTTTCAAAAAAATTGAAATCCTTTTAGAATAAAACCCATTCAGATTTAGGACAAGCAGTACTTTTCAGAAGTATTCGCAGCCCTTCAGTTTTTTCACATTTCAGACCTGTTGCAACAACAAACCTGAATTCATTTTATTAGGATTTTATGTATTAACTTCCAACTAGACTTGATTGTTTAAATTTAATATACATACTTCACACTTCAACAAGTACTATCTTCTGTTGTGCTGTACTTGAATTGTTCATTTTGCTACATGCCTACTGCTTGTTGATTTTGTACTATCGACACATTACAAAAGGGCCTTATGTCTTAAAATAAATGTTTGCAGTAATGAAGAGGATATTTTTGATATTGAGCCTGTTCAGTCTCTTGAAGGAATATTAATTAAAGGAAACACGTGACTGAGAACCATCATGACAGACTAGTGGTTTCATCCTTTAGTTCACCTATTTGAACTGAAAGATCAGTACAAATACAAATGTACTCCACATTTTAAATTTTTATTCAGAAAAATCTTAAAACTATGTCTTCTTTTCATTCCCTGTCAAAACTATGCACCACCCGTGTAGATGAATCATATAATATCTTAATGAAATGAGAAGGCCAGAAAGAAATGACAGGATCAAGTTGCAACTAAAAAAAGAAGAGAACAAATACCAATGCACAGAGTCAGTGTAAGAGTTTAAAGTTTAGGGTAAAAAAATCTCATCTGTTTTGAACAATGTTGTTCAGTAATTTGAATTTCACGATGAACGCTGGCAGATGCCAGTAAGTTCCTGTAGTCATCTGCATGGAGATAAGTGATTTCCATTTTCAGCTGCTTCTAGCGGTTCAAACTGCTGCCAGCTCTCTCAGTTGCTAAATTCAAATGCTAATTATCTCTTTAATGAGCAAATACAAGAAACAGCTAAGAAATAATGAGCAATTGATGATGCAGGGAACAGGACAAACAAGCCTGTATGAGGTCAGCGCCTAGTTAGGGAATAACTGGGACGTTTAGGATGTATTCCCAGCAGACCTGTTTAGTCTGCTGAGATCAAACTCCAGTTCATTTGTCTAGGAAGTCCGGTTTGTTTGGGGAGATGTGAATGGATAATCGAACTCTGATGGGAACCACAAAAGCAAACTCTGCTCCACCTCAACAGGTGAACAGAAAGTGAATGAAGGAAATCATCTTCAGCATAATCACCCCTTATTAACGACAGAACAGTTAACTGTGTCAAGCTCACATGATTGTTTGCAGCTGTAGCACAGCAGCTAATAAACACTGACTGTGATTTGTTGACTGTCTCCTGGCCAAGCGGGATGGAAAGAAGACACATCTCTAACTGAGAGGTTATAAAGTGAGTTTCTTGTTCCTTATGTCCTGCATTCCTTCAGCAATGTTTCCCTGCTGAAAATGTGGGTCGATGGAGAAGCAATAAGTTACAATTTTGTCTAAGTGTCTTAACAGAACCGGCTCCATTGTTTGCTTTGCCGTCTCCTGTGAAACACTGGCAGGTTTTCATTCCCAGTCAGATCTGTGTATGGAGGTGTGTCACATCTTATCCTGAATCGACATACTTCTTAACTCCTAAACAAATGTCTTATGCTGATGATACGTCTAACATGATGATATATTGAGTTATTTTTGTGCAAAAAGAACTGAGATGGGTCACCAAAACAACGGACACATTACAACTTGAAGGGTCCGGCCATGGAAATAACCTAATAGAAAAACAGAAGCCCTGCTAGGTGAACTGAATTGTTACGGATCACTGATAAACCTTCACAGCCTTCAGCTAGCGATGCATCAGTCAGCTAATTTACAGTTTTCTTTAAGATCAGAGCAGCTGTTCAGGTTCTTAATTCAATCCAATCATACAAACAGAATCAAAATCCAGTACATCCATTCCAAATGATGCTGGTTATCAAACAATGCAGTCAATTTCAGTTTATTATGCAATTAAGTTAAAAAGTTTCCTGTCTTAGGAAACACAGCAGACTGCATCGAGTCACTGACTCCTTCTGGACCAGAATGTAATGATTCCTTGCAGCAATTCTTCATACCGACTCCGAGCATGAATGTAGCGACAGTGAAAAAAGGAAAAACTCCCCTTTAACACCTTGAGCAGAACCAGAACCTGGTTCAATGTGAGCGGTCATGACCAACTAGAGCAGGTGGGGGCAATCCTGGTCCTCGAGGGCCGGTGTCCTGCAGCTCTTAGATGTGTCCCTGGTCCAACACACTTCAATCAAACAGCTGAATCACCTCCTAAGTTCAGTCAAGTTCTCCAGAGTCTTGCTGATGACCTCACTATTTGACTCAGGTGTGTTGAAGTAGAAACGCATCTAAAAGTTGCAGGACACCTGCCCTCCAGGCCTGGAGTTGCCCCATCCCTGGCAAAAGGTTGACTGGGGAAGTTGCCGATCTCCAGCAGTCACTGAGTGAGAGGCAGAGTGCAAACAATTAGAGGAACCAATTAACCTTAAATTTTGATACTGTCAGTGAAAATGGCAGAAAGCTAAAAAATCTAGCGTACTCCCTGAACAGTACTATTGTTAGCACTGACAGTTTTGGGGTTTGCTAACATTTGATGAATTTATTTTCATCACATTGAATCTCTCCCCCACTTCTTTCCTTCTTTCTATTTCATTTCTATTCGCTTGCAATTGAAATAAACCTAAAGCAGATAATAATAAAGTTTAAATATTACTTGATGAAAGCTGTAATGCTCCACTTGTGAAAGTAAATTGGTTAGACACTGAGAAAAATTCTGATTTCTGAACTCCTGGACAACACTGTAAAATAAATACATAAATCACAAAATGTATTTATTTAACTACAGGATAGTTGCCTATCCCTGTTTTGCGGTGCAGTCTTCTAACTTCTCCCTCTCACTGGGGACAGCAGGGTGTTGTGGAGAGGCTTAGTTCTCCAAGCCAAACCTCAGCCGGGATCAGGGTACAAACCCAAACACATCTTGATTCAGCGCTTTCCTCCATCTCAAACTGCGCCGCCTATTTGGACGGCTTACAGAGGTTTACTGCCTGTGCAGGCTGCCTGCCTGCCTGGTGCACTCAGTGTTTCCTGAAACCAAAGTGGCTGCCATGTTCAGGAGGTAAATCCACGGTTGCTGGAATATAGCCACTCTTCTAACAGTTCGCATTTCTATTGAGCGTTCATTTAATTTATTACTTTTTAATGTGCATTTACAGAGATCAGTCTGATGGTTTAGTCAGTGTTATGTATGCTGTGTTGCACAAATATGAAACACAGTTTTGTTTTAATTTAATTTAGCCATAAAGAAAGAACGTTTTCAGAAAGCTGAAGGAGCACTGCTGTGAAACCAGCTTTCTCTTCAGCTATCCCCACTAAACCATCACCTCAGCCCCTTAGCCCCTTAACCCAGCAGCCATCTTCCAAGTCCTGCCCATGATCAACAGTTTGAAAGGCAGATTCTGGTGTCTGCACTGAAGGGAGCTGCCCATCAGTCAGGCAGGCTTCTCTGTGGCTCGGGGAGAGATTAATGGGCATTGAGGGGGCTTCACACAGTGAGGCACAGTCCGCCTGATCAGAAAGGCCTCCAGGGCCTGTCATTTCACAGCGATTAGCACATAAAGTCAGCTAATCTCTCCCTCCACTCTTGTTGCATCGATAGCCATCTTAAACATGAATATGATGACGCACACTCAGAGGCTGTCACACAGCCAGCGAGTGTGATAAAACACAAACGGCAAAGAAAATGACTGTCCAGTGTTTCATGATCGCTTTGTGCAGAACACCGATTATCTCTGGAAGACAGCAGAATTAAGTATCAAACGTGTTTGGACTTATCAGTTTCAAGGTTCTGCTCTGAAATAGAACTAATTAAAAATACAAACACTGTACGTGCCCTGAGACTGCATGTGTTGTGAATCGGTGCTGTATAAATGAACGTTTATAAATGTTTTATATTGCAAGGTCAGCAAGAGAAACCCAATGCAAACAATAACAACAAAAAAATGTACCATACTTTCTTTATGGAGTTAATAAACTTAATGACACTAAGGGTGTAAAAATAGTGATTTGCAGCAGGAAAGCAGTAGTAAGTTTGGTGGTGACATCATAACAAAAGCACAGGTAGATGCCAGAACATATTTAGTTCAGTTCAATTCAATTCAGCTTAAGTCACAATTCACAATTACATGTCACAATATAAGTCACAATTCAGCTTATTTATGTTGCACCACTTCACAACAAATGTCAACTCAAGACACTTTACACAAAATCATTTCAATTCAATCACACATACATTCCAAGTGATCCTAGTTATCAAACAGTACAGTATGCTCAATTAATTATTCATAATAATTTTAAAAGTTCCCATCTAAGGAAACCCAGCATAGCATCAAGCATTCACTCTACCCACTGAGAAGTCCACAAGGAAAACAGAAATCCAGTCGACACATCAGACTGGATTTGTAGCTGTTGTTGGAGTTTGACAGAAGTTTTCCTCTGGAAGGTTCTGCTGCAAAATTGACAAAGTTGTCAAACTTGTTAGTAGTTGGAGGAGGCTGCAACCTTGTAACTGAAAGCTGCCCATTCAATTAGCTCACCTCTTTATGGTATAGTTAAATTTTATGAGAGGTAAATAGAGTCATGAAAATATGAATACTTTATTAGATCTATATTATGATATCTATTGGAGAAGCCTAAGAAAATCCGACCCTCAACATAAACAAGAGCAAAGGAGCAAAAAGCGCAAATAATCAGACAGAGAATCTGACAGAACAATCCACCCTCTAGTCAGGATGTGTGCATCCACATCCTGAAGTTCAGCTTTCAGCTTATCTGACCTGACCAGCTTCTCCCAGTATTTATTTATTTATTATATCTCTATAAAAGTGATATGTTAGCTGTGGAAAAGCTTAGATACATCGAATTACTGGATTTATGAACCGCAGCATTGTTCTTGTTCCCCAATCCCCTCTTTAAACACTAAACTTCTGCCCCGATTGAATCATGGGGATACTTTAGACTGGTACCAAATGGCAGAACGCAGACACCTAATTCAATTAGAAAGCCTGAGGGCGGCCCGGCATGTCTAACTACATCACGGTTAAGCATCTTGATTTTGTCAGAATTATAGAAAATGACAAGTGAACTCAACATGAACCAGAGAGTCGGCGTGGAATCCTCGTATTGGCATTTCTTGATCGAGGCAAGGCGGTGCCAGAAAATCAATACTCTTCAGTCGAGCTCCCAGTTTCCTCCTTTTGGGTTTAAAGAAAAGAACTCCCAAGCATTGAATGCTACAGGGATGTGTGTGCGTGTGTGTAGGGGTGTGTCTGTCTGTGTGTAGAGGGAATAGTAATTAGTTAGTGTTCCGTAATTGCTAACTGCTAATTTAAAAAAATACATTTTTCCCTCATATGCATTTTTAATGCTGATAGAATAATAATAATAAAAAAATACGTACTCTGACAAGTTCACATGTGAAACATGTCAGACTAATCATCTCAGTGATCTCTGTTCTGTTATATTTACAGAGCCTTGCAAAAGTATTAATACCCCTTGATCTATTCTACATTTTGTTACCTTACAACCACAACTTTTAATTTATTTGATTGGAATTTAATATGATTGACTAAATCAAAATATCAAAACAAATAAAATGATACATGGAATAAAATAACATTTTCTGCCACTTGTCTTCAAACGTCACCTACCTGTTAGAGCCCACCTGTGAATAATTTCATCTCAGTATAATTACAGCTGCTTAGTGAAAACCTCAGAAGTTTGTTGGTTGATCTTATATTAGCTGTTCAATTAAACTACTGCAGAGTGAATAAGTACATCTGTGTCATATAGTCCAACATTAATTAAATTATAAATTAAGTTATTTTCTATTCCCATTAAACTTTGAATTTGTGTACATTTAAAAAGCCGGGAGTTGAATCTGTTTCTCAACACTGAGGATTTTTCAACTGGAGATAAGAGCACACCATCTAAAGGCCTGGAGACGAGTCATAATGACATAACAATCCACTCAAGCTGTATGGCCTTATTGATCTCAGGATCTTATGCAAGGTGGGAGATTGCTCCAACCCTTCTCGCTCTCTCTGTCTGCCAAAGGATTCTAGAACCATGGCCTTCACATCTGGGCTGAGTGTTTCTGAAGGAGGAAGGCAGGAAAAAGGCCTTGGATGTTTGGATAGAACAGGGGTCTCAAACTCCTGTCCTCAAGGGCCGCTGTCCTACAGTTTTTAGATGTGCCACAGGTACAAAACACTGGAATGAAATGGCTTAATTACCTCCTCCTTGTGTAGATCAGTTCTCCAGAGCCTTAATGACCTAATTATTCTATTCAGGTGTGGTGCAGCAGAGGCACATCTAAAAGTTGCAGGACTGCGACCCTCGAGGACTGCAGTTTGAGACCCCTGGGATAGAAGGACTCTTTCAGATCCCAGATGGGACCTTTTGTGTTTATAGCTGGTGACATTATTCCTGTCGGTTCAGGTGGATGCCCATGCCTTGTTAGGTCTGCAGTTGGTCAAACCTGTTTCCATGGTTAGATGACAGATTGAACAGAATTCTGTGAGATGTCCAAAGCTTGGGAATTTGTTTTAGAACCTAACTCTGCTTGGAAATTTCTCCACAGTTTCCCTGTCTGCTGTGTTCCCTGATCTTTATGATGCAGGTTGTTTTCCAGTGATCTCCAGCAAACCTTTCAGGCCTTCATCACAGGGCAGATGAGTTTATACTCACCTGGCCTCTATTTACTTCAAAATAAACTTTTCATCTTGATGAAGGATGGACTTGATTTTAATGTGGATAACACAAAAAGAAAGAAGTCTTCTTTTTCCGTAACTGCACACAAGAAGCAAATATTTGATAACATGTACAAATATATTTTTGTGCATGAAGAATGTACAAAAATGTATTACAAGCTGAGCTCTGTTTTTGGTAATCAGAACATAATTAAAACAGACAGTGATGATCGTAGGTCTTCCCAGGCATCAGCCTAGCAAAAGCACTGGGATCCAGTAGCAAAAGCACAGGGATCCAACTCTAACATGAAGTATTTATACTAATGCTAAGAGCTAAGGATGACACAAGGAACATGATAGTCTTCCTGGCATTCAGTTTCACTGTTTATTGCTTTAAATATGATGAATGGAGTTTATCATTGCAGGCCTCATGTAGCTGGTTGTTTATTGTGGGTTGTTTATCCTGCAGCGCATGAACAATGCTGCAGAACTCAAGAGTACTGAATGGGGCCTTGCACCTTTTCAAAGCATGAGTGCCTGCATCAAAACAAACAGGTACAACAAATCCAGTACTCTCTAAGAGAAAACAGCTTCTCCGTATAAACAACCATTTATCGAAGCTTTCAAACCTCCCAAAAAGGCTCCACAGTCTGCTGGCTTTTTCCCCAAGAGAAACTCTCTCAATTAAACGGATCCTTTCATGGGTTGTGTGTACTGGGGGAGGCCAAGAGCCAGCAGCCAAAGAGGAGTGGGCTGGAGAAAGGAGCTTTGCAGATATACAATTTCTTTAAAGTCCTAATAATCCGGCATCTTAATCCTTTCTATGTACCATCAAGTAATCATTCAGAAATGCTGAAAAAAATGAACACAACTCATGTTTGAGGAGAGGCTAAATATAGTCTCGGGGTTGAACAAAAGAGGTGAACCGAGTCTGACACGCTGCAAACACAACAGCTGAGTGTGTGTGGTGCAGTGTGACGGATCACAGCAGAGACAGCAGGGCTCACAGCAAAGTTCACTACCATGTGATCCCATTTACCTGTTTGTTAGCCAGGAGCAGCACCCAGGAATCAACACTTAAGGCTCATATCATCATATCCACGTTCAGTACACAAGTCATGTATGTTGTCAAAACATTTATCTTTTGCCATGACAACAGTATTCCATGTTACCATATTTACTGAAGAGAGCAAACGACAGGAAATATTTGAAATAAATGATCACAAGTTGAAGTTTGTTTGACCTTACTCATAAATAAATCCCACTGCCGTGTCGCTGCCAGCAGGAGTTTTACATCAGACTGAAAAACGTGTCCAGTGTTCATACTGACCTTGTTCAGCTCTGCCGGTATCAGTGTGACAAAAAGGATTGAAAGTTGGGATTTTTCCGCATCAACCGTGGCATGAAAAAGTATGTTAAGGGTTTTTTAGCATAAGTGGCAGTTTTATGGCCACTTATCAGTTTCACTTTTATCTCATCAGTCCACAGAAACTTAAAGTATTGAAGATCATCAATCTTTTTCTTTGCTAAATGAGAGACACATCATTAGATCTGCTTCTTTTCAAAAATGCTCTCCTCAAACAGAGGAGAGCATTTGCTCTGTTTGCCGGTTTCCATTTTTCCAACAAATTTTTCAAATTCAAATTCAAAATTTTCTTATTGATCCTAAAGGAAAATGAAATGTTGTTGTGAATCATATTAATTGCAGTTCTTTAAAGAGTTATTGTAGATAGTGATGGCTGTTGGCAGGATCTCCTGTAGCAGTCTGTAGTACAGTGAATCTGAAAAAGCTTCCGACTGAAGAAACTCTGGTTTTCCAAGACAGTCTCATGAAGAGGATGGTCAGAGTTGCTCATAATTTTCTTGATTTTTATGTAAAATCCTTCTTTTCATCATTATCTCCAGAGGTTCCATAGACATTCCCAGAACAAAACCAGAACCAGTGCAGAACCAGAAGCAGAACCAGCCTTCTTTCACTGGTTCTGATGCTGCTGCCCCAACAGATGACAGCAGAAGAGAAGTTTTGTTCTCAGATCTTTCCTTTGGAGGCCCTTTTTGCCTATCCTCTCTCTCTCAGTAAGGCTGGCAGAGTTTAGATGTTTCTTAGAGGCCTTTTGTGGCCCCCTGGGTGAGTAGTTGATTTGCTCTTGTTTTGGATGGTTGGCCACTCCTGACAAGGGTCGGTGCCTCTCTCCAGCTGTCAACAGGCAAAAGGCGGGGTACACCCTGGACAGGTCACCAGTCAATCGCAGGGCAACACATAGACACACAGGATAAACAACCATGCACACACACCTTTTATTTAGAGAGGCAAATTAACCTTAACATTAATGTTTTTGGACAGTGAGAAGAAGCCAGAAGACCCACAGAGATCCCACGTATGCACAGGAAGAACAGGCAGAAAGACCCTGTGCCAGGAATCAAACCCAGGACCTTCTTGCTGTAAGGCAACAGGGCTATCAACTGCGCCACTGTGCAGCTCCAACTTTTCACTGAATGCAATAAAACCCCTGAACCATGTTGCAGCTAGAGAGGAATATTATATATATATACAAGATTCATGCTGTTGTAAGCTTGACTCTTTCAATTTAGTATTACTAGAATGTCAGAATGCAGCTGGTATCTAAAAATTAAAAATAGGAATATGAGTGTGAACACACTGCAGGCGGTTTTTACACATCTCCTCATGTTTTGCTGTCAGTGTGTATTCCAGAGTCAGGCTGCCTGTTGTGGGCCGTCCCTGTAGTGCATTGAGCAGAGTAAAGCGCATTGGGTCCCCATGAATTAGAGCAAACATCCATCCAACTTATCTCTGAATGCAGACTTGGGCTCTTTGCCTGATAATTGCAGGTTAATACACACGACTCTCAGACACACAGTAAATCGCTTCTTTGTGTGAAGCTTAAGAATCGCCAGTGATTCCCATCCGCAGCCTCCATTTCTGAGTCCGGATCAAATGCAGGGAAACACAGTGTGAAAACTGGACTTTTGCTAAAACAAATTAGGATGTATTTCCATCACCACCTCACTGTTGCTATGGTAGGACGAACTCGCTTGATCATTCAAATCTTCAACTTCAGTCGCATGGTGGCTCGTCTGACGGGCAAGAACCTGAATGGAGAGAATCTTCAGTGTAGCACCAGAAACTTCTCATTGTCCTGACTGACTCCTGGTTCCTCCGTCTCGCCCCCTTTTGTCCCCGCCCCCACCATACTTCCCGGTTAGTTCCAGATCCCCTCCTCCACTCCGTTTACCACCCACCTCCACCCAAAAAGAAATGATCTTTAAAATGAGCAGTAGCTTTGCCACACAGTAAGATGCTCTCTGGCTGCAGCCGCTCAATGCAAACAGAAAACCGCTTATTCACCGTCTCATCTTAAAGGGGTAATAAATAAGAAGCTGGACAAGCTGGTAGCCTATTGCTAAAAGGGCTGGCTTTCATTCAAAGTCTATTCAGAGAACAGTTGTGGTTTTGTATAGACACTTGTTCTGCCTAATAATAAACATTAAAAAAAAGATTATTTCTTGATTTATGAATTGTTGCGGTGGACAATGCACCGAGACCACAGGAAGAGAACTTCATTCAAACAAAATGACAGAAGGTTTGGCTAGAAAAATGAGTTTGCATCCAGTGTTTAAGACTACAGTAACTTTCAAAAATGTATTTCTGGTGAAATGGTATGTTTTTTTTACCCCTCCAGGGGGTCTTTTGTGGGCTCTGGTGTCCCTTATATGACAGTAGGCTGACAGGAAATGGGGAAGGAGAGGAGGGAAGACATGCGGCAAATGTCGTCGGGTCCGGGAGTCGAACCCGTGACGGCCATTTTGAGGACTGAAGGCCTCCAAATATGGGTCGCGCTAACCCCTACGCCACCACGGCAAAATGGTATGTTTTGATTATGAAAAAATGGAGAATATGAATCCAAATATCTGCTGGTGTGTGAGTGAGCACACTTTGTAGATGATGTTTCTCCATCAGAATGTTCTATAGCATGAGAGACAGAAAGAAGGAAAGAAACAAAATAGGACACAGAAAGGAAGGAAGCTGCTACATGCTAGCTGCATAAATGCACAGCCCTACGTTGACAGGATTCTGTCAGCGTCCACCATTTTGACTTGGCATTATTTGTCCATTCTACTAGGAAAACATTCTCCAAATATATCAAATTACGACAGACTGATATACAGACAGATTCGAATGTGGACTTTGACTAGTCCATTCCAAAACTCTTAAGGTGCGGTGTTATGTGTTTTCAAAGCACATAGTGGCATTTTATAGCACACTCAAGTAACCATGGCTGCATTCACATTGCAACCTGAATTTTCCCCAATTCCGATTTTTTTGCCTTAATACACAGGTGTCAAACTCCAGTCCTCAAGGGCCGCTGTCCTGCAGTTTTTAGATGTGTCACAGGTACAAAACACTGGAATCAAATGGCTTAATTTCCTCCTCCTTGTGTAGATCAGTTCTCCAGAGCCTTAATGACCTACCGGTAATTATTCTATTCAGGTGGTGCAGCAGAGGCACATCTAAAAGTTGCATAGATAATGATACTGTATAGATCAAACATGACTTAAACAAAATTTGACATGGCAATTAGATGCGTTTGAAATTGGGCCAGTCCTGGATGATTCCTGTTGGAAGCCACTGCATGGTCCATAAACATGGAGGACATGAGCTCAGTGCCACATGTGGAACACAGACGGTGTTGGTAGATATTTCTGGAGCATCTTCAGCTCTGCTCTTATTTCTTATTTAAAAATGTTAAATGTTTCTTATTTATCAGTTATTAAGAACTATTCAACCTTTGTAACGTTAATATTTTCTCATCAATTCTAGATGACTTTTCTAGAATTGATGAGAAAAAGATTATTTTTCGTTGCTGTTACAAACCACTATTTATGGTTTTCAGATGCTAGCAGCCGCATAGCATCTATATTCTATATCTGCCCTCGAATATAGAATATAGTTACTAATTTAAAATTATGTGAATAAATAAAACCCAGCAAGCTCTACCATCAGCACAGGACACATCACACAGCCTGGAAAATAAATAAAAGAAGCTGCATTTAAACTGAAGCTTTTCCCCAATTAGTTTTACTCAGTTTATTGGTCTTTTTTTTTTTTTTTCCCACGAACGCCGTTAACATTCATGAATCCAAATAGTGCAGCTTTTGGCTGGGAGGACGTGATGGTTGGAGTCTCTCAGCGCCTTGAGAATGATCAGATTGGTGGTCGGCTCGGAGTAAAGAGCTGTGGCAGACTGAGCCGCTCATTAAAGAGCTCCAGATGTGGACCAGATGTTAGGGGTCTTTCTCATAAAAAAAGAAAAAGGAAAACACCATTAAAAAAATCCTCAGCGGTCGATGTGATGGCAGCGGGTTATTAGCATAGCTTGTAGTAGAGTGGGCACATTTCCAAGCAGGAGACGGGTCGGGATTTTGTCATCCATAGTGCTTCCAGCTTCTGTGTGGAGTATATGTATGTTTCCGTGTTTTCCTGGGATTCTCCCAGCGCTGCATATGGTACTTTGAGACAGACTCTGTGAACTGTGGTTGAACCGTCGGAGGGAATGCATTCAAAGAATGAAAAGCAGTGGGGGTAAGAAAATCTCCCAGCCCCCTTTTTTCGATCGCTCATACAACGGTCGGGTTTTTTTAGACATTCCTCTATGAATAGTCGATGACCAGAATTCTTTGTGTGAGTTTTTTTTTTTTGTTACACGAGCCTTTTACTACATCACATGATGCCTCTGTGAATAAAAGATGTGCCAGACGGCAGATGAAAAGCATATTATATTTGATAAAACTTGGCAAATGCAGAAATAGAGATGCAGTTAGGCCTTTGGGTGTTCTGGTAGAAGCATTTCTTGCTCCTCTTTACTTCTCTCTGCAGCAGGCCCGGAAATTCAGCTTCAATCTTCTGCCAGCTACTTGAGGGCCCACTGATTTTCAATCCAGAGGGCCGATACACGGTGTAACGAGAGAAATCAGCATTACTCAAAAAATAAAAAATACATGTGACCTAAATACTCTGGATTCTAAAATAACAACGGGAAACCCTGACAAACAGTCAGGCAGCGACACAAAGGAAGAGGATAGAATAGGAGGGGGCTGTGAAAAAAAATAGATCGATGTGTAGGTGTGGAAAAAAAAAGAAACAGCTCAGAACAGGTCTGATTTTCCACAAACAGAGAACCATTTCTGTCATGTTGTTATCTTTCTAAAAACATTTGGTTCCCGGTGGTGCTTGATGTAATCTTAATTACTGGAAAAGAGTTTACTGATGCAAATCAGTTTTTGTCTCGCTGTACTTACAAATCAATGTCCTAATAACACCATATTTATTTCAAAATAGTTTGAACACCACTCAGACCATTCTTATTAAGCACAAGACATTTCAGGCCATATTTATTTACACCACATGGCAATAGAAACAAAAATCGATGGCATGTATACTGGAACTGCAAATGGTGTTTATAGATTTAACTGAAAATAGAGATGGTCTGTTCCCACTGACCTCTGAATGGGCAGCAAAACAGGTTAGAGAATGAGTTTACTTCAGGGCTAAATAAATATTAGGTAATGCTGAAGATCTTTTAATTTTTTTGAAAATTAAAAGATTTCCATAAAAAAAAATTAAATCTTTTTTTCTAATTTGATTTAGAACAAATGATTAAGTATTGTTTTAAAATAATAAATGTCCAATTGAGGACAAAGTGTTTTCTCTTCCTGTGGTCCAAAGCAGATGTTGTCTTGGTGTGACGTTCTGTTCGTCCCCCTCATCATGGTGGAGGGGTTTGGGTGACCTGATGATCCAGGAGCCACACAGTCAGGGGCTTCAGGGCCGGGGCAAACGGGTTCTGTGTGGGAGATCAGACAAAGCTCAGCCTGAGGAGGCTTATGATGAGACATAACAATAGAAGCAGTGTTCTATCACTGGGGACCCCCTATGGAGCCAGTCCTGCTGGTGAGGCACCGGGGGGAAGACCTGTTGGTCAGGCTTTTACTCATGGGGTCCGGCGCCAGGGACTCCCTATTTGTGGGAGGAGCCAATGGAGTTGGGTCAGTGTGATCCTCGGATACAGGAGTTAACTTTTGGGGTTCTGACTGCAGTCACACTCACCTCAACGCTCCGGAACCAAGCAGAGTGGGGATCTTCATTGCCCCCATCTTGGAGTCTGTATGTTGGGGTTTACACTGGTGAACAGGAAGTTAGCCTCCCTCGCTTACTTGTGGTGTGTGTGGGTGTGCGTGGGGGTGTGTGCGCGGGGGTGTTCGGGGGTGTGTGTGTGTGTCTGTGCCTATGAACCAAAAGGTTGTTCAGATTACCACGTATTTTGGTGTCCTTGAAGGGGGCGCTGCAGAGCACTCCTGCTGGGCACTGCCTCGATCTGCTGGGGAACTCCAACGCTCACGTGATTAAATGTCCTGCGGATGGACTTTGGTCATGTCACAAGTAATTAAGTAACTAATTACTTTAGAATACAAGTAATTAATAAACTAACTAGATCACTTTCTTGTGGAAGTAATCAGAAATTAGTAATTTAGTTAAGTTACTATTTCAAAGTGACTTGACCAACAGTGGTGGGCAGAACACTGAAGGCCTCTTTAGTCTCGTCTTCCAGGGAGGAGGTGGGGACTTTTTATTTTTTATTAAATATGAATTTCCTGCCATCCACTTTGACTTTGAAAAAAAACACAATATAAAAATACACGGGCCATCGAAGCTTCTCTTGTAGTCAACTAAGAAGGCTTAGAAAACCAACCTCATTTCTAAACATGACGCTTACAATCCAGTCTACTCCAGGTTTCTTGTCTATTAAAGGGAACATCTGGTGCATCATGCTACATTCTATCAATAAATATGCACCAGCTGTTGCCCTTACACCACACACACTATTTTATCATTTGTTAGATTTCTCTTTTGGCTTTTTTTCACAAGCATTTTCTCCCTCTAGCTTTAGCATCAACTTGTACTGTCTGTTTTGCCAACTAAAAAACTATTCAATATGATGAAGGACAAACAACATTAAATTTGTATTTGTAATAGAAAAAATTGTATTTGTTCGGCATGAATCCCTGTTTGGTGTTTTTTTTCTCCCAATTTACACATATTATAAACACTGCACTAAAGGTTGGAGCTGTCTGCTGAGAAAACATTACAGCAAAACCAAAATCAATCATTTAGACTTGTGAAAAAGAATTGCAGTAGCTCACAAAGCAGCAAAAGGAGAAACCAAGCCAATCACAGTGTTACTAACTGGGGTAAGAAGCATCATCAAGAAACTCACAATGAGCCGCATGGCACAAAAGAAGCCTGCCACAAGAAGAACATTTTCAAAAACACTGAAAAGAATACTAGTCAGAGAAATCTGCAAAGGCCCCAAAGCTGCCGAGATGCAGAGGAATGACTTAGCCAAGTCAGGAATTGCTGCCTCTGAGAGGACTCTTAGTAAAACTCTGCACAAGTCTCCAGACAAAGAAAAACTTCACTTCTGCAGAAGAAATTCCTTCAAGCCAGAATAAAGGCCTCTAAGGTTAGAAGGACGGTGCATTCTGGAATCACGTCTTTTAATCAGATGAAACCGTAGAGACCAGAACCGACCCGAGCCAAATGTCAGCATTTCTCAATAACACTGCAAAAATACAAAATATTATGTAGTACATGTTTATGTCTGTTTTTTTTTTTTTGTGCAAATATTTTAGTACACTTGAAATGAAACAAAACTGACTTACAAGTAACTTTTCAGCAAGATATGGGTCCTTATATTAAGACAGTCTTTCCTTAATATTGATAAAAATATAAGGAATATATTTTTATATTCCTTATATTATATTATAATATAAAGAATATACTGTATTATATTCGTCAATAATTAACAAATTATTGACTTAAAACTAGCTTATCATGCTGAAAAGTTTCTTATATATAAGTTTTGTCTTATTGTACTAAGATATTTGCCCTATACCGTGTTCCAAATTATTATGCAAGTGATATTTTCTCAGATTTTCTTAAATGGTCAATGCAAATGATGGTCAGTAGAGTCATAGTATACTGTAATAGTCATGAACTATTACAGTATAAATCAAATTTTACTGAACAAAGCTCCCCAGGAGAAAAGTATTTTTTCAAAAATAAAAAACTCAAAATCCACTGATCCAAATTATTATGCACAGCAGATTTTCTAAACATTTTATGGATTATAAAGAACTGCAAACGGCCATTCTTTGAATGTGCAGCATTAAATGGTCACATGTATTAAAATCAAAAGCTATTTCAATCAAAAACATCTTAACAGACCGAGTTACATGTTAACATAGGAGCCCTTCTTTGATATCACAGCACAATTCTTGATCCATTGAACTTGTGAGTTTGTGGAAAGTTTCTGCTTGAATTTCTTTGCAGGATGTCAGAAAACCTTCCCAGAGCTGCTGATTTGATATGAACTGCATTCCACCCTCAGATCTTCTGCTTGAGGAAACTCCAAAGGTTCTCAATAGGGTTGAGGTCAGAGGTCAGAGGATGGTGACCACACCATGAGTTTCTCCCCTTTTATGCCCATAGCAGCCAATGACACAGTGGTATTCCTTGCAGCATGAGATGGTGCATTGTCATGCATGAAGATAATTTTGCTACTGAAGGTTCGGCTCTTCTTTTTGAACCATGAAAGAAAGTGATCAGTCAGAAAGTCCATATACTTTGCTGAGGTCATTTTCACACCTTCATGGACTCTGAAGGGGCCGACCAAAGATTCTCTCCTCATGATTTCAGCTCATAAAATGACTCCACCACCTCCTTGCTGACGTCACAGCCGTGTTGGTGGTCATCCACCACCAATCCACTACTGCATCCATCTGGACCATCCAGGGTTGCACAGCGGTCATCAGTGAACAAGTCTGTTTGAAAATTAATCTTCATGTACGGCTGGGCCCACTGCCACCGGTTCTGCTTGTGAGCTCTGGTTAGGGGCCCAATAGCGGGTTCATGCACCGCAAGCCTCTGGAGGATCCTCCACCTTGAGGTTCCAGAGGCTCCAGCAGCTTCAAATAACTGTTTGCTGCTTTGTAAGGGCATTTTAACAGCTGCTCTCTTAATCCGATGAATTTGTCTAACAGAAACCTTCCTCATTCTGCCTTTATCTGTAGAAACACGTCTTTGTTCTGAATCAGCCACAAATCTCTTCACAGTACAATAACGCTTCAGTTTTCGTTAAATATCTCATGTTTTCATACCTTGTCATACGGCACTACACTATCTGATGATTTTCATCAGCAGAGATCCTTTCTCTTTCTCATATTGTTTGAAACCTGTGGCCTGTTTAATAATGTGGAACATCCTTCTTAAGTAGATTTCCTTTAATTGAGCTCACCACACAAACTAATCAACCAGCTCTCTGAAATTAATTATAGTGATTCAAAGAGTCCTGACACACAATACCATCTATAAATTTAATAGCACAACAAAAAAAATTATCTTTATGACACTTAAATCCAATTTACATAATAATTTGGATCACGGTGTAGAAACTAGAGCAGACATTCTTGGTCAGATTCTGTTATTTTATTTATTTTCAGCAAAACAAATGAATATTTATTGGTGTTTTATTCTTTTCACAGTCTGTGTTACATACAAGATGTCACCAACACTTGATTTGTTGAAATATGTTGCTCTGAACTTTTAGCTAAAAATACTTTGCAGCAGCATTACAAAGAGGACATTCACCGGATCACCATGTTACAGAGCTATCAGTCACCCTGTTTTCTTCTTCTCTCCTTTTATCCAGTTGGGTTTTACTCAGGCTGCTCTTAAATGCTAATGATATGCTCTCACAACGGCAGACGAGTAATGCTTTGGAAGAAGAGAGAAAAACAAAACATTTCCTTGCTGATGAGCGTAGTCATCTCTGTGCACAGCGAGGAGTGTGCCCACGTTCCCCTGTCAGATGAAAGCCTTGATAATTCGCTGGGATCAGAAACAGGTAGGGCTCAGACAGGTATCCCCTCCCCCCACCCCCTAAAGGCCAGAGAGGAGGAGAACACAAGCAAACGGAATGACAGACGAGGAGAGGCTGGCAAAGTCTGACTGACATGCTCCATCCACCAACTTTTTGACATGAAAATGTGTTACTTTGTTATGCGCAGATTTTTTTAATGACGCCTGCTCTTCTGTTTGACAACTTGATGTGTACTGTGCTCTGAATTTGATTCATAGGCCTTCTCTGTTTACACACAAGGAGCAAAGTTAAGATTTCTGCTTCCTGGGGTTATTCTGTATGAGGTTCCCATGTTTTTCACATGAGACAGATAATCTGCTCTCTGCAGGAACACACTGCTCAGTCTGAAACAACCAATCGGAGCCAGGAGGAGGGTCTTAGAGATATCAATCATCTTCATGTATACACTTCTCATACCCTACCCCCTTTCTCTCTACAGCTAGTTCCCGACAATGGAGCGTGTCCTGAATGCTAGGCTAGTTAGCATAAGCTAGTTAGTTGAAACAATAAGTTGTTTCTCCTCCATTAGTTCATTGGGCAGCAATCATGAGCATGATTGACAGCACTAAGTCCCGCCTCCTGGCTCTGATTGGTTGATGTATTTCTGCAGTAGCAGCACAGGAAGGAGGCAAAGGAGCTTTTTTGACAGATTATATGTCTCATATTATGCTGGCATAGTTACAGTTTTAGTAAATATGTAAAAAAAAACAAAAAAACATTGTTTATAAAATTTACATACTGCAACTTTAAAAGGAAATTTGTGATGGATCATAATGAACACAACAGGCTCTTTCAATCCAAACCTTTTAATGCTGCCACTTTTTATCAAAACAGTTTCATCTGTTGAGCTGTTTTCATGTTAAAAAAGTGGAATGTTGGTGTCATATTTGAAATGAATGTATTAAGGCATATTATAAGGCTTCCTTTGTCTCTCTGTCAGTGTCTCTAATGAATACACAGCATCACTCAGCGACATGCAGACAAACCCAGCAGTCCTGATGGGGCCCACAGTGCCTCCCAGGAGGTGTGTGATGTATGCAGCAGAGTTCAGCTCCTTTTGTGTACACCCCAGCGGAGGTAGAAGCAAATTTGACCTCTGACCCCAGTAGCTTGCGTGTGTCTGCATGCTTTCCCCAGGGACCGTTGGCGTAGTTGTCATTCATGTAAATGTAATTCACACACACACACAGCACTCCGCTCATTACCTCTGAGTGTGTTTCAGTTGTTTTGATGTCTTTGTGCATGTTTAATGTCCAAAGTTCAGATGTGTGCAGACATGTCTCTCCATTAAGCAAACACACACTTTTGTCTTTTTGGGTATAATTAAGTAAAGAAGAGTGTCAGATTTGGCCTGTTTTTACTTTTCAAAGGACGATCAAAACAGAGGCAGCAGCTGTTCTTCTTTCATCTTTTTCTGTGTGGATGCTGCTGCATATTTCATGCCTAAACTTTGCGCTAAACCAGTCGGCAAGGTGAAATTCTCACAGAACCTCCCTTTGTGCAGTGGATTTTTTTTTTTTTAAACTAACAAAGTGGAAATTAAACATTAGACATGACCACTAAATCTGTCTTAGAATCACCCTTTAAGTTGGTTCTGTTTGATTTCCTCATTAGGCCCCAGTCTGCTGCGAAAATAAAAGTATTTTAGAGTAATGTAATGTTTTTACTCAGAGAGTATAAAGCCATGGAGAGAAAATGTAAAAGAACTGAATCTGAATTTGCTTTATAAAGTCTTAAAGTCTCACTGACGGTGGATCGGATACAGAATAAAACTTTGGATCACAGAATTTTGGGAGAATGGAAAACTCAACCTGCAACAGTGACATGAAAACACCCACTTGTGTCAGGCTTAGCGGTGGGATGATATGGACTTAAAGTTTTATTAGCATTTTGTGGTATTATTGTGATAATGAGAAAAGTGGCAACAGGAACTTTTTTTTTTTAGGTAACTGTACGGCTGTGACTGCATGACGGAGCATTCACAGCTCCACAAACAAAAATATATCTCTTCAAAAACATTCCCATTTCTAATATGTTTCTTCAGAACACCAGTCACATAAAGAAGTGTGTTTTGTGTCACTAAACTGCACAGTCACTGCATTTAGTTATATTTGCAAACTTATAGAGATTTATTGATGCTCTCACTGAACAAACTGTGTAAAATCCCAACAATGTGGAGAGTTTAGTTTTTTTCCTTTAGATGTCATTAATTGAAATTTATCATGACAACAATAAATCAGAATTCTCATCATGAAGATAAATTTATCATGATAAATGATGAAAAATATAATAAATACCCACCCATATTCAGGCAGCCAGTGAAAAGCTTCTAACAGAGGACCATAACCTGTCTGATCCCACAAGATGCCTTCCATCAGTACACTCAGTGCACCATCAGGGGGAGCTATACCAGAAACTCCGTCATTATTCAACACCAAATGAGGCCCATAGCCATGGTGAAGCACGGTGGTGGTAGCATCATGCTCTGTGGTTACTTCTCTTCAGTTTTACTGGGGATTTGGTCAAAGTGGATGAAACTGTGAAAAGTTCTATTTACCATCAGCTTTGACCAGCAAGCTGAAGGTAAAGAATCACAGTGACTTCAAATCAGCACAACACACTAAAAATATTAGGTTTTTACATGTAAAGGATAAATAAAACATTAAAGTTTTATTTGGTAACAAACCCCCAAATCAACATTTTCTGCTGATAAACGTTCTAAATAGCTTATGTGGGGTTATATGTTTATGATTCTGGGCAAATTTTGACATTTTTGTATAAATTTGTAATTATTTCTGAGTTATTTTTGCTTAAAACCATCTCAGTATAGATCTAAGATCAACTGAGAACTTCTGACAACACCTGAAAACTGATGTTCACAAACTCTCACTGCACCTGGCTGAGCTGGGATACAAGGGCCAAAACTCCAGATGTGGAAGAGATGGAACCAGCTGCAGATGCAGTGATGTGTGGTTCTAAAAAGTATTGGATCAGACGCCGGCCACACTTTTCTAATACTTTGCATTTTTTCTGTTGGTCCATCACAATGTACTAATAACATGCTAAAGTTTGAGGTTGGACAAAATTTCAGCTCTCCAAATATCACAGTCTTCTTCCAAAGTGTTGACTTTAAACAGTGAAGCTATCATAAACAGTTTCAACTGCAAGCAAAAGAAGCAAATTGTTGCAAATGAATTTCTCTCTGTGGTCCCAATATGTTACATCAGAATAAAGTCAGTAAAAGAGAAGGATTAATGTACATCATTTTAATAACACACAATGCTAGGAAAACTTGGTTGAAAAAGTCAACGAATATTGAAACTACAAACACTGAAATATTAAAGAAGAGTTTAATACTGGAGGGTTAAATGGCAAATAACAGAATATGACTTCTGAATGAAAGGTTCCTCAAGTTGGTTGATAATTCGCAGAATTAAGAAATATTATTAATGCAAACGACGAGTTTAAGGAAATAATTTTCCAGCCCAAACTGCAGAAAAACATGCTCTTAGGGCTTAATGAAAAAAATGTTGCTTAATTCCTTACATCCATGGAAGTTTAAAAACCCAGAAGAGCTGAGAAGCAGAGGGAGCTGCTGACTGGAGCTGCTCCCAGGAGGAAAATTCCTCCTGTGGTTTTTACATCAGAGCAGATTTTCCAGGCAGCAAGAAAAAAAAAAAAAATGCTGAGAGTAAACTTGTGGGGCTGAAGATTGAAAACAGCTGAGCTCAGGTTTAGGCAACTGAAACCAAACAGTGTCAAAAGATTTCAACAGCAGTTAGAAAATTTCTGGGAAAAACTTGACTGTGTGGGAAGTGTTGCGAGGCAGGGTGCGTCTGTTCCCATGGCAACCTACACCTGTTCAGCTCAGAAATGGGGATTTTACGGTAGGGACGCCATGCGGGCGGGGTTTACGAGTTCACAAACCCACACGATGATACTGTCCATCACAGTATCTTCACTTTCCATCATAATCTCTGTTAGAGAAAAGATTATAGGCTAGCATGGTACACACACACACACACACATGCCCACACGCACAGTGCTTAGGAAGAGTTGAGGGAACTCACCCAGTCCCTTTATATTACCTGATGTATGAATGATGCAGTAGCCTAGCCTTGCCTGGTGTCTACAAAGACTTGCCTCCAGGTAAAGATGATGAAAACCTTCAAATCTTTTAATGGAAGCTGAAATTCTATTTTCAAACATTTTAATTTTTAATAAAATCACCAGTGACACGTTGTGGTTTCTGGTGTCTGCTGGTAATGTTTCATACTGATAGGACAACACTGAGGTCTGACTGTAACACATCACCAGGCTGCAGCACACAGACTGAGATCACATATCAAACTGAAGGGAGCCAAATCTGGACCACCATGACTTTTTATGTATTTTTTTCAAGAACTTTCAACATGTTTACTATTTACTAGTATTACTTTTAAAACTACTTCAGTGTGATAAAGATGTACATCGTGCAAGTGGAAGTCATTTGAAATGTTTAATCAAGTTAATCACAGGGTTTGTAATTAATTAGTCACAATTAGTCGCATTATAATTGAAAACTTTATATTGAGAAAATAAACATTTTCTGTTCAAAATCTTCTTTACTACTAGTGTATTGAGTAAATTTAGATGTGAGCTCAGTGGTCAGAGATGCAGCCAAGAGGCCTGTGGTGAGTCTGGACCAAATGATCCACAGCCCAGAGGGCAATCTGTCCACAGGACATCATCACAGCACAAATGTGGTTTTATGGTAGAGTAGCGAGAAGAAAGCCATTGTTCAAAAAACAGAAAAGAAAAACAAGAAATCTCATCAGCAGAAGTCATGTTGGACACAGCAAACGTAAATGAAAGAGTTTTGGTCAGACTAGAACAAGGGTCAACTTTTAGGCCAAAAATACGGTGGTGGCAGCATCATGCTATGGGGGTGCTTCACTTCAGCAGGATAGGGAAGATGGTCATAGATGATGGAAGACGGATAGAGACAAATACAAAGCAATGTGGGAAGAAACCTGTCTGAAAAAGGCTTGAGACTGGAGCAGAGCTTCAGCTTCCAGCAGGACAACCAGTCTAAACATAAAACCAGGGCTACAATGGAATGGTTTAAACAAAACATAATTAAGTGTTAGGATGGTCCAGTGAAAGTCCAGACATAAACCCAATCCAGAATCTGTGGCAAATCAGAATATTGCTGTTCACAAACTTTTTGCATCTAATCTGACTTAACTTGAGCTGTTTGGTAGAAAAGAATGAGCAAAACAAATATAGTCACTAGATCAAACCTGCTAGAGACAAACCCTAAAGACTAGCGGCTGCAACAGCAGCACAAGGTGATTCCACAAATTATTCACTCAGCGTGGGTTGAGTCCTTTTGCAGTTTGCTATTTATTTTTGTGGTTATAATGTGAGAAACTATGGGAAAGTTAAAGGAGTATGAATACTTCTGCCAGCCACTGTGTTAGATAGAAATTGTTGGGTGTCAATAATGACTCCTCCTCAGGTCTAATTATTTCTTAGCATGTTTTGCCGACTGAGTAAATGTCCTCAGATAAAGGTTTGCATTTTTACACATCTTCACCATTATGCTGATCCAGCTAATCACTGTTAACACCAATACAGCTACATAGTTTGGACTAATTACCGCACAACTTCTCCTGAAGCTGAAAGCCACTTCTTCACAGGAGCATTTACTGGAATGGAAGCTGAACTCACCAACTGGTGAAGGTGTGCTGCTGGACGGCTGCTGGATCTGCAGCCTGTGAGGCAATACTGGTGGCAGCTGAGGCAGGGAGCTGATGACGGAGGGGAACAGGAAGGGGTAAACCCGCGGTGCGTAGTGCCTCATCTGGACCAGAGGAGGACTGCTCTGGGACTGGGCACGGCTGGCGGTCTTCATCACAGCAACAGGCGGAGGGCACACTGAGCTCTGAGCAGGTGACCGGGGAGGCCATCAGGTGACCTCCTGGTTGCAGTCACTGTGTCAGGAAATGTTCGGTACAACCTCAGCACTTCAACACTGCCTGGTGGCGGGAAGGAGTGCGGTGGGAGCGGGCAGGGGGCTGTGCCCTGCAGGTTGGCTTAGAGGTTTCCTTCTGTTAGTCCTGAAACACAAACACATTTTCTCTCTTCAGTTACAGTCCTTAGGAAACAAATGAGTCAAAATTAGGGTCAGCAGGTCAGACAGCAGATTAAAAAACTGAAATATGTAATGGGAGGAAAATGACTCATTGGTGCTTCTCTGATTGGTTTCATTTTTCGTCACACGAAGAAAACGTCAAAGAGAAATCTATGGAACAGAACCAAATGTAAGATACAATGGATAGAAACATTTAAACAAAAAACTGTTCTGAACTTCATCCAGCTGAAATTCATAATTTCAGAATAAATGACATATTAAGAAACTTTACAAACAATTCATTTCCATCTAACCAAACATACATTCCAATCGATCCTACTTATCAGTACATTAAGTT
Source organism: Xiphophorus hellerii (assembly GCF_003331165.1). Lineage (NCBI taxonomy): Eukaryota > Metazoa > Chordata > Actinopteri > Cyprinodontiformes > Poeciliidae > Xiphophorus > Xiphophorus hellerii. The sequence continues at coordinate 27,203,170 of NC_045684.1, forward strand.
CAGTTCACCGTTCAGATCAGTCCAAAGAGTTTCTAACTAAACAAACCCAGCAGAGCATCCAGTCGTTCACTCCTCCTGAACGACAATGTAGCCACAGTCACTTGCGTTGTCTTTGACTTTCCAGTAATCCCTCACACTGAACATGCATGGAGTGACAGTGGAGAGAAAAACATCTCTAAACAGGAAGAAACCCAAAGCTGAACCAGAACTTGGCTCAGTACAAGCAGTCATGACTGGAGGTTTGATAAGACAGAGCAGAATGTACAGGAAAAAACAAATCAACTGATGTAGGATTATTTTCTATGTCAATGAAAAGCAAAATGTTAGCAGCAGGAGAAGGAGAGCAATTAGTTGTTGACAGCATCATCTCAGCTCCCTCCATCTGATTAATCAAAAATATACTCTGAAAAATCCACTACAAAGAGACAAGAAATGTTTTTACAAACCTGAAATAAACTGGTGGCTTCATAGAGCGCAACCTTAAACTGGCAACTTATTAAAGCTCATCTTTATTCAGTTTCTCTGAGTTCACATCGGATTCAGTCATCAGTCAGAGAAATTTAATATATCATCAATACAGGTCAGCTGTTCAGGAAGGATTATGGTTTTTCCTCATTCACACCTTTCAGCTGCAGCATATTTACAGTATACAGACTCACTTCCATGAACTGCAGACTGGCTGAGCTTTTCAGTGCCACATGAGGGTAGAATTAAACTGAGGACCACATCTTTTTACATTAGCAATGAAAGTACTCATGCTCCTTGAATCTTTGTTGTATTTTCTTAATATTGTGACAAATCAGCCATTTGTCCCATTTCAAGAGTTCATCCTCAGTAACTTCTCTCTGACTTATTCAAACAAAAAGCTGGCAGTCACACAGTGTACCAGCTTTAAAAGCCAAATGAAAGTTACTGATAAAACTATAAAGTTAAAATCCAATGTGATACTTTTATAAGTTTTGTTCCTTATCTTTAGCTGAAAGAAAAAAAAAAACCTGCTCCGTCAGCAGAGGTTGCCGCAGATAAGCATCAATAAAATATTCTTCTGCTTCTTAAAAACTTGTTGCCATAGCAATGTCCTGCAGGTCACATAAGTAAGTGCACTCTTTAGTATAAACATACATGCTTTTGAGATAAAATTAGACATAATCACTTCAGAGAAAATACTGAGGGCCTTTTTAAAGGAAATAAACATTCAGATGCAGGTAAAGTCTTCTGGATGAGAGACTTCACTGGCGTTTTCATTGACTGGATGAAGTGTTTACCAAAACTTAGCATTTCAAAATAATCAAAATATTAGGATCCTGCTAATGCTTTTCCAGTCATTATCACAATATAATGTGGATCTGAACAAAGACTCTGAAAGACGCTACTGGAAGATAAAAACAAAACGGATGCCTGCATGAATAGTACGGCTCTACTGATCATCATTCCAAAGACAAGGAACACAGAGAGAGGCCATCAAATCACCCAAAGAGGAATTACTTGTTATGAAGAAGTACTTGTTACAAGGCCAATGTCAAAAGCAGAAGCTTCTTAGAATATTAAGACAGCAAAACTGCAGATACAGAATTTGTGGAATTATCCTCTTTTCCTCAGAAGGCTGAGATACTTAAAAAAAATAAATAAATAATAATAATAATAATAATAATAATTCCTGATGTGCTCAATCAGCCATTCCCCTTTATATTGTAGAACAAACTATTCTGTATAATATTCAAAGATTAATCAGTCTTATTGAACACTAAATATTTTTTGTAATAAGACTGATTAAAATGATTTACTTTATAAATCATAAAAAGATCAAATAAATAGATATTTATGTGCACACCACCTATTTACAACATGTCATTTCAAGGCACTTTACAGAAATCATGCATACATTCAAACTGACCCTATAGCTGTCAATCAGTTCAGATCAGAAATTAATGAAAGATTTATTTATTTTTTTTAAAACATGATGATGTCATGATTCTCAGTTGTTGCAGTTTGGGCCTTAAAGCAGAGAGGTGAGGCAGCAACTGAGTTTGATGATTTAATGAATATTTCAAGCTTGCTGGGAGCAATCAGGGCAGACAAGACGACACAGAAACTAAATGAAAACACAGAAAAACCAAATCCTCACAACATTTACCCCTAAACAGATTTCTTCTGACATTTTTTTGTCACTCTTAAATGTTTCACATCAAACAAATCAAAGATAAAATTGTCCAATCCAACCTGGCGGTGAGGGAGTAACCCCGCCCACATGTCAGTTACATCATGAATTAACTGGTTAAGAGTTTTTTTACACTGCAGATTTCAGTTTGTCTATCCAGACCCAGACAGGTCAGTCTCACTGTCTGACCTGCAGAAAGAAGGAGTCACTTAAATAGAACCTGAGTGACAGCATGAGGTTTTATGTGTGTGTCAATCTGACTGCAGAACTGAGTGTGTGTCAGTGTGTGTGTCAGTGACAGCTAACAGGCTCAACCATCATGAAGGCTCATCAGCGTAGAAAGATGGAGGCAGAGAGAATCCCACATGTTTCTCTGTTCCTGACTCAGGCTTCCGAACCGACCACCAGCCTGCTCCTCCTCGCTCAGGAATCCCTCAAACTCCTCGCAGCTCCTGAGGCTGTTTTCACACCTGGTGACTCGATTCAACTGGAGCCCAAAACTGCAACATTTCTTCCATTTTCAGCTGATTTCAGCCAGACTCACGTATTTGTTTGGGCTGTATTCACCCAGCATGCTTTGACCTGCTGTCCACTTCCTGCTTCTGGAGCAGAACCTGGTCAACTTCTGCACTTGAACCGCATCAAAGTTCACTCTAACCGAATCCAGACCGACTAGAGTTCATTTCTTTGGTCCATATCAGAGTTTTATTAAGAGGATGTGAGCAGCATGTACACGGATGGATTGACAGCACTAAGACGCTAAAAACGATGCAAAAAAAAGCAGAGAGGAAGAATATTACTTCAGTAATGTGAAACAAAAACTCATTATCAATCATCAGGTTTTGTAGGGTCATTACTTTTCCTCATTGGGTCGGGTCAGACTGAATGGCCATTTTACCATGAGTTCAGACAGACAGATTCCAAATCAATCACATCAATTCTGATTAATCCAACAAACAATCAGGTTGAGTTTATTAGTCTAATTAGTTACAAAGTTTTTTATGTTTGGAAACCCAGTAGATTCCATGGAGTCACTGACTTGCAGCATTAACTGAGCAGTGGGTTTGGACTCGCTTTAACCATGTTCAGTTTCACTGCAAAACTTTGGGCTGAAGTTTAAAATACTTTTAAGAAGATGGGAGGATGACTGGAGGCTTTGCAGCCGCATGGAGCACAAGCTGAATATATTTGAAATCAAGAAGATGGTTTAAGTTTCCACTTTGCAAACATAAGAATACAAAAACTAATTTATACCCTGTTCTGTCAACCTTATTAATGACCCAAATCAACCAGATGATCTGGAGTCCAGGAAGCATTTGAGCGCCTGCTGATGAATTATTTAGCATTGATGTTTAGGATTAATGAATAAGACTGATTGTGACTCAGTAGACTGTGAGGGAAGATGGTAAATGGTTCTGTGATAATTGTTTGAAGAATTATTTTTTTCATTTATTTATTCTATTCATTTATTTAATAGTTTCTTATAGTCTGATGATGTGATTGTTGTTGTAGCAGCTTTCCTCGATCCAGGAAGAATTTCTCCAAACGGAGACACAAAAAGATTGTTGACTGTAGCTTGCTGCACACTGCAACTCAGCTTGCTGCACACTGCAGGTCAGCTTGCTGCACACTGCAGTCAGCTGAAACAAGACTACAGCACTTTTTCCTTCCTTATATGTAAGACAACTTTGGAAATTATTCCAGTTACAAAAACCATTGACAGTTATGGTGTGAAAGCTAAAGGAGCACCATCCCTCACTCCCATTAAAGTATTACTTTTAAAACTAAGAAAAAAAGATTGAAAAATGTTTTTAAAAGAACTATAAGCTACAAGCTACAAGTTACAAGAGCAGACAAATACTGAACGAAACAGTGGGAATAGTTGTTGCTGTTTAATTCCACCAATAAGTGATAATTCATGTGCTATATTTTGTTTTGTCTTACCAAAACTGGTATTTATTTCTGCAGGTTATCATGCAGTGACAGTTTTACAGCTGCTGAACATTCTCTAGTTATCTGCCTCTGTCTGGTCATTCTTCTTCTCTTGTACATTTCTCCTCGTCTTTCCTTCCTATTTGTTTAGTATCTTTCTGACGGATGAGGGTCCCTCAGATGCTGACCCCTCTGCATCTAGATCATAGCTGTAATGACGAGACCAAGTGGTGCTAACATGCCTCGCAGAAAGGTCAATAGACCTGAAAGGAGGAACGCACATCGACAGCGCCGTCCGTCTGGGGCTGGAGGGGCTTCGACAGCAACCAACTGCACATCAGTCATACCGGGATCAATTACAGAATCCATTCCGCATCATTTTCAGGTGCAGGCCAATCAGAGGGAGTTTATTCTCCCTTAAGGGATGAGATAAATGACATCCTCTCACCTAATCAGCTAGACAGCACGAAAACAATTTTCATTATTCATAGCAGAGCTGTGGAGCTGCATCACCCTCTGCCCCTGTTCATTATGCACATTATTCATCATGCTACATGAAGAGGAGTTCCTCAGATTGCTGGAGATGCAGCTCTGCAGCAGGCTGCAGCAGGCTGCAGCAGGAGCCATGGGACTTCTCCTGAACTTCAGATGTTTGGAAGCATGATGCATGCTTTGTTAACTCACACACACCAACATCCATAACGAGACAGTACACACACACACTTCTCAGAATCTCTCATACAGTCTTTTTTTCCCGAAGTCATTTTAGTAGAAGACAAAACAAAGTGCAAGTGAGACTGAGCAGCAATCAAAGCTGGAAGTGAAAGAAAGCAGAGCGCTTCACATGTGAGAATCCCAAACAGAAAGGATTCGCTCACGACTCATTTCCTCCTGCAGTTTGTGAAACTACAGACTGATCTTCATCCTGGGCAACCATGGCTTTTATTTCTTTGTTTTGATCAAACGTTCCCTTCCATGCAAGTCACAAAATACTAAAACATACTGCGTATTGAGGTTTCTAAGATGTTGCTCATTTACAATTAAACATTTGCTTGTAATAATGAGTCTTGGTATGTTGTATGATATGGCCATACATCCTAGTTTGTCTCTCACCAACATTGTAGTGCAGTGCACTGGAACTTTTATTTTTCCTACTAAAATGTATTTTCTTGGAATTAGGATTGACCAACATGAAGCAGTGAGTAACTATGAAATGGAAAGAAAATGATATGTGGGTTCCAGATTTACTTACAAATAAAAAACTCAAAGGTGTGGCGTGTTTTTGTTATTAGTTTATTCAATTCCACTAAGACAAAAGTTTTTCAGTGCACTTAGGGCTGCAGCTCTTTTGGAGCAGGTTACCAGCTTCATGAAGAGACTTTCATTTCAGTCAATTCATCTCTACTAAACAGTTCATGCTCAGTGAGGTTGGATGGAGAAGAATTGTAAAAAAATACATTTTAAGTCTGAACTTTGACTAGGCCATTCTAGCACATTAATCAACGCTGGTGTAAACCATCTCATTGTATCTATGGATGGCAGCTGGATTGTCTCATTCATTTCATCATTTCCTGTCTGTCATATGGAGACTTCCTGTTCGTCACTGTAACTCCTCTGTCCTAAAAACATCCAGACAAGCTGAGCTTTCATCCAACTGCAACACAAAAATGTGGAGTAATGCTCTTAAGAATCTTATTTACACTTCACAAGTGAAAAGTCACAAGAAATATGTGCTTTTTAGTTGTGGTAAAATGACAAATATACCAGTGTTGGATTAAATAGTGGAAATCAAAATACGTGGATATACATAAAATCTAAAACCATATGCAATTAATAATATTATCCAACATTTACTGTGAAACATTCAAAGCCCTTGTTTATTTGAAACAGAGTCTAATCACAGAAATCTTACTTTGCATTTGGAACTGCCTGTCAGCCTTTCCTCATTCACAAACCGGGACAAAAACTCCATTCAATGAGCTAAATAACAAACACATAACTATCATTTATTTAAAAGCTGCTTGAAAATCAAGGACATAAAGAGCTAATGAGCCCTTTATGTACCAATTCATTGGCTCATTTAATAATAGTCATGATTATGTTTGCATGTAAAAACCGATTGTGAAAAGCTCAGTGCCAGTTAGAGTGTGTGAGAGGGAAGGGGCATGCACCACTTATCAAGACGGATAAAGTAGGTCCTTCTCTGTGAAAATCCCTCCGAGGCGTTAAATCACCGCCACATCTGCTGCTGTTTTCATAAACTTTCAGCCACCCTGATATGTCTGTTCCCTCACCGCGCCTGGAGCCAAGCCAGCTACAATATTGTTTCATTTCTCACCGAGGTTTCAGAGGAAAGAGGCCTTTCTCCTCATTCGTACTCACAGATGTCCAGACTCAGCTCTTTATCTATGTTTTTTTATACTAACACGTAGCTATAAGTGCACCCAGTTACATTTCGCTGTCTGTACACCTGCTTTCTGTCTTAAATCAATGCTTGTGGTTAGGTCAGGACAGCCATGTTTATTCTCGGAGGCAGTCAAGCAGCTCAGCTCATCAGCTTGTTTGTATGAACAGATCTGGGAACAGTCACCAGGCTCTGTCTTTGGTTTCCTGCTCCTCTCTGCATCCTGCTGTCAGTTCAGCTCTGCTTCGTCCAGCTAAACTCTCCCTCTGCACATTATACAGCATATGAACCTTACCTTAATCTCAATAACTTCAAGTTTTTCATAGATAATAACTGAGCCAGTTAGACTGGTTAAGGTAAAACAAGGCACAATATCCACTTACTGAGTAAAAGTCACTATGTTTGATCTCAGGGGGGGAATTCACTGAATTGACTTTAATCTCCTCCATTTTTTGCAGCTGATTTTCTCCTGCTGCATTTTTATTACTGAAAAATAAGAGCTTGAGCTAAATACATGCAGCAGCAAACCGACCCATCAAGTCCAGCATGAAGCGGTGATTTGCACCCACAGCAACTTTTAATCAAGACAGTGGGGCAGGAGGAGGAAGCCTGGACAGGTTGCCACTCCATGGCAGGGCAACACACACATGCCTACACACGCCTACACACACACACACAAGAAGGACAAGCCAACATGCACATGACCGCAACCAGTTTGAGAGACTAGTTAAGTGAAAAGTCAGAATTTTCGACTGTAGGAAGAAGCTGTAGAGAACCAACACATGCACAGGGATAACATGTACATTCTAGAACACTTAAAGGTCACAATTTGAACCCAGAACCTTCTTGATCCACAGCACTGCTGCTCAAACCTTTAATAAATCATACTTTAACTGAAAGAGAGCAATCTCTGTTTATTCACCATATTTTCTGCCAGTCACTGCTGACCAGAATTACCTTTTGAACATAACTAGTACTTCTGGAAAAAAATTTTTGAATATTGTGTATCTGTTTTGCAGTTTTAGTGATTATGGTAAAGGAAACCCAAACTTGAATGTCTGAAAACATTAGAATAACACCAAATCAAGACCAAATCAAAACAGATGCTATAAGCACAAATGTCAGCTGTCTGAAAAGAATGAACTGAATATTCACTCAGTTTTTTACAATAATTACTGCATTGATGCAGCGTGGCATGGAACAGCAGCCTGTGGTTCTGATGAGGTTCTGGAAACTCAGATTCCTCTGACAGCTGCATTCAGGTCATCTGCCTTGGTGGGTCTGATGTCTCTCATCTACAACCTAGAGATTTTCTAAGGGGTTAAAGGTCAGGGGAGTCTGCTGGCCAATCAGGAACAGGAACTCCATGGTCACTGTTGGTACATTTGGCACTGTGGAAAATCAGGTCAGCATGTCCATCCAGCTTGTTAACAGAGGGAAGCAGGAAGAGTTCTAGAGTTTCCTAGTAGTCTGGACTTCAGAAAAACTGTAAATTGAATAATAAACACTGATGAGGGTAAGTACATGTGAATTGAACATCACGTCTTCCTTGTGTAAAGTTCTCTGTCTCTTTCCTGTCCTGATGGAATCTCTTCTCCTGCTCGTCACTCATTGATCAGATTCTCAGGAAACTGATCCAGATGTGAGAACAAGTCCTGGAGTTTGATGCTTATGTTGCTCCATAGTTCAGAAAGTTGACCTGATTGTGATTTTTGGATTCAGCTCATCAACATGACCCTAAAACAGATGAAAAACCCCAGACAATTTTTTATTTGTTTACCAGTGTAATCTGCACGAATGCATAAACACACACTGGTAAAACTGGCACAGAATCCATGCAGTCAAAGTGAATACAGTATCTGCAGGACACTGAGTGTCAGGGGAACTCATTAGAACACTTTGTCATCTCAAGTCGAGATTGTTGACTCATTTTCATGGTGAATTTATGATTTAAAAACAAGCAGCTAAGCCTCTTTAGTCGCCTCATTTTCAAAGTGAGTAGCTCACAGTGACTTGACAACATGCTTCATTTGGTGATCATCGTGGCCAGCATTATAGGACAAAAAGCAAACATTGCAGCTTCCAGGATTAGACGGCCAAGAAAAGTAGGCCAAGTGGAGCTGTGGAATTTGGGTTGGAGGGACAGAGATGGTGTGACGTGGCAGCAGGAGAAATATCCGTTCAAGGTGTCACATTCAGGACGAAGTAGAGAAAGGGAGCGGGGAGTGGATGGATTGCACCGAAGTAAAGAGGCTTTTGGAAACATTTCTGTTACTGCAGCTTCTGGAAAAAAAAAAAAAAGAAGCCGGGGGTCGTACAACTGTCACAGCTCTTCTTCCCCCTCACTGCTGCTTTTTGGAATCCCCACCCCCAGTCTTCCAATACTAGGGGCGCACAATGCATGCTGCAGCCCCCAGGAACAGAGCACCAGCTCAACGCCACAGTACAAGGAAACATGGAACTGAAACAATAACGAGGCAGTGGGAAGGGGATTAGCATAGCATTGAAAGGAAAAAAGGGATTCATTCATCAAAACACTCTGAGCTCGCTGCAGTAAAGATGCAGACATGCATTCTGTACAGCTGGGTGTTTACTGCAGACAGCAGAGAAAGCCGAAGCATTTGTTTACGCCCAAGACACAAGAGTGTGTTCAGGTCGGAAGCTCACTCCTGGAAATGTGGGATATGTGATTCCAAACGCAACAAAAAAACACTTTTCCCCCAATATCATGGTCCGGGTGTGTGTGTGTTATTAATACAAACACTAACATTATTTCTGAGAGCAGGTTTGGCTCTCAGGCTTGCTTTGACTGGTCTGTATGGAATAATGCAGGATGGTACAAGATATGGATAAAAAAAAAATACTGATGTCAAATATTTTCAGTCAGTCTTTTGCTATGTTGCTACAAATATTTATTTTAACTCAGGATATTTCCAAAAACCAGCGGTGAATATTAAAAATAGATAATTATTCTTCAATTATTCTCACAACTTTAATTTATTCACATCCTGTCACATTAAAACCTCAAACTTCAATGAGTTTTATGACGATCTTTTGTTATAGGCAACACAAAGTGAACCACGGTGAAATAGAGTTCGTCCTTCCACATGATGGCTGCCGTCCTACTCTGCAAACCTCACGTCATCTCAGCCGATTCTCCACCTGAGCCGTGGCTCTCTGCAGCTCCCCCAGTGTTACCGGGACTTGGCTGCTCCTCTGATTAATTCTCAAGTTTGGCTTGTCAGTTTCCGGATGGCTGAAATTGGAGCATAAGGACTAGAGTAAAATAAATATATAAATATAATAAATAAATATCAATTGAAGTACAGAAGTAACTTGAAGATTATGTATCTGTATTAAAATGACTGAGAAATATTAGAAGGTCAGATTTAAAAAATCGGTCTGTCTTTGTTTCAGTCAGTACTATGGCTGGGACTTAAAGGACTTAAAGTTATATCGTGATATTTTGTGGTTCTATTATACAGTAATAACAATTAAAATGACGATAAAAACTATTTATCTCTTCTGTTTGAGGCTCTGACTGCATGACAGCAGTCAAAGCTCCACAAACACAAATGTCGCTGTTGATTAAACACACCTGTGTGTAACACACTCATTTAGGACACCAGACACATAAAGGAGTGTGATTTACTGATACTCTCATTGATTGAACTGGAAAACATTAGCAAAACTAATAATTCCAACAAGAGGGGCAGTTTTAGGGGTTTTAAACATCATTAATTGGTTTGTATCATGATAGCGATAAATCTAATTTTTTATCATGACAAGAAATTTCTCACAATGAATGATAAACGATATGATAAATTCCCACCCCTACTCAGAAGATAAAGACTTAATTTTCTGTTTGTTTTAGAAAATAATTAAATGTATAGAAATAAACATCTTTGATTAGTAAATGATGAATAAAATTAATTAGGTTTAAACAGCGATCAAGTCATAACAAATGTTTATAAGGAGTTGCAGGAATTTAAGCGCAAACAGGTTTCATAAAGTCAAATCAAAAATAAATAAGACACTTCACACCATCATTCTTATTCTGGTCCGAGAAGCGAGCAGCTCTGCTGCTTGAGCCAACTGACTCATAATCCATGTCGCTTTTTATTTAGCTGGAAGAGCAGTTGGCGAATAGCGATATGGAAATGAGAGGAGCTGATCAAAGCTCTCCCCCACTGGATGAGCTCCTCATCTGTCTCTCCAAGGACTCTCAGTCTGCCAAGCGCTGAAGCTCCTAATACAGACGTTTCAGCACACATGCCCAACCAGTCGCCATCATTAAAATTTCATTCTGACATGCAGCATACAGATTCCTGTGAGCCTTACAGGCTCAGCCGTATCCACCTGACTGACTCCGATGCGCCTCGCCTTCTCCCTGCCTCACGTCGCCCTGTTGATTGGACCGGGCCGCAGTCTGAGAGGCAGATAGGAATCAGAGGATGAGTGACTTATTAGGCCACTTCTGAGAGGAAAAGGGCCGGTCCTGGTGAAACGGGAGGCAGGAATTTAAATATAGATATCGGCTTATCGCAGCCTGACTTGTTACTGTGAGAACTGAAAAACGGATAAATAGGCTGCACAGAGTTTCTAGAAGAGGAGGGAATTATTTTAAGAATATCTCGTGGATATTCTTAAAACATGGGAAATATTATGATTTTAAATGTTGGGCTCAATGTTTTCATTGATTAAAATGAACCACTTTTATATCAGCTTTTTTATGTACCTTTAGAACACAAACAGCTCATTTTCATTTGGTCAATCAACACAGCAGCAACAGTAAAAAGCAAAGTGTTGACTCCATGCTCAGAATGAGGAATTGCTGTTTGTTTAAAATCTTTAATCATAAACAAACTTGTGAAAATCTTAACTATGTTTTGATCACGCATGTCAGGCCGTGTATGAATATTTGTACCACATGTCTGAAAAGTTACTTCTTTCCAAAGAAACCATAAACATTTGTAGCCACAGCACTCGTCTGTTGTTTTGGACCCAGTGTGACTCATTAATCTTTGATTTAACCATTAACAATACGATGTAATGATGATTAAAAAAAATTGGAGATTTGCTTGTAGTTACTTTCATACAGTGGTGGTTGTCATATGAACTTTATGGACTTTATGAAAACCTATGAGACGCTCCTCACTCCTGCAGAGGACTGAGTTCACTGGAGTCTCTGCTCCTGTTGTGATTCAGATACAGAGTCAGGACTGAGGAGGAACAGCTGAGTTTGTGTCAGCTCCCAATGTTTCTTTTTCTTTTTTTTTTTTTTTGGATTGTAATACCACACACCCAGCTCACAAACTTTATTAGAAACATCTGATTTGTGCCAGAGAGTTAGAAGCAATAAAATCCTGCAAGAAGCAAAATATTAGATAAAAAAAAAAAAACCTGGCTTCATTTTTGCTTTCTCCTAATGCTTCCTACTTCACTTTGTTGATCTGGTGTCACACTGCACTGCAGAGAGGAGACATGAGAAATGAACCTGACATGTCAGGTGGGGGACGGATGTCAAAAACAACCTCTGGCAGAAACACAAAGGCACCTCCTCCAAAACACTCGGATAGAATATGGTGGAAAATATCAAACATATCAAACTGAACCAACAGCAGTTGCTTAATACCATAAACAGAGCGCTGACAGTGAAGAACAGCTTATTTAGGAACAATTTTGTACATGATTGTTTCTACATCTTATAGATACAGCTGCGTTTGACATGAGCCGTATTACAGACTAATGTAGACTCATCAATATTTTTCAGCCTAAAAACGTCTGTGTAATTATACCACAGTCACTCTGGTTAACCTGGCTGGACCTGACTCACCTGATCTGCTTATTGTGAATCAGTCCCAACAGCAACAAAAAAGCACAGAGTTATACAGTGTTTGATGCAGCCACGGTTATAAAAACCTTAAATCCAGCAGCTCACTCCACTCTGGGCAGATTCTGCTCAGACTGACTGGTTGCAGCTGAAGAGGCAGATCAATACAGCCGGCAGCATCAACCAGTGTTACTGTAGAGCAGCTACATGGACGCCACTGGGCTGTGAAAAGCTTTCTCTTGAGTGTTTAATAGCTTTAATATCTGCCAGCAGATAGACACTTACAGATGGAGTTCCTTAAAATGGCAAAAAATCAATTCAAAAAGGCTATCTGTTAGCATTCCACCACTCTGAGGATCTCTAAGTCATCACAACATGACACCCCGCCCTCACCTGTCTGTACAGGTCAGGGAACTTTAACTGATGGTGACTTGGAGGAATCTGAATGATTTCCTGATCATTCGTTTTGTACAAAACAGGTGACGTGCCCTGACAGACTTAAAACATTATGTATTGAACTACATGTTTAATGTAGAAATAATAGACTGTCTCACCACTGCATTTACTGTAAATGACCATACATTTTGGGTGTAAATAAGTGTTTAATACAAATATATTGGTGTAAGTCACAAAAGAACTGTTGGTGAGTGGAGTTATTTCTATGTGGTAGAACATTAACACTGGTGTTAGTTTTTAGCTTTAGCCCTAGTGTAAAAAAAACGAATTATTTTGAAGGAGTTTGATTGAAGTATAGATGTAAAAAGTAACAGCAGAGTAACCAGTGATTCTTATCAGGCTGTTCTAATTTCCAGCATCATTTCAGAAGTCCAACTAATGAACTTATGCCAACACTCTTATGTACTGAGACTCCAGGATGCATTAAATCTGATACATGGGCTGCAGCTCTCAAATGTTTTAGTACCTGGTATTTATTGAGTAATTCTTTAACTGATTGATCAGATGCAGTCTGAATATGGAATGTTTTCAAAGCCTTTTTGTTCAACTGGTTTTCTTCATCACCTTAATCTTCAGTCAGGCATCATTTGCCTGCTGTGTGAACGCGGTCTACCACCGACAGTCAGTTGATTAACACGTTACTTTTTATCTCAATGAGGTAAAATTGTGTTTCTTTTTCTTTGTGACATTTTCACTGACAAATGAAAACCGTCTCAAATAGAAAACACAAGTTGCAAAACACAGTATTTGTCTTTTATTAATCACATATCTTGCTACCTTTTCAATATCATAAATATTTGCTGAGAACATTTGTTTAGATCAAGTAAATAACAAACAATCTAAAAAATGTGGAATTTGCCTTTACGTTTATAAGGCAATTCGAGGACAGATTTTCTTTGTGTTTTAGATCTGATTTATAGATCCCCTTTTCTAAAAATAAGACAACTTTGTTTCATTAACACATTGTGTTTAGTCTATTGTTGAACAGGTACATATTAAACATTGCAAATGAATTGTGCGTATTTAATTGAGTTTTTGTGTATTTAACAAAAACACATAGAATATAACTGAAACGGTTAAAATGATTTCTTTAAAGGTTTAACTTTATCACCTTGAAAGGTAATAATATTTATTTCCTTTAAATTCCTGAAACTGAACAGCGATGTTTACAGTCTGTCTGTCTCTGGCTGCAGCCGCCTCGACGCTCCACTTCACAAACAGATGACAGCCTTTCTCTGCAGTGCAGCTACGCACATCTCTCTTCTGGAGATTACTAAAGTGCTGACTGCTTTAACTGAAGCATAAAATGCCAAAAGGGAAAGTCATGACAGGCCAGGCGGTCTGTTGAGAGATTATCAATAACATAGTTCAGTCGGACCATTTAACATAATGTGGATCAGGCCGGGCGCTGACACTCGTTATGAGCTGTGTCGAGGCTCGGGGGAGAAATCAATGCATGCTGAAAATGGACAAAGAGAGAAAGCTGCAGAACATAACTCGTGTAAAAATAAGATGTTAGAACTGCTGTGCAGCATACTGGAGCAGCAGCTCGGAAAACCCTTCATGCCTTGATGTAAACAGTACAGTGTGTAATCAGCAGCAGCCGTGTGACAGCTCAGCGCAGTGTAATTTAGGCATGCTATTTAAGGACAAACACTGATGAGGCTCTATTGTGCAATCCTTCATTAAAAGGCAATAAGAGGAGTAATCTGTTAATGACTTCCCCTGCAGTTAATGAATGTTTCTTTGTCTACCAAGGTCTTTCTACAATAACATCCAAACAATGCCAGGCATTGTCCCGCGGGGTGTGAGGGGAGCTGTTGTGTATGTAGTGTTGATGTTTTTAAGGAGCTTTTGGGAATATGTGACTGATTTGTGGAGTCCAAATGGAAACAGCAAACAAAAAACAAAGATGAGAATTTCCTCTGCCAAAGCTGCAGCTTGCAGAGTCCTGGGATCCTCTGGCCTTGGACATGAAGTCCAGGCTTCCAGGTCAGCCCTGGCAGATTCTGGTTCTGTTCAGAGTTAGTTCAGAGTGGGGTAAGATTCAAGCTAAGGACATGGGTTTTATTAAGATTGTTTAATGAATGTTCAGATGAAATTCAGATGAAAGAAGAAAAAAAAAGTAAAACTTAACCATGTATTTTGTGCGTGGAGGAAAGTTCTGGTACTGATCTGTTTGGGCCTCTGATTGAACGTCCTGTTTGGTTTTGTCAGTATATAATGCAGAATGCAGGCAAAGCAGATAGAAAAGTAGAGAGTGCTGTCTCCTTTTGACTTCTTCAAGTCCACAACCTGTGGTTGTGATGCAATCTGTTGCATCATATGCTCAGGCATATATGCTCTGCTCTATGATGTTTTCTCCCTTCCTGGTTCGGTCGGTGTTGGAAATGAAAATTTGTTTCAACCAACTTACAGGTAAAATAAAGATTAAACAAATAAATAAGCTGTATGGTACATGGTCTGCAGCTGAATAGCATTTTATCAAGTCAGAGGACTCCAAAGTGTTTTGCTTTACATTCATTCATTCACCTGCCTGGGCCAGACTGACAGAGGTGAGGCACCTGGGCGCTTTAACCACCAGCAGCAGGTAAGGCAGGTGAAATGTTCTTGCTCATGGACACTACAACAGAGACAGACAGAGTGAACCCCACCGGTTCATCTGGTTCCAGGATGAACTCCTATCCCCCTCAGCCAACGTCGCCCTACAAGCTACAACTTCAGCTGACCTGAAAAGAAATTCATTTGTTTGTTATAATAGCAGTCAACACCACAAAGGGTTTGAGGAACTGACGTGTTCTCATTGTGGCGCCGTGAATAAGTCGTCCTTTCTAGCATTGGAACCCTCTGCCTGATCAGGCCCGGAATGAACAGGTTCTGCAGTGTTACACTGAATCATTCCTGTCTTTTGGCAAAAAGTCATCGTTGGGCAGGAACGGCTGTTATCTGATGTAAAACAAGACAAACTGCTCACACTTCCTGAACAGTAATAGCATGCTAACACAAACACACTCATCAAGTGTTTGTGTCAGTTTGTTATTGGTGTTTTTTGATTTGTAAAAGAAATATTCAACTGGTGAAAATAAACTGAGCCAGTGCCATGTGAAGGGCCTCATTCCTGAATGTGTGCCACTGTTTCTGCGACGTATTGAAGAGGCATGCTCTGCTTTGATAGACTTTAAAAAGATAAAAAGAAATACAGCTGGAATCAGGAATTCTTTCTGCTGCTGTTACTGTGGTAGTCGTGCTAAAATGCTGCAGAGATCGAATAGTGGCAACAGCATTCTGTGAACCATGAATTCATTTCCATTTTTTCACTCTCTGTGTTTCAAAAAGCTGCATCAACTGGGGCTAAAAACGCGAACTATCATGTTTCATCCTCAGAATAGCAGAGATTTCTTTGCTTTAATCCTCTTACTGGTTTCCCTGAGTAGTTTTTTTTGTTGTTTTTTTTGTCAGAGCTAAACTCTAAAGTCCTTATTCATCTGCTCTCTTTCTGCAGACGACATGAGCTGATATTACAGATGTAATTTGTGTTGATGGTAATTGCAGTGTCAAACTTCTTAACACCAGAACATAGGGAGAAATCTGACAAGAACATGTTCCTTATTAGTTACGTAGTTATGAACTATACCATTCATTTGGCACATTTCACTTTCTTTTCTCGAGCAATGACAGGGAAGCAAATTAGACTGGGACCCTGTTCTATTCACTGTACAAAATCTGTCAGTGAAACTCAATGAGTGATGCTTTTAAAGAAGTTTATTTCACTACCAGTATCTGCTGGGTGGTACAAAAATGTCTGTTTTTATTTCACTTTACTAACCAATTATTGTCAGTTCTGCCCTTGACTAACTTCAAAAAATGTATATATACTGACTGTGAAAGACAACAGAGCCAGTGAGTACATTTACATTAATGTAGCAGATGGAACTTGGGATAATTCAATGGAGGCAGATCCCAGTTGTGAGAGGCATGAGCCACAGAATCACTGCATGAACAATCAGCAATC
Organism: Xiphophorus hellerii; assembly: GCF_003331165.1. Taxonomy (NCBI): domain Eukaryota; kingdom Metazoa; phylum Chordata; class Actinopteri; order Cyprinodontiformes; family Poeciliidae; genus Xiphophorus; species Xiphophorus hellerii. The sequence continues at coordinate 27,219,965 of NC_045684.1, forward strand.
CCTTCAACAAGAAACCTTTGAGCTGGATCTGACCTGTGTAAGGAGCAGGACATGAGATGATGAGTATGAAGTGTGTGATGATGTCACCAACACTATTATAACCAAAACCTGCTTTTATTTCCTTCTACAACCCCATTGGCTCCTTTTATGTTAGATGATTTCAGAAGGTTAAAGAGCTCAGTTGGCTTAAAGAGAAACTTATTGTGACTTTATCATTGAAACTCAGTGAAGAGGCCCATCATCTCTATCTCACTTAGGCTGTGTTCACACTACAGCCTGAAGTGACCCAATTCTGATTTTTTTGTCAAATTTTTTGCCGTGGTCATTCACAATTCCAAATTTATACGCGATCTGTATGCGATCTCCAGTGTGAACTGCAAACGACCTGAAAGTGTCCCGCACGTGCAGTAGAGGGCGCAATAACATCACACACAGAGAGCGTGCTCAGTGTTTGGGGAAGTAAAGATGGATGCTAACAGCGGCGCATAGCTTACGATTTTGAAGTCTGACCAGAGCCAGTACGTTAACAATTTAATCCTCATTATAGTTCGTTGTTTGTTGTTGTTTTTCGTCCCACTTCTGCGTATCAGATACTCGATACAGAATACCGAGTATCAATATCATCAATTGGATGGATGCGACCTGGCCGTTCAGATTCAGGTCACATTTAAAAAGATCGGATACATATCAGATATCCAAGTGGCCTGGGTCACATAAAAAAAAATCTGACTTGTGTTGTTCAGACAGTCATTAAAAGATCACATACAGGTCACATTAAGGCAAAACAAAAAAATCGGATTTGGGTCACATCAGGCTGCAGTGTGAACGTAGCCATAAGTATTACTTGATCTACTTATTATTGATTGATTATTTGTGTAATACAAGTTCACAGCACATAGCAAAAAAGCATGAGTTCAATCAAATCATAGTAGGTACAGATTTGGAATCTGTAGCTGACAGATTCCAAGTCAAGAACATACAATCCAAACCGATACAAGTTGTCAAGCATCGATACCGATGCAGTGAAGTTCAGTTTATTCAAGAGAGTTTTCTATCTAAGGAAACTCAGCACATTGTGTCTCTGGTTACTACTACTGTAATAACTCATTCAGTGTTATTTAACTCATCAGATCCAATGCTTTTGTGTAATTTTATTATTTTATTATGAATCCAAATGATGAACCTAAACCACATTTAGCCTCATACAGTAACATAAACACATCAATGATGGTGATAAGCTTAAATCAAATGTAGATACTAAACGTCTTCAGTTTTTCTCACATGTAGATGTAAATGTCCATGAAACGCATGTCAATTATCTAAGAGATGCTGTCATTCTCTAGCTGGAAACTCGTTTGTTCAAACAGTCGTCAAAACATCCCTTTATTTTACATCATTTTAGTTTTCTTTTGTTTTTTATTTTAAATGTTTAACTTGACTTTTTTTTTTGCTTTATTTTTGTTGAGGTGACCTGGTGTACCCTAAAAGGTGCATTTTAAATAAAATACATTGTCATTACTCTTGTTATTGGCACTGTTGGAAGCAAACAAGCAGGGGCCATTGTCACGGTTATTTGGACAGAAGCTGGAAGTCTGCATTTGATTTATGCAAATCTGCATAATATGTATTTATGTGCCGGGGCCAGGCAGTGCATGCAGCACCTGCAAATGTGGATGTATGAAGAAGAGGAGTGCTGCCACATGCGTCTGCAAGGCTTTTATATGTCTGAATTTTTTTGTGCACCAAATGTTTCAATATTTGCCACTAATGCCAACTTCTAGTGTGACAGCTGCACACTTGTTTTTTTTCTTAAGGTTTTATTGCCAGCTCTCTTATGCATGAAGCCCCAGATGATTTCACGCTGCCCTCCAGGTTAGTATTCTGGATTTTCTCTGGTACCTTCAGTTTTCTTCCTCTTGTTAAATATGTAAAGAGGTGAGGAAAACTGGCCTGTGTTTCCTGTTTGCCACCAGGTTGTCATTTAGTACCTGAGTGTTGGTCTGAAAACACCTCTCCTTTCAGGAGCATACGTACAAGATAACGCAGAATTTAAAACTGTTCTTTCAGCTGCATTGCTGCAATGTTCAACCAATGTAAACAAGATTCCATTCAGGAAATGCTGTTAATTAAACATCTTAATCCCAATAATGGATGTACCACCGTGACTCAGTGGAGACCCCGTCTTTATCGAGCTGACACAGTGTGAGGAGTTGAGTTCGGCACGACGTGCTGCTGAGTGTTTGACTGTAGATCCAGCTCTTGATGGCAGGATAATCAGCTTCCAATCCCTCTCCGCTTTGATAGCAGCCCCAGGGCCTTTATCCAGTCCAAGAGCCCTCATTAAAACCCCAGCCGAGAGTCCAGACAGACCCTGGCACACTGTGTCCTTTCCTCACAGTGCACAGAGACAAACCACGGTGGGAAACTGGCAGAGATTAAGACTTATCGGCCAAGTTTTGTGATGTTGGATCACAAAGATAAAGCAAGCATCTCGGTACACCTTGAAGATTCCTTTCTGAGTCTCTGTTAAATCCAAGAACTTCTCTTGTTTCTCTACGTAAGTGGTAGCTTGTACAACATGAATTCAAATCATTTCAAAACGTATTGTTAATAAACTGCTTAGCTGCATTTTCTTTCACACATTGCTTTAGTAAACATAAGGCTAGCTAATGTGTGAAGGTAGTTTCTAGCTTGTATTGCTAATAGTAGTATGCAGTCTGGTTACCAAGGCTTTCCAAACAAGGAACAAAAACATTTTCAGACTAATTCATTAACTCTTAGTCAACTCTACCGTCCCATGGACCACAGACTCTGTGTGGCATCATTTTGTCCATTCAGACCCCCAGTAGGTTAAGGATTCCTACAGATGTTTAAACCACATTTTTTGACCATGTTCCCTGAAGTGGAAAGTACAATAATACTTTTATAGTATTTTTAAGAAAACAGTGGGTCAGATCATGAGGAGGAAAACACATTGTGTTTAGAAAAAAGTAAATAAATAAAGTGGGTAGAGATCTGCTGTTTTGCCTGTGTGGATTATTTATACCACAGGGACAACAATGATATAAAAAACTGCATTTATATTCTAGAATAATAACACTTAATTTTTCCGTCTTCTCCTCTGAGCATCTATAAACCAGCACATTATCACCACCATGGTGGTGAAAACTGCATGTCTTTGAGTGAAACATTCAGCTGATATAAAAACTGGGATGTGTGTTTGTCTGTACGAGGGTCAAGCAGCCTGCGTCCATGGATACGGGTTGATGTTATTCCCAGATTTAAGATTAGAGATTAATGGGTGGGGGAATAAATGAACACCCCCACATGTTCCTGCTTCTCTGTCATCCACTTTGATTAATGCTTTTCTGAACAGCAATTCTTTTTAAAGTAAAGACTAGCGGTGTTCCATACCGTCTCATTTTCAGTGATATCAGTGGAATTTTTGACATCAGTGAGAAAATTAATATTGCAGTGTCAAATGATGACGTCATGTAACTGAGCCTGTGCAGCATGAGGTGCTGTGTGGTGATGCTTCCCAACCACCATAAAAACAAAAACGAAGCTGGTCAGCTGGTTTACAGTTTTCAGTAGCTTAGCTTCAGTAGCTTCAGTAGTTTTTTGGCCTCTGCAGCTCCCGTACCCGGCATTACCTGGTTTCACAGAGCTCAGCTCTCTGTCATGTTGACATACGGCGTTACAAAATCATTCAAATAGATCTCTTTTTATGGATTAAACATTTGGTTTAATTTGTTAGATGTGTTTTTGTAGAATTCTGCAACTGAATAATTTGCTTTACAGGTAAACTAAAGAAATATTATATCACATTCTAACATGATTACTCTACTGTCACAAAGTAAAAAATACTTGGAAAAGCAAAATTATTGACTGGTCAAAACTAGAACTAAAGGCTTAAGACTCACTCTCTCAAACATTTGCATTTGTCACAATTTATTTTGTGAAATATGAAAATGTAAAAAATATTAGCTGACAGATCATTCAGTCAGTTCAAATCAAATGCGAAAAGCTTTTGTAGGTTCTTGACAATGAACATGATTGAATATATAACTGTATGTAGTGTAGCACGGTGCAGTTATGAGCCCTGGCTTCATTTCTGCCATATTTTATTTGGCATCACCAATATTATTGTCCAAAAACAATGAAAATCAGATTTGAATTTGGGTTGAATGTGTTTGGAACATGAAAACTGGTGGCCATGTTTAAAGTTTGATGTTCTGAGCAGGTTATAATCCTTTGAATAATTTATTGTCAAAACACAATGAAGAAAAGTCTAAATGTTAGAACCTGAGTAAAACTCCTCTGTCTTTAACTCTGAAACATCTTGCTAACCTTCTAAATGTGTCTAAGAATAAGCCGAAGTTCTCCACTGAGTCTTCTGGAGCTCTTAGACATGATTCATGTTGCCAAGCGCAGGATTTTCACCGGCATCCATCCTGGACGTGTTTCTGTTTCCAGGCTCTGCCGCAGATGCAGAGCTTCTACCACAACATTATGAAACTGACCTAATTTCCCAGCTTGCTGCAGGCGGTGATATGGCTCCTTTTGTGATTTCAGTTTTAGCCTAAATAATTGATTCAGTCCTCCTTTGTCCATAATGTTTCCTGTTAAATTTCTGCCAGTGATGGCAGACTTATAGCTTGTGTCATTATAAATACAATCAGATAAATGTGTAATAACTACTGTTTCCATGCAGTCGCAAACTTAACACAACTCAGTTAATGTTTCTGAAAACACTTTTTTTTCCTCAAGGCTACGTTCAGGTCATGTTTAAGCAGCAGCGCTCATTACGCTTGCAGCAAACAAACAGATATGTTTCTATTTCTGTTCCAAACCTGAATAAGTTCCAAAGAGTTGGAGGCTTAAATTGAATTTTTTTTTTTTTTAAGAATTCTGTACTGACCCAACTTTAAACATGTGCACTTGGCCCTTGAAGATCTCAGTGGATCAATGTACATTCTGTGTAACTGGAAGCATGTCAGGCTGCCTAAATAAATCCAGGAATAAAAACGTCTTCCAGTGCGGATAGAAACGTCTCCAGACTTTTTCACATTCTGTTTGACGCGTCTACCCAGGCGCCCAGCCCAGGGTCTGATAAAACATTCAGAGCAGGATCTCCCAGCCCAGTGCTGCTGCTGCTGCTGCTGCTGCTGCTGCTACTGCTGCTGCTGCAGCGACGGCTTCAGCTGTTCTTGTGATAAGTTCCCTCCTCCTCTAATTAAAGCCAGTCAGCCAATGCTGGAAGGAGCTGCCTGCAGTGAGGAACCTGCAGAAACTGCTGGGGAAGCCACTGAAATATTAAGATGCGTAGAGAAATGGAGACATTCTGCTGTCAGCCTCTGAGCTTCGCTTCCATTACTGCCTGTTAGGACATTTATCCTCACACCACCGGAGAACCTGAAGGGTCTCGACTGGGTTTCAACCAGAGGGGGTTTTGAAGAGACGATAACAATATTTTCCAAACAAGTAGAGCCATCTTGATATTAGACTTTTTTTGCCTAATAGACTATTTTACAAACAAATAAATCCACATATAAAATTTCTAAAGGACAAAAATATTTTTTGGATATACAAACACACCTTTTGCTCAACAATGAACCTTCAACATATATTCCACAAACCTCCATCCCGTACGTAGCAGCTGGGGAATAAAATCCCTCTGATCAGCAGGTCGCTCTCTTCTAGTCTGACAATCATCTCTAAATATTTAAACTCTTTCCTACAAGAAAAGACCCAAGCTTGCAAGATGTTTGCTCTAGCATTGCATACAGTGTGTTGCAAAAGTACTTACACCCTTGAACGTTTTTAGATTTTGTCATGACAACCATAATCTTCCAACTCGCGTTATGGGAAGTGCATGTGATGGATAAACACGAAGTAGCTCAAACCTTTGCAGCATACATAAAATGATACATAGTTTTGTGAATGTTACTCTAATTAAATATCAGAACACCTTGGAATTTTATATTCAGATCCTTTTACTTCAGTATTCCTGAATAAGATCTAGAGGGACAAATTGTGTTCTAAATCAATCAGCAGTGTCCAGATGCATGTCACCCCCAGACCAGGAAATCATCACTCAGCTGGACGATGATGATACAGACCACAGTCCATCCTACGATGTGATCACTGACCCAGACCTCAGTGTTAACATCCACACACATTCTACTACTAAATCAACTTTCTATCACAATTATCAGCTGCAGCTCATCCCAAATGCTGCTGCCAGAGTTCTGACCAACACCAGGAAGACAGATCATATCAGAACCAGTTTGTTTATCACTGCAACAACTTACACAACAATTAATCGTCTAGAACTGTGCTCCCCAACCACCGGGCCCCAGACCGGACCAATTGGTACCGGGCCGCGCAAGAAATAATGAACTACTTCCGGATCTTTTATTTTGAAAATCCTAAACCGGATTTTACCGGTTACTTCTTGCGCGTCAAAATTAAGGCTCTGGAGAACTGATCTACACAAGGAGGAGGAAATTAAGTCATTTCATTCCAGCGTTTTGTACCTGTGGCACATCTAAGAACTGCAGGACTGCGGCCCTCGAGGACTGGAGTTTGATACCTGTGCTGCAGATCTTCTATCAGTCTGTTGAGAGTTTCATCTCTTCTGCCATCATCTGTAGGGGCAGCAGCATCAGAGCCAGGGACCTGGAATCAAAGAAGGCTGCTTCTGTTCTGGGATGACTGAACTTCAACTTTTAATTTTGCTTTTATTTTTTATTAAAAACTTTTCATTTTTGTATTTAATTAAATTTTTATCTGTTTAAACCTGCATTTGATGTTTCTTTTTATGTGCACGTGTTTTGAATTTCAGTGTAATTGTTTTATCTCTGGTCTTTTATTTTTCTTTTAAACCATTTTAAATGACTCCCTGTATGACTGATGATACACAGAGAAACGTTTTAGTACTAGTTCAATTTAAACTTTTTTATTCTAAAACATCTCTGCTTTTGCCATTTAGCTTTCTTAATGCAAACATATTTGATGTGATTAGAGAGCTAGATAATGTTCAGAACCTACACAGGGACATGTACTGCACAGTAAGAACAGATATGAATGTGTCATGTTATTAAAAAGTAAAATAAAGACATTATACAAGCAGCTCTTTCATTCTAGGAGTTTAATTAAGAAAGCCGTGAACAAAGGTGAATTAACCGGTTTAACAGTGTGTCACCGAAATGCTTAAAGTCAAATCCATCTGCGACATAAAGGGAGAGAAAATACTTTTGAACAGTGATAAGTGACCTGAGCGTCTCCCTAAACCAGAGCAATTGAGTCTCATATTAGTAATGAGATTATTCATTTGATCACAGCTAGACAAATGGCCTATGAAGTATTGACACATAATGAACAGGCTCTCATTTCATGAGGTGGAGGGAAACCAGTGGGAGCCACAATGCCAACTCCATTTTCCACTTATTCTATTTTCAGCGTAATCATGCTATTAACAATTCATTACCTTTTTATGAAATCAGAACGACAGTGCAGAGAGAAGCTAATATTCCTCCCAGTGCATATTTATGCACAACATTTACAACTCAACTGTGATGAAACTGCACGGCCTAATCCACGGCTCTGATGACTGAGGTCATTAACCGCGCGGCTGATGACAGCGTTCGTCATTAGTGTCACTTCCAAGGTGTTACAGAGTCAACACATTAACAGCAGGATGTAGGCGGGATGGAAGGAGTCAAGACTTCACATTCAGCAGGCTGTTTGGGTCTGGGGCGTTTCATGCTCCATATTAGACTAAATAAAACCAGTTTTGGTTTGACCACTAAGGAAGAATAGAAAAAATATTCTATTATTATGGACAATAATATGTGCAGCTGACTAGATACTAATTGACAAAATAACAAATGTTGGGAATAAATAATTCTGTGTTTGCCTCTGTCTCTTTTAGCTATTTGCATGCCTCTATACACACACAGTGAGCACACGCATTTCTAAGGAAATGACACGCTGGGGAACGCCATCTTTAAGGCATAGTTTAGATAGAAGCCAACTGAGGGAACTAGAAACTGTTAGGGGCCATTTTGCTGTGTTAGCCCATAAGGTTAGCATGGAAAATGGACCAATGCTGCTTTTTAGTCTTAATAAATGAAATTCATGAATTCAACTCGCTGACTCTTCTTCAATCTCATACATCAAGAACCTAAATGGAGAAAGGATAATTCTCCACACAGATTAAAAATAAACTTTTATATTTTTCCACAACTATGAGCCTATGTCATAGACTATTCCTGAGTGAACTGTTTACCTTCCCATCGTTCTACCACAAACAAGAGTTTTCGATATTTCTCCGTTATATCATTTATTAGAAATCAGAGAAAAATCATCATAATATGAAAAGGAAAATCACCCCAATCAACATAAAGCATATATCTGTTGTTCATCAAAGATCAGTCTGATTCAACACATTAGAATATCATTGAGTTTGTTACTGCAGTAAATCCACCACTGATGTTTTCAAGACTTTATTTCTGTTACTAATGATGATCATTTTCTGCTCCAGTAAATTAAAACATGACATTTAAAACTAGAATATTACATTGGAGCAATATAAAAACATCTCCAAATATCCAGTTATTGTAGGTTTAGAACCCACAATAACTGGATATTGAGGGTTTTCTAAGGTTTTAGCCCCTGTAGACTTCTCTTGTTTCAAATGAGATTATTCAGTCAGAAGTCTGAATATTTGCATGCAGCCTTGTGAGATTGCATCCAAACTTTTAAGAAATCCCTGAATAGAAAACAGTTTGCTTGTTTCCACTGGTGTTTTCATGTGTTAAGTCCCAAATTCTTTCTGATTCGATAAGAGTAAGAAATTCAGGAAATCCAATTCAAGCCAAGCCCGGCTCTGTGAATCCTACTTTCCTCATGGCAAACTTTCTTTGAGCTTTTCATGTGTTTGTTTGGAGTATTTTCAACATGAACAACATCGTTCACATCCAGGCTGGGATATTTTATTTAAAATGATTGATTTTGCTCGGCATAGTGACATGTTATCTAGAAATAAAAGCGACATACAAACCCAGACATACAAGCAGAACACATTGACACATTTTCTCCAGCTTCTTATATTCTCATATATTTCACTAATTTTTCTCCCGTGTTTCTTTTCTCTGTTTCTCTTCTGACCACACAAACCAACATGAACTTATGAAGTGTCTGAGCCTTTGCATGGATGCAGGCTGCTGGGAGAAACATCCAGTCAGAAAAACAGCAGCTGAGATTTGAATTTCAAACCTGCTTCTTGAAAGATCATATCAACATGTACATGTTTTATAGGTTTTGTTTCAATATAAATAAACAACAACATAAACAGAACACTCATCAGGAAATTTAATGAGTTGGAATGAAGGTATGTTTTTATTATTCTTATCTAATGTAACGATTATTGTAGTGATTGGTTATTCCTTTGAATATGTTGACAATTAATTGATTAATCTGATAAAAAAAAAACCTGGCACAATCTACAGATTTTCATTCTTAAACAACAACATAATTATTATTATTTAATGTGAATGTTTTCTCATTTTACAATCCACACATAGGTCATTCTGAACTGTGTGGAATAATCCTAACTCTTCTATGAGGTCATAATCAATTATATCAAACAATGCATGAAAATAAATGTATTTATTAATACCATCTAACATGTACCACCATGTCTCAGAATACTTGGCTCAGAAAAAGAAGGAGAAAATGTAGAAACAAGAAAGAGTGAGAACATACGGGATTTTCATTTACAGTCTGCAGAGCGTTGTATAAAATTTGCAACATCTCTCCATCTTAATTGATAAAACCAACATATTTGTCCCCCTATTTTCAATTCTAATGACAGGGGAATGCCATCCCTCACACACAGCGTTCCTCCATAGCCATCACTATGAAAACACAGGCATTCAATAAACCACGTTTAACAACTGGGCAACGTTTCTTCTGAATCCAAGTTGGAAAAATAAGTTTAAAGTCAGAGTCAGCATAAATTGTACTTCTACAGTTTTTGCACACTCAAAGAAATCTTAGGATATAACATAGAGCCTGCTTTAAGTAGAGAAAAAGGAGATGTGAGGGGTGGGGGTGATGTTGGAATGGTTCAGAAAAGGCCTGATAAGTAAGCATGTCACAATAAGTAATGAATCAGTTAATTGCATGATAAATTAAAATGAATTTGATCATTTCCATTGTTATGATTAATATTTTCTGAAGGCCTATTGTGTGTCCAGAAACATCATGATGCATTTTATTTATGGTTTCTGTTGAATGTGGTTTTTATTTCCATGCTATTCATTCTTTCTGGTTGTCGTGTTTTTGGATATTTAAAATATCTTCCAGTTCTAGTGTTAAGTATTCTTTACAAAATAAAACTTTATTACTCTTTTTTGAGAGGATAAACTCTCACTATTAGGTCGTTATCAATATATTACCTTAGTAACAAAAAACATAAACTGATGTTGAAAATTATTTTAGACATACACAGTGTCTGTTGTGACTGAATCTCTACCCTCCATCAGGGAAGAGAAACAACATTTATTAACTGAAAAAATCTATTTTATCAGCAGAATATATAACATTGGGTTCCCCAAACATGGACTGGATTAAAACTGAACCTCCATAAATACACAGATTTACCTCCACCTGCCTTATTATTGGTCACAACATTAAATCTACCTGAGTATCTGCTTGCAGGTGAAGCAGCATTAGAACCATTTCTGGTTCTGGACGGGAACAGAAGACCAAGTGGGCTCACTAACTGGACTTCTTTCTCTCCTCCTCAGTAAAACCACAAATGAAATCAGTGAGTTCTGAAAACCAGATGACCTCTGGGCTTGTTTGAATTTCTAAGTAAGTTTATGTTTAGTTACTGACATCCAGACAACAACAGTTTTACTCTTCCGTCTGCCGTATGTGACAAAGTCTCTGCTGAGAGCTCAGATGCCTGCTCTAAAAGTACATTCATTTTCTTTTCTTTTTTTGTGAAACGCAACTTTGAAGAATAAAGCAATTCAGTAATTTGTTCATCATTACCATGCAAAATTAAAAATTGATTCTGACCTAAAGATAAGTCTAGTGCTGGGATTTTGAAGGAAAAATGAGAACATGTGAAATGATGGTGCTAGGAGTGTGTTGCAAGTGCGATCCCTCCTCCCCTATTGATTCAGTTTGACAGCTCCCCTCACATTGATGAATCCAGGCAGTGTTCCTGCCCCCTCTGGGGTGTCATCTGTCTCCCACCCCGAGACTCTGAGCAAACCTCACGCCTTAATGCTCATTTAAATGGGACACAAATCATCATCTAAGAGAAATGGCCTGTTTAGACCCAACGTGTCATCAGCGCCTCGCTGAAGTTTCGCAGAAAATCAACAGAAAAATAAAGCAGATCTTTGGAGATAGAGACATAAAGAGGCTCAGAGTTTCTTTACAGAAAATGTGGCTAAGCTCACAGAAAATGTGGGGTATGAATAATAAAAATTATTCATACCCCGGAAAGATGAGAATGTGAAATAATTTTTTGCATTCTGTTTATTTCTGATAGAGTTTAGGCGAGTGCCTAAACTCTAAAGATAATAAAGCAATGTAAAAAGAAGTGTTCATTTAAACTGAACTCAGGCACCCTCCAGCTTCTCCCAGGGGTCAGAAGGTTCATGTTCCCTGGCTGGAGGGGAAATAAATAGCTGAAAACAGGAGTTAACATGCTGTGTATAAAAATACACAACCTTTTTATTCTCACTGTCTAACACTAAATGAGAGCAAGCCCTTCCTGTTTAATGTTAGTTGGAATTATCAAAGTTATTTCAATGTGCTTATTGGCAGAATGGTAAGAGAGAACAATCTACTAAAGAAATCACATGAAAACCCCTGAAGACAGTGAGCACAGCTTCCTTCTTTGTAAAATGTAAACAAAAATGGAGTGATGTCAGATTTTAGTGGTTGAAGGATTTCTCTTTTGATCTTGGTAAAAGACCGAGTCATTACTCCAGCTAGCGCTAGACTTGTTAGACATGTTTGTTTTGGTTGTATTTACCCAGAATGCCTTGCACTACAATGCTTCCTGCTTTTGGAGAGATCTCCGGTCCGCTTGGCGTTCACATATGCATTTGAACCGCATCACAGTTCACTTCAACCAAACCCAGGCTGAGGTATGTAGGTGAGCCAGAGTTCAATTTTTGAATCCGCATCAGAGTTCGATTACACATTCACACCGACACAAACAAAGTGGACTTGCAAATGAACCGGAGTTGGATTAAAGCAGACTAAACAGAGGTGCTGTGAATTCCTCCTGAATGGCAACTACAACCACGCCGGTGTAGGGTTAAGGTCACCAACAGCTGGAGGGAATATTACAAATATTTTCTCTGGATTTTAAATAAAAATTCAATAAATTCAATTTGTTCATCAATTCATCAAAGAGCATTGTTTTTCTTTTCAATATGTTTGTCAAGTAAAATATTTTACCTTCAAATTCATCTGTATATTTAGGTTAAGACAAAACTGGAACATTTTTCACAAATTGTTGGTAGCTCTTGCAATCAGGTTTTCCAGCGTCTCTCAAAGAAAGACCAAACCAATTTGCCGCCGTTATGGCTCTAAGTAACTGAGCTCCTAAATCCTGCCAATGAACAACTGGCTGTTTTCTCAATTAACCAAGCTGTATACACAGTTACCCCTGGGGATATGAGACATCTAGCCCTTGTAAAGCTGGAGAATATACTACCCCGCTCAGTTCCAAGCTATTTATACCTCTAAGTGTACATTACAATTGCTTCAATGTTATTGCCAGTGCTATAAAAGTCAAAGAGTGACGGAAACGATTGAGAGTTCAGTTCAAAAGCCAGATGCAGGAGTTGTTGTGAGAGTCAATAATTCAGTCTAGATAAGACTGACAATTGGCTTTAAGGTGCTAAATGACACATAAAGTCTCACCCTGAGGACACATCACAGCTATCACTGCTGGCGCTTTACACAGTAAATAAGAGTGAGCTCTCTGGGTGATGTGGATATTGTGAGCTCTTCTTTCAGCAGACTTTGTGGAGGAGTCATCTTTCCCTTCCTTCCACACAGATTTGATGATGTCTGCAGGGAGGATTTTAGAGGTACTGTTAACAGATGTGTGCTTTGCTCCTTAGAGACTTCCTGAAATGTAAGTGACAGATTTATTAGCTTGTCACACCAGGGAGGTTCTCAACTCTGCCTCTGCCTGTCCGCTTACATATGCTCCCATTATTAAAAAAACAAACAAAAAAACAACTATGTAAACACAAAAAGGGATGAGGATTTTATTTTGAAATCACACAGAGTAAAGCCAAGAAAGAAGGTCCAGGAGCTAAATGGCAGGATTGACATACGTAGCAATGTTGGAACAATCATGAATCAAAACAAATATTGGTTACTCTATCCAGCTCTGTATTTCTATTTACTTCAGTTCATTTTAGAAACTCAACTTGTTCCTAACTTTAATAATTACCTGTATATTTTTAACATTGACTTAAACTTAATTTACACCACAACTCCTACCCCTAATCCTAACGATGGTCCTTGTGTTGTTGGGGATTTTTGTGGGTGTGTCTATGTGTGGGGGCTTTCCCTTGGAGAGGTGCAGCCCAGCTGCATGTCATGTGGCTTTGGCCAAGAAGCCAGGCTGAGAGTTAGATTCCACATCATTTGAGATTTTGTCTAAAAATATATCCAGAGGTATGCCTCTATGTTACATCCATCCATTTTCTAACTCCCTTGTCCTTAGTAAGGTCAGGAGGTGCTGGTGTCTATCTCCAGCTAACGTTCCAGGTGAGAGGCGGGGTCACCCTGGACAGGTCACCAGTCTGTCGCAGGGCAACACAGAAACAGACAGGACAAACAACCATGCACACTCACACCTCCTATTTTTGGACTGTGGGAGGAAACCGGAGTACCTGGAGAGAACCCAGCATGCACAAGGAGAACATGCAAACTCCATGCAGAAAGATCCCGGGCCGGGAATCAAACCCAGGACCTTCTTGCTGCAAGGCAACAGTTCTACCAACTGCGCTAATGTGCAGCCCCATGTTACATCCATCCATCCATTATGTAACACACTTATCATCTAGGAACGAGGGGGATGAGAGGTGAGGTACACTCCGGACAGATGTCCAGTCCACTGCAGGGCAACTGACAGTGAAAATTAACTCATCAGAAACCCACCAAGTCAATGATGGATGGCTATCTGATTTTTCCGTCACCAGACTGAAAATATTGGGTTTAACGCGACCACTGGCTCCACCACTCACATCCCAGACTGGATGTGAGTGGAAGTTTGGACTTTGAAAATTTTCCAGGTTTTGCAGACAGAGCCACAAGTGGATGGGAGCGTTTGAAACACATTCACTGAATAAGTTCTGATGCAGCAATCTCTGCTGTAGCACAGTAACAGAGGAGTGGCTACTGAAAAACCCAAAACCACCAAAAGCAACAGTAAAAACTTTCTAGTGTGACTCAGGAAGTTTTCTTTCAAATGTTGCCGTTTCCATCAACCTTTTCTTTTCATAAAGTAAATGTAAACATCTGCTTTCAACTGTGTGTCATGGACGTTCCTCTTTGTTAAAGCGCCCCAGAGTGTTTGGGGAAATTTTTCAAGAACTCAACGACTTCTATGCCATTTTTGACACTTTAAAGGAAGTCTTTTAATTTTTCACTAAATAAGAATTTTATACGGAGTTATAAACAGTTGTACTAAAAAGCCCAACTAAAGCAGTTTTGCAACCACGCAACATTCTATGGTGTTCAGTTATAAAAATGCCACTGAAATCCTTTCTAATTGGAGGAAACATGTTTGAAATTGCATTCACAATTTATGCTGTCTAGAACTGAACATAATGAATTTTCAGGATGTTGGAGAAGTTCTCCAGCTCTTCCTGCATACACAGTGACTTCAAATGTCTTTGGAATTTTGTGAATCAAAGTGTGTGGAGTGCAGCAGGCTGGCTAAAGGAGCTGCAAGCGCAAACCCAGTTTGACAAATGCAGCTTTAGCGGATACAAATTGAATTATTCAGACTTAGAGGCTTTAGGGCAGGATGGGGAAAAGATCATTGGTTTGGGATCCTGTGGCTATTCTTCATGCTGAGACAACAGCAGCAGCAGCAGCAAAGGCAAACTGGAGGTCACCATCTATTATCCATAGCAACATGTAATCAATCAGCAATTTTAGTTAGCGCTTGTGTGTGAGCGGGGGAGAAACCTGTTGAGTGATGGGGGAGGCAGAAAGAGTTGGTTTCAATATGAAGTTGATCAATGCACTGCATTAAATTTGCCTGACAGTGTGTGAGTGGTAAAAATCGAAAGAAACAACAGCAAGGTCAAAAGAGCCCCCTCTCACAACACACACACTCTGTGAAATACACACTTTGACAGATCCTCCACAGGAGAGCTCCACAACAAACACTTCCATGTATTTTTTATAAAACAGGCTACTTCACGGTCTTTTTACAAGTACATACTGTAACATCTACTCTCTAATTAAAGGCATACAGTGCTCCACGCTCTGAAGTGCTTCACACACACACAGGTGTGTGTTCACGAGTGCTCTTCTCCAGAGGTGGGGACTCAAGTCACATGACTTGGACTCGAGTCAGACTCGAGTCGTTAAAATCACGACTTGAGACTTGACTTGAAAAAATGCTCAAAGACTCGGACTTGACTTTGACTTTCATGCCATTGACTTGGGACTTGAAGCTGTTTACTTGAAAAGACTTGATATTTTTTACTCAAAGTCTTAAAATTTAAAACACATTATTTATAAAGTGGCGTCATTAATTAATTTCACTCATTCCGTATCAATATGCGCAGACCGTCACTATGGTTTTCCTCTCTCCTTATGTATGTATGTGTACGTAGCTGCAGCACAACCAATCAAATTAACAGGATTTGGACGTTTAAAAAAACGCGGCAAAGCTACAGAGCTCAGGGAACGAAATACGAAATAACCGCTCGAATATGCTTACGCGAGTAATTTCTTTTGGCTATGTAGGTTATGAACTTTCGACTAAAAAACGAACTGCAACTTGTAAAACATGCAAGAAGAGAATATCGGATGGAGATGCCACGACGTCCAACTTTGTCCGGTATTTGAAGCTTCACAAAGATCGGTAGGTGGCACTTTTCTTTTGCTGTAAGATAGTTGACTATAGCTAACTTCGTGTTAGCATGTGTACTCCGGGTTAAATTGGTGATGATTTACCATAAATCCGGTCCTTCAAATGCCTCCACAAATAATGTGCACCGTGTTAGCTCAGGAAGCCGGTGGATAGTGAGCGGGGCTCCGGAACAGAAAGCAGATTCTGGACCTGAACACAGGGAACAGAGTCTCTCTGTCCCATCATGATGATGAGCCGGGTCTAGTATCATCTAAGGATGGTTGGTGTATTTGAAGACATCTACGTTGGGAAATTATATTGACAATATATTGTTTACTGCAGTCAGTGCATTAAGTCAACTATTTTTGACTTAATGCACTGACTGGCGTGACTGTCACATGTCGCACAGAACCCATTTCCAAGTAGTATAGCTTTGCTGGGAAAAAAAAAACGACCAAATACAGTGACTGTCCCAAATAAATTTTGTGTTTAGAATATCTGTCCCATATTTACGGAGGACTGAAACTAACATACTTAGAAATAAAAGCAGAAAAATAAATGCACCAGACCTTCCTGAGTTTACTTGTGATAACTTCATTTATACTTATTTCATTTTTTGAAAACTATGATTGTTGTAGTGTTGATGTTTATTTATGAATAGAAGGAGTAAACTGAAGTCAAATGTAATTCATGAAAGGCTGTAATTTATTTTCTGACATCTGTTTACTTCTGACAGATTTGAAGAATACCAGATGAATAAGAGGATCACAAATGAACCTCAAATACATATTTTAAAAAGAACAAATGATCTAATATTTGAATTTTATGTATAATTGCAAATTATTAAAAAAAAAAAAAAAACGACTCGAAATGACTTGAAATTAAAGGTTCCTGACTTGAGACTTGACTCGACTTTGCCTGTCTTTACTTGAGACTTGACTCGGACTTGAGGACAGAGACTTGAGACTTACTTGAGACTTGCAACACAGTGACTTGGTCACACCTCTGCTCTTCTCTGCTTCTCACTTATCTGCAGTTTTATCTTCAACCAGACAGAAGTTGGTCAATTTCTGTAGAGCTGCACAGAAACAACTGTTTTGCTTTGAGTCTACCAGCCATGTACAGTACAGACCAAAAGTTTGGACACACTTTCTCATTGAATTCAACTGAGTACAGTCTGTACTGTACATCTACAGACTGAAACTGAAGCTCATGCTCATGACTCAAGCCGTATGTCGAATGTGGTTGTGTGTTTCCATGTCAACAGATGTTCCCACCTGAGCTGTGGATCTCTGCAGCTCCTCCATGGTCGTCCTCTCTGCTTCCCAGCCCAGCCGGTCCGTTTAGTTTTATTTTCCTGTTTCCATATTTCAGATGATGGGAAAATGTTTTTTAAACCTAACCCTGATATAAATCTCTCTACCGGTCTGACCCCTCTGCTGTGTTCCTCAGTCTTCATGTTGAAGGAGTTTTTCTCTCCACTGTTGCTACATGCATGAGCAGTGTGAGGGGTTGTTGGAACTCAGTGACTGGATGCAATCTGCCAGGTTTCCTTTTATAGAGAAGTTTTAACCAATTTGAAAAAACAAACTAAGTTTGAATGTGCTGTTTAATGACAAATATCAAATATGTAATTAATCTTGAATCTGCCTTTATTGAGTTGACTTGTTTTTGGGTGACTGTTGCTCTGTGGGTAGAGTGGTCGTCTTGTGATCAGAAGGTCTTAGGTTCAATTGCCTACCAATCTGCGTATTGGTGTATGAATGTGTGAGCATTTGTGAGTGTGAATGGGTGAATCTGACTATAGTATAAAGCACTTTGACTGATCAAAATGATTGGGAATATAAGTTCAGACCGTTTGCCATTTGTATTCGTCCTGAGAAGATGTTTGTTTTTGGGCACTACTCAGGAAAAGTAAGGGATATTCAGCTTTCAGGTAACATTTCAGGATGAACCTAAAAGGCACTATGACCTTTACAGATGACCTTAAAGTGACTTTCTCTATGTATCTGAATGCACATGTCCAACTGCACAATGTTTCAGTAATTTTCCACAACTTGCTGATCTCTAACAAGGAGTGGCAAAATTCACAAGTGTTTGATCCCTGAATTGACCAAAATCTTTCCTGGTTCAGTCAGAATTAGTACCTACACCATCCTCCTCATCGTCCCTTTCACATTCTGACATCATGGGACCAAGATGGCCGCTGTAAAACTGATCAATGGCTCACCACTACTGTAGCCATGTACCATGAGATGTCCACTGAGTTCAGAATTTTTTCAGAGATACACAGAGACTGGCAGAGTCACAGAAAAGTGTAGAAGTGGACATCATTTGGACTATATTTACTAATAAATAATAATCGCAAAGCATTGATGCATAATTGTTTTTAGCGCCCTGGTCAGGTCGACAGTCCATTGCAAGGCAACGTAGGACAAGCAACTATTAACTCCTAAGGTCAATTTAGCAACCTTTAGCCTCACAGTCATATTTCTGGACAGTGTGAGGAAGAACCGGTGCATGCACAGGGAGAACATGCTAACGCCGTGCAGAAAGACCCCGGGCCGGGGCCAGGACCTTCTTGCTTAAAGGCAACAGGGTCAAGACAGTGTGTAGACCTCAGTTTGAATGTTCTACTTTTAAATTCCGACTAAACAGCAGTTATCTTTGTACCACAGGCTCTGGCCTCCAGTAATAACATTAATAAAACAGTTTTTAAGACTTTTATTTTTCTTTCACATCGAGAATATTGTTAAAATTATAAATATTCTGTCCCAGAGAGATGCTGAACAACTAGTCCATGCATTTGTTACGTTAGGGCTGAACTACTGTAACTCTTTACTACAAGAAAGTAAAAAACGATAATAAAAGTTTTTAAAAATCAGTCAAAAGTCTTCAGATGATCCAAAGCTGCAGCAAGAGTTCTGATGAAAATGAGAATGAAAGAGATTGATACAATGCATATGAAATTTTCAGGCTTTGTTGCACATTATTATGTAAGCCTTTACATTAAGTTCAAAACTCTGCTGCTGTAAATCTGAGAGTGTGCTCGAACTAAGAGGTTGCACTGAGTTCCTCTAACGGCCAGCAGCAGCAGGACAGAGCTGCTGGGTCAGCAGAGGGCAGCCTGTGTGCAGCACAGTGTGAGGCAGAGACTCTGCACAATAACCATTACAGCAACAAGATCCCAGTCCAGCTGGAACTGGTAAAAGGCTCTACTTTGTTCCCAACATCATCATCATGAAGTAATCAAGTTTTTAGAGCCTGACATCATGGTATAATCATGTTATTCCCTCATCAAAAACATACATAAAGTGTTAAAGATCCACTATTATGCTTCTTCCTTGAACAAGTTAGGTTAGGTCTGTGGCCTACACAAAACATGTTTGTCAGATTTGAAACACAAAATCATTTTCAGATATTGAGATTTCACCCGACCGGTTCTGCCTGTTTTGAGCTCATTAAGGAATGCGCTGTGTTAGGGTCATGTCATGATTATGCAAATGAGCTGCTTCTGGCCACGCCCTCCTGATTCAGCATTTAAACAAAAACAAAAAAAATACTTATTCCCAATAAACAGCTGGGTGTTTTTGTAGAAGCAGTTGATACCCAGATGGTACTACAGAAAAGTGAACTTTGCATAATAGTGAACGTTTAATTCTTTCATGCATGACTATATTACAGTATTTTCCCATGGCAACCGTCGCCTGAGTGGACCTAGCCCCGCCTTCAAGATGCAGCTCCTTCTCAGAGCTGCAGTTTCCAAGTTTCTTCCTCACAGAGCAACCCTCCTTGTCGACTCCCCCGCTCCACTCCTTCAGACTAGCCAGCAGCAATTAGCAAACACCTGGTGGAACTGCTCATCTGCAGTTACAACAAGTATTGCACTGAGCTACTTCTAAGGGCATCACTGGTAAAAACATTGTTAAAGGCTTAATAGAGCCATGCTGTGATGACGTCCTGAAGGAGGAGTTTCAAAAAGAGCAGGCGTTTTTAAAGACACAGAGGCCCAATTTCAAGGCATTAAACTACAAAGTACAATTTATTTTAAGTCATATTTTATATTTATAGCAATTTTATAACAACTCAAGTTGACATAGTAAGTTGGTTGTGCTATAAAATTGCACTATGTGCCTGGAAAGCACATAATCCTGGCCCTTTAAATAAACCCTTGTTCAGAATAATTTGCTTTTAGAAGAACTTCTACTTCCCACAGCAATCAAAAATCCCTTCAATATCCCTAGAACTCACTCTAAGAGCTATTGACCAAACAAGAAGCTGGTGTCTAAAGTCAAAAGCTCCTCTGTGTAGCACGCCACAAATCACTGTGGCTTTGATGCACATGAGCAGTTCAATTCTTCATGGGCAAATCTAAAAGAATTATTTGTGTTCTGTTTGCCACGCAAAGATATTCTCATTTTATTGTTTCTGTCCTCCTGGGACGCCCCTGCAGAGTCTGTCTCACTGGGTGAAAATCAGACCTCCTTTTAGAAGGCTCCTCATATGCCAGCATCATTTTACTAGATTGCTTCAGCACTGTGAAGTCCAAAAGCTTTACTATGGATTTTCCCTCTGAGAACTCCCGCTATCTGAAAGAGATCAAAGCGGCTGAGACGAGCTGATCTGTGCGGTGTTTAAGACAGCTCTGAGGGCCAGCAGACGTGACTGGACTGATCGGCCCCGGGGTGCAGCGGGCCGGCTGGAAGGAGACTCAATCAGCATTTCTTGCCATGTTTATGATGATGACACACAAAATGTGTTGCAGAGAAGACGCTGGATTGCAATTATTGTTGCTAAGGATGGCCCAACCAGTTACTGTAATTTCCAGACTATTAAGTGAATCTGAAATACACGCTGCACCAGCAAGCTTTGAAAAAAAGAAAAAAGAAAAATACACGTAGAGGGCGCACTTGTCTATAAGCTGCAGGTGTCCATGTTGTGCAACCTTGAGGTTTTCTTTATTTTACAGAGGCTTGCAAAAGTATTCACCCCATGAACATTTACATATTTTGTCACAACCACTAATATAAATATATTTTATTGAAATTTAATATGGAAAACTAACATAAAGCAGTATGCAGTTGTGAAGTATAAAGAACATTATACATGATCTAAAACTTTTTTCAATATAAAACTGAAAGGTTTGTTGTGTAAAACTTGTGAGACGCTGGATTGCTGCCTTCCTGAGTCAATACAATGTGGAACCATCTTGTGCTCCAATTCCAGCTGCTAGTCTTTAGGGTTTGTCTCTCCCAACCTAGCCTCCCCTACCAGACGCAGCTCCTCCTCAGAGCTGCAGCTTCTGCACTTTCAACTCACAGAGCAGCCCTCCCCCACAATCCCCCCACTCAGCTCCTTCAGACTAGCCAGCGGCAGTAGCTTGTTTACTGTAGCAGTAAACAAGCTACAGTAAACAAGCAGTAGCTTGTTTACTGTTTGCTCAGTAAACAAGCTACTTCTCAGTAAAAATGTTGTTAAAGGGTTAATCAAGGAGACATGCTGTGACGACTTAATGAAGGCGGAGTTTCAGAAAGAGCAGAAGTGTTTAAAGAGACAGAGGTCCAATTTTAAGACATGAAAATGCAACATTTCTTTTAAGTCCCATTCACTGAATTTAACAGTTAATTATTTATGTTAAACAATTGGCACTATATGCCAAGAAAATACATGTTGCTGCCTCTTTAAGAAGATTAAACAAAAATATTATGAGTTTGTTTACTTTTATTTATTATAGGTGTTTGATTGTGATTTTGCGGCTGTAGAAGGAGAACTTCTCCCTGTGCTCCTCTTGCTGAGACGGAGCAAGTGACAAACTTGACTAAAGTTTGTCACTTTGGTAAACTTTAACTTGCAGTGCTAAGCATTCCCCAGAGTTGTGTGCAATGTGACAGTAATGGAGTGAGGCTTCTGAAGGCTTGCAGCTTTTCTGTGGAGTGTGGCTGTTCTTTGCAATCAGGACAGCCTGCAAGGCAAATTTGAGAGGATTACAATCAGATGTAGCTGGATAAGAAGTGGTCTGTGTCAAACAGCCTCTCCAGCAGGTCCAGTGAAAAGGTTTAAGGACAGATGTTGCATTCGCAGCATCTTCAGAGTTTTTTAGCTGAGGCATCTGCTGCGTTGTAAGCACTTATATTTTTCTGTCACCTGTTGCTGAAGTCACTGAGAGCGAGCACTTCAGTGAAATATTGACATGCTTGAAGTTACAGCTGCCTTAACACAGCTAAATGTACATTACATCCAACTTGCATTGGATGCATTCTGATTTGCCTATTTATGTCCACATAGCAGTTAAAACTTGAATTTATGTCATTCTATCTCAAGCATTACATTAAAATAACTTTTACATGTGATTCACATAATAAAAAAGACTAACTGAATTTCAGACCTCTATCTAAATCTCACTTTTTTTATCCAGATTTCTTGAAAAATGGAAGCTAATCAAGTGTGTGAGAACAGTAATGACATGCTTGAAGAGTTTCCTGCAGGTTTCAGAGTTCTGATGAAGATGAAAATACCAGGAATGCCAACCAAGGTAGCTGACTACAAGTTCCAGTCTGATACACGGGGGAGTAAAAGCAGGATTCGACACAGACATCCACTGCATTAAAGTTATTGTGTTTCTATATAGAGGTACAGTATGTTTTTCACTTATTTTACTTATTTAGCTTTGATTTAACCAGGTAGTCACCATTGAGGTGCTCCAGGCTTTCATTGCCAGGTCTCCCTTAAAAACATCTCATTTTAAAGAAAACAAAACGTTACAAAAAATGCATCCACAAAAACAACCTAAAAAACTTTTTAACATATAGGAATAAATACATTCCACTCAATTAGTATGTGATTTTTTATTTTATTTTCTATTGTTAATTTTATACCAAAAACATTGATAAGATAAGATAAGATAAGATAAGATAAGATAAGATAAGATAAGATAAGATAAGATAAATCTTTATTGTCATTATCACAAGGACAACAAAATTCAAAGGGTGCCATCAGTCGGTGCACATGCCCAAAAACAAAAAATAACTGTCTCACAATTCACACACAACGCAAGAATCAACAAACAACTGGCAAAAAAAAAGTAAGAATAGCCACATTCTCACATACATCATTTATGATGATTAATGGTTGTTTTTGATTGCATTTAGTTTTGTTAGTTTTGTTATTGCTATATGTTATTGTGATATATTGTTACTGCCACCCATTACCATAGATGTAGGATATGAATTTTATGCCATATCACACATCTCTACCTAAAAATACATAATAATACCCCATTAATAACCAAGCACCATCATTCTTCAGAGACCTGGTCTGATTAGCTTTGCTGTGACTAACTGTTTGTCTTGTGGCCTCTACCTTGATGAGTTGGTAACTTCTGCGCTAAATGAAAACAACGACGGCCTTTGGTTGTCTAGGCGTAAAAACAAATCTGATGGGGTCTACCCCCGGAAACGACGCAAGTTCCTGGAAAAACATTTTTAATTGCTTTGTTGTGTGACTGGCATGCATCACACTAATACATATCAAGTCTTTAGATGACACAAGTTTTCACTGTAAGTTCAGTACGATGAGAGAATCCACTCTGAGGTCTGGCATGGTGCAGGTTTAAAGGAACAGCTTCACTTATTAAACTGTCACAAAGTCTTAACAGACTGACACATGAGGATCCCAGATTATTGGTAAGAAAGAGGATTATACACATGAGAATAATATCATTTACAATGCATATTAAAATGGTAGTTAAAGCGAAGTCAGCTGCCCTTCAAGTAACTTCTTCTGCAGAGAAATCTCTGTTCTCGGCCCTATAAAATAGTCAGAAGGCCGGATGCTAAGAACATGAAAGCGTCTGCTCCTCTATGCTTACCATCACCATCAGACTACATTATCATCATCTCAGTTGTGTCCCCAAGATTGTGGCAGACTGCGTCATAATTATTTCATGGTGAGTTTTGTAGGGGAATTGAACACGTGTTTAATTAATTGAAATCACTCTGTTCCTCCTGCTGGCTGAAAAGTTGACAGAAAGAAATAATTCCTTTGGACAAAAAGCATGTTTCTGAACCTGATGGAGAGCTGCAGGCCTGAACCTGGACGATCATATGCTTCAAACTGTTTGGGTAGTTGGAAAATGTAAAGAAATACAAAGAACAGTTTGTCTATTTTCAATAGATTGTAGCTAATCATCTGACAGCTTAAGTTTATTCATTCAGACTGACTTTAACTTAAAGAGACTTAAAATGCTTATTTGTTTTTTTTTTGTTTTTTATTTCCTTGAGCATTTCCAAGATGGCAGTTTAAAACTTTGAACCGTCCTGATCAGAGACAAGAAAATGCTACTAAACTCGATAAACTGATTCAGTTTGTCTTCATAATGACAACTATCCCTGGAGTCAGATTGAAAAAGAGACCTGGTATACTAACAGTTATGACCAGATGAGGGCAGACCTAACAAACACCGAGAACAAAGTCAGTATGATGCAGGACACAGAGCCAAGAGAGGACAGCGAGCTAACGACAGCTAAGGCTACCCAAAATATATGCAACAAGGTAAGGTCATTTTATTTATATAGCACATTTTCAGCAACAAGGCAATTCAGGGTGATTTACAAGAGTTAGAAGAAATACTAACAAAATAACCAATGAAAAGTATAAAAAGTTTATAAAAAGGTAGAAGTATAGAACTACATATTGGTTCCCCATGTTTAGTAAGAATAAGAATTTATAAACTACAATATCAACAGAATTCAAAATGACATTATCTCAATGAAAAATGAGATCATGCAGGGTCTGAGCAGCTTTAAGAGCAAAGAGAACAAGAAGCTGGTGGAGGTCCGCAGGGATGTTGGTAATCAAGGCTAACCGAAGCAAAACAACGGGGAAACGGACTGGAGACGATGAACATGGACCTGAGAGACCTGAGAGATTCACTGCTTTCCTGCCTCAAATAGCAGAAAGCTCTCCTAGGCAAAACATCACTGATTTAAAATGATGAGCCTGACGCAAAAATATCCCCATTTATGGCATTAAAAGGAGCCAAGAGTAACGCCACGCTAACGTTCACTGCAAACTTTCTGAAAGAGCAGCTTTCCATCGGTGAAGGCAGCGACAGGTCATGGATGCAGTTTTATCCTGGTCAACTGTCACACAACAATCTGAAAATCTGAATGTTGCTTCATACCTGTAATTATGTCCATCTTTGTTAGAGTGTAAATATTACCGCCTGCTCACACGTTTTGTTCTGCTTGCTTGATAAGTGGAAACCGACCAATAAAAATTCAGCTGCAAAACAAAAGAGATTTAAAATATCTTAACCTGTTTCATGCAGAAATCAGTTGCCTCACTTCACAAAGACGTCTGTCATTCATCTAAGTTACTGTGTGAAAACAGCCTCCACTCTACCAAGGTTAAGAATAAAAATACACATCTTTTACCTTTTTTGTAGTTGAATATGTTTACAATTTATTTTTAATAACTGCATAGTATTATTATCCTATTTACAGTCTCTTATTTGTTATTTTCACATTCGTGTTAAAAACGCATGATTCCACTTCTCTTTAATTTGCTTCTGGTATTTGATTCATTGTCCCACTGTGGGACAATAAAGGATTTTTATATTCCATTCTTGATGCAGCTGTCCAAAGGTTCATTCCCAATCCTGTCTTGTCTACCAATTTCCTGTGATTAAAGACCGCTAGTAACACAAAAGCAAAAAAGAAAACAAAAAAAAAACTGCCCACACAGACTGAAAATCAAGCAAACTCATGAAGCATTGTCACTGTAAATCACTGCACCATCATAATCAATGTTTGCTTTTCCATTTGTTAAATTAAAACTTGGTTTATTTGGCTGATTCTTCCCTTTAACAAACCAACTTCTGACTTGACAGTCATTAAAGTAGGAGTAGATCTAAAAAAAAAAAAACTAAACCAACAAAAAAACACATGGGAGCAGATCATGGATCAGAATGTGTATGTACCAACAATACATACACTCCTGATCAAAATCTGAAGGTGGGTTGGAAATTGTCAAGAATTCACATTTTTGCCACTGTTGGATCTTAAGCTGGACACGGGATCAAGGATTTGGGCTTTGGAGAACAATGGAGGGAATGTGGATGAGGACGGTATGAGAGAAAAAGGATAGAGAGAAGAAGAGGGAGAGAGGCACAGATATGAATGCCCAGCTTGATTTTAGTGTGCTTTTCAAACTCTGCCTCAGACACAAATCACCTCAAACAGATTGCATTGCATTACGTCAAGAAAATCTCACAGCATTAAACGGATACATAAAAAAAGATGAATAATTGTCTTATTTAACTTCCTATTTCATCCCAGATACCATTAAAGTTATGTCTTACTTTGCCTTGATCTCTGTCAGGTCAGGTCAACACGATGTCCAGGGGTCAGGAAAAATGATGAGAAGACAAAAAAAAAAAAAACTTGTTCTGGTGCGACAGATAAACGGTTCTTCCTGCTCACAGCATCACCATCCACAACTCTTCCAAGACATGTGTATGAGATATAACAACATTTAATTTTGCCTCAGGATAAACAAAATATTTTTGAATTTATTTGAATTTAATGTTCAGTGAAACATCTTATTTATAGCATCATGCTGAAGGGTTGCTTTTCTTCAGCAGAGACAGGGAAGCAGGTCAGAGTTGATTAGAAGATGGATGGAGCTAATCCAGGATAATCCTGGAGGGAAACCTGTTAGAGGCTGCAGAAGACCTGAAGCTGGAGTAGAGGTTCAACTTCTTCAAACAGATCGCAGCATCAAGGTAACATCAACACTAAACAAACACATAAAAGAAAGATGACTACATTGTTTTATTTAACTGCCTATCTCAGCCCAGACATTAATAAACTAGTTATCTTATCTATCTATCTATTTAATCTTGGGATTTTCCCTCAGGGAAATTGTAGAAATAAAACAAACAAAAAAAACAGTCTATTAAATAAATAAATAAAAACACATTTTATTCAATTTTTTTTAATTTAATTAAAAAATAAATAAAAATCAACTAAGCGTTGATCTCAGTCACTAGGGTCAACATTCAGTCCAGGGGAAATCGTTTTGCAACTGCTTTATGTTGGTCTGTCATAAATCCAATCAAACACATAAAAGTTTTGGACTGTAACGAGATAAAATATGAAAATAATCACACAGGTATGAATGCTTTTGTTCATACTATGCTCATTCATTTTGCATGCTATGTTCAACACACTGCATGTATAACCGTCAGCAATGTGGTCTTTATTTGAACAAACCTATCTATGCACAAAAGTGTTTGCCATCATGAGTGTTCTAAGTGTCCTGAGGAGAAATGACTCCAGATGCTGTTTGTAAGTAAAACAGCATGGCAACTCTGAGCTGATACTATGGATGTTGTGAAAATATCGCCATATTTTTCTTTTGTTTGCTTCCAAACCTCATCAATTCCCCTTCATTGTCTTTAGTCTTATCTAAGTAATGAGGCATAACAAACACACTGATGCAATTTTTACGTAAGGTTCATGGTAACAAATCAGTATGCCAGTTAAGTTCAATCTTCTACTGAACAAGATATCTTTCATTCATTATTGATGTTGTGTGAGAGGAGTTTTCCCCTGAAGGCACACTAGGATTCCCATAGCCAAACTCCACTTCAAAGCCTTCTCTGTAATCGTGTCTTCTCTTTTTCTCACCCCGTCGCTCCCTGACGCTCCACATTACATGCTCCATCTTACTCATTTACTGTTTCCTTCACTGTATCCGTTTAATTGTGGCATCCTGATAGCAGGATCGAAAGATCAACAGCTTCGTTTTGGGATGTCGCCGTTAAAAACGATATTATCCTGAATAATAATTAAAAAAAAACAACATCTGACTTCCTTGGACATGCTGTTCACTCCATCTGACCCAAAGCCACGACCCAAGCAACTGAAATAGTAAAGTGTGCTTTAAGAGGAGTGAGGCCGTAAGAGAGGGTGTAGTTGAAGCAGATAAATCAGCTGTAATGAAATAAAAGAAGTTTTTGCTTTTTCACATTTTTTAGTAATCTTTGTTTTGTCATCATATTAATCTAAGTAATCGATGTAAAAATCTTTAATGGTCTCACAGCATACAAATCTTTGTTCCTGTGATGATTCATCGTTGGTGATCTGCTCCAAACCCTTCAGGTTGAAGGATTCTCTGCCATCACAACGATCTCTCACTCTCTCTACAGGTTCTCCATCAGTTCCAAGTCTGAACTCTGGTTGGTCCTCAACGAAAAGGTAATATCACATCAAGGAACATATTGGTCAATTAGTCAATATTGCTATGAATCGAACACTGCTGGGGCAATGACTAATTTTGGTCCTAACTGTATGCCCAGTGTAAACAGTTCAGGTTTGACTCCTCTGGGTATTTTAGATTTTCAACCAGCAAAAATCTAGTTCAGTCTTAACGCATTCGTACTGTGAAACAGGGTTTCAGTGCTCAGAAGCTTCAGCGTTTCAGAAGCTCTAACAGCAATTTCTGCAGCAGACACGAACTTGTAATGTAGAGCTGTTAGTCTGAGGAGCAGGTTGTGAAAACAGAGTGAAACACAGCAGGACTACAGCAGGTCCTGGACATTAGAGGGGCTGAAGGCTCTCCATACCTGACCCATGTTTGAGTTGTTTTAATGGGTAAAAACCTGAACAGAAGAAGAATTCTTCTAATATTTGCCCAACATACAGTAGAATGATTCTGACTGCTGCTGACATCCACTACAACACCGACTACCAAGAACGACAAAACACAACCAGTAGCGTAATCCATATACATCCATATTCATTCACAAAGCAGACTGTTTCACTTCAATGTACTACAATTCATTACATGCAGTGGCTATGTTGCTGTTGTAATTATTTTAGTAATTGAGTAATCTATAGATTATTCTGACAATGAATCAAATAAAAATGTTGATCAAATAAAATATTGATAAATTCAGCAGTATTGATATCAGCAATAGACACCGGCCCAAATGTTTGTATCTGTGCATCCATAGCAATTACTCTTCTGTAAAACACTGTTCAGAAAAACTACCACTGCATCCAACCTTGAACACATCATCTCCTCCATGAAACACGGTGCAGGCAGAATGATGCTGCGGGGTTGTTTTTCTTCAGAGAAGTTCTTCATGCTGGATTGAGAGCTGGAAGGAGAAACACTTACAGACTATAAGTCGCCTTGTTAATCTGTGTAAAGCTGTAATTAATGTTGAAGGACAACAAGATCTGCTCCACTGTTGTTACAACTGAACATTGAGTGTTTCAACAGTTAGAAACATGAACTAACATAAACTTTTCACACTTCCAATAAATTTTACCCAAAGGTCAAATATCCCCAACCTTTTTGAATAGCATACACAATAGAATTTTGAAGTCTGAGTTATTGCAGTGGGATATTGAATTCAATAAATCGATTCTTTTTTAAACAAGTTATAAAATCGTAATTTTTTTCTATTACAAAACTAATTCCCTATGCTACACAGGACTTCAGTGACACCAACATTAAATAATCAGAATATTAGAATATAATGTTGCAATAATTTTAACATAGACCACACAAACCGCTCTAGGACAAGGTCACAAGGTCTTCTGTGAGACAGGCACACCAGTCTGCAGTGTAAGCAGGACGACCCAGAGGACGGGACGCAACATGCCACAGGTTCACCTTTCTAACCAAACTCAGAACTTAGACATTCAGGAGTTGAACGCTGAGCTCAGGAACACTCCGTCCATCTCTTGTTATTCAACTTCTCACAGCATTGGGCTGATCGGGTTCAGAAATAAGGATGTTCAAGATGTAAATGAGTCTCTGGGGCCAAACTGGCTCCACAGCAGGAGGACTCACCTTTATGAGCACAGATAATGATATGTTCTGCCACAATAGCTTAAAAATATGACAAATATGTGTGAGGTCATCAGGCCAGCCTTCCTTTTCAGGAGAAGATATTTATGTTTTATTTTTCTGTTTCCTGGAAAACACATTTCATCCCCTTTAGGGTGGATCCACAGCCCTGTTCGGTCCGCTTTAATCAAACTCTGACTTGTTTGCTTGGGGAGGTGTGAAGGAATCCAACTCTGGTGCCCGTGCCAAATAACTTCGTCTGAAGATTGGTCTGACCATGTAAAGAGTAAAACTGTCACTTTCTGTAAAAAAAAATCTGAGAATTGGGATCAGGCTGAATGTTGCTTTGATATATTTTACTGAAAAATCTCCGAGGTGAGGCAGAGAAGCAGCGATGTGTCTGCTGAAGCTGCCCCTCCAGGAGAAGATGGAGGGTCTCTCCTTATCCCTGAGAGCATTTTGCCACCTACTGACAGAAAGTGGAAATCACATGGCTAGTCGCTGGGCCCATCCATCCTCAGCTTCTAGTTTCTGTACGGTGGAACAAAGTCCACTATGATGGGAAAGTTGTTTTTTTGCTTGTTTGGTTTTGTTTTGTTTTTTGTTTTTGCAGAAATAGTTTTTACAAAAGTAGAAAATGGCACAAATCTTATAACTTTCACACTTGATAAAACAAAAAACTTTTTTATGGATTTAATAAACCACTTTAATTTGAGCAAAAGGTTCAACATGAAGGTCCTGGAGAAATATTGCAATTAGAGTTAAGCTTTTTATCAATATAAGTTCCCTTCAGGATATTGCGTCTCAGATCTTCCTTTTTGATATCTTTGAAGTCATTAATATTAAATCATGTAGCTGCAGTCCTTATTGCCAGCTGCAGCGCCGCCGCTGTGCGAAGTGTTGCTTTTAACATCACCGCCAAGGATTTCACGCAGAAGTAAGTCACAGAAAATATCAAACCGGGCATCATCTGAAACACAACCTGCCACTAACTTTGAAGATCCCACTGACGGCATGTTCTTCCATCACAGCTCCACCTCCAGCCCTGATGGCATTTCACAGAGGACAAAGCTGCAGCGTGCATACAAGTGGGTTAATTAAAAAGACTCAGGAGTCAATCAGAGAACATTTACATACCAGGGAGCTCTTTCACTGTGCAGGGTTCAGAGTGAGAAAACATCAAAGGGGTTTAAACTGCGGGCATGAAAAGCATGGGAAATGAGCTTTGAGAAGGAAGAAGGCTGCAGGAGGAGGTGGGGGTGGAGAAGGGACTCGCTGTCTCTCAGGTAGACTTCAGATTCCCTCCAGCAGCATGAGGAAGAAGACCTCAAACACTCAGTGCTTGTCCCTTGTTGTCCTCTCTGTTTGTGCATCTTACAGCTTGCAGACTGACTAATAATGCAGCTTTACCTTCACAGCTGCAGCTGACATGAATGTATTTTTTTTAGAAATGAAACTATTTTCCATTTGAGGAATAAGAACGTGTCGGCCACAGTGAGATGCTCTGAGCTGGATGGTGTCAGATCTGCTCTGACACCAACTTACAGGTGTAGCTGATATCGTAGTCATAATTATATGTTGCATCATAATCTGTAACAAGATTCAGATCTTCTTCACTTTGAATGGAGGTAGAGATGCAGTCTGGATTCTGCATGAATCAAAGAAGCATGGATACCTGACAACAGCTGGCACGCTGGTCAGCTCTGGGCTGCAACAGGTAGCCTGACAGGTGTCATCACAAACAGTCACAACAATCATCAGACACTGATCCACTGATCCATCCTCACTGGTTCCCTTCCACCAAAACTCACCTAAAACACCAGGATGTATGAAACCAGTCTTTATTATCTCATGCTCACCTGCTGCAAATTTTACACAACTTTCTGAAGGTTTTCTCTCTTTTTTTTCTAAATTGCACACATCAATAATGCTACAACTGACGGCGGAATTTCATAAACATCTGAAAGCATGCAGAAAACTTACCCGCGACTTGGTCTTGACGTCCGCGTTTGAGACGTGCGTCGTTTTTGGAGGTTAGTTTTCGGGAGACAAATCTTTTTTTCTCCCCGGCATGAGAGCGAGTGGAGAGGACAGGAGAGCAGCTGTTAGGTCCTCCCATGCAGGCAGCCGAGGCAGAGGTGAAGTCCTTCAGTTACCGGCGGACCGAGCCGCAGCTCAAAGCCGGAGATTGTATTCCTAACGGGCGCGTTACCGCAGCGTGGCGAACACAGGGTCTCACCCAGCGTGATGGGAGCGCGGGTTAAACTGACACCGTTAACCGCGTGACACCAGCCTATACACACACTCACACGCACGCGCGCAAAGCGCTGCTCATCCGCCGCAAGACTGATTGGGGCGAACCTATAAATCTATAATCAATTTATGAAGTGGATAGATAGATAGATAGATAGATAGATAGATAGATAGATAGATAGATAGATAGATAGATAGATAGATAGATAGATAGATAGATAGATAGATAGATAGATAGATAGATAGATAGATAGATAGATAGATAGATAGATAGATAGATAGATAGATAGATAGATAGATAGATATTCATCATCGGTTGACTTTATTAGTAGTTGGCTGGTTCAGTTGAGCTGTAGTCTAAGATTCTGCCTATACAATATTGACCAGTTTGTATTTTGCCTGCATCACATTGTAAGATTTTTATGTTGATTTTTGACCCAATCTTCCCTTTCCCACAATCTTAAGGACGATCTGATTATCCTGATGGAGACATTTCTGTGGTGTGTTAGGATTGATCTACTCTGCTCCAAAGGACATCAGGTCCGCTCCAACTTCAAACTGGAGATACTCACCATGTTGGATTGTTTGAAGTGTGGCGTGTTCCCTAAAGACAAAGGAGGATGCAGCCTGGTGAAGTGTGTCATGTGGCCTGCACACCATCAATGCTGGCATCTGTACCACTTCACTCATTCTGAATAACATTTCTGCTGTCATTGGTGCATCTCTGATGTAGCAGTTTTTATTGTCACTAATTGTCTGTCTTTATGCTCAGACATGAACATTTAGTTGTTTTTTTTTTACCCCTCCAGCGGGTCTTTTGTGGGCTCTAGTGTCCCTTATATGACAGTGAGCTGACAGGAAACAGGGAAATCTATCTATAATCACTGTCTGCACAGTGAAAGAGCCCCCTGGGGAAGACATGCGGCAAATATCGTCGGGTCCGGGAGTCGAACCCGCGACGGCCGCATCGAGGACTCAAGGCCTCCAAATATGTGTCGCGCTAACCACTACACCACCACGGCACGCCCCATTTAGTACATTTTTAAATTAACCAACTACGTTGCACATTCTATTGGACTAAGATTTTGATATGATTTCTGCCTCCTGATCGTCACCTTTGCCTGTTCTCTGACTGGATTTCTGCCTGTTCCTTCAACGCCTGCTTCAAGTCTTTGAATTCAGAATGTTGCGCCACGCATATTGGATGTTTCCGCCTCCTTTACCTGTCCTGTGTTCCACCTGGACTGTTTGCCCGACCACTGGTCAAATTACGGATACATTGATCATTCCACTGGTAAAGTCAGATCATTGCAGCAGTTAGTGCAACAAGCTGAACTGGCGGTTGGAGTGAAACAATCCCCTTTAAACTGACATGTTCTTCTCTGACTCTCTCTCTGTCAAAACTCCAGATTGTGACCTGAAGCAGCAGCCCCATTCCTGCTGGCACATACTCATGATTGTGGTTAGTAAAGATTGTTTAACAGATCCAAAACAGAAGTGTTTCTGCCTAGGGTCCAGAACACCCTAAGAACCTTACAAATTCAACTTATAACAGTTTATTGGGAAAATAATAAAGTGATTATTTTATCAGTATCATGCTGATACTCAAGCAAAGTCAGCCTGAGTATCAGAAAGTCAGGCTGGTTCAGTCATGATCCAAACAAAAAGAAGTTAGCATGAATCAAATCCTACTGTATATAGAAGATATTTTCCTGGGTTTTAACATTTCATTAAACAGTCATCATATAACTATGTTCACCTTTTAAACATTTGAACTGGAGCAACAATCAGTCAAAGACTTGGTCACTAGCTAGTGTTGGCCCTCCCCCCTAAGTGTCTAGTCATGGCAACAGGACATTATGATGGTGTCTACACTGATTCACTGGTTCATCCTGCTGATGACAGTGGAATGTACACTTTGAGTCACAAACAATGAGAAAACCTTTGTTCTTCTGTGATGTTTCTAAAAATGGAGTCCTCCAGAGCTGCTGTGGAGATTTTTTGTAGAATTGGCCACCAGAAGTCATTCTGAAAATGTTCCTTTTCAGACATGATTGTGGGGGAATTACATTGATATAATTCCTGGTATACAGGGAGTTTATACCTGTTCAACCTGTTCACAGTCTAACAAATATTTCCTCTTCTCCAGATCAGATATACATCCAGACTCATCATTTACTGTTAGTAGCCTTCCAGATGGAGAATAACATTATGACATATCTTTTGACATTGGTAATAATTATATGACTTGTTGTTATAATACAGTGCTGTGAAAATATATTTTTCCCCTTACAGATTACTTCTGTTCTAATCTGTTTTGTCGTGCTTTAATTTCCCATTAGGTACATTTTAATATAAGACAGAAAACTCTTTATAAAATTAGTTCACTTATTAAGAAAAAAAAACTGTGTTGACTAAGAATCTCCACATTTTTGAGCATCCTGTGGTCGTACTAGTCAAACAAGTCCAATGCATGGAGGTCTCACCTCAAAGTTTTCCAGGACTTAAAAGATCAAAATAATGTCGAAACTGGCCTGGATGAGAGAATCTTGATGTGGATATTTGATTTATGTGAAACATTTGTGGCCAAATAATGTTTTTTTTTCTTTTTTTCAGATGAAAATGCTATGCTCATTAACAATCTGAAGCATTGTTTCTATTGGACTAAAGTTTCTCTAAGGTAACATGAAATAGTACCACTGTTTTTCTCAGATAATTGCCAGTCCCTCTAAGTTTCAAAGACCAAACTAGAGGTGAGTGATGCTGCTTTTTTTTTTTGGTATCGTTCTGATGCCATATAAATATCAGGCCAGTAATTCCGATATTGATACTGATACTTTTCATTTAGGATTGATGTATCATCAAACTCCTGACCTCCAGGTCATTGTTAGGTTCATTGTTTTCTTAGAAATATTTTTATTCAAATCTAGGATAGAATTCAGATAAAGTTTATAGCTATCTACAAAATACTTTTATAAAATAATAACATGTATTGTGTGCATTTTTCTAAATAAACAAAGTGCAATAACTTTTCATTCGAGAGCAAATCAAGACAATGTCTGTTTTAAGGTTGAGAAACTACAATTCAAAATAAAATAAAATTTCAAGAGGGAATCTGAAACTAAAACATTGATCTTATCACATTAGTATCAATCTGACACTGATACTGACGTGGTATTGATATTTTAGATCAATTCACTCAACTCTACTTCAAACAGTTGTTTTCTTTGTGCTGAAAGACAAGCAGACGGGCCAGCCATTATACTGCTACCTTGTGACATCCTAATGTAGCCATGCCACACTCTTCTCATTCAGCGGGAAAAAGATTATAATGTTATCAGCACTAAGGGCTGAGTGGGCATTCTTCTTCTTGAAGATATTATCTGTGTCTTCCTCAGCAGACAGTCAGAGAAAGAGAAGAGTGATGGCAGGAAGGAGGAAGGAAACTCCTCTTTTTGACACCATATCAACTGAGTGCTCCTTATCGCTTCTATTTGCTGCTGAGCCAGACGATTACCAGGCTGCCTTTATTCTTGCGGCTCTGACACGCAATTATTCTCACACTCCTCCTCACTCTGTTAGCACTCAGTACTCAGAGACACGGAGAAGCTGACCCAACACTGGAGAAAATTCACAAGAGTTGTAAGAAAAACCCACTTCTGGCCTTCAGCATCAGATAACAGCTTGTGTAGCATAAAAACATCAAACCAGATTAAATCTTTCCTGTTTTAGATCATTTAGGATCACCTAAATAATTTGGTCAAACTGATGAGGTTTTTCTATTTTTCCTTCAAATTCAAAAGTTTAGCCTCTCTGGTATTATAAATAGCATTAGAGTCAGAGTGATTGTCTCAACTGAATGTATACCTGCGGTTGTATTTCAAGGCCACGCCTCAAACCTATTGCTTGACTGTGGGAAATTGATTCCTGAGAGTCAGCCAGAATCTCAGGAAAATAACTGGACCTCCCACATCATACTGATCAGGAAGGAAAGGAGTTCTGGGTTCTGGTTGCAATATTTAAAACAATCCTAGAAGAGAGGAAGATGTCATAAATTAAAGCAAGATTAACAAAGACAGATTATAATTTGAAAATTGCCTTTAAGTTAGGGATACATATAAATTATCAATGTATGATTAATTGTTGAATAATGCTTTTATTGGCGTAAAATGTATTCCATTCATTTGACTAATAACTTAGATCAGGGGAGGACAATCCTGGTCCTCAAGGGCCGGTGTCCTGCAACTCTTAGATCCCTGGTCCAACACACTTGAATCTAAAGGCTGAATCACCTCCTAAGAGCAATCCAGTTCTCCAGATATTGACCTCATTATTTGACTCAGGTGTGTTGAAGTAGAGATACATCTAAAAGTTGCAGGAGACCGGCCCTCCAGGCCTGGAGTTGCCCACCTCTGACTTAGATGGATCTTCTTTTAGTGTTGTAGTGTGGCCTCCATCAAGATGTGGGATTCAAAATGTTCTTTATGTGGTTCAGTTTTGGAATGTATTTGACAGGCTCCTTAAAACTGCAGTTTGTAACTTTTATGAATTTTTTTTTTTTTTTTTTTACATATTTGTTAAAAGTGTCACTATGTCATGAAAGTATAGAAAGATGCAGATAATCTGTGAAAAAAATCAAATTCCTTTGTCTTCTCCCAGTGATCACAATGATGACTAGAAACAACCAATCAGAGCCAGGAGGAGGGTCTTCGTGCTGTCAATCAATCTTGTATATATGTTGCTTAACCTCCACCCCTGGTTAAGCAACACATGGTGAAGCTTCACCCCAATAGCAGAGTCTGTCATGAAGGCTCAGGTTAGCAGCGTCAACTTCTCAACCAAACCTGATTGGTTTGCTACAAAGGCGAGAATGTGAACACAGAAAACTGGAAGGGATAACGCAGAAAAATCGTAACATGATTAAAGAAATACAGGATGTTAATAAGCATAGTGAAGGCTGTCGGGAGTTAATGCATTTCATGGGGCCAGGTTTTAACTTTTTATTTTTTGAGAGCAAACATAACCACCTGTTTAAAGGCACTGTACTTAGAAGGTAGCTGAACTGAAAACACGACAAACAGCCCAACGTGTCGCTCTCACCACTGATTGTTGGGACTGGCTGGACAACAAAGAGCTTAATCCTTAACTTTAATGTTACTCTATCTTTTTACATCTCTGTTCATGGGGAATTAAGTGTTTCACATATTTAATTCTTTTTTACTTTTTTATATTCTAAAACCTAATAGGTTCCTGCATTGATATATTTTGTAGATAAAATATAACAATATATATAATATAACGATATTAATTAAAAATACATGAAAAAATTGAATAAAATAATAGTCATACATGTTGTAGAAAGCCCTTCTTGAAATAAGAGAAAAGCAAGGTCTTTAAGAAAATGGCCGCATCCAATTGGAAATAGATATAAAGATGATGTAAAAAAAACAAACTTGCATCACATTTGCCGAAAATGAATACACAAATGTGATTAATGATCAGTTATTTATCTATAAAACTCTCTTATCTGTCCAGTTTTGTTTTGTCCATTAATGTGGAAATAAAACAGGCTATAAACAGTTGAGCTTAACAGTATTTAAGTATCCTAAAGAACTACAAAACTCAAGTAATACACAATCTAGACAAAACATTCACCAAATGTGTGATTAAAGAGTGTCCAGATTGATCTTTCTCTTCTAATTAAGGCAACTAGGCAATGATTTGGGTCTTCATTAGCTTTCCAGGTTTATTGTTTTGGGATCTGTTTAATCAGTAGGTTTGCTCCGATCTATCTTCCTCTTGTCTGTGCCTAGTTATCAAAGTTGAGTCAGTTTACCAGAAGTAAATTAAACCATCTATATTTGCTGGACAGTCCAATGTGTGATAGTGTGTTCTTTCTCCCAGATGTCCAGGCTGACAGTGTTAAACAAATAACCACATATAATCCGTATCATGTTCAGATCTGATACCGAAGGCCATGGATGACCTCATCAGAAAAAGAGAATTGAGATCTCGGTCTTTGGGACAGCTTGTTTGTCTGAACTTGCCATGATGTGAACTTCGATTGTTTCTGCTGGCCCTTCCACCTCAGTTCCTGTAGACCAAGATGCTCTCGCCCTTCCTTTTAAACTGTTGTCGTTGATCGTGTTCAATTTTCCTTTCCTCAGAACTTCTCTTGGTAAAAATGTAACAGATTCCTGACTCCCCCTTTTGTTCCTGAGAATTCAGTCCTTAATATCAAAAAAGAGGGGAAAAAAATTCCCTTTTTAACTTGATCATACAGAAATGATTATGGCATCTTGTGGCGAGGTGGAAAATGTCATGAATTTCTGTTGTAATGAGCGATGGCTGGCAGGACGGGTCAAGGGAAAAGCTGTTTAGCTGTGATCCTTGAATGAACCTTTGCAGATAAACGTGAAAAGACTGAGGTAGTTTATCTAAACAGTCCACATTCCTCATTCAGCATCAGATTCAGGCAGATCATACATTTCCTTCCCCTCTGAGATGCTTTTAGCTTTACCTGAGCTCCTTGCTCACCTTCCACAATGATCCAGGTAAAGGATATTGTTCAAAGCTTTTTGCTGAGAACAACACCGCTCTGCAGATGGATGATTGTCGGGGCTGGGCCTACGGAGTGTGATTTCTTATCTCTGTCAGCAGTCACTGGGTTTACAATCCATCTGGGTTTGCTGAGGAGGTCAAACTGAGGGCAGCATGGGAAACAATAGCACAGGAAAGATAATGACACAATACAGCAGAGTCTCCTGAAAATGGCTTGGATATGGTGTGGGGGAATCCTGTTACAGAAATTTGAACAACTACTCCCTCTAGTGGTTAAACAACTGAGGTGGTTCCATCAAAGAGGCAACGTTCTCATGTTCAGAAACCTCAGATTGAGATATTGTAAATGCAAATTTCACATAAAAACCCTCAATGCCTGCCAACCAAGTGTTGATAAGGCTCACGAGGAAAAACAAAGAAAGTTACTAGACCAAAGAACTATAGCAACAAAGAAAAGACAAATGACCTGTTACTTTTACAGTTCTGGATCAATGAACAAAGCAGTTCGGCCGTCAGCAGGTGTAGAATCCTAGTTTAAACCAAAACTAGGATTCTCTTGGTTCAAACTAGGATTCTACCCCTGCTGCTGGGGCAGAGTCCTAGTTTATCAGTTATTCAGTAGAGAAGTTTGTTTGGATCGGTGGTGGAAACCGATCACCACCGCCTCACTAGACGGTTGGTGATCGGTTCACATGAACGCATATCTGTTAGAATCATTTACCCTGCAAATATGTGTTGGACTGTTTTAGAGGCATTTCTGCACTGCTTGGATTGTGAGTCTTGTCTGATGTGAAAAAGTCATAGGCTTTCTTGTAGTTAATTCTGGCGGTACATGGTTGGTATGTCTGGTGTTGTATTCCTAGCTGACCGAGCTGTCAAACAGTAGGTTGGCTCTTCTGGTAGCACTCCTGGTTTCCTTTTACATGTCGATCATGTATTGACCCACATGCTTGTTCATCTTTGCTATAAGGCCCAACAGAAGCTTTTATATGGCCCAGAGCCATGTCATTGGTTGGTAGTTGGATAGAAGGCCCGTTTCTGATCAGCACTGCCCGGCCTGGGGTCAACCACTCTGGGTTGTTTCCATTGATGAACAGCTGGTTCATCATGCTGCCAGGCATTCAGGGAGAGCTGTCAGCTTCGTATGGATCATGCCAGGATGTGGTTCAGTCTAACACCTGCTCTGGGAGATTGCTTGTGGTCAGCTTTCAGCTCCAGGAGTCAAGGGGAATTGGTGCCATGTAATGCCTCTTTCGCCAATGTGCTCCTCAAGTATTGTTCAGTCGTAGCTCTGAGTGGTACTGATCTCATCTTATTAACCTGCCACAGAAAGTACACTTCAGATGGTGCTATAGAGAACATCCCGTTTATTCTCTGGCTTCCTCTTCTATAGTGTACCTCTTGATGACGCACAGGAAAAGATACACCATTTCTAAATTGTAAACAAATACAGAATATTAAAAGTGTGTCATGCTTTCATAAGCCCTTTTGATTTCAGGGTAAATTGCAGCTGTTCTGTGAAGAATTATACAAAGGCAACCTGCATAACTCTTGGATACATCTTATTTAAGAGTTACTTCAACATGCACAAGAAAGGGATGGAAGTGCTTGTCAATGTAGTATAGTTGAAATAAAATTGCACAACTTTTCAGCAGTGATTAGGGCGCGAAGGGGTAAAGCACACGACCCATACAGAGGCCTCAGTCACAGCTGTCAAAGGTTCGAATCCCGGTCCACTGACGTTTGCCACATGTTTTTGTCTTCACAATCCACTTTCCTGTCAATCTACAGTGATATAAAGGCCACTAGAGCCAAAAGTTCCATCCCTTCCAGTACTAATTAGTGTCATGCAAATGCTGCATTTCACTTAGTTTTAAGGGCTTGTTAACACTAACATTACAGGTACATTTCAAAAAATGAAATCTCTGAAAATTTCCATATTTTTTGTCTCTCATTTCAGAAAGTGAAACTTGTACATTTTGTAGATTCATGGCAGTAAAATAAACAGATGACAGTCTGTCACTGGGACTCTCAGATCCAGGCCTCCTGCAAGTTTTAGATATGTCTCTGAGTCATTAGCAGGATTCTGGAGGGCCTGCCTGCACTAAGGAGGTCATTCAGATTGTGGACTGAAGTATGTTGCACCAGGAACACATCTAAAAGTTGCAGAACACTACAACAGACCCTCGAGGTCTGGAGTTGAGGACCCCTGGCCTATCATATTTGTGACTTGTCTTTACTTCTGTGTTCTGATTAGCTTGTTTAAGCAAACATGGTTGTACCTAGTTGACAGCAGCCTAAACTGCACACACAATTATCCAAGTTGGGATTTTCAGCTTTTACAAGTTGATCAGACTTCTACTGCCTTGTTGTCCAGAATTATGATTTAATCTTTGTCTGACAAGCAGCAACGCAGCACCTGTTCTTGCCTAGGAAAGTTCCTAGACAGAAGCAGTAGTTGTTCGTGAAAATCCCCCAAATTCTTGAATGGATTTTATTTGACAATCTCCTCAAGACTGAGGTTCTCCCTGTTGCTGGTGCAGCTTTTCCTACCACACATTTTGCTTCCACTCAACTTTCTACGAATATGCCTGGATAGAGAACTCTGAACAAATAGTTTCCTTAGGAACAACCTATTGTGCCTTTGTCTCTGGCTGTCAATGACCTTCTTAACATCTGTCCAGTCAACAGTCTTCCCCTTGATTGTGTCCTACTGACCCAGACTAAGAGCATTTAAAGGCTCAGGAAACCTTTGTAGCAGATTTAAGTTAATAAGCTGGTTAGGGTGTGACAACATGAGTTTACACTATTTCATTATTCCACAGTATTCCTATTTTCTGAATCAGTGAATTTTGGATTTTCATTATCTATAAGCCATCACCATCAAAATTACAAGAAATAAACACTTGGAATATATCATTTTGTATAATTAATATATATGTGAAGCATCAGTTTGACTTTTAGAAATGAGCAACAAAAAATATAAAACTCTTATGATCACTTTTTTTTCTACCCCAGTTAGAGTTGCAGTTTTGACATACGACCACTTGGTGGTAGCAGTGGTGTGTGTTTTTTCTGTTACACATTGGGACCACAAAACTTTCATTCTGTGTGAAAAAAACATAAAACTAATGCTTCTTTTAATAATGTAATGTTGTTTTCTGGAAGAATATCAATGATAACCAGTCACTATTATCAGTATTTATGCTCAACCTTGAGAGTGCAGGAATATAATTGTACCTGGAGATAATGAGGGCTTGGATTCAAACCATTCTTAACAAGCAGAACTTGTGGAGTTGTTACAGTGTCGCTGTTGGATAACACTCTGGTTTTTGTTTCAGGCATGTTTACAGCCTCTGCATTTGAACTTGGAACCATTAAGGAAATAACTGGGACAGGTGCCAAGGCTCAGTCCCAAACTCCACATGAGCAGACCCAGGTCCAAAACATGGGGTTTCTAGAGTCTCATGGTGAAAAGCTCATAATGAAAAATAGAATTTTAAAAAAAAGCTCATATGATCAACAAATTAGCACTAAGTTACTGTAAAGTTATATTTGCCCACAGATTTATTGAAGCATTTTTGGACAGAGCAAAATCCTCAAACAGATTAAAAGGATTCTTGTGATCTTGATCCAAAATGGTGTCTGTTCTCCACAACAGTACAAGTGGACTAGTAGATCTCTACAGCACCACCAGGTGGGTCCATATAACGTTGCAATAATCTATGTTTCTACCATACCCACAAAACCTAGAATGTCTACCTTCATCCACAGGATTCCCTCGTGCGGTCAGCCTCCCCTCTCTCTCCTGTTTCTCCCCAGATCTCATCCCCATGTTCTGTCCTCCCTCTGCTGTAACCACATCCCAATTCTCTGCATTTCCTCCGTGCTGCTAATGCAAAGTAAGAACACAAGCAATGAACCGTATCATTCATGTATAATCTTCTCATCTCCACAGATCATTTCCAGAGTTTTGCATTGCTCTCTGCTTGCATAGTGTGTCATCTCACCATTCAGACTGTTCAGCAAATCTTTCTTTAACCTCAGCTGCTGCTCCTTGCTGTCTCAGGGGTAACTGATTAAGCATGGCACAGATCCTATAAAAAACACCTTCAGTTTAATATTTGACTATAAATGGAAAATCTTGACCAAGTGTAATGTTTATTGTCCTGCATTATGCATTGCTCTTTCTAGGATGAAGAGCTTTCCTTGTAGATGATTGTTGAGAGGAAATGTGAGTTTTCATTGTGCCGCCTTGTTTTGCTGTGCAGTTTGATCAGTGCTGCTTCCCATGTTTGTTGTAACATTAGTTAAGTTTCTATTCACCATAAAATTGCACAAATTGAGATTACAAAAATAATAATAAATATGCTTAGTGGAAACACACCAATTAAAAAAAAACTTGATAAAAAGTTGTTGAGAGACATCTTTTGTAAAACTGCAGAAGACAACAGGAAGTAGTAGGAGGATGATGGTTTTTTCTGTTTTTTTACAGCATCACAGTTCGTAAAAAGTTTTGTGTCATTCCAACATGTTGAATCTGTAAAATCACCAACTACAATTTCCCCAAAATGCTGCATATGTAGCCATGCCCCAAGTTGGCGGGGCTTGTTGCTCCAACACCTGAATAAGACACCAACGTCTCCGCTGATTGGCTGATAGATGATGATGACACCATGAATGAATAATGAATATATCTCATGTAACCGTTTACCTTCGTGACCTATGATCTATTGTGTGAACGAGGTTATTCAGGTGTGATTTTAATTTAATTTTTCATCTAATGGAAACACCGCAACTGCAAACTTCAGCTCACTCAGCTCACTTAGTCCCTGTTCACCAACATGCTAATCTGAAAGCAAGCTCTCTGTGTGCGTGTGTAGGTATATATGTTCATGTGACTGGGGGTGTTCGTGTGTGTGTATCTGTGTGTGTTCACTGGTTTCTTGTTGTTGATTGTAACATTACTTGACAGTTGCCAGAACTAAATGCCCCAGTAGCTGGAGGGAGTGGGCACTCAGCTGCACACAGATACTTTATTTATAGGTGGAAGAGATCAGAGAAAGATGGGTTCACCAGGTCAGCTGCCAGAGCATCACTGTTTCTTTTCACCATGGCTGGATGGTACTTCAGTCAGACCACAAGAACGGGAAGAATGCCTTCTGAAGCCGGCGTCTGGTGGACACAGAACACATTAATCTAATTCTTGGTCAGAGCCATCTTTTGAAAGGAACAATTACTCTAGCCTTAGAAAGATGTGATTATGTTTGAATGCTTTGAAATATAAAATTTAGCATGTAAAACCTTCATGTTGTTTCACTTTTGAGGCAGATACTGAGCCAAAGGCTTCTCAGGCTCTTTGCAGATCTTTGTTTTCAGACGATGAATGTTGGAGATAAAAAATTGGACGTCTTTATGTTCTAGTGACCCAAGACAGAGAAAAAAATAATGAAGAGAAATATGTCTCAAAATTCTCAAAGATGAAACTACTCTACCTGGTACCTTGGTTTCCTCTTCCACTACCGTCTCAACCCAAAATGTCCGGTGGGCAGGATGTAGTTGATGAAAGCAGAAGCAAGACCTTTAAGGTTGGAGGTTAGTCCTAAACAGATGGAGAGAGAGAGACAACAGGACAAAGAGGAGACGATGACAAAAACCTGGGATGGACCGGAGGAACACTGGACCAAGGCAGCATGGGAGACGGCATGAAAGCAAAATACATCTGATGACTAACAAATGCTAAGCACCACACAGCATGCGGTCACATGTCTTACATCTGTTTCAGAGGGTGTGGCCTATGATATAAGTTATTTATATTACACGATAAACAATGTATTAAACAAGCTGGTCAGACAAAGACTGTAAATCAATCAAATTCATGGAATATAAAGTTCACCACTACAAAACAAAATGCTACAGTCAGATATTTTCTTTGTTTTCTCCTCTTTAATTTCTGATTTATTCGGGTCAGATTCATCTGTATTAACTTTGTTCATCAGAGGGATCTTATAAACACTATGT
The DNA here is from genome assembly GCF_003331165.1 of Xiphophorus hellerii. NCBI lineage: Eukaryota > Metazoa > Chordata > Actinopteri > Cyprinodontiformes > Poeciliidae > Xiphophorus > Xiphophorus hellerii. The sequence goes on from NC_045684.1 coordinate 27,264,810, forward strand.
AGAGAACTCCACATGCTTCCAGATAATTCTGCAACAAATACAAAAAAAAACACATGGAAGCAGATCATGGATCAGACTAACTAACTAAGACCTGTAAAAGAAACACATCATCCAACATGATTGCTAAGATGATGGGTCACTCAATCCAACATGGCTGCAGAACTGCTTTCAGTAGAGTGTGCAGAAATGAGTGAAATAAATAAATTCAGAAGATGATCATGATGCAATCACCACTTGATTCAGCCTATGGACCCATGTTACCATCTATCGTCTCTCACAAATCATCAGTTATATCATCATGAAGTTATGGAGAACATCCAAATTACAAATAATGTGCTAAACATCCAAGTTAAAGTAAAGGTTGTGTGATGGATCAATCATGAGATAATGTATTTATAAGTGATGATAAAACTTGCCTTCTCTGCACCATAGAAAGAGAAATGATTTACGTGCCAGTTTATCTTTTAATTTTTTGATTGGTTGAGTTCTGTGAAGCTGCTGATGTCTTCTCTGTTGACATGTTTCCCTCCTACAGCCTTTTTGTATTTCTTCCAAGTTTTAGACCTCAGTGACTGGAAACAACCAGTATATTTTGGTAAAGTGGTTTTCATTTACTGATTTGAAGGAGATTTGGGATCCTGTTGGAGGCTGGAGGTCTAGTCTTGTGGGGAGCTGTCTTTTTCCACCAGGAGGAGCCATGAGGTCGCGGTTTGTTGGAGGGCGGCTCCCGTGCACCGGTGCGTAATGGGCACAATCATCGCCCGCATAAGAGGAGCGGACGACGGGTTCTCCAGCGCCAGAGTGTTATACCAGTAATGGTACCCAGAGCCCCTGAGTGATTTTCTATGAGCTTCGTCCGATAATCCTACTCTTAGTAATCATTCCTTGTTTTCCTGTTTTCAGGTGCATCTTTGTGACGTTGAGTAGTCGGCTTGTGAGAACCCAGTTCTGGCCTTGGATTCCCTCCTTCGTGACGCCAGCACTCCCCTGTCCGCCCTCTACGTGTCTCCCTTCCGCGACCTCGGAAGATCCACCCAACCCCCGGATCCCGGACCGGACTCCTCCACCCTACACCCAGCCTTCAAGACTCCATATCCACCTAGGGGCCCCCCCCCCCCCCTACCCCGGCGGACGAACCTCACCTCACCCAGTAAGCTCCTTACAGAACCCGTTTGGTTCCAGCTTACAATACACTTACCTCTCCTCCTTCCTGCACCCAGCACTTAGACGATCCCGATCCAGCCCTTTCCAGAAGACGTTTCCCCACCCAAATTTTCATCTGTTTTCTTTGAAAAGAAAAACAATAAACTTGATTTATCTGATTCATTGTGTTTCTGCATGTGGGTCAAGCGTGTAGCTTCAGGCATGACAGATCCCTTCCATTGTTCCAACCAAAAGCCCTCTTGTTGGGTGGTTCGATTCCTCTGTGTCCTCCAGGTGCAACAGCTCATTCATTACAGTCTGTAAACTCTTTCTACTAACTGCAGACTCACCTAAACTTGTGCATGTATTTTTTAGAGAAATTATAACATGGTTCCTTGGTATTGTTATCAAACTTAAGTGATTAGATTTATTTATTTTTTGTTACTTTTCTTGAGCTGGGAAAAAAGAGCACCAATAATTACAATGACAGTGTTTGCTTAATGGATATTTAAAATTTGCGAGTAAACTTAAATAAAATAGTTTTGTTTAAATCTGTGATTTGTTTTAAACTGAAACTACTACAGTAGTTAGACATTTTCCAAGTATAGTCATTACTTATTCTTTCCAGTCATATTTGAACTTTATTCTAGGCATCATTCAGGTTTTATAAAGTTCACTTAGTGGCAGAAATGTCTCATATCATTAAATATGTCAATAGTATATTAGGCATAAACAAAACCAGTGTATACATACATATTAAAAAGGTTTCCCAAAATCTGTGACAAATCTATAATAAAATAATTAATTGGGCAAATCACCTAGGAAGATGCTACAACAGACAGAATGAAAACAAACTGAAAAGAGGCTAAAACTAGGGAACCAAAGGCTATGTTCATACACATATTTAAATCATAGTTCTAATGATTTTAAATATCTCACCTTTGTTTTTTGACATCCAAATTGCTATGTACTAAAATGTCTGATTGTTGTTTTGTATAGATCACCAGGTCCTTACTCTACTTTTAGATCAGTTCTCAGATTTCATATCTGATGTGGTATTAAATAGTGATAAGGTCATTACAAAATTTTCAACTTTGTTAAAAAGATCCACAGACCTACTCTTATTTTCGTAGCCTGTAGTTTGTGCTGACATGCATTTAGTGTGAACAAATGGGAGTATTTCTTTATAACTTTAATCTTACAGAGTATGTCAAACCCAAAAGAATATTTCACTGAAGCAAATCATTACAGGAAAATGCTGTAATGACTTTTAAAGAATCTGTTCTATGTTTACAGCACAGCAGTTTAATATCTACCCTTTCACAGTTTGATGAACTTGTTCATAGTGAGAGATCATTGCTGATCTTGGTTTTAAGGTGGGAAGTGATTTTAAATTGGACTGCTAAATTAGAGCAGTGACGAGCGGTTTTTATCATTTAGGCCAATTGGCAACAGAGAAATCTCTTCCTTCTAGAGGATTTTGAAACAATGATCCATACTTTTATTTCATTTCATCTAGATTACCGCAACTCACTTTGGGAAAGTCACTGCTGTTGCACCCACAGCTTGTTCAAAATACCGATTCATGACTTAACAAGAACTCAAAGGAGAAATGACATAACCTCTGTACTGGTCTCACTTCACTGGCTGCCTGCTTTTTAGGGTCTATTTTAAATTTCTTCTGTTTATTTTCAAATCTTTTCACAGTCTTGCTTCACCTTTTTCACCTCCATGCATCTTGTCAGTCCTATCTGTTGCTGCTAATAACTGCTGCTAATGGAATAACTTGCCTTTGCATATCAGAGAGTCTCCTTCACAGTCCACTTTCATGGTTTGTCTTAAAACTGATCTCTTTCCCTTGGCTTTTGATGCAGCTAGAGTTAACTTTGCTGTGTCAGATTTGAACTCTGAGGAGTTTTCTTCTCGTGTGGGGCCTAAGGTCCATTTTCTCAAAAAATACTATGTTGTGGTAGAGACCGACTACTCCGTATGGGGCCCAAAGACTGGACCTCTTAAGAAGAATGGCAGTTTTGGGGTTATGAATAAATCCGCCTTCACCTAATGTATTGTGTTTTCTCATCTCATGAAAGGGTGGCGTCTGTCACGATGGCTGCAGCCTCAGCCTGTCTACCCAAGTCTTATGTGTCTCTTTGTGTTTCTTCAGCCGGGCTGTGCAAGAATGCAATGTAATTTCTCTTTGGGATTAAGAAAGTATGATTATTGTATCAATATTGATTGACTGATTGATTGATTGATTGATTGATTGACTATAGACTAGGCTTAGGACTAAGGTGTAAATAAAGTTAGGTTAGGTTTAGGGTAATGGTCAGAGTTAGGCTGCAGAAATAAATAAAAATGAATGGAAGTCAATGTAAGGTAGACATACTGTGTGGGTGTGTACTATATGTGTATATGCTACATATAGAGCACCACTTTCACAATTTACTAACAAAGCGAGGTCATCTGTGTAAAGTGAGCATCTTTTCTCAGTCCTCCTGAATTTTATTTTTATTTTAGGGTAATAAAAATAAATTATACCTATAAATCTACTAGTTAGATTTATGGGTATAATGTGAATAAAATTTTGGTTGAGGTTAGGATTAGGAATGGAGTAGTAATGGTAAGGATTAAGCATAAATGCAGTAAATAAAATGAATGTAAGCCAATGGAAAGTACTCAACAGCTACAGAGATCTAGCAGCTGATCCCTCATGCCTCCTCCGAACACAAAACACTGAAAAAACATCTAAATTAAAATAAAAATAATACAGATATGCTTAATAAGATGTCTATATAATGTTCACCTCATGTTTTTCGTACACTGTTTAATATGGTTGGCTGGAAGACAGACCCAAAACATGCCAGGAGAAATCATCTCCGCTGCACTGGAAGATCTTTAACCAGCTGTCAGGAACAGGGCAAGGACAGGACAGGCTGTTCTCTTGGAGTGAGCCCACCTGTGGAACCAGAGCAAAAATGATGCACACCACTCTGTTGGTGTCAACCTATTTTTACAACTAAAGGACCTGTCTGTACTTTATTGCAGTTAAATCCTTTAAGTTTCACCCTTCTGTTTTGTGCAATTGTTCTGTTTTGTCCATGGAATATTATGAAATTTATATCATAGTTGGCAAGCTTTTCCTCAAATTTAGGAAACTGCAGTGAACATACAGTTTTAAGAAAATGTATATTGAAAAAAAGGTTTTGGCATAAAACATTTTTCCAAAATACAAACTCACCAGTTCTAGTTAGCTAAATGGCTTCAAGTGTAGAAACAAATTAGATGGACTTATATAATGATCCAAAGTGTTTTTGTCATGTATGGAATTGTAAAACTGATAATTGCAAATGTTAAAGATGTATATATTCAAATCTCATATAATAAAACAAATAAATGTGTATTTGCATGTTAAATATTACCTTGTAATTTCACCAAAATCTTTCAACTTGTAGTATGAAACTTATGAATAACAAGATACAATATATATCCAAAACTCAAAAAGAATGCAAGAAGACAATTAGAATTTTTTTCAACAATAAAAAATCAGGCTTAACACTAAGGTCTGACAGTACATGCTAGAGTTGGAAAACATAAAGATTTAGAACGAGTTGGAATAAAACATAAGCATTGACATTTTACCAGAGGTTGAACAGATGCAAAGAATTTAGATGTTTTCAGAAACAAAAACCTTACTGGTCCTTCATATTAATAAGCAACAAGATACATTAACTTATATAAAGCTTTTTCTTCTACAGTGACTTGAAGTAGTAAAGTATCATCGATGAAGTTTAATTCAGTGCTTTAAGTGGTTTTCAGATGTATTTGTTTGACACACCCTCAATTTCATTAAATCATTTGCTTATATGTCAGTCAAAATGAACTATACTTATGAATGCTGAATAGTCATTCCCTCTAAAACTAATGGTTCTCATTTCATTATTTGACTTTTGTCACAATTTCTTTTTATCTACTTGTCAAACTCTATCAAGCAGATTTTGTTCAATTCTTTACCATTCTTTCCTGAAAAATTCTTCTATATTCAGTCATTTCTCTCAGGTGAACCTCAGCTTTCACTGAAGAAACTGTTTGCAGCTGTGCACAACTTTACACAACGGATGTTTCTTATGGTTATTGTAAAAAAAAAAAGTTTGAACTTTGCTTTTGCAAAATTCTGTGAACAAATTAGAACTACAAAGACCATCAGCAGTAAAATAATGAAACATTATATTCAATGTCTGCTACTCACTGACCTCACTTATTCTAACTGTGCTAATTAGCTGTGCTAATACTTTATAATGTTGGGACCTGACCTTTCTGTACTGTAAAACACGTACAGAGTGAACTGTCATAATGAAAACATGACAAAGCTATTTGACTTCTGGTGTCAGAACTTTGATGACACTGACACTTTCAGTGTCATCGTTGAGATATGAAATATCAATTTTGAGCAAGTGACCCACTTTTGGAGGTTTGAAGTTTGTACCAGCTATTTTGAGAATTGCACCAGTTGTGTGCAAATGTTAACAGTGATGTGAGAAATGCAGCAAAGCAACTAAGAGAAACTGTAAAACCCAAACTCCTCAAACTCTGCAGAAGTTCTTCAGCTTCTCCAAGGTGCATATTATTTTCAAATTAACAGACTTAAACAATGTTGTTGAAGTTATTTATTTGTGAAGCAGGACTGATATAACAGGTTGAACATGGGAGCATTTTGCATGATTTTGTTGCTTTTGTAGTTCTTTTAGTTTGTCATTCATTCAAAGCTGCAAATTGTTGATTGATCTGTGAATAACCACATGTAAAATGTTGGGTTTTTGTCACAGACTGCAAACGACATGCAACCATCACCCTTCTGTCTCTTCTTTTTTCCCTTTTCTGCCCTCAACTCTTGATCCCTTTTCAAGGCCATGTTCACATACAGGTGAACTTTGATGTGCCAATAATCGAACAGACCACTGGGAGTCGGGAGGGTGGGAGGCACCGAGGGGGAACTGCAGAAGATGAGCAGATTTTTGTTACTTTTGTATTGGTCATGTCTTTCAACATGCTTCACATGTTTTTATTTTAAATATGTCCCTATTTATTATGATTTATATAATTATGATGATTTTTCACCAGATTTATTGTGGCTGATATTTTAATGCAAAATATCACATGTTTTGCAAATATATGCAACTCTGGAAAAAATGAAGAGACCACTTAAAAGTATCAGTTTTTCTGATTTTACTTTTCATCAGCCTAATAGCAGAATTACCTTAGTTTTATTTTTTTAAATGGGACTTAAGCAATTATGCTATTAGACTGATGTTTTTATAGGTATATGTTTAAGTAAAATTATTATTATTATTTTTATTCTATGAACTACTGACAACATGTCTCCAAAATTCCAAGCAAAGATTTTGTATATATTTGCAGAAAATGAGAAATGGTCAAAACAACAAAAAAAATGCAGTGCTTTCAGACCTCAAATAATGTAAAGAAACCCAGTTGATAGTCATTAAGAAACATCCATCCATTTTCTTCCACTTATCCAGGGTCGGGTCGCGGGGGTAGCAGCTTCAGAAGGGAGGCCCAGGCTTCCCTCTTCCCAGCCACTTGTTCCAGCTCCTCTGGAGGAATCCCAAGGCGTTCCCAGGCCAACTGAGAAACATCATCCCTCCAGCGTGTCCTATGTCTTCCCCGGGGCCTCCTCCCAGTGGGACATGCCTGGAAAGCCTCACCAGGGAGATGTCCAGGAGGCATCCTGACCAGAAACAACAATACTAATGTTTTAATTCAGGAAGAATTCAGAAATCTATATTTGGTGGAATAACCAGGAGGTTTTCAATGGGGTTCAATGCAGTGGTCTCTTCATACCCTTTGTCCCACTGAGGGGTATTTCTATTCTATCTTTAATAAAACATAAATATATTCTTGTTTCTGTAGGTAATTTCCCTTGTTTTGCACTTTAGGTCTCTTTTACTTATAGTCATAGTGTTTTTATTGGCTTGTTATGCTGCCTTCATATTCTAAAGGTGACTTTTTAACAGAATTTGTCACTTTCTTTCAATCATTACAACTAACTGTAAAAAAGTTTTGCTATTAGGTAGTTTCCACATTGATGATCAGTTTAACAGACTTGCTTCACAATTTTTTGATCTCACTTAAAGGTGCAGTATGTAACTTACATAAAAAATCTGTTTTTCACATGTTTGTTATAGCTGTCACCACGTCATGACATACGTCAGTCAATCTCATGTATATGCTGCTAAATGTGCAAATGGCAGAGAAACAAATTACAACTTTCGTTACCTGAAAACCAGTTAGCTGTCGTTATTGGGGGTTATGCTAACTAGCTCGAGCATTCACAACAGGCCAGCGGCAGCATAGCAGGGAGGGGAGATGAGCAGGAGGGTGATGGACAGCACTAAGACCCTCCTCCTGACTCTGATTGGTTGTTTGTAGTTAGCATAGGGAGCACTGGGAGAATGCAGAGGAGCTAAATTTTTTTCACAGATTTAAAACCGTAAGAGGTAAGAACCTTTGAGTAGTTTTAGATTCTCATTTGAGTTTCTTCATACACTTAAATAATATCAACAGAACTGCTTTTTATTAGGAATATTTTCAGTATAAGATCGATTATCTCTGATGCTCAAACCCTGTATCATTCTTTTATCTCATGTCATTTTGATTACTACAAATTCTCTATTTACTGGTCTGCCTCAAAAGCCCTCAGTTGTCTCTATTAGGACAGAACACAGCAGCTAGAGTCCTCACTAGAATCCATATATAGTTCCTACACATCTGAACCGGAAGTGATTCATGCCTGTTTAGGAGGCAAGTGCAGCGTGAAGCACAGACGATTGATGGTTTCAAGACCAACAAAAAGAAAACGGCTGACTGCCAAGACGGCTGTTAGTTCCAAAGTTCCTGGAAGTGTGATGCCACATGAGAACGAGGTACTTCAACTCTTGCCTTTTTGCACTGGTTACCTGTGATGTTTAGAGCTGATTTTAAGATTTTAAAGTTAGATTTTAAATCAATTAATGATTTTTGCTCCATCTTATATTTCTGAGCTGCTCACTCCTTTCAACAATCTCCTCATCACCAACCTCTTAAGCCATCTGACCCCTCTAGGCACTTTCTGTGCCGAGAGAGGTAATCGACTAAGGGTTATCGAGTTTTTATGGTCAGATCGTCTCTTCTATGGAATGCCCTGCCACTTAGAATTAGACTAGCCTCTTCAATGTCCTATTTTACATCTATCTTAAAAACTCAGATATAGGTTGGCTTTTAACTTTTGATTCTCGATTGATTAACGTTGATTCTCTGCATGTTTATTTTGTGTATTTTGTGGGTTTTGATTTTGCTATGTAATGTAAAGGACTTTGCAATTCTGTTTTGAAAGGTGCAATACAAATTAGATGTATTATCATTGTTATTATAACACACAGGCACAGACCCCATTTGATAGAGTGGGGTGCCTGTCCAAGAAGAGTTCTCCAGGTCGAGAAAAGAATCTTAAATTTCTCTAAAATAAATTGAAAATAAATAAATAAATAAACTGCAATTGCATCACTATTGGAGCCACGTGTTAAGATTTGGGATGTGGGGTTTTGACAGAAGCTTTGCAGAACCACTTTGAACAACTTGCAACCTTTCTACGAAGGTTTTGCTTAGACATGTGTGAACTACCATATAATCTATCATCTCAGTCTTCTTTCTCTCTGCTGTAGGGGCTACAGCAAATCAGTGTCAGGGAGATTGGTACTCGTAATCAGCTTGGTCTGGCTTGTACTACACCTGGAATGGTTAAAACATGGAGGAGGAAGTTAGAACTGAGCAGGATCTACAAATCTGACCAGGGCTGACTGTGGCAGATCTGGTTAAAGTGGAGAAGGGACTACAAAATGATTTGTCTTTCAATGTATCTGAATTAAGATTATTACTACTAAATTTCTCCACAGTAATGGGAAATACTTATTACCAGTTATAAAGACTTGATGGCAGTTGTTGCTGCCCAGGGTGGAACAACCAGTTATTAGGATTAGGGGGTAGTTACTATTTCATATATTGTCACATCCTAGTTCGGATCTCTTTTTTCTTCGTCAATAAAATAATTTGAACACTTTTTAAATTTTCTTGTCTTCTATTGGTGTAATAATAATCCTTAAAACAATTTGAAAGAAAAAAGCATATTCAACAGAAATCTGTAAACAAGTCAGAACCATGTAGGTCAAAGACCAACAATATTGAGACATAATTTTTATTTTATAAGACCCTAACCCTAACCAGTCAAATAGTCTTACTGCTATCAACCGTTATAGAGAAAAACAGACATTAAAAAAACCCTTAAAAAAAGAAAAAAAGAAAGTACTTTGGAGTTTGTAATTAGGGCGAGGCTTTGTTCCTGCCCTTGAACCAGCTCTCGGATTCCCCGCAGCGCCAACTTCTTGTGCTACAACATTCAGTCTTAGTGCTGTCTCGTCGTGTTTTTCTTCCTCTTTTTGTAATTTCTTCATGACTTGTTTTCGGCTCCATGTTCAAGTTCTCGGCCGTCACGAACCGTGGTAGTCGCGCACGCGTTCCGCAGCGCCAAGGCACACGCGCGCGGGTGTAGCCCCTCGCCTGATTTGCACTGGCACGGGTCATTTCAGGTTAGAGGCTGGCGCTGTGTCCCGTTAAGCTTGGCCCACGGAGAGCAACACTGGATCCAGCTGAGGTGGAATGCACGGCCAGTAGGACACCGATTCGTTTCTGGATACAAGCTTCGTGGTGCATATGCGGTACGTTTCGCTTTTTAAGGGGGAGTGGGGCTTTTTATGACTATTTAGCCAATGACAGCTTCTTTTGAAAGGGACATTTTAAATATATATACCAGCCACATGGACTGAATGTTTTTTTTCTAGGCTAAATGCTTTCAGTAAGGTTAAACATCTTTATGTCCGGTGGAATTACATTCAAAATGTCTGAAATTTAACCCTATCTTGCTTGTACTAAAAAGTGCACGTCTGTATACGTATGTTTATTTTCTTATAAGCAGCCATTCATCCTCTGTGACAGCTCGGGGTAGAAATTATTTTTAAATTGCACGTTATAGGAGGATTATTTCAACATTAATGTATGTTAACGCTGCTAAGATGGCAAGTTGTTATCCCTGTGTTATACCTAGAGTTAAGGGAGATTTTGTAAAAAAATAGTACGTTTTTGCAAGCTTTATCTTGTTTTAAGGACGCCGAATTATATAGTTGTCGTAAAAATTCTTTATTTTAACCAAAGTTGTTTGTAAAACTCACTACATGTCTATTAAAGAAAGAGAGTTAAAAATATATGGATTTAACACGGAGTTCCATAGGGGAACGAACCGGATTAGCTTTTTTCCTTCATACTTGATAGAGTTGGGGGTTTGGGCCCGTAAACGTTCACTTTGCAAATCCACTAGTTCATACTCTAACACTTCCAGCATGTCCTCACTCACTTATAATCGTGTTGCTGTTAGATATTGTGCGTATTTCCGCGTTCAGCAGCAGCTTTCGCTTTTTGGCACTTGAACTTCACTGGAGCCCTCCATTAACATCTGGTGTGCAGGAATAAGCAAACCCCGCTCCCAGCGCATTAGTGACTTTAAAGGTTGACCATGACGCTGCAGTCACTGTGTCACCACCAAATCGCTGAGGTGTTTGAACCAGAGGAACGACCTGCCTCTCAGGTGTGACGTTTGTTTAACGCCACTTTACGTTCACTCGTTTATTACTTGTTGTGTGATGGGTAACATGTGGCCATGTGAGCACGAAGTGATGCATTCAGGTCGGTCAGAATTTATTTATTTTTTTATTTATTTTTACTGTTTTTTACTAGGAAAGGCAAATAGGCAAATGATCAAATAGTCAAAAATAATTATGTAGGGTAGCTTTGGTGGTCAAATTTTTTACTTCAGTTCATTAGTGGCTCTCCTTCAAGAACCATTTCTCTATTAAAGGGATAGTTGGAACTTTTGGAAGGCAAACACTATGAAGTTATTATCAATAATACTTCCCTTGTCTGTATTGGAAAGGTGTAATGTCACTGGCGTTTGTAGAAAAGCAGTCTTAGGCTAACAGGTAGCCAGACAGACCTGAGTTTGGCAATCTAAAATTGTTCAAACTGAAAATGCTCATATCATTGACATGCAATGTTATACTATAAATATATTCACTGTCTACAAATTCATAGCTTCCATACTACTATATGGTTACATGGAGGGGGGGGGGTAGTGGAGAAGTTGGAGAGAGTGGGCGTTTATGTCACTCTGCTTGATTGACTGATCATGAGCCTACAGGAAAAATATCCAAACAGCCATAAGATCTGGTCTTCTATTCGTTTGTTGCCAAGTCCAGAAGTCTACTGCACTTTTGGTGGACTTAGCGCCCCCAACTGTTGAGGTAAATGTGGACAGCCTCGACCATCTTTACTAACACAGAGAAAACAGAAACAAATTTAACAAAAGGTATGTTTATCGTCTGCTAATAACTTTGTATTCTATGGATATAATAAAGCTGAATGATATGGCTGAAAATAAAAATTTCATATCAGTGGCTATTGATAATTATAGATTATTTTCTTGCTTTAAATATCCAAATACTGCCAAACTGGTGACATAACCTTTCCTGTTTTATACAAAATTTCTCTTATGCTGTTGTACTCATTTCCTTTCACTCCACCCTGTTCTTTTTATTTTAAGTAGTTATGGGCCATGGTGGCGAAACTTGAAACTGCTCCCACATGATGAGCTAGTTGGGCGCCTAGCCCCGTTTCTTCTCCACCAGGGCAGCCTGGTGTCAGTGCTGCACAGAGAGAGCAGCAGTGTAGCTGCGCGTCCTTGAGTCTGGCCGCCCTGACTCTCAACATTATCAGCTTAGTGTTGCATAGTGAACAGTTCGATGTGATTGCGGTTTTTTGCACGGCATTTTCCTATGCAAGCCAGTACGTCACTGAGTATCTGTGTGCGGTTCTGAAAATATACCTTTGCAGGGATGTGTCTTAACAGACGTCTGCATTGAATCTGCTTCAAGCACACGCAGACTGCCAAGGAGTGAAGAGTACATTGGAGGCAACATGAAACTGCTGCTGCGCATGGTGCACATCTATGTGCACCATTCTAGCAATCAGTGGTTAGCTAGCAATCAATGTTTGCTAGCTAACCACTGATTGCACGAGTCAGATGACCTCACAAACCTTTCTTAGGCTACGCTCACACTGCAGGCCTTAATGCTCAATTCCGATTTTTTTGTGAAATCCGATTTTTTTTGTGTTTGGGGATGTAAGCATGTTTTGCTATTTTAAAGTTGTTGTCCAACTGGAGCCAGCACATTGACAACTTAATCCATGGTTGCTGTTTTTCTTCCTGCTTCCGCGTATCAGGATGCAGAACAGAGACGTTTGTTGAGTATCAGTGACATAAAGGCTGGATGAATGCAACCTGGCCATACTGACACAGGTCACATTTGAAAAGATCAGATAGGAAGTGGACTCAGGAACACTTACCAAGTGAGAGTGAAGTCACATTTGTAAAAATCAGATCTGTGTTGTTCACACTGTCATGAAAAGATCAGATACAGACAATGGAAAAAAATCAGATTTGGGTTTCTTCAGGTTGCAGTGTGAACGTAACCTTAGACGTTGACTGGCTAGAGCAGGGGTCTCAAACTCCAGTCCTCGAGGGCCGCAGTCCTGCAGTTTTTAGATGTGCCACAGGTACAAAACACCGGAATGAAATGACTTAATTACCTCCTGCTTGTGTAGATCAGTTCTCCAGAGCCTTAATGACCTAATTATTCTGTTCAGGTGTGGAGCAGCAGAGGCACATCTAAAAGTTGCAGGACTGCGACCCTCTAGGACTGGAGTTTGAGACCCCTGGGCTAGAGCCTTTCCTCTGCCTACATCCCCCAGAATGCCATGTGGTTCTGGATCAAAGTCCAGTGACATTATCAAGATTGTATCAGATGTATTTTCTATTGACATTGATCACGTGTTTATCGCAATAGCTATCATTATTGTTTTATCGCCCAGACCTATATAAACATGTTCAGTTTGGTAAAATTAGCCAAGTATTACCTTCAACTGATGTGTGGATTTCTCTTTTTTCTAAAAGCTTTATCAGCCACAGTTTCTTTAATTTTGGGTGATCGACAATCGGTCAATACTTACATGTGAAAATGATCTTATCCACAGATCTTTCTACCAACACAAGTCTCAAAGAGAGGGCTGGATAGCGAGCCTACTGTTGCCAATTTTGCATCTTTTTTGCTATATTTAATATAGAAAGGCCAAAATCATGTTTTTTAAATATTGGTGAAAGGCCAGAAAACTACAATCAGTGTACCCCTGATTTAATTTCACTTGGGAGGTATTTTGAGTTTGAATTTTCTTTTATTAACAGAAATAACAGTTACTCCTGATGATACTTGCAGGAGAGTAAACTGCTGCCACAAAAATAAAATTTGGCACATTTAACTCTGGTTGCTCCCCCGGCACCTCAGAAGAATGGTAGGGGAAACCCTGGCTTCTGTACTTCATATCAATGTGTAACCTTTGAAGTTGTGCTCATGACTGAACACAGGCAGATTGTACAATTATTTCTAGTTTAATCAGATTATGTTTTGACAAGATTTTTAATAGACTATTTTATTTGCATGGATAATAATAAAAATAATGACTAAATGTTATTTTCATTTTGTCATGTTGAAGGTGGCTACTTACATGTTTTATACATTACAAATCTTTGCTTACATTTTATTTTGTAGTTTGAGATTAATGCAAGTTTATTTAGTTTTTTTATGAAATTAGTTGTAGTTAGTAATAGATTTTTTGTATTTTTAAAATGTATTTATGTCTCAGAAACGAAGCATAATTAATTAAACATTTATAAGAAAAGTAATTTTTACAGAAACTCCAAACATAACTTCAGAGCTTGTCATTAAAAAGCATTAGTAAGTTGCTAATGCTTGGATTAATTACTAGTGTGGTAGAATTAATAGTGTGGAACACAGAAAGGTGCAGTAACATATTACATTTTCTCAGTTACATTTATTTGAGTAACATTTTAGGGAGAAGTTGTACTTTTGGTGCTGTCATTTTTACAGCACCATACTTTTCAATTCTACTTGGTTAATGTTATTTTGAAGAAATGCTCCTCTCACTTGAGCACAATTTCTGGTTGTCCAACCCACCTCTAGTTATTTCACCAAATGAAGAACAAGCACGTTTCAACCGAAAACGCACCAGGAGTCTTGCTTGTCTGTTTCTGGTTTGTAAACAAGTTCCTGCTATTTTCTATCTACTGAGTCTGCTATGTTGTCTGGAGGTTAGGTGAACATACAGTAACATAGTAGATATTGTCACTGGAATTACTTGGTATGTTCTAACATGTATGTAATTAAACAGCACTTATGTATACAAAACCGCTGTTTAATTACATACCCATGAGTGATTAAATGCTTCTGCCATTTGATGGGCCCAACACTAGTCAAATACTTGAGGGAGGAGCTGAGTGATGCATTTACTTGCACTCAGAAATCAGTTTTGCCAATGTTGACTTTTGCAATGTTATTTTTTCTGTGTTAGTTTTAATAAAATATTAAAAGCCCAGTCTATTAATTACTTTTGCTATAATTATTTTAAAGAATGAAAAGAACACCCATTTTGAGATGTCATCTTAATTTTTCATTTAACTGGTAAGTTATGAGTTTAGGGTTAGTGAGTTTATTAGCATGTTAGTTTTAGTATGTGTAGTAGTCAGGTTTAATGTTCAATCTGTGCGCCCCTAAAAATACCCCTCCCCCCAAACCCTTAATAAAAAAATGACAAGGTCCCTAGAGCAGGGGTGGGCAATCCTGGTCCTCAAGGGCCGGTGTCCTGCAGCTCTTAGGCGTCTCCCTGGTCCAACACACTTCATTGAAGTAGCTGAATCACCTCCTAAGTGCAGTCAAGTTCTCTAGAGTCCTGCTAATGACTTCATTATTTGACTCAGGTGTGTTGAAGTAGAGATGCATCTAAACGTTGCAGGACACCAGCCCTCGAGGCCTGGAGTTGTCCACCATTGCCATACGGAAAACAGTGGATAGGATCTCAGTTCTTTTCAGGTTGAATTTTTATTTATTTATTATAAATTTAGCAGCTTTATCCTGGTGTTGCTAACATGAAACCGTACAGAGTCTCAAACTGTAGAACTATTATTCCTTTGAAAATTGTCAATGAAGTTGAGTCCTTACTAAATGATTATTTTGAAACTACAGCTCAGACCAATGACAAGAACCAAACACAGCTGTCACACACATCACAAACACACACAGGTACTGCTGCAGACTAAGCTATGGGACTTCTTCACACACAGCACTTTGTAGAAAATAAAGTGCTATCTTTGCTTAAAAGTTGAATAAACATATATATATTTAGCTGCATCAATCCTGCACTTGAGCAGGTATCGATTTCCTAAACCCAACTGGGAACAGATTGCTTATTCCAGGACTCTGTTTATAAACTGTTTCTGTAATGTTCACACAGTTGACAGCAAACCTGTCAAAACTACTACATAGGTTTAGTTTGCTACATCAACTCAAACTTAATGCATCCTCTTTAGATGTTTAATATTCTGCGAACATTGATGAACAATAAGTTGGCTAATGGAAATGAGAATGTACCTCCGCTTTTTAAAGCACTGCAAAATGGATAGAATGTCAGGTTAGTTGTGTGAAATCAGAATTTTATAATGTGGCAGTAACAATGTGATAACCAACTCCAGTCTACCCAGTAATATATGGATGACTCACAGCAGCAGAAAATGGGAGTCTCTTTTACAGCGGGCACCCTGGGAGCTCCTGAAGGCAGCACCAGTTGTCAGCTGAAAGTATTTAAGGTCTCAGTCCTGCTTTGTTGCTCGTGTTTGTAGTGGCTGGTCTGGACAGCCACTGGCTCACAGAGCAGTAATTGTGTCTGCAGTCTCCAGCATATCCTTGTGTGTTGCTGCAGCTGAGCGCTTTGTGGCACCGGAGCAAATAGCTGGAAAAAATGACATTTCAGTTGTTCCCCCTTAAAAGTCTCTCCGTCTGCCACTGCAGCTGCCAGTTTTACATGCAGCAGCAAGCCTCAGCTCTTCATAGGGGTAAAGCAAGGAGTTATGCAGTAATTATGAGTGTTCAATGAGAATGGCTTTGATGGAGCTAAAAGGATATGACAAAGGTAAAATATAGTACATCACACTGCAATTCAAAAGTGCTTTGTTAATCCCAAGGAAATTAAATGACCTAATTGATCAACTGATTAATACAAAGCTCTTGTTAATGTTACATTTCCATATGCTGATTAATAGCTTCCAATTTGTAAATAGGAGCTAGAGAGATTTTATTATCCTTTTATAAAATAAGCAATATCCACTTGTAAAATATTTGCTCCTTTACTGAAGTTCTTTGTGCAAATATGACATGAAATGTCTTAAGCAAAAACTATGCTTTTCTTAAACCAGTGTTGCTCAAACTTTTTCAGGCTGAGGACCACGTTTAACAAAAACTCATGGACAACCTAACTCGAAATTGCAATAATACGACATCTTATTATATATAGCCTAAAATATTAGTCTCTTAACTCACTTATTGTCTTCTTTGGTCATCCTAATGAGAAAGCTGTTCTGTAAATGTGACTGGCCACAACAAAACCATCAACATGTCAACTTGTGGCGTTTTGAGTTATTTACAGGTTCTGAAAGTATCGATTCTAGGCTTTCAATTGATGTCAAACAAATCCATGGAAATCAAAAAGAGACATTCTTTACTACAGCTGTTGTATATTAATAACATTTTAAGGCTATTTGTAATTTAGAAGCGCAATAAGGGAAAAACAGACTTAAATTGCTTTGGCAGAAACATAAATCCTCTTCTGTGCTGTTAAAGTAAAAAATATGCACTCATTGCTATTGATTGTATTCATCTATTGTATATTCAGCCATTAAATAATTTTTAATTAAATAAAAATAACAATAGCTGTTGAAGTGTGAGCCAAGCATTATAAGCATAAACAGTTCTCATGAACTGAAACCTGTTCACAGCATAGAGTCGTTCAAAAGAATCAATTTGCTCATGAACAACACATCAAAACCCTCAGCAGGTATGACATGGCTTTCTCCAATCATAAGTGATCCCATTGTTTTCTTATCCTTAGCTTTTCTTTTGAGTGACCCGGTTTTAAGTCACTTATTCATTTTCATGTATGAATCGCACTTTGAGCTCATGTCACAGCAAATAAATGGTTGTTTACATGCAGTATCTTGCGGACTAGTACAGGGCTCTCGCGGACCATCAGTGGTCCTGGGAGCACAGTTTGAGAAAGACTCCCTCAGACATTTGGTATTTTTAAAACAAATACCAATACAAGTATATTTTGCCCAAGAAAATGGAGAATCAGTGCTCAGTAGTTCAATTATTAGGAATGCTTACTCTCCTTGCCTAACAATTTTGCTTGGTGGTTCCAATAACGCGAGGCATATTTGCATGATGACATATTGTGTAAACTTCACATTTTTATTTGACCTCACAGCAGAATCGCTTCGAAGTATGAGGCTAAATATATTACAGCCAGTTGCATCTTGTGCAACATGAGCCTTAAGTACAATGGAAGGATGAAATACCTCCAATATCCTCAAACAGTTGACCACCCACAGTATGTAACTGATGATTGAATTTATACTGGAGGTTTCTACCTGTTGAGGGGGAGTTTTCCTCTCCACAGTTGCTGCATGCATGCTCCAAATAAATGATAACTCAGTGTACAATACAAGCAACTGTTTGCTGTTGCGACATGGAGTCCAGGAGGAGTGGACAGTGCAAATCAATGACTCAATGGAGTCTACTGGGTTCCCTTAGATCAGTGTTTCTCAACCTTTTTTGGGCCAGCGCCCCCCTGTCCATTATCCAGGTCCTTTACCGCCCCCATCATAGAATTTATAGGCTACTTTGCACTTAATACACTGCCTGGCCAAAATAAAAGTCGCCACCAAAAAATGGTCACACTCTAATATTTTGTTGGACCGCCTTTAGCTTTGATTACAGCCCGCATTCGCTGTGGCATTGTTTCAATAAGCTTCTGCAGTGTCACAAGATTTATTTCCATCCAGTGTTGCATTAATCTTTCACCAAGATCTTGTATTGATGATGGGAGAGTCTGACCACTGCGCAAAGCCTTCTCCAGCACATCCCAAAGATTCTCAATGGGGTTAAGGTCTGGACTCTGTGGTGGCCAATCCATGTGTGAAAAAGATGACTCATGCTCCCTGAACCACTCTTTCACAATGTGAGCCCGATGAATCCTGGCATTGTCATCTTGGAATATGCCCGTTCCATTTGGGAAGACAAAATCCATTGATGGAATAACCTGGTCATTCAGTATATTCAGGTAGTCAGCTGACCTCATTCTTTGGGCACACAATGTTGCTGAACCTAGACCTGACCAACTGCAGCAACCCCAGATCATAGCACTGCCCCCACAGGCTTGTACAGTAGGCACTAGGCATGATGGGTGCATCACTTCACCTGCCTCTCTTCTTACCCTGATGCGCCCATCACTGTGGAACAGGGTAAATCTGGACTCATCAGACCACATGACCCTCTTCCATTCCTCCAGAGTCCAATCTTTATGCTCCCTAGCAAACTGAAGCCTTTTTTTCTGGTTAGCCTTACTGATTAGAGGTTTTCTTACGGCTACACAGCTGTTCAATCCCAACCCCTTGAGTTCCCTTCGCATTGTGCGTGTGGAAATGCTTTTGCGTTCACAATTAAACATACTCCTGAGTTCTGCTGTTGTTTTTCTTCGATTTGATTTGACCAAACGTTTAAGTAATCGCCGATCACGATCATTCAGGATTTTTTTCCGACCACATTTCTTCCTGGAAGACGATGGTTCCCCACCATCCTTCCAGTTTTTAAAGATGCGTTGGACAGTTCTTAACCCAATTCTAGTAGTTTCTGCAATCTCCTTAGATGTTTTCTCTGCTTGATGCATGCCAATGATTTGACCCTTCTTAAACAGACTAACGTCTTTTCCACAACCACAGGATGTGTCTTTTGCCATGGTTGTTTAAGAAATGAGAAGTTACTCATTGCATCAGCTGGGGTTAAATAACTTGTTGCCAGCTGAAAGATAATCGCCTATGCAGTACTTATCCAATAGGAGGCTTGTACCTATTTGCTTAGTTAAATCCAGGTGGCGACTTTTTTTTCGGCCAGGCAGTGTATTGTTGTATTAATATTACTATCACTGTTATATCAAATATATCAAAACTAATTAAAAATATAAATAAGTGATAAGTTTCTTACTGTTATGGTCTGTAAAACAATTTTCTTCTTAGTACTAGATGTTGTCTCAACAAACTCATGGCACTTCAACAATATTATTTTACCTTTTATCTGAAAACAATGTCTGTTTGTTCTTGCCACACAGTCCTCTGTATTAATTATTGCTCAAAAGGTCTTGCCATACCAGTTTATTCCTCTGCATTTACTTCAGTTTCTTAGTTTATTCTTGCATTTTGTTCTTCATGCATGTCCATTTAGTTTTCTTTGATTAGTTTTATCCTCTCTTGGTTTATTGTGGTCCTCTTTAGTTTCTTTCCTGTTGCTAGTTTTATTTTATCATTTGTATTGATGCTCAGTCGCTCACCACCAGTAATCTTCACTCATCACCTGCTGCGCCTCCGCCACCCAATCATCATGTGTTTCACCTGATTTGCCTCTCATAGTGATTTTTCATTGTTAACCGGCGGATTCTCTGATCTTGATTCACTTGATTCTCTGATCTTGTTGCTGCTCCATTCTACGTTTCGGTTCTCCTGTTTCAGAGTTTTGCGCAACGTGTGTGTTGTTTTTTTTTATTATTATTTTTTTATTTCTTTTTTTTACCTCCTACGGTGCGGAACCTTTTAAAACAACGGGGAAAATCCTGGTATTTTGATGATTTAAATTCAAAATGCTGTTGTACTACCCTTTCATACCGGATCATTTTCAGCACCGATGTTAAATGCATAAAATAAATGCTCTCTATCGTGGAATCACCCATGGAGGGATTTCTTTATTTAAATTGATTCATTTTTCTGAGGGATACACAGTGAGTGTATCGTGATTTTACTAATTACAAAAGAGCGATATTCTGTCGTCCTTCCATGGAAGCGGGCAGCATCCAGACGGATAATAAAACACTTTTTATATAAGTTGCTGCTTTGACATGATCAGAGCACTGCCAAAACATATGTACAACAATCCTCAATAAAACAAAATATTTGAACACCAGACAAGTGAATCACAGCACCGTCATCAGCTGGTGTAACGCTGAACTGATGTGGTGAAGCTACCATTAGCAGGACTGCGGAGCTGCTCCAATAAGCTAACAGAAACACTGAAGAGAAGAAGAGCTACCATCGATACAGTTTAGCCAAGCATATTTTAATGTTACACAATACAGTTTTAGCAAGTTGCTCAAAGTCTAAACTGGTATTGCTGTGCATATAAGGTGTAAAACTTACCTTTGAGCAAACGCCCCCCATAGGAATCTCAGCACGCCCCTTTTGTAAAACTTTCCACCAGTGACCCCTGCCACCCTCTGAACGCCCCTGTTGAGAAACGCTGCCTTAGATAAAAAAAAACAAAAAAAAACTTCTTAAACAATTTGAATAATACAGTGAACTTGACTGCATTGTTTGATAACAAGAATCTACTAGAATGGATGTAACTGACTTTAAATTTGTCAATATGATTAAAGTGTACTGACTAGATATTAAATAAATCAGAGCTTGAGATGACATTTTTCCCAAATATAAAAAAATAGGATTAAATTTGTGTTAAGCTTATTTTCATTCCATTTTAAAATACCTTCCTGATGTAGTTTAACTGTGTAAATTCTTCTCTTAATAAACAATGAGTTGGCCATAATCTATCCTCTACTATATGTGAGAGCAGCTAATGACTGGCCTAGTACTGTTAAATTAAATTTAATAACTAAACCATTTGGTCATGCTGTCAGACATGAAAGCAAAACCAAACTTGTAATATTTGGTATCTTTCCCGGCTCGTCTTTACTCTCCCAGCATTGGCTCCCTCTCCGTCTATAGGAGTAAGTCACTCACTGAGGCTCTGAATGGCTCCAATCAGCTGCTCACTCACTGCAGGTGTCAGGTGGATGGATAATTGGTGGCATTAAATCTCAAAGGAAGGTGAGTCTTCCATAGCAGCATACTGATACTGGAGCCTCTCCTCCACAGTTAAGGGAATCCAGAATGGTGGTATGATGTTGATTTTAAAGGTATTTCACTAAATGAGACAGAATTACACTTCTGACTTGAATTCAGCTTTAAAATGTTTGGATTTGACAGTGGGGTTCTAAAGATGCCATGTTCCATGATGGGGAAATGGGATCAATAGCTGCTCTTTCATTTTGAGAAATAATCAGTTTTCTCAGGGAAACAACAAAAAACAGAACAGTTGCCTATGACAGTTGGCTTAGCAATAACCAAACTTATTTAGACTCTTCTGAAAATATTCTTTGACTTTGTGTCAGCTTCAGAGGACATTCATCATTCCATTTTTTTTTCATAAAGCACACAATCTCTTTTCTAACCTGGCTCTCTGTGTAATAATACTGTTAAGTCTGTTACTCTGAACACATGCAAATTTTTAGCAGCCTTCCATGTAGAATCTGATACTCCACTATTAATAAGAAAGGAAATAAATGCTCCTAAATATAATGTTTCTGTGAGTCGTGTGTTGAGATTTTCCTGTAACATTGATTAAGAGCAGATCTTACAATTTGGTTGTTGTCTTGCAGCTGTTGTGTATTCGTTGTCTTATTTGATGAGCCCCAAACTACATGCTTTATTGATCAGTGGATGGCTGACTATTTGAGGACTTGAACTGTAGTCTACAGGCTGGTGTCAAACAAGCATATTTACAAACTTGTCACAATAAGCAATTAACCAATTAATCGCACAATAATTTAAAATTAACTCAATAATTTCCATTCTGATGAATATTTTTTGAAGATCAATTTTAATTACAGACTTCATAATCCAAGTTATTTATGATTTTGATTGTGTGTGGTTTTTATTTATGTATTTATTGTTGTTTTGTTCTATATTGGATATTTAAAATGTTGTCCATTTCCAGTATTAAATGTCCTTTACAAAATTTTATTATAAATCTTATTAGTCTTTGAGAAGGAAATCTTACATTATGTTCATATTTTAGTTACTATTTTTAGGTCAGATATATTTTTGTGAACATTTTAAAAGACAATATCACTAGATGTAGGTCCCTTAAAATAGTTTTTTTTCTATATATGATTTTTATTTATTTTTAGTGTATTTCCTATTTTTATTGATGAAGTTGTATTATTGTTTTGTATTGTTTGTTATGGGACAATAGATGGACAATTCTGCTAAATCTGATATGTATATATATATATACAATATTGTGCGTTCATTAATATGAACTGTCCCATTTAAATAAATTCAATTCAGTTATGCCTTTAATGTCTGAACTTATCTATGCTATCGTTTATTGCAATAACTACAGGGGCAATTTATTGTCCAACAAAATCTGTTTTTGTGACAGATCTACCTATTTCTTATACACAATATAGATCAGAAGATACATCAAATCAGTTTGCTGATCAATAATCTGATTACATCAATAAAATGTCAATATTATCTTACAGTCACACCTGTTGCTGTTGGTTTTGTTGTCGTTTGTTGGTCACACTTGGAAGAATTTAATTTGAAGCATCTACAATTGAAACGCCTTCAAACACAGACTTCTGCAGCTGTAAACTGAGCTACTGTATGTGTGATGATGCAATATGGCAATCTGAGTTAGTGACAAGGAGGCTGTAGTCTTGACAAACTGTTGCATGTGGTGTGATGTTTGGCTGCCAGTACATATTGTACTCTGCAGCTGTCACAAGCAACTGCTAACATGAACCGGCAACAACGGCATGGCATCATAACTTACTGAATGCTAAAAATCTCGCTGTTATGTTTCAGTTCGATATTCAAGATGTCAGATGTGTGACAAAAGATGAGATCAAACTTGTTTTGCCTTGGTAAAACAAGCTGTGAACTGGTAGAATACAGAAACCTTTATGCCTCTGGGACTTTCTCCCATTTGGTCACTCTACAGTCACAGAGTTAAATGTTTTCAGATCAGATTCCACATTACAATCACCAAGTAGTGCATAATTGTGTAGTGAAAGCTAAATGGTATCTGATCTTCAAAATGCAGTTACTACTGCAAATCTTTGGGATATCCATCAGCTTTGCACATCTGCAGATTGAAATAGTCACAAAGTAGAAGCTCAGAATCTCTGTGAACAGCGACTTTAAAATCTTGACACAGAGTCCAGCTGGATGCAAGTCTGGACTTTGATTGGACCAATCGAACACATGAATATTCTTTGATGTAAAGTTTTCCATTGGGTTGTTCCACCTTCTGGAAGGTGAACCTCCCCCCCTAGTCTCTAGTCTTTTGTAGCGTCTAACAGATTTTCTTGTGTGGTTATCCTTAATCTATCAGATTGCTCGGTCTCAATGACCAAAACATTTTGACAGCTGTTCCAGATAAAGTTAGAGATTATGCTTAAAGCTGTTTTACAAAGTTGCCAAATTACTCACCCTTTGTCAGTGACATTAATAATGACAAAGTCTATCATCTGACCCCTTTTGTCTCCTTATTTTATAATGGTCAACCATACATTGTGCAACTCTAAAAATATATACATTTCATTGTTGAAAATAACATCAAAAGTGTGCAAACTTTCTCCTGCATGATTTATCTAATATAGGATTTTACAGGAGGGTGTTTGTGTTCCTTATTGTTTGAGCCAAATGAATGAAAGGTGTTTAACTCCCTGTTTTTTTTTATAAACACATTATAGATGGTACAGTAGTTGTGTTTCCATTACAAATGTCGAAAAAACACAATTTTGAAATTATTTCCTTTAAATAGTAAATGTAATTAAAATCACCCGTGAATAAGATCGCTCATGTGATAAGTTACTAAAAAACATGGCGGCGACAAATGTGACTTCCTTGTATTTTTTGCCATTGGTAGTTGATCACATGACTCGTGATGCAAAAAAATGTTTCCATTTCTGTTTAGTGAAATACACTAATTTTGGTATGGCCAAACAACCACCTTTTATTGAAAAAAGTTTTCAATAAAAAGTTTTTTCAAATTAATATGTTTTTATTAAGCAAATTAATTTTCATAATTACAAATTGCACAATTTTAAAGCCTATGGAAATATGGTTGCTGGGACAACTACTACTTTGACATAAAATGAATACACGGCAGGTATTAATTACGTCTCAGCTGTGGTCTGTTCACAACCCAAAGGAAAGTAAAACTAATCAGTTATGGTCAAGATGGTGAAGCTGAAATCTAGTTGAAACTTGTAACCTACTGAGCTATTAACAAATAGAACAATGTTTACCTGACAGTAGCTAAGGTGTTATGCTGTAATCGATTTAAGAAAAAAAAAAAAGCCAACAGCCATTCTGCTGGCAGAGGGTAAATGACATGAGCTTGTTCTACAACTAAGCTGAATCAACTACAAACACTTATAATGGAGACCATTAGTCGGAAATGTAGCTCAGGTTAGGTTTACAGGACCATGATCATAATAATAACACACACAGTCTACACTAAGAAGGAAAAGAATCAAGATATTTTCACTTACCAAAGTCCAAACTATAGTCAGGCTGTGCAAAAGTCAAAACTGCTGCAAATGTCAATAAACTGTTACAACATTGAGTGAGAGTGGGCCTAAATTCTGATTATAATTATGTAAGGAACAGATTGAGTCATACAGAAAGAAACTTCATGTTGTTGACAACATCATCCTCCAAACTGCTGATCTTTGAGGTAGATTCAGGTTTAACACGCTGCTTTAGTATTTGCTTAAAGTTTGCGAAATAAGTGCCATCTTGTGTTACGTGTCATCACCAAGGGTTTTCATTCTAAATTTAATGGGTCTCATGCACATAACAGAGCAATGACAAACAGTTTATAGTCCAGGGGTCTTTAACTCCGGCAACTGTTAGATGTGTGTCTGCTTCAACACACCTGAGTAAAATAATCAGCTAATCAGCAGGACTGTGGAGAACCTGACTGCATACCAAGGAGATGATCAGTCATTTGATTCTGGTGTGTTGGATCAGGGACACATCTAAAAGTTACAGGATGCTGGCCTTTGAGGACTGGTTGAAAAGCCCTGTTTATACATTCACATGTATGCCATTACATGAGTGGATATTAAAGCTGTCCAAAAATACCTTTGCTTTAGCAGGGTTTCTTTACTAGGTTCAAAAGCTATTATCCATTATGGCTAATAGTCAGCATTTTCAATTAGCCACATGCAAAGTTGATTAGCTACAGCCTGACTATTACATAGTTGTTGAAAAAACAAACGTATATGGTTTAAACTAAGCTAAAATGTAATTTATTTCATGTTTAGACCGAGAACTTAGAGGATAAATTCTCAAAGTAGCTATAAAGAGTGACTTGCACAGGCAGCTGTATTTAACTACTTACAATCATATAGATATCAACATTATGGAGAAAGTGCTTTCATGTACTAGAAAACATCTGACCAAGCCTAGAAAATTAGCTACTTATTAATGCTACTATCTGCACTATAGCATTTTAGTTCCTAGTTTCTCCTCCAATAAACAGAAATATTCCACATCTAGTAAGTTTTTTTTATTCAGCTTTTTACTGAGTGTTTTTGCTGCATTTGCCTGATAGGGAACTTATGAATCAAATATTTTATGTAGGTTTCATAGAAACTAAAATAGAGGAGTAAATAAAATCATAAAATATTTCTGTTATGATAGATTTTCATAGATATCATGGGTTCTAATGAAATGTCAAAGGGGTCTGTTATTCCCTCATGTCAAGTTGATCAGGATGTCCAAAATTAAATTGGTTTATGAATACACCATTATGTTTTCTAAGTATAAACCATGTTTCTGTAGAGAATAAGTCTTTATTAATAAGGTGCCTGGTGGGAACCTGATTCCCTCCCAGTATTCTTCATGCAAGAGCAACATTATCTTGGTATCGTCTGCATTAGTTGTATTTTTGACATTGCTGTAAACTTTAATTTTAGTTTGAACATGCTTTGGCCCTCTGATTGGACAGCATGTGTTTGTTTTTTTCCACTACTATGTATTCGTACAGCTGGAGATGTGAAGTCAGCCCACATGTGCTTAGGAATAATGGGTCTTGGCTTCTTAAGCTCATTAAGGACAAAATAACACCATCATAAAAGTGTAAGCCTGCATGTGCCTTTAGATTCTTTGGACTTTGCGTGACCTAATCTGAAATTGGCAGTGTCTTTTTTTTCCTCTTTTCAACAAAGGGATTATATAAAACATATATGCTATTTTGGTTTAAAAGTGCGGTACTTCCAAGTTTAAATAGCTGTGGTGTAGTTTAACCTTCCTCAAAGTGTACTAAAACCCGAAAATAAAATGCTCACAGAACTCAAAGTCTCTTATCCATATTAAGCAAGGTAATATTAGCTTTGAAGGCTATGAAAGGAGAATAGTTTTAAGATAGTAGCTATGTTGAAATAATATAGGTATTCATTTGTTTATCTCTCATGGGAACAATCTGTATTAGTAACTGCAGTAAAATTCAGCCTTTTCAAACAGGTTAGAGGAGAAGTTGCATTAAAGCTAAACATATTAGAAACTGGTGAGCATGTTATGCAGCTAATTAAAATCCCTGGTCACTGATATTAACTAACTCCATATTAACTCAAAACACTCATATTAAAGGTTTTATACAAAAAGATTCTAAATAATAGAATGACAAACATGTTGTCAAAGATTAACATGCAAGTAATAATTTAAGCATATTAACAATTTTTTGACTTAAAATTGATCATCAATAACATCAGTTAGCCTTTTTTATAAGGATATATAATATTATATATTTGGAAGTGTGGTCAACATGGACTGAACAGCTTCCTTCATTTCCTCCCCTGCCATTGCTAAAACTGCAGGCAGATTAAAATTCTAAAACAGAGCAGAAAATCGACGTAATCTTTCACAACTTCTCCTTCTGTTTGCTGATTGGCCCACATTGAAATTTTATCAGAGGAAATTGAGTTCAGTGGGAGAAACCCCATTCGGAGTAGTGAAGAGAGATGAGAATCTAGCAGAAATGAGTAGGAATGCAACGGCCAGACTACCAAGCAGCTGGTTACTTTCTCTGAAATCTTGTTCTTACTAAATTCTGTGCTACTCCCCTTGATATTTCTGGGTCTTCTGAATACAATGTTTATCTGGAGCTCTTCCATATTTTTGCCCACTTAAGTATTGGTGTTGACAATATAGTGGAACTGACGTGAAGGCAAGGAGTCTGAAGTAACACTTATACTGCTGAATCATGGCAAAGAGGTGTTGCTGTGTCGTTGCCCACCCAACAGCCCTGCAAGTTCAGTTTGCATATTTTTCATATGCAAGTGTAGGCCTTTTGCATGTGTGTGTATTATTTATTTACTTTCAAGGCTTTAACATTAATTGCATGTGCTGGTTGATGCAGTGGTAAATTGTCCAGGGTGACCCCCCACAGTACCGGCAAAACAAGACAGTACAACAAATATTAAGAGATGTTTGACAGAATTACATATATAAAAGTCAACTAAATCTGTACAATTAGATCTAATGTTGCCAAACAAATGAAAATATGTATATGTAAAACAAAGTGTAATGGAGTTTTAGTGCGTGAGGGACTGACTCTGGCTTCAGGTTGGCCATCAGAAGGCCTGCATTTTTGCATTGAAGGGCATTTTGAGATTTTCCAAAATATATATTTTTTTTTTTTTATTGAAAAAAATTTATTAGCAATATTTCTAATGTTACTTCCTTAGAATAGAGAAACAACAGGGTTTTTTTTTTCACTGAAGCATGTTCCTTTCAGAAGCAGCACAATCCTTTATATATCGCCTGTAAAGGATGCTTTTGTTAGAAATCATTCGACCAGCATCATGACCTCACAGGGCGTCCTGTAAACTTTTCAGCTTCTGCTCCAAAGATGAGCTTTGTGGTGTTATATTTCTGTAATCTATATGGATGACAGAATCTCTACAGCATTCTGTTTGTCTCTTCTGCTGTTTTAACCCTCCACCAGTGCCACCCATGTCTCTTTTTGCTGTTGCAATAATTTCATGTGGCTGCAAACACCCAGCTGAAGATTGGCTCCAAGGTGTGCCTTGATTCCGCACAAACAGAGGGAAGACTCAACTCCATACGTCAGGATCATTTGTGCTTCCTGTGTGTGCTCCTGCCTGCACCGCCTGTGTGTTTCTGCATGCCTCCACTGCTCTTCATTTCTTTTCAGACAGTTGCCTTATCCCATATTTTAACATCGGGTTTCACAACTTAGGTTTTGAAATTTTTTATACCTAAAAATCCCCCACAGTGCAGTACCTTTGCTAAACACAAGGTGTTGCTATAGAGGGCATTATAATGCTGCACAGCAGGAATGGCAGCAAAAGAAGAATTTACAGGAAGTGCATAAAAATGTGACATATTTAAGCATACTTCAACTAACTAATGGTTCGTGCAGCTTAGTAAAGCAGGACATTACAATAGGCTGTTTAAATGAAAAGTTTTAATAACAGATGTTGAGCTGGATAATTCAGCTATGTCATGAGAAGTGCATTAGTCGGTGAGGAACAGACTGACACTGAGGTTTAGTAGACCTGAGTGTGTGTTGTAGATGGAGCTGTTAGTGTTTAAGGCGTTATCAGCTTTGCTTCTAGAAACACAGGACTAGAAAAAGTTCTACTTTGATTGTAGGTTCTGGAACTTTATTCCACCAGAGCCTCATTTTGTGGAACGCTTTGAACTTGGCTGGATGGTTCTTGTGTGCATTTTCCTGCTGGGGACCAAAACAAGGCTGTACATGTAGATGAGGTGTCCTGACACTGAGTGGGTCCTTCTCCTGCAGGAGTGCTGCTGAGATCTGTGGGCCCACATATCTGCTGTGTGTGACAGAAGATCACAGTTAAAATCTGTGACATCATATCAGTGGAGTGTTATTCTGTGATTGTTTTGTAGTAGATATGATTAAGAGTTAAGTGCTGTTACTCCAGACTTTCTGGAATAATGTAACTGAATGAAAGCAAGCGGAATCCGACTCCCAATCTTGTCCCAGGAAGAGGTGTTGAAACACCAAGGCCCTAACACTTTTCCCTTCCTGGAGAAGGAAGAAGCCTCCGCGGTTCCTGAAAAAGTCAAAGGGAGTGCAAATGAGGCCGGAAGAAAACCACCCAGGCTCCTAGAAAGTTAAAAGGATTCCCTCAGTGGAAATGGAGCACATCGTATCCACTCAAAAAACGATTTTCATAGATGAATAAAGAAGGTAAATAAAACATAGGGGTGAACATCGCTGCAACAGGTTTCCTCCATCGCCACAACCACACCCCAGAACCAGATTCTTCTGGGTCTGCTCTCACTCACTGACCTGGGCCTTTATACATATCAAAGTGTGAGACCTTTTTATTCACGACTTTATGTCCTTATCAGCACTGTGCCATTTTATTCCAGATTTGTAACTTTTATTTATCCAAATAAATAAATAAATCCTTTATTTATACAGGAAAATGAAGTATTTTCCTGTATAAAGTCTTGAGTCTTGAGACTCATTCTCTCATTGACAGCAGAGACTTGTTACATACATCACAAAAAATAACTTAAAGGCAGAAATACAATCTACTTAACACTTTTAAAAATTGATACACACATTGGCAACAGAAGAGTTTTCACTGATAACAAATACAAGAGCCTACAGACAAATTTTCACATCCCTTTAATAAAGTTTTGAAGTGAGCAGATTGGGGAGCTTCAGGACCTGCTGCAGCAAGTTTCAGATAGAGGGACCAGAAAATTAGCAAAGCTCAATACGCACTGAAGGAACACTGAATGTGAAAAAGTCCTGAAATCGAAGGCTGTGGTATTGTTTTTTGTGTGAAATGTAACATGTCAAGTATGATGGAATTAACTGGAGGTTGGATACCAGTGTAAGAGTCTGTGAGTGTGTAGAGAGGGCCATTTAACTAAGGAATATAAAGTGCAATAGTGAGTGAAGGCTTTGCTTTGAATCTAAGCTCTCCATGATAGACAGCGTTCAACAGATGTAATGTACATTTATTCTCTTTGGGGGTTTTTTGGTTAATTTTTTTCTGTGATCTTTGTAAAGCACCCTGGCTGTTTTTCAAAGGACTATATAAATCAACAAATGACTGGATGAATTATTCATACCAACAGAGGAGTTGGATTTCAAATGATTTCCCTTGTATCAAGAAGTTGCTTGGAAATGAGGAAGGCATCTCTCCAAAACAAATTCAACAATGTAAAAGGAATTGCAGTTTTGGGGGGGGACCTTTTAAAATACCAATGTTGAGATGTTGTTACCCCCGGCCCTCAGTAATCACCAGAAAAATCTTTATTAACATAAACATACCCTTCTTCTAATAGCTAATCAGCTTTTTGCATGCTTGTCATACTTGGTGATGAGCTTTAATTGTTTGAGGTTGGACATTCTCTTTGCCATTTCCCTCATCTGTAGTTCCCTCCGCAGGTTCTTGGTCGATTCATGTCAGGACTCTGACTGGGTCGGCCCAGACATTCCTACCAGTCAGAAGAAACATTTTGGTAACGAGGAGCTTTTAGTGATAACTGCCCCTCAGGCCATACTCTTGATGATGTCACAACCTCTTTGTTAGTTTATTAGTGAGTCAGCAATGATTCATCTTTCAACAATTAAAGAGGCTTTGTTCATAGTAAGCAATCTGAGAAATAAAAACAAAAAGTGTATTTTTGAAATACAAATAGGACTTAGAGGTGTGTTTTATGAGTGGAATTCAAGCGCTCTTGGTGGCCCCCTGCTGGTTTGGAGGTGTCCTTACATGTTGCTTAGTTTGCTTTGCCTTGGGCGAGCTCTGTGTGGATGTGGAAGTTTTTATGTACTTAATTTTTTCTCACAAATAACAGTTTTGACAGCTATTAGTGCATGTTGGTGCATGCAGTACTACACTGAGAACTTGAGTGGTGAATTGTGGTGTCTTTTTTTATCATGGTTTTCATTAAGGCACCGTTTTTTGACATTGGAGGTGCCAAACATTTTCTGTCCACTGAAGGTTGGAATAAAATTATTTTTACTAGATTTGACAGTTTGTTTTGGTGAGGCTTTGGTAGGTGATGTAAGAACACGATGGGACGTTTCGTTAGCTTTTTATTGGCTGTGTGCCTCGGCCTCTCGTGCCCGTCTTTGCTTGCGCCCTGCAGCACAGTTTGCTGCTGAGATCTGTCTGTATTTACCTACATTTAAAGACCCTTCATTCTTACCCAGACTCCTAGTTCCTGCTACAGATTAATGCCCAGAGCTGAAAGGTGTTGTCCAGATGCCTGCTGACTGGTACTGACTGGTATTCAGACCAAAGGGTTTTGTGCAATAAAAGTTTGAATCTGTTTACACATGGTGAGAAAGTGTCAGTTTGCTGCTCTTACTCTTAAAATGTTCAGGTCTGTTTCCCATAGACCAGTGGTGTCCAAACGTTTTGTGATCAGGGCCAAAATCATCAACATGAAAGCACTTGGGGGGCATAAAAAGTGTTTTTTTAAGTGTACATATAAATTTATTGTACCTTTTTAATTTTATCACTACATGTGCAAGAAACCAACAAAATGGACTTTTATACAACAGGGATTTGTAAATCTAAGCTCTAACACCGCTGTTAGAACAGAGGTTTTGTTCTTTTATTTATTTTTTTATTTATCCTGAGCTGTTTAATAGCTCTAATTATCAGCTTTGCAAGCTAATCTAACAAGACTCTAGCAATATTTTGGTGTAAAACTGATCACTGTATTTTAGAAGTGAACTTTTCACAAATCAAAATTGCTAAATGCATTTTAAATTACTTCTATATGAGTTTTCTTGTATAACACAAAACGGCAACTCAATAACTTTCTCTCTTCTAGGGTACAACCAACAATTACTTTAGTAATTAATTATTCTATCAATTATTATGACAATTAATTGGGTATAAAAACTTTGGCACATTCCGCTGATTTTTATTTAACTTCTAAGACCTTTTTATGCAATATTAGCAATATACACTGCCTGGCCAAAAAATAAGTCACCACCTGGATTTAACTAAGCAAATAGGTACAAGCCTCCTATTGGATAAATACTGCATAGGCGATTATCTTTCAGCTGGCAACAAGTTATTTAACCCCAGCTGATGCAATGAGTAACTTCTCATTTCTTAAACAACCATGGCAAAAGACACATCCTGTGGTTGTTTGTGACCTTTTGTTTTTTTCAGCACCAACATTTGGCCCTCCATGTTGGAGCTGAAATGGACCACAAAGTACCACCATGGTTTTTAACTGCTTTAAACTATCAGGTTATTTTTCCCTGGATAGATTACTCAGGTTACATTAGTCTTATCAGTACACCATGTCACAGCAATGTGTCTAGTATGCACTATTGTATGCTAGATTGTACTCTATGTAAGCCACATTTAAACCTTTGTTTCATTTTAGAATGTGAAGCTGAGATGTTTGCCCACAGTGTAATGCAGAGTAAAGGCTAAAAAATCTACTTATTTTATTTCCTCCAAAAATCGGAACTTCTCCACCACCCATGCTGTTCTAAAACTGGAACATTGACTCTCGGGTTCTATAAGAACTGATTATGAAATACAAACTAATAATAGTCAATAAAACAAACTTAATTAGAAAAATCTCCTTTGTACTGTTTTAGCATTGTTAGCTCAGAGAAAATGTGTTTTAACAAGAACAGAGCAGAAGATAACTGCTGTATAAACACCTCATGTTAACTTGAATGACTAGTATGGAATTCTTCTCTTGTCCTTTGACCTCTCCTCAGGACATGATTTGATTTGTATTTGGGTGCTACTTCTAGAAGATAATTGAAAATGCAATTTTTACTTAAAATATTAACAATGTTAAAATTCTGTCTTTTTTGGGAAGTTAACATGCAGTAATTTCAACTTTTCTGGAAGACCATGTTATGGCAAAACTAAATAAAACAATCGCAACTTTGATTGCTACTTTTTGAAAAAGGTGGTGTAAAGTCAGTAATTTTACACCACAACAATCACAAAAAAAACATGGCAACATGCTGTGGGGACTGATTTATAGAAATTTTACCTTTATACACTTCCCCTCCCCAATATTTAATGGAGACAGCACCTGATGCAGGGACAATGCAATTGTTGTGTATCTCCAAGCCGGTAGTAGGGCAAGTGAACCTGGTAGCCCGCCAGGCTTATAATACACCGAGGGAAACCCGGGAGACAGTATTTCCTGGCTGTCTTTGTTAAAAGACTGTTAATAGAGGTAGTTGAGGGTAGGTTTGTCAAAACGAATTTAAAAGATTAACTTCACGTTTTCCATTTTCTAGTTCAATCATGTGTTGGTAGGAAAAACAAGTGTGACAGAAGGAAGTGTCATGTCAAAATTCTCAACATTTTAAACAATCTGGTTGCGCTAGCTAGGAGTGCACATATTTAGTAGTCAAGTTAGTTACGGCTCCACAGGAAGTGTCGTCGTGAAAACAGGGAGCCTCCACACTATAAAGTGGGTGATCATAATGTTATCAGCTTTGTTGCACTTTCATTCCCTTGTCTTTTAGGCAATAATGCTGCAGTAAAGTGGTCTGATCTGGAGGGTCAACCTCCTCAGACCCTAATGTTGATGGTGTTTAGATTAAACTTGGTCTAAACAGCCCGGAGCTAAGCTCTGCTGAAAAAGAAAGCTCTCTGACATTTCTCAAGGAGGAACTCCTGCTGACTGAAAACACTGCAGCTGACCACAGAGGATACAGTGCAGCATACAGATTTAAAGTTCAGTGGGGAGAGCAAACTGTGCAGCCGTTTCCAGAACACACATATAAAAGTGAGTCAAGGAGAATTAGTGTTTTTCCAATAAAGGAGAAAAGCAGGGTGCCGCTGCACAGACGGGTAATAATAGGCTGTGGCTCTGTGCTGCACCCAGCTGACTTTCTATTTTTCCTTATCGGTTATTTGTTCTCCAGCTGGATGTAACTTTCTAAAACTATGCCCTGATGTGCTTCCCTATTAGAGTAAAATCTGCACTGAATTCTTCTTTTCTCTATAGACCACAGGGAACAAAGCAATGATA
Source organism: Xiphophorus hellerii (assembly GCF_003331165.1). Taxonomy (NCBI): domain Eukaryota; kingdom Metazoa; phylum Chordata; class Actinopteri; order Cyprinodontiformes; family Poeciliidae; genus Xiphophorus; species Xiphophorus hellerii. The sequence goes on from NC_045684.1 coordinate 27,299,185, forward strand.
TATTTCTGAAAGCTTTCTCCCTGTACGCTGATGACTAGACATTGATATTCACTTTATATTTTGCCTAAAGATATTGCAAAATATAATAATGAGAATATAATGCAAAAGATAATAGACTTTTGCATTAATTAGCATAAACCATGCCTAATCTTCCTTCTGTGGGCTCACCCTCATCAATCTATGCTGGATGGAACTTTTCACTGTTATGCTGGTTTGTTCACATGCACAGAAATTAAATGTTGGCAAGTTGTTTGAAGGATTTAATGAAGTGCCTCTTATATTTTGCTTTATGACAGCCTAAATTTGACTTTTTGCAAATGTGTTCTAAAAATGACTGAGTGCCTATTGGATATTACACACTGATTCCCACTCATATTCCTATTCCTTCTACTTGTCTTGAAGTTATTGTTCCAGCTTGTCTTAAATTATATTTGACTTCAGTTTATACTAAGGGTGTAATGTGATCTTCTGGCATGAGAACTTGCAATATTAGAACCCAACAGTACTTCTCCTAAAAACAAAGTTCATGCACAGTCACTCATGAATTATGGTGCTCATGGTGGCAGAATGTTGGAGCAGCTCTGTCATATTTGGGATTTGTTCTTTTGGTTGACTTGCTCATTATTCATTTAGCCGTATCAGTAGCTGCATTACCATTGACCATATAATTGCCTTATTTGATATTTCGAAAATGAATTTACTTGAAGGGATCCATGGTTAGTTGTGAGAAATATTTATTTTAGATGTAAAAACAGTACAGTAATAATACTATAGGTTGTTTAGTTTCTATAAATTTTAATAAAATATTGTCACATGAACATCGCCATGTTGTTCATGCTGCAATGCATTCTGGCCTAAAAATTATGTTTGTAGTCTGACTCTGCAGTCAAAACAGGAATGAGTAACATCATTAAACTTTTTCAAATTGAACCGGTGCTCTTTGAAATTGATGGGATTGTAGAACTCACAAGAGGTGATGAATATGAGGAGGACCAAATGGAGGAAGAGGACATACGTAGTTGGCCGTAGGAGCTGGTGTTTTGCTGTTGAAGGTGCCATCTTCAGCTTCATGAATGAATCAATAAATGACTGGTCAAACTGTGTGATCCAGTAAGTACTTATATAGCTCTGTGTCTGGTCCAGTAACAGATGTTTAGGGTCTGGTCTTGGTCCAGTTGGATCAGTTGTTTCATATTTAGTACCGCTAGCAGTGTAGCTCCATTAGCATTTCAAAGAGCTTCCAGCCCTGCTTGTCTGATGTTTCTCCCAGCGTTTAGCTGGCGGCAGTGGGGTTTAGGTGATTTGTGGATAAAATGTGTCAGCAGGGCATTTATTTTTAGCTCGTTAAGGTAACAATCACCTGTTAGAGCCTTTGTCAGTTTTGCTCATACAAATGACTCAGAGTCTTCTGGAGAGAAATATTGAGAGCACAAGTGCCCCAGTTATTCGGAAGTTGCGTTTGGCTCCGGCTCTTTCCCACCGTGCTCTTCTTTCTTCATGTGGGAAAGGAACCAAACTCACCTCACTGTTTTTTTTTTTTGTTTGTTTTTTTTTATTACAGCCAACAGTGACACAGTGTGGCATTATCTAAAATTACATCAGTCAAACGCAATATGATAAACAACTAAAAGTAAAGTTGGCCTTCCTGTTTTTACTCTGTAGATTCCAGTGCAATACAGACTGAAGCGTGTCATGAAACCAGCAAGTAAAAAAAATGGCGACCTCCGTGGGTGAAAAATATAACAAAATATGTACATTTTTGAAGTAATTATGAGTTTTAGCGTATGGTAAACAGCAATTTTTTAGTTAATAGGAAAATTACAGCATATTTAGGCCAACATGTTAAACTAATCCTGGATCTCTTTAATGGAAACTTACAGATTTTGAAAAATTTCTCATTTTTCTATAAAACCTTTGGTGCTTTTTATAAAAGGATTAGGTGCTTTTTTTGGCCATATCAAAGTTGGTATATTTTGCAAAACTGCAATAGAAACACTTTTTCTTCAAACTAGTACTTTTCATTCAAAACTTTTGTTTGTGTTGACATGTGATATGTTAATTTTAAACTGTAATTGAATGAACAAGATAAACAAAAAAAATAAAAGTAAACTTTCTGAAGTGAGCAACAAAAATATTGAACTTGGGTCTTATATTTATTTTATAATTATTCTTTTTATTGAAAAGTATAAGTATAGCTGTTCTTGTCTCAGCATACTGAGATGCTTGTTTTTTCCCCATACTGCTGCAGGTTTCACACTGTTCCTTTAATGTAACACAGTTGGTCTGCAGAAAAGACTGGACACCAAAGCTTAAAGGCCAAAGACATCATTAGCCATTTGTCTACATGTTAGAGTCATGGAGGAGCTTCAGCCCCAGATTCCCAGCAGACAATGAGCATCCTGAGGCTAGATACTGAACCCCATATAACTGCAACCTAGTGGGGTTGGTTTGTATAGCATTATCATTCTCACATCCACATTCTGCCAGTTACATGGTGTGAGTCATTTGAATTTGTGTGTCACAACTCATTGAACTGTTGGTTCCTGTGTATGTTTCCTGCCCATGGTAAAAATGTTGCAGGAGAATTTCTATCTCCAGATGCAGCTAAATCTTTGTCCCAAAGGAACTGGTTTTACCTTTAGCATACTGTCTGGGTTTACTGGTGGAGGGGAAAATGAAATACTTTAAAGGGGACTGTCATGAAACTGCAGTGTGAGGTGGTGAGGCAGACGTAGTGGACCCAGTTGCTGAGAGAAATTATGACTGTTTAATGGTGAAGAATGCACAAATAATCTCAAAGTCCAGGCAGCACAGCTTGAGCGGAAAGTCTAAGGCTCACCACTGGTAGCACTGGTAACTAAAACCAAGACGCAACAGGAACACGACAGAATCGGCAGACTGGTACAACAAGGGCCCGACAAAGACACAGAACACAGAAACACGGGTGGCATTAAATACACAGAGGGTAATCATGGAACGAGACACACCTGGGAACAATCAAGGGGTAGACAGGACAACACAGAGACTCAATAGACACAGAAACCCAAAATAAACACACAGAAAAACTCAAATCAAAACAGAGAAAACTAAATCCTTACAGTACCCCTCCCCCCCAACCGCTACTAGACGCCCCAAACAAGTCCGAAACAAAATAAACTCAACCAAGAGGGGCGCTGGACGGGGGGCCAGAGTCCAAAAAACAACCCAACCAGGGTGGGTGGAGGGCCATGTAAACTCCATGGCCCTCTGGAAGGAGGGCCAGAGTCCATGAACAACACAAAATAAACTCAGTCCACAAACAAACAGCACGGTCAGGGTGGGGCCTGGCCTGAACAGTCAGTGGCCGAAGGGGCAGGAGGCGACCCGTCTTGGGAGGTCCGGCGGCCGACGTCGGCGCAGGGGGCGGACCACTGGAGGCGGGTCCAGCGGGCGACATCAGCGCAGGGGGCCGGCAGATGGCTCGGAGAGGGCTCTGGGAGGCGGAGATTTGGAGGGGGCACTAGGGGACGACGAGGGGTCTTGGAGGGCACTAGGGGTGACGAGGGACCTCTGGGGCCACTGGGAGGCGGAGACTCGGAGGGAGTACTGGGAAGAGGCAACGAGGAGTCACTAGGGGGCAACGAGGAGTCCCTGGGGCACTAGGGAGCGTCGAAGGACCACAAGGAGAGGGCTCAGGAGGACCACAGGGAGAGGGGGAGAACCCACTTACAAGGGCGAATGGCCCACTGACTGGAGCAGACCACGCCACCAGCCGTGCTGCCTATCGGCCAGGTGCCAGCCTGGCCACCTGGGACCCCATCACCATGGGGACTGTGGTCGGAGGTGAGAAGACAGCGGCGGCTGAAAGTGGAGAGGCTGCAGCGGCGGCAAGAGGCGAAGATTCTGCAGCAGCGCCCAGAGGAGCAGTGTCTGCAGCAGCGGCCAGAGGTGTGGCGAGCGCAGGAGACGTAGCCAGAGGCTGGAGGTGGTGCTGGTCCCGGAGATGCTGGAGCAGGGTTGGTGGAGCGGACGAATCGGATGTCCGGCTTTGGAGGCAGAGGGTCGCCAGCCTTGACATCTAGAGCTGTCTGACGTTCAGACTGTGCCTTCTGCTGCAGCTCCACCAACCCCAGGGACAGGAGATAGGCGGACCAGTCTTCCAGCACCAGGAGAAACCTGATGGCGACCCCGAGGCATCTATATGCGAAATATGGTTCCGCCACAATCTCAGCATAGTGAGATATGATATATACCATAGATATGTAAATATCTGGTGTCAACTGTATACCAAAGACTTAAAGATCCAGTTTCTAAGTAAAAAAAAAACTTGCTCAAATTATAAGATTTCTCTGTTGATCCACTAAAGCTGTTTAAAATGTGTCTCAAAGCATAAGAGAGAAAGAATGGAGAAGGCAAACCACAATGGACCTGCTGGTGTAGGAGCCGATCCAACAGTTCACTGTACATCTATAAATCTAACTGACAGTTTTATTCTCTCTCAGATGTTCTCCAATAAGTGGGGAGACTATTGGTAACAATGTGTTGATCTACCAGAATGAACCTTTTAAAATTAGACACAGTGTTTTCATGAGGAAAGAGATCCCAAGAGAAGAAACACAACACAGTGGTATTCCTGAGACAGAGACTTCCGTGTTTTGGAACTGTTAGAAGTGTAAAAAATTTTATTACCATTCTAAAGACTTCTTTATTTTAGGATCAATATTTAGGATCAATATATTGTGAAAATTTATATTTGTTGTTATGGTTGGAGATACTTTCATTACTTAAAGTGAAAAGTTACTAAATGCCATTTTTCTTCTCATGAGTGAGGTTAGCATAAAAACTAGAACAGATTGAAACAGCTGGCACAGATCCCCCAAAGGGGATTTTCAGAAAGGTTTTGTGTTTTTGTTGACGTTGAAACTCTTGTGTGCAGGATTCAGTCATTTCTTGACAACGGGGTGGGGGTTCGCTCCGTCTCTAAGGCTGAGTGGAACCACCCTACAGATGAAGCTCATTTCGCCCCCTTGTACACGGGTTCTGATGATCCATGTGACTGAACTCTCAAGTACAGTCATGTCTCATGACTGTACTTGAGAGTCGGAACGTTGACAGAATGGTGACTTGAGGTATTCAATAAAAAGAATATTCCATCGCTAAGTGAAAAACATTATAAAGATGAACTAAACTCAGACTGATGTTTTCAAGACTTTAGTTCTATTACTCATGGTGATTTTCTGCACCAGCGAATGAAAACATGACATTTAGGATTAGAATATGACCTAAGGCTAATAAAAAACATTTTAAATACAGGAATGTGGTCTAGTAGATGTATTACTGTTTTAACAGTTGTTATTTTTAAAAGGTACTTTCCATGTGCCAAACAAGTTTTAGTGGGACACATACTTTTAATTTATTGAATATATTAATACAGGAATGTTAACAACTTGAATTTTGGGAAAAGTGGCTGTCTCTTCCTCTCTTCCTTCCCTAAAACACAAAACTTAACGTGTTCATAAAGTTGTATTTTTTTATAGTTCCATTTGTTATTCTTTCACCGAAATTGGCTCCAAAATGCTCTAAGGTAATTCAGAGATTAACTTGGAAAGACACAGAAATGGATTTTCTTTGCAGGATATTTCCAGAAGAGTCATGTTTGTGCATGCATGGCTGGCTACACAATTCTCCAGTCTTCCAAATCCTCCCACAGTTCTTTTGCAGTCAGACTGGCACTTGGATTAGTTTTTTAGGGCAGTATATATATATATATATATATATATATATATATATATATATATATATATATATATATATATGTTGCTCCAAGGGACCAATCTCAAAGTCAATAAGTTTTGCTTACTGTAATTTCATAATTTTATTGTGTATTGAAGGTTTTGTTCCCTGAATGAATGAAGAAGGGATTCATGGACCTCGTGTGTTAGAAGGGATAAATATATTTTTAAAGCTTTACAGTTTATACAAAATAGGCTTTAGTTGAGATTAGTGGAAGAAAGCTGTTGACCTTTAGCAACTACTGTATGTCACGGAACTGCAAGAGGTGCCGTGATGGACGTCCGAAGTGTTGTGCGGAGTGATTGTTTTCTCACATTGTTTTTGCCAGCGTAGCCAAGGCTTCTATTTGTAGTTAATATTAATTCCTGAAGAATTCTCCTAAATTTCTGAATTTAGGATAAATTCAGGAATTTACTATTCAGAATGGTAGTGAGTGATCATTCACTCACTTAATTAGTGAGTGAATGGCTTTAATGAAAACACTTTGACTATTCTCTCAAGGTAATTACAAAGACAAACAGCTAAATGACTCTTCCAGAACTGTTGTTGCTCTTGGAACCAACTGTTCTCTGGCTTGCCTATTGGAATTAACATGAGGATGTGGAAATAAAGCTGCATTTGTTCAAAAAACAGGAGTAGATCTGTTTGCACTTTTCACCCTCAAACCTCCCTTTCTCCCTTCCTCATTTTTGAATAGTATTAGCATGAGCCTGTTTTAGCCCCAAGAGACTCAAACAATGATAAGAGCTGAACCTATTCCCTATGGGAACCAAACACTTACACCAAAATAAAAACAGCATTGTGAGCCAGAGTTCAAATAAAATTAGTTGATCAGAAATTCTTATGTGTCGTTTCCATGCAAAGATTCCCCTGTAGTGCATCCTAGTCACAGGCCGGTATGAGATTTGATATGATAACCTTGAGGAAAAATACGTAATATATCATAAATATATCATATTTACAGAACAATTTACAAGAAAACAAATCTGTTACATGATTCTATTTTTAACATTTTCAACAACTAGTTATACCTACTTCTGCTAAAATAATCTAAGATGTTGACTCTTCAATAATAATATTATTATTATTATCAGATAATAATAAAATTTTTATTATATAATAATAAGAGTATTATTATTGCTATAATAATACTCTAAAGCTCTATTCTTACCTCATTGATCAGTCAGCAGAATCTAATGCTGCAACTTTAACTCCACTGTTCTGTGCTGAGCCAGAGAGGACAGGGCCGGTTGTTACATCTCTGGAGTCTGAGGCAGAGTCTGCAAGGGGCACAACATGCAGGTCTGACATATTTCAGAAATGCATCTGAGAAAAGTGAAGATGCACCAATCCGATATTAATATCTGTTTCTGTCCTGATATAAAAAAAGAAATTGGATCGGGTATTGGTGATAATACTAAATCATAAGGACAGATTTATTTAGTTTAACTCTATGCTTTGTGCTCTGAGCAACATCATGCTTTACTATTTATTTTACATTATATTTAGAATTCCCAATAGCACATTATGAACCATTTGAAAGAACGTTTGTTCCAGTTTATTTTTACATGTTACAAAGTAGTCAAGCTACTGTTTTTGTCAGTTTTGGTTTCTGGTAACACTTTATTTGAAGGGGCGTGCTTAAGACTGACATGTCATTGTCATAAACATGATATACCACCTGTCACGAGCATGGCTGTCAATGACTGTTGTCATGAAGTGTTATTCTGTAAATAATGACACTTTTAATACAAAGTTGCACTAAAACTTGCATTAAGAATCCATTAAAAGTGTCAGCTTTGCATAAAAAGTGTCATTATTTACCAAATGACACTTTATGACAACAGTCATAAACATTTATGAAGATTACTTCATATTCATAACAAGTCTTATGTTTATAATAGTGTCATGTCAGTCCTATGCATGCCCCTTCAAATAAAATGTTACCCAATTTCTTTATTATTATTTCACATTGTCTTCTATCCTCCTAATTCCACTGACTGAACAAATTAAAGTTGTTGTTTTTACAAATTTGACCAAGTTTGTGAAGCTATTGGTGGATTTCAGTGTTCTGTAATCCACCAATAGCTGGTTGTTGTGCAGAGTTATCAAATCAGTTAGTAATTCAGTACATTTATGCCTGTGTTTAAAAAAGAAACATTTTAAGTCAATTCATCAGTTTTTTCTACATCGGATCAGTATCAGCTGATACTAGATCTCAGATATCTGTATCTGTATCACAAGTGAAAAAAGTGAATGGGTGAATCCCTAGAAAAGAGATGAGTAGATAGAAGTAATACTGATAATACGCCACATTAAGCTTTGTGAGCATCTGCCTGAGTGTGTGGAGCCAAACACACAGCAGATAAAGAAAAGCAGGAGTCAGAAGAAGAACATCATCGATGCTTGTTGTAAAACAATCCAATGAGGAGGATCATTTTTCTCTCAGAGACAACAAGGATGCAAAGACTGCATTAAGGTCCAAGGGGACTGAACACACAGACATGGAGATGTATGTGAAGCTCTTAACAGACTTGCTGCTTGTAGCTTGCCAGCGCTACTTTGAAAACAGTGTTACCTTAATGAGAGTTAGAAAACATGGTAAGCCGTTAGTTTCCATAAAACCTAATATTTCCAAACAGGTAATATTTTTATTATTTTTCCTTAAGCTTTATCTAATTTGTGTATGTGAGTGAGACAAAATTTAATAAGCCTTCTTTCTGCTGAAGAAAATTCTTTCTTTGGCATCTTATGAAAAAGAATTTCAAACCATCCAAACTGCAATGGAAGAAACTTTGATACCAGTAACAGGCCCATGCCTTCTTGGGTCCTTGTCAAACAGTCCTGGCATTAAATTAAACCACTAAATATTCAGGTAAACGTTTTGCCAAACCATTTACATGAATATGCATTTATACATTCAGTAGAAACTGTCCACAGAAGCTAACATCCACGTTTATCTCCATGCTAAGGGGTACAACAAATATAAGTGGCACTTCCAAAATGACAGCAATGCACCTAGGTATTTCATCATTCCAAGCAGGATTTGCTTTCTGATGTTTTGGATATTAACTACCGAAACATCTTCAAATAGACAAGTTTTCTGTGAGTAATTTGGAGTCAGAAAATTCCGCAAACACTCAACTGGGATCCACTCTATATCTGTTTTACCTTTATTTTATTTTATTCCAGCTGATCTGATGGTACACTGTTCCCATTGCAGGTCAAGTAAAAATTAAAACAGATGGATATGATGTTGTTGTAAATTATTATCCATTCCCTTCTTAAAGCCACCCTCCAAAAAAGGTCATTGTTAAAAGCGTCTGCCCAGCATGTGGAGCTACTCCATTCCCGGAGTCGTTTTCAGGTTAGCGACTGGAAACAGTAACCACTGCTTCCAGGTTCACTTCATCCCAGGAGGTTCTCCACTGTCACTGATGGGGTCTGGACCAGAGTGGGCCCGGGGTGGGTGGCAGGGTAGAGGTTAGGGAGGCACATGGACTCTTGTGTCTGTCATAATTTGTCTAAACTGGGCGAATAGGAAAAGTTTTGAGCTTGATGGCATCTCTGCTGATTCACTCCCTTCACTATTCACACTCCTCAACGCTGAAGCAACACATCATGAATTTTTTAAGAACTGTGTTTGGTGAGGGGCTTGGATAAAAAAGCACAAATGATCTCACCAGTCTGATAATACCCTGTTTTTACAGAAATGTAAAAGTCCTGTCAAAAGTAAACTGTTCTGTTGTCTTAATAGCCATAAATTAATGATGTGCCTTTATGTGACGGGATATTAACCCACTGACACCTTTACAGGTAAGCGACATTTTGTTAATTTTTCTATTATTTCCTAATAAAAAATTGTGTTTACATTCAAAATTATCACACTTTGTACATTAAGAGTTTATTGTCCTCCCTGAAGCCTCGGGTTGCTATGGCGACCGGGGTACCATCTGAACATGAATTGTTTGTCGCTTGCCATCCGGCTTGATGCTTTGCTCTGACTCGGTACAGTTCTAATGGACTTTGAGTGAAATTGACACAGAATTGGCATCAAATGTAACTGGCTTAAATGGAGATGAATGTAATTATCATTAACTTGTTTAATTGGATTGCTTTGCATTGTTGGTGGACTAAATCAGTTCTCAATTGGATTCATTTGAGCTGCATTTAAATGGATTTGAATTAAACATGTTTATTTGTGTGTGTGATGTTGAATGACTGCACTTTGAGCTTTGCAGACGTAAACACACTTGTCCAAACGCTATAAACCCATTGTCCTATGTTCAGATTTAGTGATTCTTCTAATGAAAACTTTGTTTTTAAAGCATTTGTGTCGTCAGGCTAGGCGGCAGGCTCTAGGTCTTCAGGTCTTGAAGTTCATAGTGCACTCCACCCAGACTGGGGTTGACCACTTCATGAAAAAAACTTCTGTTCTGTTCTTTATGGGATCATTTTGGAGTTGGTGGTAGCAGTGAGAAACTGCTGGATAAATTATGACTGTGGATAGGCCTGTCACGATAGCAAATTTTGCTCAACGATTAATTGTCTCAAAAATTATTGCGATAAACGATAATATTGTTTGAAGACTTTTTTACACTGATTTAATGTAAATGACGTAATAATGCATGCAATTTCCTGCCAAAGTTAGATACACTTTATTTTCAAAAGAACACTTAACACTGGAGCTGATAAACAAAATAAACAAAACAACCAAAAACAAAAATAAAATGGATTCTCAGTCTCCATTAACAAAAAACTCACTTGAAAAAAAAAACTAAACATAAAGCCAAAGTGGAAATAAATACTGCATTCAACCAAAAGAAGGCAGATTATGAAGTCTGTATATTATGTTGCCCTTCAGTAATAATTAGATTTAAATAGAGAAAATGGGCACATCGACTACCTGATGCAATAGTTCACACTACATGATTTTTTGCGCCTATTTTTCCCCTTACAACAATCTTAAAACGTTGATCTTTCTAAGATTGTGTGGTGTGTTACGGTAGATCATCGTTGCCGCTCCGATCCAAATCTGGGGTTTTCCCGACTGGGAGCTTAACGCAGCCTGTTGAATGTGACAGGCAGCCAATCAGAAAGCGCGGATTCTCCCCAGTGCTTTCTGAGGGGAAATTACGTCGGGGAATCCCAAACAGCTGACACGGCGCAACCCGAAGTCCAGCGGACATTGGAGATGATACGTGGAAACAACATTAATGTTAATTCAACATGCAAAGAATATAGAAATGACAAGGGGAGGAGTTGGAGCGAAATTGCTACCGCAGTTGATAAACCCGGTAACTTTTCAGCTGTTCTTTGTTAACGTGACGTAAATAGGTTATAATGATTTTCATTCAGTCAGGACTTTACGCTGACACTAGCCACATGCATTGCAGGTAGATTGTAGTAAAGCATTGATTAATGCCTGGTTTTAAAATTAGTTCACTGGACTTGTAGTCATTATTTTGTGCCCATTGTTGGACACCACACGGCAGGAACGAACCCGATCGAACCGTTATACCTAGGATTTCTGTCGGCTCATGTGTGATCTGTCAGGTTTTGAAAATGGGCCGACAATCGGCTGACAGCTCGTGTGCGCTGGGCTTTACACTAAGTAAAATGAGGAAGGGAGGGTCAGTGGAGAGCACTGGAGTTGAGCCTTTTTTCATTCAGTGTCTTTAGCTGAAAGAGAAAAAGGTCGGAAGAGACGATAGTGCCGATAATTAAAATGACGTCGATAGTTTTAATTTATCGTACGATTAATTGATTTACCGTTTATCACGACAGGCCTAACTGTGGAACATTCAAAGCCCGGTATGTATGCTCATCTACGGCGAGTGTGTCAGTAGACGTTGATGGTCAGAAAGGAAATAATAACTTTTTCTCCTCACTTGCACATGTTAAGCTGTTTCTGCTGAATGCGCCACTAATGTGGGCTTCATGCTGGGAAGCTCACATTAGTGACACAAACAAGTTACGTCCAGGCCTGGCTGTCATGGCTGTTAGGAGGTGGAAGACTTTTCCACTTCTTCTTGAGTGAAAATGGCCACTGGTTGAGGCTTTTTCAGCTGGAGCAATTCAATGAATATTTTTATGAGAGTACACCTTGCCTAGAAATTCATTTTCCTTACAGAGTGAACAAATGCATAACAGGAATTAGTTACTTTTATTTAATAAGTAAAACAACATTATTTTTCCTATTGTCACTAAAATATAAGTACGGTTATAATAATTTTATATCTAACACCTTATTTTCAATTGAATATTTTTTCATTCAGCAGTAAAGGCATTAACTCCCACTAAATTAAAGGTGCATTCACACCAGGCCTGTTGAGTCTGCTTTTATTAAACTCCAGTTTGTTTGCCGAGATAGTCCGGTTCGTTTGGGGAGGTGTGAGTCCAGAAATGAACTCTGGTCCGCCTTTGCATCTTGGTCTCTGCTCATGAACTGTGGTGCGGTTCGAATTTTTTTGCGAATGCCAAGTGGACCGCAGACCTCTCCAAAAGCAGGAAGCGGACTACGGCCCACGGCATTCTGGGTAAATACAACTAAAACAAACCTGTGAGTCTAGATTATATCAGGGGTCCTCACATCTAGACCGGAGGGCCAATTTCCTGCAGCTTTTATATCTGAAGCAAAAGACAGAATGACCCCATCAGTGCAGAGTCCTGTTAATGACCTCATTATTTGACTCAGGTGTGTTGAAGCAGAGAGAGATGTAAAAGCTGCAGGGAACCAGCCCTCAAGGCCTGAATTTGAAGACTTCTGTTCTATATATTGATACTTAAAAATCTGTCCAACAACATAATAAATGGCTATTTCTTAGAGCTGTGAACAGCAACCCAGACTCTGACCCTTCTTCCAACATCAAAAGCAACAGACTTTGCAGCTGTCCTTCCCATAATCCAATAGTACGGTAGTTGTTTTCTTTAAGCTCAGCTCCCAAACAGTGGTCTGGTGAATTTATCTGCAAAAGCAAGTCAGAACTCCTGATCTAACACATGTACACATTTCTCTGCACTATAGTCAGACCACAGAGAGCCCAAACAAAGACAAGACCCAAAGGTGACACATACAGAGAAACACACTGAAAACAGTTGACACAGTATGATAGCACACATATGAGCCAAGCATCAAAACATCTGACCAACGTTCAGGGATCACTACCCAGACAACATTTTGTTGGAGAAAACATTATTTTCAAGCTTTTGCTTTAGGTTTAAAATAAATACATTACAATCTGTTTGAAAATCTATTAAACAATTCTTGTTTACAGAACTGGGTGTCATGTAATGATTGTTCTTAAAGAACCCCAATACTCACTGAAAAACACCAGCTCAAATATCAGATAGAAAGTGTAGAAGGTAAACACAAAAACTGTCATGAACTTTGGGACTTTGGTCTGTTTTGCTTTTCCTATTCAGTTTCTTCCTTAACTTTAAGATTCCTTGTAGTACTACACTGTTTCTGTTTTCGTGTTTTAGTTCAGCCTTTAGTTATGGTTCTTTGTATCTTCTTGATTTATTTTGCGAACCTGTAACTTCCGTGTTCTCTTGTTGGTGTTTTTTGGTCTGAATCTTGATAATTTCTCCTGTTGGAGTGTTAATCTGGTTTGTTTACATTTCTGTTTCCTTGTTTCCCACATTCTCTGCATCTTCAAGTAGACATTTATCCCGGCTTATCGGTTCAACTACCACTGCATCTGCACCTGCTCCTTGTTCAGTTATCAACCCTCCTACATTTCTGGATCTTGCTCTTTATTGTTTTATAACAGAAACACTGAATCCTGACATCTGGCACAGTAATTAAACATCTGCAGCCATCAAATTATTCTTTAAGCTGTCTTCCTACCCGTTTGATAAAAGACATTTTTGTCACTTTTGGTCCTTTCATCTTAATGATGATAAATGCCTCACTTCACTCAGGTTATGTCCCATCAATTCTCAGACATGCGGTGGTAAAATGCCTTCTTAAAAAACAACCTAGATTCAAGTGTATTAGAACATTTTAGGCGCATATCTAAACTTTCTCTTTTTGAGGTTCTCAAAAAGTTAGCTTTTATTCAGCTCAAATCTTTTTTAATATATTATAACAAAACTGAGAAATTTAAGTGTGGGTTTAAAGGTGCTCAAAGTACTAAAACAGCTTTGCTTGTCATGTTCTGTGTTTTTCTGTGTATTTATTTAGAGTTTTCTGTGTCCCTGAGTCTTCGTGTTGTCCTGTCTCCCTTTGATTACTCCCAGGTGTTTCTCATTCCCTGATTACCCCCTGTGTATTTAGTGTCACCTGTGTGTCTGTGTCTTTGTCGGGTTCTCGTCTCATTTGGTGTCTAATGTGCTCAGTCCTTCATGTTGTCCTGTCGTTATACCAGTTGCTACCGACGTTGAGCCCTGGCTTCCGCTCAGTCGTGCTGCCTGTGTTTTTGGACTGTTTCTGGATTTTGTTCATTAAATCTTCATTATTCATCTAACCTGGTTCCATCTGTGTCTGCCTCACCACCTCAACACCACCCTTACATGTAGTGATGGTGAGATGAAGCCTCATGAGGCATTGAACCACTTGAGCCAACTGGTTCGAGAAAGGGTTCATTTCTTGAGGCTTCATGTGCACACGAAACCACCTACTGGCCAGGTGTATAATCACAGCCAGCTGTATCTTAACACGTGTGATGCATTGAATTTTTGTCTATTATGGCTCTTGGGAATGACTTCACAAAAGGTGTAGGACGAAATCATTTGTCTACATAAATTATGTATACACATATGTGTATAATAAAATATTGTTTGAATGTATCCTCTGTGTGTAATTATTCCCAAAATAGTAGTGTCATGTGATATGGCATGTTGTGTAATAATGTTTTTCTGTGACTCTAGAAAAATGGCCTGGGCTTAATCAGGCAGAGGACAGTGAAAGTGCTTGTGGAACTAGGGAGGGGTAGTGAATAGGCTAATGCTTGTGTAACTTGGATGATTTCATGCATTTTTATTAAGAAACAACAATTTCTCCACAGTTTTTGGTTTCAAACGATTTCTCTTTTTTGACACTACATGGATGAGGTGTTATTATTGTACCCCAACTCCTTGGAGCACAATAAACACCTCACCTTTACAGAAAATAAGAAACAGTGAAAAATACAGTTCCTCATAAGCAAACCTAATGCATCTGCAAATGTTCAGTTCACCTTACCTTGTTAGGGCTTATCAAATCAAAATGTTCCCACATAGGGGAAATCCTCCTCTTTCTCGCCGGCTCCATCCTACTCCTATCCTGTCCTCGCGCTCCTAAATCTCCTATCTATTAATCTCTCTCCTAAACTCTCCAAACACCAAACTAACTGTCTCAAACTAAATGACCACTATCCAAACTCTGCTATCCAAACTATCAAAACTCTATCCACTCTCTCAACTGACCGCAACTCGCCTACAACAACCCACATTTTGAATGGAGCCTGTGGGGTTTCTAAAGCTGTCAAACCCCGCGCCAACATCTGAGCCACTTCCCGAAGCAGTCACGTGGTACAGCCAGGCAGCGAGGCTTCGGACGTCATCGTTTTCGGCTCCTCCCCTAAATGAAGCAAGCCTCGATACGCGCTTTACGGAAACGCCCCCTCCATTACTCGACACACGCCTCGAAGCCTCGGCACATCACGTAACATCACTACTTACATGACATTGCTTTGAGCATACTGATCCTCTTTTTAAAGACAGACTGGCAATTTTGCTGTTTTATTACTTTTAGATCTGAACAATGCATTTGGAATAGTTTAAATCAAATTTAGAACAGAACTTTCTTTGTCCATAGTAACCACTGTGGTTCTGGGGCCACACCTATAAAGTACAGAATCCCCTGAGACTCAATTTTAGGTTCTATTTGTTTTAATTTATATTTACTGCCTTTTGGTCAGATTTTTAGGAAATTCAACATTTTGTTTAGTTGCTTTGTGGATGACGTCCATATGCCTCTAAAAACCCTAAAAAATAATCTATACAGGTATTAATATATTGTTTTCTTAAGTTAAATCAGACTCAACTTAAGAGCAAAGGCTTTCTCTGTTGTTGCTCCTATTCTCTGGAATAAGTTACCTTTCCAGATTAGATCTGTCTGGGTCATTTTAAATCGCTTCTTAAAACGTATTTCTATCCATTTGCATTTAATTAAGGCCTGACACTGTACCTTTTCTGTTGTGATGTTTTAGTTGTATTTTCTTTTTGTCAATTTATTGTATTGCACTGTTGTCTTTGTGCAGCGTGGACAGATCTAATCTGTCTTTAAAAGTTCTGTGTAATCTTAACATTGACATTTTCTTTGAATTTGATGAAATCAAAGAAAACAAATAATGTAGTAATATATAGTTGTGGCATGAAAACCATAAATAAAAATGACTACCTCAGAGAGGATCAGTATGACTTTTTTGGAGCCGATTTATTTGGAACGTTTTATCTATTTGGTTATACCATAAAGCCCTGTGTGTTCCTGAGTTTTTTCACAAATCACTGCTTTTATAAGAACCTTGTAGATATTTTCTGTTATTTCTTGTAATTTTCACAAACTATTTTTTTCTATTTTCTATTACTAGCTAAATCAAGGTGAGCTGAATCAGCAAGTACTGTGTGCCTAAAGCCGTATGTGGGCTTACCCCACTAGCTGTGTGGCCTAATGTGATCGTGTTATTTCAGACCGGGTTTGTGGTTGGGTATGAGCAGCTTATGGACCCTCTGGCAGTCAGAGTGGTACTTGCTCTGTGTTTCTCCTTCAGGTGAAGCTGAGAAAGGCTCTTAGGATTAGATGGGATTAAATTATTCATGGTGATGTAGAGAAAGAAGCAGTAAGAAGAACTCCATTTTTGCTTCTCTGCCTCTGGCTGGGCTGCTATGTGGGAGGGTAAAGGTCAGCTGAGTGGAAAAAGGATTTTATTATCTCTGAAAGACTTGATGCCACACAGATGTAAAGGGTAAGAACTGGAATACAGCGCTAAAGAGGCTGATCAAATATTTATGTGGATGTGTTTGGTCTTATAGCCTCTGTATATTATTTTCCTTACATTCATAATGCTGGTAGTGATGTCAACAGCCTGGCACACTGCAAACTAAAGCTGTGAAATCCATCTGCATGCTAGTTATTCTGAAAATAACTAGCATGTCATGAAGACAAACTCTGAGAGCATATTTTCACACCTTATGAAGATGAAGTTAGTTGAAACATGTTGCTGCTTTGATGCTCTTGTGAGGAGTGGAGGCTTTTCTCAAAGCCCTGTTGTCTCTGAGAAGTGGAGAAAACTTGTTTAGACAGGGCAGCGTAGGCCTGACCTAATAGCAAATTTTGCTGGACAATAAATTGGCCCAGAAATTATTGTGATAAACAATAATATTGTCATTTTGAAATAATTTTCAGTTAATATAGTAATAATAATGAGAGTACACCCACTGAAAGATCAAACAAACTAATTTCCAAAGAACATTTAACACTGGAACCAAAAAACATTTTAAATATCCAAAACAACAATAAAAACTGATTTTAAAGTTCCTCTTACCAAAATGGTATTTCAAAATAATAATCATTCAGCTTAGATAGAGAAAACAAGTAAAGGTTGTATAGCAAAACTAACTACTTTGTACTGGGTGTCACATGTTGGCAGCGTCTCTCAAAATGGCGGCTTTTTTTATGACATTAAAGGGGAGCATCTCTTTGACAATTGTTGTCCAAATGGAAATTTTTGCACTCATTTTAATTTTCATGTAGTTAATTGATTTATTGCTAAGCACAGTCTTAGTGCTGTGTCTCCTTACTATATTTCAAAAATGATGTAGTGGTCAGCGTGACTTTAAAGCCAGCACAGCTACCAAACCATGGTTTTTGTGTCAAGTATCAACTTGCTCATCCTGTTGCTCAGTCAGCTCACAACATTCTAGTTTAGCAAACATAATGGTACAGGGAGACAGTTGTTCCTCAAATTGATCAAACCCAAACCTAAGAAACAGAAACATCACTCTGGGCTCAAATGATGTGAACAAATCAAGTGATTTTCTATTTACCATTTGCTCCTGCTGCCACCAATGAGGTACCCACTGCATTATTTCAGAATAATGTATATCTTGCTGGTTTCAAGTAAGTATCTCAGATAAAACTTAGAAAGCAGCCATGTCTTTGTTACAATCTATACAAGAATTATAAAAATGAACAGAAGTAAAAACTTGAAATTAATGAGATTTTCTGATGACATTCTAATGCATTGAGATTAGGCCTGTCACAATACCAAATTTTTCTGGGCAATTAATTGTCCCATAACTTATTGCAATAAACGATAATATTGTCGTTTTGTCTCCCATCACCATGTCAGTGATGGGAGACGGCGCTGCTTGCGCGGTGAGGCGACATTCGCTTTACCTCGTCCAGCCGAGATGAGCACGGCTAGCAACATGACAAAAGAAAGTTGGAAATCGTTCAACTTTTGTCGCTGTTGTTGCTATAGCGTCCTGTGTATTCGGTTCAGCTTGAGGGGAGAAAATCTGACGCGTTTAGCTCCCTGTGTGTTGAGCTGTTACCAAAGAAACGAGAGCGAAGAAATAACTTGAGGCACTGGGGTGAACTTCTTGTCGTCCTCTTTACATGAGAAAAAACAAGCTATTATTATCGCCCTCCTTTTATTATCGAGCTCATTCACTTATTGTTTATTGCAACAGGTCTAACTAAGATACAGTTGTATTTTGAAATTATCCCATTTTTTATGGGTTCATGTTAAATATGAGCGCTCTTAAAAACCGAAAAAGACCTTTAGAAATCTAGATCAAAACCTTTGTAAAAGATTCCCAGATAGTCTGGCTACTTGGACACAAATGCTGAGTCATTAAGAGATGACGCAGCACTTTTCCACAGCGATTTTATCCAAAGCTGTTTTGATTTTCAATCCTCACTACATATTTTTGCTGCTGCGGTTTCTACAGCATCAGCCTTAATCCATCCTCTGTAAATCTGTGCTGCAATTGATCGTATCCTTCCTGTTTGCCCTGGACGTTTCCTCAAAGTAAATGAAGAGACATGTCAAGTTTCCATCAACGTTCTCCATCCATTCCTGATGACGTCACTGGCTTTCGTCAATCTCTGCCCACCCTCCCGTTATGTTCTGGTTATATGGCACCAGTCAATCCGCCCTCTGCTGCCCAACACAAGTGGAGCAGAATGCAGTTGCAGACACACCCAGGCCCTCATAAAGGGTTCGGTTAGCCGTCTTCTGAGGTCTACATACTTTCTGGAAAGTACCATGTGAGTTTGAAGCTGCTGTAAATCTGAACTGCACTAGAATGTTAAAAAGAAGCTTAACTGCTGTCAGTGTTTATGACACAACATTTTGAAGTGAATCTTTTTACTTTTTAAAGATGGTTGAGACTATTTAGATATCATTGAGTTTCAGTTTGCATTGCTCTGCTCCCAGCCAGTACTGAGTGGTTCCTAAAACAACCTCTGTGCTCCTCTCTGAGCACAGCCCTGGGACCAAATGTTTTCCAGTGTGCAGAATTCCACAGGAAATCATGCTCCTTTTTCGTGGAATTTTGCTGTAAAACTTCATGGCTCCCTGTAGAAAAATGTGATTTTTTTTTCTCGTGTTTTTTTTTTTTTTTTTGCCAAAACATTAAAACTGCTTTCTGTTCAACTCATCTTATGACGAAATACAAAGGACACAGAGACTCAACGATGGAAAAGCTCTAAAGCTATTATAGAAATATTTTTTAATAGCACCCATGTAGACTCATCTTTTTTTTTCTTTCGCTCTGCTTATTCTCCAGCTGGTTTCTCTGCTTACTGTCCAACAGAGCATAGAGAGCAAAATGAAAGCTTCTCTCTCATCCAGACTGCAGTTAAAGCAACATCATTAGTAAGTTTTGTTCTAAGCAGGATCACAGAAACTATTTGGTGCTTGTAAAATCAGCAGCTCTATAACCACAGAGCTTGTTTTATTGTTGTCTAATTGTGGAATGAGCATGTAACAGTTACATTGCAGCTAGTGAGCTCTTAAAGGGCTATGGAGCCATCCTGACTTGCGGTCGGTGTGCCTTTACCTTTAAGGGGAGCGGCATGGCGAGCACTGAGCGATGTGGCCGGTTATGTAAGGCTTGGCTGTGCCGCTCAGAGCTGCTTGGCCCTTGCTCTGTCCCACTGCCAGACGCTGGAGGTTTCATCACCCTGCTGTTTCAAAAGGCCCTCTGGACTCTACATAGTGTTTAGCTCCACTCTGTAGTTTGCCCAGTTTATTTTCTCCTTTCCTCTCTGCTTTCCTGCACCATCTGTCATCCTCAGTGATAGACCGTCTCTCTCCCGTCCCTCCCTCCCTCCTCTTTAGCTGACTCGCTCCATCTAGTAAAATTATTATGGACTGAAAAATCCAAAGTCTTATGTACCGGTCGGGTTTCAGGATTTGGGTTTTATGTTAACTTTGTCATTTGCCTACTTTATCAGTCATGTTCATAAATAAGTGCAGAGTCTTGAAAGATACAAATTGAGGAGACCTGTTTAAAACCTCTTAAAGGGGCAGTATGTAAAATATTCTTTTTTGTTATATTATAATGTTATTCCTTCATTAAAAACATGCCTGGAGTTTTGCTTTGATCCTTTCATTCATGTTTGAGGAATCCTTTAATCTCCATGGCAACCATTCAGCTATGCAAAAACACCTTGTTCTTGTCCTTGGGGTTGGCAACCAGGGTCGTCTGTATTCTGAAGAGCAGTGAGAAAGAAATGGTGAGTTTGAGGTTATCGGAAAGTGGAAATTCAGGAAGAATTAGACTGATTTTACTTGAGATGAAGATAGACTTCCACCAGGGGGGTAATACCGTGGTTTCCGGGATATGGTCTCTTTGTGGGTGTCCTTGAAGTGATCCACGTTCCAGTGTGAGATCTTGATGGAGTGAGTTCTTCGCAGGTAGATGTAGAGGAATTATGGAATTTTAGTTTGGATAAAATTCACCAAGTTTACTGTTTGATAAAATACTGCAGTCCTGTCATGTACGCTCTGTGTTTGACTTCTTCCAGATTGACCTGGTTTATCTGCTTGAATGTTTCAGATCAGTCCCTCTAGGACAGGGGTCTCAAACTCGCGGCCCGTGGGCCAACTGCGGCCCTCGGGACGATAGTTTGTGGCCCCCGCCTTAATATGAAAGTTTAATGTTAGTGCGGCCCGCGAGTTTGATATAATTGGCACTTTTCAGTGTTGTGTGCGGAGCTGAACGAACTTACCAATCACGGTGGAGTATATTGCTCTCGGGGGCGGGACATCGGCTGGGCCTATTTACATTTTCTATTTGTCATTATTTGCATGTGGTACATGCGCAATTTCCGCGGCCGCTCCCGCTTCACGTGCTTCAGCATCCAGTCTAGACCCGGAAGTTGCTGATCAGTGTAACGTAATTAAGGTTAGGCGCTGTAACGCTTGGGTTGTGTTTAAGGGAGGAGAGGAGGCAGCAGCTTCGTCAGGACGGTCAAAAACTCACAACCACACTGGTACTGGGAATTCCACAGTGTTGTCCTTTAATAAATATGCTCTTCACCAACCTTACAAAGCCCGGTTGAACGGCTGCTATATTATCAGACATGAAAATTGAGCAGCGTCCAAACAACCCGTAACATTACTAAAAAGTTAGGGAGCTAACATGTCCGTCTAGCACGTTTCTCCCACGCTCTCTACAGAGAAGCCGTGGCGCATACTTCTGACATCATTAGCAATACTAGAGTATCTTAAAGAGACACTACACAATTACGGCTGTTACAGCGCCTGACTACGGCCAAATATGGTAATAGGCAATCAGAAAGGTTAAACTGAGGAGACCGTGTGTGTGAATGCGGCCCAGCCTCACCCAGACTCTACCTCCAGCGGCCCCCGGGTAAATTGAGTTTGAGACCCCTGCTCTAAGATGTTGTAATGTTGTTTTGCGAATGGTGCGGCCTAAAATTACTGATTTTGCAGCCTCATTTTCAAAAGGCTGCAGTCAATGTGAATTTTTTTTATCTTTATTTTTGTCATAACATATGGAGTCCTTAAAGGGACATTGAAGGAAAAAGTAAAAAATAAACTTTCAGGATTTTGACATAGTTAATATTTAATGTGCAAGTACCTTTTTGAAAAAAATATCTCAATACAAACTAAATCATATCTTGAGGAGAAGTCACAATGCAAAAGAAAAATCCCATGTTGGTCATTCAAGTAAACATGAACTGTTAACACGGTAGGAGCAAATCCTACAGAACATCTCTGAAAGAGTTATCCCAAAAAAACCCAACAATGTTATTGTTTAGTTTCCTTATAAACCACGCTTTCATCTTGGTTTATAAGGTGTCATGAAACAGAAAGTTACATTAGAAAGGGAAAGTGGATTGGTCAATATTCTGCCAAGTTGCAGTGATTGGTCGGAAAAGAAGGAAACACAGAAAACGTTAAGGTGATTGGTCAGATTTGTAAAATAGTTGCAATGACTGGTGAAAATTGCAAGTCTGAGGAAAGTTTGTGAATGTTGAGTGAATTTGCATTAATAGTTGAGATTGCAACATTGCAACTTTCTGGAAGGACTGATTAAAAAACAGTAAAAACCAGACAACGAAAATACAAAACAGCCCTCCCAAATATATTTGCATTTATTAAAAGACAAAAGCCTCGCAAAATGTCTGGACCTATGTGAGAAAAATAATCAACCCCAGGTTAAATTCTGAATTTTTAAAATATGACCACATTTTATGTGCTTCCATTTCATTCGCCACACTAAATAGAACCTACCTGAGAACATGAAGTGGGCTGAAAGAGTTTAACACATCATCTAAAGAAATCCAAAAACAAGCGAGGAACAGAGTATAGATATTTCATTTCACAAACTATATGATGAATACAAAGAGCTGAGAGATTGTGCTTATTGATTTAAAATAATCTGAACATTGTAAAAGCAGCTGGTCTAAGTGCTGAACTGAACTTCCTGTTATCCAAAGGTGGTTGAAGAGAAACATCAAACCTTCTGCACAGTGTGTGTGAGAGCAGGTGGGTGGAGGCAGAGAAAGCCCTCCAGGCCTCTTAAAAGTGATTTCTCATGGTGATTTGAAGCTTTGGACTAAGGTCAAGGTTTCACCTGTCAAAGTTCTTCTGATTCTGTCAGCTTCCAGTTGGTGCGTTTGGAAGGAAACTTGCTCATGTGTCGTTATGTGTGTTAATAATGCTTGTCCAGTTTTAAATGCACCACCTGCTGTTTAAGCTTTACACAACACATGCTCTGGGTATCTGTTACTACTGAATAAATGGCTATGATAGCATCTATATGCTGTGATTTCATGCTGTAAATACTTTAAGGGGACACTTTGCATTGTTTGATTGCAAATACATCTCTTTAGTTGAGTTGTTTTCCAATATATTACAGGAAAATAAATAGACTGACGAGCCCTGGTTTCTGAACAATTGATGATAAAAGCATTGGTATTTCAGTTGTGAAAGTATTAACACACCTTAAAGTTCTTATTAAGATTTTGTATCTTTGGAGGCACAAACTGCAGCAGATCCTGAGTGGGTGACATATCTTTAACTATTTTAGTAGGTTTTTTTTTACTTGTCTATGTTTAACTTGTCCATTTTTTTTATTATGTATATGTACTGTACATCACTTTGTAGACTTTCAGTTATTTTAAAGTGCTTTAAAAATTAAAGTGGTATGGTATGGCATGGCATGGCATGGTATAACCAACACGTCATAGCAACTGTCAAACATGGCGTTGGATGAGTGATGATTAGGATTTCTGGTCCTGTGGTCTGGCAACCATAGGACCAGCAGTTCTATAGTCTATTTGTATTCTATTGACAACTATGAGCCCTTTTGTCTGACAGCTGAAGCTTGACCCAAACTGAATCATGAAACAGCTCAATTATTCCAACTGCCACTAAGAATATATTACAATAAATGGCTGCAATTGAAAGTCTAAACCTTAAGAAAGAGATGGATACATGCCATTGCAGTGTAGATGCTACGGTACAGCAACTTCTGTTCACTAGCTCAGTGTGCTATTTTATCTGTTTCCGTTTTTAAAGCAACATGCTCCACCATTCCTGGGCCAACTTCAATTGTAGATCTGTGACATCACAATGAAATAAGGTATCCCAAGCAAAAAAAAAAAAAAAAAAAATTTAACCTCCGAGAATAAAATATAGGTTAATAAAATACACATAATTTTTGTTGTATTGATATGTATACAAGGATGTCTTGTATGTATGTATATTATTTGTGAAAGTCCACTTAGTAAAAATATATCTGGGTCACAACTTTTACCGGAACTTATAAAAAGGAACAGAGGACACTTGATTGGGGAGAGAAAGGGGTGTGGCAGCACGCTGGAAGAGACGCTGAGCGACGGTCCGAGGAGCTTGCAAGATTAGCCCGGAGAGAACTGACTGCTGGACTAAAAGCGTGGCCAGAGCAATTCACAAAGGGGTCAAAAGTCTTCTGGAGGCAAGGTAGAGCCACACGGAGCGTTGACCGGACCCGAGGCGCTCGCGATCCAGGCCTGACGAAGGGAACCGCCCGGGCACACAAACGCCGACCCGGTGAGACCCTTCCAATTTTTTTTTCGTTCTTTCTTGTATTTTTGGTGCACGAAGACGGATTAATACTTTTGGGCCCCAACGTTGTTCTTTTTTGCGCAAACGGAACTTTATTTTTTTTGGATTGCCTAATTATGGACTGTTTTGATGGACTATTATTATTGATGAACTATTTCTTTTTCTTTTGATTTATAGGCTGGGTTATGGACTTAGATTTGACTGTTTCGTTGTTTAATTGTAAAAAATTAAAGAGTGACGGGTAAAATACTATGATTTCAGGAAAACAATTGATTATTAAATGTAGCGGGCAGCTTGTAGCCGCTTCAGTGCGCTGATGTGTCCCCTCTTTCTTTTCATTAATGAAATCGTTTTTCTAGCATTGTTTGATGGTCATGCTTATTACCAACTTCGTATAAAAAGAAGTAAAAGGACTCACTTGAGCGTGTACATTTCCCGTTTATTCGAGGATTTTGTTACAGATCCATAGGACAATGACACAGTCAGGGTGGATCTGCTGGTATCACACAACACAGTTCATTCACTGAGGGACAGAAAGACATCACTGCTTGCAACAAGCATGAGACATACTAGTGCGTCACATTAGTTGTCACTGTAGTATGACGCTACGATAGGATTTAGCCTCGCCTGCCCAGTGACGGTCCAATAGGCAGTTGATACGTCAGATCATGAAATAGCAAACCAAACCACACCGACCAGTGCCATACTGCTCAGTGAAAATGAGGCAGTAGCTTCTTTTTTAAATGCCAATGATGTGAAATTCCATGATTTGTTCTTGCCTAAGTTGAAGAAAGAAATTCTGTTCTAAATTTAAACCTTTTAATCTAAAAGAGGATATGCTTTCTATCAAGAACCTTCAAAGGCCTGCCAAGCTTTAGTATTCCTCTCTCTAAGATCAAGAGTTCTGTTCTAAACTAACCACCAAAAGACTGGATGCAAGGACTCATTTTGGGGGAGTGAGACGACTCCTGAGGAGAACCCTCTACCCAAATATCTGTGCTTCCTGAAAGTTGGACCACTTTCATACAGTGGAAGAAGGTTGAGTGTGGAACTGGAACCAGACATGCCAAGGAAGGGATTGAAGTACCTCAGGACTCAAGAAAAGTGCCACATTATGAAAGTATCTTAGTGAATGCTAGGATCTCAGCAGATAAAGCTTCAGTCAAGTCAAGAATACTTTCATTGTGCAGCGAGGACGTTATAGAGGCTGTCAATCCCTACTCATGAAACTTTGAGCAGAGACAGAGAGGAAGCATTCTAATAACATGTTAGAGCTTATTGGTTTCAACACATCTTCCATTGTGGTTTATGGTTTCAATCTGTGACCACATGTTGCTGTGGAATAGTCCTCTCCCTTTCTTTTTCACTTCTATGTTGTTGAGGTTTTTGAGCAGGTCATAAATTTTAAAAGGATGCTTGTTTAGACCTGGAATGCTTTGATCAAAGTTTGGAATTATGACAACAACACAAAAGAGAAAAAAGGTTGTAACTATTCTAATACTCGATTAACGTAACAAGGATAATATTTAATGATGTTTTTCTAAGGATGGTAATGATGGTGGGGTTTAGAGGTAGATATCGATACTTCTACCTTACATTCTGAAATGTGTCTGCAGCCACTCAGAATGCAAGTAAACACCATGAAGACCAGGCTTGTTTAAAAAGAGAAAAGAAAATTTCACAGCAAAGGGTTATGGATAGGTGTATACTTTTAATTACTGCATGTAATTAAAAGTATTTTGAGTTTAATAGATTTTAACCACTACTTTCTATTTTAAAGACACAACAACTGTTGTTTTTACAGTAAAATCTCATAATATTCAACATAAGGGTGAGCGATATTGCCAGAAATGATATCACTATATATCTTTTTAAACATATCCATAACAATATCAGATGATTTTCCACATTTTTATTATGTTTTTATTTGGGGAAAGGTTTTTTTTCCCTACTTTTCACCATTAACAGTCATTACATAAAAAATACTCATACATAAGTATATACAAAATCACACAATGTGTACTATTTTGGCTAACAAAAGGAGTTTGAAATCAGATACCAGATGGAAATACAAATACTTATATACACATAGAACATTAGTTTTATAAGATGTTAAGTGTTTCCCACTCATGCTTTTTTTAAAAAGGTAAACATTATGTGCAAGACGAAGACTCTTGTTTTAATATAAAAGTAAATCTCAACACCAAAATATCACCATTAGGAAGTGTGCAAAAAGTGTGCACAGTTCCTAAAAGTGAGGAATAGTTTTCATGTTCATTTCTTCTGTCACCGACATCTCCACTGAAGTAAGAACTATGTTTTTTAAATGACTCTATTGGGCCACATTCAAAACCAGTGTCTGATTTTTATTGGTTAATTTTCAGTAAATATTTGTCTATTATTACTTTTATCAGTTTCAAGTAATTTCAGTGGTCATTGTAGGTTTGATAGACAGACAGACAAACTAACAGACAGGTTGAATTTTATGGGAATTAAAATAATCTTTGATAAACTTTTTTCTAAGAAACAAACTGGAGCTAATAGCTGTACCCCAAAGGGGGGGAGATTAGTAAGACACGTTGGATTCTGATTAATGTTAAGATGATTTTCACTGTGTGCATTGATCCTTATTAGAGTATATTTGGTTTTCAAACTATTAAATTTGGCAGTAATAGGAACAGAATAAGTTTTTGTAGAGGGGGTTTCAAGTTCATGGTTTTCAGCTTTTTGCAGATGGTTGTGGTCCCTAACGCCCCTAATACCGGCGTTCCACTCTATGTTTTCTAGCCTTCCTGCCAAAAGCTGCAAATAACTGTATATGTTAGAATGGCATACCAATGTGAGTGTGTGTATGTGAGTGAGAGTTAAGCTGCTGTAAATCAGGGTTGGACTATCATTTTAAAAGAAAAGCCGAATGATGAGATATTCTATATGTTTTATTAGCAGTAAGCGTGGCGTTACTAAAACAGCCGAGAATGTGGACCCTTACCCGAGAGATTGCTGAAGGACTGCCAGCATTTCCAGTTATAGCACGTTCCATGAGGATCCAGTTATCAGAAGGTTTTCTGTGCTTGTTCATCCTGATGTTGCCGCAAAGTTTCTGTGGTGGATCGGATTGTCCACATGCAGATGTATTAGCAGCAGTGTGAGCGCTTGGTATAGTTCTACTTTCTTAAGGGTATTTCTAACTATCACTGCAAATAAAGCTTCCCTCTGCCACATAGCGGTGATATCGGCATAAAGAGCAGAAGGATAGCATAAGATACAGTGAGCTACTGTTCTCCCACTGGTCATTTTGTCTTAGGTTTTATTGTTTTGGAGCTAACTCGTGAACGTGACATCACAGTATTTTTTGGACTGTTGTCCTTCAAAGCCTGCCTCCATGAGCTGATGGAAGTGGCTCTTTGCTCTTGGCCAGCACAGAGTTGATGCTAACACAACATCGATTTGTGTTTGCCTGCGTTGGTAAAAACACAGAAGAAGAACTGGACCTGAAGAAGCACCAGTACAGGAATGTGACCAGGTGGAAAGTCTGATAAAAAGGCTTTGCTCTGCTTGGTTTTGAAATCCTATCTGTCAGGGTGTCAAAGTACAATGGTGAGTTTTAATGTCATGTAGCAGATGATGTTGGAAGGTTTTGCCTCTTTCTTCACTATTTACTCCTTTCCCTTTTAGGGAATCCAAATAAATGATATTTTCATGTGAAAATCCACCTGCTTGGGATCTTTTATTCACTCTTCAGTTCCACTGTCTGATTGTTTCCAGTTATTCTTACAGCATAATTTAATTTGCATAGGTATTGAGAGAAATGGGATAAAGATAATAGTTTTAATTCGTCCATTTTCAATCTGAGACTTTGGTCTTGAACTGGTAAAGGGTGGAGTGCCTTCTTCAGGTCAGGGAAGAGATCCCAACTCCAGATCAGCAGAAGATTATGGCTGACAGATGGATTAATCAATCGATGGATGATCCATTATTTGTATCCATTGTCTTATGGGGCCCAAATCCTGGGCCCCATGAGGAGCAGTTGGCCCCCATAGTATAGCATTTCTTAGGAAAATGGTCTGTGCATTGTATCAAATACAGGGCCACACATACATCCACATCCACACACACTCATACCTAAGGGTGATTTAGAAAGGCCAATGAACCCAACAGTCCCATAAACTCCATGCAGAAGGACCTCAGACTACCAACTGCACAACAATAACACTTTTCTTTTTGTTAAATACAGTATTTCTAAAAACCATCAGTACTTTCTGTCAGTTTTGGAAATATATTTGCTATGTATCAACATAGGTCCCTCAGTTCTTGCATTGGTTTTCATCTGTTGCCATTGAAGGACAGTGTTCAGTTCACCAACTTTCTTTTTTATTACATTTCACTTGGACTTTATCCTTGGTACATATGCAGATGTCTGGTATCATTTCGGCTGAACTGAACTGGTATCATTTCGGTGAAATCGACGTCTGTGTCTAAATTTAGCAAACAAAAGAAATAAGCATTTTTTTTATCTTCAATTCCACCACTTAGCTGATATCTTCTCCCATTTAGATTTTGGTATTTTCCCTGCACAGTTTTCGGAAAAATGGCTGCAGGCCCAAAACTCATAGGAATGATGACTTGCTAACACTGACACAGCCTATGTTTTTCAGTCTATTTCTGTCCCCTGAGTTAAATGCTCAGGAGCTGTGCAGCTGTTTTTGCCCAATGTGAATTAAGCTGTGACCTCAGCTTGATACTTCACTTAAAGTTGCCTGCCTGAGATTTATTTATTTATTGCATGTTATGTGGATTAGAACCTCTGTAAGTATAATCCAGAATTGCACCAGTTCTCTGGACACTAATTGTAACTGATGTGTGTTTCAGAGCTACGCTGTAAATGAAAACATGGCATTTAATTGAAAAAAGGAAGTTGACTCAAGTCATTCTTCATCAAATTACTACTCAATTACTTGAAATTTGTTGTTGAAAAGTCTCTCCAACTTGAACTGGATTAATTCAGAAAATGTAAGTTTTTGATAGTTGTGCTTTATTTCTGTGCTGGAAATTACTTTGACTTAGTACCTCATGCATCCAAGTGCAAATGCTTTACTTTTTCTTTTCTGGAGCCAATAATTTATCTCATCTGACTTATGAAGAGACACTAGTCCCAGTGCTTCCATGAACAGGAGCGCATTCACATAGAAGAACATCAGAACAAGTCTCCATGTATCATTTTATCTTAAGCTATGCTATTAGCACTATGCTAACTTTAGACGCCAACAAAGGCAGGACTACCACTGTGTGTCGACCTATGACTATGGATATCACCACAGCCAACTAACGTAATGGTGTTTGGAGGATAGAGAGAGTGAGTAAGGACAAGGACCCATTCATGAAAATTGGTTTGAACTTGAAAAATGAGTAAGTTTAAGTTGTAGGTATTTAGCTATTCTAAGCTAGGTTAAATTTGTATCAAGCAGTCCACACAAATAAAAAAATAAGTTAAGACAAATAAGCTACATAAATCTTTTTTTTTGTTGTTAATTGTACTACTAAAGTTATTAATTCTGCTTACTTAAAATGAAATTAGTCTTTTTTACTCACTAATCTGAATCTTATTTTGCTTACATTTTTTGAGGCAATGAGTTTGCATAATTTTTTTAAGTAAGGTGAACTAATTAGATTTTACAGTGTAGAGGAGCCAATGGTGCTGGGTGGAGGTGAGCCTAGTGTAGAACAGCAAAGCTGGCCAACAGCCACATCTTTATGGTTCAGCAACATGGGGAATCCGCACATGTTTTACACTCGTCTGACATCACCACGTTTACAGGCTCCTATGTTTTAGTGTGTTCAGATGCTGGCGGTCCTGAAGAACAGCCCAGTGGGGGGCATTTTGGCTGTCTGCTCTGCCCCTCATTCAGATAATGTTCTATAGTTATGGGTTTCCCTAAAACTCTGGCAGAGTTCCATGCAACCAAGGGCTGCAGTGCCGTGCTATCCGGGTTTCTGCACACCGACCTGGATTCAGACGTGTTCAACCCTAACCCTACCCTATCTCTGATCAGTGGAGCCTGTTAGGATACATGATAAAGAATTCTGTGGTTAAAAATTTCATTGCATTTACTTGTTCTTCAATTGTTTGTTTCTGTTTACATATTTTTTCCACTGCCTTTTGATACTGCCTCACACTCTGCCTCACACTCTGCCTCACACTCTGCCTCACTTTCTGCCTCACATTCTGCCTCACATTCTGCCTCACATTCTGCCTTACACTCCAAACATTTCGTTCAATAGTCTTTTTTCTCCTGTGCCATGGTTCATGAGGCCTGACAAGCTTTTTATGTCTGATCACCAACGCCTGCTGTGCTATAAAAAAGTAATTGCGTCTTTACAGAATTGGCTTTTTTTTTTCTCACACTTAAATGTTACAGATTATCTAAAGGGAACTGTCCAAACCAAGCCTTTAAATAACCCCCTGATCCTAATAACTAGTTGTCCCACCCTGGGAGGATACAGCTGCCATTAAGTGTTTCAGAGGAGAGGTCAAAGTGCAAACGAAGAATCCATATTGTTAACATGAACTGTTTACACAGGCATAACAAATCATACAGAGCATCTCTAAAAGTTTTTTTGAAGAAAAAAAAAGGTGACTTATTATTTAGTATCACACATGATTCATCTCGCAGGTTCAGCTTTCAAGAGACATTATGAAACAGGAAGTTAAATTAGAAGGGGCAACAGGATTGGTCAATATTCAGCCGAGTTGCATTGATTGGTCAGAAAAGAAGGAAGTATAGAAAATGTTAAGGTGATTGCTCAGATTGGCAATAAAGTTGCACTGAAAACTGCAAGTCTGTGCAAAATTTGCAAATGTTAAGTGAATTTGCATCAATAGTTGCAATCACAGCTTCCTGGAGGGAATGTTTTATGTCACTGTGATGGAATTTTGACTCACTCTTCTTTGCAAAATTGTTTTAATTCAGACACATTGGGAAGTCTTTCTGCATAAAAGGTCACTTAATGTCATGCTACTCCATCTCTAGTGAAGTAGTTAGAGTTTTAATAGGCAGCAGAAGCCATTCAAAGGTCGACATGCTGCTTTGCTTTAGATCATTGTCCTGCTGCATAACCCAAGTGAAATAGAGCTGCAGGTCACCAAATGATAGCTGGACAATGTCCTTCCAACTTTTTTTTTTTTAGCTGCTGTAAATTCATCCTAAACTATAAAAAGTCATCTTTGACAGCCGCTTGTGTTAACAGGCAAAGAGTCCTGAGAGTGAAACTTACCTAGATGGGACTTTACAAAAGCAATACATTTTAGCAAAGGACGGCACATGAAGTAAAACAAACATATTTTCCAAACTTGCGCACTAAACTTGCAGTGTATCTATGGAAACACTGGATCTGGCTGCATTTCAGTAATCAGTTTAACAGTAAGTTTTACAATTTTTGCTAAACAAATCCCCAGTTTATTAAGTGCAGAATCAATATTTCCAGGGTGGTAGAAACAGTAGCTGTAATGTAGGTGTGATAACATGCTCTGCTGTACCACCAAAACTCAGCAAAGGCCAAACCAGATGAGGAAGCAGATGTTGAGGATTAGGAAGGCTCAGACTCAGATCCTTCAGATTCAAAATTATGCAAAATATTGTAATTAGCAACAAATTTATTTTTTCAGAGAAACAGCATCACTGGTCTGCCAGTATTTTCCCATTTTTCTGCTTTCTCCGTTCCTCACTGCTGTCCGTTGAAGTCCCTCCTGATGTCCTGAGTTGTCCTCTGCTACCCAGAATTCATTGGATGGATGGATGGATGCATACTTTCAGAGGAAGTGAGGATGATTCCTTCAGCTGCTGTTCTTAAAAGTTAAAAGAAGTGAAGGAGAGGGTTGGATGTTCTTGAAAATGCACTGTTGACCTCATCCTGATATCAGAGAAGCAGACAGATGCTGCAGCTGTCAGGTGTGTGTTCATACCAGTTGTCACTTCAGGAGTCATAGAAAGGTCATGAGCAAGGTCAGTTTGGCTTGGATCAGACTCCATAGTCTCCTAGGTGGAGGAGCTGGTTGTCCTGGACCTGGTGCTTTTTCCGACCTTTCACTTGTACCGATGGACATACACAGATTTTATGATGGAAACCTCACCAACCCACTCTTTTTATTATTTTTTTTACATGTTTGTGTATTAATCATTATTACTTTAGGCTGCATCGAATTTTTGATTTAGTAAGACAAGAATAATGTATTGGATGGATGGACGGACGGACGGACAATAGTTGTTGACCATCCACCCGTGTCGGTCCACACGTTTTGCACAGCTGACTGGTTGCCACGGAGACTACAGGATTTCTCAAACATGCACGAAGAACAAAGAACTCCATGTTTTTGATGAGAGAATAACATTATAACATGTGGTAAAACTCAGAAAAACTTCAGAAAAGTTGACTTGACTTAATTCTACCCCTTTAACTTTAGAGGGGCTGCCGGAAATAGCTACAGAGCTAAACTTAAACTGCCAGCCATCAGAAATAATCTAATTTTGGCTAGTTGGGATTTTTTTCACAGAGGTTTTATTTGCCTTTTGAAAGTCTTTTGTTACTGGCTGCAATCTTATGCCAGATTTAAAGTAATCAAATATCTTTGTTGGGGTTTTTATTTCTAAAGGGGAATGTAACAATCTAGAGAGCATAAAATCTGTTGACTGAACTTTCCAGATGGCTTTCATTTTACTAGTAGAGAGATGTTGTAACACTATCCAGAATAAGAACTGTGGTAAAAAGAAATGGTGGGATTGGAAGATAAGCACATCGTTCAGATCAGAAGGAAACATCAAGTGGGGCGTTCACAAACAGGGATTACAGGAACAAGGACGCTTTGCATCCATGAAGTTTTCCCACACACCAGTTGAAACACAGGGAAGTGGTGGGTAGGAGCTCTGCCCCAACCACACAAAGACATTTTCTAATCATTGCAGCTCAGCCAAGCTGCAGCTGTCTGCTTGTCTTCCTCACTTCGTCTTCAGACACAGACACAAAGTGTGAATGTCATTTTGAATTTATATTGGTCTATTCAGAGGTTTAGCTCACGCTTTGAGAGATGGGGAAGATGAGGAACCTGTGTTACTCTGTTAAATATAACTCAAATCACCATGGAAACTGAAAGTATCATGGGGTGTCTTGTTGCAGTTTTCTATCTTAGTTTCTGTCCTTGGAGTGAGGCATTCAAGGAAAGAGTAGTAGGTGAGCAAAAAGGCAAATTCCAGTTGTATCCATGTCTCAAATGTATGTAACATGTTTTTCAGGGAAAAGTTATTAAACTTTTTCTCTTTTTCAAATAGAAGTGGATTAATGTGCATAATACCATAAAACCTTACAGTAGGGCTGGGCGGTGTTTCGAGTATACTCCATGTATCGCAATATTTTCTATTTACGATAGTTAAAATGGCTGTATCGCAACCATCGAGTATAAATTGTCTTTCAAATAAACTTTAACCGTCAAATTCACTGCGAATATGGTTTATCCAACACCCTATGAATGCATCACTTCTGGCACCAGGCTCCGTACACCTCTTTCACGGAATTTCGAGCAGGGACTCCGCCGTCCCTCACAGATTTTTGTGCAATTCTATGGTACCTGTTAGTGTCTAGAATTTACAGGGTTTCCGTTACGCGCAGTGACCCTCAGTCACTCGCCGTTTTTCTTCCAGCACCAGGCTCCGTACACCTCTCACGGAATTTCGCTCTGGGACTCCGTCGTCCCTCACGGATTTTTGTGCAATTTCAACATAGAATCAACAATCAAAACATGACATTAAGTAAAGTTCCATCATTAAATTTGTAATTGATTACGTTTCAAATACAATCCTAAACAGGTGGTTTTTTAGTTGAGATTTAAACGAAGTCAGTGTTTCAGCTGTTTTACAGTTTTCTGGAAGTTTGTTCCAAATTTGTGGTGCATAGATGCTGAAAGCTGCTTCTCCTCGTTTGGTTCTGGTTCTGGGGATGCAGAGCAGTCCAGAACCAGAAGACCTGAGAGGTCTGGAAGGTTGATACAATAACAGATCTTTGATGTATTGTGGTGCTAAGCCATTCAGTGATTTGTAAACTAACAACAGTATTTTAAAGTCTATTCTTTGAGCTACAGGGAGCCAGTGGAGGGACTTTAAAACTGGTGTTATGTGCTCTATCTTTCTGATTTTAGTGAGAACGCGAGCAGCAGCGTTCTGGATCAGCTGCAGCTGTTTGAGTTGTTGGACAGACCTGTGAAGATGCTGTCGCAATAATCAATACGACTGAAGATGAACGCATGAATAAGTTTCTCTAGATCTGGCTGAGACATAAGTCCTTTAATCCTGGAAATGTTCTTCAGGTGATAGATGGCCGACTTTGTAACTGTCTTTATGTGGCTCTGGAGGTTCAGGTCAGAGTCCATCACTACTCCCAGGTTTCGGGCTGATCACTGGTTTTCAGTTGTAATAACTGAAGCTGTGCATTGACTCTAGATCGTTCCTCTTTAGGTCCAAAAATAATAACTTCAGTTTTGTTTCTGTTCAGCTGGAGAAAGTTTTGGCACATCCACACATTTATCTGTTCTAAGCATCTGTTCAGTGATTGGATGGGTTCTGAGTCACCTGGTGACATCGTAATGTAGTTATCTGCGTAGTTATGGTAGCTAATATTATTTTCTGTTATAACCTGAGCTAGTGGGAGCATATAAATATTGAATAAAAGGGGTCCTAGGATTGAACCTTGGGGTACCCCACATGTGACCCTTGACCTCTTTGATGAAAAGTTTTCAATTGAAACAAAGAAATCCCTGTTCTTTATGTAAGATTCAAACCAGTTAAGCACTGGACCGGAGAGTCCGACCCAACTCTCCAGTTGATTCAGTAATATGTCATGGTCAACAGTGTCGAAAGCTGCACTGAGGTCCAACAGAACCAGCACTGTGGTTCTCCCACAGTCCGTATTTATATGGATGTCATTGAACACTTTTACGAGGGCGGTCTCTGTGCTGTGGTGAGCACGAAAACCAGACTGGAAGGAGTCAA
Organism: Xiphophorus hellerii; assembly: GCF_003331165.1. Lineage (NCBI taxonomy): Eukaryota > Metazoa > Chordata > Actinopteri > Cyprinodontiformes > Poeciliidae > Xiphophorus > Xiphophorus hellerii. The sequence continues at coordinate 27,334,568 of NC_045684.1, forward strand.
AGTGGTTGGTTATCGTTAGGAAGCTATTTAATTGTTTACACAGCTTTTTCAATAACTTTGCTGATGAATGGGAGGTTGGAGATCGGCCTGTAATTCTGCATTAGTGATTTGTCCAGATTGTTCTTTTTTCTTTTTCTTTTTTCATAGCCGCGCTGCCGCGGTAGAATTAGTCCGTTAAAGTGAAACCTGGAGACGTAGGTATGATTCATTTAGTGCTATGGAATGGGAAAAATAACTCAAAAGAACTCATTCTTTTTTTTCTCGCTCTCTGTCGGCTTTACGCTACGCGTAGACCCGTTGCCATAGCAACTTACAACAACGCAACTTTATGTATCAGGATTCAGAACCAAAAACACTCAAATATTTCCCCCACATAGAACACAACATTCAGTTCATTATAGCTTTATGCTTTTAGACTTGGATATGTATTTTGCTTTTATTAACAAGTGATCGCTATGGTAAATTAGCCGCCGCTGCTATTAGTCAAGCTAACACAGCGGTGACTGATTAGATCATTTAAACACCTGCTTTACTGATGATCTGTCAGTTTGTGTAGGTCGCCTTTTTTATTTTTAAGCTGAACCAAAACACACCTTATTCCACACCACATTTATATGTTAAGTTTGTCAAAGTCAAGCATAACTGACCTACTTCCCTCTCCCTCGCTATTTTATTTCTTAGTTAAAACTTATTTCTCACCTTGTTATCTAGTCATAGTGTAGACAGTTCATAGCAAAACACTGCATTCCGTTTTATATGAGCTTACATTTAAGTCTAGCAGGGAAATGGGGGCGGGAACTTGCATGGAGTCTAGTTTAAAATAACATTGGAGCTCATTTAAGAATATCGTGTATCGTGATATAGCAAAAATATATCAGGATATTAGATTTTCCTCATATCCCCCAGCCCTGCCTCACAGACAGAATAGAGAGGGAAAATCTTTGTATTAGAGCAACTACTGCATTTTATTGCAAGTGTTTCCCATCCATCCTGTCCCGCGACTCAATTAAAGCCAAACATGCATAAATATTCTCTCTTCTGATTTTAAAAGACTCCACTACCAGCTTCTGCTTCTTTTCACTTGTTTTTATCACTGTTCTTTTGACATACTGTACATTTTTTGTTAATAGGCATGAGTCTGTTACTGGTATCAACATTTATAAAGATTTTAAGAAGATTTTTTACAAAGAAAAAAATTCCTCCATCGAACCAGTCCTGTCATTTAAAGTCCTTCTAATGAGAAGCCAGGGTCCGTTTCAGTTTGAGTTGTTCTAGCCTGAGTAAGTCTGACTGGTTGTTAGCTTCTCCCACTCCAATCATTTACTTACATTTTCAACAAGCCTGTGATGTTCTGACTTCTCTCTACTGCTGGTGGTAACCCAGGGTAACTTGACAGAATCCAACTTTAGTAACTCCAAACTCACCCTTTAAAGCTGCAGGATGTAACTTATAAAAAACAGTTGTTTACATATTTGTTGAAACTATCACCATGTTGTGACAGATAATCTGTGAAAATGTGGAGCTCCTCTGCCTTTTTCTAGTGCTAACTAGAAACAACCAATCAGAGTCAATAGGAGGGACTTACTGCTGTAAGTCACCCTCAGTGTGGCGATGCTCATCTTTGCTCTCTGCTAAGCTGGATCTAGCACAGCCTGTTGTGAATGCTCAGGCGAGTTAGCATGGAGACTAATGATGGTGGATAAACGGTTTTCCTGTAACAGTAAATTGTTTCTACACCGTTAGTACAATGCGCAGCCAGTACATGAGAGTGATTGACAGCACTAAGCCCCTCCTCCTGGCTCTGATTGGTTGGTTTTGGTCAGTGCGTTTCTTCAGTAGGTCAGGGAGGAGTTGGAGGAGATTGATCTTGTCACAGATTATCTGTCTCATACTGTCACAACATGGTGACGTTTTTTGGGGGGGGGGGGTTACCCCTCCAGTGTCTCTAGTGTCCTTATACAAAAGTAGGCTGACAGGAAGGGGGAAGGAGAGGGGGAAGACATGGGGCAAATGTCGCCGGGTCCGGGAGTCGAACCCACGATGTCCGCGTCGAGGACTCAAGGTCTTCAAATATGGGTCGCGGTATCCCCTACGCCACCACGGCACGCCTGACAGTTTTAGACAAACATGTAGAAAACATGTATTTTTTATAAAAGTTACATGCTGTACCTTTAAGTCCATGTAATTAAATAATAATAATAAATAACTAATGTTTTAATGTTAAATAATTTTAGCAGTAATAAAAATAAGTACTGTTTTACATTTATCAAATGTTCTATATTTTATATTATGTGGTATTTGTATTTGATTGGACTTTTTTTTATTTTGAGGCATTAACATGCATTTTGCTCAGTGATTGTACAGGAAGAGGACATACAGAGAACCCTAGAAACAGTGTTGTGTTCAAGACCACCTAACCCGAGACCAAGACCAGAGTGTATCGAGACCGAGACAAGACCAAGACTTTTAGGGTCCGATACCAAGTCAAGACCAAGACCGAGGGAAGTCGAGACCGAGTCAAGACCAAGACCAGCGCCAGTATGTGACAATAAAATGTGAAACATGATCAAAATCACTAAAATTGATCTAAAAGACCCACATTCACGTAAAAACACCTAGATATTTTACACAGAGAACTGGAATAAACATAAACATCTTTATTTAGTACTTCTATGTTGTAATCACAGAATTTCAAACAATCAAAGTCGATCAAAATAGTATTTTCTCTGCCTTTCATGAACAGTACATACATTTATGTTGTTTTTAAATGTGCTATTTCAAAACCATGTGCAAATATGTAAAACTGAAAAAATGCCAATCATTTCTCTCGTTTCTCTCTCGTATACAGATTATAGCTACATTATATAACTTTTCTTAAATAAATCTATATCTATCACCAAGTTGTGACAATATGTTATGAGACAGATAATTTGTTGAAAAAAAGATTGATCTCCTTCACTTCCTCCCTGAGCGACTACTGCCATCTGCAGAAATACAAACCCCATTGAAATACGTGCACAAAAACATGACTGACTTTTATCAGTTCTAAGACCCTTTTGCTGGATCAGATGGTTTGTTTTTGACCAAGCAGTGTATTTCTCCAGTTAGCACTGGGAACATGGAGAAAAGGCAGAGGAGCTCAATATTTTCACAGCTTGTCGGTCTCATAACATACTGACACAACATAGTGACATAAATATATAAAAAAAACTATATAACTTTTACAAAGATATTTTTTTGTTTTAACAAAGTTACATACTGCATCTTTAACTCTGCTGTTGAATGGATGTAGCAACTTATACATAACATACATAATAAAGAAATCTGACATTTAGAGGCCCAACTGCATGCGTTTCAAAAATAAAATTATACAACTGGAAGCAGTTTCATAATACGCCAAAGCTTTAGAAAACGTCAATGGCAAAACTCGAGAACAAGGATAACCATGTAGTTGAACAGTGGTTGAAATAAAGTAGGTGATACATAAAATTAGTTTAAAGTAAGGTTTCATTGCACTTCAGAAAGATTAGAGACTGCAGCATTTTTGCACCTAAACGTGCACGATGGGGTCTCATTACAATGCCTCCTCGACTAAAAACCCTTTCCACTGGTGCAGAGGAGGCAGGGACGGATAGCACTTTCAAAGCCAAATTGTGCAGTTGAGGATATTTGGACTGGTTTTCTCCCCAGAAGGCAAGAGCATTGTCACTGTCACAGTCTCTTATATCATTAAAGTGTCTGTTTAATTGTGTTGCAATACTTGAATTCTGGACAGAGGAGCTGTGCTTCTTATGTGCCTTGTAGCGTGACAGAAGTCGAGGGCATTTGGCTGGTGGCGAATGACTGGTTGGATCCACATTCATGGCTTCTGAGCACTTGTCATCTGTACTCTCCATGTTCTCCACCCCAAAGATCAATGTGTCTGAAAAACACAAACACAATGACTGTGTTAGTTTTCAAGAACTTTGAGTGTACAAAATAATGTTTATGACAAAAGTAAACTGATGAAAAGAAGACTATAAATTCCACTTTATGATTTAAGGCTTTATGTGCTACGAATTTGAGACATTTTAAGATTTATAATTTTGCAAATAAGACTTTTTTTTCAGCAAAGAAAAATGCATACCAACCTGTCAGTGTCTTCTTAAGTTCATCTCTGAACTTCTTCACCGATGCTGCATTACCTCCGTTGGTAACATCTAAATCCACCCAGCTTAAGCCAAACTGTGGATCCAGCATGGCAGCAAAGAAGTACACATCATGGTTAAAAGGTTCCTCTCTTCCACTGTCTTTGGCCATGTTTGTTTTTGTAAAGATTCCAGAAAATCTTTTCACCAGAGACTGCTGGAGGGCTCTGACCAACGGCCGGCACTGCATTCGGGTCTCCTCCATCTTGAGGAGGTGTGTGTTCAAGTCCAGTACAGTTGGAACCACCATACTAATAGTCACTGATCTTTCCCCTTGGGTCAGCTCTGTTGCTTCAGCAAATGGAGAAAGAACTATACATAGCTCCTTTAGCTGGTTCCACTCCCGCGCACTGAACACGACATCCTCATAGTCTTTGTTGCACATTTCACTGAGTGATTTGTGTTCTAGAGTTGTAAGGGCCTGTACTTGTTTAAATGTACTGTTCCAACGAGTTGTATTTGCAGCTGGAACACTTTTATTGGTGCCAAATGCAGCCTCAAACTTATCTTTAAATTGTGAGCTGCTATGTAAAAGGGTTGCGAACTTTGACGTTTTTGCTATGGTGCGAGAAATGGTCTTGACCTCCTTCATACCATCATGCACAACTAACTGGAGAGAGTGTGCAAAGCAGGAAAGACGTTCACCAGATGACCATGGTAAGTCAATGTCTTCCTCTGAATTAATGTCCTCCCACAAGTGCTCGTCATCTAAATTATCCTCTTCACTCTCACTGTCATCAGATTGCTGCTGGGGCATGTGTACTTTGAAAGCACATTTCATATTGGGTGCATTGTCTGTTATGATATAGCTAATTTTGTCACGAATACCATATTCCTCAGTGATCTCCTCAAAGGCAGACGCAATGTGCTCTCCAGTATGCCTCCCTGTAAAACGCCTACAGTCCAGCAGGTAGGATTCAAGTGCATAGCAATCTTTAGATTTGTAGCACACATGGGCAGTCACCCCAAGAAAGGAGCGTAGCCTGCGATCAGACCAAAGGTCAGTTGTTAATGACACAGACGACTGGGTCTTCAGTTTCTCCAAGACAGTTTCCTTGACTTTTCTGACCAATTCTGGAATTCGTCTCTCAGAAACTGTTTTTCTAGAGATTGGTGTGTATTTACTGTCCAGGACTTCAAGAAAGTGTTTAAAGTGTCCATTTTCCACGAGGGAGAGGGGCAGACAACATCCAATGATCAAATCTTGAACAATGGCTTCACTGATGGCTTGCTGCCTTGGCGATTGTGGGCTGTAGAGCTGCACTTTCTGTGTAAATAACGATATTGTTGGCTGTGTGACATCACTCTGTTGCCCTGCCTTGTATTCCAGGAACCTAATAAATAGGACATAGAAATCAGTTTATCTGATCATATGAACATCAATTACATAAGAAAACAACCTTAAAAATAAGTAGGAACTTTACAAATACATGTCAAATATGTGTAATGTAATGTTACTAGAAACGCATGTAGATAAACAAAATGCAAATCAATGGTATTTTGGCCATCACATTTTTGAAATGGATAAACAAGTAAGTTAAATGACTGATATGGTATGAACCATAGAGAGTGAACTGGTAAAAAGTTACTTATTGACCTGAAATTGTAAATGGCAACATAACAATGTGGTTTCTAAAAGTAATTTGCCTATATCCATACAAAGCAACTAATTTATTAATTTTTCATAAGGTGAGGCATATTAGTCTCTTCACTCTCTGCTTATATCTATAGACTAGTTCCCACAGCCAAACAACAGAGCATCACCTCCACGTCTTATCTTCAATGTCAGGAGCTATATCCAGCTCCTAAGGTCAATGTAACTTACATTGACCTTAGTTCATAATTATGAGACAGTGAATGAATTCATTCACTGTCTCATAATTGTTTTTCATGAGAAAGAAAAAATCTAACTTAGGAACAGGATGTTATTATATGTCCAGTCGACTCAGTCTCTCAAGGTTAACTGCATTTGCTTACTTCCCTTAATAATGTTAATTGTAGGACCAATGCAAGAAAATACAACTTATTTAAGGTTAAGCATATCAGGTTTGGCACATTAATAAATTATATATGATGGCTTTGGAGACATTGGGGTTACCCACCAGCACAAGCCAGCACATGCTGACAGAACCATTACGTTCTGTCATGGTTACGTTACAGAACGTAACCATTACGAACCATTACGTTCTGTCATGGTTACTTATTGACAGAACCATTACAAACTGTCATGGTTACGTTACAGAACGTAACCATTACGAACCATTACGTTCTGTCATGGTTACTTATTGACAGAACCATTACGAACCATTACGTTCTGCCATGGTTACGTTACAGAACGTAACCATTACGAACCATTACGTTCTGTCATGGTTACTTATTGACAGAACCATTACGAACCATTATGTTCTGTCATGGTTACTTATTGACAGAACCATTACGAACCATTACGTTCTGTCATGGTGACTTATTGACAGAACCATTACAAACCATTGTTCTGTCATGGTTACGTACGTCACCTTATTATGGTTATTAATAAACATAGGTAGAGACTTCCACATCAGTCTTCTCCTTCATGAGAAGTATTGAACAAGAACCAAAATATATTACGATTATCTATTCAGACTTTTATTTTTGCTCTGCTTCCACCTATGTGCTGCAATCCACTCATGAAGCCGACAGAAATACGGAGACATGTTCAGGAAAGCTGTAATTGAAACAGCGTTGTCCATGCACAACACGAATCAACACTTCTTTAAATTAAATCAGTAATGTCCGACATGTTTTCACAAACACTACTAGGTGACAACTTGTGCATCAAGCTAGGTGGCAAATAGCGGATAAGAAAGGAGAACATTCACCCTAAAAGATAAAGCATACATATATAACTTTAGCTAACTTAATATGTGTAGCTAATATTGAAATAAGAACTGTGTGATGGCCGGGTAGAATAATTTTGATACCGAGGAAATTGCTTACGTTAACTTGCTAGCTTTCCTAATATCACTTTTACACACAGCTTACCTTTCTTTGTGCTTTCTTTCAAGGTGTCGATAAAAGTTGGACGTAGTCCCCACCGTCTCTGATAGTGAAGCACTGCAGAACTTACATTGCGCTGTATGCTTTTTTCTCAATGTTGCTTTACAAATGTATTGTTTGTGATTTAAATAGCCAAATTTTATAACCGATGATTTGGCCGACATCTTATCCCCTTCTCAGACAACCACTTGTAACTTTCAATCGAAGTGCTGCAGTCCGCGCTCAAGGTGAAAGGGGGTGGGGCGACAGCAGTTAAAAAAACAACATGCATTTACCAATGAGACGGGTTATTGCTTGGATTTGAATCAGGAGTGCATCCAATAAAAAGAAGGATCTTAAAGAAATTGATACTGATGATTTAGCGTTATTTTCACAGTTGTGGTCTTGACCGGTCTTGAAATAAAATACCGAGTCCTCAATGTCCGAGACCGAGACAAGACCGAGACCAAATGTGGTCGAGTCCGAGACAAGACCGAGACTATCAAAAAATGGTCTTAAGACCGGTCTCGAGACCAAGACCGTTTTCGAGTACTACAACACTGCCTAGAAACATGCTGCCTCAAGGCAGGGTGCCCTACTACTGCCACACTGTTCAGATTATTGTTTCTTTTGAATCTCAGCTACGAACTCGTTCCTACTTGCGAAAGCTGTTTCTAGCTTGATGTTGACATGTTTCTAGATAACTGGTCTAAAAGAGACAAGAAATTCCTTGTGGTCTTACCACAGTGTTTGCAGTATTTTCACTACCACCAGATGATGAGCATCTGATCTGAAGTTAACATTAAGGCCTATTTTTGTCAGAACTGGTGTCTGATGGCATCCTGTCGTGCAGTACTGAACTGTCCTCACAGTCTTATAGCTTCACACTGACATACTGCAGAACCACTGACAATAACATTTAAGCACCAGTTTAGGCAGGAATAGTATGATTATTCACAGTAGCTGTAATTCCATTACAAATGCACGCACATTTTTATAATATTCTACTAATGTTGAAGAAACACAATTTTGCAATTGTGGTGTTTCCATTAAATAAGAGATCAATTTAAAATTACATGCGATGGACGTAAACAGTTACATCAGATATATTCATAATTCATCATGGCGCTATTGTTCATCATCTATCAACCAATCAGAGGAGACGTCGACGTCTTATATGGGCGTTGGAGCAACAATCCTCTTATAGTTGGGACTCACTATGTTTTGGGGAAATTGCAGTTGATTTTATAGGATGCAACACTTTCAAATCACACACAACTTTTTATGAACTGTGATGCTGAGAGAGTTCTGTTGAAGATTGTCCAAAACAAATCAAAACAAGCCATCATCCTAATACTTCCTGTCGCCGTTTCCATCAGTCATAAAGTTCGGCTGTTGATCATGTGACTCGTGTGATGTGAAAAAAGTGTTTCTATTGCAGTTTTGTGAAATACATTTATTTTGATACTGCTAACAAACCACCTCATCCTAGTGCAAAATCTACAAATCACATGTGAATAAGCTTTGTTGAGCTTATTCACATGTTTTTTGAAGTTGTCATGTTTCCATTAAACAAATGTATTTTGTAATTTCAATTTGCACAGTTTTAAATTTAATGGAAACATAGCTACAGTGAGAGGGGGTGCGTGGGCGTGTGTGTGGGGGTGTGCATGTGCATGTTAGGGTGTGTTGGGGAGTTTAGTCTCATATCCTGTCAGAGAGATTTAGCTCCAGAACCCTCACAGAGCAATGCTAACAGCTTTGTTCAGTCTTTTATCTTGCTGCAGGACTTGTTGGTTTGCAGTGCTGGACTACAAATGTGATCCTGTTCATACAATGGCCTAACCGGGTTTTGTTTATGTGTGTGTTTTCATAGGTGTACCTCTCGGGGAGCTCAGCTGCTCCTCAGCTCAGCTCACACTCAGCCTTCAGCCCTTCCTCTGGTAAGATCTACGTTTATGTCAGTTCCACACAGCCAGAGCCCTGCACTCTGCAGAATGCCTTTACACAGTGTCTGTTTAAACTAGACCTCCCTGCTGTGACCACTTAAACACTCAATCACATGTCCTTGTGTATTCTGGAATTACAACAATGAAAAGTGCAGCTAAGCTAATATTTTATCAAGCAATCTTACTTGATAACATATATGCAACAGGAAAAAAATTCAAAACTATAACATAATTGTTTTGGGCTCTGTGTAGCTTCTTTAAAAATAAAGTAGCAGAAGTATTTTTTCATTTAAAATATTTTAAGTTGATCAGTTCCCATGCACTTAATTAGCAATGGATGACTTCCTGGTTTCCTGGGGTTTCCATATGTTGTGACACACAGACGGTTTTTTAACCACTGCCCACTAGACTGGACTAGCACTAACATTAGCCTTGCTACTGCTAAAACTGAGCAGAATAAAAAGGAAGGTTAAAAATATCCAAATGTCAGCATCAGAGATCTACAGCAAAGAGCCACATCTTAAGGGCCCACCACAGTTGGACTGAAGTCAAACTGTCGACGCGCGGTCATGTGGTTTTCGGATATTCGTTTTCGCACAGCAGTAAGGTCATGGTGTGATTTACTGCAGCATAGTAAGCACATGGTGCGTTTTCAGTCTGCCACCAGTTGACTTCCACACAACTTTTGCTTATTGGATATTTTCTTCTTTCTAAACCTTAAATGCACATCAGAATATTTGCCTAAGCCTTAATAGCTGTCTGTAATCAGCAGGAAAATGACCAGAGGAGCTTTTAGTGAACTGCTCACATGTTCCCAAATGGAACAGTAGTTCAGCTTTGTTCTCTGAACTCCAATTTGACTGTCACATGATTACCCTTGAAGCCAAATGTTGCTAGGCAGTTACCGCTGACACGGACACATCACTTGACAGAACCCCACTTTGCTTCTTTACTACTACCACACAATACATAAACTCATGCAAACAGAGCAAACTGTGTCATCAGTATCATTTGTGATTGTGTACTGATTGTTTAAAAATGCAACCATCTTCACATGAAGCCAACGCCTGGGATCAGATCAGAACTTCTTTAGTTGATGAACCTTCTGCATAAATTTGCTTTAAGGGCTTCAAAGCTGCATTTCCATCGTATATTTATTTATTGTATATTTATTTATTCCGAACATGATAGTAGTAGAAAATAATATACATGAAGGAATACAATAGACACATTTTTGTACTACAATAATCTTAACATGCTCGAAAAGGAGTAGGAAGAAGTAAGAAACTTATGAAGTCCTACCCCATAAACTCATACTATGGTTTCAGATGGACCGTCATTATGAAGTCAAAAAAATATTGATAGTTAAATAAATTTGCTTAATGGATACACCCCAGTTTCAAAAAACTCATTTATTGGTAAGTTTTGGCGCTAGGATGAGGTGATTTTCTAGCCATATCAGAATTGGTTTATTTTGTAAAACTGCAATGGAAACACTTTTTTCACATCGCGAGTCACAAGATTACCAGCCGGATGTTACAACTGGCGGAAAAGACAGGAAGTAGGAGGAGGGTGATGGGCCGGCATGATTTTTAATGACTCATTGCATGAACAAACTTAAAACTTATAATTGTGTTTCTTATTTACTGGAAACACTGCAATATTGAAATTGTGTTTTTTCCACATTAGCATAATATTAAAGTTTTCCGCACATTTGTTATGGAATCGCTGCCTATGTCACCACAAATGCAGAAACCAGTTGACAAGTTGTGTTGTCCAACATGTGCGTTGGCTCTATGAAAGAGCCCTTAAGCAAAAACAGCAACTCATGGATCAACAGTCTCTTTGTCATACATTATGCAGCTCATGTAAGCAGGCTGCAGCACTGCATGAATTATTGGTTATAATAATTGGGAGTGCTCAGCTCCAAGTCTCCAGGTCATGCTCATGACTGTGCACAGTGGAACAGGAACACCTAAACATGCCGTGTATCTGACATCCCCTCAGAGATTTGCATGTTTTTCCATCATCCACAGAACTTGATGTAATATGATAAGTGCAGCGGGTACAGAGTGACTCCGTTAATTCTTCCATCAGCCTGAATTCTTTAATGAAAACACCATCTGCTGTTCTTATTCTGTGGTACCAGTTGCCATGATGATAGACCTGTGTCATGTTTCACCTGCTCTGATGTAGCCTCAGAAATAAAGTATCAGAGCACCAGGTGTAGCGGTCAGAGATGTAGACTGAGTCCCAAATATGATGAACGCTGTTCAAAGTTGAGTCCTGTGCCTACAGTCTGTTCTATGTGAAGTTATGATGCGTTTTACTGACATTTTCACTTCGATGTTCTCCTGATACCGCTCAAGAATCGCACTGCATCTTTTTTCACTCTGACAGTATTCGTTTTTCATATCAATAATCAACTTCAGTCAAACAATTAGCAGAAGAGTTTATCCAAACATAGATGTGAGACGCAACACTTTTGTTGTCCAAGTTGTTTTTGGAGTGTGATTGATCTCGCACTTAAAATCCTAGAGTGGGATGGAATGCCAGCCCCATCCTAGCAATAGCAACAACATAATCTCTTGAAGGAATTAAAGATAGTATTTGGAGTAAATCATGTGGTAGAAATATTCCATTATTATTATTAGTAGTGGTAGTACTAACAAGGGGTGGGAATCTTTCACTATCTTATGTTTCGGTTACAACTTTTGAGGCCATGTCTCCAAATCGATTTTTGATTCAAAACGATCTGCAGTTCAATCTGCTGTTGTGCAAAGGATCCACATGATCTACTCCAGTCTTCTTCACAAGGCACAATGACAAATTGAGATATTGAGGTGTCTTTTTTGCATTTATTAAGTTTTAAATATTCATCCATGCTTCGATGGAATTGGTGTAAGTTGCAGTACTTTAGTGCCATATTGGGGTTTTGGTTAACAACTGGAGTGCTTTCTTTCTTGGTAAAGCTGTAGCTCAGCTGTCGGTGAAGAACTAAGGAACTCCTGTTCTTCGACCGGTTAACATGTTGGTCACGGGACGTTCATATTCACAGACCACCTGGGGGTCACCCATTCTGGTTCAATATAAGCCATGCCCCTATATCATATAGGCACATCTTTCTTCTTGCCAGAATTCCCACTCCCTCCCTGCATTTTCCATTTTGCTCCTGTGAAACCGTCAAAGAGAGAGCGCCACTTATTGAGGTATGCATCCTAAATGAGGATTGTCTCTCCTGCCTTACATGCACAGTGAATTTGGTTCTTTTTCAGACAGTGTGAACACTCCATGATGTAAAATTGCACATATTTGAAGCGACATTTACAATACTGTCGTCTGTGATATATATCGCCCGCCTCTATGAGGAAAAGGCAACATCATCTTTACCGGGTCAGTTTCCTGTTTCCTGGTTTACGTCAGCTGAGCTCACACACAAACAGCTTTCTCCATTATCTGTTTTAGTCTTCTGGTCCAGAACTGAGCAAGAGTTCTGAAACTGAAGAAGCTGCTGAGGTCATCAGCCAGTTGGGGGGTGAGGGACTGGGCTCTTCCAAGCTGTTGTTGGGTCATCTGCTGAGAAGCTGCTCAAAAGCTCCTCACCGTAGCTTCTCTTACCTCCACTCAGTGTTTTTTAGTTTTATTTTGAAAAGATCAGCCATTGTATTTGTTATATTCATAAAAGAATATTAAACTACAATTGTCTCCAACCAAGTCAGGTTATATGGGTTTGGTCAGGATGTGCCCATGAAGTCGGGTGTCTATGCCAAACTAGTTTGTTCTGTGTGCTGCAGAGCTACACGGTACGTACTGTTCTCATTCTTCTCGTCAGACAGGATGTGGGAACAGTTGTGGTTGGGAAATGATGTCCCCGTGTAGAGAAGGAAGTGCTCACTCACAGTCTGCTGCTCTGTCTTCAGCCAGCAGCATTAAAGGTGCCCACAATTCAGTGCAACCGCTGTTGGGAATCCCAGAGACCCAGAGAACATTTCAAAGCTCTAAAAGCTCAGACAGAAACAGGAGCAGTTCATGCCTGCTGATCAAGGGTTTCTGCTTCCACCCAGACTTGATGGTTGCAGATAAAAACTGTGGGATCTGAAATCTGATGACTTTGGTGACCTCTTGAGTCGACTGTGTGGTAGTGTTTCATCATATCAGCAGCGAAGAGCAGGTGTTGCTCAGCATCTCTCTAAATGTGTGGATTCCACAGTCCAGGATTGTGTGGTTTTTCCTGCTCTGTGCTGAATTTGGTGATGTAATCCGATACTCATTTTTTGATATCAGACCGATTTCCAATATCAATATCAGATCATACATCATAGGTCATTTGTAAAGATAGAAGACCCATTCACAGCTTGGTGGATGCATTATATCAGGTTTCCACTGTGAGATCCACATGTCTTCAGTCTCTGTATGGATGTTACAGCCTGTATTCATGCTTTTTCATGTTGATTTCTCTCTGATACTGTGGGCTCCTGTCTTTCTGCGTCCTGTATCTGATGTATGGATGCAGCAGCTTCCGGGCCTTCCCCAGCTGTTGTCTGGATGTTAAATGCTCTCTGGGGTAAATCCAGTAAACTCCAGCACTCTTTCCCATCAAACTTTTCCCGCCAGCTGTTTTTCTTTTGCAGAAAACCTCTGAAAGCATTTTTTCTTTTTTTTCCATTTTTGAGAGTAAATTTTTAAGCAGGAATTAGGTTTAGCAGCAGAAATAAACCTTAGAAATCACTTTAATAATTACCCATTTGTGCAGACGTTTCACCACCTTTGTACCTAACAAAGCGTTAGGTACAACTAACTCTTTGTTCTTTTACTCTTCTGAAGTATAAAAACATGTTTCACCAGATTATCATAGCCCGTATAAAATGTCAGCATTTCCAGCAGACAGTAGACATCTGGTAGATCATAGGATGACCTTTAGAGATCACTTCAACAAGTAGCTTTGTCCTTTAGGACCATCCAGGAACATATGGAGTGTGACGATCAGTCATGTTTAACCTGCCTCAGTGAAGTCAGAACATCTGCATGCATACAGAGTAGCTTTTTCAGTGCCAACAATTACTCAGTTTCAGTGAAACCAATGCTTCTCTGCTTCTCGCACAGTATAGTGGCTTTCAGCCGCCACTTTAAATGTAAATCCTACAGTGACTATAAAAAGTATTCAACCTTTTTATTGCTTTTACAAATAATCATAATCAATAAAATTTGGCAAATTGCAAAAAAACCCGAAAAACTTTGATACCAAAGAGAAAACTGATTTCTATAAAACTATGGCAATTAATGGAACTGGATGCTGCACTTTTCCTCCATTCTTCTTGCTAAACTCTTCCAGGTCTGTCAGGTCAGCTGTGAGCAGGTCTGGTCTTTGACTGGGCCACTCCAGAATCTCCCCTTTGTTGTCTTCAGACCATCTTTGTGTATCTTTAGCTGGAAGCTTTGGGTCGTGATCTTGCTGGATGATAAATGTTCTCTGAAGCTGAATGTCTCTGGCAGACAGAAACTAAGGCTGTGTTCACCCTACAGCCTGAAGTGACCCAATTCTGATTTTTTGGCCTTAATGCGACCTTTATCTGATGTTTTCATGACATTAATATATAATGTTATTCCCTCATCAAAAACATACCTGGAGTGTTGCATGTTTCAAAAATCCTTTAATCTCCCATGGCCACCATTCAAATATGCAAAAGGCCTGGAGTGCTGCCTCTTCATAAGCTGCAGTTTCCAAGCTTCTGCCTTAGAAAGCAGACCTCCCACGCCACTCCCCCACTTCACTCCTTCAAACTAGCCAGCAGCAATTAGCAAACACCTGATGGAACTGCACATTTCTGAGCTCATTATAGGAGCTGCTTCTCAGTACAACGCTGGTAAACACATTGTTAAAGAGTTAATAGAGGAGCCATGTTATGATGACTTCCTGAAGGCAGAGTTTCAGAAAGAGCAGGAATTTTTAAAGAGACAGAGGCCCAAATTCAAAGCTTTTAATAAGGAAGTAAAATTTCTTTTGAGTCATATTTGATATCATAACTATTCCAGAGTTACTGACATTGTTACTTGATTGTGCTATAAAATGGCACTATGTGCCTGTAAAACACATAATTCTGCACCTTTAGCAAACCATACAATAAGGTGTACTCAACCCTTCAGACTTAAGAGTATTAAATTTGTAACTTTCACTTTTCAAAAAGCCTTCTGATTTGAAGGTGAACAGTCATGTAGTGATGCCTTCAAGTCCCGTATCAAACTCAACAACTGTGACACGTCTGCTGCTGGATCTCAGTGAGAGGAACCCAGCCTTGGCTTCCGTCATGTGGACTCTTGTTTTGGCTTTGGCTAGACGAAAGGGTGTGTGTGTGGGGGTGGGTGTGTGTGTGTGGGTGTGTGGGGGTGTGTGCGTGTGTGTGTGTGTGTCCCAGAAAGAGCTGGTGTGTACCTGACGGTACAGCCAGTCAAGGACATTCAGCTTCCTGGTTTCACATTTTACCCAGGTTCAGTTACAGACAGATGCACACAGTGACTGTGGAGAGGCATGCTGCAGTCCGGCACACTGAGACGCTGATGAAGCTCGGTTTCCCACTGCTGCTCATTTATCAGATGCATTATGGGGAACATAGACAGCAAAAATATTGCACACTTGGCGACTAGCTTGAAAGGATGAGATTGAACATGACTAAAGTTACTAAAGTAATTACTTTAGTTCTGTTATTTAGGGCTTTATTGAGTAATTTGTAGGGGGACCTGCTCATCATTCTGCTGTGTTGATAACCATATTGGTTATCCATACTGGAAACAAAATTTCCCAATTTATTGTTGTGTTGGTCGTTCCCACAGAGCATGCTGGATAGTAAAGTTAACCCTGCAGAGGGATGATAGGTATGAGCATTTCAATTATTGCAGCAGCAACTGTAAAGTAGTATTTGGCAAGTAAGATGTTAAAACAAGATATACTAAACTGAATATGAGAAACTACATTCAGTTTATTCTTTTGCTTGAGTGCAGTGGTGCCCAAAGTCAGTCCTGGACTGCCGGCGTCCTGCATGTTTTAGTTCTCTCCCTGGTTTAACACACCTGCATCAAATGATGGCTCATTAGAAGGCCTAAGAAGAACATTGACATGCTGAAAAGGTTGTTACTACTACCAGGGAGAGAAGTAAAACATGCAGGATGCTTTCCCTCGAGGACTGACTTTGGGCACCACTGCTTTAGTGTGTCAATAATTTAAGAAAGAAGCCTTTTTCCATGTCACAGGTTCTTTGGGTGAGCCAACCACAACAATAAACGAGTAAATGAGGATTGTTTCCAGTCAATGGGGATTCAACACCGCATGTTTTATGACCCAACGACCAGCATGTCCACCTCTAAATGGCCCAAAGAAGGCCAAAATAACAATGACCTTGAATAGATCATTCATACAGGAAAAGTTTAATATGGATGAAATGAGAAAATTGTGTAAAGCAGAGAGGACCAACATCCCTCCAGTCATTACTAGTTGCTTTATGAACAGAGTCCAGCTCCTGCTACTGATCACTGGCTCTGGTTTTGGCTTTAACTAGATGAAAGACAGGGGGAGTACTTATTAATTTTCAACTCTATATTGGGGAACTGTATTAAACAATAAATCAATTAAACACATGACAAATTATAACAAGCTCTATAAGTTCCATTTGCCTGATGGTCTTTCTACCAAAGAATGAACGACAAAAGGCTTCAGTCTGATTTCTTGGTCTCATCCAGGCTCATTTTGAACTCCAGTTTTGTTTACAGCAATCCCAGTATCCATTTTATATGCTGATTTTTGTTTTGGATATTTAAATGTTAAATGTTTGCTAAAAATGAACATTTATTGATCTTTGAGAGTATGTACTTGGATTATTATGCCATCACCATGATGTTACTTGAAAATCGTATCAAAACAACAATATTGTTCATTGCAATAACTACAGTACTGGGACAATTTATCACCTAACAAAACTTATTGTGACAGTCCTTCCTTCAGCTAATGTTCTTTGGTTTCTGAGTCTATTTGAAACAGTAAAATAAAACCCGACAGCTGCCTGTTACATGATCAAGCAGTAGAAATGATTCCATCCTTTCCAGTTATTTAGAATAAACGAAGATGGCTTCTGGCTTTTCAAGTTAAAAACTGGAGCTTCAAGCAACAAACCTATTTCTCAAACCAAGCAATTAAACATGAGTCACAACATCATATGGTAACAATGAACCAAAGAAAGAAGCTACAGGAAAACGCAAAACTAGCCACCATGAACTGATAGGATACTCATAGCTCATTGGAGGGTACATACACCCCTCGGATGGATGGATGGATGGATGGATGGATGGATGGATGGATGGATGGATAGATGGATGGATGGATGGATGGATGGATGTATTAGCTTATGATGCATTTCTATCAGTTGTATATAGTTTACTAAAACAATAAATCAGATGAAATCTTTCATGTCCATCATATTCTCTAAATCATTCACCTCTTTGCTTCTCTGTGTTGAGAGGTTCAGAACCCTTTCATTCTGCAGGATGTCTGGATTGTGCTAAATGTGTTTGTTTGCATGGGAGAATTTGAAACTGGGTTATTTTAAGATATTCCCTTCAGACTGTTGGGGATAGACTGGATATCTATGCTTTTAAAACACCTCTGCTGCTTAATATAACAGAGGATGAAGCAATATCTGATACAGATTTATCTGCGTAGTGTTTGGTTATTGTCTTTCCAGAGGGTGATAGATTTTTACAAATCTGATGTATTGTTCCATATCCACTGTTAATACATATTCTAATATTTATAAAGGTTGGGTTGTTTCATGCTTTCCATTTATCCTTTTCTAAGTTTTTGACACTTCTATATGGATGCTTGGTTGCTATGCCAAAATCTAAATCAAGCTGGGCAGTTTAAATAGAACCATAAAAAAGATTTAAGAGATAATCTTAGGGAGGACCATCATTTTGATTGCAGACACTTTTTCCATCGGTGAGAGAGGGAGAGTTCTTATGGTTGTAATGGGATTTCATTTAATTGTGTTTAGCCTGTTAGAAATATTGATGCCCATGAACTTGATGTTCCCAAATCTGTAATGGGATAGTTGGACGGAATATTACAGAAGATATGAAGAACTGTTCATATGTGCCAACTGCTAGTGGGACGAAGGGGATTTGCACTTTGAGCACAAGCAATATACAGTATAATCAATATTTAAAAATTTTCTGGGATATATTAGTTTTTTTCAAATCCAAGAAGTTTTTACTTTGACGAATTGCAGTCACTAGATACTGAGTTAAAAGTGTCTGGTCAGTAGAGTCTGGGTTATCAGTGGCTGCAGGCTTCTGTGATTTTTCCATAATAACTCTTCGTCAACTTGGCTCTGAGCGCTGTCCGAAGTTTCCCTGTACAATGTGGTTGTGGCTGAAAAACAAAACACATCTGGCTTAGCTGTGGGCGATACGGACTTAAAATCTTATCACGATATCTCCTGGTGCTACTGTAATAACTAAGAAAAGATAATAAAAACTATTTATTACTTATTTTTGAGGTAACTGTATGGCTGTGAATTCTGACACAGCATTCATGGCGCCACAAACACAAACGCTGCCCTTGAAAAACATTTCCTTTTGAAACAGGCATCTTCAGGACACCACTAGTGTAATTTATAGCCTATCACAGTAACTGCATTTAGTCATATCTTCAAATTTAGTCATTTTAGTGATGTTCTCGTGGTACAAACTGTGGAGAAAAATATCATAAACAAAATTTTCAGTAACCCTGCGAGTTAGGGTTTGCTTTAAGCATCATAAATTAGAATGTATTGAAACAACAATAAATCAGAATTCTTATTGTAATGAATATTTTTAAAAATAAATGATTATTGGTAAGCCCTTAAACTGGATAATTTCATCCAATATTGTGTTAGGTTTATTGATTTTTTTTTAACTTGAGCTGTATAGATGTGCAGTAGCGTTCTGTGGCCAAGTCAAAGACCAGTAGAAAATAAATTTGGCCGTTTCTTATTAACAGCACAGATGTTGCCTTTAAGTTATGTGATCAGCTAATATGCTAAAGGCTATGCATTTTATTAAAGAGGAACAATTACAAACTTTTCTCAAGGAAAACTTGCAAGACAATCTTTAAGCTTGTTCATTCTGAGAATCCTCAAGTCTTTCCATTCTAATAGATGTTACTGTGATATGGACCACCTACCATACCTCAAACACTGTCATGGTAGAACTAACTGACTGCTTTCATTAGAACCTGGAGGTGTGAAGTACATGTGTCTGTAAAGCCTATATTCATCAAATCAGTGCAGTGAAGGGAAACATATTGTATTCAAACAGAGATGAGTTAGTTGTATAAGTGTAGAAATGTGACTTCTGGTATATGTCTGTACACTTTAGAACATTTCGAGATATTAACTTAAAGAAAAAAAAGTCTAATTCTAACTTACAGTACTGTAGTAGTTTATGTGGGAAATAAATGACAACAAAAAACAGAAGAGCTGAAGCTCTGTAATCCCTGTTAGCATGTGCTTGGGTTGTGGAAAGACATATTTTAGGATCAACCACCAGATGTCGCTGTGCACTGACAAAACCATGCAGAAAAAGTCCCAAGGCCTGTAAAAGGTTGATTCTTTCTTAAGAAACTACTGCAAATTACACCTGAAATAAACACAGAAACAACAGTTATGCCTTGTACTAAGTTAAATAATGAGATTGCACTTTAACTGCATTTTTTCCCACTTAGAATCCAGTGTTGTACATAAAATGGCAGACACGGAGAAAACGTTGTGGTGACATAGAAGTGAAGGAGAGTGAGTGGAGGACACACTGACTCCTGGCTGTGTTCTGGTTGCTAGGTTCCCAGATGTCTGAGGAGGCTCTGAGGATGTCATCCTGGCCTTGAAGCCCACCAGTATGTCAGGTAAGATCCTGCAGCCCTCCCAGCAGCGCCCGGCCACGACCACACACAAAGAATTTACAACGTCAGAAAAACCTTTAAATCCATCCTAAACAGGAAACTAAGGATTCCATTCTTTAAAGACACATTTTATTTTACATAAAATCCCAGGAGTTGCTTTTAGAAGCTTTGCAGCAGCAGATCTATCCGGGTTTTCCGGGACCTCAGGTCCTGCATGTTTCAGGTGTGTCCCTGCTCCAGCTCACCTGACTCAAATGACTGCATTCACTCATCACCATGCCAACAAGTGCTGCAGAAAAATGCCATTGAGCTATTCAGGTAAGTAAGAAACACTGTAAACATGCAGGACAGAGTCCTGGTTAAAATGGTGATAGCATCCAGCCCTACAAGCGGTTCTGCTCCCATGTATCAGATTTACACCTGGATGAAGTTTAAATATTCAGACCCGTTGATGTCCACCTGACAGCAGCTGACTTCCTGTCTGTCCAGGAAGTTGACTCCCTGAAGGCTGAGGCCTCGCTTCCTTCAGCGTGCCGCAGCACAGTGTGTCATCTGCTGCTGTGACCCTCTGCAAAAGTTTCCAAATTGAACTTTAAATCTTCTAAAGAGGAGTTGAATGATCTGTTTCTGTTCACAGTGACTGAATTAATAATTTTGGAGTTTTAAGCCCTGAATTGAGTCCTGAAAATCAGTCGGCCTGCTCCGGACTCAGGTCTGCTGTCAGAACTCACTTTTTCTAACGAGTCATGAGATCAAGTTCAGTTTAAACTCAACTTTATCTACGTTTCTGATGTCTTTACTGTAATGCAATCACCATTTAATACATAATACTACATATATATTATTATGCACATAATAAAACGTTAATTATCATTTATAGTAGTAGTAACACCTGCCGTAAACCTCTAAAACGAAGTTTCTAGAATTATTTTTAAACTTTCCAATTAATCTGAGCTTGAACAGCTACAAGCTTGAAAAACCTACTGAACATAAAAGTTTTTGACATCTTTCCTCATTCCCCAGAGAAAATACCAGAAACTCCTGCAGGAGAATGCCCTTACAGACCCAGAAAGCAACCTCCCAGCGCTGCAGCTCGCTGTGTGCGGGACATATGGGCTGCAGCAGCGCGCTAACAGCTTGTCCATTTAAATTCAACAGGCAAGTACAGTATGTGCCGCTAGATGCATTTAGTCAGTAGAGATAATGTACGAGGTAAATTGGTCGTCACGTGTGGATTTAGTCGTCCCACTAAACACCTCTGATCCGGCACATATGTTATCGAACCAAACAGACACAAGCTCACGTGTATCGCACGAGGAAATGAACCCAATCCCCTCGCTTGCTGTTACACCCTGAAAGCAACACCAACTCAGCCGCTGAGCTAATGACTGGGATGCTGCTGGGTTAGCAGGCTGCTGCAGCTCCTGTCTGACAGGCCTGCATCCTCTCTGTTTCTGATTGCATATGAAAGCAGAGCAGCTGCTCTGTCTGTCTCTAACCTGTTTTACTGAGCTATGGCCTGCTTTGGTAAACTGCCTCTCCCCATCTGTTTTTAGAGCCTGCAGAGAAATGCTCCCCCCGCTGGAAGGATGAGGCTGTTCAAAACGGTAATATTTCACCTCCCTCTTCTTCCTGTCTGTCTGAGTGAGCTCGGGAGCATTTCTGCTAAAAAATAAAAAAAAAAAAAGGTTGACATGAAACCAAAGAAATGCTTTTGTTTTCAGTCTCTTTACTTTCCTGTAAATCTTGATTTTTGCTCTTAAAGTGGTCTTCCTCACCCGTTCTAGAGAGATCTAGAAAGTGGTGTGTAGCTTAAGGGTGCTCTCATTACACAACACATAGTTCTAGTCGTTCAGCATTCATATCTGCAGATTGAGTTTATATAAACTTTCCATGTTGTGGTAACAGGAATTAAGACACATTAAGGGCCGTTATCATCATGCAGCTCTCCATTCCCCAACACTTGTGTGGGTTCAGGCGTTCTGGGTGGAGGCGGCCCGACCTCCGTCACCCGAGCTGCCTCCTCTTTGCTATTCCAGGAGGACACTAAGGCGTTCCCAAGCCAATCGAGAGGCATTATCCTCCTGGCGTGTGCTGGGTGTCCCCGCAGCTTCCTCCTGCTCCAACCTGTCTCAAACACTTGGCCTGGATGATGTCCAGGAGACGAACTGCTCAGATGTCCCAGTCACCTTGACACTATCCCTTTTAGTGTGAAAGGGTAATGTGCACCCTGAGCCCCCTGAAAGAGTGAGCTCCTTACCACATCCCCAGGGTAAACACAGACTGTCTTAAAAGCAAGCTGATTTGAGCCGCTTGGATCCATGACCTTGTTCTTTCAACTACCATCAGACTGGGGGAAAAAAGCCAGGCTGAAAAACAAGCCCAGATGCACCGGTTGGCCTCGATTGCAAATATCTGATTAAATCATTTCATCAAATACTTAAATAAATTTTTACTGTTTTGCTCCAGTCCAGAAACGTCTTACATCTCCTATGTGTGCTGATGGTTTCTGAAACTTTCCATTTTCCAAATTAGACCCAACATTTTATGATGCCTCAAGCATCTGTGTCTAAAATATTTTGCACCGTCGCATCATGACTACGCCTCCACTGTGTCTTACAGTGAAATGTGAGTCTAGGTTTAATGTGCTGTTTTATGCCACCACTGCAGACTACCCAGGTTCATTCTGAATCGCTGTGTTCTCTGAACTTTTTCACGCTTTCAGATCCATTCAGATAATGTATTTTCACTAGGAGGTCATCTTGCATAAAACTGTTTGTCTTATTGTCATATCCTCAGATGAATATGTTTTTCTGAAGAATTCAAATTGTGCAGGTGAACCTGGACAGAACTGGGATTCATTCCAATCATTTCCTAACAGAATTCCTGGCTGTTGTCCATCTCATCCAGAGTTGGGTTGTGGCTGAGCCTCCTGCAGGCTTCCTCTCTCTGTGGCTCCTTCTTTCACTCCAAACCATTTCATGCAGCAGGAAGTCTCTCAGAGTGATTTTGCTTTAATTAGGAGTCATTAGATGAAAATAATAGTTAATATAAAGCCAGACTATTTAACTCTGTGCAGTTCTTATAAATGTTTTACCCTTTTCTTGCTTTTACAAATCAATCATGCTCAACAAAATGTGGCTTTTTGGACAAAATAAATTGGAAAACAAACTATTGATGTTTAGGCAAAAACTGATTTCACAATAATGTTAATGAATACAAATATTTTGACATAAATAAGTGTTTTTCACCCCTTTAAAGTGACTGCTCTAGTTCAGCTGGTTGCTGAACTAGACCAGCTGACATCAAATATATTTAGTAATTGACTTAAAGCCTCACAGTGAGTGGAATGGAACCCAGCTGACTGCAGCGACTGGAGTATAAAGACAGCTGGTTCTGGAAGGTCCATTCCTGGTTACCACGACAGCATGAACACTAAAGAACACTCCAAGCAAATCAGAGGTTAGTGAAAAGTATAAGTCAGGGGATGAAGGTGAAAAAAAATTATCAACATCCCCCAGAGTTCATCAAGACACGAAAGAACAGGTCGTCCTCACAATCTAGTCTACGTGAAGGAGACTAGTGAGATAAGACACCAGGTTACCATGACTACGTTGAAGGAGCTCCAAGCTGCAGCAGCTGAGATGGAGAGACTCTGCAGACAACGTTGGTTCTTCACCTGTCAGAGTTTTATGGGAGAGAGGCGATGAGGAAGTCACTGATGAGAAAAACTCACATCGAGGCTGGACTAGAGTTTGTTTGCCTAAAGGCACGTGGGAGGAGACACCATGGTCAGGAGGAAGAAACTTCTTTGGTCTGATGAGATTTTTTTTATTAAGATGTTGTTTTTAGAGGACATAAACACTGCACATCACCACAAACATAACATCCCTGCTGTGAAATATGATGGTGGCAGCATCGTGCTGTGGTGGTGCGTCTCCAGCAGCTCCTGGAAGGCTTGGAAAGGTCAAAGGTCAAATGATTGCTGGTAAATCAAACAGTTAGTTTCCATCTTCCGGAGAGCTTTGGCTTCAGAGAACATTTATCATCCAGCAGGACGACGAACTGAAGCTTCCAGCTAAACACACACAGAGACAATCTGAAAACAACAAGGGGGAGGTTCTGAAGTGGACCAGTCAAAGTCTAGACCTGTTCACAGCTGACCTGACAGAGCTGGAGGAGTTCAGCAGGAAGAATGGAGGAAAAGTGCAGCGTCCAGATGAGCAGAGTGACTGAGAGCGATCCACACAGACTCCCTGCTGGGACGGAGCCAGAGGGGCAAATACTAAATACTGACTGGAAGGAGGGAATATTTATGCTAATTTACACTTATTATATGGCCAATATTTGTAATTCATTATCATTCAATTTTCACTTTGAAAACTGTTTCTCTGTTAAATGTGTTTTCTGTCATTTTTAATCAAAAAAGCCACATTTTGTTGCTCATGACTGAATTGTAAGAGGTTAAAACATCCAAGGATTTGAATACTTTTTATAGCTACTGTAATTCATTTTATCAGTGAAGTCCAAAGAAAGAAAAAGTGATGCAGTGGTTTACAGCAGGAAGAAAGGTAAAAAGAAAGGAAATCATCTATGAAATAATCCCAAAGAGACGTTTTCTTATTTAATGTAGATTATTCTGACATCAAATATATTTATATAATAATTGACTTAAATAATTGGGTACTTGGAGAAAGAAAGTAAAGAAGAGAAACTAATGTAGTGTTTGTAGTGTTCTGACTTGTTAGCCCAGTCTGTAGTTTATTTTTAATTTAATAGATTATGATTTGTATATAGTCAACATGCTACCATAGTCACTTTCTACACAGTACTGAAACTATGACGTAAAAACTCTCCAAACACCAGAATGTGTTGGATCAGTTCAGTCTGTTCAGTCAGACCCAGGAGGATAGCAGCTTCTGTGAGGGAGGGGAAATGGCCGAACTGGACACAGTAACACCCAGCTCATCTGGTTTAAAACTGACGATACGTACACTGCTGAAATCAAAATGACTAAACTTCCCAAATCAGAACCTCAAGGACAAACTTACAGATTAGACAAGATGTCCGGTTCCTTTCTTTGAATTTTATCTGAACTTCTGTGTTTCTGGCTGTAGCTGGATTTTTTAAAATCTGTTTTACTGGTATGTAATAAAAGTATTTTCATCAGAAATATTGGATTAGTTAGTGGAGAGGAAGCCATTTTGATTTAAATTTAACCAGTTAAATATGTTTGTTCTGACGTTTACAACAAATGTTCTCTCAAAACATGCAGTTTGTATGCAGAAATATACTATATAACCTTATATAATATATAATCAAACAATACATCAAGTTCAGTTTATTATTCAAACTGGAGGAAAGGAAACCTGACAGGTTGCATCGAGTCACTAACTTTGCAGCAATCCCTCATACTGATTACGCATGTAGCAACAGTAGAGAGGAAAAACTCCCACTTAACAGGAAGAAACCACCTGCAGAACCAGAACCAGAACCTGGCTCATCTGCTGTAATCCAATATGAGCTTTGAGAAACCAGAGCATCCACACACTGAAGCTCTTTTTTCAAGTGCCTTGAGATGGTATGTGTTGTGAATTACCATTACC
This sequence comes from Xiphophorus hellerii, assembly GCF_003331165.1. Classification (NCBI taxonomy): domain Eukaryota; kingdom Metazoa; phylum Chordata; class Actinopteri; order Cyprinodontiformes; family Poeciliidae; genus Xiphophorus; species Xiphophorus hellerii. Next base: position 27,360,246 of record NC_045684.1, read on the forward strand.
TGGAAACACTAAATTGAATTAATTGAATTACATTCTACGTAGGAATATATAGCTATGTGTTTTTTATTTTTATTTTGTTTTGTTGGTTTTTATTGTTTTTAATTAGATTTTTTTTTGCTTTAAATAAAGAATGTGTAAAAATAATACACATAAAAGAAAGAGTTCAAATAAGTTTATACTTTTGCCTTGCTCCTTTTCAAACAAATAGTTATCTAAATATGTTATGGCATCTGAATTGTAAATGTAAATATGTTTGAAATAAACACATAAACTAAAAAACAGACTTAAGCTGAACTGAATCCAGGACAAGAATTATATGTATCCATTCATAATATTCTCAGAATTTAGTTTAAACAGGAGGACTAAAATTTTAATTTCTGTTGTTTTGTAAAATTAAAGATAAATAAAATTTTCTAAAAATAAAATTAAAGAGAAACTCTGGAAGCACTTACAGTTTGTTAACTCTGTGGTTCTGACAGTGTGAACATCACAGCAGTGTGCCAGGCTTCTATGTTCAGTATTAATGCAGAGCCTACAGGTGGCAGATGGAGCACATGACTTTCTTGCCAATTGACTGTTGCATTAGGGTTCCAACAAGAATTTGACAACTTAGAAATGTTTGAATTGGATTGTAATTTATGAAGCTTTAAGTTAATTTGCTGACCCAAACACATTTCTTCCTGTAAACCCCAGTTTGACTGTAGAGGGCATTTCTAAATCTAGTCCCTCAGCAGAAGAAGAGTTGGTGTCCTGGTTGTGCTGGGTTCAGTCCTGGAAGTAATATCAAAAAATCTATTGGAAAAACTCACAGTTAAGCATAGTCATAGTATTATAGGAGAAAACGTTTGCATGTATGAAACAAAAGTTGGAGTTGAGATTTTAAAAATTAGGATAAACATGTCTTGTAATTGCAGTTTGTATGTAAGATATAATGACTTTATGTTTGGTGACATGCTTACAATTTTTCTCCACTCTGGTCTAAGAGTGACCAGTAGAACACAGCATGTTAGGGATCCATCATGTATCAGCACTAAAATCGGTATTGGTCAACATTAGTCATTTTCTAACATATCAATAAATAAGACTGATATTAACAATCGATATTTTTACCATCTTGTTGCCGTTTGTTTCTGGACGAGGAGGGGAGGAGGTTGATGTGATGTGACAAATGTGTTTGTTTGGTCATGTGACAGTGATAGCGATGCAGCACAGGATTATGGGAAGTTTATCTGGTGAAGTTAGTGGTGTGGTAGTTTTAATCAAGGTGAAAAAAGAGTGAAGAAATATATACATAATGTATACAGTAACAATAAATGCCTGTTATCTGGTAAAGCTGTGCTTCCTACTTTTGGTTTTTGTTGCAGTCACTGGGATGTTAAGAATAGCTGCAGAGTTGCATAATGAGCTGGCATCACTTGACCTTAAAAGTTGAACCTTCTAATAGATCAGCTTTTTAACAGTGTGTTTTCTGACTCTTTACCAAATGTTGGCTGTTTTGTGAAAGGAATAGAAAAGTCTTTGTGTAGCAGTCGCATGTTTGGAGGTTAGTGGTATTTTTCTCTGTGACACGCTGTCAGACTCTCAGTGAAACAGAGCTGCTGACGACCGCTCTGACACAAAAACACTAGAGTAGTATGAAAGAGAGCCATGGGGACGTTGCGGATAATCCGCTCCAACTTCAACTTTCAACCTGGGAGCCTTCTGTTGCTCCCCTGGGCTTACCCTGAACTTCACTGGGAAAGGTTCATCTAATGTGGCCTCCTCAGGTAACACGGACTAGCCGGGGACATCTGGCACGGGGCGTCGTGTTAATTGAGGGCCCCTGGGTGGAAGAGATGCTTGACATCCAAATATTGTTCATGACCGGCTTTGAACCCCTGAGTCGCAAAGTGATCAATCAGGGAGGGAATATATTTGTGTAAAAGCCCTTTGCTGAGCCACTGCAGCTAGGCGCCTCTGACTGGGAAACTATGATCCCGTCGGCACGGCGGCGAAAAATGATGAGGAAACAGAGGCATGAAGGAGCGAGTGTGTTGTTAGCTGGAACAGAGAGGCCATGGCGCTTCATCCACCTGTGTGGCAGGAATACTTGGAGTCTGCCGCGAGACGGATCTCCAGGTGTTTACTCTGCCAGGATAACATGCATTCTGCCTGTGGAAACAGATTTCCAGCTCTTTTTCATTAGAGCATGTTCAGAAGAACGAAGTGATGCAGATCTCTCTGACCGGTAAGGTGAGTCCATCACATTTTACCTTCATTTGTTTAAAACTGACAGCTATGCTTCAGAAGGTGCCGTGCATTTCTGAACATTTTTTTTATAACTTTTGTTATAATAAAATAGCATTTTAAAATTTATTTAAAAAATCAAGACCCTATTTTAAATTAGAATCTGATGAAAAAAAATCTCAATATAATCAAATTAATTTAATTGTTTTATAGCTCTGCAAGTATATAAAAAAACTAAATTTATTTACATGCAGATGCTCTGAATAAGTTCTGATTTTAAGCATACATTACCAGTTGTACAGCAGCTTTTAATGACTACGGTACATAAAAGATCGGCTGAACCGTATGTTAAAATTACTTATTAGATTTAGTTTTTTCTGCAGCTATAAATAAGATATTATCATCAGTCTGACAAACATTCAGCTAAATAAAAACATAAGGGGAATAGTTTGAGCACAGGCGGACCTGAAACCCACCGTAAGGTGCAGCCAGATCAGACAACAGATTGTTTCAGTATTGACTTGCCCTAAACTGTCTGATGGATGCTTAACAGTTTGTCGACAGTTGTTAAGGAAACTGCAAACAAGATTAGGCCCAGTCAAGGACATCACCTCATCAAAAAGTTAAACTGGTATCAAGCCCTCTTTGCAAGCAGATTTGCCTCATAGGACCTGTCTCTGAAAAGCTGCTGCATGTTGATTGAATCCAAATGTGACACAGTGACACTTGTTGAATTAACCCAGCCTTAACCCCACGCTAAGCCTCTCTAACATATTCATGTTGACTCCTTAGTTACATTAAAACATTCATTTTGCCATGAATGTCATTTAGGTTATTTTAATGCTTTGTCTGAACATCCATAAGGCCAATATTACTGTGAGATTAACAAAGTAATGATATACAACTTCTCCAATTAATATTCTTTAATAAAGTCAAAATTTTTCTCATCCTAAGTGAGCTTGTAGTTAAAATTGAAATTATAATATTTCAATATTGAATTCTACTATGATTTCTGTAGAAGCACTACTGTCTGTGTTTTTTATTTTGTTTTAGTTTTTTTTAGATACATTTCTGTATTATTAGAATCTGGATCATCATATATCAAACAGCTCAACATACAGGACCGAAAACTGCAGTAACACTAATACATAACACGTTTTCAGAATGGTGGGTGTGTTTTAAAAATAAAAAGATTAAATGTGTTAAATGTGAGCTGATCTTTTATGTAACTTTGCCATTAAATAACCGGCTTTGTAGAATTTAAACAAGTAGAACATTTTGAGTGAGCCAAACTAAAGCTTAGAGAGGCAAAGACACACAAGTTATCTATTGTAAATGTATAGGAAATGTCCGTGTCGGATGGACATGGTGGACATGTCCTCTGATTTTTAAAGCAGATAATGTTCTTTGACTCCATGGAAGTATTCTTGTCCCATCAGTGATCTGTCTGCAGCCCAGACCTGTCTCTGTCTCGTAGTCAGAGGCAGATGTAAATGAAGGCAGAGGACAACTATGGATTGTTGAGCTGCTAAAAGCACTAGAGCAGCTGTGATGCCAGTATGAATTATGATTTTCCTCAAGTTGATCTTTCTGGTGTTGGTCACAAATTTCCACATTACATCAGTTGTGGATGTAAAGGACAGGAAGTCGTTCTGAACGTCCGAACCGGAACACAGAACATGAACACGTTGCATCTGAAACATAATTCCCTGTCAGATATTCTATTCAAGCGATGGGAACTGTGACTGAGTGCAGACTACTGTTCTGTGTTGTGTTGCAATATTTTTAATTCAGTGATTTTGATGTTAATGTACAGGTAATAACATGAAAATAAACTGACATTAGTGAGGACAGCTTTCTATAGGAGAGTTTGACATCAGAGTTCCAGCAGGCCGTCTCAAATCAAAATCATTGGGAACAGCATCCTGGTGGAAGCGTGTTGGTCAGTTGACTCCCTCACCATCTCATGCTTTTTCAGATTTATTTTTTCATAATCAGTCTTCTACTGCAGTGTGAATGTCCCTTAGCTGCTGGTCCAGTAGAAATGAAGTCTCATAAAGCAGCTGTTTCCCCACCGTGGGACTCAGAGGTTCTTTAAGCCGGGTTCAGGTTTTGGCTTACTGATCCAAACCATTTTGTTTGGAGACTGTGAGCTGTTCAGCTAAAAAAAAATCTTTTCAGACAAAAGGATAAAGAATAAAGAGATCAGATCATTTTTACCCAAACAAGGCTGCTACTCTCTCTGTTTTATACAGAACCATTCTGTTGATTATTTTGTTTGTCCTGCATTAAAGTTTACTGCAGTAACTAGAATTATGACTTAAAACTGACTAGCTAAGGTATTTTGGTTTTAAAATACAATTCACCTTAAAATGGGATTTCCCCAACTTTATTTGATTGTGATAAATGTTCATGTTTTACCTGGAAAGAAAAAACCATCTCAAATAGTGACAGTATTCAACCTTGCCATGTTTTACTCGTTTTATTGCTTTAACAAATTAATCACAATCAACTAAATTTGGCGGTTTTTGACAAAAAACAAATTCTGTTACAGTGAAAACTGATTTCTATTAAAATAATATTAATATAAAAAAAGTGATTGCATGAATATTCACCCCCTTTAAGGTGATTGACTTAACCTAGCAGAGGTCCAGCCAGTTGATGATACAATACAATGAGTGGAATGGAGACCAACTGAGGGAAATGTAGAAACATCCTGGAGGACAGTTAGTTTCCATCTGCCAGAGAAATACGGCTTCAAAGAACATTTATCATCCAGCAAGACGACGAACCGAAGCTTCCAGCTAAAGATACAGAGATGGACAACAAGTGGGAGATTCTGGAGTGTCCTAGTCAAAGTCCGGACTTGTTCACAGCTGACCTGACAGAGCTGGAAGGGTTTAGCAGGAAGAATGGAGGAAAAGTGCACTGTCCAGATGAGCAGAATGACTGAGAGTGATCCACACAGACTCCCTGCTGGGACGGAGCCAGAGGGGCAAATACTAAATACTGACTGGAAGGAGGGAATATTTATGCAGTCAATTATTTTATTTTACACATTTTTATTTAACTGTCATTGTTTTGTAGAATTTAGTTACATCACAAGACTTGCATTTTTTTGTTGTTGCTCATGACTGACTTGTAAAAGCAATAAAATGTTTAAATTAATAACAACTAATGTAGGATTTCAGTTCAGTAGCAGCATTGCTTCTAAGTACGTAACAGCTTGTGCTAAAACGTCCTAACCAGAGTTGTGTTTAACACTGCTGGTGAGGACTGAACATGAGTTGCGTTGAATTATTAACATCTTGCCTATTACTTTGTGAAAATTATACCCCTCAGAATAACTGAAGAATTTTGAATCAATGACTTACAATAAAATTTCATTTTCTTTTACGATCAATAAAGTATTTTTAAATGAAACAATCTATTTGCCATGAATCCACTTAGCTGCTAGATTGGAATAGTTGTTACTCATCTAAATACGTTCATTTACATTTTTCTGAGTCGACTAATTAAAGGACTCTCTGAGCTCGCTGCTTTAACACAGCAGCTGCTTACTGTGTAAACTATTTACACAGCTCACGACGGTTTGAAGCTGGTAAACCATCACACATCGCTAACGTCAGGCTCGTGTGAGGCTTAATGATGCAGCATATGCGTAAACTGCCAAACAACAGTGCATCCTGATAATGCAAGTCCTTTTTTACTCCGCAGCTAATGAGATTAAAAAGCCACCACTCTGCACTGCTGCTTGTTACTTCAACACAAGTCAACGTTTAAGTTAATTTAAGACACTTTAAGCGTCATATTATATCTGGACCCATAATCACTTTGTCAGGCTTTTTGTCTCAAGGTTTAAGCTGCATTACTGGATTATCAGCGCCTGTGCTGATCATAATCTAGCTGGGAATTAAAGTGTGTCTCAAAGTATAATAGTTTGTTTGTTTATTGGAGCAAGAATTATTAGTGCTTTTCTTGTTAGATGTGGCATGTTTACAGAGATCTGTGCTGTTCTATACATGAAACAGTTTTTATGTAGTCCTGCCTCAGATTCCCAGGTTAACACTGAGTGGCTGTGTTGGTCAGTTTTTATTATTTTCTTCATTTGACCAGGTAAAACCACAGCGAGATGCAGGTCTCATTTTCAAGAGGGACGTGAGCGCGCACACAACAACCTAGTCTTAATCTTAAACTTTAATCAATAATTAACCTGAATTTCAGCTGAATGGGACTATAAATAGCATTTATATTGTATTCCTCTAATAAATATTGTTTATTTTATTATTATTTACCTTGATTCTCTAAGAAACACAAAAATACAGGAGGCTTGTTTCTTCAAACTAAACCATCTTATTTCTAACCAGCAAAAAGAATTGAGATCTTTATTTAACTGAACTGAAATAAATAGTTTTCTTATCAGAGCTTCATCTTCAGGTTGCTTTAAAAATTGTTATTGCTGGACAGCAGCTGGAGGGAGATTCTCTCAGCGGGAAAACCTGAAGAAAAATATCATCATTGTCCAGTATTTATGTGGAAAAGGAAGCAGATGCCGCTATTATCGCTGCTGCAGAAATTCATTTAACATATTGATAACAAAACTCCCAATAAAATTTAGTTTCATGTTGATTTTGACATTTCTTTTGTAGCAAAGAAATATAAAAGAAACTCTAAATCTAGCAGCAGTCTCTGAGTAGTTGTGGTTGGTAGAATATTTGACCTTTCAGTAGTAGGAGCACAGCTAGCATTTCCTGGTTAGTCAGGCTACCTGCTCAGGTACTCTGGATGCAACACCTGCAAATAGTCTCCCAACTGTAGTTTTAAAACAGTGTTAGCTTAATAAGAGTGGTAAGAAAAAGAAAAACATAGAGAATCATTAGTCAAAGAGAGGAAGCGTTGTGTCGGTCTGTCAGAGACAGACGAAACGCCAGCAGGTTTTGAACAGTAACTATTTCAAACTTTAGTACAGAGCACATTTTAACAAACTGGAGCAGGTTCATGTTTACTGTGCTATAACCTGTCTGAGTTAGGAACAGCTAAATAAGTCTCTATTAGCAGTGATCTAAAGATACATTTCATAAAGTTTGTCACATAATTGCTGCAGTTAGAAACAGTCCAAACCTCACAGACTCATTGTGCTAAAAACCTCTTCACAGAACATTTTGTGATTTTGTGAGAAAATGTTTTTGCTGCTGTGGTCATCATAAAACAACAGCCTGCATTTGAAACACTTTCTGCCCATATACAGTCAGCTCACTCCACCTCTGTCTGATACAGGATGGTACCTGAACGCATCTCAACTGCTTCATCAGAACCAGCAACTTCTGGAGGATCCAGACTGGGACTCCCAGTCTGGATCTGGTTGTCATTCTTAGCTCAAATGTTTTCTTGTGCTCAGCTTTGGAATCACTGAGGTTATGTCAATCATCTGAACATCAGCTGCTGAAGTAAATATGACAGATCAGTGTGTGTTGCTCAGTGTGTTCTGCTTCCTGCAACCTCATGTTTCTGCCTCAGAATCTCAATAAAAAGACTTGATCGCATTAAAGCTTATCCCCTCATTACTGAACAGAGAGCCTGATCAATATGGCTGAGTTCAGAATAAGCATATTATCTGAAATGGACCATGACCTCATCATGTTACTCATGTGCTAATAATTAGTAATAGACAATAAAAAGGATGGATGGATGGATGGATGGATGGATGGATGGATGGATGGATGGATGGATGGATGGATGGATGGATGGATGGATGGATGGATGGATGGATGGATGGATGGATGGATGGATGGATGGATGGATGGATGGATGGATGGATGGATGGATGGATGGATGGATGGATGGATATTGTCCCCATGAAAGTGATCAAAATTAGCTGCCTTGTTTCAAATCTTTTAATGATTTTATTATAGTAATTTTTTCCTCATAATTTGACCTTAAATCTCTGTGTCAAGTGAAATGTTAAATATAATTTTTACTGTATGTCTTGTTGCATGGACAGAGTGGGTGAGTTTATTTTTGTAGCTTGTTTCTCAATCAAAAGTGAAATGATATTGTACGCTGATTGTACACTTTAATTGGTTGTGCTTTCTCAATAAATATATCTAAAAGACAAGCTGCTAGAACCACATTGAGGGAGTTGGGGAGTCTTGGAGGTAGCAGAAGTGTGAGGTCTGTAAAGTCATGCTTCAGCTGGAATAGCTGTCTGGGTGAAGATGCTTCTTCCTCTTCATCACATCATCTTGTGTGTGTCTGGAGCTTCTTTCCACCCTGGATCTTCTGGCTAATTGCTTACTGTAGGTGCGGCACACAAAGATCCTAATCTGTGACATTGCCAGTGGAAGTGGCACATCAAGGATTTGCGGAGTGTGAGATTAGTGCCCTACGTCGTCATAAATCTCTGCTTCCCAATTCGGCCGGGTGGTGGCGGGTGGGGCAGTTGCTAGGTGTAGTCTGCGCTCCGTGGATTTGCTGGATCAAATGTTTGTTCTTCTTTGGTGCAACTTGATGAAGTTGTTTTTTTTTCTTGGTTTTTTTTTGGGTTTTTTTGGAGTTTGAGGATGGATATTTCATTTATTTAGCTTGATTGGTTGATCCTGCCTGTTTTTTAACTCCAGAGAAGAGATCTGAGGTTAGTTTATGGTGCTCTGTGGCTCTTCATGATGAACTACTGCATACCGGACATGTACGAGATGCCCCACTCTGGGGTCGGGGGCTATGCCGTTCAGGGTGGCGGGGAGCATTGCATGTACCCCGGGGATGGGGCCGGTTACGGACACTACGAGCCCCAGCCCCTGCATCACCCGCCCTGCATGGAGCAGGCCTGGCCCCCCGGCCAGCACTACTCCTGCTCCTACACTGCCGGCCCTTCCTCCTTTAAGAACGAGTTCTGCAACATGGAGGTTCCTCTCAGCCACTTCCACCATCAGCCTGAGTATTTTCCTGAGATTAAACCTGATTATTCACATCTGCAGTGGATGCAAGGGGCCCACAGAAAAGGTATGGCATCTGGACCTCTGGGTCAAAATGATTTGTATGAGTGGAGTCGACTGCTGCATGTCCAAATCCATACATTGCATTGATTAATCCAGCCTCCAGGAGCTAGTTTGATTAGATCTATGTGATTATTAGTGTTGACTCTGTAGTGATTTATGAATCGATGCTGTGCGGCTTTTTTAAATTAAGTGTGATCAGCATGAAGCCACAACTCCTGGCATCCCGCAGTGGAAGGCGGCTCCAGAGGGTTTGACTGAGGCGAGTTTAGGTTCTGTATTGATTGATGCCGAGGCAGCAGAAGGCTGATGTTCGATTCATTATTTCTTTTTTTTTGTCTTTTAATAAAGCCCTAAATAGATATTGATCAGTTTGTTCACCTCCGATCCTGAAGACTGACCGGCTCCAAGCTCTGATCCCATTAGGGCCAGAGCAAGATGTTAACGAAGTTAGCTGGAAGATTACTTTGGAAGGAAAAAACTAATCTGGGGCTGGGATTCTACATAACACATTTAACATATGTTATTCACACATAGTAGAAACTGACAATAGTGTGTGTGTGGGGGGGGGTTCCGTGTGTGTGATTTAAAGTAGTTTCATATTGATGTCTTTACATTTGTTAGACTTTTGTAATTATAAATCAGACAAAGGCAAATTAATCAAGTTAAAACCTCAAACAAAAACCAGATTTCTACACCAGTCTGGATTCGGTTTAAGAATAGAGAAACTTTTGCATTTCACTGCCTTTATCAAATTATCAAATTATCTAAGCATTTAATTCTGCATTCCTGACAAAGAACTATTGTAAGTGAATAAATGTAGATGTTTAAAACATGCCAGCAGTTCCTTAGCATCACTTGTTGTGCTCAGCATCAGATCAGCTCTACTGGATCTGAGAAACAGGAGCTTCATGAGTAACTGTTAGATATTCTGTGCTTTAAATACAACCACAATAAAGTGTGTCCCTGTTCTGTGTTTCTGCCTGCAGGTTACATACCGAGCTACCTGGACAAGGATGAGCTGTGTGTAGTGTGCGGGGACAAAGCCACAGGCTACCACTACCGTTGCATCACATGCGAAGGCTGCAAGGTATCATGACGGGCCTTCTGGTTATGTTAGGCAGCCGTAGCTATCGCTGATCAGCCTTGATCATGCAGCCGCTTCCTTTGCAGGGGTTCTTCAGGAGAACCATTCAGAAGAACCTGAACCCCACCTACGCCTGCAAGTACGAGGGGAAGTGTGTCATCGACAAGGTGACGAGGAACCAGTGCCAAGAATGTCGCTTCAAGAAGTGCATAGCGGTAGGAATGGCAACAGACTGTGAGTACATTAACTCCTATTGTTTTTGTTTGTCTTAATGTGTGTGTGTGTGTGTGTGGGTGTGTGCGTGTGTGTGTTAATAGTTTCTTAACCTATTCATCTTAAATCCTTTTAAAACCCAGGGGATGTCTGATAATCTGTACACTAAAACCTTTGTTTCAAATAATCTGCACAAACTGGACGTGTGACGTCATTTACACACATTGGATGTTTTTAATAAAAAAAATGTTTCACTGCACCATAATGTTATTATAAACCAAAACTGCATTCAACACTTGGTATTTCTGATGCTTTTTCCATACAAATAAAACAAAGCTATTCAGCATGGTAAATATTTTCCCCCTGAATGCAAAAAAAAAACTTTTAAGAAACAATGTTTAAATTAGTTCGTCCACGTTATTCATACCAGCCATTCAAATATAGTCAAATATAGTTATTTCTGTTAAATATATATATATTTTTTTTTAAATTCTGCTTACAGCAAATGAAACATGACATTTAGGATTAGAATAAATTACAAAATGAAAACTTTTTAACAAAATATTAGCTCATTTAGAAGAATTATTCTAAATTATTGATTATTTAATTTAAAAAAACTAAAAATTACAGAGCTCTAATTCACAATTAATGTAATGTAACTAACAAACACAACCCTCAACATGAAACCTAATTATAATCTATGCAGTTAGAAAAACTGAAAAAAGTAAAATTATTAATTATTAGTAAAAACAAAAAAATCTTTATGAAATTATATTTCCAGTTCTCTGCTGTTCATTAGATCGAAAATAAACATAGGAAATTCAGCTTAAATTATGTCTGTCCATAATATTTATTCATTTCAGAGACAAACTAACAAGTCTCATAATTCGTCTGTAATAATAAAACATTTGCTGGTTGTGAATGCAGGGTGTGTGTAAGCTTTAGGTTGTGTGCTGATTTGTAGCCAGCTGAGTCACTCCCCTCTGCCCCCCCCACCCCCTTCTCCTCCTCCTCTTCCTGTCTGCTCTCATCATCCCCGCTCTCCGCCGCTGCGCTCGGCTCCAGTGGTTCTGGACGACAGCAAGAGGCTGGCTAAGCGGAAGCTGATTGAGGAGAACCGGGAGCGCCGGCGGAAGGAGGAGCTGCAGAAGACGGCGTGGGACCGACTGGAGCCCACCCAGGAGGAGTGGGAGCTCATCCGCCTGGTGACGGAGGCCCACATGTCCACCAACGCTCAGGGCAGCCACTGGAAGCAGAAGAGGAAATTCCTGGTGAGACGTCCCCCCCGCCCCCCTCCTCTTCCTCACCACAGCCGTCATTGCATTGATTTACTCTGCCTCATCCGAGCCCCCAGCCCCATCACAGCCCTGTTCCCCCTCTGCCTCCACAGCCACTGTTCCACTGCTCCCTGTGTTAATATGTCCATGTGTTGTTTTTGTATCTCCTTGTAGAGGAGGTGAGGAGAGTTAGCTGGACGAAGGAGAACAGTGTTCCTGAACGCAGCAGCACTTATTTAAAATGGAACATCTTACTTTTGTCATGTTGTCTGTCTCTAAGCAACAACCTTTAACTGCTGCTACTAATCACTCAATTTTACTTTCAAAGTTCTCTTTTGCTGTTGTTGTTTTTTTCTCTCTCTTCAGCGGTTTCTGATTTTATGCTTCAGAGCTGTTTTTGCTGTTTTGTTTGTTTAACAAATTTGCTTTTTTTTCTGTTTAATCTAATAATTCTGTTCAGATTAAGTTTGTCTGCTGGGAATTTCATCTTGAGTTTCTGTGTCAGGATTCCAACTACGTTTTTGTAGCATGTATATTTTCAGCCCCGTTATGTTTTTGTCCTCAATTTGAATATTCTTATCTGTATACTCTCATGTCTCTCATGGTTAAAACCATGTTTGTGTAAAATTAGCCCAGTAACAGTCATATTAGTGACTATTGTTAAAATTAGCATGCGGCTGTTTGAAGGAAACTTCCGTGTTTTAATCCCACCACAGAAACTCAGCTGGAACTCCTTCATCTCTGCGCCTGTTTTCTGTCTGCTCACCTTTCATCTGTCTTCAGTTTAACTTGTTTTCTTCTTAGTTGACTTGACACGGGTTCTTCATTGAAACTTCACGATTCCTGTTGATCATCCAACAGGTCGAGGAAGCAATGCTTCTTAATGAAATAACATGTAATTTATTCTATACTTCTGACCAGAGTGCAGCAGGGGTGAAGGACACTAAGGTAAGAACCTGCAGCTATAACCAATAAAATCATAACAGGGCCCCAAACTAGTTTCCCAACATCAACACATGAATGTTATTTTAATAAAACACAAATCATAAAATATGTAAACTGGATACTTTTCCCTGTTCTCTGTCCTCTAGCCTGAGGATTGTGGTCAAGCCTCCATGGTCAATGCAGCTGAGGAAAACAAAGTGGATATTGAAGCCTTCAGTCAGTTTACAAAAATTATCACCCCTGCCATAACCCGAGTGGTGGACTTTGCCAAAAAACTGCCAATGTTCTGTGAGGTAGGTGTCAGAGGCGAGAGCTCTGCTGCCGGCAAAAAACTGATCCAAAACATTAACAGCACCAAGAAAAAGCTGGAAATAATTTGGACACTTTTCTCAGTGTCAAAGTTGTGTAACTAAAGAATATTATTTTAGATTTACCTGCGTGTATTATTTATGTTTCTATAATTATGAAAGAATAAATATTTTGTCTTGTCAAATAGGATTTTTTAAAAATATAATTTTCTCTAAAAATAATAAAATATAATTCAAAATATATGAATAAACAAGGTATAAAAGGGGTACTACACATAATATGGCATAATAATAATAAGTAAATATTGTTGAAGTTATTGGAAAGAAATCATGTAATCTTGAAAGCTTAAATTAAATTACATATTTAATATGACAACTGGTATTAATATTCATTGTAATTTACATTCTAAAGCAAATTATAAAACTTTAGACTTTGGCTGTCTTAAGTTATTCCATGCTTAGTAGATAACACTAATGCTAATGCTAATGCTGTTAGCATCATGCCACCATTAACATTGCTAGTGTTGAGTTACTTGTCTGTCGTCAGTGTTGAGTTTTTCTTCCTCTGTGTGATTCCACTCTCTGACGGTCATTAACATTCCGTGGTCTGTGTGTGTCCCGACTTTCCCAGCTGCCTTGTGAAGACCAGATCATCCTGCTGAAAGGTTGCTGCATGGAGATCATGTCGCTACGAGCGGCCGTACGCTACGACCCAGACAGCGAAACCCTCACGCTCAACGGGGAAATGGCAGTGACTCGAGGTCAGCTGAAAAACGGAGGACTGGGCGTGGTGTCGGACGCCATCTTTGATCTGGGCGTGTCGTTGGCCTCCTTCAACCTGGACGACTCTGAGGTGGCTCTCCTGCAGGCTGTAATCCTTCTGTCGTCCGGTAAGCCGGATGAAAACCCACTGCTCTGCTCCTCTCCTGTTTTTATTCTTGACCACTTTATAGATGTTTTTATATTAATCGTTAAACTTTAAACCGGCAGATTGTTTGGTGTGTGCTCCGTCCACAAACACTGACTTTACTCCATCTCCTGTTGAGGCACAGATTGAGTGAATACTTGGCTTTGACATGAAATCCATATTAAACAATCAATTAATTAACATAATCAGTGTGAGGAGCTTTGTCCAGCTAGCTTGGGTCTGTGTGCTCCTCAATGAAGATCAATACTGCTCATGCAGAATGGAGGCGGGGCCAAGCTACCCTTCTGTTCTTCTCACTGGAAGCATTTCTAGTTTTAATCACAGCTTCCATTTTTTATCGTCATTTAATGTTGCTTATTACTTCCCACATAAAGACAGCAGCAAGTATTAGAAGCAATCAATGGCAGTAAAATATTGTAACATGGAATCAGCACATTAGTGTAAAAATCATTTCTCATGTGAATTAAGGAAAACAACTTTTAATCAGTGCCTACAGGACGCCGCCTGGCATAAAATCACCTTTTTCAAAAAGTTGCAAACAAAATTGCAAATGTTTTATGTTTCATTTTTGCCCTAACATGGTCCTACAAAACAGTTGGAATTGCTGCACATAACCTTCCCAAGAAAGAAGGAATCTAAACATGGATCTTGGGAAAGGATTTGCACATTTTCAATGCTATTTGAAAATGTGCAAAGAACATTTTCAAGTACCTTCTCAAAACTCTTAATACAAATCAAATAATGTCCTAAGGTCAAAGTGCAAAAGAAGAATTCCATGTTGGTCATTCAAGTTAACATGAACTGTTTACAGAGCAGGACCAAATCATACAAAACATCTGTAAATAGTTTCGCAAAAATATAAAAAGAAAAGGCAATTGTTAGCGCTTAGCATCACACATCTTTCATCTCCGGTTCAGCTTTCAAGAGACGTCGTGGAACAGGAAGTTAAATTAGAAGCCTGGTTATAGTGTGTGAGACAGAGAGACAGAACCTGAAGAGAATAAACGAGTTCAGTTTAACAATTCACAACATCATCCAGCCATCAGAACATGAACAAAACTCCTGCTAATATTTATACCAGTTTAAAAGTTACTTTCTGCTGGGGTGGCTGTTTATTGTGATAAATGCATTTTCCTGATAAGATTTTGATTTATTAGCATGATAAATTTTAATTAATCATATTTTAAAACCCATAAAACTGTCAGGATTGTTATTTTTACTATTTGTTTTCACTGTTTGTTCAATGAAAGTGTATCAACAAATGAATTTGGAAATCTGACTATAAATGCTGTTGCTATGTGCATTTCAGCAACATAAATCACTTTTCTTTATGTGACTGGTGTCTTAAAGAACCTGGTTACCATGGGAATGTTCTTCAGGAGCAGTGTGTGTGCTCGTTAGTCTATCATTGCTGAGTCATACAGCTATCTAAACAAAAGTCACCTTTAAAATGATCACAACACCAAAAAAATATTGTGAAAAAACTTTCAGTGTGAATCGCCCACCCCTACTTTATGATCACCTTTTATTTTCATTTCATTTTTTTTATTAGTTTTGCTTTATTCACTCAATAATAAATATAAACAGTTCATGTGACAACTAAAATAAATGATGACTGAAAAGGAGCAGAAAGAAGCATTAACTTATGACATCTGCCTCCTGTTCACATAAAAAGAAAATTAGCTGCTCCTTTAACTGCAGCAAACTTGTTTAGGATTCTCTGCCGCCTCCTGGTTGTCATAGTAATTGTGGTTGTGTGCCCAGATCGTCCAGGCCTGACCAGCGTGGAGCGAATCGAGCGCTGCCAAGAAGAGTTCCTGCTGGCCTTCGAACATTACATCAACTACCGCAAGCACAAGGTGGCGCACTTCTGGCCCAAGCTGCTGATGAAGGTGACGGACCTTCGCATGATCGGCGCCTGCCACGCCAGCCGCTTCCTCCACATGAAAGTGGAGTGTCCCACCGAGCTGTTCCCTCCACTCTTCCTGGAGGTCTTCGAGGACTGACCAACGGACGGCAGTGTATGAGTGTGTATGGACTGTGTGTACATGCGTTGTCCAAAGCCTGGGCGCCCTGGTGGTCTCGGGGGCGGTACCAGCCGGAGGCCCGTCTCCCCGAACTCTCTGATAGCACTACTGAGTGTCACTTCATTCCATAGTTTAGGACTAGCTCCCTGGTCTAGTTTTGGATGAAACCATTCCTCACATTGCGGGTACATGTGAATAGCCTTTATTTCTTTTCCTGGTTTGTCGTTATTTTTGTGCATATAACCTCTCACCTCCAATTTGACTCTAGTTATTTTTTTTCTTTTTTGACAATTGTACAGTTGGCATAATGGTGATTTTATTAACAGCTGTTTGAACGTTAGAAACTATGGAGATATTGTTTTTTTTTTTCCTTCATGTTCTACAGAAACTCAGTGAAAGTTGACCTGATGCAGAGAATCAGAGCAGCTCTGATGATTCTCCATTTGGTTTCTGGTTCGTTCACTTTGTTCTGAGGAATCCCACTGTCTCCTGACTCACTCCGTAAGCCAGCTGCTCATATCAAATAAAGCTGCGTTCAGAAGCTCTCGGAAAAATCTGAATTTTGGAAGCAGGCAGCCGCTGCGAATGAGCTGCACAACCCCCACTGTTCTGCTGCACACTGCTAGGCAGCTGGCTGAAAGAAGTCTGCTGCACTTTTCCCACTCTTACTAGAAAAACAGACGAAACACAATAAAGTAGCTGGTAAACATGCAAGACGTCTGTCAGTCAGCTGCTGCTGTTATTCTATAGTAAGCAGAACCAAATGTTCTGTTCTGCACAATTAGCAACTCGTACATTTCGTCTAGTTCTTATTTAAAGTCGCAATCTAAATAACTCTTCTGTAATAAGAGTTTTGAAATTGAAATTGTATTTCAAAAAGTATCATAGTTGAAATTACCAAAAGTAAAATGCTCCAGAAGAAGCAGAACCTTTTGATATAGGAATTGTTGAAATTATATATACCGAGTAGCAAAAATAGTTAAGCGCAGAATTAGTTGAGTGCAGAAAAATGTATGGAACATTGAAAAATAATAATAAAGAGAAACACAATCTTAAGAAGTGATAATGCCGAAAGCATTCTTACTTGATTATACAAGGTGTTAAAATAAACGTGGCTAAGCTGCATGGTCTGCCTTTGATCTAATCATAGTGGCTAAGGTTAGGACTGTATGCTTGTACTTGAGGACAGTTACCAGATTACTTTTGCAGCAGTAGGAAATATTTTTGCTACAATGTTTTAAATGAAAATTGTTTTTTGTTCATCTTAATAATCTGAAATGTTTCTCTGGAATATCACACCTATCAGATGAGGCTCCATTCAGTGAGAAAAGCTAAACAATGTGCAACGTCATTTAGAACAGAATGTATAAAGCATGATTTGTTTTTTTCAATTTGGTTAGATTTTTGCAGAGCTATATTTTTGTAACACAGAAATACTCTAACTAGACTCTTAAAACACTTTGTGACAATCTATAACAGCTGGGGAAACGAATCAAACTAAGGTGCTAGCTCTCTATTTCAGGGAACATACTGAGTACTCATAACTTCTTAGCAGATCCCCACAGCAAAAAATGCAAAATTAGAATTTTTTTATTTTGTTGCAAAAATTAGAATCGCCCCTGAAGTCAGACTAAACTGAAACAAGCTGATCAAATGGGAGATTCAGACTGAGCCGACAGCTGAGGGAACGCTGCTGTGTTAAACTGCTCCTCAGCCCCACAGGCTGGTCAGGAATAACAAACACGACCTCACTGCTGGCCAGAACCACAATCACTACTCATCATAGGGAATCTGATTTTGTGCCAAAATAAAGTTCGTGACCCCTAACCCCTTCCCTTCCCTCCCCTCACACATTGAAATCATTTCTTAGATGTTAAGATGGTGAATATAATCATATTTATTATCTTGTAAAACGTGACAGAGAGTGAGTCATGTTTCAGTGAAGATCTCAGCCATGGTGATCGGCGCTCTCATCCAATCATGTCAGTATTGTCTCCTCTTCGTTTCCAGCTCTCTGTAATCACAACACTGTAAGCTGAAGCAGTGATGTCATGGTGCTATGATGGTGAAATGAACTGAGTTCTTATTTTACATTTCTGAATCGCAGCTTGGCATGCAGTGACACACATGTACACTATATCACAAACATAATGTCATATACAGGACTCCTGACACCTCCACCAATCAGCCATAACATTATGACTGTGTCAGCTCGCCGTTCCTTCCAAACCAGCTGCGCCCCGTTAACAGGGTCAGTGGCTCATCGTTTCGCTCTAGATGATCTCTGACATCATCAGATGTTCAGTTGGACTGAAACCGGGCCAGAACCTCTAAGAGGGAAAGGAAAACACTGCAAAAACACAAAATCTTACCAAGTAGTTTTGTCTTGTTTTCAGTGCAAATATCTCCACAGGACACTTGAAGTAAGACAAAACTAACTTAAAAGTAACTTCTTAGCCAGATAAAGGAGTTTCTCACATATAGATTTAAAAAGTTATAGTTCCACTGGCAGATTTTCTTCACAACTAAGCAATGTTTGTTTATTAGGATCCCTACAGCCATCGCCATAACGATAGCTACTCTTCCTGTGGTCCACAATGAATCAATCAGTTGCATGAAAAATTTAAATGAGCTTGATCATTTCCATATTTTTGGAAGGCCAGTTTTGTTTACAGGCACAAAATAATCCATTTTTCTCCTGGTCCGACTGTCTGTGGTTTCCATTTCTGTTTTATTTATTGTTTTTGGTTGGTGTGTCTTATTTTACATATTTCAAATACCTTACAGTTCCAGTATTAAGTGTTCTTTACAAAATTAAAGTTTATTGGTCTTTAGTGTTGTTATGCCATTATCAATACATGACTTAAAAATGGTCTCATAAAACCAGTTTTATCATTTATCATGATAATTTCTGGGACAATTTATCAGTTAGCAAAATGTGTTATCGTGATAAAGACCTTATGTCTCCAGACCAACTGCCCTCATAGCGCCACCTGAGACATTTTCCTGATTTAAGTGAAAAAATCCACTTGTGGAACTTACACTTTAGCAATTAATGACTCAAAACAAGCAGCTATGACTTGCAGAAAAGTCACTTGAATGTTATTTTTGTCAAATTTCAATTGTGTCAAGATATTAGTACTGGAATCTAAAGCAAATACTTGGTGTTATTTTGTGTTTTTTCAGTGTTGGTCAGTTTATTATTACTATTATTATTATTATGAAGGTCTGGACTCAACCATGGCAGTTAGAGGTACATGTGGAGGCTTCAGGTTCTGGTCCAGTTTAGCAGCATTCAGACCCAGCCGTCCATGTAATGTAAAATCAGATCTAGTTCATGGGCTTCTCCCATTCTGCTGACGCACACAGAGGAACATGACTGAGCTGAGTGGTCTGAGCGCCGTCAGACGGCGCCGGGCCCAGCAAACAGCACCGCACAGAGTCCTGACACCTTTCCACCTGAATCAGCACTTTGAGCTGCAGCTGAGGAACCAGGCTGGGTTTCTGCTAACGAAGAGATGAAAAAGGCAAAGGAGGGAGACTTTATGTGGTCTAACGTTTAAATTATGAATCTCCGTGGTGATAGAGGAAGCAAATCCTTAAATATGCAGTAATATGTTAGGGTTTAAAATTGTCTACCTTATGAGTCAGAAACAACCACAGTCCCATCAGGATTCCCTTATGAGACACCTGGGAATGTCAGAAGCGTCCTCATGCTTTGGGGTCTTCACACGTTAGCCAGGGGTCTCACAAATACTTCTGACTCGATGGAAAAAAATCTAAAAGCAAATTAAATAGGCCCATTGTATTTCCTATAGGATAGGAATGGTGTTGAATTTCCTGTATTATTAATAATACAGCAAAATTACTGACAAAATACATCTAGTTTTCACATTGTTTGGGGCTTGATTGAACTAATTTATTGTCAGAATAAAAACGCGTTTTGCGTCCCTTTCTTTCAAAATGTTCAGCCGAGTTTAATCAATTTTGCGTAATCAGTTTGGGTGCAGCGAAGTTTTCAGTAAAAGTCTCTGGATAAACATGACAATGTGGGACTGAACAGGACGTCAGTGGTTCACTCCCACTAGTCAGTGGTCATAATGTTATGGCTGATTGAATGACTTGCTCAGAAAACGCAGGTCAGAGTCGCATCTCTGCCACCTGGTGGGACCTGAAGGCTGAATGAATGTTAACTTGTCCAAAACAAACTTGATATCATCAGCTGGTCATCATCCACTAAAGAGGCTGGTGAGATTGTGAAAAAAAAAGAAAAAAGAACCGTCTCACTTTCATGTCATTGTTTTAATCAGCATGTTGTGTTTTTGTTGATGTTCAGAGATTATCAGGTTTTTATTCCGGTGGAAAGAGTTTCATTCGTCTGTCTGGCTTTCACTAAGCTTCCCTCTCTACCTGAAAACAGCTTGTGGTTTTATTATGTACTTTTTCTCTCATTTCTGTGAAGTGATGCCTTTTTATCAAAGCAATAGACTTGCTACAGTGTTAGAAAGACCTGGACCTCACACCAACACACACACACACACACCTCGCGAACTGTACAGGTTGAAACAAAATGCACAGACAATCAGACGGAGGAGGACGCAACGGTGCCCAAACTCAGGTAGCCAAACCTGAAATGCAGGGTCAGGCCTTTTGGGGAAGCAGCACTGACCACCTTTACGTGCACACGGCACATAATGACTTTGTAGGTAGAGGGTCCATCTGTGGTCTGACCTCTTATTACAAACAGATTCTATGTCATGTGGCCCTCTTCAACCAAAAACGTCCAGGAAGTAAACTCAGGGAACTAAACAAGGCCCCAGGTCTCCCCTCACTTTTATTATTTCTGATCCCTTTACTATATTTATTTATTAAATAATAAAAGTTCACTAAAAAAAGACAGACAACTCTAACATGTTCTACTGATGCATTGCCAGATCCAAAGTGGATTCAAAATTGTCTTATGAAAGAGAATAAGCATGATTTCAGAAAAAATACATATTATACTGTCTGGTTATGATGCAAAACCAATGGATGTAGCATTTGGTGCTAAATGCTATTAGCAATACAAGTCCATAATATATGTCCCTTCATTTTAAGTGTTCAAACACAAAAGGAACATGTTTTAAAAATTTATATTCTACAAATAAAAATATCTAACACTAAACCATAAGAAGAGCTGATAATTAAATCAGCTGTAGTTTTCACTACGTCTGTTTGTATCCAATATGGCCGGTGAGCGGCCATATTGGATACAAAACTCTGGTCTGTCCGGTGAGCTTTGTCTTTCCCGGTTTGAATTGTGACGATGGAGGCAGAAGGGAAGGGTGTATAAATCAGTAACCATAGAAACCAGGAGTTTGTGATTTTTCAAGTTACAAAAGATTATGAGACTCATGAAGCACTTTGAAACTTCTTGGGAAGTTAGCTGTTAGCTTCCTCTGTGTCTTCCAGTCTGGTCTTATCTAGTTATTGTATCAATCTAATGGGAACAAAAGACACACTTTTTATCAATAAACATCAATTAACATATAAATAAATCAGAAATCTGGTCTTCATCATGCTAACACATATTAAAAGTCCAGATGTCAGGTGGACACTGATATCACTGTAATGCATAAACATTGTGTTTAAAAAAGTTTCTTCCTGTGTTTAAGCAAATGAGCAGCAGCCATGATGCTATGATATAATGCTAATTTAGCTGTGAAAAAACAAAAATGCCTTCACTTGTCAATATTCCATCCATCAACAGTAAGGTTTAACGTGTCAGTGTTACCTCACTTCACCAAATATGTTGAGAGCAACGAAAGGCTGCTGGTACAGTCCTGACTAAACACTCTAAGGATGTGTGTAGTTAGTTCGTTCCCAGCCTGGTTTGGACATTTGCAGGCTCCTGAGATCAAACTCAGTGTGGTTGAAGTTCAAATCAAACATAAATGTCACAGGAATAAACTGGATTTTTTTTTCTTTTTTACACTTCTGCAGATTTTTGTCTTAAAGCGGAAGCCCTGCTGGACGGCCTCAATTTATAAAAATGTTCCTTAAGTGTTTAACTCTGCGGAAAGAGGAGGGGAAATATTTTCGGAGCTCATATTGCTAGCCGTATTTAGCTTTGTTATTGGTTTCCTGAACCAAAGCTGGAAAACACCTTGGATAATTCCCAGTTGGGATTCCAAGATAAATGACTCCAGGATGCTTTGGACCAACACTGAGTCTGTGTTTTTGTTCAGCTCTCAAACTTTTTATTTCAGTAAATCATACTAAAGCTGATTTTAACAGTTCAGTTAAAACCTCTCTCTTTTTTTTAGCCTTTTTTAAAATGTCTATTGAGAATGACCATAGGGTCCATAAACAACAAAATAGTTCAACTGATCTCCAAATATCACACTCCTGCTCTGCTGTCTTGTCCCTGTCAGGAGGACGGAAGCAGCTGAAAGTCCAGCTTTCTGTTTCCAAATGAATCTCTAGGAAAACTTCATGTTGCGTTTGTGACAGCAGAACTCCAGATGAACAAACCAAAACTGATGATTTCCTCCAAACTCAAACTCAGTTCTGGTTTTAGACCCGGAGCCCGTTTTTATTTTCAACATGTTCTCATTGTCGGTGCACATAAATGTCGTCAGTGCTGACAGAACCGGTGCCTGTTCACTGTTCTCTCTCCCCACTTGTTCTTCTCAAGGTTACTCAATCACAAATCAGTCACAAGACTTGCACCATAGAAAAGTTTTGGGTTTTTTTTACAGTACAGTTGAAATAGGATGTATATTTTCAGAATGCAGATTTTTTTTAACGTTGGCATAAGATGAACATGGTATTGTTTTTGCGTAGTATTGACAAAGTGATTTCTCTCCTGCTGACCCAACATCATGGCAGAGGAACTGAGCAAAGCAGCTAAAATCATAAAATGTTAGAGCAGCATTAGTTGTTCGGTAAAATCCATATCACAGGACTGTAGCTGGACTTCACTGTCAGTACAAAATGCAGCAGCTACACTTGCACACAAGCGTAGGAAAACCTCTGGATGCTGATGTAGCCACTGTCAGCCCAGACGTCCCTCCTTTGTACATTGAGTGTTGTTCCTTGTATGACCCGTTCTACACTGACTGGAAGAGAAAGGCAGTGATGGTGCGAATGAATTGGTTTTACTGGAACCGTCCTCTGGTAATCAGCTCCCCAATGGTCGTACATGAACACAGAGGACCTGGGGAAGGTTTTGAAATGCACACAATGGATGATGGTTGCAAGTAATGTGAGAATAAACATGGTTTTAAGAGTTTTGTCTTTGCATGTTTTTTTTTTTTCATCTCTTGTTTTTTTCTGCATGAAATTAATCATCTTAATGTCAGACCTTCAAGTATTAAATACATCCAGGTAATCCATATTTGATTCAAATTACATTTAACAATGTATTAAATCAGTTCATTGTTGTCATACCAAACGATGTAATTAATAAGGATTGTTTTTCAAACTGAGTGCTCAGAAAATATTCCTCTGTGCTTTACTCAGCCAGCGTCCTACTTAAGGCTGAAGTCCAGTGAAAGGTCCAGTCGGCTCCCAGCCTGATGTTGGCCTGGTAAGGGTAATAAAGTTTGATAATGTGGATAAGAGCCCTGGATCACATGCCAGAGTAGAGAAACAACAACTTAGCTTAATGAAATTTGTTAACATAAAAAAAGTTAGACATTTAGTTATTGAGCTACTTCAAGTTACTTTTCACAGTTCCTGTAGTTCTTGAGCAGTACTACATGTAGAAACTCTGAATTTAGTCATACTTCCTGATCCGCTTCAAAATCCATTTATACACACATATACATATGTATTTATATACACACATATATTAATATGCACACATATGCATAGATTAATATCTATGCACACATATATGTGTGCATAGATGTGTGCACTAATATGTGCATGTGCAAAACATGCACATATTAGTGCATGTTTTGCAAAAGTTTTCCTTCTTTTATGAATGTAATCAGTATTCAAGTTTTTGAAAATTATGAAGTTATAGTCCGTTTCATTTGTAATAACAGCTACATTAATGGAGATATAATAAACCTATGCATCACTTCACACCTGCTGATGCGTAGGACTAATGTTGACCTAATGTGTCATTTATATTAGGAAGATCTCCTTTTTTTGCCTCCAGCCCTGGGGGCCACATCCTGGTCAGCCCCTGGTCCCTGGTCATAGTAACTTCTGGACCTGAACAACAATCTGACATCTGGTCATGCTTTTAGAGCTCATCGACCCTGGACACGAACCCAGTGTGTTCTGGTTCTGGTGGACATTAAGGTGGCTCAGTGAGCAGAGGTCAGCGACTCACCGCAGGACGTTTTGGTCCTCTGGACGTGTTCAGGATCATCTGCTTGGCCCGATCCACTCCGAGATCCTGTGATGACACCGTGTCACCAGATCTGACACCTTCCTTCTGATCCCATCGGTAGTCATGCCCAGGTGTCATCCATACATCTCAGTTACGTTGTCCTCATGTGTGGCATGGTCTTATGAAAGAACTGTGTGTCTGACGTTTCATAACGTGTCTTCTCTGGAACATGATGATGGGTGCTGGCCTTAAACCAGAAGATGCAGCTGGTTCTGGAGAACCTCTTCAGAATCCTCTGGTCAGGTTTTGTGGACCTACAGACGGGTCAGTCCTCCTCAGAACGATCAGCTGGTGTTACAGAAGTAGTGGAGTTTTATAGTTTAGTTGTGTCGCTGTCTGTGATGTAGCGTGTCAAACATCAGCTGCAGTGCTTTGATCCTGCCGATTTGGGGAATAACTGTAAAATGAAAAATTAAATGATGCTTTGGTAGACTTTTTTTATTTTGTCTACAACAGTAACACAGACTCTTGTTTCTCTCCCTCTCTGCGGCCCTGACAGCTGCTCAGCACGGAGCGAGCGAAGACCTTCATCTTTTTTCTCTCCTCCACAGGAGAAGGCAGATTCATCTTGTTCCTCCATGTTACTTTCATGCTTCTTATATTACCATGTTTACATACCACTTTAAATGTTGATTACTAGAGTTATGATTTTTCATGAGACAAGATTTCTTAGTGCAAGATTTTTGCA
This sequence comes from Xiphophorus hellerii, assembly GCF_003331165.1. Lineage (NCBI taxonomy): Eukaryota > Metazoa > Chordata > Actinopteri > Cyprinodontiformes > Poeciliidae > Xiphophorus > Xiphophorus hellerii. Next base: position 27,385,323 of record NC_045684.1, read on the forward strand.
GCTTGAGGTGAGTTTTATTTTGCAGCATCAGCAAAAGAGGCTCAATGAATGGAACAGCTTGATGATCCCTTGTATGTGATATGAAGATGCTTTTGTATTTGTGCATCTGCCTCAGTGATAGCCATCGTTGATATATTAACTTATGTTATTGAACATCATTTCATACTTGAATATTGAATATTTCCTGAATTTCTAGACTTGCTCTATCCCAGGGGTGGGCAATCCTGGTCCTTGAGGGCCGGTGTCCTGCAACTCTTAGATGTCTCCCTGATCCAACAGACTTGAATCCAATAGCTGAATCACCTCCTAAGTGCAGTCAAGTTCTCCAGAGTCCTGCTAATGACTTCATTAATTGACTCAGGTGTGTTGAAGTAGAGATACATCTAAAAGTTGCAGGAGACCGGCCCTCCAGGCCTGGAGTTGCCCACCCCTGCTCTATCCTATTTTTTAAGTCATTAGGAAAAACAGACATAAAAAGCCCAGATCATGTGGAATCTCTGCACATTCTTAGCTTTAAACATTTTTCGCAGCAATCTTCACAGGCTCTTTGAGGTCTGGTTCAATGTTTGGACTTTTGTTCCAAACTAACTTACTAAATTTCTTACAAGGCGGCTGTGAAAACCCAACTGCCCCTGGTTGGCTCTTTGATTTGGAGTCAGAGCAGCACTGACGCCCTCTGCTGACGGATTAGAAAACTACCTCTGGCGGCACAGTGAGTCTTTAATGTCCTTATATGAGAAAAGTCATTAGTAATTGATACTCAACACAGAAACACTTCACCTCACTTATAAAATTTATTTTTATAGATAGTCATCTATATGGTCATGTATAACAGTACATATTTAGATTCCACATATACTTTCTATAGAAATTGGTTTCCTGCGACTCGTTCCACACTCTGACAGAAGCTCTGGATATTAAAAACTAAACTAAATGATGTGAACACCAGCAGCTCTGACAGCTCAGTCACTTCACTAATACTACAGTCAGGTTCTACCCAACAGGTCGGAGCCCAGTCAGCCACTGGGGAGCCGCTGGTGTCTGCAGTAACTTCTCAGTAGCTGAGAATCCAGAGAGTCAGTGTGCCATCCATCAGACATCAGATTATTCACTAAGATCAGAACACAACAGAACATGGACAACAACAACACGAGGGTCAAATAAGACGTCATTCAATTTCAGCTACAATCTCTCTTGTGTGATGGCCCCCTGGAAAGCGTCGGCGCCTCCACGACATTCAGAGTGGTGTAAGCCACTGGAAACCTCTGCAGCGCTGCCCATGTCAAACAAAGCAGTCACATATTGCACTATGAATGCAGAAACCTCAGTCACAAGACAGGAAAGTGCTTCTAAGCGCTGTACAGCTGCTACACACAAACACAACACATGGAGGTGGCGAGGTGCGGCGGCGTCAGCCTACAGTACGGCATGGGGATGCACAGCTGCCGGGGCCGGGGCCGGGGCCAGACCCGGGGCCCGTTCAGGCTGTGCCAGAGTTCAGGAATGGACCTTGAAGGCCAGCAGCTGCTCAGAGTGCATGTTGTTGAGGGAGCGCAGGTCGGGCAGCTTCAGCAGCAGCTTGGTGAAGATGGCCGACTCATTGGGGTGGTTCCTGGTGATGAGGCTCCGCAGCGCGCGGATCAGCGTCTCCTGCAGCGCCTCCACAGAGTTCACGTTCTCGATGCCGGAGCGGTCTGCAGGGAGACGGGATGCAGAGGCGTTCAGACACATCGACTGGCTCAAACACGACTAGCCACACCTGATCATTTCATCAGTTCAGCACAGAAACTTTTAAAATTCAAAGAGTCATTTCTGCTAAAACAAATGAGTTTAGAGCCAGATATGCTGCCTGACCTTTAGAATAAAAAATTACTTATAATGTTTTGGTAACTTTCTACTGCAAGAAATCTGTTGTCATTTTCAAACAACCACCGTTTTTATTCCTACTTCTAGGTTACATTTTTTCATATGGGATGCTGACACACAAAGTTTCCAGTCTAACAACAGATGGATCCACATTAAAATGACTGCCACTTTTAGGGTCATTTATGGAAATTTAATGCAATTATTCCAAGAAAATCTGACTTTGATAGAGTATCTAAAAGTTCAGTTGTTTACCATTTATAGTCAAAGGTCCAAAGAGCCAGTTGAGGCTCTGGGGCCTCTGGGTTTGTCTCCTGCAGGGTGTGGGACCCTCTGGACCCCACAGGGGGCCCTCAGGGGACCCACCTGAGAAGTGTTCTGCGATCAAGACCTCTTGGACACAAACATCTCACTGATCAGATTTAGTTGTCAGGATCAAAGCCTTTCTGCTTTCCTTCTCTAAGTCACTGCTCTAGCGCCACCCTGTGGACACTCAGCCTCCTCTCTTTGTTGTTCTCTGTTCATGTGCAGCACAAAGGGCTGGGCTGGTTATGAAGATCTCAGTTTTGGTAAAAGATTTTTTTGCCCCATCAATGTACTCCTTGGGTTTCCGTAGGTCAGAGTACAACTAAACAGAAGTTGCACCACAAGATGGCAGACTTACAATGTTTGTTTAGTTGGACTTTGAATTCATGTAAACTCAGAGAAGGGCTCATTAAAATAAAAATGAAATTTGAAAATATTTTCTGTCATTTGTAATTTCATTTTAAGAAAGCAAAGACATGGTGCAGCAGATAACTTCATATTTCAGCAAAAACTTTCACACACAGATACAAGAACATAACTTGGTGCAGATGTTCCAGGGGTTTGTGTCATAGAAAAAAAGCCACTAAAAAATTCAAGATGGCCATCAAAGAAAATCTACTTCGACATTAAATTAGCCAATATTAATCACAGATGAATAGTTTTTGTTTCAGTTGATACATAATTGGACCCACAGAAATCATAAATTATCATAGATGGTTGTCATGGAAAATGTATTCTTGCTCTGAAGTTGTCAATTAGATGAATGAGTTTGGCATTAAATCATAGCCTATGTATTTTGGACCATAGAACTTATATACATTTCCTTGATGTGTCTCATTTCTCTGCTGGACATGTTTCTAAATAGTCGCCATGGTTGTAATATTTATAAATATAGTGAATATATGCACTAAGATCTCCAAATTACACAGGTGTGGACACAGCTAACAGTTAACTAAGCCACTATTGGGACAGCTAACTTTAGTAATCACCACTGATTCACTAAACAGCTACGCTAACACTACAACTAAACATTTAAAAAATTAGCTGACGCCAGCGCTAAACAAATAAAATAAAACATTAGCTCAAGTTAAAACTAAACTGTGAGGCATAGAATATTAGCTGACATTAAAGCTAAACAGCTAAACATATTAAACAATTTTTTTAATGTTTTTAGCGGTAACTATCGAGTCGACTGGGTCTCAGCCTTTCGCAACCTCTTTCTTAAAGTATTTTATTTTTCTCAAAATTATTGCATTTCCGTTAAACAAATCTATTTTCATAATTCCAATTTGCGCAATTTTATGCTAAATAGAAACGCAGCTCCTTACTATCAAACATGAAAACTTGATGGCAACTGCTGTTGAATATTTTTAGACCTTTTACTTTATAAATGAAAACATCGTGTGAAATAATCTGAATATTATCAGACTATTCTGTCGAGTTGAATCTTTAAAATGAAACTAAAAGGAGCAGCAGAGTGAAGGGACCCACCGGCTGACACCAGGACCACGGCCATGAACAGGCTCATCTCCTCCTCGCTCAGCCCCAGGTTCATCAGCTTCTCACAGAAGTCAAACATGGAGCTGAGCAGGTCTCCGGAGCCCATGGTCCTCAGAGCGTCCACGCTGTACTTCTGTCCCCCCAGGAAGGTGACGGAGCGCTCCTTCACATGGAACAGCGAGGCGAAGCGGACCACCAGCACCTGCAGGACAAGAAAGGCTGTTTCTATTGTATTTCTAACCCTGAGGGACAGGCGGACGGGGGGTAAAGAGGACGGGGCGTACCTCGAAGGTGCCAGCCTTCAGCAGGCTGACCTGGTCATGCTGGGACAGCTCCCTGAAGCCGGGGATCTTCTTGGCGAACTCCACTACCTCCCTGACGGCGGGGGTGAAGCTGTGGGAGAACTCCTCCCACACATCCTGGCCCGACTTGTGCGGGTCCACTTGAGGGGACATGTTCATTGGACAGACCTGCAGACAGACAACCAATTAGGACTTAACAGGGCTGGGACAACCAGAGACCCTAAGTGTCCTCCACTGTGTCTCCACACACGTAAATGAGCTGCAGTCAGACAAACACATGAGGGACAGCTGCGCTCTGTCCCAGCGCCGTGCCGCACCGTCTTACCAGGTACATTCTGCTGCCTCCTCTCCAGGCGCCACCGTTGTAGACGCTGCCAGGGCAGGGCTCAGTGGGCGGAGCTCTGACGGCTCCATGTATGTAGGCGGGGCTGTGGCTGGCGCCGGCGCTGCGGGACGCTCTGATTGGACAATGGTTGTCCAGCTGGCTGTGAGGCTGTCCCAGGATGGACAGGAGGCTGTGTCCCGCCATGTTGACAGAGTTGTTGTTGCGGCGGTTCCAGACGTCCTGGCCCTGCTCTGAGAGCTGGACGGGGGCAGCTTGATTAAAGTCCCCGCCAGGGGGTCTGGGCGGGCCCTCGGGGGCCCGGCTGCCTTGCTCCTGGTTGTACATGAACGTCTCCTGATGGGCCCTGGTCACCGAGCCGATCACCTCGTCCTCGCCGCTGTCCGACACACTGGGGGACGGCGAGCTGGAGCCGGTATCCATGGGAACGGCGGAGTCGGGGTCGGAGCTGGAGTCCGACTGGCTGGACCCTGAAGGGGAAGGGGCGGGGCCGGCCTCCTCGGCGGCGGCGGCGGTTAGCGGCGCGGCCTGGCCGGCGGCGTGCGGCTGACTCAGCTCGCTCTGCAGATGGTCGCCGCTCATCATGCTGTTCATGGCGCTCTGCATCTCCAGCAGCATGCGCTGCTTCTCCCGCTTGGGGATCCGACCGAAGCGCACAGCTGAACAGTGGGAAGAGGGTCACTTTAGCTCGCTTTGACGTTAGCATTCTGGATGTTAGAGCAATAAAACAAGGAAACTGACAAACTCACTGAGCCATGCAAAAGTATTTACACCCTTCACACATTTTGTTATGTTGCAACAAACATCCACCCTGTCAGACCAACACAAAGGGATAATAACAATAATAATAATAATAATGAACTAGAGTGTGCCTTCTGAGTGTAAACTTCAGCTGCAGCTGGAAGATAAGTTGATTTTATGAACTATTTGAAGTTCATAAAATCTTTTTGAAGATTTCATTTTTTTAAATCTGGATGGGTTTTTTTCCACCAATGTCCTCCTCGTGTTTCCATAGTCCAGAGTGACGTCAGCTCATCCAGGGCCGCCATCTTGTTTAACAAGCGTGTTTTACAGCTTCTGATTACTTGGACTTTGAATTCAGGTCAGTTTTTTTTGTTTTTTTTTTTAAACAAGAAGGTCAAATCATTACCAAAATAGAGTCAGAATAATAACAGAATAAAGATGTAATTTTATAAGAACTCCAACACAAAAGTTTGTTGAACATCTTATGAAGTTCTACCTTGGTCTAAGTTTTACAGATAATTCTTAATAAAATACTTAATAGCCTGGTAAATGTTTGCAGGGTGTAAATACTTTTGGTTGGACATAAACCAACCAGTTTATTTCTATTATTTGCATCTTATCCAGTTTGCCACCTCAGGCTGGACTGGTGTCCTCACACACTTACAGTCTCGGGACATCCCCACCATGAGGCATTTCTTGAAGCGGCACTGCTGGCAGCGGTTCCTGTTCATCCTCATGATGGGGCAGCTCTCGCTCTTAAGGCACTTCTTATACTGGATGTTCTGCTGGATGCTCCTCCTGAAGAAGCCCTGAACACACACACACACACACACATCCAAACAGCATGGTGAGTGCTCCATTTTCTGGGTTGTGGGAGGCAAGCTTATGGTGGGAGCTCTGCTCCATGACGGGACACTGTGGGAATTCCACAGGAATCATTATTCAGTTGTTAAACATCAAGCAATCACGACATACCTGACTCACTGTCTGCTTCACAAGCTTCATGAAGAGTTTAAAGGGCTGCACTATAAACATGCTGCTCCTCACAACACCTCTGAGCATTTTTATCTTCTACAGAACTGAACATACAGCAGCTTTCTGATGGTGTGTGTGAGAATGTGTAGGAATGTGCATCAATGGGGGGTCTACAGGTTTCAGCAAGTCAAATGTAAGACTTTTTAAGACCTTTTCAATGGCGCCTTCAATGAAATTTAAACAGACAGAACAGTCTTTTCCAGGCACATAGTGACAATTTTATAGCACAATCAAGTAACTAAGGTTTTATTACCTTTAGTTACAAAATGTTCTATACATCAAAAACGACTTAAAAATTTAACTTCGCACTTTGATGACTTGAAATTGAGCCTGTGTGTCTTAAAGAAGCTCTCTGCCTTCAGAATGTCATTACATGTTTATGATGAGAAAATAACATTAGAACATGATATAAAGCTCAAAAAAGTTTTGGTTTTTTTTACATAAAACCCCAATCCTTCTCTGGTCCCTGGTACAAACTCTGCCTCAGCCAGAGTGTGTAGCTAGGGCAGAGTGGTAAAACAAAATGTTGTCCAGCCAACCGCCAAGAAATTTGCACTTGCTCATAATAGATCCAAAAAAGCTAATTGGCCACCTAGCTAGCTAACACAGATATATTAGCAGCTAGTTAGCAGTAGCCTCAACCACCTTGAGTCACAGTACACAATGAAGATGTCTGTATGCGACTCAAACTTTTGCCTGACAGAAAAGTCAGAAGAAAAAAAAAAAGCTTCATATATAAAATTAAATAGTCCTGCCACCACAAAAACCTGTATCAACATATTCAAGACATATTTAAGACATTTTAAGGTTTTAATTTAGATTCATGAATTTAAGACTTTTGATGCGTGGACGTCCTGATCAGGCATGGTGGTTGGCTCACATGAATAAAGAGAGAGAACTAGTTTCACAGAGTGTTTGCTCACAGCTGCAGAGGAAGCTGCGCCTGCAGTGACCCAGTTCAGCTGCAGCAGAGACAGACTGAGGGGAGAGTGTAGGGGGTGGGGAGGTAGAGGGGCATCCTCACCTTGCAGCCCTCGCAGGCGTGGACGCCATAGTGGAAACCAGAGGCCACGTCGCCACACACCTTACACAGCAGCACCAGGCCGTTGATTTCTGATCGGCACAAAAACACACAGCGGTCACTCTGCTGCTTTCACACACACAAAGGCTCTGAGAGGCATGTCACCAGAACAGACACACACACACACGCACGCACACACACATTTCATGACAACTTCACCAGAACATCTGGAGTATAAAAGCACTGGGAATACTGGGAGGCGGTGGTTATCATTTAGAAATAGAAACTGGGGGAAAATAAATGCTGACATAAAGAAATAAATGCTGAGCAAAGATTTTTTGTGAATTTTATATGATTTACATTAAGTTTAACTAAGTGAGTGAAATAAACTGAAAAGGGAAAAATAAATAAAATATTTTCTATAACCACTTTAAAAAAAAACAAAAAAACTTTGTTGTTACAATATAACAATATCACATGGCTTAAAATTATATTTAAAGAGATATAACGATGTAATAAGAAAAATGTAACTGACTTAATATTCAATTTTAAAAATACTGACAATACCTTCCAAGTCGCTGCTTCAGGATATTTTTATGCTTCATTTTATTTCAAAGAACCTAAACCTAAACTGCAGCTTCACATGAATTGCATCGAGCAGAACCGAGCCGTGGACCTCGCAGGGATCCCTGCAGCAGCTCCGCACAGCGCATGGAGGAGTGTGCTGCTTACTTGTGATCCCACATTTTCCCGAGGATGAGGAGCGGCCGCCTCCCTGAGACCCCGGAAGCTTCTGGCGACCGACGGCGAGCGGCGGGTCCATCAGCTGGCCCGGCCGCCCTCGGCCGGGCGAGGAGACACGCCGAGGCGAGGATGACTGGTAGCTGCCGTTGGAGGAGTCGCTGTGGTAGGAGTCCAGGCTGGAGGCAGAGCTGGAGGAGCTGATGTAGGCGATCACGCCTCCTGGTGATGCAGAGGGAAGGGGTAGAGGGTAGCGCTGTGAGATGACATGGACTGAAAACACGACAACAAACGGCAGCTCAAGGCCTCTTTAAAAGACCACCAGACAGAGTGGCTCCTTGGAAAGTAATAAACCCAAACCCTCTAATTTATCACCATGTGTCTCTATGCCAGCATCCAGCTACGCGGAGGGATTAAAACTTTCCCTTGCTCCACTCCTCAGGTTTAAAATCCTTTTATAGCAGCCCAGATTTGGGCGCTGCGGTGGCGCAGGGGTAAAGCACCTCCATGTGTGGAGGCCTTAGTCCTCGATGCGGCTGTCATGGGTTCGAGTCCCAGTCTGGTGACCTTTGCCACATGTCTTCCCCCACTCTCATTACCCACCTTCCTGTCTGACCTCTCTCAAATAAATGCCACTACAGCCAATAAAACCTTTAAAAAAATGAGAGTCCTGATAAAGAGGAGCGACCAGCCATTGTTCCTCTCATTTGCTGCTCCACACTGCCAGTTAGCAGGCTGAAAGAATGTGACTACTTTTGTCACTTTACTCCACACAAAAACAAACTAATTTAACTGCCTGAAAAGATTCATAATGTGGAAACTAAAGGAGCAACAAGGCCAAGTCCTTTTCAATCCTATGGAGTTTCTATGGGACCAAATTACAATGCAATCCATCTCAGCAAGTACATGCTGGTAGACACCAGGTGGTGCTAGAGCACCCGACCTTTGTTCTCTGGAGAAAAAAAAGGGCCATTTTAAAATGTTTTACTTGTATTGTGTGTGGCCCAAGTTATCATTTCTAGATTTTAAAGCCTATATTACAAGAGCCCAAAATTTTGGTAATTTTTGCCCAACATGATACAACTTAAAGCCTGGTTGTGAGTCAGGGTTCTGTTGTATTATTAATTTTACTTAAATTGCATCCTTGTTTGGAGTTTTTTTTCCCTCCTATGTCCCTAGACCCAAAAAACGGCTTGCTTCTCAGCACTCCACTATATAGGTTTTTATTTTTTTATTTTTTTGCTTCAGCAGATGTTATAGCAGGTATGGAGTAAGTCTCTGAAATTCTGCTTCAAATTGTTCTCATCTGTTTTAAATTAAAGATATAATCCTTAATTTATAAAGATGTAAATGTGAATGTATGTACATTTGAAGGAAGATTTAGAAAATTGTCCAGGAGGACCAATCAAAGCTCTGCCAGCAGTTCCATTTGTCTCACCCACTCGAGCACCTGACCCTCAAAATGTCTGTACACGCCACTGAATCTCAGCATTATTTAATATACATATATACAGTAGTTAGTCAATTCAATTATGTAATTACAAGCATATTACTTTATATACATATACTCTCACTTGTCCAGTAAATGTTACTTAACTTCTGCTGATTGACTTTAGGACAAAGGTGTCATCAGTTTGCTTCACTATTTCGATACGGCTACTGTGGCTCACTATAGAGGAGCACAGTCTTAGGGGGCAAAATAAGAAGAAATACTTTATTTTTTCAAAAGTCACCAACGATCTTCTGCACCCTAAACAAGTTTTCTACTTCATTCGAGTCCAGATAATGGAAAATGAGAAATGAAAAATGAAATTGGCATCTGCACCATAGCTTTTGATTTGGTTCTAAAACCCAAATAAATGAATGTCATTGATTACATTATACAAACTAGTATGATATTATTAACTTGATGTTCTCCTGTTATAAATAAGTGATTTTATCTTACTCCCTTTTATCCTGTAAATATTGAGAAACCTTGATGTTTCAACAGAATGTTAGGAAAGAATGAGCTTCTTCACTCATCCCACATTAAGTCTCTATTGATCCGATGTCTCTTGGTTTCTTTAGCTGGCTCTCTCCTGAGCGCCTCACTGTTAAATCTGGGAGTTCAGCTCCAACAGTTCTTCCAGCTGATGCCGTCTTCCTCTCCCCCTCGGTGAGGCCAAACCCAGAGAGTCACTCCCAGACGCCAGCCCTGACTGGAACTAACCCACTTAAAGTAAAGAAGTCAGATCAGAGCTCACAAAAAGCTCATATTGTTGCCAGTCTCCTCACACCCTCATTCCCTCCTCCAGGCAGTCATGACAGGCTGACCTAATTTCTTACCCCTGCCCATCTTGGTGATTAGATAACAACCGTTACATAATGTCAGCTTCACATGGGTGTGTGTGTGTATGGGGCAGGTAGGCTGGACTTTCACTGCAACCAGCCGAATTGTAAAGCCTCAAAAGAGCAATATTAGTGCTCTGAGGCATTTAAAGGGTTTATTTATGATGGATTTCATTTTGAGTTACCACCGTTTCACAGCAATTGAGATGCAACAGGAGGCAAGATATAATCCATTTGTTTCAGCAAATGTCTGGTATTAATGTCAGCTGATCAAACCCACATAAAGAGGCTCAATGCAGACAAAGTGTCAGGAAAAGAAATGTACGTCCACGTTTATTCCAACAGGCAACGATTAAGCATATACAAAAGAGCAAATGCACAACGACAAAGCAAAGATTTTATGATGCATTCTAAGAAACTCCATCCAAAAAAAAAGAAAAAGAAAACTGGAACACTGAATTCTGTAAAACAATGCTCCATTTAAAGTCTGCTCGGAAAAAATGGTTTATGTAAAGCTTGTGTGTAAAAATAGATTTTAAATGATCTAAACCAAATGATCTAATGTTTTATTTTTTTTAAAAAAACAAAAAAAAACATTTTTCTAAATAAAATTTGTCGTTAGCACCGTCTTCTCCTTAAAGATGGGTTTAAAAGTAGAGTTTTAAAGTTCAACCAAATATAATGTTTAAAACTGTGCTGGTGTATAAAACTACAGTGGAAACAATTTTCACCACAGAATCTGAATAAATAGCACCAAACAATATTTTCACTGGAAATCTTTGAATAATATTTTCAGTCTAGCATTTCCGATGTGCCCTGAATGCACCACTAAATTCAGCAGTCTTTCGCCGCACCCCACGTGGAGCTGCATGATCTTCCACTGGAAAACTAGGTCACCTCGCGCAGCCTCACGTGTATCCGCAGCAAAGGCCCACACTTCACGGCGGGGTGAATTATGTAATGCCTTCATCACCGCCCAGCTCGACCAATGAGCGGAGACGTAAGGGGTGCGTAAACACATGTGCACATGGCTAGGCTGACGGGTCCATGTGAGAAGAGTAGACTGCAGTGCTGCCAAAGCAAAGTGGACGGCCAACAACAGCAACCCTCCACCCCACCCGGCAGTCCTAACCCAGTTTAATATTACCACACCGCATTAAGCTACGACCATCAACACTTATTCTGGATGTAAACACGGACCAAAATATAAATTATTATTATACGACCGTGAATAAATTAGTGGCAAAACAAGACGGTTTTAGTCCAGCTGAACCGACAGCAACAAGCTGCAGTCTCTTGGCGTTTAAATGACACTCACCAGCTTTGCTCGAGTCCATGTCCATATCCTGCGAGTTGCCCCTCTGCTACCTCGTTGCTGAAGCCGTGTTTGATTTGGTTCTCAGCAACTAGAGTCGCTGGTAGATAACGTTCGGGGGGCAAAAAACTGCGCTTTGGGCTAAAACACTGAAATCACGGACATTAAAACAGAATGGAAGCCCAGAGGAGACAACCCAACCAAGTTAGAATCTCACAGGAATGAAAAAAATAAATAACTAAGTTTTAAAAAGCGACTTTCAATGACGCAACAAAAACACCCCAGCGAAACCCGGGTTTATCTCAGCCGGAAGGTTCCGTCCTGCTTTCACTCTGCTCCAGTAACCGAAACAGAGCGTCCTCTGTAGAGCTTCCTACACCGAAAACTGGTTCATTACAAGCGCAGCTCCAGGTGAGGAAGACTGGCTCTGGAAGCGAGCAATGGGCAACCATGTGACCCAGTTCACCGGCTCCTCCCTCTGCAGCCTGCAATGGTGTCAATGTAACCCACTGACATACTTCCACCAGAGCGAACAAAGGCTCCTGGCAAGCGGGTTCGACGTCCGGAGAAAGCAACAAGTTGCTCATTTACAGACTGAATTGAAAATGGCGCATTTTTTTCTCTCTTCTAACACTTCGAAAAGGGAACCAAGTAATTTTACACAAAGATTTCATTGTTGATGCGTTTGTTTTTGACAGGTTGTGCAGATAGATTGAAGTGGTTTTCATTCCATGGACCAGTCTGGACCATCGGATCCAGACTGGTCTGAAACCTGTTCTGTTCATGACTGAAGATATTTTGAGATTTCCACATTTAACTTGCAGTGTGGTCCAAAACTATTCATAACCCTGGCACATCTAGATTTTACAATGTTTTCATTCCGTTTATTTCTGACAGGAAATGAAACAGGCATTGCTCTAAACATCATGAAATGACATGTAGGGATTTTCAGTTTTGAAAATCGTAAGTTGTCAAAAAATAGCTTATGGACTCCTCAATAATCAGTTGAAAAATCTTTGTTGTCTTTACAGGAAACAAATCCTTTTATAATCTCTGATCTTTGGTGATGGAAGGCTCATTGGAAGGCCTCCCTGTCATGACCCTCATCTCTATCTCCCTCCACAGAGTCTTTCTCACTTTCACTGGGGTTGGACCACTCCAAAACAAGAATACTGTTTCAAGTCAGAAGAATTATTAAAATATTACTTTAAATGTTAATCTGCCAGGACTGTGAATAATCTGGGGCTTAACTAGATTCCAGGGAAACTCTCCTGCCTGGATCAGTCCTGGTGTTGGATATGATAATGATGCATTTAAGTTCACTCTCAGCTCTTCACACCTGTAGCATAAATTCTGATGTGTTCATGCAACAATGTAAACAGTCCAGCTCTGAGTGTTTCCAGTCTGTCCAAACAGGACATGTTTTTCTTTACAGAGACTCACATCGAGCCCAGGAATCTTTTTTTCTCTGACCTAAATATGATGAATTAGAGATGAGAGGACACAGCTGACTAAAACCTACCTCTGTTTTACCACACACACATCTTCAGGGGTTGGATAATAACTCTGTCTTCCATTTTTCTTTACCTGAACATATTCCTTGGCAGTTTATATTCAAATAAATTCAAGACTACTTTATTAATCCCCAAAGGAAATTAAATGTTGTTGTAACTCCTATTATCCAAGTTTCTTCAGAGTTGTTGCAGCTGACGATTGGTGTAGGCAGGAAGGATCTCCTGTAGCTGTCTGTATTACCGCAGAGATGAAGGCGCCTCTAACTAAAGATACTATGTTGTTGTATAGCAGTCTCATAAGGAGGATGCTCAGGGTTGTCTTTTCACTTTATGAAGAATTGTTTGTTTGCACCATCATCTCCAGAGGTTCCAATTCAGTCACCAGAACAGAACTTTACCAGGTTGTTGAGTGTTTTTAGAGAAAAGATGACACTCTTCAGTAGATTTATAGGAGATGATGGTGTAAGCTTCCTCGACATGTACAGTCTGCTCTGTCTCTTCTTGACGCCTTCACTAGCTGAGGTGGTTTTTCAGCAGTATGAAAACAGAAGTATTTCATAAAACTGTAATGGAAGCACTTTTTTCACATCACACACGTCAGGTGATCAACAACCGAATGTTACTACTGGCAGAAGTCACAAAGAAGACAAAAGGAAGTAGAAGTAGGATGATGGTGTTTGTTTTTGTTGGTTCCTCCAGAGCTCTCACAGCATCACAATTCAGAAAAAGTTGTGTGTCATTCAAACGTTTTGAATCCATAACTCTTCTGTAAAATCAGATTACAGAAGAGTACAGATTAAACTGTGGTGTATATAGGACCTGATAAAAACCAGTTAGATGATTTTATGTCTTGATATTATGCAGAAATGTTCCAACTCAAACCATTTCTCCAGCATCGCTAACTGTGAAAGAACTTTAATTTCTCAGCTGTTGCTATGGAAACCAATAGGATAAAGTGATAGTAAAAACTTTACTGCATTGTAAATTAATATACATCAAACTAATTTATTTGATGTATATTTGCTTGATGATTTTGATGATGGTATTTGACTAAATGTAATGTCCATTCCATGTTTCATAATTAAGTTACTGTACAATGTTTTTATGGTGTAACGCATTCTGAACTTCCTTGCCAATGAAATATGCTGCCATACAAATAAACTTGACTTCTAATCTAATCCTCATGTTGTCGTACGGCCGTCTTCCAGATGGAAGCCCGTCTCCCTGTCATTCCTGCTGGGTCAGTGTGACATGCTGGACTCGTCTCCAAGCGATTCTTGGTTCCATGAACCATCTGAATAACTGAATAACTACAGTGAAATCTGTAAGGAGTGATCAGTTCAAGTTCAACGGCTTGGGCTTATAGACAGAACAGTTTAGCGGTCAGCGTGGCCCAGGAGATCCGGTAAAGGGCAAACAATGAGGAGGGAGTTTCCATTATTCTCATCTCGTCTGTCTTTATTCCCATTCCAGAGGTCCCCTCTGCAGGAGAGGAAATCCATGGAATTACTGGTGAACACACACACACACACACACACACACACACACACACGCACACACACACACACACACCCACACAAGCACACACACACGAACAACACTGGGATTTACCAAAACTGGTCAAAGTATTTAAACTCCTTCAACCTTTTCAAATTTTGTCATGCTATAATAAACATCCATGTCTTTTCTGGGATTTAAATTTAATAAAAAGGTTTTTAGGAATGATGTGTCACAGACCAACATGAAGTAGTGCATAATATTTAAGTCAAAGAAAATGATACCATGCCTGTTTTTATTATTATTATTTAAATAAAATTCTAAAACAATGTGATGTGCACCCAGTCAATCAATACTTTGTAGAACCAACCTTCAGTGCTGATCCAGCTGCAGGTCGGTTCCTCCAGCTGCTTTGCATTTCTGCAGATCTTGTTGCTCATTCTTCTTCACTAAACAGCAGATTTGATGGAGAGCATCTGAACACATTCTCAACTGAATTTAAGCTCTGTCTTCTGATCTACTCCACTG
Source organism: Xiphophorus hellerii (assembly GCF_003331165.1). Lineage (NCBI taxonomy): Eukaryota > Metazoa > Chordata > Actinopteri > Cyprinodontiformes > Poeciliidae > Xiphophorus > Xiphophorus hellerii. The sequence continues at coordinate 27,400,360 of NC_045684.1, forward strand.
CAGGTCCAGCGTGTTCTAGTAACACTATGAACCAGAACCTCAATTTGTGATCAACTTTTTTTCTTTTGTGGTATTGAGAACGTTGTAATTTTATTTTAAAGGATCAGATTATTTAAAAGTTGTTGCCACATTGTCTAACAAAGGTGAGGTATATTTTCTCTCAGGAGCAGGATACTCAGGTTAAACTTAAAGATTATTAGAAAACACTATTATTTGTTCACACTCAGTGCTATGGCAACATTGATGGTGAGTGTTCTGTACTTGTGTAGCACTTCATCAAGTCCAGAGGACTCCAAAGCACTTCACACTTGGTTTGAAATTTGGATGAGAACTGAGGGCAAATATTCAAAAGAATTTCAGATATGAATTAATTTCAAAGCTTAGTTCCTGTTGTTACCAACCGGAACAACACATCTATTCTCACATCTCAACAGATATGAGAATAGAAAAAATATGAAAAGGAATTTGAAGGAGATAAAGGGGAATGTTTGGTAGGATGTTGTGGAACCAGATGTCTCCGCAGGTTGGGAGTGTTTCCAGAACTCCCATCATTTTCGAAGGTGCTGTTAAAGTGTGTGTCCTTCTCCTGTTGAGGGTAGTTTGTGCTGTGATATAAAATTTTAAAAAATAACAGGAAATGAATAAGAAGCATGCTGATTGTTTACTGTTCACATGTTAACAGTGGATTTACAGGCAGATGTATGTTAATGTAAGCTTCATTACCTCAGCTGTACCTGAGATAAAGTTCCCTGAAGAATAAGGACAAATAACATTTTTATTATACAGCAACTTTCATGTATCAGAGCTGAAAATTATCCATAAATTTGGAATGGAAGCTGTCCCACAGCATTACTGATCCTCCACCATACTTCTCCACAGACTCCCTCAACTGTTTTGGTGTTAAATTCAATTTTTCTCTCATCCTTCTGACTAAAGCTGTTTTAAACCAACTCCATGTTTACTCCTATCACCACTCCTGAACAACCTGTTAGCATGCAGGTACATCTAATGGTTTCTATGAACACCTGATGTCACTATTTGTTGTGACAATATAAATGAGAATCATCATATAGCCTAGCGACCAGTGGCTAAAATTCATGGGCATTTAAATTTGATTTTCTACACATTTACTAGTACTGGTAAGAAACATGTAGAATTTTTGCACACAAGTTATAGTTATACATGTAAAATGATAATTTGTGGTCATTATCCAGTGTAAGAACTACCTACCTGCAGTTGCACCCCATAAAAACTTTATAGTCTTGGCATATTTTAGGATGCCACAAAAGTTACAAATAATGTTTTATTAGATTAAAATTAGTTCCATTCATTTTACTAATAATGCCCGCTTAGACCTCAGCTGTTTTTACAAATTATCTTTTTGTTTTATTCCATCCTGTTATTCCTCCCACCCACCGACCAGGCTGAATGTTTCAGAGTTAAGAAGTCAAAGACGACAGTAGTGACCATAGTGACCATAAAAAGGACAGTTTTTATTCGGGTTAATGTACAGACGTGTGTGACATGGCCTAGCGGTAGCGGTGCAGCTGCAGGGTGTTGCGCCTCTTCCAGGCGGCGCGGCGGGAGCCTCCGATGGTCAGATGGAACTTGTGGCCCTTGCCCAGGCCGCGGCTCTTCTTTCCTGCAGAGGTCAGGCCGCGCATCTCCCTGTGCTTGTGCACGGCCTTTGTGATCCACTGGGTGTCCGGGTTGCGTCTGACGGCCTTGTGGAAGGGGTCGATCAGAATCACCTCGAAGAACTTGTAGGTGGAGTCCTCGCCCACCCAGTAGGAGTTGAGAACTCGCAGCGCTCCACAGTGACGACCAGCGCGCTCCTGAGGGGACAACCACACACCCGTCCAGGAACCAGTTATCAACACAGGAAACTCAGATGCAGAAAGAGCATAGATAAAGCCCAGACCCTGACATGTTCCTGCTTTGCGGCTGATAAATGACACTAACCTGCTGCAGATTAACTTTATATTAAAAGGATGAAATGATGCTTTAGAGATTCCAGAGAACATCCTACCGAGGGCAGTTCTGAGCTGGACGGACTCAAGTCAGTAACGGTTAACCTGACAATCATTTAATACTGTCAACACAAACTGAGAAGCTTAGAAAACCCAAAGCGTTTTGGTTCCAACATGTCACAGAATCAAACTCTGTTTCTTCCAGAAGGGAGGAAATATTTACACCAGAGTGAAATTCTACAAGGATCATGACGGTTGTGCTGCTTTTTGTGTCACTGTATCAGGAATAAGTGTTTAGAGGTCATTACATGTCAACCTGCATCAGATTAAAAAAAAACAACAAAAAAACACAACCCCGCAAAAGCTGATATTTTGCTCAGTTTTAGAGATGCTGCTCATCTTAACCTAAAATGTTTCCTTCAGAGTAGAGGTTGATAAGTCACATCGTTTATCTTTTATTGTGATTAATTTATTATAAGAACTCTGATTTAATTCTGTCACGATAAATTCTAATTTAACAAGAACAAAAATGTCAGTCTTACCGTTTTCTCCAATTGTTCAGTAAAGTATCAATAAATCAAAATATTTTGAAAATGTAAATAAATACAGTTACTGTACAGTTTTAGTGACACAAATCAGACTTCTTCATGTGACTGGTGTCCTAACGAAGCACATTACAGAAGGGAATGTTTTCCAGCAGCAGTGTGTGTGTGTGTGGTTGTTGAATCTGAAGACACTGTGCCAAAGTACTATCAAGTAGTTCTTATTGTCACTTATCACAACAGTACCACAAAATACTGTGATGAAACTTGTAGTCCATATCACCCAGCCTAACCAGTTATGAAACAGACATGTGAAATCATTCAGGAAGATCTTGTATGAACAATCTGTGGGTCAATGGTTTGATTCCCAGCCTGCCAGGGCAGCTGTAGCTACTATACAGTAGCTAACAATCATTGGCATGTGAATGTGACTTTTGAGATCTCAGTTTGACATCAAGGAGCATTATAAATAAGATTATTACTGTTGCCTACCTGTGACCACACACACACACACACAAAAAATCATTCTACTAAAACTGGTTTCCATTTCAGCAACAAGGTTTTATGGTAGAATTAGAAAGTGGCCTGTATCTGGTTTTACAGTTTAAGTAATTCTATTAGTCTAAAGTCATTTAAATGTGACTTAATGTTTATCTTATTGGTTCATTGAGTTTTAACAGTCTAATGCCCTTACCACATCTTTACCTTCTAAAATGTTGTTACATTAAACAAGCTTCAAATAGATGTGAATACATGTACGATGTAGAGCAACAGAGGCAGTGCCACATGCATGGTGCATGGAATGAAACTGCGACAACGGTAAATATGCAAAGAGACACTGCCGCTCTATTCTTGGAATTTGTATATCAATAACTAACCTGTGGATTTAGATCGAATGGTTATGGTGAATCTTTTGTTGCCGTTGCAAATTTCAGCTACACAAACCAACTGGAGATCTTCCAGGCTGAAGTGAGCAGGACGTCCAGTCAGGTTTTAAAGCTAGACATCTACTTCAGTCATCTTTTATAACCTTCATTGTTATGTACTGAACTGTTTAAAAAACAGCAGATTTAATTTCTCCAGGACAGTTTAAATGATCAGTCATGTCTCTACTTCCCATCTGTTGTTCTCGTTGGATAAATTGAACAAATTCCAGTTTGTTTCAATGGTTAGGTCATGTGGTGTACATGGCCCACCATAAATACTTACTTTGAACAATAGACTGCTTTGTAATAAACCAACAGATGAGGTCTAACCCTGTAAGAACCACTGCTGCAATATTACAATATTTCCAATTCAAACTAAAGATGATTTATTTACAAAAGTTGACTTTTCTTGTTTTGTTTTTTTTTTTTATTTAGAGAACTGGACCCCCTACTGTTCAGTCTTCAATTATGTGGATGGGGAATCTGCAGATAAGTCCCACCGCCAGGTCACAGTATACCACACCCTGAAACACATGGACTGAGCAGGATGTTCACTGAACCACAAGGGAGCTAAATGTATTTCCAGTTTATCTTTGGATGATCATTACAATGTTTTTCAACATATGCACCGATTGGAGTTTTCTGGTCGATAACAAATTATTAGAAAGCCTGACCTGCCGATTCAATTTTTTTTCCAAGTCTCAAAAGTTATTAAATATATTGACAAAGTAGCTAAGTTGGACCAGTGGGATAACTAATATTAACCGTTTATGTGCAAACATGTCCCAGTGAGTCCTTAAGATATGTAGATAAGATCCATTTCACATGCAAGAATTGTCCAAAGTTAAGGAAATCAGGGCAAATTTATGTGTGTAGTTATTATTTCTGAGCAATATTTGTACAAAATACCCAAATAATTTTGTACTATATTCAATATTACCTTTACATAAAACTTTACAAAAGCAAAGTAAAAAAATATCTGAACACATTTTCACCTCTACTGTTCAACAAAACCACCTAGCTTGCTGAAATATATTTTTTGTGTGGGTCTTTCAGGGTTAAAGGTCAAATAGCTATAAAGTGTTGAGCCTGGAGTAGTTGTGATGAATAAGAGCTGCTTTTCTCTCGGGCCTCCTCTGGTTAACCCTGAGCTCTAAAACTTGTTTTATCAAATGGAAATTACAGAACTAGACATCTATTTCATGTCGATGTGTCGTTGTAACACGACGCTGAACTGATAGTTGGGACCAGGTTGGTGAAATGCAGCTTGTTCTCATACCTCAGCAGTGGACTGCAAACTGCGGGCGAATTTGAGCTGGTTCACACCATGATGCACCGGCTTGCCGTAGGTCGCTCCCTTAGGGACGGGGCGTTTGCGGCCACCACGGCGCACTCTGACGCGGTAAATGACGTAGCCTGAATGAAAACAGAGAATAGTTAAAGCTAACACCGATGATGAGCGGTCAACATTAAGTCCATGGGGAAGTACCCACCCTGCTTGGCTTTATAGCCCAGCCTGCGAGCCTTGTCAGGCCTGGTGGGTCTGGGGGCCCGATGGAGGTTGGACAGCTGACGGTACTGCCAGCAGCGAACGCGGAGCAGGAAGCGCATCACATCGGACTGCTTCTTGCGCCACAGCTCCTGCATATACCTGTAGGCTCCCATGTTGACTTACCTAAAGGAGAGAAATATTTCAGACAATGTCAACTCAGGACTTTACCGTTAGACATGGCAGCTTAAAGAGTTCCAAACGAATCAGACTGGCTGTAATCTGAAGCCTGGGACTACACATGGCTTCATACAGTCTGATGTCAGATTCCTCACAACATGGTTCATTCTTTTTACACACACCTTAACGCACAAAGTCATACAGACATGGCTTTGTGCTTGTTAGGTACTTCAAATATGATGAAGTATCTAACAAACATCAATAATCGGAATCAATGGATAACTGATCCACGTTCAACTACATGCTACAAATAAAACCGCAGTGTTAGCCGCTTAGCTTAGCGCCACCACCTTTCTCGAGGTTAACATTTAGGACACTGCGCCACAAACTATAACCCATAAAAAGACAACGAAATCAGGGTACAATTAAAATGTTCTGTATTTAAATAAATCTTGCACCTAGCGCTTCAGCAACAAGAATGCTAATGGCTACCAGTATGCACGTCCAACTAAAGACTTTAATCACAGAATTCACAATATTTATCACAAAATAGCCGAGATGTAAAGACAATAACGAACATCCGAATCTATCCCCTAAGTTGGACCAGTAGATGAATCTATATAAACAATGATTTTTGTGGATTGTGTTTGCTTCAGAAGTATAGGATTTCTAGCTTACTTGATGGCGTACCAGCCGGAAAGAGAGAGAGATTTTACCCAGCATGCTTTATGGCAGTACGTTTCCTTTCCGGTGTTCATGGGAAATGTGGTTTTTCAATTATTCACTTTATGTATATATATTTTTTTTATTATTCTTTTTATGCTTTTCTATTTATGAACTACTTTTACTGTTTCGTTTGATTAAATCAAATTACGTCTTCATGATGTACGGGCTAAAATATCTACTTCACAGTACGCGCATGCGCTGTGAGCAAACAGCCAATGTAGCTACAGAATGGATACACCGGATTTTTATTGTGCTTTTACAGACAGTTTCCGGGTTCGTTCACCTTGACAAATTTATTTTATGTGTAGATATCGTGAACAAAAAGTTTATTCGTAGCTCGACTTTTATTGGTGTGTTTATATCACGCAGCAGGAGACGCTAATGCTAAGTTGCTAGCTGGAAACAGAGTACTTGCTAGATGGGAGCTTTTCTGCTTCTTTAAAAGGAAGTTTTTCTCGTGTGAATACAAGTGGAACATGCCAACCAGCCGTGACTGTCAGTAAGGACCCGCTTTATCTTCTCTCAACCCAGGCTCGAAATGGGAAAAGGTTGTAAAGTGGTGGTGTGTGGCCAGGCAGCGGTTGGGAAAACAGCCATTCTGGAGCAGCTGCTGTATGGAAACCACTCTGTGGGTAAGCAGGGTTCTGACTCCCAGGCAACAAGCACTAATTACAGCGACTTTTCCTTTATTTACATGAAATATTGCGTTAAACTTCACTGACCTACTTGAGAATACAGTAACTGACATTTTAACTGAGCACAGCCTGTGTTTGTACAGATTAAAAATCTCATACTGAATAAAATAGACATATCCTTTACTATCCCTCAACGGGGAAATTCAGGTGCGACGCAGCTGGTAGGCAACTATGACGGCGTATTAGGACCTTTGTAGATTTTTTTTAAATAAGGGTACATTTCCGCCAAAAACACGGAAATTTAGAGAATAATCTTAGAAATTTTCTATAAAACATGAAAATTTCTATTTTGAAAAATTGAACATTTAGACTTTTCTTTAAGTCCGATGTTTTCATGTATTTTTTTGTAGAAAATTTCTGAGATTAACCTCACATTTCTGAGTTTTTGTTGGCGTAAATTTACGGGGGTATTTTTCCAATAAAATTTCAGCGATTTTATATGTATATATATATATATATATATATGTTTTTTTTAATTTACTTTTTTATCTGCAGTGGCCCTAATATGCCATAATGTGACAGCATTGCTGTGTTGTTATTGCTGCTGAAAGACTGGCTGTGTCTTCCTGTTGGTGTCCAGGCTCTGAGTCCAGTGAGACGCAGGAGGACGTGTACGTGGCCTCGGTGGAGACCGATCGAGGTGTGAAGGAGCAGCTAAGGCTTTACGACACCAAAGGACTTCAAGACACTCAAGACCTCCCGAAGCACTACTACTCTGTGGCCGACGGCTTTGTGCTGGTTTACAGTGTCGACAGCCTGGAGTCCTTCAAGAAAATTGACTTCCTGAAGAAGGAAATTGACAAGTCCAGAGACAAGAAGGAGGTGATGCTTGTTGGCTGCACTTACACCTCACCTCAAAAATACTTCTGATACGGGGTCAAACCACAGCCAACAGGTCAGAGAGAAAAGTGTGTAGGAGTTTAAAGCAGGGTTAGGTACTACAACAACATCCCAAGCTTTGAACATTTCCTAGAGTTTTGATCAATCCATCATCTGACCAGAGAGAGGATGACCTGCAGAGATAACTCTGGAGGAGCTGCAGAAAGCGATTGCTCTTTAGTTGTGTACGCCAGCAAGAGGAAAGCCATAACCCTGCACATTACCCCGAATACACCATCTGAATGGTAGTGACAGCATCATGCCTTAGGGATTCTTTTCTTCTGCAGGGAGAGGGAAGCTGCTTAGAATTAACAGAAAGATGGATGGAGCTAAAAACAGGTACAATGGAATCATTTAGATTAAAGCGTATTTATTTGTTAGAATGGCCTACTTAAAGTTCAGACTTAAACCAGGGAATCTGTGGCAAGACTGTATCTGTTGTTGCTAACAGATACTCTTCATCCAGTGGAGTGGTGAAGAGAGCTGCTTTGTGAGGCAGAAATTTGAAAACTGCCGTTCTGAGGAGGAGCTGCGCCTCAAAGGCGGGGCTAGGTCCACCCAGGCGTTTTTCACAGGGAACATATGAAAGAATCAAGGCAACACACCAGATGTGTTTTTGATGAGGGAATAAAATTCTAACATGATGTAAAGGTTAAAAAAGTTGATTTTACATAATAGTACGTCTTTAATCAAATTATATTTTGACCAGATAAAATGCATATTTGCGTTATCTCTGGTTTCACTCTGACTAAATGGTAAAATGGCCTGCCATAGAACCACAGAGGTTACTACCCTGCGCTCTTGAAGCCGTAGGAACATCACGCATGTGCTAAGACCTGATCTGAGAGTTACATGTGCTGCTTGCTAGGTTGCTGAGCTTTCTGTGAGCAGTGCTCCACGTAGGCTTACTAAACATGTGTTGTGTTGCCAGGTGACCATCATCGTCCTGGGGAACAAAAGCGACCTGACCGAGCTCCGTCAGGTGGAGCAGGAGGCGGCGCAGCAGTGGGCGCGGGGGGAGAAGGTGAAGCTGTGGGAGGTGAGCGTGACGGAGCGCGGCTCGCTCATTGAGCCCTTCATCCAGCTGACCAGCCGGCTGACGCAGCCTCAGAGCAAGTCGGCCTTCCCTCTGCCTGGACGCAAAAGCAAAGGCACAGCCTCTAATGACATCTGAGAGGCCCCGCCCACCCGGACCCCCAACTCAACCAGTTTACACTCCTCTGCAGTGTTAACCATCTTGCATACAGGCTTGATTCTTTGATTCTTAAACATGGCAGCATGTGGTTGGTCAGGTGGAGCAGCTTCCTGTCCCACTAAGGTTGCTGTAATAGAAATCATAGTGCAATATGTGAACTGATATTAGTGAGTAGATTTCTGATTAATATTCATGTCTGCAGCTAATTAATTTCCTCCTGCTGTTGATGGCGTGAGGCTGAGGTTGAGACTGATCCAGTTTGAGCTTTGAGCATCCAAATCCCTAAAAGGGACTCTGCTGCCCCCTGCTGGATGATCCAGAGTTGCTGCTATCAGTAGAGCTGGTAACTGTAGAGATGGCTGGACTGAGAGGCCTGACCCTGGTTTAGACGTGTGAGCGGTTGCTTGCAAGGCGGCGTGTTTTAAAGGTTGTGATCAGAATATTGCTGAACCAGGCGACACACAACTGGAGGCCAATCCCAGTTCAGCCTGGGCTGGTGTGATGACACTTAAATGACTTAAAAGCAAAATGTAGCTGTTTTTAAACCTGGACTGCACTGATAGTGATGTTAACTCGAGTTTCATTATTTTGATTGTAAGATAAATTAAAAGCAGCTGGTAATTGTCAGTGTTCATTCAGCAGGTTAGTATTGTTTCTATAGGCTAACATGCTGTTAGTCAGGCTGTCTGACCAGTTGTAGGTCTCAGTGTTGCCTCCACAAGAGGGACGGGTACAACAGAGTATTAGTACCAGACTAAAAAAATTGGTTATTTTTTTCAATTACAAGAGTAAAGTCATTTTGTGATGGAATATTGCCAGAAGAAAGTGGTAAAATAACTAGAAAATGTTGTTTAAATAAGAGAAAGCTATGATAAAATGATCAAGACCTCATGCGAGCGACTCGTCTAGTCTGTGAGGATTTTCTTCAAAATAGTCAGTTTGTACAAGTCCTGCTACTGATGATATTTGGATGCTGATGTGTTTAAAAGATGAAGGATGTCCCATTTGGAGAATGGAGACCAAAGTATAACTTCACAAGATGCTCAGCATTCTTGAATTCATTTTTTGTGTTTGTGTTCTCATAAAATTACAACAGTCTCCGAATATCACAACTTTATTCTCGTATTAGATTTTTTTCATATCTTTGACTTTATTCTCATGACTTTTTTGTCGTACTTTATTCTTGCATTACTTAGACTTCACTGATGTACGACTTTTTTCTTGCAATATTACAATTTTATTCTTGTAAACGTATTTATTTTTTCTTAGCCTGGCTCTAATCCTCTGTCTATGACAGGTACTGCTATTTGCAAACAAACATGTGTTTCTTTTTAGTTAGCTGCTGTTAGCTAACTAGTCAGCAACCTGCAGGCACATGTGGGCTGAGGCGGTCCTGCTCTGCCCTATTTTTCTCTTAAATAAAGGAAATAATAAAGAAGAAATGGTTCTGGGACTTCAAGGACAGTTTGAGGGCAGATTGTAGAGGTTTTATAACTTTTGATACGGGGAACCAGTCCCTTCAAGAGCCCTGTTATTCAGAGACATGTTTCATGGGAAGGCTAGGAGTTTAATAGACTCATCAGTGGAAGAAAGAATGATTTAGATTGAGTAGATGAGCTGCAGAAAGTTCATCATTGATAACAAAAGTGATATTCCTCTGGTAGGACTCAGCTCTCAGTCCGGTTCATGTCCACCAATCACAGCCTGGCAGCAATAACCTTCCTGCTACTCCCTTTACTCTATGAATGGTTGCTCTGTGTGTGTGTGTGTGTGTGTGTGTGTGTGTATGTGTTTTGACCAGGCTGCTTACTTCTGTTAGACTTCAATGTAGAAATAATCAGTGTTTAGATGAAATATTTATTTTTTAACTAATTTATATTTGTCACTTTAATGAGCCACATTCCCTGATGTGAGGATGGCGTCGGGGTGAATGAGCCGTGTTAGCGTGTTAGCATTGAACGTGCTGCTAGAGCACAGAGTGGGCTAATGATGCTCTCTGTACCGGATCACAATAAAGAGACGATCGCACCCGACTTCTTGGTTTTGTTTAATTCTTTCACAGGGAGAAACAGAACAGTCCGAACACAAATCACAACCAACATCCATCCACACCTAAACATGTCTACATGAGTGAATCAACTTCATGTTCTGGAGGAGAAGCAAACACCAAACATCTGACTGGTAGTCATGGCGACTCCAGGAAGCAGCCATCCTGGAGCTCAGGCTACAACATGGGGTTACAGTTGGGCTGCAGACAATTTAAAATACAATAAACAAGTTAAGACTTTAGCTGCAAGGTAAAAATCCCCCCACCCCAAATATACACACACACACCTTTGCTACAAATCAACCCCCCCCCGCCCGCCCAACCCCCCAGTTGTCCCAGCAGCGGCCGCTCTGCTGATCATGTGGCGTAGCGTTTGGTCCACTGTTTGGCTATCCTGTCGTGTTCTGGTCTGTTTGTGGTGTACTGTGTGGCGATGCTTCCCACCAGGGGGTCCGCTGTCAAAACACAAGCACAACATCAGTGTGGACCAGTGATGGGGGGAACCACTGAATGTCATCAGAGAAAGTGTTGAGTGCTATAGATCTCTCACCAGGGTTGCAGTCGGTGAGCAGGGAGCAGATGGACAGCAGGACCTTGGAGATGGTGAGGGCAGGACTCCAGTTGTCCTTCAGGATGTCCAGGCAGATCACACCCTGGCTGTTGATGTTGCAGTGGTAGATCCTGGTGCGGAACGTCACCTGATGACACACACAACGCCCCCGTGAGAAACCGTGAAACTCCACAGAAACAAACCACCTGTTTGGTTCTGTTCCACCTCAGAACCGGATCAGAGTCCGAACCAGTCTGATCCGACAGACTGGACTGTCATGACCAAGTCCTACAAGGTAATTGCCACAATTTCACATTTTGAAAGTTTTTTTCTAAGGATGAAGTGTGCCCTCTGGTGGAAAACCCGAACATTACACATCTAAAATAAATGCAGCTTATGGGCTCTATGAAATTCTTCTACCCACTATGGCATATTAGGGGCAATGTAAATAGAAAAATACATTTAATTCAGCCAAAAAAATTAAAAAGTTAAACATTTTCAAGAATTTTTTTTTTTGAGAATGTATCGTCCAGCAAAATATGCCAACATGACATGCCTCCATCCATGTTTCCAGTTTTAATAGTTTTCAAAATTGGTCTGATGTAATCTAATTTTAAATTTTATCTTTTCACCAGCTACGAGGGCTAATCTTCATAACTAATAGAAATCAATTTGTAATCTTTATAATGGTTCTGGTGAATTTTGTGAACTAAACAGACCTTTCAGTAATATTCTGATCTAGTGAATGTGTGTGTGTAGAATCCTTACCTTGGGGGGCTTGAAGGGGTAGTCTGGTGTGAAGGCGATGTCCAGGAAGAACACTCCTCCCTCATACACGGAGCCCGGGGGGCCCAGGATGGTGGACCGCCACTCATAGATGTTGTCTCCTTTAGGGCCGGCACTGTCGAGACACACACACACACACACGCACACACACACACACACACACACACACAACCGGTCCTGATTGGCTTCAGTTCACACAAGGTCAGAGGGCAAACCTTCCATCAGAGTCCAACAACCTGGAAATGTAACTGAAGCTATGTTTCTGTACTTTAACTGGGTTTATTAGAAGTTTCTAGAACGGATGCTGCAGCATTGATCAATATCTGAACTGATTGCCATTCCTGCTTCTATGCAGGAACCTGATATAATCTGTTGGCATTAGAATTTATTAAAGCTTCCCTAAAGGCTAAATCAAATGCTTCTAGAGCCACAAACCTTTGAAAAAAAAGAAACATCCTCTAATTTTTGACATATGTTTACTACAGTAAAGGAAATCTGTTGGAATTTTTAAACTGCATCTTCAATATTCCCATTTTAATATTTTAAGATAAAGAAAAACTAAACTCTTTTAAAAAGATGACGATTACATTTTCTGATATTTGCACAGTTTCAAAAATTAACAAATTAAACCAGCCAAATCAAGTTGACCAATATTGAGAATCTTTGACCCAATCAGAGTTTAGTATTATCATTTCCATCCGTCTGATCTGAGCTGCTCCGTTCAGCAGCACATCGCTGTGAGGAAACACTGTCACTATCGCTGCCATCAGAGGGACCGCCTCTTAGTGCACAGACTGCTGCAGGAGCAGTCACAAAAAACTGAATGCTTAAAGGAGAAGCAACTCTACCCAGGGTTTAACCTTTGAACCTGAATGAACACACAGGAGCTCATTGTTTACAGCTTAGAGCAGGTTTTGCATAACTTCATTCACTCATGTGTTCCCACACACACACGCTGACATTTGGTTCTGAAGTGCCTCACACTGAGCAGACACATCTGAACACACTGCAGCAATTAACTTCTTCATCTCTTCAGCACCAGATCAGATAGAGTCATCAGCGCCCCCTGGCTACAGGTCAGAAACAGCCTGGGGCTCTGGGTGGGCCCCTACCTGCAGCTTGTTAGGAGGAAGATGGCATGATGGAAGGATATTTGTCTCCTGAAGGAAAGGCTGACTGCAGTAGAAGGTCAGCAGAGTAACATTAGGAGCATGAAGTCTGTAATAGTTTTGGTCAGATTTGCAGCCACGTCAGCATAAACCAGGTTAATGTTGCGTTCTATTTCTGCCCGCATGTGCTCCAGCTCCTCTTCACACCTCCAACCTGCTTTTGTTACTGGGCCTGCAGGCAGGAACTGCTTGGATGTCTGCAGCGTTCACGTCTCAAAACATTGATCAGGAAAGTTTCCATCCAAATGTCTGAGAGCTGCTGGAGGGAAGAAAGGTTTCAAATCAGACTGAACACATTCCCATCCAGCCCCATTTACCCTGACACCAACAAAGAAAATCCAGTGTATGTCATCTACTTTCAGTATGACTGATTCTGTGGATGCACAACAAGGAGAGTCCGTCTGACATACAAATATTTTAAAATATCTTTTTTGAGCTTCACGTCATCTTATATGTTACTCCCTCATCAAAAACATACCTGGAGTGTTGCCTTGATTCTTTCATGCATATTTGAGGAATCTTTAAGTCTCCATGGCAACCATTCAGCTGTACAAAACGCCTGGGAGGACCTAGCCTCGCCTTCATGACACAGCTCTTCCTCTGAGCTGCAGCTTCTAAACTTCTGAGCTTCTGCCTCACAGAGCAGTGAATCCACATCCTGAACCTTAATCAGGTTAAAGGTCAGGATGGGCTAAAGTTTAGGATTGGAGGAAACCCTGTCAGAGGCAGCAGGAGTCCTAGGACTGAGGTCAAAGTTCACCTTCCAGGTGGGCAGATTTGAGACTGAACCGGTCTGCAGATTCACATTTCTCCACATCAGTTCTACACAAGCTGAAAGCGCTGAGCTCTTCCCATCTTGATGTTAGGAGATTTTAGCTGTAGATGTGTTCTTCATTACCAATGGTCAATCATTCACTAAAGAAATGCTGTTATTACATTTTAGGAAATACGTCCTTATTTGAAAAGGAATTGAATTATTTTTTATTTGCATTATCTTATGCATTTCTAATATTGTATAAGATTAGGCGGTTCAATGAAATATCTTAAGAATGCAGCAATTTATTTTATACAAATATTTGATTGTCAGAATAATCAATAGATTGATTACTAAAATAATCATTATCTGTAGCCCTAACCTAATGCTTTTTATTTGACTAACTACACATTCAACTGAAATCAGTTTGTCAGCCATGTTGGATGGGTGGAGTTTCCCATCATGCTGGCAGATTCTGGTTATATTATTATTCCAGTTGGTAATTGAACATTCTGATCTATGATCTGCTTCCATGTGTTTTTGTTGGAGAATCACCTGGAAACCTGTTTGGGGTTCTCAACATGTGGTTCAGGGGGTTTTCTGCTGCTGTAGAGCATAGAAATAAAAACACAGATAAAAAGTCAAACAGATGAACTTTGAACTGGAAGTGGGCGATATGGACTTAAAGTTTTATTATGATATTGTGTGGAACTAGTCTGTAACACTTGGAATTGTAATTTATTGTGACAAGGTTGAATCAAAATCAACTTATTGCGAAATTTATGGCAATAAGTGATACATGGTACGATAAATGCCCAGTCCTGCTGTGAACCCAACCAGCTGTACCGAACAGAACCTGGTCCTGCAGACTGGTTCTGTGCTCACAATCTGTTAGCCACACTGAAGTCACTTTTGCAGTTTTAAAAAAAAAAAGAAGTTTCCACTATTCTTTTCCTCCAAACTCCAAATAAAAAAAATACATAAGCTGTGAAAAATGTTCAGGTCTATGATTACATTTGTAAGGAAGTGTAACAACTATAAATATACTCACACATTCATGTTTTCAACAGCCACCAGTTCAACACACCTGTAACATGTTCCCTTCATGTCTGACCCAGCTGCAGCTGCTGCTTCACTGACTCAGTCTTTCCACAAGCAGCTGCCAACGTGCTGAGCCAGCCGGGCCGAGTGGCGCAGGTTCTGCTGCAGCGGGTGTCCCCAGAACCGCATTACCCCACCATGACACAGACACACAGCAGACACTAGCAGCGCTGCTGCAGCACTAGATACACCTCAACCTAGTGACAGGAACTTTCACCTTTTAAATGGTGTGGAGGCGTGCGTGTGTGTGTGTGTGTGCAGCTCAAAGCTCAGCTGCTTGTTGAGGTAACAGGGCCAGCCACTTCCTCTACAGAGAAGAAACTTTTCGGAAACCTCAGGGCTCCGACAACACAGCCTGTAGCACACCGCCCTGCTCATCAGCTACTGGCCTGCTGCACTTTGCAATGACGATGTCAAACTGTTATATATGCCAGTTCTGGCTTTATTGATTTAGGGGTTATCTCATGCTTTCCACAGTTTAAGACTGAACAGATCCCAGGATGTTTGGGGGACAGTTAGGAGAATGGTAAAAGAAAGGGAGACTGCACTGGAACAACAGGGGAAAACTAGTAGGATCAGGGCCGTGCGTTCACACCAGCCCTGTTCAGTCCACTGTAATCCAGTTAGTTTGCCTAGAAAGTCCAGTTGGTTTGGGGAGCTGTGAATGTGTAATTGAACTCTGACACGGACTAAAAAAAGTGAGTCCATCTACAAACCTCGGTCTGGGTTTGGTCGAAGTGAACTCTGGTACGGTTTGAATGCAAAGGTGAACACCAAGTGGACAGGAGACCGCTCCAAAAGCGGGAAGCGGACTGCAGCGCAGGGTATTCTGGGTAAATACAGCCAAAACAAACGTGAGTCTAGCGTTAGCGGCAGAAATGACCCTTATGTTTTTATCAAAAACAAAAGAGAAATCCTAAAATCTGACTCTATATTCGTTTACACTGCATGAAGGAAGTCAGAGTCTTCTTCAGAGGTTTTCGTGTCGTTTCCGTCAATGCTTCTTGGTGCAGGAGGTTTATAGTTGTTAAGTGTACATTCAGCCGTCTGTACGTCAGAATATGAGTCAGAGTTGTTACAGTGATACCTAAATCCACTAAGTGTCTTCTAAAAGCTCCTGAAGGCTCTCAGAGATCTAACTGCTGGTCTTTAAGCCGTTAGCTCACCTTCCAGGTCTAGACAGGACAACCTCAAGTTCACACACCGGTTATTTAGAGCCGACATTCACCGACAGACCTGTCATTACATCCGACCGGGAAATAAAAGGCATGACCAGAACATGACCCATCCCTGTGCCCTAGACCTGGAGATGCACAGATCGTAGAGAGGAGCGGATCCCTGAGTAGAACAGACTGATTACTGCTTTTATTTTCAGGTGTAAAAAGCTGTTTGGGAGGAACTGGTCTTTGCAGAATGAGACACTGCCCTCACCACCTGACATCTACTCTCCCTCTGCTGGTTGTGTGTGTTAAAGCCATGGGTCAGCCTCAAAGAGAACACACACTGAAGCATGCAGAACCTATCTAGATCCACGCTGTTCCTCTGAAGGCGGTTAGTGATCGAATGCTGGTTCTTTAATGATTCATGGTCTTCAGACCTTTGCGGAGGTAGAGAACATCAGTTTCACATGCTAGCATCGGCCCATTGCTAATCACCCAAAAATCAGGAAATCGGGATTCGTTTATCAGTGCACCCCTAATTCAGATTATTCATACAGCACCATGTCACAACACACAGATCCAGTTCTGATCCAGTCATATACTGTAGATTTGGTCAATTCAACTCACAATCTGCAAAAGTAACAAAATCAGTTGATGGTATAAAGCTAATAGGAAGGAAGAGCTTCCTGTCTCACACCCTTAATATTTAACACCTTCTTATTACACATGTAGAGGTGATTCCTGTTAATGTTTACCAACTCCAAACAGATGAGACTGAAATACTATCTCTCACCTGCAGTTCGGAGGAGGATCCAGTGTAATGTCAGCCAGTTCCTTTTGAATTCTGCAAAGGACAATGAAAAAAAAGCAAACAATAAAATATTAAATTTCACATCTTTTAATCAAACAGTCACTCTGAATTAAGACTAATGGAGCCAGAGTACAAAGTCCAATCATCTAAAGCTGGAGGAAAACCACTACCTTGTTTTGTGATGAGACAAGGCAGGACTAAAGGAGAGGGTTCACCTTTTAGCACTGGTAGACAGAAGCTTGGAGGTCTTGCTCATGCTGACTTTGCTCTCTCGCTTCTTTGAGGGGTTTACTTCCTGCTGCTGCTGCTGATGATGAATGGAAGATGAAGAGGAGGAAGAGCTTGTGCTGGCACGGGAATCTTCATCCGACATACCGAGCCTTGGGGGCCAGCAGGAACACAGAGTAAAGCTTTCATGTTTCCATGTAAAACCATCTGTCGACAAGTCAAAGGAATAAACGGACTGGAGCCTCGTTTATACACTTAGAGCTCCCTTCTGTAATAGTTCACACAACAAATATACCTCGATATGTATTAATACAGACTGTGGTAATTGTATTAGCACTACTGAAGAGGCCACGAGCCACATTCCGAAGAGTATTGGCCAATCATAGCCAAGAAAAATAAACGCTACCAGACTGGCTGCTAGCGTGTCCAATAGAATTACACAGAGGTAGCTTAGCTTCCCAAGCTTTTTTTTTCTTTAAATATTTCAGATTGCTTTATGAAAAATTAACAGATAGGCAGGTTTTCCATGAATAATTTATAGTTGCATTCCAAAAATCTGAGAACTGGAAAAACGCAGGGAGTTGGGTTCCAAATTTCACACCCACAAATTTCACAGGTTGCTTGGTTGGAGGAGGGCAGATGATTGTCGCCGCACTGCACAAGTTCTACAGGAAAGGAATGCAGGGGGAGCGGCATCGCCTCTGTGTGTTGGGCCCTTAGAACTGCAGTTTGTAACTATGATATGATATGATTTTTGCGTGTTTTTTAAAACTGTCACAAAGTTGTGACAGTTTAATATAAGACAGAAAAACTGAAAAGATTGAGCTCCTCTGCCTTCTCTTTGTGCCGACAACTGCAGAAATACAAAATCAACCAATCAGAGCCAGGAGGAGGGTCTTGGCAATGTCAATCACCCTTGTGTACATGTTGCTCACACCATCCTCCTTGCTCTCTGCTACACTACAGCTAGTTCCCCACAGCATGGTCACCAATGATGGCAGATGAACAGTTTACCTGGAACGGTAAGCTGTTTCTCCGCCATTAGCACATTTTTCCATTTAGCAGTGTGACAGGAGCTTGATTGACAGAACTCCTAGCTCTGATTGGCTGTTCTGACTGAATACTGTATTTCTGCAGATGGCAGTAGGACCACAGGGAGGAACTCAATCTTTTCTCAGATTATCTCTCATATTATATTGTCACAACATAGTGATAGTTTTAACAAATATGCAAACTCATGTTTCTTCTAAAAGTTACATACTGCAGCTTTTAAATGGTAAACACTGGTATTCCCACATTTAAATCCTTATTTTCACTCAGACTTAGAGAGCCACCGAGAAGTGATGTACACAATTCATGCAAAGCATTATGGGTTATCGGAATAAGGTGGATAGCAACAGGTTGTACAATACGGAGTGTGTGACAGTAAGTAAGTTGAAGTTAAGACTCATCATCACTGTGGCCATCAGTAGATTTAGAAGCTCGGCAGCCATATTGGACTTCAAGGTCTGGGTTGGTGAGAAACCTCACACTTCAAGTCGCGCTTCAGTTGGGTTTTGGTCATTGAATGCACCATCAGGTCTGTGGGGGCTTTAAGTTCCCAGTCAGTTCTGGTTCCGCTGCGCAGACCAGCTGCTCTGGTTTGAGTGTAGCCAGTCCTGCCTGGTTCTCCTGCACACGCGGTTTACATTATCTTTGCGGGAGGTCAGCTGGGAACCTGACTGGGCCGCTTCCACAGCCAGGAATGGACCGAACGGGAACAGCCAACTGGACCCACCGGTTCCCACGTCCTGAACGCCTTCTCGCACGTTCTCCTTCCACATGAACCCCAGCTAACGCTCGCAGCCCAGCGCTGGTATTTTCAGCCTTGACGGTTTGCGACAAAGGGGACCTTTCGGTGGAGCTGTTCGGTGTTTGGGCCTGGTGGTTCTGGTCGACACCACGGAGGGATACACGGCCGCACATCAGCCCTCCGCTGCCTGCTGAGAGGAGCAGGTCGAGGCGGAGGAAAGGAGAGCTCGATAGGGCGACGTCGCCTTTAAACTCTCACTTGTGGTGGTTCGGGAAGTCGTTCCGGTCCAATTAGACAGCCTTTAACATCTCCGACCCTCACTACGACACACAAACCAAACAAACCGTGCGGAAATAAATACGTTTGAACGGCAACAGCCGTCGACTTGCAGCTGATCTGAGTGCAGGCAGCCAGCCACAGGATGGACCGGTTCCGAACCGTCCGCCGCCGCGAACACGGACATGTTTACAGCCAGAATATGGTCAAAAGGTCCAGCATCTCACAACACCAGCAATATTAATATATGGCTTTAGATACCTTTCTTTGTGTGTGCCTCCGCCGCCTGGACGCACCACTGTCAGAATACTTTAATGAGAAGACGGGAAACTTCCGGTCAACTTCTGACAAATAAAAGCATGACGCCATGATCCAATCATCTGTGGATCTGATTCAGAATCACAATGAGGGTCCAGAACCGAATATCTGCGGCACTTCGCAGAGAACAGCAACAGAAAGGTAGAGTTTTCTAAAAAAATAAAAGATTGAAAGTTCTGCCTACTTTCCTACAGTAACAGAAGCATGGTGTGCTACAGTGTTTTCTGTACGGAAGGCCAAAAGGGCCACAATTCAAGAAATAAGTCAGAATTAAACACTTAACTCTGCTGATAATTTACATAAAACTGGAAATAAATACATCAAGTGCATTTTATCTTTACATGTTTTAAATGCTTCTACTCTATTACAGCTATTATGAAAATAATCTTCAGGATTTATTTATGTATTATTGTACACTGAATAGATCCTCAAAACTGATTTGCTCAGTTGTAGCCTTAGATAAATAGAAGATTTTTGCTGTGAAAAAGCTCTGTGTTGTGTGAAGTCTGGCTGCCCAGAGCTCCATGGGTTGCTGCCCTTGTCAAGGTCAAAGTTCAACCAAAATGCTGAGCATTGGAGCTGTGACAGATTCAGTCAAAGAGACAGGATATGTATCAAATCACTCCAGGCTGAGCAGAAACACCACACAGCTCTCTGAATCACTGGATCTTCATCATTTTCTGCTCCGTTCTTTTTCTCAGCACACAATTTATTTAAAAATTATTTATTTGGTAGTGTTTGCAGTTTAGCTCCACAGCAAACGGTGTGGAAACCCCACTAGCCCAGAGGAGGGATGCTGAGGCTCACTGCGCACACTGATCTGCACATACATTAGCTACAGTCCTCCAAACTTCATGAGACTTCAAGTAAGGCTGTCTTGTCCAACACCACTATCTGACCTCACTGTTACATTTTTGAATGGGTTGTTAGTTTTTTTAAAAAAATAAAGAACTTCCTAAACCTTGTGGAGAAACCTCTCAGAGGAGTTGAAGCTGTTAGAACTGCTAGGGGGTTGACAGGCATCAATTTAATGCCTATAGATGAAGATTAGGATGAAACTTGACATATATGTGAAGATTAATAAGCAAAAATATTTGGCATTAGTGAAGCTTTCAAACAATAAATTAGATTGATTAGAACGTGCAGAAGAGGTGAATTTGTCAGCCTATCCATTTGGCCCATAGTTGTGGTAAGACCCAGGTCAGCAGGTTCTGCAACTTTGGTCATCGCCATAGTTTACTTATGCCTCTGTCCGGCTCTGGACTGAAAGACGTAAGGTAATAAAGATACGAAATCTGAAAACGTACATATTTAGTTTCTCTACTATAGAAATATTTTTTCTCTAACAGAAAACACTTCACTTATCTGCAGAATTCACACATAATCGAATAAAAAATATTGTGACTTTGGAGGTATTGAAAATGCCTGCAAATGTTTTTTTGTTTTTTTTATCTAAAACGATTAAAATCGTTTATTTCCTGTTTGTGGTTATTAACAGAACCGAGTGCTAGTTGTCTGCTTTTATTTTGTTGAGTGGGGTACGTACTCTTTCCGGTGTTTTGGTTAACAACCCTGGAGAGAGAACTTAACGCCACCGCTGGATGGCAGCCTGCCCGCTCTCACCGGAAGTGCCGGTCCAGCAGCACTGAGTCCTAATCACAGGATGTCATTAGGACTCGGTGATGAGATTCTGTGATGAGAACGAGATCTGAGCAGAGACTCAGCCTGCAGGCGGGAGCTGCTTTCACCTTTAACCCCACACCTTCTACTGCAACGTCATCTCACTGTGAGATTCTAAATAACAGAAGAATCCAATATCAGCAAAAAATATTCTTATGTTAGGATGGCCCAGTAAAAGTTCAGACCTAATTTTAACTGAGAATGTGTGGCTAGACCTGAAAACGGATGTCGACTGATGTTCTCCATCCAATCAGATTGATTGGCTGTAGATTGATAGACTCTACAGCCATTCCTCTGCAGTGTAGAGGAATGGAGGGAAAATGTTCATCTGTAGTCAGAGCAGATCATGGACTCAGAGGAGCTGAGTGTAAGTACCAGAGGTGTGACCAAGTCACTGTGTTGCAAGTCTCAAGTAAGTCTCAAGTCTTTGTCCTCAAGTCCGAGTCAAGTCTCAAGTAAAGACAGGCAAAAGTCGAGTCAAGTCTCAAGTCAGGAACCTTTAATTTCAAGTCATTTCGAGTCGTTTTTATTTTACTTATTTTTTATAATTTGCAATTATACAAAAAATTCAAATAATAGACCATTTGTTCGTTTTAAAATATGTATTTATCTCAAATGATAGAACATGTGTAGCTGAACACAAAGTATAAAAAACATTTTTAAATTGGACCACTTTATTGCCCAGTTCTGTTAAACTTGATATTCAATAAAAAAAGACGAAAATGCTGACATTTCCACAGCACAATACAAAGAACCATAACAGCAGTTTTTTCCTCTTTTCTCTGACCTGTCAAAACAATATATTGTCAATATAATTTCCCGACGTAGATGTCTTCAAATACACCAACCATCCTTAGATGATACTAGACCCGGCTCATCATCATGATGGGACAGAGAGACTCTGTTCCCTGTGTTCAGGTCCAGAATCTGCTTTCTGTTCCGGAGCCCCGCTCACTATCCACCGGCTTCCTGAGCTAACACGGTGCACATTATTTGTGGAGGCATTTGAAGGACCGGATTTATGGTAAATCATCACCAATTTAACCCGGAGTACACATGCTAACACGAAGTTAGCTAAAGTCAACTATCTTACAGCAAAAGAAAAGTGCCACCTACCGATCTTTGTGAAGCTTCAAATGCCGGACAAAGTTGGACGTCGTGGCATCTCCATCCGATATTCTCTTCTTGCATGTTTTACAAGTTGCAGTTCGTTTTTTAGTCGAAAGTTCATAACCTACGTAGCCAAAAGAAATTACTCGCGGAAGCATATTCGAGCGGTTATTTCGTATTTCGTTCCCTGAGCTCTGTAGCTTTGCCGCGTTTTTTTAAACGTCCAAATCCTGTTAATTTGATTGGTTGTGCTGCAGCTACGTACACACACATACATAAGGAGAGAGGAAAAACATAGTGACGGTCTGCGCATATTGATACGGAATGAGTGAAATTAATTAATGACGCCACTTTATAAATAATGTGTTTTAAATTTTAAGACTTTGAGTGAAAAATATCAAGTCTTTTCAAGTAAACAGCTTCAAGTCGAGTCAAGTCCCAAGTCAATGGCATGAAAGTCAAAGTCAAGTCCGAGTCTTTGAGCATTTTTTCAAGTCAAGTCTCAAGTCGTGATTTTAACGACTCGAGTCTGACTCGAGTCCAAGTCATGTGACTCGAGTCCCCACCTCTGGTAAGTACAGCTTCATACTAACAACTCTTTAAGGGTTATCACATCAAATCTCAATAAAATAACTAAAAGACCATCAAAGCCTGACAAATGCCTTCATTAACAAGAGCAATATAAATAATAACCCAAAGTGGTGAAGAGATGAATTGCATTTTGATCAAAACTCATGACCTGTAGTTCTGACAGCAGCTTGTTAGCAGCAGGGCTGTCTAATAAAAGAATAGAAGAGCAGAAGGTCTAGTCATGGTCTGGACGTAAACAACCTGAGATGCCTGAATTGAAACAATTCTATAAAGCATATGTTACCCCGCAACCTTGGAGGGCTGAGGGTAATGCATGTGATGGTCTTCCCTCAACGTGTGGTGCTGTGGTATAGAAAAGATGAGGCACACACGTTAAGCTTTTGCCAGCATAACAGGAAGATTTTTTCTTCTTGTGTGCTCAGTGCTTTCTATACCACCAACGCGACAGCGTCCCTAGCGGCCGCGCGCGGAATTGCACGGACGAAATTAAACAAAACTATCTAACTTATTACAAAACTTAAAAATACAAAATGAAAAATAATGTTGGGGTGCCTATTTTTCTACTTCTTGGTTTTTATTCACTAATAACTTGGTTTTCCACCCCTCTACACTCTCCCTCACTTAAAAAAAATGTCTCCTGACATTAACAATTTCTTGTGTGATGTCTCACTGTATGGGAGTGTACTGCTGATACACATGTGGATGTGAATATGGAATATAGGGGAATGGCAGTAGACCAGGAGTCATTGGGAAGGGTTGGTTGAACAGCAATGGACTAACACCTGCACTCCAACAGCTATATGATGGCTGGCCAAGTGTCTCATATGTTAGTCTTTCTGTTGGTCTCCCTCTTCTCTCTGATCTCCGTATATCATTTTCCACTCTGGTCTCATCCATCTCCATCTGATCCAGGTCTCTTTCACACATTTCAGATCTTTCTCCAGTTTCAGCAGCATTTCTTTTACTGACAGTTGTTTCTCTTTCAGAGGGACAGAACTCTTCAGCCGTTGCACGCAGATTATTTTGATTTTCTGGGTTCTGTCTTGTCACATGTCCTTGTTCAAGATTTTGAGTTTGGTTTGACTGTAGTTGTTGTGGGTTTACAAATCCATAACACGGGATTCTGTTCCGGAGGTTATAATGGTAAGTAAACTCTTCTTCTTCTTCAGAGTCATGCATTTCAGGTTCATTCTCACATCTTTCAGTTTGTTGCTTACTTTTCCATTTTGTCCGTTCTCTCACAGGAAGTTCATCCTCCAGAGGTAGGTCGTTGACAGGCAGCAGCAGGTTTCTGTGAAGCACACGCATGGTTTTGTTACCTCTCTCTGGCTGCACTTTATAGACCGGTCCATCCCCCACTCTTTCAATCACGCGGTACACCGCCTGCTCCCAGTATGAGCGGAGTTTACCTGGACCTCCCCGTTCCGAGAGATTTTTAACCAGGACTCTATCACCTGTCTGGAGAGCGACACCTCTGGCACGTCTGTCATATTGCTTTTTGCCTTTAGCTGAAGACTTTTGACTGTTGTTGGCAGCTATTTGGTATGCCACACGCATCCTTTCAGCCCACTTTTTAACAAAGGTTTGATGGTTGCAGTTTTCAGTCTCTCTCCTGGTGCCAAAGAGCAAATCGACTGGTAGACGTGGTGCCCTGCCATACAATAGGAAGAAAGGCGAGTATCCTGTCGCTTCGTGCCTCGTGCAATTATATGCATGCACGATTTGTGGCAGATGATCTTTCCATTCACTCTTTTTCTCCTCTTGTAAGGTGCGCAACATCTGGAGAAGCGTGCGGTTCAGTCGTTCCACCGGATTGCACTGAGGATGATAGGGAGTGGTGCGTGAGTGAGAACTTCCTGAGAGTTGTTGTAATCTTTGGAATAAACTATTCTCAAACTCACGTCCCTGATCATGGTGTATTTTTTCTGGGTACCCAAAACGAGGAATAAAATCTTGAAATATCTTTTCAGCTGCTGTCTTTCCGGATTTGTTTCTCGTTGGGTAAGCTTGTGCAAATCGAGTGAAATGGTCAGCGACAACCAGGATATACTCGTATCCTCCTTTGCTTGGCTCCAAATGCAAATAATCAATGGAGACCAACTCAAATGGCGCACTAGTTGTGATGGATCCCATTGGAGCTCTCTGTGGGACATTGGGATGTTTTTGTTTAATACATTGACATTTCTTGGTCACATAGTCCTCAATGTCATGTTGCATGTTCGGCCAGTAAAAGCGTTCTCGGGCAAGATGAATCACCTTGTCAGGACCGACATGGCCCATATCGTCATGTAAGCTCTTTAACACTAGTGGTTTGAGTCTTTCAGGGAGAACTAGCTGTCTGTTTAGTTCTGTTTTCCGGAAAAGTAGTCCATTTTCCACGACTAACTTGTTCCACTCGTACAACAGTCTCCTTGTTTCTTTGCACATGGTTCTTTTATCCTTTTCATTTGGACTCCAATTTCTTTGTTTCAATGATACAATCTCTTTAATAGCTGTATCTTCTTGTTGTGATGCTCTGATGTCTTCAGGAACAATGGTCATGACACTGTCTGGTAGGTTAGCCTCATCATTTTCAACAGCAAGTTGTAATGCAGCAATCCAGGGAACATCACCGCTTTGTGTTGCTTTGTTGCCTTGCCACACTGCAGACACAACTTCAGGAGACACTGTCTCAGTATGATCTTTCATGTACTGTTCAATGCCTACTGGGTATCTGGACAACATATCTGCATCAGCATTCCTCTTCCCCGGTCTATACTTGATATCAAAGTGGAAGTCGGCTAATTCCCCAACCCACCTATGACCTACAGCATTTAACCTGGCAGAACTCAAAACATAGGTCAGGGGATTGTTGTCTGTATAGACCGTGAACGTTGGTGCGTAATACAGATAGTCTCGAAACTTATCACAAATGGCCCACTTGAGTGCTAGGAACTCAAGTTTACCAGAATGGAGGTGATAGTTTCGTTCAGCAGGTGTTAAGGTCCTAGATCCATAGCCAATAACGCGCAGCTTGTTGTTTTGGGACTGATACAAGACTGCTCCGAGTCCTTCATTTGACGCATCTGTATGCAAAACAAATGGACAATCAAAGTCAGGATAGGCTAAGATGGGAGGATTAATCAGCATCTCCACAAGCTTGGACAGCACAGTTTGATGTTCAGTCGTCCATGTCACAGGTGTGCGAGAGGGAAGCTGACCTGTGTTTTCTTTAATTTTACAACCTCGACCCTTAGAAGTCTGGAGCTTGTTGGTCTTACTTGTGTCGGCTGAACTTTGAAGGAGTTCAAACAGAGGTCTCGCCAGTCGTGAGAAATCTTGGATGAAAGATCGATAATAACTAAGGAAGCCTAGCAATGTCCGAACTTCTCCAACTGTGTGAGGCTTCTTCTCCTTCAGAGCTATTACAGCTTCCAAATCTTTTGGGTCAATCTGGACGCCTTCTCCTGAAACCATCCGTCCAAGATAACGAATTTGTCTCTTGAAAAGCTCGCATTTGGCTGGTCGAAGTTTGATGCCATGTTGTCGCATTCTGTAAAAAACTTGTCTCAGATGGTCCACGTGTTCCTCAAATGTTTTTGAGTAACAGAGGACATCATCTAAATAAGGTACGCAGCACTCATCCCTGATGCCTTCTAATACACCTTCCATACATCTCTGGAATGCAGCTGGAGCATTGGTCAGTCCGAATGGAATCCTTATCCATTCGTAGAGACCCCAAGGTGTGCTAAATGCTGTCAGATGTCTTGACTCCTCACTCACAAACCCTTGGTGATATGCACTTCCTTGGTCCAAAATGGAGAACCAGGAATTTCCTCCAAGACTGTCCAATAGATCTTGAATGCGTGGTAGTGGATGGCGATCAGGAATGGTTTTACGGTTGAGCTCACGAAAGTCAACACAGAGACGCAGACTGTGGTCTTTCTTTCGCACGCAGACAACAGGTGAGGAGTAGGCTGAAACTGACTTTCTGACCCACCCTCTATTCAAAAGGTTGGAAATATAATCTTTGACCTCTTTATACAATGGTCGAGGAATGGAGTTATAATTTTTTTGGACAGGGGTGTTATCTGTCGTTGTAATCTGGAGTTGTAAACCAGGAATGCATCCAATGTCGCCTTCTTCAGATGCAAACACATCTGATTCTTCAAACAACATTTGGCGTACTATCTCCTGTTCATGCTCAGAGAGATGGTTCAGGTTGACATTTGGATGCCATTTCTCTTGTGAATGAACAGGTGTATGGTTTCTCTTTTGAGTAGAGTCCCCATCATTTAATGAGTTCACATGGGTGGTGCACAAGAGTGGATCATCTTGTCCAATGATTCGTTTATGAGACGATGGGGAGATGTTTACAGGTTTGGTTCCATCAATTTCCTCAATGACTCCTAAAGCTACCCTTGGAGGTAAGAAAATGTCATGGTTGGTTGAATTCTGAACTGGAATTCTCACCATTTTTGAAGCGCCAACAGGTACATCAACCAGAGCAGGGAATAATTCCAACCCGTCCGGCACGACGCTCTGTATGTCTGGTTCAAACAACATTACTCCTCCTCCTGGAAAAGTTCTGATACGACATTTCACTTCACAGATTTGGCCACTTTGAACATTAAGACCCTTCTTTCCAACTCTCACTGTTGAACTCTTTGATTCTTTCTGAGATGGCATAGTGCAAACCACAGAGACTAGAGTTTCAACACTATTTTTATGGATTCTCAAAGCCTCTGACAGTAAGTCCACCAAGTTGATGTTGTTTGTCTGGTCAGTGTTTCCCATTATGATTTCTTGTATCACATTAAAGCCTAGCAAAGGGCTGCTTACACTCTCTTGACTTACAAGCAATGGAACATAGAGAGCAACTGAACCATATTTGAGGCTTTTGATCTCAAGCAGGACTTCTATCCACCCATCAAATGGCACCTCTGTTCCATTAGCTGCTGTGACTTTGAGAGGGTGTTCTGGTAGTAGACTCTCAAGTGGTTGGATCGTTACATTTGGTAGAGCTTTCTGCACCCATGACTTCTCCACTATGCTCACTTGTGCCCCACTGTCCAATAGCATCTGCAACTGGACCCCATTTAGTTGGCATGTCACAGTGCATCTACCACCAATCAGCTGTGCAACATGTTTCTTCTTAGTAAAGTTGTTTTGTTTGATGGGCCTGGTGAAAGATGGTGTGTCCTCTTGAAGATGCAGCTTTGGAGTGGGATGGGACTCTGCATTCTCTCTGATCACTGGTGGTCCCGCCCCAGCGACCTCGCCCAGTTTCCCGACGGATTGTTCTTCATCAGACAGCCAACCGCTCTGTGTCCCTCTTTCCCACACTTGAAACAGTGGCTACAGCTATCCTTTTCTTGGGAGACACATTGCTGACATCTTCGTTTAGCTTCTGACTTTGCTGGATGTTTTTGGTGGGGAAAAGGTGTGTGAATGTTTTCAGTCCCTGAACTAACCATAGGTGTTAAAGCTTTCTCTAAACTTTTGGTCAGTGATGAAACCTGTGCTGCTAGCTCTTGTATGGCAGTACGATTAGCTTGGACTTCTGCCTGCATCTGAACTGCATTCTGATTTCTCTTATCCATCTGCACTGTACTGACGCTGACTGCTTTTGGTTTGAGAGCCTGACCTAGTCTATTCTGTCTCTCTGTGTCTTCACCTACTGACTTTGTTATCACTTCTAGGATAAAGTCATCTGTGACTTTCTCGTCTGAAAGGTGGGGTTTAAGATCTCGTCGGACATATGAATATTTTTCATGTATGCCCTGGTAAAGTGAATGTAGGAACACTCCCTGAACTAATTTCTTGTCATACTGGAAACCTGTGCTTACTTTAGAAGCAAAAAGCACGCGCTGTTTTAACCCCATCAGTCTATACATAAACTGTTGTGGACCTTCTTTATCGTGTTGTCTTGCGTTGCTCAGTTCCTGAAATAATTCAGTACTGCTCTTATCTTTAAGATGTGCTCTGAGAAAACGCTTCAGCTCAGTTACAGTCAGACTATCTTTTGTAATCAGCATGTCTTTAAATGTACCCGGTTTAATTATTCTGAGAACTGTTCTAATGACCTCAGTCTCAGTGAAACCTTCACTCAATCCTTCATCAATTTGCTTACTCAAACAGTTAAAGCTCACATCAGAGTCAGAATCTGAGATCTGACCAGCATGAATCCGAAATTCTTTTCGTGGGAGTAATGCAGCAACATCTGTCAGCTTTACTAACCCGGTTACCTGCTCAGCAACAACTGGTGATGACACTGTCTTACTCGACACTGATGCTGCTACAATCTGCTCAGTCTCGTACACCGATGCCGCTTCCTCTTCATCCACTGAATGATGCAGGTTCTTTGCTTCTTGGGCTGACTGCAGTTCATCAATGAGGTCACGAAACACCAGCAGGCGTGACATCCCTTGGTCCTCCAGACTCCTCAATTGTTTACTTCTTAAAAAGTCAACAATGAAGTCAAAGAGTTCCACCTCGGACGACTCCTCCCCTGGCGCGTCTTCTCCCACCTCATCTTGGCATGATACTGCTAGCTGCTGAAGCAGATCTCTCCTGGCGTCATCAATCAGTTGGTGAAGCAGCTGCTGGATCTCCCACTGAAGCTCATGTAGCGTCGTCATCTCTGGATACCTGAAGTCTTGCCCTTAGGTCATCAGCTCATGGAACATGAAGTCAGGATCCCACGGTTCTTTGTTGGATAGCACCAAGCCAGCAGGAGGCGCTATCCCGGACGAGCCCCCAAATTTGTTACCCCGCAACCTTGGAGGGCTGAGGGTAATGCATGTGATGGTCTTCCCTCAACGTGTGGTGCTGTGGTATAGAAAAGATGAGGCACACACGTTAAGCTTTTGCCAGCATAACAGGAAGATTTTTTCTTCTTGTGTGCTCAGTGCTTTCTATACCACCAACGCGACAGCGTCCCTAGCGGCCGCGCGCGGAATTGCACGGACGAAATTAAACAAAACTATCTAACTTATTACAAAACTTAAAAATACAAAATGAAAAATAATGTTGGGGTGCCTATTTTTCTACTTCTTGGTTTTTATTCACTAATAACTTGGTTTTCCACCCCTCTACACATAGCTAGTATTCATTCAGGTTTTGTTTGATGACCTAAAACATTCTGTTTGATGAGCAAAACCCGAACAAATCTGGAAAAGGCGGGGGAGGGGATACATTTTTACAGCACCACCAAAAAACTTCCTTTGTGGAAATTTGAGTGAGTGAGTCGTTCATGTGGAACAGATCATGTCTCCTCATGCAGACGTGTCTCCGGTTCATTCTCAGACCAACCCTGACCTTTCCACAAGCGTCTGTCTGTGACCTCTCTGCAAATGTTACGCTATCATCCAAGCATGACTGGCTTCTCCTTTTCTGCTCCAGTCTTCCTGCTGCAGCACGGGGAGGATGAGGAGGGGGGAGGGAGGTTCACTCTGCCCCCCTCCCCCTCCTCCTCCTGATGTGTCAACCATAATTAACTCTGCCACTGTTGCTCCACTCTGCTGATTCTGCAAGGCGGTTAGAGAGTGAAACCACAGCAAAGCGGCGCCTCCTGCTCACAACAAGGTGAGTGTGGCTGCTGTGAAGAGGGTCATCAGCAAGTGTGTTTGTTTAGTGCAAAAAACACACACACAGACACACACACACACAGTCCACATTAAACCCCAGTGTGTGTCTCCTCGCTCAACAGTTGCTTTATTCAATTCAATTCTTCTCAACACATTCCTTCTTGCTGCCTTAGGGGGAAAATTTGAAATTTTGAATAAAGAAGCAGCAGATAAAATCTTCTAGATGACTTTTTTTGTTTATTATAGACAACAAATGAAAGAGTCTATAGCAGCTCTCTCTTAACTAGAGATGAGTAAATACTCGTCTACATGTCCACTTTCTCAATCTTCACTGGCGCTGTCAATCATGCTTATCTGTGCTGCTCAGCGTGCTAATGGCAGAGGAACTACATTTTTTCACAGGTTATCTGTCTCGCTCATTCTGTACAGTCAGGATATAAACAGTTTTCATAATTGTAAAAAAACCCCAACAATTTTCTTTTAGTAACAGTCACATACTGCAGCTTTAAAAGGGTTTGTTTCAATTCTGGCAATCATCTCACTGTTGCAATTGCTGTTACTTGTGCAAGTTTCTCTGCTAGACTTTTTTCTTAAACTCAACTTTCCATAGAAATGTTTAGCTAAAGAACTCTGAACAGCCAGATTCTAACCCATAATGCCATCTGTCAGGTCTCTGCTCTACCCCATGGTGCTTTAGGTGACAGCAATGTATTTCTAGATTAAGTTAGTATAAAATTGGCCATATGTAATTCTCACAGTAACTGAATTTCAGAGATTTCATCAGCTGTAAGTCATAATCCACAGCAGAAGAGAATTAAACAAAGTCACAGTGTACTAAACCTCTACATGGGTTTGATGTTTTGAATGGAATGAGAAGAATCGGTTTTTCCTGAGGCGCACCAGACGGAGCGGACAGGACGTGGGAAAACCCGTTACGTAACCGTGGGACTGAAGTCCAGGACACTTCATCTGCTGCGAGACTCGGCAGCACCAAGTCAATTCAGCAGAACATAAATATGAAGCAGTGGCAAATAATCCAAGTAAAGTGAAAGGTTTTACCACTAAATCAGTCTCTCCTCTGAGATGAGCCGGCAACAGCTCATCTCAGACAGGAAGTGGGCTCGGAGACGAGCCAATCGGAAGAAAAACAGCAGACAGAGACAGACTGTCACATTACAGCCAGTGTTTAATTCACTATGTATTCCCACAAGGCAATAAATGTACAGCAAACTAACACCAAATGTCATACATGATGATGAGCTCAGTCCATGCCACAAGTCTGCAGGAACACAACGGATACCATGACGACACTGCATGAACACACATCCAGACGCCATGCACTATTACTGACCGGAAACAGAAAACCACACTCACACACTCACTCTCACTCACTCAGTATGAACATTTTTACATTACATGACCCATGGATAGTACACACACACACACACACACACACACGTTTCAATAAAGGACATGACCAGAGTGGCAACCATGGTATAAACAATGCATTAAGAACAGCAACATCAACAAGAACAATAACAGTATTAAAGCTTTTCATGACCATATCAACATTCAGTGTATTGGAAAATACAATCCCAATAGACTCTTTGTATAAAAAGAAGCTTTTCAAGTCAGCATGGAACAAAGAACAGTTCATATGTCAGCGGGGTGAGGGTGTAGGTGGGGGTTAGGGGTGGATGATTCCGCAGAGCCGGAGGACAGGAAGTGTTGGACATGACGTTGGGGTGAGCGCGGCTCTATGTGGCGTAGCGTTTGGTCCACTGTTTGGCTATCCTGTCGTGCTCGGCTCTGTTGGTCAGGTACTGTGTGGCGATGCTTCCCACCAGGGGGTCCGCTGCAAAACAAACACCAGGGTCACCATGGGAACAGCTGCTTTCACAGTTCATCACCTGAATCTGCTTTAATCCAAACCACATGTCAAACTCGAGGCTCGGGGGTCAAGTCAGGCCCGCTGTAGCTTTCTATGTGGCCCACTAGACTCTGGAACAGCAGTGTACTTAAATATAATTTTATCAGTCACATTAAAGCAGATTATATCTATATACTGCCAACTACATCAATCAGTCCCTCCACTTTTTTGTGCTAATGCATAATTGTGACTTTATTCCAAATTTTCTGCAAAAATGGTCAAAAACATTGGGTTTAAGTGATGCTAACTCCAACCTGCAGGTGGCAGTAGCTCTCACTGCTTCCTCAACCTTACCTGATAGTTATAATCTGTGATCGAGTAACAAAAGTCACATTGATTGTCAAACATAAGCGCAACTATCTGAAAATACAGAATATTTTGTTAGAAATATGGCACCTTTTCACACTGATCGTGTTTAATATTTCATCTTAATTAGTATTAAAATGAAAGTATTAGCGGGTCATAATGTATTAGTATTGCAATTCATTACAATATTTAATGTTTAAATTATTCCTCAGCAGGTAAACAGAAAATAATTTACTAAATTGTTTTATGCTTTTAGTTTAAAAAAATCATTCAAGTTTAAAAACAGCACAGTTCTTGTTGTTTTCACAGGTTAGAGACCTTCAGTTTATTGACACTTAGGGAATGACCCAAGTGGATCTGAACTCATTAAGGAGGAGAGAAAACCCAGTTCTCATTTAGATGCCTAGTTTATCACAGAGAGGACAAAAAGAACTCAGAGTTCTTGTTCCAATCAGCCATCACTTCAGATCGCCCCCCTGCCTCAGCTCTTACCTCCCCTGCCACTCAGTGCATGACTTTAGAGCAGCAGACAGAAGGTGGATGGGCAGCTCAGGACCAGGCTAGCGGTGATGCTACCTGCTCCATAATAACGGCCAACTCTTCCAGAAGCGGGCCATAATGACACTCGTTAACTTTCTAAATGTTAGTGTGTGCCCAGTGATTGCTGCTAGCCACTTACTGGAGTGTGTTTATCCAGTAGGTCCCAGTTAAATATTGATTCAGCTGCAGGGACGGAAGGAAGACGGCTCAGACACAAAGTTAACGCTTTATAGAACGTTACTGGACCGTCGGCTTCTTCTTAGAGGAAAATAAGTACAGATGCAAAGAGAAGTTGTGCATCTGGACTTATCTGTACACAACTGAACTCATCATCTTCATTGGTTCTGACCAGTCCTGCTGAGTCGGGCTGGTAGCAGTCCTCTGGGTGGTGTTCAGGAAGCCCTGCTAGCTCTGGGTGGATCAAACTTAGTTAAGCTCAATATCAGGAGCTGTTTAAACTGAGGAAACACAGGGAAGAAAACTGTTCCCCATGACAACAAGGCTGAACAGAGCACAGACATTACAGCTGATAAGGAAGGTAAGAACCTACATTCTGCAGCGAAACACATGCTAACCCTGATATGATAAACTAATTAATTAATCACATCATAAATTAAATGAGCTTGATCATTTTCATTTGGACAATTCATTAAAGAGATGCTCCCATTTAACATAACTTGATATTTAAAATGTTTTGCAGTTCCAGTGTTAAATGTTCTTTAGAAATTAAAGTTTTTTTAACGTTGACAGGGTGTACTTGTTTTATTATTATTATATTTTTACTACTACTACTACTATATGAAAATTATCTCAAAATTACAATAATATTGTTTCTGGGACATTTTATCATCCAGCAGAATTGGCCTACTGACAGGCCTACCAGTCATGTTTGTTTGCTAATAAGTCAGTTTGAAACATGGGAAGGGAGAGTAAAATAAAGAAAGAACCCAAGAAATTAAGGAAAGACACAAGGAAGAAAAGACAGAAGGGTGGATGGACATTAGGAAATCAAGAAAAGCCACAAGGAAGGAAAGAACATAAGAACAAACTAGAAGTAAACGTAGGGAGAAAGGAATACACAAAGGAAGCACATTAGATAGAAGAGAAGAATGAAAAAATGTTCAGATACTAGGCAGGGCACTGTGGAAGTTTGTTGTCCAGATTTTTAAACTTTATTTTTGTTTAGTCCTGGAAAATCTAGAAATCAAACCCAAAGTGTTTCCAGACTGAGAACCCCTGAGCAGTTCTGGGTGATTTTGAATCAAGTCCTCTCCTCACTGCAGGCTCCTGCTGCTGCTGATGTGGACCTGAGGCCTTCATGGCTCTGTTCAGGATCTCAGGCCTGTTGGTGTCTCTTTTCACTGCCTCTCATGCAGGCTCACTAAACAACACCAGCAGTGTTGTTTCAGACAGACGCTCGTTTCCAGTTCAGCTGCTTAGAGCTCACTGGGAGGGGTCAGAGGTCACATTATCAGAGGATCAATGTGTAAATGGAGGTAAGGGAGTCAAAGAGGCCAAAAGGAGGTTTACGGTCTCCTCTGGAGTAAATATCCACTGATGCCAGGTTGCAGTTACAGTTGCAGTGCAGTGGAGCTCCGTCTGGACAGAGCCAGACTGAGGAGAAAATATCAGTCACTACAGGAAGTTGTGATCACAACTATTAATGCAAACACACCCAACATTCACAAATTTTCCACAGACTGGCTATTTTCATCAGTCTTTACAACTTTTCCACAAATCTGACCTTCATGTTTTCAGTTTCCTCCCTGTCTGACCAATCACTGCTACTCTGCTAAACTTTGACCAATCCTCTCAGCCCTCTTCTAATTTAACTTCCTGTTTCACAACGTGTTCACAACTGAACCTGCAAGATGGACTCATGTGCGACACTAAACACTAACCTTTGCCTTTTCTTTTTTTCAAAAATGTTTAGTAGGATTTGCTTCTACTGTGTTAACAGTTCATGTTAACTTGAATGACCAATAAAGAATTCTTCTTTTGCACTTTGACCTCTCAGGACATAATCTGATTTGTCTTAAGGTGATAAAGCAACTTATGAAAAATGTTATTTGCACTTTAAATATTAGCTATGTTAAAATCCTGTATGTTTTGGGAAGACTGTGTGCAGAAATTTCAATTTCTTTTGTGCAAAGAATACAGCTTTAAAAAATTTGCAACTTTGACCACAGCTTTTTGAAAAAAAGGTGCTGAAAAATCAGTACTTTTAGGCCGCAGTATCAGTAAAAACAAAATAAACACAGAAAAGAACATGCGAGTCAGGCTGGTCGGAGGGAGCTGAGGCTCTCACCAGGGTTGCAGTCGGTGAGCAGGGAGCAGATGGACAGCAGGACCTTGGAGATGGTGAGGGCAGGACTCCAGTTGTCCTTCAGGATGTCCAGGCAGATCACACCCTGGCTGTTGATGTTGCAGTGGTAGATCCTGGTGCGGAACGTCACCTGATGACACACAGAGGCCGTGATTAGAGGAAAGAGTCTTTTTAGTGCTAACCTGCAGCACTTTACTTCAGATGCAAACAGGAAGAAGACACTTGGTCACAAAAGGTCCAATCTGTCCAAATAACTCAAGACTACATGTTTCCAAGAAAAACCTGCACAGCTAAAGCCAGATGAAGTAAAGGCCCCTTATAGACAGGAAAGGCTGCTGCCTGTGAGTCAATGACACACACCTCGTACTCCGCAGTGTGAAGGTGAAGCTAATGGTCCCTTGGCATCTGTTGTAATCAGCGCTGAAGTAAACAGAGCACAGCAGATCCTGACATCAGCATGCAGAGAACCACATTGTTAAAGAGTTACCTTTGACCTCTCCACTTCCCTATGGCTGCTAATTTGGACCGGCTAGCTCCTCCTTCATTCCTTCCTTCACATCTCCTCCTCAGGAGAAACAAATCAACCTGCTGTTCAAAACACAGCCCTGTCATCAGTTTTCCTGGTAGGAAACTGATGACAGGCAGCCGGGACAGGGAACGGGACAGAGTACGGGACAGAGTACAGGACAGAGTGCAGGACAGAGTGCAGGACAGAGTGCAGGACAGAGTACAGGACAGAGTACAGGACAGAGTGCAGGACAGAGTGCAGGACAGAGTACAGGACAGAGTGCAGGACAGAGTACAGGACAGAGTACAGGACAGAGTACAGGACAGCGTGCAGGACAGAGTACAGGACAGAGTGCAGGACAGAGTACAGGACAGAGTACAGGACAGAGTACAGGACAGAGTGCAGGACAGGGTACAGGACAGTGAGAGGCAGGCAGGGTGCCTGATGAGAGCAGACTGCAGCTGGACTTTACGTCTCGTGTGTGAACAGTTTCTCTTGTGCCAACGCTGGCAGCCATGAAAGCCATCCCTGGCTCGCTGTGCGGTCTCATTAACAGCCTGTAATCCCATCATGTCTGATGCTAATAGATTATGATGCTGCCTCGGCGTAACAACAGCTTTAAATCTGATGCAGCATTCCTTCAGTATTATGGAGGAACCTAAGCCTCTGCCCTCAGCTGCTGCATGCTTTCACTCCCAACAATCCTCACTGTGGAGAGAACCAGGACCATGCTAACAGAAAACATCTGTACATGCAGTTTCCAGAAAAAACTTTTACCCTTTTATTACAAATGAATCATTACCAAAAACACCCTAATTTTTTCTTCCTGTTCACTTCAAAATAAGTGTCAAATGTAAAGAATGCAGCCTATAACAGCTTCCACTTATTACACCTGACAACGTCACATGCTCACAGCAACTGGATGCTCAGAAATTGATTCAAACATGAAGGAATTCTAATATTGAAAAAAGATCTGGTAACAGTTTTCTGTACATTTCACACAGATGCATTTCCTAATGCTATAGTAGTTTAGGATCTGTTGTCTCTGGACAGTTTGCTTCCTATGTGACATTTTTACTCCATATAAAATGTTTGATTGTCATATTATAGACAGTAATCATATCAGCTGGGAATAGTTTAAATTGAAAAAAAAACCCAATATTCATATTTGTTTAATTCTCTAAATACATAGAGAATTATGTATTTATTCTCTATGTTTTTAGAGAATAAATACATAGATTTATGTATACAACAGCAGTGAAGCAGTGCCTAATGGAATGACCAGACGTTTGATTTAAACATGAGTTTGTTCGTGTTAAACATGGCTGTGCTGTGCCATCCTGGAATCTACGACATGTTCCTGGAGGAACCACGCTCTACACTCCACATAGTAAAAGAAAGAGATCATCACAGTGAAGTCATCAATACATTTCATTTAAAGGACTTGGAACTACTGGAGCTACACCAGGAAAATACCTTAGTCACTTTAAAACTGTATACCACTGCACAGACAGTGGTATACATTTCATAATAGTGACTGGTCTATGCTCAGGGTGTTTTCACACTTCACAGTCTGCTAGACTCAGTTGCAACATTGTTTTCCATTTCCAGCCGCAGCAGTTCGCTTTTACTGCTCTGTGTCAAACAAACCAAACCAACCATACTTTCCACCAAACCAACTGGAGTTTGATTAAAGCAGACTAAACAGGGCTGCTGCAAATGAACCCTTAATTTCAACCAGTGCTTGTTTAAGTAAAGAGTGATGCTGCAATAAAGATTGCAAATCTATACACTGTGCAGCTCTAAGGAAATAAAATCACAGTAAAATGTATTAAAACTAGCTTTTTATTCCAACTATCATTTACAAATTTTTCTATCACATGTTCATCAAACAAATAAAATGAACAGCTGTGTAAAATGTGAGTTTAGATTAAGATAATTAGGTCAAAAATATATTTAGTAATCTTTTCCCGTGTCTGGTTTTAGCTCATGGATCAACCACAAATCTACGTTAGGCGCTCTCTCAGTCCTCTTCCTACCCGATACACACACTCTGCAGTCATCTGGACAAATGGAATAAAAATAAACCAAACAGAATCACAGCTGATAACTGTAACAATAAGACAGATGAAAACAGTTTAGTTTAAACGGAGGTAACAGATTGAGTCACGCTTGCTTCACTGCGCTCCATGGAGTGTTAAACAACCTCGTTTGAAAACAATATGCATGTCTCACAGTGGCAAAAGATGTGAAAACTGTGCTTTAGGTCAAAGGCATGACAAAATAAATCAATGGAGGGATGTAATGTTAGAGGAGAATAATCCCTCAGCCACTGAGGATCTGAAGGAAACCTGTGTAGGTAATGTCCTTTTTGTCCTCAGCCTGCACCTAACTGTATTGGTGTCAATCTTAACCGTTTCCTTCATCCTAATATCAGTGAGTGAGCCAGTGAAGGGAGCAGCTGCTGCTGTCTGATTGGCCCCCCGAGTAGCTGGACGGCACATCTCACAGCCTCACTGGAAAAACAAGACAGCAGGAAGCCAAAAGCTTCGATGAGCTCAGCTTCCCCTCTGCACAGACAGCCAGGAAAGTAGCTTCTGGAGCAGGAGACAGGCTCCTCTGGAACAGCTTCTGAGTGGGCTTACGACTGCAGGTCAAATCCACTGGGCTACAGACAGGAATGTAATACACATCAAATACACCTCTTAATACACCTGTGTAAGGATGCATTCACAGCAACACTGTTTAGTCTACTTTAAACCAACTCCACTTCGTTTGCCTAGATAGTCCAGTTGGTTTGGGGAGGTATGAATTAGTCGAACACTGGTGCGGCCCAAAGAAGCTAACTCAGTCTGAGTTTGGTTTAAGTGAACTCTGGTGTGGTTTGAAAGCATATATGAATGCCAAGTGTACTGGAGGATGCTCCAAAAACAGGAAGTGGACTACATTCTGGGTAAATAAAACCAAAACAAACTCATGAGTCTAGAGAAATGACTTGTGTTTTTTTTATATACCAAAAACAAGAGAAATCCTCCCACCACTAAAAGTCTGATGCCACTCCATTTTTGTTTCCATTTCATGGAGAAGGAAGTTTTGTTCAGTGTCTTCTTCAGAAGGTTTTATATCGTTTCCTTCAGTGGCTCTTGGTGCAGTGCCACCACCGGCAAGGAGAGGAACAGGCTTTTCGAAATGGACAATACGCATACTGCCAAATTAGTTACAAAGTGGCTTAAGGACAACAAAGTCAACATTTTGGAGTGACTATCACAAAGCCCTGACCTTAACCCTTTAGAGTAGGGGCCTTCAACTTCTGGCCTGGAGGGCCGGTGTCCTGCAACTTTTTAGGTGTGACCTCATTATTTTGACACCTGAGTCAAATAATGAGGTCATTAGCAGGACTCTGGAGAACTTGACTGCACTTAGAGGAGGTGATTCAGCTATTTGTTTGATGTGTGTTGGACCAGGGACACATCTAAGACTTTGAGATTTCTTTGAAATGTAAGGTGCGTTACAAATAAAATGTATTATTACACTGCCTGGCCAAAAAAAAAGTCGCCACCAAAAAATGGTCACACTCTCTAATATTTTGTTGGACCGCCTTTAGCTTTGATTACAGCCCGCATTCGCTGTGGCATTGTTTCAATAAGCTTCTGCAGTGTCACAAGATTTATTTCCATCCAGTGTTGCATTAATCTTTCACCAAGATCTTGTATTGATGATGGGAGAGTCTGACCACTGCGCAAAGCCTTCTCCAGGACATCCCAAAGATTCTCAATGGGGTTAAGGTCTGGACTCTGTGGTGGCCAATCCATGTGTGAAAAAGATGTCTCATG
Organism: Xiphophorus hellerii; assembly: GCF_003331165.1. Classification (NCBI taxonomy): domain Eukaryota; kingdom Metazoa; phylum Chordata; class Actinopteri; order Cyprinodontiformes; family Poeciliidae; genus Xiphophorus; species Xiphophorus hellerii. The sequence continues at coordinate 27,440,346 of NC_045684.1, forward strand.
CTCCCTGAACCACTCTTTCACAATGTGAGCCCGATGAATCCTGGCATTGTCATCTTGGAATATGCCCGTTCCATTTGGGAAGACAAAATCCATTGATGGAATAACCTGGTCATTCAGTATATTCAGGTAGTCAGCTGACCTCATTCTTTGGGCACACAATGTTGCTGAACCTAGACCTGACCAACTGCAGCAACCCCAGATCATAGCACTGCCCCCACAGGCTTGTACAGTAGGCACTAGGCATGATGGGTGCATCACTTCACCTGCCTCTCTTCTTACCCTGATGCGCCCATCACTCTGGAACAGGGTAAATCTGGACTCATCAGACCACATGACCCTCTTCCATTCCTCCAGAGTCCAATCTTTATGCTCCCTAGCAAACTGAAGCCTTTTTTTCTGGTTAGCCTTACTGATTAGAGGTTTTCTTATGGATACACAGCTGTTCAATCCCAACCCCTTGAGTTTCCTTTGCATTGTGCGTGTGGAAATGCTTTTGCGTTCACAATTAAACATACTCCTGAGCTCTGCTGTTGTTTTTCTTCGATTTGATTTGACCAAACGTTTAAGTAATCACCGATCACGATCATTCAGGATTTTTTTCCGACCACATTTCTTCCTGGAAGACGATGGTTCCCCACCATCCTTCCAGTTTTTAATGATGCGTTGGACAGTTCTTAACCCAATTCTAGTAGTTTCTGCAATCTCCTTAGATGTTTTCTCTGCTTGATGCATGACAATGATTTGACCCTTCTTAAACAGACTAACGTCTTTTCCACGACCACAGGATGTGTCTTTTGCCATGGTTGTTTAAGAAATGAGGAGTTACTCATTGCATCAGCTGGGGTTAAATAACTTGTTGCCAGCTGAAAGATAATTGCCTATGCAGTACTTATCCAACAGGAGGCTTGTACCTATTTGCTTAGTTAAATCCAGGTGGCGACTTTTTTTTGGCCAGGCAGTGTATTATTATTATCTAAGAGCAGCAGGACACTGGCCTTAGACTGGGATTGCCCACCCCTGCTTTAGAGAATACTTGAGCCAAGATGAAAAGGTGTGTATGAGGAAGATGGCAACAAACTGCCATTCTCATACACACTGTGAGGAAGAATCTGCCAAAACTCCAGCAACTATTGTAGCTCAACTTATGAATTTGAAGAAATTAGAAAAAAAACCTCTCCCATTATTCTGACTTTAAAAAAGAGAAATAATTTTGGCAAGCCGACCTGACAAACGGATCTGATTTAACATCACAGAGTGAGAAAAATGTTATTTTAATAGAGGGATGGTGTCAACTTTACTACAGCTTTGGTTTAGTTTTACTTGGCTTGTCAACACTGATCCTAGTTTACATTGTCCAGCTGTGCTGCTGAGACACAGCAAGGCAAGGCAGTAATACATGACGGCATACATAAGGGCTCAAAAGAAAGTGAATGAGTCATCTTACTGATTGGTCAGAAAGCAACATTAACCACAAATGTGCAATTAAGGTATAGTGATTTCAAAAAGCAGACCATGATGACTGATTTGTGCTAACCACCTACATGTGGGTTTACACCATCAGCAACAGGAGGTCCGGTGTGACAGAGAGTTTACCACAGCCTCCATGCTCTGCATCAAGAAGTTAAAGCTGTCAGAAGTCCCCTCATTGCACAATATGGTACAATTAGCTCCTGGTGAATCATCAGGTTGCGCTCTCACAAGAAATAATACTTTCCCTCAAATCTGTCCCATTGTTCATCTCTTCTTAATTTCCCAGGTCCAAGGTCACTGTAAACTAGTAGTTCTCAATTATTTTTTGCTATTCTTCACCGAAGAAGCTCCTCTTACCCCCACAACGAGGGGACTCCAATGAGACCCAGATTGCACATTTGTCCAGAATCTATTCTTTTTTAAGTAAGATGGATCTCTGATCAAAAGCTTGAATGTATCTGTGATACTAATTAAAGTTAAATATGACAACGATGCAAGGATCCGTTTTAGGGGAACCAATAAATCTGTTTTCTCCATAATAGTATGTTTATAAAGTAAAATTAATTTCTTAATTTTGTTCATGTTAAACACAGGCAAGGTTGGTTTATAAAGCTGCTTTTAACTGACTTCAGGAGAAATGAAACATTTCAAAAGGATGTAAGACAAATGCACATTTGTCTGCATCTTCACATGCTGATTTATAAAAGAAAAAAAAATTAAGCATTACATGTTTCTGTCAGTTCACATGGGGTCAATATGAGAAGACCCTTATCTGAAAAGATCTACAGGAACAACATTCCTTCTTCTCAGTTTGCTCAGCATTTCAAGCATAAAAACAGAAATGAACGGCAGTTTGAAAAAGCTAAATACCGTAAACCCCCACGGACACCGCCCTGGTCTGCTGCATGGCTAGATGTCCTTTGTCCTTTATTTTAAAATGTCTCAGTTTAACCAACAGATGTAATTAAGAATGTCTGATAGCATAAAACCAAAACTTTGAACAACAAAAGAAGCAGAACTTGAAAAAAGGGGATGTGGCAACCGCTGTCAGCCAACCCAGCGTGTAAATACGAACACACAATTGCATCAGCAGAAGACAGACATGAAATCCACAGGCTGACTGGAAGGAAATCAAAGGCTGCTGAATGCTGGCAGCCAGTGGAACAGGGGGAGGCAACCCAACAAGAAATGTCTCAGTAATGTCTCTGACTGGCCCAAAAACTCCAGGTCATGTGAGGAATTGGTTTGCCAAGAAGAAAACTGTCCAGAGTCCACTCAGTGCTGTCTGTTTAGGCAACATGCAGTACTTCTGAAAATTATTCACCACCATGAATGTTTTCCCTTTTAATTGATTTTACAAATCAATTTTGATCAGCAACAATTGGTTTTATTTGACAAGTAAATTTATAACAACAAAAAAAATCTTTTCATGTCAAAGTGAAAACTGATTTCTATAAAATTATGACACTTAAATAAAAATATTTACCTGCATAGTATTCACCCCCTCTAAAATGACTGACCTAGTTCACCAGTGGTCCAGCCAACTGGTTCTGGTCGAATCACAATAGCTGCGTTTCCATTGCAAATGTGCAAAAATATTTGTCTATATTCTGCAATTGTCAAAAATAAGAAAATAAGAAATGAAATTAAAATACAAAGTCATAATCCTGCCATGACACTAGTGCTCATCTATCAGCCTATCAGAGGAGACGATGGCAGGGCGTTGCAGCAACAAGCCCGGCCTACTTGGAAGCATCTATGGGTGTGGCCTTTTGGACAGATTGTAATTAGTAATTTTTCAGGAGAGTTATGGATTCAACACGTTGGACTGACACAAAACTTTTTAGACTGTGATTCTGTGAGTTCTCTGGTGGATCCAGCTGCACATTTTCTGAACAAAGAAAAAAACTTCCTCCTTCTACTACTTCCTGTTGTCATTTCCACCAGTATTAGAATCCGGCTGCTGATCACGTGACTCATGTGATGCAAAAGAAAGTGTGTCCATTTCAGTGTTGAAATACATCTATTTCGATACGACTGAAAAACCATCTCATCCTGGTGCAAAAACGTTTTATCAAAAAAACCTGAGTTTGTTTCCATTAATCAAATTGATTTTCGCAGTTTCAGTTTGCACAATTACAGCTAATGAGGGCAATAGAGATCATCTGAGAGCAGTGAGTCTCCAGTGATTGTAGTGTAAACACAGCTGGTTCTGGTTCTGGTTCTGGAAGGTCCATTCACTGGTTCATTAGTATTCCTGGCTAAATCCTAAAACCAGCCTGTCAGGCACCAACAACTATGCTGTGTTCAAAGTCCCTTACATCCTCTTCGATTTCTATCCTGATGCTCAGTAGAAAGTTGTTTCCACCATGTCTAGATTCCTAAAAATAAAGAGCTACCATGTAATTGGCCAGTGTGTTTCTTGTGTTTACAAACAAGTGAAAGAGTGTACCTAATAAAGAGGTCGGCGGGTGTATTTTGTAGATACTTTAATCCTGAACGAAGCTAGCAGGAACTTTACTGTTACTATTTCATACTTGCTGTACAAGAATGTGAAATCACTTCCTTTCCTTCCAGGAAGTGAAGCGTAAACATTGCAGAAATGCTCTGTGGTGTTCTGGAATGGTTCGCCTGTAAAAGCCACTGCTGCCAATTCAGCAGCATTAATGCTAAATTAATCATTTTTTAGATCCCCACATAAGGCTCCCAGAAAAATGTCTTCAAATTTTTATGAAACCAGTTGCCAGCTTTCCCCCGCATGAGCAGAAGGAAAATTCTTTCCGGATGTCACTTCTCCTTGGCAGTGCCAGTGGGAACTGGCAGCAAAAGCTCCGAAAATCTGAACGAGAGCAGAAAGTGTTGTGGTACATCATGAAGCTGTGCAGTTTTAGAGGTCCAGAGAGACTGGAGGTGTAATGATGTGCTTAGGTCAAGAGACAAGACAATATATTTGATCAGAATAATCATTCCCTCCCCCCATAAGGGTTTTATAAAACAAGGCTGAGTTTTGAAGAAACAGTAATCAGTGCAGAATTATTTAGTTACATTATGGTTTCCCAAATACTCATTCAAGCAGGACAATATTTGAGCTGGTCCTGATGCCTGATACTGAAAAAGATGGCCTTTTTGTGTTTTCTGAAATAGAAGTAAATATTTCACAAATCACAGGGTGTTTTAAAGTACTTCTGTTTAGTTTGGATATGCTCAGTTCAGGTTTTATCAATCCGAATATGGAAAAGTACAGAAATAGAGGTGATCACATATCGTCTTTGATAAATGGTGAAAGAGCCCTTAAATGAGGCCAACTTTCTCAAGGTCAGTAACACATTCAAACTGACCTGGTTTGTATGTTCTACAAAATATAATAGAGACTCTGCAATTAGTTGGCAATAACTTAGTTCTTATTTGGCCAATAATTTCAATGATTTGAACAGCAAACAGGAATCTGTAAATTATATACCAACTTCATGATCATTAGTCAGCCGAGGTGTGTGCTATATTTTCCTACAGTACTTAAAAACTGCATTATTAAAATAGCAAAAAACAATCACTTCAAATATTTTACTTCATGTTTAATAAATCTCTGCAAATTGATTGTTTCACTTACTAAATTGATGGGCAAGAAATATTGCACTTTAATGCAAAATTCTAACTTTTGGAAATATACTAGTGTATATATATGTAAGCCTGTTGCATTAATCAATGAATTGCAAGTGAAAATGTTAATTTCCATTGTGATGATTAATATTTTTTGAAGGCCAATTTTGTTTACCTGGACATCATAATCCATTTTATTCATGTTTTGGCTGTAAATGGTTTCTGAGGTTGTCATGTTTAATTTTAGATATTTAACATATCTTCCAGTTCCAGTGTTAAGTGTTCTTCTCAAAATTAAACTTTATTGCTCTTTCAGAGTGCAAACAAACATTGTTTTGAAATGATCAACATATTACTTAAAACAGTCTCAAGAAAACAATATTATTATTTATTGCAATAATTTCTATGACAGTTTATAGTCCAGTAAAGTTTGACCCAGGTATGTGGCAAACAAAGGTGTCTTCGTTCAAAGCAGCAGCTTAAACACAGGGGGGGCTATGCTGAGCAGCAGGGAACCACTTACCTTGGGGGGCTTGAAGGGGTAGTCTGGTGTGAAGGCGATGTCCAGGAAGAACACTCCTCCCTCGTACACAGAGCCCGGGGGGCCCAGGATGGTGGACCTCCACTCATAGATGTTGTCTCCTTTGGGGCCGGCACTGTGGGCCCAAACAGAAAACAATGTGTTGTTAAAGACAGAGAAAGAGCATCAAGAGGAGAACGACAACTGTCTCTGAAGGTGAGACACACACACACATACACCCGCACACACACACACACCAGTACAGATGAACAGACAGGTGTTGAGCAGCAGCTGCTCTGTGTCCTCACTATTGATCAGCATTTAACTGCCGGGCAGCTAGCGGTTACCAAGTTTCACTGTTGGTCCTTCTTCCCCTCTACACACACACACACACCCCCACGCCAATGTGCCTACGCATGCACACACACTGAGATGCAGACACACATACACATGAACGAACACACAGCTGGAAGAAGAGAGGAACTTATCAAATCCCATTCTGTACTGGAATTAGGCCAGATGCCCCCGTTGGTTCCATGTATTACTTTAACTTTCATCATTTACACAATCTGAGAGAACCAGAGAGGAAGAAGAGCTTGTGGTGGTGTTGGGGGGGCGGGGGGGTGTTAGGGTGTGTGTGTGTGTTGGAGTGTCCTTGTATTTGATAAAGGAACCATTTTCCTAACACATATTACGTTGAAGGGACCAACTGTTCTTTGTGGAGACCAACGCCAAGAGCCATTGCTGTTTTTGGGTTATGGGTTAGGTTTAGGACTAAGATGTGACTTGAGTTTAGGTTAGGCTTGGGTTAGGTATGTCCTGGTAATGGTAAAGGTAAGGCTGTAGAAATGAATGGAAATCAATGAAAGTCCCTGTAAAGATACAGAAACAAGAAACATAATGTGTGTATGTGTGAGTGTGTGTGCATGAGACATATTACAGTGAGATAAGAGCCTGACAGTGGTTGCTCATGTTGAACATCAGCGGTAGTAAAGCATGGGGCCGCTGCAGAGCTGGCCCCTCTCAGTGTGTGTTTGGCCCTAGAGGAATTACTGTAGAAACAATAGCTATGTTCCTCTGACAGCCTACAAGGGTCGGGTGCTGGGGCCGGGGCCGGTGTCGGGGGTGGGGGGCTTGGTCAATGACTCACTGGTGTGATTTCAAAGTGTACCAACTACACAGAGAGCATAAATCATTGGATGAAATACATAATCTGAAAATACCAACTTCCTCTGTTATTTTTCTGCAAAACCTTCATAAAACCCGACACTAAAGAACCACTGTTTGCAGGCTCAGCTCAGAAATTACAATTATTGCCCTAAAAGCATTCATTATTCAAGCGGTATAGCAAGGTAGACTTTAAAAATAGTCTTTTAGGGGTCCCATGGCTAGCCCGACGCTCATTTTTCTCTCAACTATGTTCCCACAGTTTGCCTTGTAGCATCTGGAAATATTTAGAGCTCTGACAGACTGCCTCATTTCCTCCAGTGCAGCTTGTTCCTCCTACCTCTGACAGGAAGATCTGGGATCAAGTGCTGGCAGAGAGACATTTTTATCAGCCACCAGGTCTGTCAGGCTGATGGACGAACCAGATCTTACAACTCACCCAGGGGTGTCTGCCATTATTCCTCCAAGGAAACCTGTCTGCTACGTTCAAATGTGGGCAAATGGTCTTTAGAATTTCACTTCTGCTCCACAGCAAACCAAAACAACCACTTCAAATGGTGTCAGATTCCTCAATGAGAGATGTTGATCTCTCAGGAAAAGGTGAGAAAAATGGAGTGTTAAGTGTGCACATGCTTAGGCCAAAACTTCTTTTACCGTTTTGTTGAACTTACAGGAAGATTTCAGATATTTAGTCTTAGGTAAAAGGCTTTCAGCTAACTCCTATCTACCTGGGAAGAAAAAAAACACCTGCAGAAAAGTAACCATGCACTGGGGCCAGTGGAGCAATTGGGGACACTACCAGAAGGCGAAGCAGGGGAAGAATCCTGCCCAGGGACACGATGACAGACGAAATGAGGGTTTCGAACCGGCAACTCACCGGTTACAGGACAAACTGCTCCTCAATTGCAAAGGAAGGCCAACATTAATTAATTCTTGCCCAGCACCTTGCAAAAGTTTTTCTACTTTTTAAAGGTGTTGAACTCTTTCCCTATTAGTCACATTCTAACCACTGTTGGTGTACATTACTGGGATTTAAAGTGATGAAGCAGGGTATATGTTCAAAAGGGAGATAAATAAAAAGGGGAAATCATACAAGGTTTTCAAAGTCTTTCTTCAAATAAAAATTTGAAAAGTATTCTGATGTGAACCTCAAAACGTTTGAATCAGCTTTGCACATCTACTGACTGAAATGATGTTTATATGTAATTGACTCAGATTCTCTCTGCTTGATTGGACTGAATTGACTTCCTTAAGTTCCTTTAGACATGTGTTGCAAATTGGTGTTATATAAATAAACTTAATTGAATGGAAAACTGAATTTCATTAGAATTTAGATTTTGGCTCTCCTGGCCACATCTGAGCCTTTTACTGAGGGAAATATAAACAGACGTTAACCAAGCATGCAGACACAGTCTATGGTGGAAGGAGACTTCTTATGTTTACCAGATGTCTCTTCATTTGCTTCAGTTTTGTGCAGACAACCAGAGGGCGGGTAGGAGGAAGATCAGACATGGTGCTGGTCCAACACCCTTCAAACTTCCATCCAGCACTAAACCAGATCTTAACTGCACTTCTCTCCTTGTCTTGAGCATGTTGCCTAGCGACATTGCATCCCTCTGCAAATCTATCTACAATATTTCCCTGGAGATTACAGCGCAACAAGTCAACATCAGCAACACTCAGATATGAATCTTTATGGTTCATAATGTCTGTACTGCTCCTTTAGGAACTGATCAATAAACATAAAACAATGAACTTAGTCAACAAGATCCTGCAAAAGGACTCATGGCACACGTAACTTATAAACTGTTAATGACAATTCATAGGCAGGCATCAAGTCTAACAAGCTTCCTGGATGCTTGTTGTCATGGTGCCTACAGGTCCATAGATATCTATTAACATGGAGCCCGTGAAATGAAATGGACTGTTCAGATTTTGTGGTTGAACTCCTCTGATGGTTACAGTAAAGTCAGCAGTCAGCAGCGCTGGCTCCATATCATCACGATGTATAACACGATGGTCCGCTGACGTCTCTATCACACAGGGTTTGGCTGATACTGTGTAAAGCTTTTTTGTGTTATTTTCTGGGTGTCGTGGCCTTTATTTGACAGTGGTCAGACAGTAAAGAGAGCTCTGAGAGAGGGAGAAGACATGTGGCAAAGGTCAGTGGACCGATGACGGCTGTATCGAGGTCTGAAGCTTCCGTATATGGGTTTGCACGCTCTCCTGGACTAACTGCCGCGTCCAGGACCTGATCTGTTTAAGGAAGCTAAGTAATAATTAGCTGATTCTGCAGTAAATACTCAAGCAGGAAGATCCTTGATGTTGGACTGCTTAAAGCCAGAAGCAAACCTACCTTTTTTTTGGGTTTACAATCATGGAATCAGGTTTAGAGGAGCTGACAAAGATCGTGGTCACTTCACACTCAGCTGTAAAATGTTCTAGTATATGATAAAAAGTAACAGCTTGAAGACACCAAAAGAACCACATCATCTGCAAAGATGAGACCCTGAGGTACCAAACCCAGATCGCGTGCATGTATACCACAAACAGAGAGACAAGGGACAGCCCTGGTAAAACCCAGCCTTTTACAGGGAACATGCTTGACTTGAAAAAATAGACATCACTCTGGCTTTGGTTGGACAAAGACCAATATTCCTTAAAATCATCCCCATTGGGCTCTGCACAAAATGCCTTACAAAGTCATAAGTCTTCTCCAGATCCATAAAACACATGTAGAGCCAAGAGATCCAAGTCAGCATGATCTTGTGAATGTGACAAAGATTTGTTTAGGTATAATGTATTCTGTGTATTGCAACTTGGCTTTTCACAACATACTGAAGCTAATGTATGTAACTTTCAATGTTTTTTACATATTTGTTAAAATTATCATTATGTTGTGACAGTATGATATAAGACAATTAATCTGTGAAAAAATTTAACTCCATTGCCTTCTCCCAGTGCAAACTACAGAAATACACCATTTGGTCAGAAACAACCAATCAGAGCCAGGAGGAGGATCCCAGTGCTGTCAATCATTCTTATCCTAAAGCCCTCTCTTCTCCGCTGCAATACAACTGGTTCACCACAACATAGCTCTAAACATATACTAAGACTAGTTAGCATAGGCACCAATGTGGGTGGGTAAATGGTTTTCTTGGACCGGTAAGTTGTTTTTCCACCATTAGCACTTTTAATAGTATACACAAGGTTGACTGACAGTGCTCCTGGCTCTGATTGGCTGTTGATCGGGAGCGGTGCATTTTTGCAGATCGCAATAGTAACACTGGGAGGAAGTGGGTGAGATCAATTTTTTCACGGATTATCTGTCTCATAGCATACTGTCCTGACATGGTTACAGTTTTAATATGGAAAATACATTTTTGTAAAAGTTATATATTGCCGCTTCCACAGTTAAATTACAGGAGAAAACACAAGCATTGTGCCAGTCCAATCCAGTGTTGACAGAACTAGAAAATAGAATTCAATGTCTCTCTTCTAAGCAATGAGAGAGCCAACAACATCCTTCATATCTGAATGTTTGGATTTTGTCTCCTGGTTGTGTCAAAATTAGATGGGGCAACTGTGGCTCTCTGGGTAAAGTGGTCATCTTGAGATCGGAAGGTTGTAGGTTCTATTCCAGGTTCCTGTCATGTTGATGTGCCTCTGGCACTTTAACCCCAAGTTGCCTACCGATTGGTGTATAAATGTGTGAGCGTTTGTGAGTGTGAATGGGTGAATGTGTCTATAGTGTAAAGCGCTTTCTGTGCTCAAAAATTATTGAAAAAGCGCTATACAAGTTCAGTCTTTAAAGTCTTTTAAAGCTTCACATCGTTTTCAATGTGTAGTAGTTTTGCTTTGCAAGGCGAGACCTCCTGACTGAGATCAGACACAGATACTTTGTCCCAACTGAACAGCGCTACATGACCGTGCTATGGGACTCAGCCTCCTCATGTTACAGCTAAACAGAAATGACTGATCACATTCACTGCTAATCCAACATTATTTATTTCACATTGGCTGTTATCTTCCTAATTGAACTGAATGAACAAATCAAAGATCTGTTGTTTTTACATGTTTGACCAGGCTTGTGAAGCTATTGGTGGATTTAAGGGTACATTCACACCGGATAGTCCGGTAGACTTGGTTCGACTGGGGACTAAAATTGCAACATTCATTACATTTTAAGAACTCTAGTTCGCATTCACACTGCACTGTCAAACGACTAAAACTAACTGAAAAACCTGTTCCCTCTGTCGCCTGTGGGGGCGCTGCACCAAGAACTACTGAAAGAATCGACACAAAACCTCTGAAGAAGGCCAGCGCAACTTTCTTCTTCACAAAAAGTAAAAAAACGGAGCAATGTCAGATTTTAGCAGTTGTAGGATTTCTTCATTCATTTACATTACTGGTATGGACATCGCCTGTTAGCCGCTAACGCTAGCGACGCTCCTGCAGGTGCTGTTACTACGTGGCGAGTCTGTCCACTAAACTAGGCTGTTCCAATGCGGGATGAGCAGGAATCACAAAAATGATTGCAGAGCCTTTTTTTCTTACCCGATTTCTATAAATATGGCTTAAATTAAAGCTGAGAAAATTGCTGATGTTTGTAAGTATTCTCCCTTGATATAAATCTATAAACAGTTTGGTTTCTATCAAGATGCAAGAGAGGACTAAGCAAATTCCTCCATCCTATTTGATGATTAAATGTTCAAATAAACGAGGTAATTAGTTCAGTTTTTGTTATTTATTAAAGGTTTAAAAATTACAGCAGCTACTAAGACCAGATTCCACAAAAATCCTTAAGTTGCTCTAAAGGAAATACAGTTTTAGCAACAAAACCTGGTGATCGGAGCACACAACACATATGTGGATTAGATAGAACTAAAATAATCCTTAGATTTTTCTTTAATAACATTTATCTATTATTACATATCTCAACAACTGCATCACAAACAGGATATCATCTCTGCAGCCCAAAGCACTTCATTCACCTCCTGAGATAAATCCTGCAGATAATAGTCAGAGGTGACTCGCTGCCCTTTGCTTCTGAAGAAAGAACATTTCCAACAGTGCTGCTGCTATCAAACAGAAAGGTCTTCCTGAACTGTCAACTACTTGATAGCAAGAGGTCCAAGCAGTAAAGCCTTAGAGCAGAAAGCACAAAGGAATGAAAGAAATATGAATCAGAAGCAGAAACAATCTGATGTTTCAGTGACAGAAGACAGAGCTATGAAGTGACATTAGCTCAAACATAGACACCATAATTTTTTAAAACCAATAAAAACAGACCAAATCTCATCAGCTATTAACTACCCAATCTGTAGATATGAATGGTAAAATTTAACTGGAGTCGTAACATCCATGTTGAATACTAACTCTGCATGAAGGTGTTTAAATGAGCATGTTCAGGATTTTACATTACATTTAGGAACTAATGAGAATCAAGAACAAACCTTTGATTCTTAAACCAGAAAAAGAGTCAAGACTATTTTCCTAGAGTTAAGGTGTTGGTGTCGGGTGTTTATGCAGGATGCTACGTCGCCACAGTGCAGGTGTGGATTAAAGGCCTGCCTTTTCCACTCAATTTTAAAGGGGCAGTATTATGTATGCACCTTACTGTTTACTGGTGGTAATAAAATAACACCATCAAAAGTAATCGCTTAAAATATTTCCACATTACATTACAGAAGGCCCGGGGGTGAACAAGCAGTGAATAAGCAGTGCTGAGTAGACAGCTTAGCCGTTTATGTGACATTTAGCAGAGCTGCAGGGTAGTGAAACCTGGATGGTGCAAAGGCTGTCGTTTGGAGTGCTGGGGCCAAAAAAATACTATCAAATCAGCAGGGTCGATTCAGAGCTGTCACAACATCCTGGTGGCCAGTACCAAGAAACAAAAAAAGCTTTTTCTTTACCAAGCAATTTACAAAGGCTGGATGTAGAAATGACCCCACAGAAGATTCATCTTAAACCTTCTCACATTTCTTATAAAGACAAACCTACAGTCAGAAATATTTTTTGATCTTAAATGCAAAATGCTGATTTTTTTGTACAGTTTTGGCTTCATTACTGTTCTTGGTGTGTTGCTTTTTCAGCTAAAGGCTTACTGTAGAATCTGCATCCCATTACTAATTTAGTTGACGATTACGTCAATAATCAATTCATCATGATTAATAAAAATAGTCATTTGCCAGGATTAGCTCTTTGCATTAGGAGTGCATTTTATATCGGTACTAATATCGGTATTGGACAATATTAGTCATTTTTTAACAAATCTGTCCAATAAATCAAACTGGGGCAATATTAGTAACAATATTTATTTCCATTTTGTTGCCATTTGTTTCTAGAGTGGGAGCGGAGGAAGTTGGTCATGTGGTAGTGATAGTAACTAAAGCAGAGAAGCAATGGTAAAGTTAGCAGTGTGGTAGATTTTATCAAGCTGTCGAAAGGGTTGAGAAATATGTATAACATGTACAATTAGGCCTGTCGCGATAAACAATAACCTCATTTTAATTATCGGCTTTATCGTTTCTTCAGGCCTTTTTCCTCTTTCTGTTGATGACACTGAATAAAAAAAAGCTTAACTCCGGTGCTCTCCACTGACCCTCCCTTCCTCATTTCCTTAGTGTAAAGCCCAGCGCAGACGACACGATCTTAGAGCTGTCGGCCCATTGTGGGCCCATTTTCAAAACCTGAGAGACCACACGTTAGCCGGCAGAAATCCTAGGTGTAACGGTTCGATCATGACATGTGGTGTCCAACAATGGGCACTAAATAATGACTACAAGTCCAGTTAACAAATATTAAAACCAGGCATTAATCAATGCTTTACTACAATCTACCTGCAATGCATGTGGCTAGTGTCTTCAAACGCCCAACGTTCTAAGATTGTTGTAAGGGGAAAATCGGGCAAAAAATCGTGTAGTGTGAACTATTGCATCAGGTAGTCGATGTGCCCATCGTCTCTATTTAAATCTAATGATTACTGAAGGGTAACATAGTGTACAGACTTCATAATCTGCACTCTTAGTTGAATGCAGTATTTATTTCCACTTTGGCTTTATGTTGTTTAGTTTTTATTCAAGTACATTTTTTGTTAATGGAGACTGAGAATCCATTTTATTTTTGTTTTTGGTTATTTTGTGTATTTTGTTTATCTGTTCCAGTGTTAAGTGTTAGACTTTGAAAATAAAGTGTATCTACCTTTGGCAGGAAATCACATGCATTATTACGTCATTTCCATTAAATCCGTGTAAAAAGGTCTTCAAACAATATTATAATTTATCACAATAATTTTTGAGACAACTAATCGCTCAGCAAAATTTGTTATTGTGACAGGCCTATGTACAATACCGGTAAATATTGTTTATCAGCCATAACAGCAATATTAATATTGGATATCAATATCGGTACAAATTTTGAGATTAGTACATCCCTACTTTATACATTTCTGATATAACCTAAAGTGAACTGAAATCTTCAAAGGTTGATAGGAAATCTGTTTTATTTCCATTTGAATAACATTAGATGTGTTGTTCTAAAGAGGAATTTAGAAAGAATAAAATCCTATGCCAGCATGGTGTCTCTTCCCCAGAGAAATGCTCTCAGCTACAGCTTGTCTTTCATCTTTTGCATCACAAAAACGCAGTATCTTCAGCAAGATCTGATTTACTGTTTGATGTGCATTTAGAAGACTCGCCTACCAGAGCATGTTCTCCATGCCCAGTCAAGGAGAAAGTTGGCTTTTCTTAAACAAAAATAAGCATGTCCAATCTCAGCAACAACAAACCTCCAAATACAGCTATACGTACAGCATCATTATGAAAATGTATTTTAATGACAACCACAGTAAATATAAAGAGTTGAGCTCATTTCATTAGTCCTAACTGTTAATTCACCCTAAGAAATGTTTTATACATGCTTTCACAAATTATGATTTAAAGTTGATTCTAATTGATTGTATTTTATAATTGGCCCTGTAAAATATCTAGGATCTGAACCACAGCCAAAGAAAATATAGTAATATTATTAAATATTGCTAATATAAATATGATCACTTATCTCCATAATTCATTAAAACACACTAAAAATACACTAATAACAATTGCTAATTACATGTGTATGTCTTTCTGATACTGCAGAGTCCTAAAACAGACTCAGTGATTCCATAAAGCTTTACCAATAATCATACTGCTGGTGATTTTATGAAAAGCAGCTTCAAAACAACAGATGATTAATGAAGTCTGATTATATGATGGTTTATCATGTTTACTGACTGGTGTCTGCAAAAAGGGCTTCAGCCTTGACATTACATGGTGATCAGGATGTCCACAGAAAACAAATGCAGATCCATGCATTCCTGAAGGTCACAGAAACACGCTCATTCAGTTGGCTGGCATCCTTCAGACACACAGGCATGATGGCATAGCGCTTTCACGACCTCAGCTGTTTACAGCTCAATGATTGGAGGAAAAGCGTGAAGAGAAACATTTGGTCAGAGGCAGAG
Source organism: Xiphophorus hellerii (assembly GCF_003331165.1). NCBI lineage: Eukaryota > Metazoa > Chordata > Actinopteri > Cyprinodontiformes > Poeciliidae > Xiphophorus > Xiphophorus hellerii. The sequence goes on from NC_045684.1 coordinate 27,455,606, forward strand.
CACTAAGACCTCAGCGTTCCACTGGGTCATGCTGTATGGAGAGAAAGGGTGTTGGCAAATCAAAGGAAACACGGTATGACCTTCCAGGCGATCACATAATGATCTATTGCGGCTGTCCCCACAGTCATCACGGCACCATTGATTAGGTTGAGCATTGATTTAATGTCACTTTTCTATCCAGATGGGCTCCAATAAACCACAATCAGTCAGAGCCAGAAACATTCTGTGTGTGTGTAATTTACTCTACCTTCATGTTTGTGACCAGACTCCAAGTTGCACAGACCATTCTTCGATTTTTATTTGACTTTTATTTAACCAGGTCAAGCTTAATTTAGAGTGTCCAGGCCAAGACTACAGCATGATACTTAAATATTACTAACACAACACAAACATTCCAACTAAAATATATAAAAATCAGGTAAAACAAGGAGTGCACCGATTGCAAATTTCTGGCTGCTCACTGATTTTATAAACCCTGACCTGCTGATTCCGATTTACCATTTTTTTGTCTGAAAAGTTTCTAAATATAGCAACAAAGTCACTGAGTTGGCAACTTGGTGGGGGTCTGTCGGTCGGTCAGCCCTCTCTCCTGGCAGACGAAAAGGGGACAGTGGATGACTTTCAGACCTGTATGGAGGTAGATAAGGTCTGTTTCAATCATCTATGAATGAATGGGTCCCAGTATTGACCCCTAACTCTCCTTTATTGGCTGAGGTATTTAGAGGTATTACCTTACAATAATAATTTTCTGCCATTCATTTTTGAAGCAGCGGATAGTTTTATGGGACAGATCTGCTCTGGATAAACAATGCAAATGAAATGAAACAAACTTATTTTAGGATTAGGGTCAACACAATTCATAAAAATGTTAATGACTTTAAATACTGCGGTTAAATTCTTGTGTAATGTTTATTTCTAAAACCAGATTGTAAATCTGACATAAACTTGGTAATAATTAAAAACTCCTTTAATTGACACAGTCGGCCAGGACACACATTTGACAACAGGCGACTACTTAGAGTAGAGGAGTCGCCTCCTTTCAAGAGGTGAAACACACAGGCAGACCTCCATAGGGCTGACATCTGTTTCCAGATAAAGATAAAACATGTTTGTGGTTGGCTAATTAAGGCTCTGCAAGTTTTAAAAACAATGGCTATTTTTTTAGACAGATGAGTTATGGAGTGAACTAAGCATTCTTTCAACCTGTCACTATAAACATCCGAAAAGGTCCTAATCATATGTTTACTATTCTTTGTGAACAATTATGGATGATTAATGGATGAATGCATTCATTTTAGGTTAAATTAATGCTACTCTAATTCTTACCCTTCAGCTAACATAACATCATTTAAGACCTGAACCTTGTCAGGAATAGTTTCTGAATATGGTAGAAGAGAACTCCAAATGAGCAGTGTCTAATAAGATGACAATGTTTAGCTTGCTTTGCAAGATGGTAAATTTTCATCCTTCCATTTCTTTGAATAAAAGCACCAATCTCTGTAGGAGTTACATTCAGGTCAAAGGGTCTCTTCTGATACTTTTCCTACATTTTGAAACATTATCTGACTGAGACGCATCTCTTTATAAAACTCAAACAAACCTTTTTATAAGCTGTCCATAAAATATTTGTAAGTAGGACTGGTTCTAACTCAATAGAAATCAAATTGGCCAAGACAGCTTCTCGATCTGGACAAGTCATTATTACTGAATTACAGGCCAGTTCCAACCTTCCATTCGTCAGCCAAGTTATTGAAAAAGTTGTTTCCAACCGCTGTGATGTAGAATCAACATTCTGAATCGGCCTGGGCTTCACAGACACCTCCTGCAAGGATGGCTCTTGTAAATGTGCGGGCCTTATGAAACAAAAGGTTCATTCCACATAATTTCTTATGTTCCATGCGATTGGAGTTCTTCTAAGTAGCCGGGACATGGATGAGAGATGGCAAGTCTATGGTTTTTCCTTAACTCTTTCTCTCTGACTCATCATTTCAAGGTGTAGAGGAGGATTAACTGTTTATGAGAACCACTTTATTACAAACATCTCCAAGTTTGTAATAACTTGGAGATGTTTTGAACTGAGGTATACCCTACTAGTACTGTCAGAGGAAATTTGCTGACCAACAATGTTTAAGATTTTCCTAAAGACCTTTCAGAGTTTTTAGGTGCCTAAATATAATCATATTTTAGTAAATGCTGACTTTGACATTTATGTGTGTTGAGCTGATGAACCATTAAAATCTTATTCAGTCTTTAATGGGTTGGAAATTAAACACCTCAGCTTTTATTAATAATCCTGTCAGAGATTCTGGGAGAGCTTTTTGTCTCACCACAAATAAATTGCTTTTGCAGTTTCAGGAAACCTGTGTTGAGAAAAAGACCATAGACACTGTGGTCTGGTTGAAAACCAGCCACCCTGAGCAATCTATTCTTAGAAACCATTGCATCTCCTTCCACTGTGATTAATCTGTGTTTGACACCTAATAGGCCACCCAATAATTACATTGTCTTCATGGCCTCGAGGCTTCATGGCTCTGAGTTTCAGACAAAGGAAAACTCAGTACAGTATCTGATAACCTGGTTAATGCTGGTTGCCTGGAGCCATGCATCAAACCGCATATTTGAAATAGGAAGGGGCTATCCCCAACCTGTTCCCACAAAGACAGCAGAATAAACTTGTCCAAAATGTCTTAGAATGCTGCAGCCTGAGGAGTTCCTTTAACTGGAACTAAAGGGCTGAGCCAAACACCTGAGAAACTGCTCCACACCATAATCCTTTATGGGCATTAATATAATCCTGTAATTTCAAAGTACAAATAAAATTAAGACCACAGTGGAAACACGTCATGAAGATGTACAGTACAGACCAAAAGTTTGGACACAACTGTGTGTCCAAACTTTTGGTCTGTACTGTACATGTGTTCAACTTCAAATAAGTGAGAAAAAGAGAAGCAGATACTTGTAGAGAAAGCAATGAAGAACACTAGTACCAACAGTGAGCCATGCAAAGACAAAGACACAACAAAGACGGTAGCAGAGTCCTAGAGAGAGCAAATGGATGAGCTAAAAACACGTGGCAGAAAACACAACACTTTCAGAAGTCCAACAGTCAATGCCTCAGTAGACATGGGCCAAAACAACAAGCAGGACACCTCATTTGGTATTTCATTACTTCACTTCTTTCTCCAAGCTAAACCCTGCCTACCTTCTGTTTCAGCTGCTGCTGGGCATTCATCACCTGAGTGAAATCAAAGCCTTGCCATGAGGGTGTAATCCTCTCTGTGTGAGGCTGCTGCTGAGGGAGGAGAGGAGCAGAGGGGTGGAGGGGGCTGTGAAAATCTTCCTGCCAAAACTGAAATGGAAACTTCAAGAAACCCAACCCAAGCTTTGGACCCATTAGACCTGGTGCCAACATTTTCACTGTACGTGTGTGTTTGGGCAGTTCCTTAATCCCGTCTTCCCTCCTTCCAACTCTGCAGACACTCTATCAAAGCATCCATCTAGGGATGATTTCCGGGGATCCATTAGTTCTTTCAACAGCCTCCGTCCCTGCAGAACTTCCACGACACCACCCCCAACAGGGACCCAAGCTTGAAGGTGATGGCTGCTGAAAGCAGACCACAAAAGGAAACATTAAGAATTTAACAACCGTGGCAGCTACATCAGATGGAAAATCTACTGACGCATGCAGACAATTAAGCAGAGCTGCACAGCGGTCCAGACAATCCTGAGGGAATCTGTCACTTTCCCTTATTGGGTCTTATGAGGCACCCCGTTTAATAAATAGGAGCTCAGGGTCCTACCAGCAGACAAACCAATGTCAGGGTAGGAGCGCCAGGCGAGTGAATGGCTCCCACAAGCTCCATATGGGGAACAGGTGACCTACAACTGGCTGACCACAAAGCAGCTACTTTTAAACTGTCACTGCACCAAGCAGGTAATTCATCTGATCAAGATGAGAAAAACCGAGAAGACTAAATGGACAAAGTTACTCTGGTTGATCAGCCTTCAGACTGCTTCAAAACAAGCAGCAGTAAAACATCAGAGTCCAAGATGTAAATAGGAGGAGTGAGTGGGAACACAATCCTTGAGTGGATAAAAACAAGGCATGAGCTGCAAAGCCTGCTGGATCAAAAGTATCCTGCTCTGATTTTATGATGGGCTGCTCAGTTCCGGCATCTCACTGCACTATCGATTCGGTAGCACTGTAGTTTGGAGAGACACTGGCCGGATGAGACGTATGGAGAGATAAACAGAGGGGGCATAGTGGGGAAACACTCTGAATCAGCCCCAGAATACAGACTCTGGGGCTTATTCAGAGTGAAGCAGGTTTAGTCTGCTTCATGAACAGGAGATCCACTGAACAGTTTGCACAGTCTGATACTTTATAACTGGAGGTTCTCGATCAAACGACATCTATCCACCAGATCTGACCTACAGAATCAAGTCTCTACAGTTTCTGTATTCACATTAATTTACTCCCTGCTACCAGAGAGAAGAACTTTGACCTCTGTACCTTAAGTGTGTGTTTGATCAATTCTTAGAAAATCATCTGAATGACATCATTTAACTCATTTCTCTTTATTTGAGAAAAAGCGATTGGGCCAACTTGCGTATGTGTGAAATACTATTTACCCCATAAAATCAATGACTGGTTGTTTCACCCTTTGCAGGAACATCTGCCATCAAGTGTCTGATAACTAGTCAGTGGGATGTTAAATTGTAAAATTGAGATCTTTTGAAACATTGAAGTGACAAGAAACAAAATTCTAATTTAACTGGACAAATACCTTTTCACAGCACTGTAAGAACATCATTCCCTAATGGATAAGATTCCTTCCACACTTAAGTTCCACATGTCTGGTTTTCTGGTTCCATTTATAAAATCTAACTGATACTGGAAATAAATGAGGTCCCCTTCTCTTAGTAACAGCACCTACCCTGAAGGCTGTAGGTATTGTGTTTCGGAAAGCTTTAATTTATCCGCCGTTATCAGTTAACTAGGCTAACTAGGCCTGAGCATAGTTAGTTCCCTGGTCAGTTAGTTCCCGGAACTAACTACTACTATAGTGTAGTAGAGTTCATAAAAGTTCCCTAATGCAGCTTTAAAGCCAAATTCTAACCATAAAAAGAAACTTGGAAGAGAACAGGTCACAAAGCCACTGAAAAACAATTTGATAGAAGCAAGTCTACAAATACTGTCATGCAAAAATGATGAGGGTAGACATTTTAGAAAAAAAGAATCATATTTTAGAAAGTAGGCTGAGAACACCTTATGACTGATGGGCCGCATTCCTGACAGATGTAAGCAGAATAAACCTAAGGGTTTCTCCACATAAAAATCTGGGATGAGGAAAAGAATGAAATAAATAAATGACAGTATCTTGTTTTCCACAACCTAGAAACAAAAGAACAGCAGTGTCTTGTTGGAAGGAGCCAGTACAGCTACAGAAGGTCACTAACCACTACAAATGACCACCAGGGTTCACCCACACTAAATCATGACAAAACAAAACGTTGCCCGTTTTAAACACAGTTGCGCAGCCCAGGGTGGGACTGGGATCGATGTATCTAATAATCTAGCTGATCTTCAACATTATGGGTGAAAAGCAGCTTAATGGTAATGGCCTGGTCCACAATAAATGGCTCATATTTGGTCATTACCAACATAATGACAGCGGTTGCATGATGTTTGAAATCCGCCCCAGAGAGCTTAACGTTGCAGTTTTAAAATATTGAGGCACTATTTCAATTATATCCTCTTAACTCTGCTTCCTAGACTTAAACCTGTCGTTTGGTATGGGAAATCCAAACAATGAATAAAATCAAATAACAGCCTTAAAAACCACAGGTCAATGCAGTAGAAATGTTTCCTAATCAATTCTTGAACCTTGACCTAAAAAAAAAGAAAAGATAATCTCTATAGCTTCCTAGATGACATATCTGTGTCAGTGATTTAGCTGTACATGCCTGCTGCTGTAGCTTTTCAGCTTTATCTAAGACTCCTCTTTTCCAACCCATAATCTGAGGTACACTTGATCTACACAATCTCTGTAGATCAAGTGTTACATTTGTCTCTGCAATGTAAACCAACAACGTTATTCAGCCTCTGCTTCAGACGAGTGGACAGACCGAATCCGGATTTGGTTCTGGTTAGCCACACAGAGATATGCTTCACTTCTTTATCAATGAAAGGATTAACACTGCAGATATTCATTTGACATTTTCTTCTCAGTATCATTTTTCTATTCTGATTGAAATATTACACAGTCTAATGCCAAAGATGACGAGTTTGTCATGGTGTGTGAGGCTGAGGCTGCTGGCCCAGTGGAACTAAGGCAGCGTACATCTGACTTTCATCATGCTGGAGGACAGAAATCTTTCCTCCCGGATGCCGTGCAGGAGAAAAAGCAGCTGTTAACGGGCGTGTACAGCTGTGTACGGCTCTCCCTGCCTCAGCAGCAGACAGGCTTACCAGTCCAGATGATATTTCTCTGAGGATGTCTCTAGCCGTTTAGCAGGAGGTTGCAGGGTCACATCTTTTACACTTTTACTGTCTGTACTGCAGATGGTAACAGCACTTTATTTACTCAATATTTTTAAAAAAAAGATAAAACAAGCTTTATTGTCATGTTTCTTCGTATTTTCAAAATGGCTGTCATATTGTTTTGTGACAAAGACTATTTATACTGCACTTTATCTTTTTATGGAATTTTTTTGCATTGTGTTTAATTATTTGCTGATACTGTCAGTTGCATTTGCTCCCCACAGCTCCTGTTAATGGTAGTTTCCATCTTATATTGTATAGCTTCTGTTTTCCCATCTGTACATCCAATGTAACCTTTCAGAATATACTCAGATCATCTTGAATTGGTTCGTCACAATTTCATAGTTCAAGATAACTCCTAAAGCACAGTGTTCACCTTTCTACTACACCAAGGGCTGGTCCTAAATATTGTAGGTGTAATTGCATCTTTTAACACCTCAAAAACGGTATTTGTTTGCAAGTAATGTAATGGTAGCTGCAGTAGCTCTGTTTCCTCAAGGATATGGTGCTGTTTACATGGTAACGTTTCCAACAATGTTTCCCATTGTGTATCCAGAAAAAGCTTACACAACAGTGGAATGAAAGTGGAAATAGCAGTAGAAACTATGTAGTGTAAATGCCAGAAGGTGGAGAAACTTGGTGAACTTTCTAAATCGGTGTATTTTATAGCCCGTTGCTTGTAGATGTGCACCTACACAAACACATCATCTGATGCCTCTGATTCCTGTGCCATCCCTAATGGCATAAATGTTCCACAGTGAGCAGATTTTGCTTTAACACCCCAAATAACCAGAAGAGGTGCAGCAGCACAGACAGGACACGGAAGTCCTCCATTGTTGTGCTGTGCGCAGGTGAAAACCGGGTCTGAGAGCACTAGAGCAAAATGGCATGACTGACAATTTCTAAATCTTTTTGGTTTGCATTTACATGGATCACATTACATTTCTAAAAAGTTTCACTCTGGAGCCTGTCGTCAAAGCTTTGCTGTTTTTGTCCAACCACAACAATGTTACTGTGTAAGCAAAAAGCCAAGACTTTGTAAACAGGTAGAACAGGTCATTTTAGTGGCATTAAAAATACCAAAAACTAAACTTGGAGGTTTATAAATCTATAAACCCTGGCTCATTTTTTTGGTTTGGTTTACCACAACAGTCCCAGGGTTAAAACACCAAGAAAAGAAATTACTGTCCTGTTGGGTTTCACTAACATCATTAGGTAATATGTGTCATTGAAACGCTTCAGCATGAATAACTATCAAGTTTGGAAGTTAGACATGTGCCTTCCAGTGTGTGTTCAACCTGAATGAATCTCTGCGTATAAGTGCAGGAGGAAGTGATACTCACACTGGAAGGAAGTGAGAGTGGTTGTGTTTAAACAACATCCCTGCATGACCTCCGGCAGCTAAACCTGTTTCTACAGTCGGTGTTAACATGTCATGACCTTACCTTACCCCAATGAGTTTAACTTTAAGATAAAGTTATTTGACTCAAATGAAACTCTTTAGTTTATGGACAGAAGATATGACTGGCTGGGAGTTCTGAGCAGCAGCCTCTCTGCAGGGGAAAAGTGTGTTAAGAGTCTAATCATTCATCCTACAGAGACAGTGTGCAGAGACAATTAATGCACACTAATGACTTTATTCACACATCCAGGCTCCATGGCAGAAACACCCCAGTAAGCTGCGGCTAACTGCAGATGAGAGAGGATGGAGGAGTAAAACGTGCAGAAACTGGAATCATATGATTCTTATAATAATGCATCAGACATCTTTGCTTTGATTCTTTAAAACTAGTCTGAAGCTGAGCTTAGGGAACACAACTGCTACAGGTCACACTGAATCTTTATCTACCTGAATGTTACACATCAGCAGGGTCCATTTGGGGAAAAAAATACATACTGAACCAGCATTGCTCTGCTCTGTAACATCACTGAACCCACTCTCAGAGGGATTCTCCATTAAATGAATCAACTTTCACTGTCAGAGGGAAACAAGCTGCTCCTTACAGCGTGACAATGATCTTCCCAGATCCACAGCAGTGTGTGCTTATCTGAGCTAAGACCTGAAGGATCTCAGGAGAGATTAGCAACACCCATTGACCAGTACAACAGTTAGCTACCACAGCAACTGATCATAGCTGTTAGACAGACATAGTTGATAAAGGAGTTATGCTTTCTTTTTAAAGTCTTTCTGCCATTTAGCTATCAAACAGTGTGACAGGTGTTCTCCAGATAAGAGAAAACAATTTCACTTCATGATAGAACAAAATGACAAATAAAGACTCTACTTGTTTCTAACCTAGAAAGGAGATGTTTAATGTGTCAGGTCGGTGAGAATTTGGGCTCGTTTTTCGGCCAGGTCCCTTACATCTGTTAGTTGATATATTAAACAGAAAACCACCAAACAACTGAATGGTGTTTTAACAGCATATGAACATTCACAATTTTAAATAAGTAATGTTCCAGCGTCACCCTTCTACACTTCCGATACTGTGATATCCAGCTAAACTAAGTTGCTATAGATTGTTGGACATGCTAAAACATTGTTAGGCATAAGCTTTGTATATATCACACATGCTCCAAGCCCCATTAAAATGGAATTTACAGAAATGGAGTAATGTTGCTGCAAGGAAAACCATTATAATCTCACATGTTCTCATTGTATGTCATGCAGGATGAACGGATGAAAGCTCACTCACCTCAGCATGCCAAATGCTCAAACTGCCAGGAGCATATTTCTGAATAATTCAACTAATTTTATTTTTATTTTAGGAAACTCGCAGACTAAAAAAGACTCTAAAAGAGACTGAATATATAAATCTTATTAACCACTCAAATCACTTGTCAAAAGTAGGTGAGACCAGTCCTCATTTCCATCCATAACATGATTTAAAAAATAAGGTAAAAGCTCATTGAATAGAGTGTGAGGTCCATAGAAAAAAAGACATGTATTAACATTGTCTGCTTTTTTTCGCAGAAGTGAGCAACTATGATTTTAATTACAATCAATTAAAAATAAAACATGATTCCTGTTTTCTTTTTCAGAATTATACTTGTATTAAATTCAATTGTGATTATGATTAATAAAGAAAAAACAGTAAAAGTCAGATTGACTGTAGTGCCTTGCCTGTTCTCTCCTAGTCTAAATTGTTGCCCTCATTTTTTTCTCTATCCTCTGTCACTTTGGCAAGAAAAACTTGCAAGAAAGGTTTTAGAAAAAAAAACAACTTGCCAAAATTAAACCCCTTCAAACTGAGAAAGGTGCTGCTGGGGATGAGCTCAGACTAAATGGGTGAGGTTGTATGTGCAGACATAAAATAATGTGTTGGGAAGATTACTCGGTTTAAGAAGATAGCAGCTTAGGTTGTTTTAAAACTGAGATGATTTAATTGATAAACTTGAATCTTCTTTGACAACTAAATTGATAGGGTTAAAATATTTCTTTTTTAAAATGTCAATCTAAATGTTTCTGGTAATGTGTTGTGTTGGTCCTAAATTTTATTTACAACAGTCATACAAGATCTTAAATTTAACTTTCTGAAACCTGCAAGAACCCTTTTTAAAGAGAGAAGAGTAGAGCACTAGATGTGCTGTGTTTTAGCTCATGGTTCTGATACAAAGAAATTCCACGGTAAAAAAATCACTATAATTGTATGTGGAAACTTCCCATAATATGGCAAACCGAGAATCAGTTTTTTAATGTGCAGTACCTGCAATGAATTTCAGATAAATATTTAAAATTAAACATAAAAGTCCTAAAGTCCCATTTGTTCTGACAGATTTGCAAATGAGTGGAAGCTGATTTCAACATGTAGAAGAAGCAGAAACCGCAACACACTTCCCAGCAGCATGCCTGTATAAAGGCATGGTGAATAATTAGCTGCTCCACAGCGTTTTCTCCCTGCAGGGGGGCTGCAGAAATCTTTAACTCCCTCCACTCAGATCCCTTATGCAGCAGATGGGCACGCCTGTTTCTGCCACTCTCAGCTTAATTTCTCACTCCATTTCTGTTCTCTTCTCCCCTCAAGTACCAGGCTTCCCAGGCCAGACCCATCAAAAACAGGCTTTATGGATCACATTTACTGAAAATATGGCCGAAGGAAATGTGTGGAAAACTTTGAGAAAAAAAATACATGGATAGAAAGATAACTCAGAAAAGTTAGATGTAAAAATAAGGATTTTGTGTAAATGTTTGAACTAACTCCCTGCAATTCCAAGGGCCATGAGAGATGGAAGGCATTAGACGTAACCCAAGTGAGACATGTCTGTAAAGTGTCATCAGTCTATCCTGCTACAGTAGTCCATGATCCCCCTGCGGCTCCACCTGACTCACAGGGAACTGTTGAGATGAACGCCCTCAGCAGCTGACCCCTAACACTGATCCAGACTCAATCCACCACTTCGCTTTCTTTGACTATCCCTTATAGAGCAGAAACTGTTTCAAGAGAAAATGCATTTCTAACATGGAATGGGATATTGTGGCTGAACAGCTGGTGCACCCACTTGCCAGCTGTTTCACTGCAGAATGTTTGCAGATAAAAAATTGGCCATCCTCCCATTTATCTGACAAAAGCATGAATGTAGATACAACATGTTCAGGGAGGCCGAGAAGAAACGGTACCAAAACATCAGAGCAGAACACACCTCTTCACAACCTCAATGTGCTGATGGCAGAGAACGTACCATTAAAGAAAAATTATTTACCCGCCGTCATCTGCAGCCATGCTAACTAGCTTTAGCATTCACGACAGGCTCTGCTATCAAAAGGAAGATGAAGTGTAGAAAAGGGGCAAAACAGTGGAAGGGAACGGAGTATGAGCAGCACCAAGACCCTCCTCCTGGTTTCTAGTTGGCACTGGGAGAAGGCAAATGAGGTAAATTTTTTATAGGTCATCTGTCTAATTATCCTACTGTCAAAACATGGTGACAGTTTCAACAAATATATAAAAAATATTATTTATAAAAGTTATATACTGCAGCTTTAATGCTACCAAAATACAAAAACATAACTACTATAAACAGAGGTTTTTGACCCATATCTTTCTTCATTATAACAGACTGGAGCAACTCCTGCATTCTGTCCATAGTTCCATTCTTTCTACACCATAGCATTAATAGCTTCCGCTAATTTGCCATGTCTGGCCCTATTCCACAACTGGAATACTGCTGCAATGTAAACTGCCGTTTACTTTTATAATGATTGGAACTAAAAAATGTTTTTAGGAACCAATGAGCCGGCAAAGCCATTGCTGTCCATTTAAACTAAATCCCAATAGCTAACGAATTGCAGCGTGCTAGACTGTTTAAATCTAAACGTTCTCACTTTAGAAGCCCCTCATGTTGCCTTAAGGATTTACCAGCTCTCTATATTAGTTTACAGTAGCAGACAGCATTGTAAATCCATAAAATAAAGTTAATAAATTCCTACACTAACTTCTACTTCACCCATCTCTGAGAAACCACTGCAGATTAAGTGCTACCACATTTTACCACTGTCCTTAAATCTTGTTTGGTGGAAACATTCAAACACTGAGCAGAACTGTATGCTTTGATGATGCTGATAAAGGGCTATTCTTTGAAGTGAGGGATCTACTAAGAGCCTTGTAACTCTCACAAAGCACAGACTTATGGGAGATATATCCTGAGGGGAGCCACTGGAATACAAACACAGCCTGGTAGGCTCCATTCTGAACAGAAAGAAATGAAGCAGCAGAGCAGATACAAGGATCAAACTGTGTTATTATCTACTCATGTTTTTTTTGTTTTGTTTTGTTGCATCAAAGTAAAAAAAAAAAAAGCCAATTCTAAACCTCCATCTCCTCAGGTCCTGTATATGGAACCTTAAGTGGATTTAGTAGAAATGTACCAATAAGCTTTATACTTATTCTGAGGCCTGATCTGCTGGTTCTAATTTATTTTCTAAGGACTACAGCAAATAAAAGAAGAAAGATGTGCTGCTTTGAATCCAACAAAAAGGAAGGAATTATAAAAATGATTCCTATTTGTGTATTAAAGCAGAACAGCTGTAGATGTAAAGTAAATTTAAGTACATGGCTGCTTAAATACAGAACGTAGGGATAGAAATGGCTTATGACAGGGTCTCGCGGTACTTGGATAGGCTAGTAAAATTAACAATATTCACTGTGAACACTATTAACTACATGCCACAATCTTTCTTGGGGAGGTGAGGCATTCCCTTGGATAAAGGGAAAAAACTGAAAAAGAAAAATATAAAAATGAACTAAGTTCGCACTGCCGCGGCAGAGCAATTCCGTTAACTAAATGAAACATGGAGATGTTTTAGTGCAATGTGCCAAAGCAAGAGGAAAAATAGCGCAGAAAAACCGTTAAAGAATAACTCAAAACCCACTTTTTTCTCGCTCTCTGTGTCAGCTACACTACATGCAGACTCGTTGCCATAACAACTGACACCACCACAATGTGCATCAGGATTCAACACCAAAAAAAGCAATCAAACATTTCCCACACAAAGAACAGAACGTTTTTATACTTGATGTTTATTTTGCCATTATTAATAAGTGATCAGTGTGGTAGATTAGCAAACACTGAGATGTTTGATTAGGTCATTTAAACACTGCTCTACTGATGATCTGTCAGAGTTGGTGTGAGGGTCGCCTTTTTTGAACTGAACCGAAACACCAAATTTCAATGTTAAGGTTGTCAAAGCCAAGCTAGAATGACTACTTCCCTCTCCTTCAACGTTTTTTTTTTATTAAAACGTTTTCCTGACCTTGTCATCTAGTTGTCATAGTGTTGACATTTAGTAGCAAAGCACTGCGTTCCTTTTTCTTTTACATATCAGGCGTACATTTAAGATTTAGTGCATTATGTTGACAGCTTAACAGCTAAAACCAATGATAGTCATCAAGCAGCTTTTTGCATGACGTCACTCTACAATTGGTCCGTATAAACAAACCAATTTCCTTCTCTTCCAATAACACCCTGTCTTTCCTGCAGAGACTCACCTGAGACTTCATGGCTGAGAAGAAAACGGTGAGCTGCTGTTTGAAGTTTAAAACTCTGCTAACATTTAAACTACAGCCACTGAAGTCTCTTCAGCTGATGAGCCAAACAGCAGCATTTATTAGGAGGTTTGACCCATGAGAAAAAAACCCTGATGTATAAAAGTAGACTAGATGCTACTAGTGTTACTGCTAATGACTTAAACTCTGATGTTTGAGAACTACTAAAAAAAAAAAAGTCAGTAAAGCTCCTGACCTTCATGTTGTGAGTCGCTCACTTTTATAGTTTATTACAGCCCTGCTCCCTTCCTGTGTTTTTATTCAGATGTGACACCACAAGATCAACATAGATCAACATAATTGATATTGGTTAGAGTAGACACCCTATTATTTTTATTTTAAAACTTCAGTTAGCTGCCAAAAGTCAAAGTAATTCTTTTAGAGCTTCTAAAGTTAGAAAAAATGTCTGGCAACAATTGTTGCCAGTGGGATTAAACGGGTTAAATGTTCATTTTCCCTGCAGTGCGTCCTGGAAGGAATGACGCATCACGTGACTACTCCGTTGTACGATGGTGCTTTCAGTTTATCTCCCGTTACAATGTGAATGTATTATGTTTCGTTGCATTGATCAAATTAAATAAATGCAATAAAGAAATCAGATTTTCGATGTCTTTTTTTTTTTTTTTAACCCCTCCAGGGGGTCCTTTTGTGGGCTCTAGTGTCCCTTATATGACAGTAGGCTGACAGGAAATGGGGGAGGAGAAGGGGGAAGACATGCGGGAAATATCGTCGGGTCCGGGAGTCGAACCCGCGACGGCCGCGTCGAGGACTGAAGGCCTCCAAATATGGGTTGCGCTAACCCCTACGCCACCACGGCACGCCCTCGATGTCATTTTTATTATGAAGATTCGACAGGGGAAGATATTTTTCCTTTTGGAACCCGAAAAATCTGCTCCCAAATGCAGCTTGCATAACAACGATCGCTCTTTGTAAATAATCCCGTTAAGTGTGTGATTGAAAAAAACAACAAAACGGAACGTGCATAACGTGCCCTTATCTGGGCAACAAACGGAGTGCACTAAAACACAACCTGCAGTTTTAAAATAAAACAGCAGCCTATTGAAAAAGTAAAGTATATCAAATTTAATTATATATACTTAATAAGTTTGATTTCTGTGCAAATACACAGAAAGTTTGATTTCTGCGCAAATGCCAAGCAACGGTAAAACATAGCAGCATCCTCTACTCTTTTAACCAATGCAGCCATCCTCGGACCTGAGGATGTTAAATACAATAATATCGCCACGTGTCATATATACTGACAAAAATCACTAATCAATTTATAAAAACAACCACTTTGTTACTAAATATACAGTATATGCCTAATACAGGATTGTGTTCTTACGTGTTTAATGTGACTTCTGTTCACGGACATCACTGGACAGCTTCTCAACATCCAGCATGTAAGGTGCAACTTTAATCTTGACGTGACCGCTAATGTAGTGCCTTCCCTGGAAATGTCTTTCCACATTACCGTATTTTTCGGACTGTATGACGCTACTTTTTCCCCACGCTTTGAACCATGCAGCTTATATATGTGCGTCTCCAGTTTTTTAAATTTATTTTTACATTTGTAGGTGCGGCTTATAGTAAGGTGCGCTCTATAGTCCGGAAAGTACGGATTTTTGTTATTTGACAACTTGCTACAGAGCAAACATTCAGGTAATCTTTCCGCATTGGCAATGAATGCAAATGATTCGGTCCAAGAACTGTAGAATCTCTCCTCGGCTATTTTCCTCTTTTCCCCTTTGCTCTCCACGGCCCACCACACACCCGTCTGTTTGTTTACAGCAGCCACCAGCCTGGCACCCTGCCCAGCTGAAAGAAACGTGTCACACACAAATCTTTGTTGTCGGAAATGTTGAAATTTTATATTTATTCTACACATTTTTATAGCATTGGAAAACATTAAGAACGTTTGTGTCATGTTTGTCCTCCTACAGAAACCATATTAAAACAGAAATATATTTCCCACCCCCATCTTTTTCCATTTTCAAACATTTTTGAAAAAGCTCCAGGGAGCCACTAGGGCAGCGCTAAAGAGAGCTGCGGGCTGCCGACCCCCGAGTTAGGTAAATAGACTAAGTGATGTGGTGATAATTCCAGACTGCTCTCTCTCCTGTAGCTCTGAACTATTTTGTGTTTTATACGCCAAAGACTGCTAGCTTTCATTACAGAGCTTTGCATCAGTTGATCTGGCTCTTCTTTCAGGAATCCTACTGGCAAAACGTTAACGTTTCATGGAGGTGACCTTCTAAATAAAAAAAATTTAAATAAAAACCCCCCTGATAATTCCTTTACATATATCAATATATGAGTGTAAAAACAATCTCCAATGTTTATGTACATTGGGTTATCTCGGGTTATCTTTTGTGATATTAGCATTTATTTGATTATCAAAAGCATTTAATTTTGACACAAAGCAAAAACAACAGATCTGTGAGGGGGTATATATCTCTCTCATATCTTTCTTCCTCCTATTGCTTTCATTTCTAAAGATCTTGGCTCACATTCAAAAGATTTTCAGTTAAAAAGCGTATCGTCTTGTTGGAGTCAAAAAAGAGACGGATAGAGAAGCGTCTTCCCGCTTCCCCCGCTGGAATTCACACATTGTTTCCCCTTCACTGATGGGGGTTAGATTTTTATTTTTATTTTACACAGAATATCATGAAAGAATATGATAATTACCCTGAAAAAACACCACACACCCAAACAGAACAAGGAAGGCCAACCAAGCAGTACGCTAATACAGAGTGCCGGGTGTGGGGCTATTTACATACCCTTCCAGAGCGCCTGTCACATTCAATTAATTACTCTGTGGAGGGGTGACAAAAATGATTAAAAATATTTCCACACACTTTCTGAGGAGGCAGCAGATGATCCATGAAACAGGCGTGCTACCTCGGTGGAAGTTAAATATGGGATTTTTCTCTTGCTCCCAAAGGGGATCGGCTCCCTTCTCAGCCAGCCAAGAGATGCAATGAAGACACTAGTGGTGTTTCTATTGACAGCACTAGTGTCAATGCTGTGAGAGCTCTGGACAGTGTCCTCCAGAGCTCTGGACAGTGTCCTCCAGAGCTCTGGACAGTGTCCTCCAGAGCTCTCACAGCGTCACAGTCCATAAAAAGTTGTTGTTGAATCCATAGTTCTTCTGTAAAATCACCAACTACAATTTACCCAAGTAGATGGATCTTGTTGCTCCCACGCCTGAATACAATGCCGAAGCCTCCTCTGATTGGCTAATAGATGATGAGCGCTAGCACCATGGTTGAATTATGAATATATCTCATATAACTGTTTACATCTGTTGCTGCCATGGTTTTTAATGACTAATTGCATGAACAAGCTTATTCACGTGTGATTTTAATTTCATTTCTTATTTAAGGGAAACACAGCAATTGCGAAATTGTGTTTTTTCCAACATTAGCAGAATATAGACAAAGATTTGCACACATTTGTAATGGAAACTCAGCTCTTAAGGCGGACAGGACGTCTGTGACAAAGCTTTGTTCTACTAGAGGAAGAAGAAGTAGAAGTAATGAAACCTGCAGGGTAATGGCCTGCGCCCCATCATCTGTCCACAGCACTTTTACATGGCGTCTTTTATATGGAGAGAAGCTGATTTAACAGCGTCAGATTGATTAGTGCGTGAAGGAGGACACAATGTGGGAGGATGAACAGAAATTCATCTCAGTGGAATGGGTTAAACGTTCACATTGTGAGACTGTCCTTCTCTTGTAGCACAACGGGACGAGATAAACTGATCTGTTGGGGTGGAACCAGCCACAGAAATCAAACAATTGGGGATTCTGTGACCTTGTATGGAACTGGGAGCTGGTAAAAGCGAGTCAGACACCCCGGGGGCCTGATGAATGCTGAAATCTACGTTTAAAGAAGTGCCCCGCCTCAGCCAGATTACATCCGACTGCCACTGACATGCCCAGCTCAATCCATTCGTCACAAGTGCTGCTCTCAGCATTGACGTTCTTCAAATGGTTCCCACCTCTCCTCTCCTCTCAAAGGCTTGTCAGGTTTTGATACCAATGTTTGTCTGTGAAATTTCGTTTTCCTGCTCTGCTGATTGCTCATCTGACAGGAGACAGAATAGGAGACTTCAGTCAATATAACCTGTGAGTCAACACACACACTGTGGCAGTGACTGACAGGACAGCCAAGGTGTGTTCACTGGAAAGCATGATAACAAATAAAAACAACAAAGAAGTGGAACTGATATATGGCCAGCCAGCCAAACATTTTGAGAACCACAATAAGTTTCAAACATTTTGGCAGATTTGATTTGGTTCCAAAAACTACAAATCAGGTTCAAATTGTGTATCAAACAAAAAAATGTACTGCTTCGGAAACATAACATATTAAATGAGTGTTTTTTAAATTATTTTTACAAATTCCTTTTTTTTTTACAAAGCAAAACTATACATACTGTGAACCCCCAGTATCTGCAGGATCTAGAGACCACAGCTGTCCACTACAAGAGCCCACCACCCCCAACGCCTCTAAAAAAGTTTAAACACCAAATACCTTAACTATCATTACTATCCACAGTGAACACATCTTGCCACTACTTCAGAAACTAACATCAGCAGGCATCCATCCTCAGCCCAGGGTATACTAAATAGTAAAAGAGCTTCATGGCCTGCTCCTGACCTGCAGCAGAGATCAGTCACCACCAGTTCAAAGGTTTTCACCTGGCTTGGCTGTTGGAGGGGAAATATTCCCCCTGGTTCTGAGCTTGACCAATATTGAAAGGTGCAGAGAGACAGAAACACTTAGAAAATTAGATAGAGAGAGAAAAAAATAGAGACTGATAAACAGATTGGCAAAGAAATAAAGGGAGAGGTAGAAATACAGTGCATAGGAGATGAATAAAGAACATTTTCAAGTTTTTTTCTTGAGTTGCTCAGTGTGGAGGAGTGTAATTATGAGCTTAGGCTTGAGCAGAACCAGGAACACAAGAATCAACTGTTGAAGCGGAATGGCTGGGATTTCAACCAAACCCAAACCCAGACCTGGGTTTTTAGGCAGACCACGGTTCGCTCTTTTGGTCCACATCAGAGTTCTATTAGCATTCACACCTCCACAAACAACCAGACTCTCTAGGCAAACTGACTGGAGTTGGATTAAAGCTGACTAAGCTGGATTGGTGTGAATGCAGCCTTTAAATGATAAATAACCAAATCAAGCATGTCCACCTTTCCCCTCGCCCCAGCCCCCCAACTTCACCAGCAACATGAAGGCTGGTGTTCAGGTCTTCAGAGTGACTCAGTATGCAGATCCATCAAGCTGCAGCGGGGTTGCACTGCTGTCACTACAGCAGGGACAGACAGACAACGAGGTAAACCTCCTTATTTCTCCCATTTTTACCTCATGTCAGGTTAAACCTTCAGATCCACTCAGCTTCATCCAGAACAAACAGAAGCAAACTCCGCTCTGGATTAACCATCTCAGTCATTCAAACAACACACACACACGCGTACACCGAAACACATCTCCCAGCAAGACGAGGCTCGTCACAATAAGCAATAACTCCATTAATTTCATGATAAATTAAGACGAACTCAATAATTTCCACTGAGGTCTATGATTTATCGTTTTCCTCTCCTCTTTTTCTACCAAAAACTGGATGCTAAAAGTCTTCAGTCTGCTGCTTTGGCCTCTGCGAGCCCTCTTCTTGAAGCACAATTTTGTTTACAGAGACTTCATAATTAATTTTATTTGTTCATTTATTTATTTTGGATATTTAAAATGTCTTCTGGTTTTAGTGTTAAATGTTTATTAGAATTTAAGGTTTATTGATCTTTGAGAATATGTTCTTGCATTATTATGCCATTGCCATTCGATTATTTGAAAATGGTCTCAAAACAAAAATATTATCTTTTATTGTAATAACTTCAAGGACAATGTATCACCCAGAAAAATGAGTTACTGTGACAGGCGCAGATGAGCCTTGACAAAAAAAACTAAACAACCATCAACAGCCTCCTACCTGCAGTTTGGTGGTGGGTCCAGAGTAATCTCTGCCAACTCCTTCTGGATCCTGAAACGAGACGAGGATCTGGGTTATGATCACACTCCTACAAACAAACACACACACACACACATCCATGCCCACAGACAAAGGCTGTCTGTGAAATCAAGCTGGAAGTGAGCACAATAAACACTTCATCGATTTTCCAATGAGCTCCTGAGCACAGGAATAAGTCATGTTATGCAAGAGCAACACAGGCGTGCACAGCTGCGCGTTAGTCACCTTATAAAGCATGTGAGCGGTAACTGATCCTGGTGTCATAACTCTGAACAACGCTGATGATCACAGTCATGTCTGTACTGCATGAGCACATGAAGAAAGTTTAACGGATGCACATTTCTCCCTGATTAGGTTTTCATTACATGCCAGTGATTTGTCTGCATGCATGGAGAAGAAAGGAGCTGTTCTACAATCACTCCATCAGCTAGAACAGCTACTCCTCTCTCTTGTAAAAACAGTCAATTCCAAAAATACTAATTCAAAAGCACTACATTCATTTTATCCAAGTTCTTCTAAGAATTTTTAAGACGACAGAAATAATTTTCTGTACCCGTCTGTCTTACAGCGAAGGTTAAGAAGCTTCTGACTCAGTAGCATTCAGATTCTGTGCACCAAACTACCAGAAAACTGCAAAACTGTTGAAATGTTGAGTTCTTTTAAATCAAGGCTAACAAACCACCTATTGAGCAGCCTTTGACTTGTAATAAATGGAACACTAACACTTTGAAGTGGCTTGCTGCTGAAATGTGCTGTACAAATGAACTTGAATAGAATTACATGCTCATTTGCATTTTTTAAGAGGTTAAATATAAAAAATTTTGAATATACTTTTTAAAATCCGTTTGCCGAATTAATCATCATAATAATTACCATAATAATCATTAGCTGCAGAGCTACAAGAGATAAAATTTCACATACATCTTTTCCCTAAACTCCACCATCTGATATTTGATCTGCAGCTGATGAGGCCAACGTCTCCACATCTTGAATCAGAGTGAGGAGGAGAAACACATCATCGCACGTCAAGCACAATAAAAAAGCTGTGTACTTCATATGTATCAGTTTTCTTCTTTGTTGAAAACGGCTGCACATTATAAACAACATAGAAGCAGGTCAACATTCTCAGAAACAAGAAGAATTTGAGACCAACCAAACTAACAAAGCAGTTAATCAGAGAGAAGGGAAGAGCAGACTTTCACCTTGACCATGAGGCAGTTTGATGTTCTTTTCTTCATACTGTGAAAACTCAACAGCTACACACACACACACATTCAAAGTTCTTCACTAAAGCACTTTTAGACTGTTTGGCTTTCTTTTTTACACATTAAACCAAGGAACAACCAAAATCAGGAGAAATCTATTGATCCTCAAGGGAAATATAATTGTTGCTATGTAAATAAAACGAACACAAGAAATGTGCCATTCACATGGCAGCAACTTGAAATGTGTTGTGTTAGCCTGTATGAAGTTTTAACTGAGCATCAGAATAGGAATAAAATGACAATTTGAACACAGCATCGTTGTTGGTGCCAGACAGGACGATCTGAGCATTTCAGCACCAACTGATCTTCTGGGATTTTAACCCACAACCATCTCTCAAGTTTACAAAGAGTGGTCTGAAAAAGAGAGGACACCCTGTGAGCACTAGCTCTGTGGATAAAAATGGGATGCAAATGTCAGGAGAATGGGTTGTCCAATATCCACTGGTTCCAACCAACGGCTGCAGAACAGCGTCTGTGAACACGCAACATGATGAACCTTGAAGCAGCAGCAGAACACTTCACCAGGTACCAGTCCTGTCAGCTCAGAACCTTTCCCCTCGACCCAGCCCCCAACTTTACCAGCAACATGAAGGCTTGTAGTCTCAGGAAGCTGAGACTAGAATTAACAAAAAACTAAATAAATAAATAAAAAAGAGAAGTAATGGGAACAAAGAGGTCAGCTACAGTCTCATAAACATGTAACATAGACCAGAGAAGTCACAGCACATAGAGATGAAAACTAGACATATGTGAAAGCGGTGTGTAACACTATCTCCACAGCTGGTGTGAATACCAACGCATTTCAGCTCTATTTCCTGATCATTTGCACAACGGAAACAAAGGGATCATTAGGGAAACAGTGAGCCAAAAAGGTGAAAGCGAGATCCTCCAGCTTTAACACAGCCTCCTTTAACAAACACCATATTTTTCTGATGTTCTACATGATAATCTCGGCAAACAGCACACACGCTACAGCACTGCAACCTGCAGGTCTCTGCATGCAGACGCTTTATAAGGTGAAACACAAGCTGCTGCGAGTGGATGCTGCAGCTGATGATTTATTACTGCAAGTGGCTCCAAAATGCAACTAAATATCACTGAGCTGGTTAACCTTCCAATAAAGCAGGAACCTTCCAGGTTCTCTTTTTATTATGCAGCCATTACTGGTGATAAGGAGGATTTACTGCCTGCTGCTGGTGACGCTATGACAGCATCTGGGCTTTTACGCCAGAGGTTTTTTGTCAATGGAAACAGTTTGGCAAAGAACAGATCAGAGAAAAATGCTTTGTGTAAAGCAATCCACCAGAATATTCTGTGCATTGCTAAAGTATCCACACACCTTGAAGCACAACTTTGAGGGCTTGTATTAGGATGAGCGACAAACCAAAGCAGTTCAGAATTAGTCACTGGAATTAAAATGGTTCATTGTCTTTAATATTTTGAACAAAAGTATCTGTATTAAGTATCTGGGCTGGATTTAACACATTGAGTCACAGTTTTTAAATTTCAGTTTAAATGTGTACCTTATCAAAGAAAGAACTGGTTGGATGCAAAATGTCATATGCCAGGCCTTGAAACTCTGGTTGTTAATAATATAGGAGTCTAATAATAATAAAAATAATCAGTCTAACTGGATGGACTTTTATTGTCCTTAAGGCTGAAACAGAGCTTAATAACCACAATGCTAAAGCTCAGGGTGAATGATGGGATAACCGTGACAATGTCAACGAGTAAGAAGAGAAAGAAAGGTTAGGTTTAATCACAGTTGATGTCATTATTAGAATATTCAGCTTTAACACGACCCATCTTCCAAGCATGATACTGCCACCGCCATTCTTCAGTTCAACTTTGGTTTCGTCACATCCCTCCATGTTTGCTGTGGCTTGTGGCAAACTGCAAATGAACTTTCCACACTCCAAGGAAGGCCAGATTTGTGGTATGATCAGTTGTTGTACTACCCCCCTCTCCTCCCCGGGTGAGTTACTGTTCCTGTTGATAACAGTTGGTTCCTCACACCGTTTCTGTTGGCCTTCGCCTCTCTGAACACAAAGACAATCATTTCCATGAACATGTAATGAGACTAATGGCCCCTCTGAGACTTGCATTTCCAGCAGCACGCTCTTCTTTATCCTGACGCAGCTCCTGTGTGTTAAACAAAGCACACTGGATGGTTGCAGCTGGGTCACCTACGCAGGACATCTGACTGCCCGGCTCACCACAAGATGGAAGTGCTACTTCCAAATCTGAGAACTACGCTGTCACAAAGTGCAGCCAATCTGCGTGTTTCTAAAAAGGCTGGCAAATGGCACCAAGCTGGAAGTGCAGATATGAATTCCTTCTGAGTTAGGAATCCCAGAGGATCCTTGAAGTCAGTTGTGCTGCTCAAAGTGGCAGCATGTTGTCTGTTACATTAATTCTGAGTTGTTCTTTGTAAATATATGTATATATAATTCCTGCATTTATGACTTAAACATAGTTTTACGTGTTACAATGAGACGTTTTTTTCCCCTTTTTTACAACCCACTTCACTCTCTACTACAGTTCCAAAGTATCAATAGTTTCTCAGTTGCTCTACTAGAGAAAACAAAATGTTGAATTTCTTTTACCAAAATGTCAAGGACTCATACGTCACCAAGGCAAGTCCTGCTCTTGGCCAATCAGATCGCAATCTGTTGTTCAGAGGCACTTTGTGACAAAAAGAACTGAACAGATAGTAACGGGAAGCTGAAGAAGTCCTTCAGGGTTCTTTTGGGTGTACAGACTGGGATGCTCTGTTCCAGCCACATGGAGAGGATATCAATGCCCAGACTGAGTGAGAAACTGACTGTACAGCTTCTGTATGGAAAATACCAGCCCCTCTAAAACACTGTGAAGCTTCCTCAACAACAAAGCCTGATGTACCAGTGACCTGGAGGACCTGCTGAACAAGAAAAAGAGCCTAAAGGAATGGAGACAGAGAATTCTTGAGGAGTGTATGGAAGCCACTTCAAGGAATAACTGAAGAGCAAGTAATAGCAGAACAACATCAAAAATGTGTGATCAGGGTGAAGAAGATTATATGCTTAAAGCAGCAGAAGGATCAGATTCAAGGTCAGAACAGAGTCAGTTCAGGAACAAGCTAATCGTCCTCCTTTCAAGGCAAAGGTCTGCCTTGTTCTTGTACCAAAGGAAAACCTGCCCATCAGTGCTCAGTAAACACACTCCGATGAGTAAGTGCTTACAGCTGTGGATCTGGAGACATCAACTGTAACAAACCCTCAAACTCCACAAGAGAAAGGTGGAGGCCTCAACAATCACCTGGATCAATGATTACCCAGGTGATCAGAAGCTCAGGAGCACCACAGGGCACTGTACTCACTATTCATTTTCACTCTGTACACCACAGACAAGCACAAGTCGGATTGGCCGGCCCGACTGGAACCACAGCTCTCAGGTTTCCAGGGAGCAGGGTGGGACCGGGCTGGAGGTGCTGATGCAAAAACGCCAGAGCCGGGTCTGAAGCCACGCAGGCCGGTTCAGCCCGAGTCGGGCCGTCCAGTGCTTAAGAGGCTGATGATTCGCTCTTTATTTTGATGATGGCGTTTTTACAGCCAACACTAAAAGGCACAGCTGCTGTCTGCGAATGGAGCGCAGTGTGGAAAATGATAACACATCTTTGAGCAGCTCCCAATCAACACACAGGTACATGGGCTCTGCCTTGTGGCCTGCTTATTGCCTGGTCACATAACAGCAGCTGCCGCTCTGTGTCATCACAGAGAAATGCTTCCAATCTCCCATGAAGTCATCTAAAGAGGCAGTTCTTTGTTACATAAGGAAAACAGGGCACTTGGGCTGAGCTAACAGGGTCAACTCTTTTTTTTCCCTCTCTGGATTGTGTGGTGAAGATTTTACAGCAATCTTTCAGATCTAACTAGTTGTGTGGAATACAGAGGGGTAAGAAAAGCATTGAAGGCTTAAGGCAATGTGCAGGGATCATTTTTCTATCCATCTCACAGCGTGTTTTGGGCTGGGACTGCTCCCAAATCCAAACTGCAGCAGAACAAGCCTCCAGATAGAGGCTGAAATAGGTCAGACAAGTCTGAGGTCGGAGAAAAGTTTATGTAGCCACATTTCACGCAATAAATGTGCAGCCCACTTTCAGATTCCTATTTGTCATTAAAGTTTGTGGCTGCAAAAGCAGAAAATATGGAAAACCTTAAGGGGTGTGATTACTTTTGCAGTAAACCGTATGTCAAAATATGAGATTTCCACTCCCAGGCTGTATCTGAAATGTTCTCTGAATTGCTCTGTGAAGATTTGACAGATGACTCGGCTGATGTTTCACAATCTTTTCTTTTCAATCAGTCTCTTATCGACTCTCTCCCCGTTGGAACGGCAGCAGCTTGGAAAGCACTTCCCTTCTGTTCTGTCAGGCAGCATCCTTAAAAGGCTTCAAGCCCCAGCGGCTCTTTCAGCCGAAGTCTTCAGGCGTTTTTCAGCAGTGGCTTAGAGAAAACTGCACAACAAGTGGGTGACAGCTGACCGGCGCAGAGGCTGAACGCAACCGCCGGGGCAGAGCCGGCCCGCAGCCAGCAGAGGACACAAAGCACAGCGGAGAGCAGCGGATCTACCTCTTGGCGCTGGTGGAGAGCTTGGCAGCGGTCTTGCTGGAGATTTTGGCCTCCTTCTTCTTGGGCTGAGACTGGTCCCGCTGCTCGGGGCCGGGCTGCTCCGGAGGGGCCGCCTCCCTCTGCTCGGCGTCGGAGCTCCCCCCGCTGGTGTTGGGGCTGTCGTCCGGCCTCGGCTGCACCTCGCTGGACATGCTGACTCTGCGGAGCACAGAGACCGAATTTAACACACAGTGAGGAGGAAACAAAACAGATATGTGAACACTGAAAGACTGACGCTGAAAACAAAACACAAACAACTTTCTAGGTCCTAAAATATAGCCTACAATAATTGGGGGGGGGGGTGAGTGCACCGCTGTCAGTGCCTTGCTTTGACTCCCACTGAGGACCATTTTGTCTCTCTCTCTCCTGCCTCATTTCCTGTTATTTGTTCAGAGTCAACTATCAGGAAAAGCACCACGATGCAGCGCTCAGATTGTTCTCCAGCACCGCTCACTGATCCGTCGTCCCTCAGCGATCAGAACCGTCCTGCAGGATCCACAATGGACGGAGCGGTTTGGAATCTAGCAGAAAGTATTAGGATTCTAGGATTATTCCGATCACGGCACGTCAAGGGAAAGCTGGATGATTCCAGAATGACTGACTGATCTATAATTAGATCACAAGGACAGCACCACTATTGATTTTGCAGATATTTAATCAAACCGGTTTAAGATTTTATTGTAGCTATAGAATCCAATCAACTCATTCAATAATACTTAACATTAATTTCAGATCTCACATTGTGTTTTCTCTAAGCAGCCTTTTATTGCAATTAGGGCTGCAAAGAACATTGTTTATTATTATTATTATGACGACTAATCGTTTAAAAACAATTGGCTCATTCTGCAGATTTTTCATTTATTCATTTAAGCTTATTTTAAGCAAAATTACAAATGCATAAGAAAATCCAAATAGTAAACTTGATTCATTTTTCCCCCAATAAGAAGACAATAACAATAACAGCATTCCTTTAGAGAACACTTGATCATTTGTAGCAAAGGTTAAAACAATCCTAACATCAACATGTGAAAAACTCGGGCCTTTCTGCTGGACTGATCTGGTGATTCATGTTTTGATTCACTTATTAATAGTTGGACAGCAAAAGGTGCTAAACAGAAGATTTCCCTGAAAGAATTTGAAAGAGGTGAAGCTGAAACTGTGACTAGAGGAGTTCTGGTAGAGCAGAGTTACAGGTTGTTTCTCTCCATCTTAAAAGCAAATTGTAGATATATTTAACACAGTTTTGGCTTTATTATTGCTCTGACTGTGTTGTTCCTTCAGCAAATAGCCTTTATATGAGTGTATGCTCCAGTTAACAACAAATCGATAACAAAATTAGTTGCCGATTATTTTAGTAATTGATTTATCGTTTCAGCCCTAATTGCAATTATCCAACATAGTAGAGATAGACCCTGTAACTACTCATTCTGTCTCTCTGCTCTTATTTAAACGTTATTCCAGCTGATTCTCAACAGAACTCCAGCTGTTAATTACGCCTCCAATACAGTCATATGACAACTGAGTTTATTACTGTGTTGTTTTACTAGCTAAAGCCTTTCTGGTCCTGCTAGAGATTCTCAGCTGAATTTCAATCTGAACCCTAACAAAAGTGAAATGAGATTTAGAGAGATTTGCCTTTCCTAGTTGAAAGGAAAGACTTTCCTTTCCAGATTTTTTTTTCTTTTCAGCCTAATTCTCTACTAGCTGATGGCAGCATTTAGCCAGAAGTTGGCTTTAAAGGGACTTTTTTTCCCAAGGCTATAGGAGAGAGCAGGACTGTTTTCAGTGTGGCTTCGACCTCACCTGGCATCTTTTTAATAATCACTGACGTGCTAACCTCTGCCACTTCTTCGTTCAACAGTGCATGTTTTAAAACTCAATCGAAAGAAGTTGAGTTGGAGCCAAAACTATGAATATTTCCATTCAGGTGCGCAGAGCTAGTCAAGCTGAAACTCTAGTATGTAAAACACGTACAAGGTGACATTCACTAAATTCAATGAGCTCATATAATAGTAAGTCAAGGTGAATGCCTCTATTTACATTCCCAGATCCTGTGTGATAAATGTAGGAGGCGGTCAGGTGGAGGAGAGGAGAGGTTCTGCCAACTCTGCTGCTGCCTGAAATAATTGACCCGCATGGACAGAGCCTCCAACCTGACCTCTGCCAAGCAGCCACACCAACCTTAGCTGCAGTAGGCTGTGGGGGATTATCAGGGTTAAAATGAAAATGAATTTCTTCATCTGAAACTTTTTCTTCTTTGACACCACCTTCTCGAGGAAGGATGTTCAAGGTGTGGACGTGTCTCCAGCTGCCAGCTGAGGTTCAAGCCACACTGAAAACAGTCCTGCTCTCTCCTAACGTCTCGGGAAAAAGTCCCTTTAAAGCCAACTTCTAGCTAAATGCTGCCACCAGCTAGCAGTTGTTTAATGTAGCTCCGTGTCAGAACCAGTGAAGCTTGAACACTGCTCGGTGCGGTAAGTTCAATTGTGATTGAAATTGTTGACTCTGAAAAGAAGCTAGCCGCGTATCAACAGCGCAGTTTAAGTGCAGGATGTTTAAAATGCATCACATTGTTCTGTTGAATGGTCTGGTGTAGTTACAGCAAACAGGTCGCGTGGTGGTGGGGTATGAGCCCCACGAGCTCCTGCCGCTCCGAGTCCTCAGCTCTGCTTTTGTTAGCCGCAGATCAAGAGTTGGCCGCGAGGCAGCCGCGCAATTAAATTTCAAAGGATTAAGTTCCAGAATGCACGCGCACAATAAGCGAGCACCTCCAGAAGCGGGGCTCGCGCTGACCTCTGCCAGATAGATGCCCCAACACAAAAGACCCCCCTCCCGGCTCCCTTCCCACTACCTCATCCCACCCCACCCTCCGTGTTCTCCACAACGACAACCGCCAACACCGCCGCCGCCGCCCCCTTCCACAATAATACACCCCCAATATTCTGGAGAGAGGGCTCATGTCAGAGAGGAAACGAACTCCTCACCTTTTCAAGCAGGCTGGAAGCACAGCGGCCGTGAAAACGGTTCCCAGTGCCCACTTTATCTTCCGTAAATCCAAAACACTCGCCGTCCGCTGCTCCGCGTCACTTTGCTTTGACTGACTGCTGCTGGAGAATGTGCCAAAATGCGTCTGTCATGGCGGAGAGCCTTAGAGAGAAGGGTTCCTCTTTGACCCACTAAAATAAAAGCCCGGGTTTCCTTCCGCTTTGTTGTTTTTTCCTCTCTATTATTAGGTTCAACATCTGAAAGGAATGCGACAGACTGGCGACCTGTCCTGGGTGTACCTCGCCTCTCGCCCGGAAGATTAGCTGGAAATAGGCACCAGCACCCCTCCTGACGCCTCTAAGGGACAAGGGTGTACAAAAAATGGATGGATGGATGGATGGATGGATGGATGGATGGATGGATGGATGGATGGATGGATGGATGGATGGATGGATGGATGGATGGATGGATCTGAAAGGAATAGGTACAAGCAATAATTATGGAGCTCAATCAATCAGCTTAAGTATTAAATATAGTTTTCCTAATGTACCTGTTTGGAGCAGTTTTCATTTTTTCCAGGGACAGTCCAAGATTGCATTAAGATTAGGCCCTTGGCTGAATTTCATTTGCATGTTTGGTCATTGAAAATGGACTTTGGCTCGTTTCCATGTACCTAGAGAAGCTCCTCATCCTGCAGCCATTGTTTGTTGTGACTGAAAGAGGTGTGTTTTTCTGTTTAATAGCATTAGTGTTTGCTGGCTGAAGTGGACCTTTGTTTCTTGCAGATGCTGTGATTCTGTTGGCTTCATTAGATGGAGGGATTCACAGTTGACCGCTAGTGGACATAATGAAAATCAGTGCCTCCAAATCCAAGACCGGGGTCTTGAGCTGGAAAAGGATAGAACACCTTCTCTGGTTTGGGTAAGAGGTCCTGCCCCAAGTGAAAGAGCTTAAATATCTTAGGGCCTTGTTTACAAATTAGGGAAAATGGAGCAAGAGGGTATCAATCAATCAATCAATCAATCAATCAAATTTTATTTGTATAGCACATTTCAGCAGCAAGGCATTTCAAAGTGCTTTACATCATTACAAACACAGAAACACAATGCAATATAGAATCAATCATTAAGTCAAGTAGTAATCAGTAGTAGTAGTCAAGTAATAGACAGATTGGTGCTGCGTCTGCAGTGCTGCAGGTGTTGTACTAGTTTACTGTGGTGAAGAGAGAGCTGAGCCAAAAGGCAAAGCCCGCAATTTAAAAGTCTATCTATATTCCTACCCTCAACTATGGTCACCAGCTCTGGATAGTGACTTTAGGAACAAGATCGCAGATACAAGCGTCTATTTTGGCTGCAGGGTATCTGGGTTCTCTGATGGAGATGGGGTGAGAAGCTCAGTTATCGGGGAGGGATCTGAGTTTAGCTGGCTCTTCGCACTTCAGCTTGTACCAACTATTCCGGCATTGTTGTGTTTGTCCTATTTTTCTTATTATCAATAAAATACTAAATAAAACTTACTTATTGTATTTTAAGAGATATGTCTCATAAACAAATTTCTTGGTAGGATTAAAATAGTTTGTGTATAATATGTGTACAAATAAATTTTGGACTTAACTGTTAATGTGTTTCATTGTCTTTTAGTTTTTTTTTATTTTCAGCGGAAAACAATCAACACTTCCGGTCTATTTCTTGACAGAAAAACTTGACAAACAGAGCGATTCCCCACGAGCACGCGCGCGTTCACACCTGTGATGTAGCAGGCTGTAATGTTTTTGCAGACTACAAAGAAAGAGGAGAACCCACTGGGTTCTAAGCCCATCTTGCCTGATTAAATATTCTTGCAGTATACTGCATGTACCGGCTGTTGTTTATTAAAGTCTTCTAATTCTAGATTCACTGAAACACAGCAGCAGAACAGAACAATAACTCTTAAATGTTCAGAAAAAAAAACTGACAGAAAATTAAAAATAGAAAAATATTTCGTGTTTTGACTAATATAGCGTAATGGTGACGTTATCTTTGTTGTTGTTTTTTTTTATTATTTACGTTGACTACGTCATTACAGCGGAACTCTCCGTCGGTCGGTGTTTCTCACCCAACGATAAAAGCGACGGACGGCAGGTCCGCGACATGCGCCATTGAAAACAAACGCAGCGGCTACGGTGGCTCGCGCTTTCTGCTAATTCGGAGCTCCCTAACCCAGCCTTTAATAGACACACTGTGTGTTTGCGAACCATGGAGACGATTTTAGAACAGCAGCGTCGCTACCACGAAGAGGAAGAGCGACTGATGGACGCCAAAACTAAAGAAATGTTGCACAAAAAGTCCACGGTAAGCTCTGGCGCTACAAGCTAACGTTAGCATGGGGCTAATCCTTACTTGATAGAAACCAGAACAACACTCAGAGTAAGTCATTGTTTTCCTTCTTGTTTCAGCTTCGAGAACAAATTAACTCCGATCATCGCATAAGAGCTATGCTGGATGTAAGTATAAACTTGGTTTTGGCTGGATGGATGACCCATATGAGTGTTTCTTGATTGTCTAGTGGAACGGAAAAGTTCCGATTTTAATTTAGTGTATTCTCAGAGAAACGGAGTGCGACCTTTTAATGGGTAAATAGACTGAATCTGTGTAAGGAGTCTATATGGACAATGTTGATCTTTCATAATGTCTTGACTTCGCTCTGACATGTTGTACAACAGCTTCTGTCTCACATCTTTACTGATGGTTCAGTTCAAATTCAGAAATACTTAACTTATTGCAAAACAAAATGAAACATTGTAACTGTGATATAACGCCGGTCCTCTAGGCTTGGTTTTGAGGACTTCTGTTCTACTGTGACATGTCCTGGATGACACCACCCGTTGTTGGCAGCTCTGCTAATCCACCCCATTTGCTTTTGCTGCTCTAATCAGAAAGCCGGGCAGAGAGGCAATGGAGTACTTAATTGATGTTGGGTCTTGAAATTGTGACGCTTATCACTTTTGCCTAATGACATCCACTGTGAGGAAAAATACACAAAAATCCTCATCAAGTTGTCTCTAGGTTGTTCGCTGTAGCTGCTCTTCACTGATGGCAGTGATCATGGAGAGAGCTCTGAGTAAACCCAGTTATGATGGCGATCTAGCCGATATCCATCCATCTGATTCTGGTTGCGTTTTGAGCCAGTGGTTCTCCACTGGGAACAGATGCTGCTGGGGTGAATGACGCCCAGGGTATTCCTCCTGGATCTGTTGCAGCTCAGATAAGTGGAAGATTGATGGATCAGGAGGATTTACTCTGAGGGTTCATTCCCACCAGCTCCGTTTAATCAGCTTTAACTGAACTCCAGTTCGCCTGCCTAGAACGCCGGGTTGGTTTGGGGAGGTGTGAATGCGTAATGGGACTCTTATGTGAAACCTGACTGCTGCGTGTCTCCTGACAGAGGTACATGGACGTGAGCGCAAACCTGAGAGACTCCTACGAGGACAAAGACGGGTACGTTTACTTTAAATCTTTTTAGCAATATGTTTACAGCTGAGGTTTTTTTCTTTTGATGACATAAAAAAACCTGAAATGAATGAAAATTTATTTGAGGGATTTGTGTCACATTTAGCATTTTTATCTTGTTAAATTTACAGTAATTTGCATATTTTTACTACTTTAATTGTTTGTTTAAAGTACTGTGGCTTAGTTTATTGCTGAGAATGAAAATAAACACATTTTTGGCTCGAGTTTTGACTACATGACTTTGGAATATGCAACCAAATGTTTGGACTCCCCTGACCTGGATGATGTTCTAGAGGAGGAAAAGCAGGCCTGATTCCAGACAGCTGGTTCTGCTGGCGGACGTTTAACACTTTGAAACCGTTCTGTTTGGCAGGATGAGGAGAGACGAACTCGCTGCCATCTCTGGACCAAATGAGTTTGCTGAGTTCTACAACAGACTGAAACACATAAAGGAGTTCCACCGAAAGCATCCCAACGAGGTAGGAGAGCTGCCGCCACGCCATCGGATCACTTTGTGTCAACAGCAGCAGTAACACAGAGTCTCTGGGCTGCTTTGTGTCTTCCTTCCTCTGTAGATTTCCATTCCCATGTCGGCAGAGTTTGAAGAGCTGATGAAGGCCAGAGACAACCCCAGTGAAGAGGCTCAGAGTAAGACTCATTATTTAGGTTTTCTGAACTGAACAATCAGGGAACTCTACAAGGCTGGATGTGACGGTGTTTACTGATGATGAATTAAATAGTTAATCTAGTGATTTGAGCCTTAAAGGTCCACTATTATGCTTCCTTGAACAAGCTGTGGCCTATACAAAACACCTCCATTACATTTAATTAGCTGCTCTCTGCTCAGGGAGATGCATGAGCCGCTGGATTCCTGAGCTGTGCCTCTGCTGATTCTACTTGTTTAAATGAGCTGTCTTAAGTCATAGTGGTTGTTCAGCTCAGCAGCATTAGCTGGCAAACACTCAGCCTAACAGCTGCGCTCCTTCCAGACATGGTGGACTTCACTGATGAGGAGGGATACGGCCGCTATCTGGATCTCCACGACTGCTACCTGAAGTACATCAACTTGAAAGGAGCAGAGGTAACAGCGCTCCGTTTCTGCCGTAACCATCAGCTTCCAGACAAAAGGAGCCATGTTCTCAAACTGCTTCCTGCATCCCTACAGAAACTGGACTACATCACCTACCTGTCCTCATTCGACCAACTTTTCGACATCCCCAAAGACAGGAAGAACGCCGAATACAAAAAGTAGGTCCACGATCCTGTTTGTGTTGCATCTGACCCGGTGGGCCTGAACTGCATGATCTGGGGAAACCATGTGGCTTGTGCAGGTACCTGGAGATGCTGCTGGAGTACCTGCAGGACTACACGGACCGGGTCAAGCCTCTGCTGGACCAGAACGAGCTCTACGGGAAAGTCCTGACCGACTTTGAGAAAAAGTGGGAGAACGGGACGTTTCCGGGCTGGCCTGTGAGTGCTGCCTTTGGCCCACGGAAAACACGGTGATTCACTGAGGCGTCGTAGCTCACGTTTGTCCTCCATGTTTCTGATCTGACTGCAGAAAGAGACGAGTAGTGCTCTGACACACGCCGGAGCTCATCTGGACCTCTCTGCGTTTTCCTCCTGGGAGGTAAAATCAAACTTTAACCAGAAGGGCTGCTGTTGGCTAACTGAACTCACTGGTCTGCTTCATCCTGCAGGAACTGGCCTCTCTGGGTCTGGACAGGCTGAAGTCTGCTCTCATGGCTTTGGGGCTGAAGTGTGGAGGGTAAGAAGGAGAGGAAGCTCAGATTCATTTCACTTTTCTGTACTTTGTCCCATTACAACTTCAATATTTTTTTCCTTGTCTGATTAATCAGTTTACACGTACACCATGGTGTCTGTGCACCCTGAAATGTAAAATTAAGGCCTTAAAATGTTACATTCATATTTTACTGTAAGGTGGCTTTAATTACAGTAATCACAAATCTTACATTTTGTTGTGGCAGCACTATTTGATCTTGTACCTGTAGGTTTTTTATGATGGGAAAGTTAAGAGTCATACCTGACATCTTTCAGTTTTGACTAGAGCCGTTTAGGGCTAACAGTAACCAGCTGCTAATATACTCTTGCTAGCTATCTAGTTAGATTTTTGTGTATAACTTGGGAAAGTTCAAATTTAAGAGAAGAACCTGGCTGCAGAAAATGAGTGGCATTGGGTCAGGCATCAGACCCATACCATGTTGCACCCTGGAACTGAAGGGGGCGCCATTTTCTGTCTCTGCTCCACCGCTTTCTATTTTCTGCAGTCAGAAATAAGAAATGCAGTCACAATAAATTCAGGAGCAGCTTCTTCTGATAATGTGAAATTATCTCAGTGGTATGAAATGAAAAAAAAAAGTTTCATTTAAAAAAAAGAAACAGATTTTTATCTCCCTACAGCAAAAAAGTTTGTTGTTTTTTTAAACGTATTTTCTATCTTGTTACAACTGAAAGGTTTCTCAAGATAATTCTCCCAAATTTATTTCCTTAAAGGTTTTAAACTCGTCTGGCAGAACCTTTAGATACGCTGCACATAAATAGGTTCACTGGATTTTATTCTGAAGCACCAGAGTACAGATGCACAGCATACTTGTCAGATTTAAATCAGTACAGAATCTTGAAGGTGATCCCTCCTTTTCCTCTTACTATGACACCGTGTGTGTGTGTGTGTGTGTGTGATCAGGACTCTGGAGGAGAGAGCTCAGAGGCTGTTCAGCACCAAAGGCAAATCCCTGGAATCCCTGGACCCGTCTCTGTTCGCCAAGAACCCCAAAGCCAAAGGGCCTAAGAAGTACGTGAGCATATTAAAATGACTGTTGATCCTGTTGTGTGACGGGGCAGAATGTAACCATCTCCATGCGTCACCCCCTCAGAGACACGGAACGGAACAGGGAAACGGCCTTCCTGGAGGCTCAGGTCTACGAGTACGTGGAGATCCTGGGGGTGAGTCTTCCTCATCAGCTTCAGGGCTCGGCTTCGGACTCACCCCGGCTGTGACGGGCTGACCCGCTGGGCTCTGTGGGTTCTGTGCAGGAGCAGAGGCAGCTCACCCATGAGAATGTGCAGCGGAAGCAGGCGAGGACAGGAGAGGAGCGCGAAGAGGAAGAGGAAGAGCAGCTGAGTGAGAGCGAGAGCGAAGATGAAGACAACGAGATCATCTACAACCCCAAAAACCTGCCGCTGGGCTGGGATGGCAAGGTGAGGCCCAAACACTCTGAGTCAGACCGCTTCAGCACCCTGGAATGGTTCAGCATGGCCCGCATTTCACAAGGATAAGCTCATATATACATGGAGTGAGATACGGCGAGCTCTTATGCTTTGAAATGTTGATATTTGTGGCTTACAGATGATGAAAACCCCAACGCTCAGCATCTCTGAAAATTACAATATGACATGAGATAAAGTTTGAAAAAAAAAAACCTTTTTGATATTTAAAAGTTACATTATGGCCTACACAGTCATGGGGAAGACTGCTGACTGGACAGATGTCCAGAAGAGGTAAGGACTGTGTCCAAGTTTGTTCATGGAAAGTTGAGTGGAAGGAAAAGAACCATTCAAGAATAGATGGAGCTTCAGAAGGAGTGGAGTCAGCGAATCAGGAGCCGCTGTGTTTAGATGGAGCCCCCACATGGAGCACCAGTGTCTGGACTGGTCCCAGTTCTCCTGAGTCCTGGTTTCTGATCAAAGTAAACTCTGCATTTCAGGGTGGAATCGACCAGAATCCATGTAGCTTAGTGTTTAGTGTGAAGTCTGTACAGTCAGTGATGGTTTGGTCTCCATGTCATCTGCTGGTTCTGGTCCACTGGGTTTTCTCAGGTTCACAGTCACTGCAGCGTCTAGCAGGAAGTGGTGGAGCGCTTCCTGCTGAATGAACGTCCAGGTCTAGGTAGATCCTACTGCAGCTCTTCTGTTCGCTCCAGCTCAGTCAGGTTGGACTGAGACTATCTGTGATCAATTCTCAGTTGGATTTACATCTGAACTTTGACTAGGCCATTCTAACACATGAATATGCTTGAATATAAACCATTCCAGCTCTGGCTGGAGGTTCAGGGTGAAGGAGAACCTCCACTCTGCTTTCAGGTCCAACTGGTTTTCTTCCAGGATTGTCCTTCATCTCCACAGCATGATGCTGCCACCACTATGTTCAACAGCAGTCTTGCCTACCACACTCAAGTTTACTAGAATAACACATTTCAGCTTTAATGAAGTTCAAAGTTCTTTACATGATAAAAATCTAAACATGCATTACATTTTGTAATGAACAAAAAACATTTCTTCACAGGAGCAAAATAAAGAAGTAACAGACTATAAAGAATCAGACTAGATTTAATTAATGTTGCTATGTCTCTCTGATTTAAAGGAACTCAGTGTTTCAGCTGTTTTGCAGTTATCTATATGTGTAGTTATTGTACATCTATTTATTAATTGTTTAGGATAATTTTAGTTAGACTGTGTCTTATTGTTACTCAATGTTAGTAACGCCCTGTCTTGTAACACCGTGGGATAGTGAGAAACGTCATTTCGATTCCCTTGTATGTCTGGACATGTAAGAGGAATTGACAATAAAAGCTGATTGATTGATTGATCTGGAATTTTGTTCCAAATTTACAGTACATAGAAGCTGAATGCTGCTTCTTTATGTCTGTTGTTGGGATGGGAAGACACTTTATTTGCCACTGTCAGAATACAAACGGCATTTTCAGATTTCTAGTTGTAGAAATATTAGAAAGCCGTGTATGGTTTTCCTTCCACATCAGTTATTTGCTGCTTTTTTTCTCATGTAGCGAGTCTACATGTAAATTGGTTTAAGGGTTGTGTTTTGTTGTGTGTTTTGTGGCCCAGACTGAAGTCGGTGTGTTTTGTTTTTTTTTACTTTCCATGCAGCCGATCCCTTACTGGCTCTACAAACTGCACGGCCTGAACATCAACTACAACTGTGAGATCTGTGGAAACTACACCTACAGAGGACCCAAGGCCTTCCAGAGGCACTTTGCAGTACGCGCTTCCTTCTGTGAAAAGAACTCTTTATAAATGATCACAATAAGATCAAGGTTTTATTTTTTCAGTAATATTTTTTTGCCTGTGTAGGAGTGGCGGCATGCACATGGAATGCGCTGTCTAGGAATCCCCAACACAGCTCATTTCGCCAACGTCACACAGATAGAGGACGCCGTCTCCTGTAAGTCCGTTCCTTCAGTCAGTGTCGTGTCCGTCTGTCTGAGGTCGGCGTTAACTGGTGATGCGTTTGTGTTCAGTGTGGGCAAAGCTAAAGTCCCAGAAGGCGTCAGAGCGGTGGCAGCCGGACACAGAGGTAAGCACAAAGCCTCCTGGACAGAATGTGATGGAGTCTGACTCCTTCACTCGTCTCCTCTGTTGTGTCCCCCTCAGGAGGAGTACGAGGACTCCATTGGAAATGTGGTCAACAAGAAGACGTACGAGGATCTGAAGAGACAGGGTCTGCTGTAGACGGACAGCGTGACTCTGAGCTGCTTCCTTTTTCTTTTTTTTAAAATCTCATATTTACTCTTATTGTTTTATGTCTTAAGTAGTGCTGTTATTTCCCAGATAACTTTTCTCCAGTTTGTAACATGTCAACCTCTGATGATTTCAATAAACCGAGGACTTTGAGTCCCTGTCATTCCTAAACGTTGTTCTGTCCTGGGAGCCTGATCAACCCCAGGATTCTGATTATGTGTCTCAAAACAGGCAAAATTTGAGTGAACTGTTTTTCACTTATGTCTTTCTTACACAACCAAATATGAGCTAAGATTAGAAACATTAAAACAGCTTTTAATGTTTCATTGCCTCTAAATGAACAATGTCTCTGAAGACATTAACGCAACCAAAGGAGCAAAACGTTACTCTGCATGTGGCCTCCACAAGGTGGGGCTCTTGCATTACTGTTACTGCAGACAACAAGAGAAGATATTATGTGATGCTGTTCTACAGTTTAAGGCAGGAGTTTACATACACGGCCTGGAAAGAGGCATCTTGTGTTTCACTGTCTGAAGTCAAATCAAATCATTTATTTTAGTTTGGTTAGACTGACCAGAATTATTTCTATTTGCAAAAATCAGAGAGAAAGAAGTCAGATTTATTTATAAATGTCTTCAAGATCAGAGGTTTACATACAGAATGATTACTGTCTTTTTAAGTGACGAGGGAAAGCCCAGATGATGATGTCATGGTTTTGGAAACCTCAGATACGTTGAAGGACACATTAGAATTAATAGGAGGCACACCTGTGGAAGTATTTTGAAGGTCTCACCTGGAGCTCATTTCCTTCTGGTTTGATATGATGGGGAAGTCAGCAGATACCAGGAAGAGAAACAGGAGCTGATCCAGTCTGGTTCTTCCTTTGGAGTAACCTCCAGATACTTGACGGCATCATTGTTCATCTGTTCAATTGACATGATGGGAATGTCTAACCATCATGGCGCTCAGGAAGGAGACGGGTTCTGTTCCGAAATGGCCAAGTCAACCCCAGAACAAAAGCCGTAGACCTCATGAAGATGCTGGTGAAACTAGTTAGACAGATTCACTATCCACAGTGAACCGTGAGTGAGGAGGAAACCACTAGTTCCTCCTGTTAGCAGTGTCTATACCAGACTCTAAATGTGTCGTTCTACAATAGTGGAATGATCTAACGAGCGTTACCAGAACAGAGACTTCCCTGTTTATTTTCAAGAGCAGAGAACATCTGCTCTACCATTGGTGTTAGGTATAGTAGTAGCTTAGAATTTGGCTTGTGAGTTATTCTTCCTCCAACCTACTCTACCTCTTTGCTTGTCCTCTATTGTGTCCTCTGACAGAAACAGTAGCAGTCTTCCTCCTAAGTAGTTTATTGTTAGGATGGATAATAACGGCATGAACTGAAGTTCAATATTTTTGACAGACACTTCACTCACTTTGCATCCAAAGAAGTGGGACGGCAGATTCAGATACTTGGAGAACCATTAGCGAAACAGCTGGTGCTCACATAGAAGACTGATTGGGGAGATGTGTGCATTGCCATGATGCATAGCCTTTGAGGTGCAGCCAGAAATGCAAGGAAAGTTAAGATGAGCTTTGACTGTGTGATGGTAGCCATCCTCATCTGTGTACTAAAGGAGACAGAGCTGAGGTGTGTGTGTGTGTGTGTGTGTGTGAGTGATCTCTGACAGAGTAACACTGGTTCTGTCTGGAAGAGTGGCTCAAAACTAAAACATTCATATACTTTAAGATACGTTACAGTTCTACTGAACCTGGAGGAAATGGATCGAAACTTCTGGCTTTGAAGAAACTTTATTCTGATATTTAGCAAACAGGAAAAATGTTGATAATCCTAACTGAGGTAAAACAGAAAAGTTTGATTTGATTTAATGCCAGAGAATGACAAGTGAAAGTTAAGTCATTTTATACAGTGTATGCAAGTATCTGTTTTCAATCAGCTGTGTTGTGTGGTAGTGAGTGATGAGTAAACTAAGCAAAGTTATGTGGTTCTTTAAATGCGTCGCCGTGTTCAGAGTTGATCTCTATCAGTTGGAAGAAGGAAGGAACTGACCGGGGAAGCAGACTTTAACCTGCATACCTCTCACTCTCTCAAACTGTGGCTTCCTATTCTCCAACATTTGACTCTTTCAGGTGACAATAAATACAAGTCCTCCAACAGTAAACAGACATTTTAATTGGTCATAAAGAAAGTACAAGAAATAACAGTCTTTATTTTGGTAAAATAGGAAAGGGAAAAACAGCTTCTCTTTGTAACTGTACTTTTTTAAGTTTACGAAGAAATACTGAGCAGAAAATGTTGGCGAGATAAATCACCAGTCAACAGTCAGAAGGAGCTCATGTACTGAGACTCACAGTGATCCTCAAAGCCTCCACCAGGCAGCTGAAGCCTTGTTCACATCAGCCACTTGTCTTTCTCCTTGCTGAAGGTCTCGGCCCACTGACGAGTAAGCTGTAAATAATGGTCTGCTTGGTTTGGTAAGTAGTCCAAATATAAACGCGCCATTGTCTTCTTGGGGACAGCCCTTTCTATCTGAGTACCTTCATGCCATTGGTTGAAGGAGGTGATGGTGACGATTTCTGGTCTGACAGACAGAGCCGCCTGCAGGGACGTCTCATAGTAACGCCCGTTGACCCGGTTTCTGGTGTTGTGGTTGTTCCACGGTCGCACGGCGGTATCCACGTAGCCTGGACCGACGCTGGGGATAAACAGCAGGTTGTTTGCATCACAGAACTCCTTGATGGCTTTCCAGTTCTGGTGGGAGGAGCCGAAGGAGAAACCGTTGGAGGCAAAGTAAGTGTACATGCCGTCAAAGCCGCTGGCTAGGATGTCATGTTTGTGGCGCTCCTCCACAACCAGGGCAACGAAAACGCCATCGTAAGGCGTCCCTCTGATACTCTGTGAGCCTTTGGCTGTCAGGAGCTCCGTCCAGGATTCGGGTGGGGTAAGGTAGGAGTCATAGACATAGAACAGTGGTAGGACTTGCCCTGTGCTAGTCCTAAATCTGTAGAAGGCGCCATGGTTTCCATATCTGAGAAAAACAGAGCGAGACAAATGGATAATCCTAAGAATTTCATATCAAGGTAGCTTGAAGTTAAATGGAAAATTTTCCAGTCATTTTGACCATTCAAAGCGGATTACATTACCATTCACACTCACATTTATATACCTATACACAAGCAAGTTGGGGTTAAGTACCTTGCAGTGCCCAGGGGAACATCAGCATGAGGCAGGACGAAGCAGGAATTGAACCTACAACCTTTTGATCACAAGACAACTACTCTGGTAGTACTACCTCTCCTACTACACAGATAATGATAATGATGTTAGTACTAATAATAATGATGTAACTTTTCACCAACTCTTCTATTGTGGCATGCTCTAACACCTTCAGCAATGCCATGGTGATATCTGTTATGTGTTTTTGTACATCTAATGGATGAAAACCTGTCGGCTCTTCTTTCCGCGGTACAAATGTACTTCCCTCTTGAACCTGCGCTGACTCCTCGGTAGTTCTTAGTCGTGGTGAGAACACAAAACATCTACCATAGTCATGGCGTCCTACCAGAGCCGCACTCCCCAAAACCTCAATTATTACTCTGTCAACTCACTGATAGGAAATGAGGAACCATCTATATTCAACCAGCTGCTCCTCATCATCACCCCTCTGGCCTTCATCTTCAGTCCTTTAATGCAGAGCTGCACCTGTTGGAGGCAAACCCCACCCAGCACATACACATAGACTGGAAAGGAGCTTACTTGTCAATAATATATTTGATGTTGTCATGCATGCTCTGGTCCGTCCGTCCCTTGTACGGGTGAATGTGAAAGGCCACCTGTGCACAGAGACAGGAGGATGGATTTTCAGTAAAAACACCAAGACAAAACAAAAGAACCTGGAGAAGATGGAATGTTTCAAATTTGGAAAATGATTATCTTCTTGAAATCTTTTTTTAATTAGCAAAAAACTAGTTAAAATCTGCTATACACTATTTTCTGTACTGATATACTGTATTGTAAATAGTATTTCTAGCTCCAACATAAATGAACATTATGTACATTTTTGAAAAAGTAATCCATCTAAGTTGCACATTCCTGATCATGAGTCAAAAAATTCCTCTAATAGCTGCACAGTATTTTTATGCGATAGTCTTGCACAATATAGCATGATCATTATTCTGGCTGTTATTGTTAATCTTCTTTTGTACATATAGTTTTAAAAATTTAAGGACCTTTTGTCTGAACTAGTATATCTGATGCTGCTGTTACACCTGAATTTCTCTTTGTGGGACAAGAAAAACTATTTCTATTCTACTGCGATATGAAAAACAGTAAAAAAAAATATGCTGCCTTGATTGTTTGATTGTTTTTTAGGATCTCTGCAGAGGAAAAAATACACACCAGTGTGTAAGCAAAACTCAGAATTCCTTATTTTTTTCCAAGGAATAACAGAACATATGTACCAACTGACCCCCATCCTGGGATCAGTTTACTGTAGTCATAACATACTGTAGCAAACTGTTCTCTAATCTAAGATAATGTGGTTCTGTGTGGTAAAGGCCAACACAGGGTGCATATCATCACATCACCCCAAACATCTGTTCAGACATTATGATACACAGAGAACATCTGGAGTCTTCTCTGTGGACATCAGTTCATTCTTCTTTTGTTCAGCACGTCTCACAACAAGAGATAAAAAGGCAACAAGAATGAAACAAAACCTTTTCTAAAATTCCACCTCCTTGTTATTTTTGATTCTAAATCGATGTCGATTTAAGTGTAACTAAAGCTGGAGGCCAGATGTTCTGAACCACTGGTTGAAAGTCCGAGGCTCTCGCTCTGAACAACTGGACCTGCTGCTTTCACAGCCTACAGGACCAGCTGAAGCCAACCGAACCATCCAACTCCCACAAGATCAATAGTGAAAGAACAAACACACCAGCAGGTGGCAGCAATAGAAGATATACAGTAAAAATGAAAGGGATGCACATTAAAAATTGTATGTTTTAAGGCACAAGTGAGTGTGACTAGGATGGACGGAGACATTAAGCAGCCAACCTGCAGCTAAAAATGGTTCTACAAAGTGGAGTTGTACATTTCTTTCTTTGCACTTCACAGCTCTGGTCTACTTTGTGTTGGTTTATCACATAAAACCCTAATAAAATACAAGGAGGTTGGAAGTGTTAATAAGACCAGGTGTTAGAAAAGTGCAAGGGGTGCGAATACTTTTACAAGACTCCATATTAGATTCAGCATCAGCCACAAGCTGAACAGAACCAGAGTTTAGCTCAGGATGAACATTTCTGAGGAACAGAACAGAGAGCCTGCATCCCACAGACGTCCCATCATTCAGGTGGTACAGGGTCAGCCACACATGTGTACCAGGTTTTTATATCCTTATGGGAACCAATTTCTGTCTACAATGTGGGGTTATGGATACCATTGCTCTTTGTGGGGACATTTTCTTGGTCCCCATGAGGGAAATATGGTTAGGTTTAGGGTAAATGTTAAGATAAGGGTTAGATATGTGATGGTTAGGGTTAGGATTATGGTAGGGGTTAGGCTGTAGAAATAAATGGAAGTCAATGTGAAGTCCCCACAAGTGATAAAAACACGACGGTATATGTGTGTGTTTGTGTGCGCACACATACACACACACACACGTTTGTCTCGCTGTCTTTGCGTAGAATTTCCATTGACTTCCTTTCATTTCTACTGTCGAATCCCAACCAAAACTCAATTCACACCTTGGTCCTAAATCTTACTACTAACCCTAAAACAGCATTTTTTTCCTTTGAGAGCAGTGAGTCCCCACAATGTAATATGTGGCAGGAAAGTGGTCCCATGCTATATGACATCACTGATGACTGTGATCCATCTCCCTTTAATCCAAACATCCACAGAGCAACTCATTTGTTCTGAATGTCAGACTGCGTTGAGACACAAGAACAAAACTGCATTTCATATCCCAACACTCTTGGACTGTCCAGCAACACAAGTACGGATAAGTACAATTAATTTTATTCAGGCACTTCAAAGGTACTGTTAATTGAATTTAAAACATGGCTGAAGACAGCAGTGAACACCATGTGCCTGATGAGCTTGCCAGCATTGTGGAATGATGACAGGATACGCGACAGACTGGAGAAAGAAAATCTAGAGCTCTGCCAGATTATTGAAAGTCTCCATAGAAAGCTTGAGCGCTCCAAGTCTTGCGGAAGTGCTTGCAGGCGACCAGACTTCTAAGCACAATGTGATATGCTGGCAAGTGAGAACAATGCACAGAAGGCACAGCTCGATTCTCTTCGTGCAGCGTAGGAGGAGACAGAGCTGAGTCTCTGAGAAGAAGAAGACTCCGGGAGCTTCTCATGGACTTGAAAAAGGCACAGCTGACAATGGATGAGCAATCTGGAGAGCTGGACAGTCTTTGCGATGAACTGGACAATCTGCATAGCAAGTATGAGGCAGATTGTCTAGAGATCCAGGACATAAGCAGGAAGAACTTGGTTTTGAGGACTGAAAATTATCTGCTTAGGCAAAGGCTGGGGGAACCAGAAGAGGAGGACCAGGGATAAAGATCAGTGCTGAGAAGATTCAGCAAGAGGGTAGGTACAGTTTTCAACACAATGTGCCACAAGGGAACACACAGATACTAAGAGCCACCATGGATTTTTTAAAATTCCTCTGGTTGGTCTGGTAAAACTTGATCTAACTGGTTCTTCTGGTATTACTGGTTGTACTGGAATTACTGGTTGTTCTTGAATTACTGGTTGTGTATACACACACAGGCACACACACACACACAGTGTATACACACAGTTGCAACAAGGC
Organism: Xiphophorus hellerii; assembly: GCF_003331165.1. Taxonomy (NCBI): domain Eukaryota; kingdom Metazoa; phylum Chordata; class Actinopteri; order Cyprinodontiformes; family Poeciliidae; genus Xiphophorus; species Xiphophorus hellerii. Next base: position 27,499,963 of record NC_045684.1, read on the forward strand.
ACTTTGTATTGCCTTGTTGCTGAAAATGTGCTATATAAATATAATGACCTTTACCTTTTACCTTTACATATATAAAATATGAGTAATAATAATGATTGTGTTACCTCAGCCTGTTGGCTTCAGGTGCCAGGAGCCACTAAGTTCTGCTGCAGCTGCAAACAGAGAGCATTCAACGCCCACCACTTCCTCCAACGGAGGTTGCAAGGTCCTCATAAACAGTTTCCATGGTAACGCAGCAGTGTTTAGAACTGGTGCCCAATCCTGGCAGCTGCTTTACCTGGTCTGAGATCATGAGATCATGATCCTGCTCCTGTTTGGTTGGACGAACAGGTCCAGCTCTCAGGGACATCCATCTGGATCCTGTAGCCGTCCAGTCACTTTATACATCACTGGTCAATGTTAGAGCCCTAGAAACACTGCAGTTTGGCCTGGTTGAGCTCTACTCTGTGCCTTCAGAGGTTTTCATGCACTATTTTACACACTCTTAGGTGTGGAAGTTGTTACTGGAGGAAAAATCTTTTTGTCTTTATATTAAATGAGTTAAACACTGGATCGCAGTGACAGCTGTTTCACACACATACACACCCACACCAACGCACGCACACCCCCCCCCACACACACACACACATTATGAGCAGGAGGGGAATTCCAACAGTTGTGTTGCTATGCAGTCCCACACAGAACTCACTGTGATACACTTTGTGTTCTGACATGTTTCTTCCTAACTGAATTGCATTCAGCAATGCATGATATTATTGAACATATCATACTGCTACAAGTACACCAGAGCTAGCAAAATGCTAATTTCCATCCCTAGGCCCATAAAACATACAGCACACTAAAACAAAATTAATGCATTATCATAAGAAAACCAATTTTAGATGCCTATGTCAAATTGCTGCTGTGTTTTAAATGACAAAAACTGTTTGTCATAAAAATAGTAACTGTAACAGGAAGTTTTTAAAAGGGTAGCTAAGGTTCAATGATCAATTAATTTCAATTCAGTTTATTTATATAGCGCCAATTCAAAAACAAATGTTGTCTCTAGGCCTGTCACGATAACAAATTTTGCTGGGTGATAAATTGTTCCAGAAGTTATTGCGATAAGTGATAATATTGTTGTTTTGAGACCATTCTTAAGCAATATAATGATAATGGCAAAATAATAATGCAAGAGCACATTCTAAAAGATCAGTAAACTTTAAATTCTAATGAACATTTAACACTGGACGACATTTTAAATATCCAAAATAAATAAACAAAACAACAAATAAAATTAATTTAGAAGTCTTTGTAAACAAAATTTTCCTTCAAATAAGGTCTAGTTGAGACCAAAGCACCAAATTGAAGACTTTTATCATCCAGTTTTTGGTAGAAAGAGAGAAAAAAGAGATAAACGATAAATCATGCCAATGGAAATTATTGAGTTTGTTTTAATTTATTATGCAATTAATTTGATTTATTGATTATTGTTATAGGCCTAGTTGTCTCAAGGTACTTTACAAAAAATAAATTTCACAGTGCTGATTATTGACCTACCATGCTTTAAGCTGCCCCTTAAAAGGGCGATAGGTGGCGCTCTCTCTACTGGTAACAATCAACATATTTCATCTCCTATGACCAATAAAAGGTTTTCTCCAAAAAGGAAGATTTTCTAAATTGAACATCACGGTTCCAAATCTGGTGCATCAAAACTACTGACATTTGGATGAACAAATGATGGGTCTCATTTATTTGAGTGAAATTGAGGCCAAATGATTACAGGGAAGAAAACCATGGTGTGATCACAGAGCTTCATTCATTCAGTAAGTAGTCATAAGGTAAAAAAAAAACATACCAGTTGTCTCACCAGTTACCTTGATGCTGTGTCTTTGGGCAGCATCCATGACAGCAGGAACCAGATCCTCAGTGGGCTCCCCATGGTCATCTGCCACCCCAGGTGGGTACCATGACAACACCAGCACTCCTACAAACCCAGGGCGTGGAGACAAGAGGAGGACAGTCAGAACCGCATCAGAGTGGAATAAGTATGAGAAACATCAGCACAAACCTCAGTAATGTGCAATAAAATCAGCTGGAAAGTTTTCTCTCCCTTGTGATGTCATATGAGCATCACAAGGCCTTCGTCCTCACCGGCCACCCAGTTTATATAGCACGCCTTATTCCTCCTGGGGGCGCTGTAACGCACTACACTCACTTGCTTCCTGCTGTTGGTCGGCGCGGTCTCCGGTCCGCTTGGCGTTCACATATGTATTTGAATCGCATCAGAGTTCACTGCAACCGAACCCAGACAGACGTTTGTAGACGGACCAGAGTTGACTTTCTTCACTTGCATCAGAGTTTATTATGCATTTGCACCTCCCCAAACAAACCAGAGTTGGCTTAAAGCCAACTAAACCAGGCTGGTAGAATGATGTCTACTCTACTAGGCCACTTTCAGCAAAAGTTGATGACTGATTTTGTAGTCCTGCCATCAGCAGCATCCATATTGAAAACTCAGGTGACAAGAAGGGGCTTAGCTGTCAGCTAATCACCCCTGCGCCACTTGTGGACGTGAAAGTTATGAGAGTCCATTGCTGCTGCAGCAAGAGGACCCACCGGTGGACACCAGAGTAGACTGAACCCCTCAGGGTTTGCTTGGCTCTGGAGACTCCTGAAGCAGCTGAGGGGCTCTGGGGCCCCGAAGGCCTGCAGGTTCCCTGGCTGTAGACGTAAAAACTCAAGAGTGGGAGAAACTTGCTGAGGCAGTGGAGGAGGACTCTGGTTGGGATCAAGGAAGTTCTAGAAGTCCAATCAATGAGTAAGAAAGGGTGGAGTGGTGGTCCAAATCATTAGGAAAGTGAACCAAAAAGTATTAGAAATATCAAAAGCCTCTCTGGGAAAATCTCTTCCAGGATTCTGGAATGATGGAGCAGAAGGAGCTGCTCAAAGGATCATGGGAGTTTGGATGTGGAGAGGAATTATGACCAGGTGTCAAAGGTATTTTGTCGTGCGTTACTAGGGAGTACCTTGGTAGCTTTTAAGCTGATCCTTTATGATTAAAGCATGAGCTGTTCCCAGTGCAGTGGGAACTGGAACTCACTGGAGGGAAGTTTAAATCCCCCCAGTCCTGGGAATGCCCTGACATCCCCCAGAAATAGCTGGAGAGTGTTCCTATGGAGGGGAACGTTATGGTTTCCATAGTGACCCGACCTCAAAAAAAAAAGGTGAATATAAGTAAGATATAATTTATATCTGACATCTGGCTACCTTAGCTATCTGGAAAATGTTGCTATTTAAAGCCAGTAATTGAATAATGGTCTCGGGTTTCCAGACTGCAGGATTCTGGTCCTGGACCAGCTCAGTCTGGACAAATGGGACATTTAGTTGAAATGTTTTCCAGATCTGAGTAGATATGAAATACATTTTATCTTAAAACTTTATTTTTAAGATAAAATTGCTGGAAAAAAAATCCAACCTCAATCCATCCATAGAAATATTTGCTATAAATCCAAAGGGAATTTTAATATTTGTATTGGTAAAATATATAACAACCCATGGAACAAATGAATTGTCCCTGTTAGCTTCTTCAGTGGGTGGTAGAACCTGGATCAGATTAGATCCACTTGTCTCTACTGGATCCTGTTTCTCTGAAGACAAAAACCCATCAGACATAACATTCTAAAAATCCATGGAGATGATGCATATATTTTTTTGCTTACATATTCAACTGCTGATGATTTTAGCAGAACTGTGGGTTCAGCCAGAAACCGAACCGAACCTCTCAAGAACCCATGCAGTGTTTTACCTGATGCAGCCGCTTCGATCTGCGCCATGTGGGACTCCAGCACCTTTGGGTCCCTGGAGCTGTAGGGCCCCAGCTCAGGGTAGAAACTGGAAGCGATGTCCTCCGGGGGTGTGTGTCTGCCCTGAGCGTGGCTGGCGGCGATCTTCGGGTCCCAGTGGGGCACCAGCGGGTGATCCCAGTGGATGTACTGGTTGTCCATGCTGGGGGAGCCGTACCACAGGTAGTAGAAGATGTGGACGTCGTAGAAGATGCTGGAGTCTCGGTCGGATTTGGTGAACACCACCTTGGTGTCGCTGCCGCCGGAGCGGAACTGGCCCGGCGACGCCAGCGCGCCTCTCCCGTCCGGCCGCTTCCTGTCGGACCTCTCCTCGGCGAAGTCCATCCCGGGCGCCAGGTCCGAGAAGCCGTCGCTGGGCTTCAGCGTCCTGAGCCCCATCATGGTCCCGAAGATGAAGAGTGTGAAGAGGAAGAGGGCGACGATGGCCTTCCTGCGCATCCGAGTCATGGCCGCTGTCCGTGGTGCTGCCGCAGGAGAACACAGCGCAGTCCGCCGCCTCGCCGCGCGCGCGCCGCCCTCACCGTTCCCCCCGCATCAGCGGCGCGAGCCTCAGCAGATCGCCTCCCGCGTCCGTCCCGGAAACAGGCAGCAGCCGGACCCCCGCTGGCCTGTCCCCCATCGAGCTGCTGCGGTCCGTCTTTCTGTCAGAGAGGCCGCATTTGTTTGTGTGACGGAAGCGGCAGGGCGGATTAAGGCCGACCGGAAACAGTCAGCCTGTGAGGGTCGGTTAATGGAGGAAGAGGAGGAGCTTCATGGCGTCTATCTCTGAGACAGTGTGTTAGGGGGGGACGGGGCTGGTGGTCCCACTTTATACGGTCATCTATATTCCAAAGAAACCCGCTGTCCCATTTCAATGTGTAATGGAACCACAAAGTGTTTTGACGAAATAGAGTCAGAGATTTTTTTTTTTAAAGATTCGCACCACCACACTAAGACATGGCAGCCAGCTCCACTGTGGGGTCGGTTGTCACAGTTACATTTTAAAGAGAACTAATTTAGAACGGAGGCCTTTAAAAAAGAAAAACAACAGAACGTTCAGTCCAACCTTTCGATTCAAAACGGATAATTTAATAAGGTGACAGAACATATAGGCTATCCAGCTTGTAAAAAACCCTCCTAAATCAACAGAACAAAATCCCTGTTATTTTATTTTCTCTTCGACAGACATACTGAGGTTGTTCTGGTGTCCAGTTCTGCCATGTCTGGTTCGGACGGCTGTTTGAAAAAGCTCCACACCCACCAAGTGGAGACATTATGTTCATGGAAGGATGACTCCATTGCCTCCCACTTTCTTCTCATGATTCTGTTGTTTTTCTTTTCAACTGCAATAAATTTATTCTTTTTCATTATCATCTGAGTAGCTGCCTTTTGTTTTCCATTGTCAGATGTAACAATCATCCACATCCTGTCCTGTATTTCTGCTTGCAGTTGTGCTAGCATGCACGTGCTATAATCTAGGAAGAATTATTCCAAATTCACTGCAAAAAAAATTAAAAAATCTTCCCAAGTATTTTTGGTCTAGTTTCTTGTAATTCCTTAATATTGATGATAACTATTTGTTCCATTGGCAGATAAATTCACTTATAACAAGAAATTGTTCCCATAACTGAAATGATCTACCAATGGAACTACTTTTCATCAACATTAAGGAATTACTGACTTAAAACAAGTTCCTATACCTTGCTGAAAGTTTTTCTATAAGTCAGTTTTGTCTTATATCTAAGATATTTGCACTAAAAACTAGACCAAAAATACTTGGGAAGAGTTAGTGTTTTTGCAATCTATATTTCTACCTTTGTTCTTTTAAAGTGTTATTTTCTAAATCCAGCATTAAAAGCAACTGAAAAGGAAGAGAGCATCCAAAGGTACTTTACAACGTAAAAAATCACATTAAGCCTCTCTCACCTCGATGTCAGAATGTCAAACTCCTAAAATAACAAAGTTTCTGGTAAGTATTTTGGAAATTCACACACAAGCATTTTGTAACAGCCCCCTACCAAAGGGTGAGATTTAACCTACCCTGGTCTCCCCTACCAACACAACAGCTGTTAAACAGAGAATGTGGACTAGAAATCATTTTCTGCCATTGCTTTGTTGCCCCTGTTTAGCGTCCACTAAAGTGCCCTTTAATTAAAAGCTCCAAGTCTGGAGATGCTTGGATGACATCTTTGCCATCACCCTAATCTTGAGTTACTTTAGAAACTTAAAACCTTCTTTTTCTCTATCATGGGCTCTAACTCATCCATTTTAATGAGAAACTCAGATGTTAAACACTCATTTTAAAGAAACAAGTCATGTAAAAAAAATCAACGACAAAATCAAACCTGAATCCGGAGATTTCTTGTGTTTTAAAACTGAGCACAGAACGGGATTTGATTTCACTGAATGAACAAACTGACAACATTTCTCCTTCAAGTAACTGACGAACTGCGAGAACGTGTGACTTTCTCTCACCAGTATGAGGGACTGAAGAGAAACGTTCACCATTTTGTAAATGATGTCATTAAAAAAAAATAAATGGAGTTTTCACACTAATAAAAATATTCCTGCAAGAGTGGCACTAATCACCTCTCATACAACCTGTTTACATCTAAATGTGTTTGAGGGATCCGTTTTCTTCATTTGAGGAAAAAAGAAGCAGCTCTTTACTTTCAAATCTCTTGGTAATCTTTTCTGAATTACAACAACACACATGTTGAATTGATTTATACCCTGATATGACTGTGACTCAATACAGTCGAATATCAGCTTCTAGAGTTTAGGGTTATCAGCGCTGAAGTTGATAGAACTCTTACTAAGTCGACCAAACACAGAGCTGAGTTTTGATGATATTTTAATGGGAAGTTTCCTTAAATAGCTGTGTTTTTTGCTCTCGTGTAATTTAAAGATGTTCCTAATGTTTTTGGAAGCTGCCAACCTAAATTTCCCCCCTCGGCCTTGGAGAAGTGACTTTTAGAAATCCAACCACTGTCAGCATCCAGGCTGGCTGAGTTGTAGAAAACAAAAACGGAACTTTTTCTCCTCCTGGTGGTAGGACGCAGCAACTTCACCTTAAGGTCTGATTAGAATAACCAAAGCGCATCAAATTTAATGGGCTTTCAATATAACTATTGTGATAACTGGTGACTGGCTTTATCAATTGGAGGAGGACATAATAATGATTTCTTAGACTATCGGTAGAGAAATGCCTGGCAGCAAACACACCAGGACAAACAAATTATCAAAGAAATTAATTGAACCTCGCAGTAAAAGACATTCAGTTGGATGAAACATTTTAGGCATTCCTCAGTGGTTTGCTGGGATTCTGGCTCATTCCCCAAAACAGAGCTGGAGTAGGAGGAATGATGCTTTTAGGAGCATTTGGAAAAATTACACACAAACATTTTTTAACAGCAGATTTCTTTGTCATTTCCAGACCTGGCTGTTTCAGTGTTAAGCTTCTGGTTTTTAACATTGTTCCTTGCTGGGTTCGCTACAAACCCCGACAATGACTAAAACGGCGAGTCGCTGCTTGAAAGTTTAAAACTGCCAACATGGGAATACTTCAAGAGAAAAGTCTCTAGTCGACGACTAGAAGGGAAAAGTGTCGTTGAGGTATTTTGGACCCGTGAGGCAGAGAACCAGAACATTCTGGAATGCCCTGGGATGCTAGCAGTGCTAATGCTAACAACCCAAACTGCCGTTTGGGAGCAACTTAAAAAGATCAGTAAAAATGAAGTGATGCCAGTATAAAAAACGCTCTTTAATAGAATAATCCATTATTTATCCATCTTGTGAAAATGTATTAGCAGCTTGGTAGGCTACCAAGCTAACAGAAGTACACACTATACATAAAACTAAATACAAAACTAGAAAATTTCGGAAGAAATTTAGCCGGGGCCTGCCAAGGCGCGCCCGTCGGGCTCGGGCCCGGCGTCGTCACGCCACAAATCGGCGTCGACGCTAAAGAACGCCGCGACGTAATCAGTGGCACGCGGAGAACCGCAAGAACGTTAAGCGAGGCGGACGTGCACCATTCAGTATGATTTAAAATGTTGTCAAGGCTTTTATTTTGGAAGTTTTGTTAAACTTCATTTCAAAGGGCCAAACTAATCCCATGCGTAACAGTCATTGGGTTAAAATAGTTATATAATGCTCAAAACACAAGTAGCTGATGTAAAAATATTCAAGGCTTTTATTTTGAAATGTTTGTTAAGCTTCATTTCAAAGCGCCAAACTAATCCTATGTTTATCAGTGCTTTGGATGAAAACGTCAAATAAAGCCAAAAAGAGCAGTTACGTCATGTAAAAATATTCAAGGCTTTTATTTTGAAATTTTCAGTATGCTTCATTTCAAAGGGCCAAACTAATACCATGTGTAACAGTGCTTTGGATGAAAAAGTCAAATAAAGCCAAAAAGAGCAATTACGTCATGTAAAAATATTCAAGGCTTTTATTTTGAAATTTTCAGTATGCTTCATTTCAAAGGGCCAAACTAATACCATGTGTAACAGTGCTTTGGATGAAAAAGTCAAATAAAGCCAAAAAGAGCAATGACCTGATGTAAAAATATTCAAGGCTTTTATTTTGAAATTTTCAGTATGCTTCATTTCAAAGGGCCAAACTAATACCATGTGTAACAGTGCTTTGGATGAAAAAGTCAAATAAAGCCAAAAAGAGCAATTACGTCATGTAAAAATATTCAAGGCTTTTATTTTGAAATTTTCAGTATGCTTCATTTCAAAGGGCCAAACTAATACCATGTGTAACAGTGCTTTGGATGAAAAAGTCAAATAAAGCCAAAAAGAGCAATTACGTCATGTAAAAATATTCAAGGCTTTTATTTTGAAATTTTCAGTATGCTTCATTTCAAAGGGCCAAACTAATACCATGTGTAACAGTGCTTTGGATGAAAAAGTCAAATAAAGCCAAAAAGAGCAATGACCTGATGTAAAAATATTCAAGGCTTTTATTTTGAAATTTTCATCAAGCTTAATTTTAAATTGCCACACTAATCCCATGTGTAACAATTGCTGGGTTAAATCAGTTATATACAGCTCAAAAGAGCAATTTTCTGATGTAAAAATATTCAAGGCTTTTATTTTGAAATTTTTGTTAAGCTTCATTTCAAAGGGCCAAACTAATCCCATGTGTAACAGTTACTGAGTTAAATCAGTTATATAATGCTGAAAAAGCAAGTAGTTGATGTAAAAATATTCAAGGCTTTTATTTTGAAATGTTCAGTATGCTTCATTTCAGAGGGCCAAACTAATACCACGTGTAACAGTGCTTTGGATGAAAAAGTCACATAAAGCCAAAAAAGAGCAATTACGTCATGTAAAAATATTCAGGGCTTTTATTGTGAAATTTTCAAAATGCTTAATTTTAAAGTTCAAAACTAATCCCATGTGTAACAGTTACTGAGTTAAATCAGTTATATACAGCCCATAGCAGCAATTAGTTGTAAAGGCCAGTTCAGTCAACCTCTGTTTCAACTGAGCGGTCCACTATAGATAGAACTACAGCGATGCGTATTCGTAGTCCAAACCAGCAGCCAATAGCCTCTTGAGATCCGTTGCTATGGCAAATAATGGTCTCAGCAGGGTGTGAGCTCTGAGCTCTGAGCTCTCAAACACACAATTGTGTGTTTGAGCAAACACGTTTTACTGACAAAAAGCATTGGAAACAAATCCTTCTTGTTCGGGAACCGTAATACATATTCGAAAAGCGTTTTAAGCGTATGACAGTTCAATATGTCTTCTGCGATAGTCCCGAGATTCATATCTGTACCTCACTCAGAACATTTACAGCGATGAGAGAAAGAAATGTTGTGCCCAGATCTGAACCGAGATCGGCTGTCACTGTAATTTGAGCAAAAATGAGAAAGTTTGGGTCGCTTAGAGGCAAATTGTGGACAAACCGTAACTGGTATCGACGAGCCGTCTTCACTTTCGAAGAGATCACAGACGTATCTACAAAATGAAATTTGAATGGCATTTCTAGGTGAATTTGTGACGACACAGCAAATCCTCAAAAATAGGGTATTTCTAGGATTTTTCCCATTGAGTTATAATGGGGTTTTTTTCGTAGTTTTTTGCGAATTATGTCGCCACGTTAAGCCCAAATCCCACCACAAGTAATAGCTCCAATGGCGTGAATTTTCTGCACGTTTTGATACCTCATTTGTAGGTGTGCACCCAGCGGTACGAGCCGCATTAACGGTTACGGAAGAAAAATAAAGATTAAAGAGACGCTTCTCTCCGACAATAGTAATAGGTTCCTGCCATTGCTTTGCATGGCAGGCCCCAATAATTACACGACCGAATTGTTGAAACCATAAACCTGTTTTTAATGAGATAATAAATAAATTGTTGAACTCATTTTTTAAAATTGTCGTGGCATTTAGAAGTAATTTAGATAAATCTGACTAAAAACAAGAAAAAGTTTACTTAACTTCAAACAGTGAGAAAAAAAGTTCAATGTCTTTTTATTTAATGTGTATGTACACAGTAAAAAAAAAATCCGTAAAAAAACAGGAAAATGTCCTGGTAATTTTCTGCCAGCACATTTTCTGTTTTTTTACGGAAATTCTGGTCATAAGTTTTCCGTAATTTAACAGCATTTTTTTATGTTAAATTTACCAGCACTTCTGTTAATCCATAATTGAAATTTTCCGTATTTTTACAGTACATGTCCTGTATATTCACAAACACTTCTGTAAATAATGAATTGAAATTTTCCGTTTTTTTACAATATGTATTAAAACATTCCGTAAAAAAACAGGAAAACATCCTGGTAATTTTCAGCCAGTACATTTTCTGTTTTCTTACGGTATTTTCACAGTTTTTCAATGTTAATTAACTTGCATTTCTGTTAATCCCTAACTAAAATTTTCCGTATTTTTCCAGTAAATCTGTAGTATATTCACAAGCATTTCTGTTACTTAAAAACTTGTATTTTTGACATTCAAACCATTCAAGTCTGTGTTAGACATTGACTAAGTAATAAATATAAAGCACTACATTTTAAATAAACATAAATTTAAGCAAAACTCAACTTCTTATTCAAAAGGACATTTAGACCATGAAATTTAGTGTTAAAATAGCTCATGCAGATGGGTTAACAATGAAACCATAAACAATCCATTTGCAAATTTTATTTTGCAGTTCATGGTTTTTCAATACCATATCAACACATCATTACAATATAATTACAAATTGCATTCTCAATTATATATTCAGTCAAACATATTTTTAAAGTTGTTAAGGTCAATGTAAAGTTCATTCTTGAGTCCAGACTTTGAAGTCAATTTAATAATTTTGTTAAGTTTAATTTAATTAACACAATCCAACACTAACATTAAAAAAATACAATTTTAATCTTGCAATTTGCATTACAAGATTAAAATCACAGGTGTAAACAAGGACCAACATCCAACTACTATTTTCTGAACTGCTGTCAACATAACAGAGAACATTATGAAGCATCACCTTTTACAAGAATCAAATTTTCCATGGACTGTCAAAGTCATACAGTTCATTTACAAACTTGAGCAGTCGGGGTGGAATGTGATGATGCTTCTTCCCCTTCATTTCAGCCTTTGACCCTCGTTTGGGGTTTAAGCCCAGAAAGACTCTAAAAAAAAAAGGGAATGGATACTTGAGTTTAACATACAGACAGATGCGTCCAAATTACATTATCACTAGGACTACCAAAGATTCCCAAAATGGGAATCTTCGTCCAGGTACCAGAGAGGGGCCAGTTTGGCCCTGTCCCTAGAGCTACCAGAGAGGGGCCAGTTTGGCCCTCCAAGAGAGGGTGTGAAGAGGCGCCTTTGTTATGTAAATAAGGCCATTACTATCCTGTTCCAAGGACAATCAGCGTGAAAGTTGATGTAGTGAGTTTGGCTCTCCTCCCCCTTGCTCATCTACAGGGATGCTAATTAGACCATTCAGAGTCGTCAGTTTGGCCACATTTGGATGCTAATAACCCAGTTTGGCCCTCTCTCGGTAGCTCTAGGAAGATACCCAATCTGGCCCCTCTTGGTAGAGATAGGAATTTCTCAAAATCCTGGTAGTCCTAGTGTTAAAAGACAAATAAATTTTTCATATCATTGAAAAATGTAAAGGTTCTTGAAGGGCATATCAATGGGGGTTTTTCTGTAATGTGACTTCTTACTCTGTTGAGGTTGGTAGGACACATTAGCTATATACATTGTCAGAGAGCATTTTCGTACTGGATTAACTTTATGCTTACAAACAACACCAATTGCTAGTGTAACCCACATAAAGTGGGTATGCCACTTTAAGAGAAGAGGTTAAGGAAGCTGGGTGGTCTGCCTGGCCAATGAGAAGTTTGGTTTCCAGAGCGTCTGGACCAATCAGGGTGCAGGCTGCCGTTGTGGATCCCGCCCTTCTCCCCCGGGTCTGCAGTACCGTTGGTTTTGCTCTAGAGATCCGACGCGGTGAGACTGCTGAGCGGGGCAGCGCCAGAAGCCGTTAGGAATCGTTGGCTCTTTCTGGCAGTTATTTCAGCTTGTTCTTCGTAGATAAAAGTGCCCCACGCATCCGGATTGAGACCCACTATACGGTTGTCTGAAGTGTGTCGCACTGAGATCGGTCAGGTTTTTTTTTATACTGGATCATTCCTGAAGTGGATCCCTCCTTTGATATTGATGGCGAGCCAGCACACCTGGACCTAAAGAGAGAACCAGATTTCGTCTACCCCATTTGGAGTCATGCTGCACCCTGCGGTGTGGTAGGAGAGCAACATACATCTTCACACACGGTTATGTGTGAAACCTACAACTGACATTCTCCATTATTATTGTTTTTTTTATTTATTGATTTTTGGACAATACTGTTTGGATTGTTTTATTTCGGACATTGTGACGCACAGCTGTGGAGGAAATTCTCCTGTGAATGAAGTTGAATCAAACCAAATTGGGATTAATTTGATTAATCTGCTGACTAATACAATTTGGAGTGCAGATTACCAGGGTGCACCCGAATTATTTGAAATTAAGAATTAGCACTTGGCCAAGTATTATTGTTATTTCTTTTTTTTTCATTTTATTGTGTGTAATTTTATTTTCATAATTGTGTGTTTTGTGCAACTGTTAATTGTGTGTTTTCTGTCACTAAAACCAGTTCTTTAAATACACCCAACTGCCCTTGTGTGTCATTTAAACACTCCACTGTGCTCCGATAGCCGAACCTATTGGCCCATTTATCCAAAATATATGTAATACCCTTCTCTACTGTGTTACAGAGGAAGCTATGGCGTTGTCGGCAGGAGTTTTAAAAGAAATAACAATAATACTTGGCCAAGTGCTAATTCTTAATTTCAAATAATTCGGGTGCACCCTGGTAATCTGCACTCCAAATTGTATTAGTCAGCAGATTAATCAAATTAATCCCAATTTGGTTTGATTCAACTTCATTCACAGGAGAATTTCCTCCACAGCTGTGCGTCACAATGTCCGAAATAAAACAATCCAAACAGTATTGTCCAAAAATCAATAAATAAAAAAAACAATAATAATGGAGAATGTCAGTTGTAGGTTTCACACATAACCGTGTGTGAAGATGTATGTTGCTCTCCTACCACACCGCAGGGTGCAGCATGACTCCAAATGGGATAGACGAAATCTGGTTCTCTCTTTAGGTCCAGGTGTGCTGGCTCGCCATCAATATCAAAGGAGGGATCCACTTCAGGAATGATCCAGTATAAAAAAAAACCTGACCGATCTCAGTGCGACACACTTCAGACAACCGTATAGTGGGTCTCAATCCGGATGCGTGGGGCACTTTTATCTACGAAGAACAAGCTGAAATAACTGCCAGAAAGAGCCAACGATTCCTAACGGCTTCTGGCGCTGCCCCGCTCAGCAGTCTCACCGCGTCGGATCTCTAGAGCAAAACCAACGGTACTGCAGACCCGGGGGAGAAGGGCGGGATCCACAACGGCAGCCTGCACCCTGATTGGTCCAGACGCTCTGGAAACCAAACTTCTCATTGGCCAGGCAGACCACCCAGCTTCCTTAACCTCTTCTCTTAAAGTGGCATACCCACTTTATGTGGGTTACACCAGCTTAGTGATCTGGCTGTTTTATCCATGCATGAGATATGTCAGTGTCTTGTCCTAATTTCTCAGCTCTGGGTTTTTCCCTTAAATAGTTTTATAATCCAATTGGAATCCCAATCAAAGCAAAAAGTCAACAAAGTTAATTGGACTTCCCTACATCCGTCTACATGCACTGAAATCCTTAATGTTTCTCACATAGATGAATGACCCTCGCAGCAAACATGCTGTGTCTTAAAATACTAATACATTTTCAAAAATCTGCACAGAATTCATGTTGTAACACCTGGCTACACGTTTTCCTTCAGGATTCCTTTTCTTTTTTTCAAAAATTGTGTAGCTGAGTGTGTCTTTAGGCTGAATACTAATGCCTCTCAAAACAAATCAATTTTTCCAACAATTGACACCCTAGAGATAGCCATAGAAAGTTGACTTACATCACTCACACTGAGCTTCTAAGCCAAATTAATGTCCATAACATAGCAGAGCAAAGCTCAGTTTAGCCTTTTAAAGAAGAAAACTGTTAATTCCACTGCTAAATGGCTTTTCTCAAAGGTTGGGTCAAACAAGCTTTTCAGCCACAGGAGGTTCTTCATTCTGAGTCATGCTGTTCTTGCTGCAAGGTGAAGACGTAGAACGATGAAAGAAATCAGAACATAAAGGGTATAAGTTGAATATTAATGGAAAGGATTTGAAACCCTCTCTGATTTAACACCTGCAGCTACCTGGTAAACTGCAGCATGAAATTGCACATTCAGAGCAGTTTGTCAATGGAGCTTTCAGCAGATAAAGCAAATGAAATGCAGAGTGGAGGAAACATATTGGACTTCTACACAACCTGATGTTTCTTTGAATATAGCGTTCCTCACAATAACAGCGACGGCTGGTAAAGATGTGCAAAAAGGCATAAAATTCATCTTTATCACAGCTGTATTAGCTCACAGTAAAAATTAAAAAGGAATCACGTCTACAAAAATGTCTCGGATATTGGCATCCCTAATGGTAAAATAAATCAATGCAACCGTTCTTGTAATTAATCATTTAGTTATTTCCTGAAATATAGCTATGACCCTCAGTACAATGTCCCTCATCCACTTTTCAAAATGAGAAAAACAAGAAAATACAACCTTCAAGTAAAGCAAATGCTCTTCATAAGTCAATAAATAACTTATGAAAGATATTTGCCTAAACTCGCCCGACAAACAGTCAGAAAAGCTGAAACGTTTTAAACATCGGGAACTGTAGCAAGGATTGGTGTTATGAGGGTCACCAAGATTCTCTAAAGATCATTAAACACTTTAAAAATACCAACCAAGAGTAAATTTGGGGGAAACAGCCACAACAACCAAGGTTTGCTGAGTATTCTGGTATAATAAATAAAGGTGCATAATTATAAATTAATTTATAATCAAATTAATTTGATTGTTTCTATGAATAAATTGGCAACTATAAGGGCGCATAGCCAATGCAGTGTACTCAGTGTACTATAACCCTGGCGGGCCACCATGCTTTACTTGCCCCCCACCAGGCTAAACATTGTTTCCTTATTGTAAATAAAGTTTTTTTATGCACCAGTAACAATGACTGTAAAGAGGAATTAAGCTAGGTTTATAGTTTGTAGTTGAAGCGTTGTACTGGGCACGACGGGGTGCGCACCAATTGCTCCGTCCTTAAACCTGCCTGTTGGCTTCAAACACCATTTCCAAATTATGATGCCTGCTTGTTCACCTCCGAATTTTTTTTACATCTAAATTTTTTTTAATACAAAAACAAGGTGTGTCGCTGGTAGACTTCTCTAGCAAATAGATTCTTTTGATGCATCAAAGAGTGATGTCATCACTGCTGATGTCATTGTTACCAATGGAACTGAACATTCTAATAGTTCATTCACATCAAACACGTTTTGAGCGTCAGGCGAGTCTGGTTTACATTCAAAGTCTATGTGGAGTGTTGGACGCCATGGACTCTCTTGACGTGTCAAACGGCCACATCGGCCCTCAACGCGCCTCCACATAGACGTTGAATGTAAATCAGATGCGCCTGACTCTCAAAACGTGTTTGGTGTGAACGCACCATTATATGTCCTGTGTCATATTAGTTCCATCATATTAGGACCAAAGCCTGGTCCTAATATGATGGACTCATTGCTTTGAGTCAGGGGTAACATTTAGAGGTAAAATGTGAATTAAGTTTTAGATAGGGTTAGGATTAGGGAAAATGTCTGTGTTAAGCAAAATCACAGCAACTAAAATGAAGGGAAATGAATGCAAAGTTCTAATATGGGTCGAAATAGTTTTGATAAATCTGTATAGCATTTTGTTTTCTAAATCATTCTATAAATAATGATGATATAATGTTAGGTTGTATTTCTGTCAATTGCATAGCTGCAGTACATTAGTAGTCTAATGTGTTGAATATGCTGAGACACATTCAACGCATTAGAAACCAATCAGAACCAAAAGTTTGTCTTTTGGTTCTGATTGGTTGTTTCTGGACAGCAGCAGAGTCAGAGGAATTTTCAGATTCTCAGTTTCATATTTTACTGTCAGACACTTTTAACAAATATTCATCTAACACACTTATCCTTGCGCACACACATTCACACTTAGGACAATTTAGAGAGACCAATTGTTTTTTTAGAAATTGTACCTGCTGCAGTTTTTATATATATAGGAAAGTTTTAATAATGTTTATTTTGGTGTTTTTAACTCTGAAATTGATCTTGTGTTTTATCCATTGGCTTTGGAGTTAGGAATATTATTTGCCTGTGTCTGTTTTGATTTCCTAAATTTGTGTAAAGGATATAAATACACTGCTGTTTAAACAAAACAGCGGTGTATTCATTTGGCACTTGTGCATATCAGCCCAACAAGGCCATACTGGATATTTTGGAGACGAACACATTTATCCTTGCGCACACACATTCACACCTTAGGACAGTGTTTCTCAATTCCAGTCCTCACGCCCTCCCTGCCTGCATGTTTTAGGTGTTTCCCTTCTGCCACACGCCTGGATTGAATAATGGGTGATTAACAGGCTTCTGCAGTACTTGATGGTCACGCAATCATTTGAATCAGCTGTTCTGGTATAGAGGCACATCTAAAACATGCAGAGCAGGGGGGCCTGAGGACTGGAATTGAGAAGCGCTGCCTTAGGACAATTTAAAGAGACCAATTAATTTTTTAGAAATTCTACCAGCTGCAGTTTTTATAGATAGGAAAGTTTTAATAATGGTTATTTTGGTGTTTTTAACTCTGAAATTGACCTTGTGTTTTCTCCATTGACTTTGGAGTTAGGATTATTATTTGCCTGTGTCTGTTTTGATTTCCTAAATTTGTGTAAAACATTGAATTTTCATAATGCCCAGTGTTGGCAAAACCTGGGTTTGGATTGTTATCCAGGTTAGTACCACCTGGGTGTGGGTCGGCGTAAAGGCCGAGCTGGGCTTAGACTGGCCTTCAGGCCAACGCCAACACGAAGCCCCTCCATGCAACCAGTGGAGGTTGGTCGCATGGACCTCGATGTTTGATTGGAGGTCCATCTTTCCTCGGATGTCCCTGTTGGATTGGAGGTCCATGTTTCCTCTGACCTCCCTGATTGATTGGAGGTCCATCTTTCCTCGGACCTCCCTGTTGGATTGGAGGTCCATCTTTCCTCAGACCTCCCTGTTGGATTGGAGGTCCATCTTTCCTCGGACCTCCCTGGTTGATTGGAGGTCCGTCTTTCCTCGGACCTCCCCGTTTGATTGGAGGTCCATTTTTCCTCGGACCTCCCCGTTTGATTGGAGGTCCATCTTTCCTCGGACCTCCCCGTTTGATTGGAGGTCCATCTTTCCTCGGACCTCCCTGATGGATTGGAGGTCCGTCTTTCCTCGGACCTCCCCGTTTGATTGGAGGTCCATCTTTCCTCGGACCTCCCCGTTTGATTGGAGGTCCATCTTACCTCGGACCTCCCTGTTTGATTGGAGGTCCATCTTTCCTCGGACCTCCCCGGTTGATTGGAGGTCTGCTTCTCCTCGGACCTCCCTGGTTGATTGGAGGTCCATCTTTCCTCCGACCTCCCTGATGGATTGGAGGTCCGTCTTTCCTCGGACCTCCCCAGTTGATAGGAGGTCTGCTTCTCCTCGAACCTCCCTGGTTGATTGGAGGTCTGCTTCTCCTCGGACCTCCCTGGTTGATTGGAGGTCCGTCTTTCCTCGGACCTCCCTGATGGATTGGAGGTCCGTCTTTCCTCGGACCTCCCTGATGGATTGGAGGTCCATCTTTCCTCGGACCTCCCTGATGGATTGGAGGTCTGTCTTTCCTTGGTCTCTTCTGTTTGCAGGGAGTCTTCTTTTTGCAGGGGGACCTCTGGTTGGGTGGAGACTCTCGGATGGTTGTTTTCCAGAGCAAGTTTCAACTTTATCTTCAGGTCTGCAACCTGACCCTGCAATGATTTAACTTTTTCCTCCTGTTCTTTGATTTTGGAAGCTTGCTCAGTGTGAGTTTTGATCTGTTCCTCAAATTTAAGTCTCTCTTTGTATCCTTCAATCATTACTTCAATCAGACC
The DNA here is from genome assembly GCF_003331165.1 of Xiphophorus hellerii. Classification (NCBI taxonomy): domain Eukaryota; kingdom Metazoa; phylum Chordata; class Actinopteri; order Cyprinodontiformes; family Poeciliidae; genus Xiphophorus; species Xiphophorus hellerii. The sequence continues at coordinate 27,518,418 of NC_045684.1, forward strand.
TTTATTGCGGGATTCATATTTTTCTGCCTCCCTCTTGAAGTGATCCAGCTGTTGAAGAATGCTCTTTGATTCACCTTCACGTTTGACTTGCAGATGACGTTCTCTTTCCAACATTTTTTGCAGCTTATGAATCTCCTCCTGCTGTGATTTCACTTCAGCCTGACATGCAATCCTTTTGTCTCTTTCCTCACGGAGTTCAAAAATCTTACTCTGCAGTTCTTCTTTAAGATCGTCTACCTGCTTTGTGAGATTGATGACGTGTTGGCTAGACTCTTCCTCGTCTTCCACTAAGGGGGTGATCTCGAAGCCAGCAGAAGGAGTTGTTTTCTGCTCGACTTCCAATGATCTTGGGCTCTCAAAGTCGCCGGAAGGACTTGGTTCACCCTGGATCTCCGATGATTCATCTTCCGGCTCGCTGTCATCGTCAAAAACAAGGATTTCGTCGTAGTCGACTTGGATGTTTTGCTCCATCATTTCAATCCATGAAAGCTCAGCTGGAAAAGCTTCATGTTCACAAGTATTCTGTTGTTGCTTCATATCTATATTCTGGTAAATTATTTCTTCTCTGAAAGGATTAATTTCGAACGTGCTCTAAAGAGTGATCTGTCGCGATAGAACTGTGGAACAGGTCTGAGAAAACACTGTCTGTGAGCTACAGTCAAGAGAGAGATTCCTTTGTGATATCATAGTTATGACATCACTGCGGATGTCATTGTTACCAATGGAACTGAATATTCTAATGATGCATTAATATCAAACTCCTATAGAGGGTCAGGTGAGTCCAGTTTCCATTCAAAGTCTATGTGGAGTGTTGGATGCCATGGACTCGTTTGATGTCAAATGCTCCCAACGGCCGCTAGGCGCTCCAAACGCGCCTCCACATAGATGTTGAATGTAAATCAGATGCGCCTGACTCTCAAAACGTGTTTGGTGTGAACGCACCATTATATGTCCTGTGTCATATTGGTTCTATCATATTAGGACCAAAGCCTGGTCCTAATATGATGGACTCATTGCTTTGAGTCAGGGGTAACATTTAGAGGTAAAATGTGAATTAAGTTTTAGATAGGGTTAGGGAAAATGTCTGTGTTAAGCAAAATCACAACAACTAAAATGAAGGGAAATGAATGCAAAGTTCTAATATGGGTCGAAATAGTTTTGACAAATCTGTATAGCATTTTGTTTTCTAAATCATTCTATAAATAATGATGATATAATGTTAGGTTGTATTTCTGCCAATTGCATGGCTGCAGTACATTAGTAGTCTAATGTGTTGAATGTGCTGAGACACATTCAACGCATTAGAAACCAATCAGAACCAAAGTTTGTCTTTTGGGTCTGATTGGTTGTTTCTGGACAGCAGCAGAGTCAGAGGAATTTTCACAGATCCTCTGTTTCATATTTTACTGTCAGACACTTTTAACAAATATTCATCCATCATCATCTAACACATTTATCCTTGCGCACACACATTCACACTTAGGACAATTTAGAGAGACCAATTGTTTTTTTAGAAATTGTACCTGCTGCAGTTTTTATATATATAGGAAAGTTTTAATAATGTTTATTTTGGTGTTTTTAACTCTGAAATTGATCTTGTGTTTTATCCATTGACTTTGGAGTTAGGAATATTATTTGCCTGTGTCTGTTTTGATTTCCTAAATTTGTGTAAAGGATATAAATACACTGCTGTTTAAACAAAACAGCGGTGTATTCATTTGGCACTTGTGCATATCAGCCCAACAAGGCCATACTGGATATTTTGGAGACGAATACTTGTGCTGTTATGCCATTTTTGGTTGGAAGGTTGCTGGGAACACTTCGAAATACACCATTTTAAATCAAGATCTTTTGAACTATGCAAGAAAAGAATGATAGTGTTTCAAAATAAAGTCAACATTCCTCCTATTGAACACCTGAGCTGAAGAGAGGACAGAATGAGAGATGACACAAGAGTCTAGACAGTCTATAAAGAATAGGCAAGGTCTCAATCTGAATGTGATCGAGAAAGATTTTCACCAATCCACTACAGAGCAACAAATGACAAACAAGAGGAACCTTTATAAACGTCCACTTAAAGTTTAAAGTAGTTTACAACCTCTAGTTAACTAAACATTGCTCCACCAATGCATAGAAATTATGCAAGGTCCGGACTGAAGAGCTCCAACCAGGAATTGATCACAGTACCTTGTTGCTGCAGAACCATCCATTTGACATTAAATGTACTCAATTCAATGTTGTGCAACTGTGCTACAGTCATGAGAGGTTAATTTATTTTAAACCTACCAGAGCTTAAAATATTGTCAATATAAGCCATTGTCAAATCTGCTCTTTCAGTAATTGCAGAGGCCAATGCGTATTTGCTAAATGTATGTAAAGCCCATTTTCATGTTCACTGATTTGAAATGCAGATTTCTCCATGTAATTGTAACTCCTTTGGGACTTTCACTGTCATACAGCGGCTTTCTGGATCTGCCAGGCAATCCAATTAGTGCAGCTGATCACCAGTCCAGTTGCAGTCATGCAACTGGACTGTCTCAACAGTTGCAAATAACTCCTTGACAATCCTCAACTATGACTAATTTGAATGAACAATCACTGAAACAACAAAATTGTTGGTACACTTCTTTTAATGAAGGCAAACCCGTAACAATCACTGAAGTTACTTGAAACTGATAAAATTGTAAAAAAAAAGGGGAAAAAAAGATTGACTGAAAATTAAACAATGAAAATAAGACAATGCTTCTGAACTGTGTTTCAAAAGCACAGAATTAATCAATTATTATTGCTCAGACCAAATAATTCAAAATATCAACAAAAATATACCAACCTTTGTATAAATTCCAGTGTCAGGGACATGTCTTTTGGATATTTTATGTTCAAGACATAAAACATGGAGGAGGCGTAGCTTAGGGCAGCGATGGGTGACTTGATGTGGTCATTCACAATCATTTGGTCAACAGCAACTTTAAAAAGCTGTTCACCTAAAGAAACAAATCATTAATACAAGAGTTTAAGATCCACCACAGGTGACCAGAACATGTCCATAATATGTTCTAAATACGCGCAGTAATTATATAGAAAATGTTTTATTATATTAATTTTCATATGACTTTTTTTTCACGTACCTGTCAACATATTTTTCTCTGTCCTTACATTTATTCAAAATACTGTATAATCCATGGGTGTCCAAAGTCGGTCCTCAAGGGCCGGCATCCTGCATGTTTTAGTTCTCCCTGGTTTAACGCACGTGGATCAAATGATGGCTCATTAGAGGCCTAAGAGGAACATTGACTTGCTGAAAGGTTGTTACTACCACCAGGGAGAGAATAAAACATGCAGGATGTCGGGCCTCCAGGACCGACTTTGGGGACCACTGGTATTCAGTTCCAACAATGTGTATGATATTGCATCAAAATGTATATTAGCAAACTTTAACATTATTTGAAGGTTATTCTAGAAAACATAGTACATATAGAATTTTGAATCAAAAGTTTAACAGACTGAGGAAAGCAAAATAATAATAATTGCACACCCATTATAAAGATGCATGGGGTGCTTGGCAGGTCAAGATCAGGACTCTCTGGATGCAGCAGCTAAGGAGAGAAAAGAAAATATACACAAAATAGAGAAATGTAAACACCAAAGCATGTAAATCTTCTAATAATGGACGGAACTAAACAGCTAATGTTTACAAAAAATAATTGTTAATATTTTTGGACAAAAAGAAATGTTTACAGTGTAAATTTACCTCATTTTGACAAAATAGTTGGGCTGGTTTCTCCTTGAAGAATTTTGCGATTCCACTAATCACCTGGACAGCATCACTTCCTGGAATATCCACCCCTCTGGACCCAAGGAAGTCCTTTATTGTCTTTTCTTTCTTTGACAATTCCTCTGCCAGTCTGGTTTGTACTGGGAAGCCAAGAAGGGTGGTTGTGTGATCAAACAGGTGGATTGCTTCAAAGAGAAAAGGCCAGTCTTCTAATAACTTGCTGATGGAGTTTCCTCTGTTGATTGCTGCTCGCTGGATGCTATAGGTTTCAGCCATCATTCTTCGAACATCAGACTCTGGAAAATGATTTGTTTGGAAGGCAGTTTTCAGTTGTTCCTGTGTGAATTTTAGGTTTGTCACATTCTCAGCAGTTGGCTGCCACTGCACACAACCATAGCGATTTGAAGGCAAAGACTTTTTCTGTGATGCCATTTCATCTTCGCATTGTCTCTTTGTTGAACCAAAGCTCAATGGTCTCATAACATTTTCAACTCTGTTTTCAAGCTGTATAAACAGAGAATCATATCCTGTTCCAACAACTTTTAATCCATTGACCTCTCTGTCTTGGAAAGAGCAGGGATATTGCTCTATGATCTGCTGTGCAATGTTCCTCAACTTAGCTCTTCCAGGCCTTTTTTGGTCCTTCCCAAGAACATCATCAATGATGATGCGAACAAGTTCCCTTCTGTCTTTAGGTTTTGGTCTTTTCTTTTCTTCAACAGCAATCATAAGTTGGGGTGGCATTTTGTGCCATGGCACAGGATATGCCTCACAGGAACCGGAAGTCACAGGTGATAGTTGCAGCTGGTGGCTATTCAGCTGCAAAGGTTCAGTAGTGGGGGCAGAATCAGCTTGCAATTCTAAATAGAATCAATAGAACAAAAACAAACAAACAAAAAACATGTTAATTATATTTATATGAACACAAGATTAAACCTAAATGATATATATATATATATATATATATATATATATATATATATATATATATATATATATATAACAAAGCTGGAGTCTGGACGTAAAAACTATCCTGTCAAAGTAAGAAAAAAAAAAAACCCACCTGCGTCTCACACCCAGGTTATCAAATTGTGCTTAACAATTAAAATAACTACAGCCTGACATTTAAGAATAAGCACAAGCAGTATGACGCCATGAACTGCTAACTTTCACGCGCCATTTATCAACAGTTTGGATATTGAAAAGAAAAAAACGCATAACACCAAAGGCTAAATCAAGAAAACTCACAGCAGGCGACGACTGTCATATATATCAATAATTTGGGGGGCTATGTGAGACACATTCTTATTAAGATGGTCGAAAAAATCAAGCTAGCAAGTTCCTCAAGAGATAAATGCAAAAATGGGCGCCGTACTTGGAGTGTGGGAAAAAAAAGAGAAAAGCGGTGACCGTTATAAATAACCTCGTCTTACTTTTACATTTCAGAACCAAAAACGGTATTTAAAAAATATGAGTAAAAACATTTTTAGTAAAACGAATGCAAAATTATACCGTATTTACAAGAAGATAGCGGTTCGCCAGTCTGAAATATTATCTATACTAATACTATGTTTTGTTTTTTTAATTTAAAAAATGTTTATTGATTTACTTTACATTACCCCAGAGGTGCCAAAAACCGATTACTCCAACTTCTAAGTCCAACCTGGGTCCAGGATACACATTCAGTGTCGGAGAGAGAGCTTTGAATGGCTACAGAACAAGATTTTGCGCTTCGTGCAGGTTCTTGTTCCCATGATGCAATGCGCCAAATTGAAAATACGGGAAAAATACCTGTAAAATGTAAAAACGGAAAATTCCTTCAAATTTCTACTGTACATTTTACCGTTTTTTTACAGTTTTTTTTTACAGTGTAATCTTCTGGTTCCAAACTGTATTAATTCCTTATTTTCTTTTCTTTTGGTATCAATAAAGTATTTTGGAATCTAATTCCTACAGAGAGACATCAGCTGAATGCATCACACACCAACAGATCTGGTCCATTCCTGACAGGGAATCTGCTGGATTGGAAAATGTTGGAAATCTTCCAGTTAAATATCAACTGGGATCACAAGAAGAGACAGATGTATCACTAAATAAGACATCAACCGCAGTTCAGAGGTAATGTGGGGATTCTGTTTAACTGCAGAGCTGTGTAACATTTACTGCTCTCTTTATACTCATCTGATTCTAAAAAACAGAAATCACAACTGGAAGGTTCCTGAAGTTACAATAAAACAATGAATGATTTAACAATCTAACTATATATTAAGCTAGGCTCACCTGTTCTGAAATCTTACAGCAAAAAAAAAAAAAAAAAAAAGGAGTAACTTGTGTTCTGGTACAACTCCTTGCTTTAAGTTAGTGAAACAAAGCTGTGAGCAATAATGACATTTTGGAAGGTCTTGATTGGCTGATGCTTAGATGTTAAGCTGATCTTATCCACTGATCTTATTTATCTTGGTAAAGGTCTAAAAATCAGCCACTGTCCTATTTCACATCATGTCTGCATAATTACAGTTTATACTCAGCGACTTTCTTGCTATATTCAGCAACGTTAGACAAAAAAAATAAAAATAATTAGTATTGGCCAAAATCAGAATGGACTGGTCAGACTTTTTTCAGATCAATAATCGGTCAGAAAAGCGAAAGTGTTGCACCCCTGTTCTTTAGTTCTTCATGAATTCAGACGGCAGTACTGAACAACAGTGTGTTCATGGCTGCACACAGACAACTCACACACATTTGTAAAGGGTCCACAGTAACAGGTTTATTTGATTCAAACTTAAACTGTGAATCTGAACACCATTTGGTGACTACAATGTCCAGCAGGAAGGTGGGGAGCAGAGGGGCAGAGCAGAGCCAGTATGGTTTATGGTGATTCTGGATCAGCACTCTCTAGAATAGGAACATTGAATGATGGTTTAAAAATAAATAATAAAAAAACCTCCCATTTTATTTCCAGAATGCCCCAATCACACACAGAGGACAGGAGACATCATCCATGTTGTACATTTGTTTTTTTCCACAAGACCACAAACCGGCCAATGAAACACACTTTTCACCATCCTCACATCCCAACTGAAGCCACTGTAACAATTTACAGACAATCAGGCTCTAAAAACAGAGCACATCACCTCATATATACAGTCTCATCAGTCCCGTTGATCCTTTACAGTATTTACACATGTGCAAAACAACTAAATACAGTAAGTCAGAAGGAAAGGGGGGTCTAATAACCCAGACCTGACAGGAAGCCACGTCTTCTCAGCTCCATGTGGAGCTGAGGATGATGGGTGGCCTACTTTACTTCAATCTTTGCTGCTTGTACTGAAAGCCGCAGTAAACTTTGCATTGTCCAAAGCACCAGATGTCCTGCATGGAGACGTGTAGCTGAATGAGGGGAGAAGCAATAATAGGCCAACTTGGAGATGAATGGAAGGGAATTCATTTTTCTACCACAGCAAAGGAACTGCTAACACTGGCTGACCTTTCTGGCTTACTGTAGAAATATGTTGAAGTATTACATTTAATAGAACGACAAAAAAGGGTCTCCAGCATGATCCTCTGCCAAGTTCTGCAACAACCCGACAGGCTCTGGATTAGCTGCTAAGGAGCACGACCAAATGGATTACTGGAAAATTCAGAGCCAAAGGAGATGCTGCGCGGTGACGGGGAGACGAGATCGAGTCAAACAGCAGCTTTGTGGAAGGAGAGTTCCTCTGGCTCATGGAGGAGCCCCCATCCCTCATGGTTAGGGCTGCTGCAGCAATACAAACGCTGTCATCAGCCGATCCTGCCTAGCAGTCCTCCGCATCACGCAGCAGGGACAAATACAGACAGCTAAATAAAAGTGCTTTCACTGCGTCCCAGGCATGTTGAACATAGTCAGTCTGGAACCGGCTCAGACGGGACTATTCATGTCGCTGCCGCTACAGTACAGGCAGCTTCTACTTCACATTATCAAGCAGCTTCTGAAGAAACACTGGAGCTGGAGAGTCACTTTTTTTGTTTTTTAACCTTCATGGATCATTCAGATCTACTGCAGCTACTTACAGGCTCCAACGTTGTGCTCAGCAAAGCAACTTGGACTCTTCAACCTGAGGCTAAAAGAACCAGCAGCTTAAACCTCTTCACCAGGAGAGGAAACTCTCTTCTAGAGATGCACCAAGAAACTGGCTGGTGACTGTTTCTCACAATTTTTTTGTCCTGATCATTGAACTCGCCATCAGAAACCCAGGCGGTGAGGTTATTACCACAAGATGACTCAAAGTCGGCTATCTTCTGGGTGGGAGTTTTAAAATCTGGTCAGAAGCAGTAGATCTGTTTGTATCTCTTTAACTCGTCCAACATGTTCAGTTCTGTTGCTCACATTGACTTTGGGGGAGATTCATCAAACTGGTGAGGTAAACTGACACAGAAGACGCTTGGGGATGCCAAGAGGTCAGCAGGTCATAGGAAGACTGAAAGTAGCTGTTTTATCCTCTGGAGCCTTTAGCCTTGTTCTGGTGTGGCAGAAGATGCATTTGGGAATGTTGGGCTTAGGGCTATAACGATTCGAGTACCTAGATTATTAAAATTCCTTGAGGAAAATTTATCTGACTCGAAGCTTCCTAAAATTGTGTTTCATTATTTAACACACCATGTTCCGACAGGATCAATATTTGTGTTGGGCAGTGGGTTCACTTCCGCCTATGAGCTCTTGCTGTGTGCTAGCAGCATAACGTCAAAGTCTCTGGGTTTTTGTCGTTTTTTGGGGGGACAAATAAGCATTTTTAAATTGACTGCCACAATGCTTGGAGTACGACAGAGGGGAAGAGAGAGCGAGAGATCCGATTACTCGAAAAACACAATCGATAGACTACTCGATTACTAAAATATTCTTTTACAACAGCTCTAGTTGGGCTTTTGGAAATCTCTGAGGAAAGTCAAGACTACTTAGCCTACAATGACTGCTTACACTTGCTAATGCTAACCATGCTAATTGCTCATTTAAATCCAATCATTTGGTCTCTGTTTCTAATAATAATCGACTAATCACAGCAGGAAGATTTTGAAAATATAATAATTCTTTAAGAGACATGGGAGTTGAAATAAGTCAAATCTTTGGTTGGTGCAACACTAGCCCTTTCCTTTCAAATAAAGGCAGGAAGACGTAGATTTATCATCAGAACCAAGTAAGTAGCTCATGAGGAAAGACTGAACTATTTCATGATTGAATGGCCAACGTATTAGTAGGTAGGTTGTGCAGTAAGGCAATTTGCCTTATTTGATTACATACCAGGTAACCTGGATGAATAACATGTCAAGGTTCTTTCCATTCATCCCTGATGTAATGACTTGATGGTGAGGACGTTAAAAGTGTTCTTTACATCAGCGGTCCCCAACCTTTTTAGTTTAGTCGGCCGGACCGGTCAGCCCTTCGCAATTTTGCTGCGGACCGGGGGGGGAGAGAGGGGTGCGCCGCAGTACTCCGATGTTGTTTTGTTACTCATTCTGCTGCAAGTTGGCTCAATTTTGACGCGCAAGACGTAACCGGTAAAATCCGGTTTAGGATTTTCAAAATAAAAGATCCGGAAGTAGTTCATTATTTCTTGCGCGGCCCGGTACCAATTGGTCAGCCGCGGACCGGTGGTTGGGGACCACTGCTTTACATCAAAAGTTCCAAATTTCAACACACAGGAATGCTATGTTCCATGTAAACTAATGATGTATTTTGCAGCTAACTTAGGGTGCACAGCAGATGTAGCTGCTGAATATGGAAAGTTTTAAATACACATTATAACTATTATCCAAAATTAGAAAGCGCCAAAATCAGGTTTAACTACAAAAACATTCTAAACTCTTATGAGGTTGTCAGAAAATCTTTTCATACTAAACCTTGCTGAGAATCAGAAGGGTTAGTATTACCTAAACCTTCACCTTCTGTCACTAAGTGATTGCCTGTCATTTGATGATCCATCTGCATTTCTAAAGCCGTCCACACTAAAGCAAACCCAAATGCCTCGCAAAGCAGATCTGTAGGGACTCAATGACCGGTTGGCTTGTTCTTAACCATCAGAATGAAAAGGTTTGATGTATCCTGTGATCTACGTTCTCCTTCCTACAGGGCGCAATGGCACGGTTCAATATTTTATGGTCTGCTGTATTTAGGAGTTTCGACCAGTAATTGGACTCAGTGGGCAGACGGGGTTAAACCCAAACGTAGCGTCATACTACCGTGACAACAAACGTCACACAAGTGTGTCTAGCGCTCGTCACCAAGAGATGACGTTTTCTGTCCTCCAATCAAAGGTTGTGTGAACCAGTAGCTCCACCCTGACATTGCCATTGTCCCATAGACCTACAACTGTATGCGTCAGCTGTATTAGTTGCTTTTACAATGAAAATGGACAAAATAGCATAGCAAACTACATCAACCAGTGCCATACCACTCGGTGGAAACAAGGCATAAGGAACCAGTGAAAGGTAGGTATATGGAAAGCCAAACAGTTTTACTCATGTGTTCTGAAAAACCATTAAAAACACAAGCTTCGGTGAGCACAACGTTTAGGCTACATGAGCTCAATAAACCTGAATGATCTGGTCTAATCTGACAAGTTGAGTGATGTGTTTAAGGCTGGGTGGAAAGAAAACTGACTGTTCTGGAGCTTTATACATTCTGGTCAACTGGTTATGGATGCATCTGGAGCCAGTCAACTTATCTTCAAGTTTGCAGTTCAGAAGCAAAGAAAGAAGTATACCAAAGATGAGCTCTTGGTGGATGGATGTCAGCTGATAAAAATGATCTCCACCCTCTCAGGCAAACCAAGCAGCTAACAGAGGAAAAACAAGTCATGTTCAAGCACCAACATTTGGTTTTCTCAATGCTTCTTAGAGCACAGAAAAACACTGATATCAACACCGGATATCTGTCCACAAATACCACCATGATGAATGTTATTACCTGAGCTTTCGAAGCAGAACTGAATCTGACACCAAAACCGACTCAAATCTTGATTTGAATGAAACAAGTTTAGGCAGAACCTACAGAGTAAAAATCACAGGACACCGTCTCATATTGCATTTTGTAGTAATTAGCACCGGGGTCATGGTGGTATTTGAAGACAAGTTGTGAAGTCTTGGCCGTTCTCTTCTGACTTTCTGGGTGATTGTGTTCCAGTGGTGTGTGAGAGGAAGCAGTGGCTGTGGTGTTCTGGATGGCCTGAGACGACGCTGCGTTCTGGAGCAGCAGCAGCAGCTGTGGGTGTCGCACCTCTCTCTTTCAATATAAAGACACAGCTAGTAGAAGACTGGATGCCCTTGGACACAGACTGAAGGTCTGACCAAGCTGCAACCCATGTGTATTCTCATCACTCCCTCGTTACAGTCATTTATTTTTATGGAAAGAAGGATGGGTTAAGAGCAAATGAAAAGATGAGTACATGTGCTCGATGGGAGGAGTTCACAACGCCACACACACATACACATGTTTATCACGTGTCCCAGTCCAGCTCTCTGCAGGCAATCCGGACCAGTCTGAGCTCCAGTTCAAAGGCGTCGGGACGCTCCTGGGGGTTGGCTGATAGCATCTCCCGGATCAACTGCTTCATGTGGCTATTCATGCTTTTCTTCCTGGCCGGGATCAGCAGCTCCATCTTTGGGTTCTCCAGCAGGGCCTCGCCCAGCGGTACGATCTCCGAGCCCTGCTGCACGTAGCTTCCCAGCAGCTCCTTCTGGGTCTCCACGTCCACAAACGTGATGCGCTCTACCATGGCCCAGAAGATCACTCCTAGAGCAAAGATGTCAGCCTTGGCTGTGTAGTGGCCTTCCCAGACCTCCGGGGCCATGTAGAAGTCCGTCCCGCACGCCGTGGACAGGAAGCATTTGTTGACGCTGGCCGGCTCCTCAGGGTTGAGCCCTGAGGCGGAGCAGACTTTGCTGAGGCCGAAGTCTGCCACTTTGAGGGTGGGCTCAGAGGAGCCGGTGGGTGTGCACGCCTGCGAGATGAGGATGTTGTCTGGTTTGAGGTCACGGTGTATGATCTGGTTGCGGTGCAGGAAGGCCAAAGCGCTGCCCAGCTGCAGCATAAAGCTGGTGTTGGTCTTGCGGCTGGGCTTACGGGACAGCAGGTAGGCGTTCATGTCCCCTCCATCGCAGAAGTCCATGACGAACCACAGGTAGTAGGCACAGCATGGGTCAAAGGTGATCTCCCCCTTCAGAGATGTCTCCACCAGCTGCAGTACAAGACGACAAGAAAACATCTGGTTACATGGCAGCAAACTGAACAAAGAGGAGGAAGCACCTGAGTCAGGCCCCCGTCACAGGTGGTCTGGATGAACCTAACCCTGGTTTACACTTCTCCACAGGTTTCTCCCTGGCATGTTGCTGGCTCCCTTAGTCTTCATGATGCTGCTTATTCTCCAAAGAACCTCTGAGGCCAGAAACAGAACTGCTGCAATTGTACTGAGATTCTGTGACACACTTGTGTGCAGCTGATTTACACTGGATTTCTTTAGGGATATTAGAATAAAAGAGGGAAGAATCTAAATTTACAAGCCACAAAAATCTGGAAAACTATCATTCTCCTTCCATCTCAGTTATGCATTGCTTTGTGTTGCTCCATTACATAAAATCCAGATAAAATGCACTAAAATTTATAGCTGTAACATAATGAAATAAAATAAAAACTTCCAAGGGAATGAGTACAGTGTAATTTATTGTTGTCAATGATGTGCACTACAAAACTAATCTGCTCAATGTCTGTAAGAGGCCGCTCCTGGTGGAAAACAAATGCCTGCCAGTTGTTGCCATAATCCACGAGTGTCCAAAGAGAATAGATGGCTGTTATCCCACGGTTGTAACAGTCGCAGAACTCCCCCCCTTTATCATTTGCTCTTCTGAACGCACGTCCTGGAACATTACAGTGTGGTAAACGAGAGGGAATAAAGGAATTCTGGGAAAACGTCCAATGCTGGCACTGCAGAAAACTAAATGAATGCTCTGACAATAGACCACTGAGCTGCTGAAAGGCTGGAATCAGGCAATTGAGGCTGCTGTCACGCAGCGGGGAGCCACGGCAACATGACAGGCCGCAGACAAGTCGACCAGACAGAGAAGCACCCCCAGTCCTCAACAGCCCATTGATCTGAGGCAACAAACTACACATAGTATATATGAACTGATACTGGTACATTAAAGCTGTGCAGCAAACCAGTCATCTGAAAAACACACCCTAGCAGCCGCGCCTTGCAGACTGGTCCATGAGATGTTGCAACCTACAGCACAAACTAGTTTAAAACCAGCTCAACTAGTTTAGTGATTACTGTATTATGTTACGGTAAGTATAATGTTTGAAATAAGATTTAAAAACAAAAATTCAAGGGTACATTCACACCAGCCCTGTTTAGCTCGCTTTAATCAAACTCCAGTTTATTTTCCTAGAATGTCCGGTTTGTTGGGGGTTGTGTGAATGTGTAAACTAACTGTGATATGGGCACAAAAAGCATATATGAACACAACATTCTGGACACATACAACCAAAATAAACATGCAAGCCTTGCGCAAGAAATGGCTCATTATCTTTTACCAAAAACAAATTAGAAATCCTACAATCACTAAAATTTGACACAAATGAAACATTTTGTGAAGGAGAAAGTTGGGATCAGTGTCTTCTTCAAAGATTTTCATATTGTTTCATTCAGTGGCTCTTGATGCAGCTCTCACAACCCTACTAGAGATAAACATGTTGGATAATGGATGGATAACTGGCAAATAACATTGTATACTTTCCAGACAGTAGGACAGCTGCATTAGTCCAGTCTGGTGAACTCTGCATTCTCACCTCAAGGTAGAGCGGCGAGCTGGAGCCGTGGTTCATCCTCTGGGCCAGCTGGTCCCGCTGCAGGATACACTCCTCCAGGTGGATGACGTTTGGGTGCTGGCTCTGAATGCTGCTCAACGCCCAGAACTCCCTCAGGGCCAGTTCCACATTCTCTGGAGAGTGGCAGCGGATCTTCTTCACCGCCACCCGGGCCCCCGAGCGCTTCACTACTGCCTCATAGACCACACCGTAACTGCCGCGCCCCACCTCCTGGATTAGGTCGTACTTGGGCTGGCTGCTTACCATCCTTCCATCCTCGCTGTGGAGAAACAAGACAGGTCTTCATCTCATTACAAGAACACTTAGCATCAGCTACAGTGTGATACAAAAAAACTATCCAGCTGATTTACATAGTTTGACATGAAGGAAAGGCCTACAATGGCATGCAAAATCAACAGGATAAAGAAGATGGTGAGGAAAACTCAAAAGATCTTCAAAACAGAAATCTTCACTTGGAAGGTAAAGTGAACTTTGGGAATTTGTTCCTTAATTTGGTCTCAATGTCACTAAATCTCTGGTAGCAATATGATTCACAGATCAGATGCCAAACTGAAGTCAGACACAAAGTGAAAGGTCTGAAAGGAAACAGGACTTCCTATGGGGGTGGGGGTGTAACTGCTCACTATAGGCTTAGTAATGAGGTGATATCTCACACTGAAGAACCAGGAACCAGCTCACAAATTTAAATTTATAATTTGTAAACAGAGTATGCATTTATACAAATATTCATTACTTTAGATACAACTGACAAAGCTAAACCTTTATGTATACTTAGATTAAAATTAATATAGAATTTCACATTCAAATCCATAATTGAAACAGCCGTTTTATTTTTGTAATGATATAAATTTTCCATACACTTTTTATTTTTTTTAACATCTCTTAAGGTTAAAAGCTGTCACTCTTAACCTTTAGAGTGTGACAACTCCTCCTTAACTATCTTTGTTTCTAAGGTAAAGTTGGTGTGGCTTATAGGGTCAAAGTTTGGGTTGATGTATTTCCATACTTTTATTTAGTTTTTTTTTCTTCTCGTTTAAAATTTTAATTCATATCATAAACAGTTACTAAATTTGCCTTACAAATTGCTATGTGGCTCCTTTTAGTTCTGTGAAGTAAAATTGCTCCCAGGATTGGAGACCAAAGGAAGAACATTGGACAGCTACATGCATAGGAAAAACCCAAATACAGTTATGAAAGATGAAGAAAGCGTGAAGGTGATACATTTTTGGAGTTAGAGTTGTTTCAGCTACCTGCTGGTAGGACTACGCCATATACCAATACAAGCAATATGTTGAGATTTATTACATTTGACACTAAAATGACACTGAAAACCATTAACAATCTGAGCCAAGTTTGCTAACATTTCTATTTCTCCTAATGGTCCTAAATGATTTTAGAGAAGGAACCCTCTGTGGAAGGTGGAATGAGGAGGGGTCGTACAGGGGTCACTATCAGACATCTGACTCCAACCTTGAGCCACTTGGATTGGATGGTTCGTCTTCATACCTCCAAATGTCTGCTTTAACTCCCACGGTGAAGTTAGTTTTAAGTTGGTTCAATGTGTTTTAATCGTCTGGATTGCTTGCTGGCTAACCCCGTCTCACAGTGGCAGCACACAGTAAAACAAGCCATCATCTCCTGTACAGAACAACGGAGAGATTATCCAAACTGAAACTAGCTTCACTGCCGGAGTTAAACTGAACATTTGGAGGGTAAGTGAAACTATCTAATGAACATGGCTTGATGGAGTTGGACGTTTGACTCAGCCATGATCCGCAGCATGGGGTTCTTGAGATTTTATATGAATATATGAAAAACTTGTTCGCAAAGAAAAAAAAAATCTATATGCAAACAAAACTATGTTTGCTTACAGACAGCAGCTCAGTGCTTGGGTTCTGAAAGCTACAGTGTGTCTGATAATGCTACCAAAGGACAAAGAAAACCTTTAACCCATTAGACTGGCCCACAGAGTACGTTGTAAATGAGCAGTCAATAAATGAGAAGCAGAGCTGGTCTTCAGTTTCATAAGGAACAAACTATTACCAGACAAACTGGTTGAATGACTGATTATTTATGATGTTGACAAAGGGCAAGACAAGTCATTTCACTTTGCTATTTTGCATTGTAGAAGAGTTTATATTCTGACCTCTGCCTTTATCACAAACAGTCTTATTGCTTTAAACACTGGCTGACAAATCTCCCAGTGTAGTGTAAACTGAAAACAGTAACCAGTAATATGTTCCTGTAAGGAAATGTGATGTATTTAAAAGGTAGTATTCCTAATCAGTGCTGGTTGAACACTGGTCTGATGCTTGTGAGTGTACTTTCTATCACCTGGTTTCATTTTTAGTTCTCTGGTCAGCAGCCAGACTTTTGAGTATTTTTCTCCAAACAATTGATTATCAGTTGGTTTATTAACAGATAGTGCAGCTGATTATAAATTACCTCTACTGTTGGATTGTGTGGGAGGTAACTGAAGCTTTGTATTCATCAAGCTGCTGGAATGAAGAACAGAGTCTGAATCTCAACTACACACATTATTCCAGTGATAAAGATCTTACACAGCATAGTATAATATAAAGCAGCCTGTTACACTGCTCTCCACCAAACCAGGGGTGCACTGATTGCAGTTTCTTTGGCCGATCTTCAATCACCGATCTTTAAAAATCCTGACCTGCCAATTACGATTTTGGCCGACAAAATTTTTATTCTCTGAAATGTTGCTAGATAAAGCAAAAAAGTCAAAAGGAGTTGGCAACAGTAGAGTGATTATTGTTAACTGCAAAAGTGAAGACATGACCTGTTGAGCAGGCCTGCCAGTCAAACCTCTATGACAGGAAAGCAGAAGAGGACAGTGGTTGATTTGTAGACCTTTGCTAAGGAAATGATCAAGCTCATTTTAATTTAACATGCACTTAATTGATGAAGTGCTTGTTGTGACAGGCTTAGCTGGACCTTATGCTTTCTGCAACACTGGCTAATTAACCAAAGCCTTAAGAAAACACCCAGAAACCAGAAATCATCAACAGCCAAGTTTTCCCTAATAAGCTAACAGGTTTTACAGAGCTTTGGAGTCTCTGCAGTTTGCTGCGGCCTTATTTGACTACACACACACACAAAACCAACAATCACTAGTAGTAACTTCCAACACAGAACCATTCCAGCTCTACAGCATGGCTTTTGGAATTAATGCCTACTTGACCCGCTAATATACGCATCAAACATGGCTGTCCTCCCATTTTTTGATGTGTTGATCCCAGAGCTCTCAGCTCTGGGATCAACCATGTACTGAATACCATAGAACAGACTGCAGACAGACATGGTCCACCATGAGGGCTAAAATGATTCTTTGTAGATAAAACTCCATGGTGCCGGTTTAATAAGATCCATCTGAAATGGTTGTAAACTGTCCAGAACCATGAGCTAGCATTAGCCCCTACCATGTGACTTCAACTAGTGGCGCTGCAGGTGAGAAGTCTTGTAGTGATTGGAGCAGCTTGAACAAGCAGAGCCACGTTTATATTGGGCTTCATTGTAATTGTGAAGAACATTACATTCTGTTGTATAGAAAACATTTTCTTTGATTTGTGACTGAAACTTTGAAACTTTATAGGACTCATTTCCT
The DNA here is from genome assembly GCF_003331165.1 of Xiphophorus hellerii. Lineage (NCBI taxonomy): Eukaryota > Metazoa > Chordata > Actinopteri > Cyprinodontiformes > Poeciliidae > Xiphophorus > Xiphophorus hellerii. The sequence continues at coordinate 27,535,677 of NC_045684.1, forward strand.
GAGTGCCTTGCCTTTATTTTGCTTGGTAAGTTCCTGTTTACTCCAGGTGGTACCAGAACTAGACATTACGTTACATGAGAATATTCTACCATGGTTTAGGTGACCTTTTAAACAACTGTTTATTTCTGCTAGCTCACTTTACCCTCTAATCACACCCAGCATGTAGATAATCAGCATAGCCTGGTTCACATGGCAAGATTCTAAAATCGTCGGCCGATTTTCAAAACCTGAGAGACCACACACAGACAACAATAAAATATCTTAGGCATAATAGGCTTGGTTGCACCGTGTGTGGTGTCCAGCTGCATAGAAAGACCAACACACCACAGAAATATCTCTGAAGATTATCTCAAGAGCCATCATGATAACTGGGACATCCTTAAGTTTGTCGGAAAGGAAAATTTGGGACAAAAATCTTGCCGGGTGAGCTAGACACAAGCAGGATGCTTAAAACATGGCAGCCACTCATGTCCAGTGCAGCCTTTTCCTAAATGTTATGATTGCTGGTATTTTCAAACCAGTATGTTTATTTTTGCTTTTGTTTTTTTTGTCAGTAATTTTTTTCCTATTCTCTGATTAATCCAGAAACTTAAATGCAAGTCAAAAGCTAATGCTACCTAAACTACAGCTAACTATCAAGAGGATTCCTACAAAGCTAAAAATAAGGTATAATTTTACCTTTTTATGTATTTGAAGTGAAGCTGTGTGAAGTTGAAAATGGGTCATCTTGTATCAATTTAAATATAAATAAGTAGCGAGAGGGTGAGGGGGCAATACAAACATAAAATAAACAACTTTGTGATGAATTTAAATCTGGACGATTTATGGTGACTATCACATGCAAAGAGAAAATGACACCCATGATGTGTTAAATTTAAAAGGAATCTTTTGAAATAGAAGAAACACAGGACAGGACTGTTGGATGGAATGAAGCAACACTATTGACCCTCAGCACATCTAGCTAGTGGTGCTAAATATTAGACAATAATTGAAAAAACACAAAGCTAGTTAAAAAGTTCTCTCCAGTTACAACTGCAAAGAATCTGCAACTATTGAGACTCAATAATCATCAATAGTCATATTTCCATCTAATCGTCATGGGAATTTTTAGCAGACTTTTGAAATGTTGCAAAAAAAACAAAAGGAAAATGAAAATCGGACATGCCATTCCAGGTTGACAGTCCTCCAATCTGTGCTGGAGGTTTGAAACTAAGTCAGTAAATGTGTTTCCATTCCCTTCTTAGCGCATTACCTCTTCCAGAAAAGCCTTAAAACACCTCAAGCGAGGTGTTTTTGACACTGTGATATTCACTGTGATATTGAGGAGATTATTTCAAATTGTGCCATTTCTATCAACCTTTTCTAATATTAACATTTCAAAATGCTCATAAAAAACCCATTGATGGAAACATGGCTACTGAGATGTAACAGACTGCACTGACTCACTACTAGTGAGAGCTGAACAAAATGACAGGTTAAACTACTGCCTACTTTAGTCTGAAGAACTGCTTCTTGACGTTCTTTATCTGAGCTTTCAACAAATTATAATGAAGTTCAATTGAAAACATTCTTTTTCCCACCAGGCACTAAATCAGAATGTGGCTAATTGACTTTGCATGTGGCTAACTGAACCAGAATGAACCAAGGTGGCTCATTGTTTTTCTTCTCTCTCCTGCATTTTCTACAGAGTCTACCTTGGTGAATGGCTCAACAGTAAAGGCTCCACTAAAGATAATATGTATAACAAAGCGAACAAGCAACAAGATCCTGAACACAGTGACACAATGTTTACACGTGCAGATTAAAAGCCCTGCAGGCAGACAGAGTGCCTGGTCAGTCACTGTGGCCATCAATACCAATCCTCAGCAGAACAATGTGACCGTTACATGATAGCACACACATCAAACAGAGCAGCAATCACCACACTGTTATAATGACACCGTTAGTCACAACATGGCGACATCTCTGTGTGCTCTGTATGCACAACCATCACAATGTCAAAGAGGAGAACCTGTCAAAGCCTCGTTTTCATAATGAAAAGAAGCCAGGGGGGGTGGGGGGGGGGGAGCAGCAACAAGACAGCTAAACACCAAGACGCTGACAGTCGTGTACTTTAATGGAGACGTGTGGGACAGACCAAAGAAAGAAAAAAGAACCAATCGAAGTGTGCACCAGATTGCTTGCAGGTTTTTAGGACACAAATCTAGGCCTGTCACAATAAACAATAAATCAATTAATCGCCTGACAAATTTAAAGAAACTCAAAAATTTTCATTTGCTTGATTCATTCGCTTTTCTTTCTCATTACCAAAAGCTGAATGATAAAAGTCGTCAGTCTGGTGCTTCGGTCTCAATTATCCTGTTTTTTGAAAGTTAATTTTGTTTACAGAGACTTCATAATTCAGTTTATTTGTTGTTTCTGTGGTTTTGTTTATTAATTTTGGTTGTTTCAAATGTCTTCCAGTTCCAGTGTTAAACGTTTTTATCTATCTATCTATCTATCTATCTATCTATCTATCTATCTATCTATCTATCTATCTATCTATCTATCTATCTATCTATCTATCTATCTATCTATCTATCTATCTATCTATCTATCTATCTATCTATCTATCTATCTATCTATTCCTTAGAATTTAAAGTTTATTGATCTTTGAGAATGTGTTCTTGCCATTATTATGCCATTTCCATTATATTACTTGAAAATGGTTTCAAAACAACAATATTAGCAAAGTTTGTTATTGTGACAACCCTGGACATATTATGCCATTGAGATTAAGGATGAAGCATTTTAAAAAGATTTTTTTTAATATAAAATGTGACAATCATTACATTGTTTGTAATGATAATGATTTATCAAATTGTCTTCTTTCACTCCACAATTACACAGTTTTTAGGCTATATGTTTAGAATTGATAAAAATGTAATTCTGGAAAATAAACAGGGAAGAAAAGCGTTTTGTGTTGACTTAACAGGTCACTGTTTAAAATGAGATATCCTGTCTCAAAGGGAATCAGAAAGAATAAAATTTTAGATTTACACATAAAGAACAAATAACCTAATACTAACAGTTTGTTTCGTGCCAAATGTTTTAACTGTGTCCTAAAATACAGCTGATGTCCTCCAGGACCTTCTAAGGTGGAAATGTTGACGTCCACCAGGTATTTGTTCCTTCATAGGAATATCTAAGCATTTTTATCATATAATTCATTTTGCTCCAAGGTTAATTCATGAGAAGGTTTGTTACGGACATTTGTAGCCAAACTATTCCATCTGTGTTTTTTTTACTTTGATCATGGTGGGCTCTGACAAAGCCCATTCACTGTTGAGGATGCAGAAGAAAATTATGTGGTTTAACAGTATGAAATTAGCTCAGAATCATTTCAATAGACCAAATCAGTTGAAGGATCATTCCAGCCCGAGTTCACAAAAAATAGATTGTTGAAGGAGCCGTTGTCTCAAGGTAGTGACATGCAGAGAACTGATCATTTTCTGTGCAGAAAAAGATTAACGCTCAAACAGGAAGGCTACAGCCAATGATATTTACCTAATATTAGTGAATTAATGTCAGTTCTTGAGCAGAGTAAAAAAAATAAAATAAATAATAAAAAAACAAGCTCATTTCAGCTTGTATTCCAACCAACAACCTACAGAACCATAAATCAGGTTTTTACTGACTGACAGATTTCCAGTTTTCTTTGAGGTCTGGCCAGCTGGTCACACTCTAAATCAATGGATTCATTTCCAAATTTTTCCAGAAAACATAAGAACTTTAGCTGTTTGCTCTTATGACTTTTGCCTTTTATTGACCTTTCTGGACCACCGTAGAAAAAAAAAAAAATCAAAACAAGCTTTGATGCACGGGAATAAAAGTAATCTTTCAGGTTCTAACTTCCCTAATCAAAGGTCACACACTCAAAGGAAAACTTACCCGGTTTAATCCAAGGCTACTGATTTGTACGTCATCATTTACACTTTCTGTATTAGTTATACTTTTTATATGAGATGGGGGAGATTGCTCATTACTGTTATTTTAATACAACATAAATGTTACATTACTAATTCATAAAATACTGGTTTTGCAAAAAACCAAAACATTTTTACCAGATATAACCAATATTTCCACCACTCCTTAGCACTGTTAAATCTGTAAAAGAGATTAAAAGTGCCAAAATTTTAAATACAAATTTCAGTTTGAAACAAAACATAAAAGTTAGCAAACTGTGATTCCTTCTTAACTGAAAAATACAGGACAAGGAGAGTGTATTCACACCTTTAGCTGATAGATATGAACAACATTTAACCAGAAGGTGATGGAGTGCTGCAGGCAGATGTTCCCCTGACAGACAGCTAAGTGAACGGGCTAATGAGACACTCACCTCGGTGATTGGCTACAAGGCTAACAGCTATGTGGCCTGGCCCCTGGCTGCTAACGCGAGCTAATCATGTTAACAGCAGCTAACAAAGAGTCCAGCTTCCTCCAGTTCGTTCACAAATCTGGTCCTGCGTTGGCGTCGCCTCATTTAAACCCAAACATGCTCATTTCCCCTTACACTGACCCAACAGTGGGTAACAGAGGAGCTATCCATGCTAACCACAAGATGTTGACAGTTTATTGTCCTGTGTACGTGCGCGTGCTATCAAGCAGCGAACACACCTGCAAGCCGGGTTGCCAGGTACGCACAGCAGACAAGACAATGGTGGACGTACAGCGGGGACAGAAGAGGTTTGACCGCATGATATCAGGTTATGAGGCTCACCGTAGAGTCGCTTCTCGGGGGTTCATTGGTGGTCTTCCTCACTCCCTCTGGCAGCCATTACAGCTGCACACGCTCCGCTCGCTCAGTCAAGCCGACGAGGTTGTGTCAAACACTGGACGTCAGAGCGTGCAGCTGCTGTGCTGCGAGGTGCCGTACAGCTCACCGCGTGAGCAGCTTGAACAGCTTCCGGTCCCTTTCAAAGTAAAACACATTCGCGGTTCTGTTTAATTTTAAACTTAAATTGCGCACGCTGTGTGGCATTCAAATTTATGTATTTCTAAATATTTAGTTACAATTTATTTTAATCAAAATATGTTTTTCTCAACTGCAATTCAACAACTCAGTGTTATGGTTGTGCGAAAGTTTTTTTCTCTCTGCAGCGTGACTTTTAGTCAGTGCAGTTAGCTTTATTTAGCTCCATCCTCCCAACAGTGTCCTCCCCAGACCTAACTGTCACTCACAGATAGAATACAACAACATGCACACCTGCACAATATTATCCAATGGCTATCATATTGTTTATTTTTATTTCGCTTTTACTTTATTTTTAATTTCAAACTTTTGTTATGATGCATAACCGTGGCAACAAGGTATTTTTTTTTTTAATTTATTTACAGCTGGGAGTTATTGATTAGAATCTCACAAGCTAAAAAACCCCAAATACCTGAACTCTGACCACAAATCCCAGAGAAATTAAAACGAAGGATGCAGGACAAAGAGCAGAGAACAAAATGAAACCATCTCTTCAATGTATCATAGTGGCAAAGATGATATTCCAGACTCCAACATGTCTCTGCACAGCTTTATAACCAAACTAGCAGGCAAAAATTTAAAGAGGAACAGGAAAAGCAAATGATGTGGATTTGCAGAGCTAGCAAACAACTGATGGTGTCATCCAGGACATTATTGTGGAACATCATCTCTGCTGCCCTAACATTGAGATGTTAGCATGTCGTGTGTTGTGGAAAATTTGATTTCATTCTAGTATATTATGGTTGTGTCATGTGAATGTTTTTGTATGTTTACAAACAATTGCAGAGAAAACTAGACTGAGCCAAAGAACTGAAGGTTTTAACCTTCAACGGAGAAAAAATACTGATAATCTCACTCTCTCTTCAGAATTCACACAGTGGTGATGGCTAGCTACTGGGTCAGAGCCACAGCTGTCCTGTCAGCATGTTTCTCCCGCTCTTGACAGGGGGGCAGTGGCACAGACTTATGACATCACTAGTGATAACTTGGGCTGTCTTAAAGAGACACCACAATTATGATTGTTACAGGCACTTCTGACCAGGGAAAGGACACAAACAACAAGGGTGAGTGGAGCAGGAATCAAACCGGCAATCTACCCATTGCAGGGCAAACCACTGTCTCCACCGTCACTGTGTTGTTGCCCCAACAACACATGACATTAACAAGATCATAATACAGCAACAATCTTCAGTCAGAGGCCCCTTCAGATTTGTTGCAAGACTGACCGCTACAGGAAATCCTTCCTGCCCAACATTTAATTTCTCTTTGAGATACAGTACAGACCAAATGTTTGGACACACCTTTTAATTCAATGAGTTTCCTTTATTTTCATGACTATTGACATTGTAGATTCACACTGAAGGCATCAAAACTATGAATAACACATGTGGAAATATGCACTAAACAAAAAAGTGTAAAACAACTGAAAATAGCCCTTATATTCTAGTTTCTTCAAAGTAGCAACCTTTTGCTGTGATTACTGCTTTGCACACACTCTGCATTTTCTTGATGAGCTTCTAGAGGTAGTCACCTGAAATGGTTTCACTTCATAGGTGTGCCCTGTCAGGTTAATAAGTGGGATTTCTTGCCTTATAAATAGTCATGAAAATAAAGAAAACCCATTGAATTAGAAGGTGTGTCCAAACTTATGGTCTGTACTGTACATAACGCATTTTTGAACTGAACTGAAATTCCAAAGTCAGAAATCGAGTCCAATAACAGTGACAATAAAGCTAATTCTTTATTGCATTAAAAATAATGCAATAAAGAATTATGTTTGCTTTATAACTGCTTTATTGCATTATTACTTAACTGATTAGTTGTGCTAGCATAACTAATCTCATTAGTTATTAGTTAAAACATAATTAACTTGTTAGTTATGCTAATAACTGCTAATCATAACTGATTAGTAGTTCTGAATAAAACATAGATAAAGGATGTTTTGTTTAACTTCTAACTTTTAAACCATTTTCACTTTCTCACAGGTTCTTGGAACCTTGGGTGTCAGTAAATCATTGTAAAGAAAGAAAAATGTAAGCAGACAAAATTTGACCTTCTTGCCTTTAGTAAGAGGTACCAACAGGACATCCAGACTGATCACAGTAACAGGAGCATCTGCTCTTACTGTGGATCACTTATGCCCTCTGGTGGCCGCTCTACACTCTCCTGCTCCTTAAAAGTTGACTTTCTGTGACACTGGTTCTAATGATTTTAAAGCAAAACTGCCTCTGCTTTAACTGTTTGCTTAGGGAACTGTCAGGTTTGACACCTATTAAAGACAAATTGAACAAACACAGAAAAGACAAGAGAGTTAGATTCTTTTGATCTCGCGAGGAGAACGGACAGAGATGTGTTTACAGTTACAAATCTCCAACCGCTCTGAAACACATTTGTCCGCTCCTCTCTTTTTATTACTTTCAGAGTCCCTATCACAGAGAACACTGCAACTCTAAAGGGTGGGGACAAAACACTTCATTACTTAGTTGCAGTGCTAATGACAATCACTAACTAAACACGTTATCTTGCATTAAGACACAGAGTAAAAACAGAACAAGTCGTACATCTTCAAGGCGACGGTTCTACAGCTATCTAACAGTTCAAAGGAAGAAGCAGTCCTGGTGAGTAATAAACCCTGTGAGCACGGTTATCACTGCTTCTCTTCAGGGAGGCCCTCTTGTAAAAAGGAAATCAAGTAAATCAAACAATACAGAAACATTCTTTATGCTGAAGGAAAAGAAAACAATAAAGGCATATAAGACGGAACATCATATAAGTAACACTATTGTTATAGGTGAAACAACAAATATTTGATAATATATATACATTTCACCTAACAGGAACCAATAATAATAATAATAATAATAATAATAATAATAATAATAATAATAATAATCATAACATTTTCCTGCTAAATTGAGCAATTGTGTTCAGTTTGTACTTGGAAGTCTGATGGTCTAACTTTGAAAACAAGTCTGGAACGTCCCCTAATGTGATGACTGCTGTATAAAAAAAACCCTGTTTATTTTTAATTCTTACAGTTTGTATGTCACACACAAGATTGAACAATTTTTATGTGGGAAATTTTTTTCTCAGCGCTTGAATGGATAATTCAGAAAGAGGATCAGTCTACTGGTCATTAAGGTCCAACTTCTGTTCTTAAAGGAACCCCAGAAACGTTCAGTTCAGTCAAGAGCAGCGCTTTGTTTCCCCAGTGTGCAATAAGGTTCCTACAGCAGCAGATAAGCAACATGTATACAGCATGGGTGAGGGGCTAGTTTCATTATGTACCGTTTCTGTGTGGTTAAGTAAGCACAATGACATGTTAAAATTAATACATTTATAATTGGCGTTCTTTGATAAAACAGCAAAATTAGTCCAGATTGGACTCAGTTTTCTCATAGATTTGATTCCAGTCTTAATTAAAATCGCCATTTTACTTACTTTATTAAGTAATACAGTGAGTGGATAAGTAATAATAATAGTTATTACAATACACATATTGTAATAAGTATTCATTTATTTAATATAATATAACTTTTATTCAAATGATTATATAAAGTATTTAATAACCTATGTTCGCCTTCTATAAAAGGAATATTATTTGGAATTTGTTGTAAAGAGAAAAAGTAAACAATCAAAAGTATGGGGTAAGTTGGAGGGGGAAAGGAGGAAGAGAAGAATTAGGGAGAAGACAGAAGGAGACACAATGCAGCATCAGTCATGTCTTTAAATGGTAAATTTAAATTAATTTTCTAGTGGCTACTACAGACTGGTCTGGATGGGGGTTATGTGATTATTCTGTCCCACATCCAGCCAAAGCTGTCAGCTGGTCTGAGTTCTCATCATTATCTTGTATGGCATTTTGAAGAGATTAAATAGTTTATAATCCACTGATCATTAATGACTAAAAACGAGTTCAAAATCTAAATTCTGAATATATAAGGAATGGCTAGTGACTGGCTCTTTAAAGCTGTACTGACTCACAGGTGATTGGCGTAACTCAGCTCAGCTGCTGAAGAAACCCAGAGAGCTCTTCTGTTTGGTGTTGAACCTTTGCTGATGAAAGCCCACTGCTGCCAGTTCAGATCAGCTTAATGACTTTGTTTGACCTCTAGCATGTGGAATCAAGGTGAGTGGCGCGTATCTGAAATCATTTGTTGACCGTCCCTCACATAGGTTGAAACTCTCGTCGCTCTGACACAGGCTGCAGTCAGTCCAGTGGTGAAACCTTGAACCACAAAGCTACATCATCAAAGGTGCACGTCTGTTGGCTTAAGAAAAAAGAGCTTTAATAGCCAAGAGAAGCAGATTATTTGTTGGGTTCATAATCTGCTCCCTCACTGTCTCTGCCACAGAAAGCACACCTTGAGATTTTCCCCTGCACCGTCTCTCAGCTGCTGGCTGCTCCTCAACTCTGCAATGATTCCTTCTCTGTCTGTGACTGTGAGCTCAAACAGGTGAGCCGGTTATTTTCAGAGGTCAGGGGGCAAGGGTCTCAAACTCCAGGCCTCGAGGGCCGCAGTCCTGCAGTTTTTAGATGTGCCACAGGTACAAAACACCGGAATGAAATGACTTAATTACCTCCTCCTTGTGTAGATCAGTTCTCCAGAGCCTTAATGACCTAATTATTCTGTTCAGGTGTGGAGCAGCAGAGATACATCTAAAAGTTGCAGGACTGCGACCCTCCAGGACTGGAGTTTGAGACCCCTGGTTTAGAGAGAAGCTGTTGTTCAACACATACTGTGGACAGTGAGCTTCAGACCGTTATTAACCACAGGATTTAGCCACCTGTTAAAATCCCTCTTTGCAAACGTACACTGTGGATAATGTCTACAGTCCATTACAGACAAGGTGAACATCTACGAGTAAATGTTCACCTCTTTTCTATAGTTCTTCACTTTGAAGCTCAGTTCAGTTTTATTTATAATGCCAATTCACACCAAATGTTGTCTGGAGGCACTTTACAAAAAAAGGTATTTCAATTCCATCATACATACATTCTAATTGCTGGACTGGTGATCAAACAGTACAGTAAGCTCAATGAATTATTCAACATAGTTTAAAAAGTTTCTGCGGAAATTCAGCAGATTACTTCCTCCTACAAACGGTCTCGGTTCAGTTGGAGTGAACTTGGGTGAGGTACGAATGATTATGTGAATGCCAAGCGGACCGCAGACCGCCCCCAACAGCTTCCAGGAGCCGGACTACAGCGCAGGGCATTCTGGGTAAATGCAACCAAAACAAACGGACTGTCTAACGCTGGCGGGAGAAATGGCTTATGGTCATTTGCCAAAGAGAAATCATACAGCCACAAAAAATTAGATTCCACTCTGTTGGAGTTCATTCATTTTGTCTCTGTGCTCCACCAGGTCCGTTAACCAGTTTCAGGACCCGACCAGAACCCCTCAGTGTAAATTACCTTGAGAAATAATGAGATTTGGTTATATATAAAAACAGGCTTTAATGCTGAAAAATGATCAAATATTACAAGCCATACATGTCATCCAAATGGAGCAGATACGGAGTTACATTCACCGTCCAGCGCTGGGCCACACTGAGCTCACCTTATGGATGAAACTAAGTGAGGCAAAGACTGTAGTGAAAATTTTGCTTTTTATTTTCTGCAATTTGTACCCTCCCTAAAGGGTAGTCTGATCAGTTTCAGTCTGTTTACATATGACTAGTGGCAGTTATACATAAACATGGTTATGTAAGCTGCAGCATGTGTGTGTAAGCAGATAGGAGAGGATAAAAGTGATAGAGGAAATGACAGAATCCATAACAACTCCATGCTTTAGTCCACATTTTGAGAAGCAGGAATTTTACGCTCCATGTCTTCAGAGTTTTTTGTGTCGCCTCCTTCAGTGGTTCTAGTTGTAGAGCCATCACAGGTTTTCCAAAGGGTTTGGTTCGTTTGACACAGTGCAGTGTGAAAGCGAACTACACCAGCTGAAAATCTAGCAAATGCTGCAATTTTACTCCTCAATTTAACCGAGTCTACCAGACTATCAGCTGTGAAAACACCCATAAATGAATAAGAAGATTTGTATTACAGACCAGCACACATAATCTGAGGGAAAGCAAAGCTAATTAAAGAGTTTCCCTCAAATCAGTATTGTCCCAGTATCTTTTATAGGTTACAGACAGCTTTCCATATTTGGTGTTGTTTAACCATCACTTATGTATGTTTAGTCTTCAAGCAGTGATTTTTACTGCCGCATTTTTCTGGCCATTTTTATGACGGTCTGACTATCCATGACCACATTTGGCATTCATCCCTTTCCTCCTGGGTCACTCCATGCATAAAGGCTCTAATCTTAGACATGTTCCTGAGATATTGAATATGAGATTCAATGTGCTATTAGATATCACAAGGGCAAATTTTAATGTTAGGCTTTTCATTTGTTCTCGACAGCATCTTTACATCTTAAGAAACATTTCTATAACTCTGTCGCTTTTCATCACAGCTTTGGTACATTTCCAATAATTCTTAGCCTAAGCCAAGTACTACCTCCTATCTCAGGTTTCTGTTGTTGGAGTCATCAGAGGATTTGCTCTTTTTGAGACCAATGTCCAGTACACCGTGGACGACATGACCGGTCCACCCCTGAATGTGAAGCTATGGGTTAACACGGAGGTCAGTGGTGTTAAAGAACATTTGGGGAGAAGTAAGATGGGCATGGCGATAAAAGATTGGTGATGAAAGATTGGATCTAAATCCCAATCTTTACAGGATTCTGCACTGACGACTGTAGCTTCTCCAGGAATGTATGTGAAGGTGATTGGAAGCCTGCGCAGCTACAGTGTAAGCAAACATTCTAGAGAAACAGGCTGTAAGCGCTAGGAAAATAAATACCACACTGCCATTTCTTCTCCTGATTCAACAGGAACAGAGGTCGCTACTGGCAACGAATGTCCGACGTGTAAAGGACCTGAATGAGATCAGCTCCCACATGTTGGAAGTGGTACAAGCTCATATGCAGGTTTTCAGAAAGGTATACTCTTGTACATTTCTGCTTCTTGGGAACATCAACTTTGGCACATGGGAACCTAAATTGCATAATTAAAGAAATGTGAAATTTCTTTAAAGAGTGTAAGGGTCATTGAGACTCCCCAAAGTGATTCGAACAAACTTTAGCATAGATGTTAGAAAAATTGTAATCATGTGATTTTGCACAGCAGCTGGGGAAATAAGGAGCTATGATGGCTGCCCCTTGGTGAAGGACATAGCAGTTTAATTCCAGCAGCAAAACAACATTGCATGTCTTAATAAAGTTTAAAGAGGATGGCAATAAAAATATCAGCCAAAAACCAGCTCTCCATGTCCTGAATGTGAACCAGGTAGGACTGCACTGCAGCACAGCTAGCTACTGCAGGAAGTCTGAAAATGTGCAATTTAACACTTTTATCTATTGTTGATCTGTGCACATTGATTTTCCAGGTGTTTGTTTTTAAACACCTGAAGATTGTTGGAGATACTGTTGCACTTGGCAATGCAACCAGAGGTTACTTTGACAGTGCGTCCCAACATGCTTGTTTGCTACCTAGAATAATAATAAGAAAAGACTGTTAAAATTTCATGAAATTTAGACTGAACATACAAGTCATACAAGCTGGCCTCACAAACCCCTTTAGGAAGTTCTTTGTTTGGTGAAACTGACACTCAGATGTCCACTGTTGATGGCATCTATCATGGTTTCATTCGAACCAGGCCAATACCTGTAACCTCTGTGTTTCCATTAGGTCTTTGATGTGAACATGAACCTCACTGTGGCGCCGCAACCTGACTGGAGCAGTGGGACGCATCCTCGAGGCGTTTTACCAAATGGTTTGTCTACAGTCCAGGGCCAGGTCAGTGACTGCAAAGTGCAAGTTCATCCTGATCAGTTTCTGTTTATGATGTACTGTGTGTTACATTTTGACATGAAGATTTTTATTTATTTATTTTATTTTTTACATTGAGTAGTTGACATACTGAGTCAGGTCAAATGTACTTTTATTATGTCGTTTGAAAATATAAGGTTCTGGGTGCATTCACAGCAGCCCTATTCAGTCCACTTGATGGAACTCTAGCTCATTTGCTTAGAAAGTCTGATTCATTTGTGGAGGTGTGAATGAGTAACTAAAATCTGAAGTGGACCACAATAGTGAACTCTGGTTCGCAGCAAGTTTGACCAATTGGTTTACGAAAAATGGTGACTGACTTGGTGTCTGGTAACTGAGCTGCTGGTGCTTCCGCGCAGGTGGTAATTTGTGCATTCAGCTGAGCGAGACATTAAATCGGCCACACTTTGTTGTTTTGGCTAATGATCCAGCGAGTTGCACATCACTGCATTGATTCTGGGCGTCAGTGACCATCTTATACACTAAAAAAGTAAAACTATCATTCAGGTTTGTTCTCTCTCTCTCTCTCAGGTGTTGCATCAAATCCAAGTGTTCTCTGTCCATAATGATGGCATCAATTTCCACGACCTGACAAGAAACCTGGACTACATTAGCATTGGAGACATTAGGTAACTGCAAACTACACTCCCAACCCCTTTTCTCTAAAACATTGTTTTTCTAGCGTCATCTTTACTGTAACCTGACATTAATGGCCATTTTAGACATTCAATGTTCTATTGAATGTCTAAAATGGAAATGATTGTATCTTGCCTTTAAATAGATGGATAGTTTGGAAAAACCTGGACACCACAGCAGAGTTTGATGTGGGGAGAACTTTTACTCTGCCAGCATGTAAATGACAAGAGATTGCCATGACTTTTTTTTTTTTTTACTGGAGTGGGAAAAGTCTTTTGTGGCTGCAGGCAAATTTGATCTGCACCCAAATTCTTGGTAACACCATCATCTGAAGCTGATGCTGATCATCTCGTTTCTCGTTCAGATCTTCCTTGGCTTTCCTTGCAAGTGAAGGTCACATCTTTTCCACCATTGATGAGCATCATTTCAAGGCAGTATAACTTCAGCTGCCTCTGGGGAAAAAACAACAACATAAAAACTAGTCCTGGACCACGTGTGGGACAAAGCTTGATTTATTTATTTTGTTAAACTGAATTGCAATCATTTTTCTTGTAAATGACTTCTAGATTGAAGTGGGGTTTTTTTGTCTTGTATTATGTATGCACCATTCCCATCTGAACTCACTTTTTTTATTTTTATTTTGACTAATCAATTATTTAACATCAAATCAAACGGAGAGCACCTTGTTAGAGCTGTCAGGATCAACGTATCCTCCGACTTGTTTGGCCACAAATGTGTCGACGCTGCAGCTCAGCAGTGCTGTGAGATTCCTAGTGAATGAACTACATTCTGAATTGTCAATTTTGTTGATTGAGCAACTTAATAAAGGAGCAATCAGGATCTACCTGCTTTAATATTTTCTTTTTGCCTCATTTAACCATGAGTCCTTACCTGAGCCACCCCTTTGTGTCTTCACCATCTTCTTCTTTGTTGGAACTATTTTTGCTCCATTGTGGAACTGTCTGATAAAATCGGAGGAAATTGTCTCGACTGTGGAGCGGAACAGTGACTCTCCCTGTAATAGACAGTGACAGGGCTGTGAACTGCAGGTGAAGACTGACTTCAAAAGAACTAACAAAAAAAGAGAAAACAGTGGAATCAATGTCTCTTTTTACTATTTTCTATTTTTAAACCCGTTCTTCTCTCACAGCCGGCGCCATCATCAAATATCCAAGAAACGCAGAGTGACGAGACCAAAATGGATATGACTGTTATTAGGATTCATCTGTGCTTGATATTTGTCTATTAACGTATAATCTACAGTATAGCTCTCTGTTGGCTGTGTGTGAAACGACGAGGAGGAGGTTTAGTTTGTCCCTGGAGAAATCTCCTGCTGAGTTTACCTTCCTTTTATGTCTCCACTCTAGTCTGAATGCTGACAATGCTGCTGTCTATGCCACGAAAAGCCCTTAAGAGTGTTAATTAATAAACTTTATTTTATTTCTAAGCAAACTGGTTGTGATAGCACATGCTAAATGTGTTTTTTTTTCCCTTTCTCTCCCATGTTGATGAAACTGTCCTGTGAAGATCTACTTCCTGTCCTGGCTTGTGACAGCTCCAGTGTTTGAAAGATCTCAGCTCATCTGCAGCATTTCACTGCTAGATTTTCCTCTGGCTGCCATTCGGTGTATTCAAATGTTTACATACACCCAACATGGCTATTTATACTGATCATGTTAAATTTGGGCTTTTAAAGATTTAAAGACAAAATGTTCAAAATCATACATAGAGATGGTGAACGAGTTTTTTCTAAGGATTTGGTCTGTTTCAATTCAAATAACTTTATTTGCACCTGAGGGGCAATTTAAGAACATCGACACAGTGCAGTGTGAAAGTGAACCGTGCCAGCTGAAAATGGAACAAATGTTGCAATTTTGGTTCCCAACTGACTCAAGTCTACTGGACTATCGGGTGTGAAAACAGCCTTACACTGAATGCCAGGCTGTAATGATTTTTCCTAAACCAAAACTTTGCTGAAGGTTTTTGTTCTTGCTCATTTAAATTGAGTTCAGACAGAATTATGCCAGAATCCTGGTGATGCAAATAAAACGGATAAGAGTTTTTTTCCGATTTATAACCAAATATTATTGGGTGTGTGTGTGTGTGTATCCCACAGTACGTTTAAACTGGTGCACCAAAATCATGTTTCTGAAATTAATGCATCATTATCATTACAACCTGGGAAAAAATGCAATTCAAGTGTATCATTAAAGGTCCAGAATTAATAGATTTTATTTATTTTCTTTATATCTTTAGATCTCAAAGGGCAGGAAACAGGAGCAAAACAAGCAATTGTAATGGATAAAAATGATTAAGTAAACAAATAGATACATAAATAAAAGAGATTAAAACCAATATCTAAGAAAATGTACAAAAAATTTTGGTGAAAAGAAATGTCTTGACATTTCGATGGTTTTCCACAGACTGTTTTTTTAAAACAGTCTGTGGATTCTGGTGCCCCCAGAGTGTCAGGTAGGGCATTCCATAGCAGTGGAGCGACAGCAGAGAAGACCCTGTCCCCCATGGTCCTCAGTTTGGAGAAGGTTTGAATGGGTGAGTGAACTAGTTATGCTTTGTGGGTTTAGCTTGAGATAGTTGGGGACATTTCTGTAGACGCATTGAGGAGGAAAGTCTTGAATTCAGTCCTGGTGGAAATGGGAAGCCAGTGGAGAGAGTGGAGGATGGAAGTGATGTGGTCATCTTTGCTCACTCTGATCAGGATCTGAGGTGCAGAGTTTTGGAGCCTCTGCAGACTCTTGCTATGAGAAGTGTCGTCCAGTCTGGAGGAGACAGAGCCATGGACCCGTTTTGTACCATGGCCATGATGGGTGGTGTAAGCGAAGCTGTACTGTAGCACAATGTCCTCTGCCTGATGAGGCTGCATCTCTAACTCAGTGCAGAGGAATGCATGTGTTGCAAGTATTGTTGTTTATCCACCAGGGGGCAACATGTGAACTGGAATCCATAAACTTTCCTTCCATGACTGGGTGGGTCACACACACGCGCACGCACACATGCCACATCCTTTTTTTTCAACTTGTGTTAATCTGTTTTTAACTGTAGGAATATGTCACTACGAGTCTGTGTGCAGTGAAACCAAGCTGCTTATCTGTTTGGAAATCATTTTATTTCTACAATGCATAGAGAGTTCAGCTGCTTTTTAACTGATTCCTCTAGTTACAAGTCAACTATGGAGGCTGGGATCTTTTTCATTGATGCCGTGTGTGTGTGTGTGTGTGTGTGTGGGTGTGTGCGTGTGTGTATTCGTGCACGTGTAATGAAGGAAACATTACACGTGTTCTACCTTTAGGGGTCTCTCGAGCTCTTTCCAGACCCTGTTGTGTAGCCAGTACTATTAAATGGCACCTCGTTAATCAAATCTGCATGAGTGCGCTCATGTTGCCATGGCAATAATTATCAGAGCTGCCTAATTAACTTTCTCAATTGCTTAATGATATACGACCCTCTGAACTCCATCGTTTCCCTCCCCCCCTTCTAATCCAAGTTGTTGTGTTTTTATTCTCCTTGTTTCTCTCCGCGGCGTTAACCCGTTAACCCGTTAACCCGTGACCACCGACATAATAGAAGCAACTCTGAAATTAAATTCAGCACCACATCATTTCCTGTCGGCCCACGCCTGTTCTCTTCGCCTTCCCGGAGCTGGAACCGAACCGGTGCGCTGCTGTGAATGCCAAACTCGGTGTGTCTCGGCGTGTGTCTGGGCCTGTACGGCATCATGTGTGACTCGCGCGCGCCGCCTCTCGCCGTGACCTCGCGTGACAGCTGACTGAAGGTTGGGAGCAGCGTCCCTGTCGTCCCTGATCAGCCAGGCGAGACTATCCGAGACGCGGCGGAGACAGGGGAGGGGTACCTGGTGACACCCACCCTGCCGTCTTCTGTCACAGCTGGCTCCGGTGAGCAGCCTCCTGTCAGCTGGCAGCGCCTTCGCCATGTCGCGTCCACACCGGTCCAAGTTTGTCTCCGTTCACTTGTCATACTTTGTAGCTGAGATAGAGAGAGGACCGGTGTTCAGATTTGGACCTCTGTGCCCCAAAATATCCTTATGTTCTCGGCGTTCACAAGAGCTAAGATGATACAGTTTGGTTATTGTTTTTCTCTTTATGTCTGACATGTTTTCAGGGGAAAATATGGTCATAATAGAGGAGCTCTCATAAACGTCGTGCCTGTTTCCTGCATTTCTATCTTTACCTGTGCAATTTGCCAAGACGGCTTCTCGTTTATGCAGTTAGCTTCTAAAGATGTTCGAGATTTAAGAGCTCTCCTGATGAGTTAATGTGAAGCCACCACTTGGTAGTATTTATTCAAACTACATACAGCACCCTTATTTCGGATATACAGTTGAAACCAGAAGCTTACATATACTTAATAAAAGACATACACCTTTTTTTCTCACTCTCTGAAGTTAAATCAGATCAAACTGTCTCAGTTAGGATTACTATGGTTATTTCTTTTAGCTAAAGGTCACAATAATGAGAGAAATATTTATTAAATTCTCCGAAATCATAAGCTTCCATGCATTTCCTCAGTATTAAGTAGCATTACCTGTGAACGGTTTGATTTGAGTTCCTCATAATACTTTGCTGGAGTTCTGGTCCATTCCTCCTGTATAACGCTTTATCAAGTCTAGAGGACCTGATAGAGCAAACTAAATGTTTGCTCTAGTTAGAAAGCAAATGGTGTAACTAAACTAACATTTAGTTATAAAGCTAAATATTTAGTTTAGAAACTAAATAGTTTAGAAACTAAATATTTAGTTTCTAAACTTTATGAAATATATTCATAAAGTCAAATATTTGACTTTATGAATATTCTAACTAAATATTTAGTTAGAAAGCTAACTAAATATTTGACTTTCTAATTAAATATTTAGTTTGCAAACTAAATACTTACCTTTCTAACTAAATATTTAGCTTGTGAACTAAATATTTAGGTTGGAACTCTGACATTTATAAATTTATAAATTTAAAAAAAAACTATCTCATTATAATGAGATAATTTATTTATGTTTTTTAACAGAGTGGCAGAAATGGGCTTCCATAGTTTGGTGAGTCCATGGCAAAAAAAAAAAAAGGAAAATGAAAATAACCTATGTCAAGATTTTCCTTTTTATAAATTTATTTATTTTTTTATTTAATCATAATTTAATCACCATCTGAAAACATGGCTTGGATTTATGGGGATGAAGTTCATAAGTTTTTATTTTGTTCTTCTTTCTACTCCTTATCGAGCATGTTGAGATTACTGAATTCCAGGCGATCGGTTGTGTTTGTCTCATTGAGCACGCTGCATGACTGAGACGCTTCCCTCCAGCCTGAGCTGTGGGATCAGTGCCGGGTCAGCAGACCACAAGGCCTGGAAGAGTTTGTGGGATCAACTCTCTGTAACCACCATCAGGAAGTTTTAAAGGACTGGGTCAAATCAAGTGCTGGCAAGAAACGTTCCATTAGTTACAGCCAATGTCTGCCATATGTCTGGAACCGCCTGCTGAAACTGTGCGATGCAATTCCGCATTTTCTTTTTTATATCCCTCCTAACGTAATCTCTCACGAAAAGCTGTACCTCTCCATATACGGCTCTTTTCCAGAGAGAAGTCGCACCCTTGTTTTAATTGTCAGAGCTTTTGTTGCTTTGAAGGCAGCGAAGAAAAGTGTCAGGGGAAAGATTATCTGTGTACCACCTCTGCACTGCATCACTGTGTTTTTTCCCTCTTGTGAGTGGATTTCATGGTTGAGAGTGGAGCTTGAAATAGGATTAACAGTAGGTGTCAGGTAGTGCTAGCTAAACCTCTTTATGTCAGGTGTGGCGGAGAGAAATCTGTCACTGCGTCTGGCTGAACCCTTTCACCACTGAACATCGCTGGAGGGGAAATCTTTAAATATTACTGAAACTGTATTTGTATTCATCTAAAGCCTGCAAGGCAGGAACAACACAATGGTGTGGTTTCTACTTATTAAAGGAATTAAAAATGTGTGTGTGTGCGTGTGTGTGTGTGTGTGTGCCCTGCAGTATTAGAGAGCCTTAACACGCACTGCCAGAATGTGAACAAAATCCAAACCTTTTGTCTTCCTGAGATAAATGAATAATCCCAGAATATTTAGGTAGTTTTGTGTCTGACGGACACTGGGAGGGTCCAGGAGAATGAGTTCTTACGGTGACCATGAGGACGGTATGGGGTTGCTATGCCCGACCGATTGTTTCCAGAGCTTGTTCAGCTCTGTGTGTGCAGAACTCAATGTCTGCGTGTTACATAAAAAAATTTCATTTTTTATGTAAGTGAGTTGGTTGGAAATACTTGGCAGGGCCGAAGGGACAATGATTGGAAAAAAACCCCCAAGTTTCTCACGAAACAAAGTTTGTATTTGATAAGTGACTTTCCAGCACTAGTTTATAGCCTCATCCAAAGTACAGAGTCTCTCCTGCAAGTAGATACACTAATTGTTTAAGTTTGTAAAAAGCCAAACATTTACAGAGTAAAAACTGAAGCCTAGTGGCTGTAAGCATTCCACTCATCCGTCTTCTAATCACCTTGATCAGCTTCCATGTTGCTGCAGTATGAAGGCGTTCCCATAGCATCATCCTTCCAGTCCTGTGTTTCCTTGTGTGGATGTTGTGCCCAGGTGATGGGGACGTAGCGTTGTTCAGTTCAAATGTAATCTGATCTGACCAGAGCACCGTCTTTCACAGGTTTCTGTGTCTCCTGTGTGGCTCACCGCAAACTTTACACTGGACCTTTTCTGATTTTTACCAACAATGACTGTTCTTCTTCCATAATGACCTGTTTTTTTAAGTGCCCCCTCATACTCAGGCGTACTTCACTCCGCAGAGTGTCTCAATGTCGAACTGGAAACTAGGCAGGGGGAGCAGTGTTCTCATCAAACTGTTCTGGATGAGACACAGAGCTGATAAGGTTGACAGTCAACGCAACCCATCAGTCAGACTGCCACTCTGTTCTGCACTAACAGGTGCGTGGTGGCTGACCTGGTGGAGAAGATCAGGGCTAGGCATCCCAGCTAGCTCATCTAACTGGCATTCATTTGGATTATGGGAAATGAAGGAATTTGACATAAAAATTGCAGGCAATCAGTACATTTGACTATGAAATCCTGACCGCAGACTGTGTGTGGAGTCTGCTACACACAGCATCCCCCGAATATGTGGGAGATTCAAGAGCGGTCCTGTCCAGAGACTCGTCCACCTGAACTGGATCTCTGCAGCGCCTCCAGTACCACGAGGCTCCTGTCTGCTTCTCTGATTAATGCTCTCCTTGCCAGTTTAGCTGGACACCCATGGCTTGGTAGGCCTGCAGGTGGTTTATTCTTTCTCTATGTTCAGATGATGAATGTCTCCTGATCGGTCTGCTGTGTTCCTTGGTCTTCATGATTCTGGTTGTTCTCTAGAGAACATCTGAGCCCAGAAACAGAACAGCAGCAGTTAGACTCACATTCAATTACAGACAGGCGGGTTCCGTTTACAACTAAGGTGATTTTTTAGGGCAATGCAATTTTTAGGAGACTGAATACAAAGGGGGCTGAGTATAATGTATACACCATATAGATTTCAACCCATAAAAAATGTAAGTAATCTACCAGTTTGTTCCACCTGGATCCTCCTCTAAGTTAATTTATCCTGGCAAAGATTCCACAATGTTTCGGAGATGTTCAGCTAAGATTTAAGCTCATTTTGAGACGACAACACCACCGTTGTGGTGAACATCCATGATGAGAATCTCCTGCTCCTCCACATCCCAAACCATGTCTGTTGGGTTCAGTCTGATGACTGGAGGATTCTCGGAGGACAGTGAAATTTTATCACATGACCAAATTTATTCATCTGTGATGAAAACGGATTCACTGCAATTGCAAAATTGTGCTTTTTCCACATTAGCAGAATATCTATCTAGTTGTGTGCTCATTTCTAATGGAAACAGCTACTGCTGCTGGTCCATCTCCATCTCTGCAGGATGAAAGTTCCTCTGATTGGTTTATTTTGGATGAACCTGTCATCCAAATGTTGCTTCATGTTCATGGCAGAATATTTACAGTCTTTACAGTAACTGGGGTAACCTGCTGTTATTGGCAGGGATCTGGTTACAGCACTTTAATGGTCTTCTCATGTTCAGCCTCATTGTTTCAGGGCGGCGTGGAAACACCAGGAGAAGGCCGATTCTCGGGTTTTTGATTGAATCGAGTGACACAGGTGAGCCAAAGTGTGGGTGCAGCTTCGCCTCATTATGAGCACATCCCAGCGTTCCGATCGGGGCCGGCTCTGGCAGCAGAACCGTCTTACTCAACAATTGAAAGCCTCAGGATTACCCCAGGTAGAGGGTGGGGAAAACCCTCCTCTGGTAAACACATCAATAATTCTGCAGGTTGACTGACTGGCTCAGTGGAAAAGCCAGGAAAACGAAGGAAAGGAGACCTGTGGAGAAGAGGCAATTAGTGCTCACATCCAGTCTTGGAATATTCAGCGATATGATTGAGCCGCTGTTGGTGATCCAACAAACTGAAGTCAGTGCAATGAGGCAAAAAAAAAAGTATATATTTAGCTGTTCTACTTTATCATAAGTGATTAATTTTAGATTCTATTTTGAAAATTTAAGGAAAACTTTATTTTTTGTCTTTATTTATTTAATCCTGAAGCTCCACTTACTTCATTTTCCTGCCCTGATCCACCTGGAAGGTGAAAGCTGCAAGTGGGAGAAGCTAGCCTGACTCGGCTGCAGAAGGAATCGTGTCCTGTAACAAGTTGCCGTGTCATGCTGTGTTGAAACGATGTCAAAACAAGACGCCGCGGTTTGTGTCACAACAAGTCTCCGTTCCTAAACGGCAAAGTAGGTCATGTTACTCTGACAAACCCACGCAAATCTTTTCAGAGCCTGCTAGCTCTGTGGACCTTTGGGAGTTTTTGTGGTTGTATGAGGACTGTATGAGCAGTCAGTGTTTTACTTCCAGTGGATAGCTTTCTGAGTGGAAATGGATGTCTATTGTCTTGAAATTGCAAGTGTGTATTTTATAAACAATATGTTTTTGCCAGGAAGAGCCAGGAGGAGGGTCATAGCACTGTCAATCACACTTGTTTACTTGCTGCTTAGTCCTTCCCCCTTGCTTTCAGCTAATTAGCATGGCTGCCGATGACAGTGGATAAACAGTTTTCCTGGAATGGTAAGTTGTTGAGTCTCCTTTAGCAGCACTTACTTTCTTTAAACATGACCAAACTAATCTTCTATTAAACATATATATATATAAAAAGTTGTCTTTTCAGAAAAGAGTAACATTTTCAGCTCTGAACAAGTTTTATTCAGCTGGACTGAGGGCGAAGCGGCTCTTTGGTTTGTAAAAGTTGCAGACCTCTGATTTAGGGGTATCAGAGTGAGTAACACAACGTATCTTTCCCATAAAAAATTATTATTATTATTATTTTTCATTTTTCTTCCACTTTATTTGAAGCTCCACTCTTTGTAGGCCTGTCACACAAAATCTCAATAAAAGTTTGTAGATGTATCATGAGAAAAACTATGAAAGAGTTCATGGAGTGAAAACCTCAATAATTTGAGCAGAAAAGGACACATTCCTGCTCGAGCGGACACGGTTTTCCCGACACTTCCACTCCCGTGGTTGCTCCTCTCCGTAAGTCCCTGTTTGCGTCCGGCCTTGTTTGTGTGTATGTGTGTGTGCGTGTGTGTGTGTGTGACTCACGTCGGTCGTGTTTGCGCTGTGCATCACCTACTCGTGATGACGAGGGCTTTGCTGTAAGCCGCAGATGAACACCCAATATCCACCCTGCTGGCACAGCATCACTGTTTTCATTCCATATTGTAGGAGTCACACCACATTCCTCTTACAACTCCTCTGCAGCACATAAAACTCTTCTGTGAAAAACCGCAGGACCATGTGTTTTGAGTTTTCCCTCTGTTTGTTCCCATTTACAGCATCTCTGCCTCTTTTCTTCTGATCTGTCTCTCCCTCACGCAGACACACACACACGCACACACACCTCTCTCCTCTTCTTGTTGATAGGCCCATTTAGTCCTCGTGAAAGCATTCCATTTAGGTGCATTTGAGGTTATGGTTGTCACTGACAACCGGCTGTCAGAGAGCGCTCTATCTTGCGTTGGGGCTTTCCGGAGAGCGATACAACACAGAGCAGCCATTGATGGAGCCTGCTTTGTGGACTCAGAGCCACCAAAGGCAATGGGGTGTGACAAAGACAGCGGAGGGAGCTTACTTCTTTGACCTGACCATATTAAATCACATGGTTTGATGATTTGTATTTGGAGAACAGAAGAATCAGTCTCATCCAGTAAACGTCAAGTCAGGTTCAAACTGCGAGCTCCTTTTAAGACTGGAATAAAAAACTTCAGCCCCTGAAATGCCTCCAATCTGGTAAAGATTGACAAAACGTCACTCTGTGTCGGCTAAGACGTCAAAAATGCTGAAGACCAAACTGAACCAATGGGAATCATGGGGCTAAGTAGCTGCCAGGCACTGCCGATCAAACTCATCGATTAACCGATCGTCACTAAAAGCACAGCTTTCAGGTTAACACAATGTCATAGTGAACCAACTGGTCATGAAGTGTGTGAAGATGTGACGGACACTCTGATACTTAACTGGTATGAATCTGGCCTAAAGAACAGGGACTTCTTTGTGTCAACAATTAACTTCTTATTATTGTATATAAAACAGCTCAGACGGTTCAGTTCTGAGCTGAGACGGTTTAGTTCATTTATGATGCTCCAACTCACAACATGTCATCTTAAGGTACTTTTAAAAAAAGGCAATTCAGTCCAATCATCCAGACAGATTATAAGTCAATACTTAGAACACCTGGTTAAACAATGCAGTACATTTCTGTAAAACTTGAGTAGAGATTGCAGTTAGTATGGTACATGTTGGAAATGAAAATGCTAATAGCTTGTCAGGATCCTAAGTAAGGATATTTGTCCAAAACTCGCAGTGCTATGGTTCACTGCTCTCTTTCAAGCATGGTGGAGGAAAGTTCATGATTTAGGTGTCTTGCACAAAAGTGACCCAATTTCTGTCAAACAACTGGCCTAAACTGTGTGATGAACTGATTCGGCAATGTTTAATGTCTGTAAGTCTTCAATGGTGCAGCCATGTTTGGAAAAAAAAAGAAGAAAAAAGCTACGTCCTTCCTTAGACAGCTTAGAATGTAAGTGGAGGAAATTTGGCTTTAAACTCATTCACCTGCCAGTCCCTCCAGGACACGGCAATGTTGTTTCTGTGATTGCTGAAGCCTAAACTCACTAATTTTATGGCACCTTTTTCAAAAAGTTGCAGAGTTGTAATTTGTTTTTAAGCTTTATTTTTGCCTTAACACGGTCTTACAAAAATAAGTTTAAATTGCTGCACATAACCTTTACAAAAAAGATAGGATTCTAACATAGTTCATATTTGAAGAACAAGTAACATTTTCAAGCACCTTCATGAAACAGCACCTTAGTACACATCAAATCATGTCCTGAGAGGTCAAAGTGCAAAAGGAGAATATTGGTCATTTGAGTTAACATGAACTGTTTATACTGCTGAATCAAATCCTACTGAATATCTCTACATTATTTTTGAAAAAAAAAAAAAAAAAAGAGCAAATTTTACCATTTGTCATCACACTTGAATTCATCTGGCAGGTTCAAAAGATGTAATTTGACAGGAAGTTAAATTATAAGCGAGCTAAGGGGATTGGTCAAAATCCAGTCGAGTGTCAGTGATTGGTCAGAAAAGAAGGAAACACAGAAAACATTAAGGCGACTCGTCAGATTTGTAGAAAAGTTGTGATGACTGGTGAAAATTGCAAGTCTGCGAGAAATTTGTGAATGATGAGTGAATTTGCATTAACAGTTACGAGGGACTGGCGACCTGTCCAAGGTGACCCCGCCTCTCGCCTGGAGATAGGCACCAGCACCCCTGCTGACCCTAATGGGATGAGGTTGTAAGAAAATGGATGGATGGAGTTGCGATCGCAACATTGCAACTTCCAGGAGGGCCTGTCTTTCTGATAAACAACAGCTCGGCACCCAGAAGGAATGGAGCGGTTTCTTCAGTCGTGTTTCGTGATTATCCACCACAGAGGACATTCAGAGACTCACCAATTCATTTAACTACCTCTAAGCCACACATGACATCTGTCTGCATCATGTTGTGATGCCATAGAACTGTGCAACCATGCAAAGAAGACAGTGGGACCATGGATAAGCTGTACTGAGTTTTAAAGGATCTTCTGGTTCGTGGGTAGTACATAACATTCAGTAATGTACTAATCAGACATGAAAGGTTCCCAAGGTCAAGAAAGGAAGCCCAGACGGATCTGTGGAGGACTTCATGGGTCACCAGCTCTACTACCAAGTGTTTTAAGCATGCCCTGATCTGCTGCAACTGCAGGTTGTGGTGGTTCATTATCGTTACCATCTGCACTGAGATGGTAAGCATGAGTGAGACTGGCATAGCATGCAGCGGCATGAAAATTAAAAACAGCAGTCCACTTGTGATGGTTATGCCGATAGTTTTATGCTAGAGTTGGGATTTCTTCTACGGCCAGTTTTAACCTGCGACTGTTTGTCTCCACAGGAAAAATTTGGTTTATGTACATAGGCATAAAATGGCAACAGGTAGTAAATGTGGAATCGTGAGACATGTTTTACCTACACACACATTTGCCGGGACAAATTTTCAAACAAGTGGAATTCAGTTATTTTCTCCCACAAATGCATCAGTCCACAGTTGAAGGAATATCAATGAACTGAATACAAATAATTAGAGCTGATGAAAGTTTTATCCTTGGGCTTACTAAGAAACAGCAGCAGAACATTGTAAAGATGAGAGAGCAACTGGACTTCCTTATAAAAAGAATTGGCTTTAAACCATCTGAAGCTATAAGCTACTTTGAAGAAGTCCGTGCTAATTGATTTGATGCCCAGTTATTAAAACCAAAAATAAAGCTGGAAATTTAAGTCTGGTTTATCTTTAATGAGAAAAAAAAACTGAATTCAAACAGAGTGATTATCACGTTGGGACAGAGAGAAAGAAAGAAAAGATGACAACCTGACTGCCTCTGGAAGTGGGACTGGGAATATCAGCTCCACCATACACACACACACACACGCCGCCCCCCCCGCCCCCCACACACGGAAGCATGCACAAAGAACCGGTCCCTCCTCCTAGCCTGGAAACCTGTGCTGGAGGGAGTGACTCGATCCAGGCGGCGTCCAATTATATGGAAACAGCACTTATTCCACTTTATTCCACGCTACAGTTAAGTGGCTTGAAGCCTTCAGAGACGCACAGGCGTGCGGTATAAAGCGGATCAGCAGGCAGAGAGACGCTCCCCATGTGACATGTGCAGGGAAAGCTGCAGACAAAGGTAGAAGTCTCTCCGCACGCCGAGTGATGCGGAGACAGAGGATGCTCCAAATCAAATCCACGAGGAGCTCTCTGGGTTTTTCTTGTTTTTTTTTCTTTTCTTTTTTTCTTTCCCTCGTCTGGAAAATCCTCGGCTCAACATAAATGATTCATGAGAGCGCGCTTCTGTTTCTGAGAGAGTAATAGTGAGTTTCAGCTGAAGCCAGGCAACCTGCGGGAAGGCAGGGCCAGAATCTCGGAGAGAGTCAGTTCATCTGGGAGAGTTTGATCAGGAGATCAACTGTTGCTCCGCGCGGATGTCTGACCGCCGCCTGGTCCTGGTCGGGGCAGCTGGGATGGAACAGAGGCGGATTTTGCTCCTGATGCGCCGGATACACCTTTATCTGTCCTGATGTGATGCCACATTGTTGCACTGAGGGGAATGAGAACATCCCACACCTCGGCCGGCTGCTTTCCACGCTTCATCCTCTCTGTGTGTGACACACCATAATCTGCCCTCTCCAGGGAGCGCGTTTGGACACTCTGACCCTCAAAAAGAAACGCAAAAGCTGACAAGCCTCGCGTTAAAGTGACCTTGCCGGGTCGGGCGGAGGGTATCATCATGCTGATGATGATGGAGACCAGCGGCATGGACGCGCATCAGGTTGATATCGATTCGGACTTCGAGCCGCATGCTCGGTCGCGGTCATGTACCTGGCCGCTCCCGCCGTGTCCCGAGGGCTTCCCCGGGGCAGAGGAGGCGAGCCGCGGGGGTCTGGCTCTGGCGACAGTCAAAGCGGAGCGCTACGACGTGCCGGCGTGCCGGGCAGACAGGAAAGGCGGCGCGCCGGCGGAGATCAAGCACCCGGCCGGCGCCCCGGCTCCGGTCGTGGCCGCTCCCGCTTGCATGTCCGGGGCTGCCCTCGACGTGGCCGGCCAGCTGCGCAAAGCCAAGTCGTCACGCAGGAACGCGTGGGGGAACCTGTCGTATGCGGACCTCATCACCCGCGCCATCGAGAGCGCACCAGAGAAGAGGCTCACTCTGTCCCAGATCTACGACTGGATGGTTCGCTTTGTTCCTTATTTTAAGGATAAAGGCGACAGCAACAGCTCGGCTGGATGGAAGGTAGGCCACGTGAAAACAATCCTCCTGACACCACAGGGGGACGCTGACTATATTTAGTGATCCTGCGTCTGCAGCAGCACTCCCTTTGTGCATATTTTAGAGCCACATAATTGACCCTTGGCTCCCATGATTTATGTCTGTAGCGTGTCTCGCTGTCTCTCCACATGACACAGTGAGTGGAAATGGGCGTGAGCGCGCCCGTTTCAGGGTTCACTGGGTTCGTGTGTTGAGAGTTCGCATCTCGTGCATATAGGAGCCGCCGCAAGGAGACAGATTCCCATACTTTCTTTTGCTGCTGGAGAGGCGCGCGGTGGCGCATCGATCCGGCCTGCCATCGGGTCACGCAGGGGACAGCGGGTGCCTCGGGCTGCTCAACCTTAAGCTGCACACCAGTTTAGAGTTTAATGCTCAGCCTGCCCCCCTCCTCTCCTCCCACCACTAGTCTCCACCAGACCCTCTTGTCGATCCGTTGCGCCCGTCAAATTACGCACAGGCTGTTGGAAAAGCGTGGCACAAGCCAAGTGGTTTGAAAGCACAATAACAAGAGATGATGACGCCGGTTGTTATAGTAAACAGATGTAACCTCGGATTATCTCTTACATTCAAATTAATATGAGGTTAATCTAATTGATTGGTCGCTCTAATCTGCTTAGATTTACCCGCCATTCGGTGTTGGGATTAGCAGTCTTGTTTCAAGGCACAAACTGCAGCTTCCCTTCATTCTCATCTTTATTTTTGTTTTCCAAAGTTCTCCCTCTGGGCCTTTTGCACTTCAAAGCAAGATGATGAGTATTACTCAGTGTTCTGATATCACATGGGCTAATAAGAACTGGGAAGTCTGGTTGGTGAAGGGTCAGTAAGTGGGGAAAGTAAAAGTAAACTTGAAAAAGTTAGACCTTTTTTCCAGTAAATGTCCCCTGCTGCCTTCTAGAAGTTAAAAAAAGTCTTTATTGAAGTTGGACACGTCTTCGCTTTGTGTTGATGTTCAGCGATACTCTGAGATTTGGAATCAGTCTCTACAGCAAGCTGTCCTGGTTTGGCGTAGGTGGAATGGAGCAGAAGACGGACAGATTTAGGACTTTATCTGCAGTAAGAACAGCATCACTACATTCAACTGTGGTGATGGAGGAGCTGGGTTGAATGACAAAACTCTCGGTTGACTGGTCAGTCTACCTCCCAAACCTCACCTTCACTCATTAGAGATGAGTTGTGACTTAAAGAAAAAAAAAAGATTCCCTGGTCATGGTTCTCACCTAGAACAAAGGTGGGTTGCTCCTTCTGGGTCAGAGGTCAGCCACCAAATGGTGAACCCTGATGGTGCAGGGGATGGAGAGATAGATTGGGAGTTCATCTGCAGTATATCAGGCGCTGCTTTGGTGCTTTGTGGTGAGGAAAGAAATTATTATTCCAACCCTCATTTATGGTCAGATTCATCCATCCACTGAGATCAAGGACACAAGCAGCTGGACTGAGCTTCCATAGGTTGACCTATAAGGTAATGAGTTCATATGGAGGAGGCTGGTAGAAGGACCTGCATGCTGAAAGGATGTGACTGAAGAGGTTCAAGTATCGGAGCTGGGTGGTTCCTTTCAGAGGTTTTCCGGACTCTTCCACCTGAAGAAGATACCATGGGAGACTCAGATTTCACTGGAGGAACTAGATTTCCATTTTTGTCTGGGAACATGTTGACTATTGACTGTTTTGGGGGTTCAGTTGAACAACAGTCAGTTGAAAATAATCTCTATCCTAAACAATGGATTTAAAGCAGGAGTTTAACTCTGTGGGGCTGGGGACGTTTTGATTGGCTGCTCAGGAGAGGAAGCAGATTGGTGTGTGTGTCAGCGACTCGTCTCGGGACAAAACATAACACAAAAACACTCCTATGTGACAGACTTTAACAACAATAACAGCTGAAAAAACTAAAGAATACAAGAGAGTGAAGGAACACACACAGTTTGGACTGGAACACTGGGTTATGATAGATGGATGGATGGATGGATGGATGGATGGATGGATGGATGGATGGATGGATGGATGGATGGATGGATGGATGGATGGATGGATGGATGGAAAAATGCAATCAGACTATGTTGGCCTTTGACCCAACTGTTGGTAGAGGTCATAGTTCAGATCATCTGTCTCCAGGTGTCCACTTCCTGTTGAGGTGTCAGTCTGCAGCTTTGGATTCACACACTAGCACACTTCTTGTCCTCAGTGACAGTTGATGGATTCTTTTAAGCAGAGCCACAGATAATCAGAATAAGAACGGAGCTGGACTGTGCGCTGGAGCGGAGTGAGTTCGGTCCTGACTATGTATGGATTCTCTGAGTGGGTCTCAGTAATTGCAGTCAAGTGTTTGTTGTTGTAGCTGAGGTGGGAGGCTTTGTTTGGTCAGATGAAGTGAGTTCACTCCTGTAGGTGGTCACAGTCATGATGGTGGTGGCGGGGGTGGGTGGTAAGAACTCTCTCTCTTACACACACACACACACACACACACACACACACACACACCCACCCACACGCACACACACACCCACACACACCCCCCCCACACACACTTTCTCTCTCTATCTCCGTTTCGTTCATTTTAAGTAGCTGTGTGTGTGGCTGGCTGAGAGGTGCTGTGGCCTGTCTGCAGGCTGTGCAGCAGGTAGGAGCTCTGACTGCACCTGAAAGCTCCATAAGACAGCCTGATGAAGGCACACTGTGGGTGTATGGCAGCTGTAAGCATGCTGACACACACACACACCCACGCCCGCACGCACCCCTCCCCACACACACATATGATTGCGTGGCTGTCTTTGTGGGGACTTTCCATTGACTTTCATTCATTTCTACAGTCTAAATTTTACCCTAATTCTAACCCTAACCCAAAACTCAATTCACACCTTAGTCCTAAATCTGACCCCTGACCCAAAAACAGCGTTTCCCCTAGTGGGGACCAGGCTTCGGTCCCCACAAGAAACAGTGGGTCCCCACAACGTAGTATGTGTCAGGAAAATGGTCTCCACAAGGTATTACAAACAAATGCACTCACCCCCCCCCCCCCCCCCCACGCACAAACACATGATGATAAAATATTGTCATAGAAACACTCTTACTCTTTGCGTTTGAGCCAATCAGAGCAGACCTGGATGGACACCGTGGAGCTTCTTCTCACACTAAATCAAAGTTCGTCTTGTCTTGTCTTATGAGCTGGATATTGTGGTGCAAAAATATTTCTATGCTAAAGACAAAATACAAAACTACTAAAAGCGTGAGAAAAAATTATATCAGCAGTCTTTTTTTTTTTTTTTTTTTTACCAATTTAAGGAGAGAATACTTAAAGTATGGAAAACTGAGCATGAGTGACTCAATGTTAAATACACCGAATCGCGGAGCAAGTCAGTGACTCAGTTCATGTAACTACTGAGCTGAACTTGATTGCAATGTTTGATCTGTAGGATCTAGTTGTGTGATTGGATTGAATTTTTGGATGCACCCTTTGCTACACTAAAGGAATGCTGTTATTGCAATTTATGTAACAAAATGTCTATTTTATTATTCAAAAAAGAAATGAATTAATTTGTTTACTTGCATTGTTTTATGTATTCCTAATATTGTACAAAAAAACCTGAAGTGGTTAGATGAAAAATCTGCAGAATGTGTCAGTGGATAAAATGAATCTTTTATCTGATTAATTGACTAATTGTAAGAATGACCCAATTGCTAAAAACACAACATTTAGTTGCAGCCCTTGAAAAATTGAAATCTTTACTTGGAAAAAGCTGCCAAACTTCTCCCAGTGCTTCTCCATGTCCTGCATGTAAAGCACTCATACTTGTGGCCATCACCTTGTTACACTGAGAATGCTGGAATGCTGGAGGGAGACAGAGACAAGCAGGAACAAAAAAAAGAGACAACACAATACCATGGAAAAAAGGTATTATTTGTTCTGCCAACTAAACCTTTCTTTTTTTCCAATTGGATTCCAAATTGAGTGGGAGAGGAAGAGAGAGAGGCAGAGAGAGAGAGAGGCGGCGAGAGAAAATCTAAGAGCGAGTGTGTGAGTGGTGGTGGTGGCCCCTGCTGCTGAGCACATTGATAGCGCCTGTGATGCTCCAGCGCCAGCCCAGACAGAGGGGAATTGGTTGGAGATGGTGGAACAAGCTTGGAGGGTTCCCTGTGCCAGCCGGCCTGGCAGCGCGTCAACACAGAGCCCTCTGAACTGCTACACAGTTATTGTTATTATCACAAAGAGGCAGCAGAAGGGGAGGCAGCTCTTGAGTTGGCGGGCTTGGCGCTGGCTTTATTGTAGGTGGAGACAAGGAAAGGAATTTGGAAGGCGAGCAGGGTTAGTTGTTAAACGCGAGACTTGACTAAAACCCATCCGATCAGTCCTGAAAATGAAATGGGAAACGGCTCAAAGAGAGAACTGGTTGCCTGGTTAGATGACAGAGAAGTTTCTGAACTGACATAGCTGCAGCCCAGGATGTAAACAAGGGAAGGACCGTCAATGGAGGCGGGATGTTCGTGGCATGAAGTGAGTCATCCGCGGTTGGAAGAGAACATAATATTCTCACCATCAGACCTCACACTTCAATCAGCTGGAATAAATCAGCTGGAACAAAGCGCTGAGAAACACTCCACAGACGGAAATTCCAGAGAGAAAACCGGATCCAGACACGAAGCAGTCGGATCTCGGGAATCGTGCCTGGTTGCCTCTTGTAAAATGTCGGCCCAGATTGCGTTCTTTCTGTGTTGTCTAACAGAATTTCGGAGGGGGGAGGAGGGGGTGGGGGTTAAAAAATATTCTGGTGTTTGGCTCAAGTCAAAAGACCCAAACTAAAAATACAATGCCTGTTTCCTCAGTGTCAGTGAAGCATGACTGGACCGGCACATGATGGTCCGTAAACAAGAAGCCTTTGAGCCAGGCACCAGGGCTTCCGCACGCTGGAGCTCACCTCAACATGAAACCCAACATTTAGACTTCAGACCATGAGGGCCAAACCCATCAAGATGAAAGCACTAAGGCCACATTTCATTTATGTATTTTAGTTTAATGCAGGAGCCTGGTGAATAAATTAGAAATGATTTTTGTTGTTCTTGCCAACCATATTTGATTCATTCCAGCAGGACTGGGATGATACGGACATAGCATTTTATACTTAATATTCTGTGGTAGTATAGCGATAACAATAAAGATAATGATAAAACTATGTATTACTCATTTTTCATGTAACTGTTTGACTGTGACTAGATGTTCTTGAAAAACATTTCCATTTCAAACAGGCTTCTTCAGGACGCCACTTTCTTAAAAAAAGTCAGATATATCAGGGTAACTTCATTTAATGTTAGTCAAACTCACTGATATTTATTGACACTGTCATGGAAGAAACAGTAGACAAAGTAGCAAAAGTAACAATTCCAATTATATTGTCAGATTTAAAAAAAAAATTATTTATTTTTATTTATTTGCTTTAGAAACCCTTCTCCTCAAGCTTAAAGAGAAAGTTGCATTCTATGAAGGTAATGCTGATAAATAGCTGCCATTGCTGCCACCTGCCTGTCTCTTTAAAAGAGGTAACCAGTAGTTACCGCCATCCTCTTAGAGACACAGCGGTGGCTTTCAACGGTTTCAGGAAATCACAGTGTATTTATGTACTTCTTCACTTCTTCAACGTCTGACTTGAAGAAAACCGAGTCCACAGAAACGCTGCACTCCAAATATTTGTTTGATTTCCCAGTTTGAGACTGACAGCTAAAAAGTGAAGCAGCACAGGGGGAGTTCCTCTGCAGTCACTCATCCTCACGTTCCCCCTCCATCAGCGCAAGGTGGCATCAAAACCCAGCCGGATCCCTCTGGAACGCAATCATGCTCTCGACGACTGAGCTGCTTCATAAAGTATTCACCCCCCCCCAACTTTCCACATATTGTGCTCATTATGAAACACCACGGTTTGAATAAATCATCGTGCTCTGGTGTGTTTATTTCGGGCTTTCCGAAGCTTTACAATGTCTTGTGAGGAGCGTTTTGACTGAGAGCGTTGTCCTGACTGTCGGTGCAGACAGGATTAAGTTTGGAGAACGAGCTCATGCTAACGGATGTTTTGCACAGATCTGAAAATGTGCTGTTCATATGCGTGTGTTGTGTAGCTGAGGCCTGATGGGAGTCAGAGTCCACCGGGCATGGCTCTGGTTAATAATTCAGTTGAGGCTCATTATTAAGGCAGCGCAGATCTCCCTCTGATTCCACCTTAATTGCAGGCAGGATGTGCCTCTCAGACGCTCTGAGTTTGCTGTGAACATTCAGCAGAAAGATCACACACCGCTCCGCTTTGGCCCCGCCGGCCCCACAGTGGGCCCTCTGCCTCTTGTTCGGCCAGGTTCACGTAAACGGACGTTTGGAGATGATCTCGGAGCTTTCAGAGAGTATTGACTCAGAGGTCAGGCATGTGCTCCGATTATGAGTCACTTACATTTTTAATTAGATCTTTATGAGGGTTTCCTCCTTTCACAGGATTCAGCAAACTAAGATTGATTGTGGGTAATCAGTCAGACGACAGCAGCCTGGTGATTAATGCTGCTGCAGAGCGGCGCTGGCCGTCTGGGATCGGGGCCTTTCAGGCCCAAATGAGGAGAGACCAGAGAGGAGCTGAAATGTGACCGGAGCTTTGAAGACGTTTGTCATGTTCCACCCACAAACTCTGGTTCATTTTATTAGCATTTCATAAGATACGTCATCACAACGCAGCTCATAACTGACGGAGAATTGTTAGATGGATTTCATGTTCAGGTGTTTTAGTTGATGTCTTCACCAGCTTTGAACGTCTACAGATGGAATATTTTGTCCATTTTTGCTTGTAAAACAGCTCTTCTGCGGTCAGAGTGGACGGAGATCATCTGTGAGTTTTTAAGTCCCAACACAGATTTGGATTTAGATGTGGACTTTGACTAGGCTGCATTAATAAGGACTTTGTTGCAGTACAATTAGTCACCTTTAATGCTCTCCGACACTTCACCAAAGCATTGAAATCGTCTCTCATTGACAAAAATCTCATCCACCTGCTCTTCTCGACACCAGGCCCGGGTTGAACTATTTTGCACAGACGTCTACAAGAAGTATCTTTGATTGGTCAGAAGTTTGTTGCTGTGTTTAATGGAGAAAGCAATTTTGATATTTTGCATGAAAGATTGTCAAGTGGCTAAATACTAGAGATGCACTGATTCCCTTTTACAACTTCTGATACCGATATCCGAGACTTAGGATCGGCCGATATTGATCCGATACAGAAAAAAACATCCTTTATTAAACACAAACATAAATGTACTGAATTACTACTTGATTTGATAACTCTGCACCAGTCCAGCACACTTAAATCCACCAACAGCTTCGCAAGTTTGGTCAAACATGTAAAAACAATAACTTTAATTTGTTCAGTCAGTGAAATTAGGAGTCAAACAGCCAATGTAAAATAATAATAAAGAAAGTGGTCAACCTAAAACAATAGGTTGACTACTTTGGTCAAACATGTAAAGGTAAACAGCAACAAACCTTCTTTCAAATGGTTCAGAAAGTCCATTTAAGAATTCTAAATATAATGCAGGATAAATAATAACGCATGATGTTGCTCGGAGCACAAAGAATAAAATTAGACTGAATAGCTCTGCTCTTATGGATTGGACACATTGCCACCGACACCTAGTCTAAAATATTTTTCAATATTTGGGCCGATACAGATATCAATATCGCATTAAAAACGCCTGGATGGAAATTGCAAAGTTGTTTTTCCACGGTGGAGGCTGTCTGCAGTAAAGTGTAGCTCTGTGTGACCATTTTGTTACCTATATGCGTTGTGGCGTGACAAAGGAGGGCTGTTACAAGGTGACCTGAGCCGTGTATGCGACCACGAACGTCCCGCAAACACGCGACGGCACGTTGGGCTTCCGGTGAAGTGCGGTGGAGCCGTGGGGTGTGTTTTGTTCTCAGTGTGACTCAGTCATGCAGAGGTGATGCTCAGCATCAGTCAAGTCACATTCACTTGCTGACAGTTGAATCCATTTTCATTAAAGAAGGCTGCTTCTGCACTTTAACTGTGGTTGATAAAAGCCACTTGAAAGTAGAAACCATTAGCGTGTGAAGAGTGGGATCATTTACTGTTTTAACCAGAGTTATTTGCCTGCTTCCTTTGTCAAATGTCTGTTAAAACACCGGCTACACTGTGAGGACGTCTCTTAACAATGTCAAGCCGAGCCCAGAGGGTATATTGTCACTAAAGAGTATTCTCTCCAATGAATATTCATCAGACCACCACATATTTATACAAATTACTATAAAAGCCTTTCATGTTGAGTAGGAATGAATTACAACCTTGTCATTTTAGGGACGATTAATCAAACACCACTTAATGCTTTAAATCATAGCTAAAGAGATTTATATTATGGTATGTAAAAATCAGATTTGGTGTGTGTGTGCGTGTGGGTGTGCGTGTGTGTGATGGCAGCAGTGTAAGACAGACTCTCTGTGGAATTCTGTGTCAATTTGATGAAAATAGGTCAGGATTGAGGGCATGACGTTTAGCATTGTGATCACGTGACGCGGACGCCGCGCTGACGACGACCTCGTATGAACCCCAGACTCGCCCCGCAGCCCACCTCCACCCTCACCCCACCCCCAGGCCAATCCACGGCGATGTGAACTCTGTCCTTTCATCCTCTGTCTCAGTGCCATGGCTCCACCGGCTTCAAAACTCACCTAAAGAAATTTAAATCTGAAGGCTGCAGATTAAAACCCCTGCTCTCCTGCAGGATTTGCACTCAATTCCAAAAGAGACTTGGCCTTGTGGAATTTATTTGATTTAGATGTACTTTTGAATATTGTAGCTCTGCTTCAGGGAGAGAAAATAGATATTTTATCTGGATGATACTTCAGCCGTCGCCACAGTACCCTATTTTAGCATGCAGCCTATGGCATGTTTGGTCATTATTATATATGTATGGCTTGGTTTATTATATTCCATCTCTCATGACAGCTGTGCCATTAAAATGTAAAAAAAAATTCAAGGTAGACCTGTGCATTCAGACAAGCTGGTGCAGTGTTTGTCCACATCTGTGACAATCTCTCCCATGTTAGCCTCTGACATAAACAGTAAAATTGTGCAAAAGTTAATTTAACAGCAATATAGAAAAAATAAAATCGATATTTTCTGACAGATCACCAAAAATGAAAAATAAATTGTTTTATCACTTTAAGAAGAATGTCCCGATGCCAGAAAGGACTTCAGCCGCTGATTAGCCAAATGCTAATTTAGCATGGAAACGTGTATTTGCCTTGTAGCGTTATCCAGCTAACACTAGTTATAATCTGCTTGATGCAGAACTTGGACCAGCAGGTGTTTCTCAGGGTTTGCATCACACACAGCAGCAACAAGGACAGTGCTGGTCAGTCTTACATAATATTTTCTACAGTCCAGAATAATTATGTTTCTTTCTTTCTTGGTACAGATTTGGAATTCTTTGATGTAATCCAAAGTGAAATAAATTAAATTAATTAAGAAAACAGACAAAAATCAGTTGAAATCTTGTCTTGATCCAGGTGGTGTGGCCACCTGCGCTCTGGGCTTGTTAGCATGGGGGTTGGTGCTGCATCAGACCTGCCTCTTAACCCTCAGCCCTGGAAAATACAATGGAAAAATGGCATGCGGGTGTTCCACTGCAGGTTAAGGGGTTTTAAAGATACTTGGATTATGGGAGTTATGGGAATGTTTAATTTCCCCTGAAAATAAATAAACAGTTTCTGCACTTTGAATTGAACTGATTGAGACAGGAATGCAAACTGTTATACAGTTGAAACCAGATTATTACATCCACAGAATAAAAGGACATACATATTTTTTCCCTCATCAGTTAAATCTGATCAAACTTTCCTTGTTTTCGCTTAGTTAGATTTACCAAAATTATTTCTATTTCTTAAATGCCAGAAAACTTAGCAAGAACTTTTCTTTTTTTTTTAGAGGTTTTATTTTTGTAACTTTCCTTGAATTTAAAGGTTTGCATACATTTTGGTCAGTATCAGAGATAACTGTCTTTTAAAATGTATAACTTGGGTCAAACCTTTTGGGTTCACTTCCACAGGCTTCTCAGATGTAAAGTACCCAAACCTGAACTGTATTTTTTTCCCAGGTTTAGTGGAATACAGTACAATTATTATTAATTGTTTTTTTTTATCAAATAGCAAAGACAATATATCACATATGCAGTATTTGATTAAATGTTTAACTGCTAAAATGCAAATATGGAAACACATGTTGTACTGTATGTTTTTTAGCACATGCAAATTGTTGCATGATCATAATAGAAGACATGTGTACCGTACCAAATAGTATGTAAGGCATATTTTATAAAATCAGTGACAGTTGAGACGCTAGTGGCTAAATGTTAAATCGGTCAGACATATACTGGCTTCCAGTATCATCTTCCTCCTTCCTCATCCTCCACTTTGTGAAGTAGACCGTGTCTCCATAACTGATTTATTAGCTCCCTGAAAGTCTGACTTCATCAAATCCGTGATGCCGACAGTCATATATATACTGGCCACCCCAGTCAATGTGAGCTTTTAATAGCTGCATTAATCTGCCTGTTTAACGGTGTTGTTGAGCGGGAGGTGGTCACTGAAAGACGCAGCACTAAAAGATGAGCTATGGCCTCTGATGGAGGAGCAAAATGAAAAGCAGTGAAGTTCTGGAGGAGAGCTGAGGATTTCCAAAGGGCCTTTTTTCAGACGGGGCAGAAAAGAATAGCAATTCTCCATGGTGTCCCTTTCAGATATATGAGACAGCAATGTCAGCGTGCAAACATGCCCAAAGTGACGTTTTATTTGTCTGCGCTGCTAGATAATTTCAGTTATATGTCCTGAGGATAACTCAATGTGCTGTTTCACCTAATTAGCATAGCCAAACATGTTTAGACTAATCTTCAAACAACTTTTATAGCCCTCCACATGTATACCAGAGGTGTCACTTTGTGGCGGATTGTTATTTTCTGAGTACAAGAGAACATAGTGCTACTTTTTTAATCATCAACATGTGAATAAAAGACACAGGCTTTAGGCATGTGTTCCCTGCCTGTTATTCTGTCTTCATCTCAGGATATTAGGATTCTATTCATGCAACGTAGACATTTTACTGTCACCACATCAAACTTGACACTCTTCCAAATTTTTCAAATTCCCATCACTTCAAACAAAACAAACCAAAACAAAGTCGTTTAACAATGTGACTTCAGTGTAGAAAAACGTTAAGCTCACCTTGTAGCAGGAAGCTAAATGTCAGTGTTTGGGCTGAGATACAGTTCAGTTCAGTGGCTCTGACAGCACACCACGTGTGAACACGTTTGTCTTTGTTGATCCTCAGTGAGCTCCATGAGTCTAGGGACTTTCAGCTGAAAACATTTCAATCCATGACTGTGTGGAGAAAGGCGAGAAACTACGTGAAACTGCTTTAACCTTTAATTTCACAATTGTGGTGTTTCCATTGGATAAGAAGTGAAATTAAACTCACATGTGAATAAACTTCTTCACGTAATAAGTCATTAAAACCATGTAAACCGTTACGTCAGATGTATCAATAATTCATCATGATGCTATAGCGCTCATCATCCATCAGCCAATCAGAGAAGTCGGCATCTTATTCAGGCGTTGGAGCAACAAGCCCCGCCTACTTGGGAGCGGCTACATATGCAGCGTTTTGGGTAAACTGTCGTTGGTGATTTTACAGAAGAGTTATGGATTCAACAGGTTGGGATGACACACAACATTTTATGAAGTAATAACACTGAGATCAAATAAAAGATGTAGCAGCACTCAAGTTTGTTTGTATGCTACTCAAACAAACTTGAGTAGCATATGATGAACAGATAAAGGAAATAAAATGTGACTAATATAAAGCAGATGCACTGTAGTGGAAGTAAAAGCCAGGTTGGTTGAGACGTTCAGTTTTAAATTAGCCTTTAAAACATCAGCAGCTGCTCTGATGACCATAAAAGACGAAGAAGGCCTCACAGTCAGTTTTAATGACGGGATTCAACAGAAGACCTTTACTAGGAGAGTTCTAGTTTACACGCCATGAAAATCTGTTTTTCAACGGTAGACAGCCTCATTTCAGCAAACTAGTCTGCAGCAGCAGGTGGAGAAGGTGTAGCGTCAACCAGATTAATCCAGTCCCCTTTCTGGTATCTTGTTCAAATCTGTTTGGAAGGTTGGTAGAAAATTCTGTTGGTTTTGAAGCTGCAACCTTGGTACCACTAACTGACCTCATGTCATAGCAAAGCAAACTCTTAAGGCAGCAGTAGATAACATTTATATAAAAAAAGTTTTTCTTTTAGCTATTTGTTAAAACTGTCCCTGTGTTGACATCATGTTATATGAGACAGATAATCTGTGAAAAAAACAAGATTCTCTGCTTCTTCCAGTGCCAACTAACAACCAATCAGAGCCAGGAGGAGGGTCTTAATGCTGTCAATCACCCCTTTTAAACCCCACTTGCTCTCTGCTATGCTAGCTAGCATACCCTGTTGTGAATTCTAAGACTAGCTAGCATGGCCGGCACGATGGCAGATGAATGGTTTTAGTGTAACAGTAAATTGTTTCTCTATCATTAGCACATTTAGTAGCGACTGCATGAGGTTGGCTGACAGCGCTAAGGCCCTCTTGGCTCTGATTGGTTGTTTTTGGTCGGGGGCGGTTTATTTCTTCAGACATCAATAATAGCTCCGGGAGTAGGTGGAGGAGATCGATTTGTTCATACTGTCTGTCTCATAACAAACCATCACAACATGATGGCAGTTTTAGAAAATATGTTACTTTAGAGTGTATGTAGCTACTAGACCAAAATATTCTTTTCTAACTTTAGGATCTGAGGTCTGAGTTGGCCTTCCAGTGATTTATTTCTCGCAGCTCCAGTAGAAACACCGTGAAAGTGGGAAAGCTTCAATCGGGCCTGAATGGACATCTAACTTTCTACAGATGGCTTAGCTAAATTAGGATCATTCAAAATGGCATAGGGTGCTTCATTTGAGATCTAAATAAAATACACGCGCGCGCACACCCCCCCACACACATACACAAAGATTAGGATTAAGAAAACAGTTTGAAACAACGTGTTAATGAAACTCAGCCACATCGCGGCGTCTACTGACAGATGTGATGTCCGTTGGGGGCTGCCGTACTGAAGCTGATGGGAGGCCGGAGGGAGGACACCATGGCAGAGCGGCGGTTGCGTGACTGAACGGCGCGCAGGTTTGCTCGTGTAATTCTCCGAAGATGGATATGAAAGACGCGACGCTAAGACTTTTCCCTCCGCTTTCTCCCCTTCCCTTCCCTCTCCTTCCCCTCTTCGTCTCTACTAATGATCTGCTCCGCCTGTCGCTGCTTGGCTGACTGATACCCACTGACAGCCCCACTCAAGTGGAAATCCCCCCACTACCCACCCAGCCTTCCACAAGCACACACATACAGAGAGAACGTAATGAACTCTCCTCCATCACGGTGCTGCGTACTTACTATGCATGTGTGACACACATGCAGCGCGCGCGCCAGCTTGCATAAGCGCTCGCGGTGAGCTAGCTCTGCGTTAACTAATCACACCCATTTGTTCAGTCACATGTCAGCAGACATATATATGCAGAGCAGATGACAAACACACAAACAGACCACACATGTACGTTCCCCCCGGAGAGCGCCCCTCCTTCCGTCGCATAGCGTGACTGTTCGGCAGCTGACTCACCGTCCATGCATTGTTATGCAAATGACGGCGTTTGAATTAGTGGCGAGTGGAAAGAGGCGCATTTCTGTCAAAGTTCCACAGCGTCGCAAAAAATACTTTTTTATTAGCTTACTTTTAGAGAAAGTGTCCATTAGGCCTGTAAATATTCTGTTCTTCTTAATGAGCTCTGTTAAAGTTTTATGGAATGGAAAACATGCTGATGACATTTCTGACTTGACTCAATATTTTTTATATCACTGTAAACAGTACAAAGAGGAATATCTGAATGATCATGTTGACTGATGGATTTTAAATATGAAGAATATCAAACATGAAGAGTTTACACACCTGTATGTATGTATAATCAGTAAGCCCCACTGACTTACTGTTCCCTGAGTTCACATGTACATACAAGAGGGAAAGTTTCCTCTGGCTCTCAGTTTATGGAGTCATAAGATTTCCATCAGAAAGCCAAGCTAACCAAGGGTTAGCAGTTTGGTTCCAGTCCATAAATACTCTTAGTGGCTGAGATAAAGTTTAAGTGGATCTGTTGGGAAGGGTTCATTTGGGTTTTAGGTTTAGGTTTCCTCTGACTTGAAACAGATTGTTTATGTGTTCAGTTTTTCCCCACTTGTTTTTCTTTGTTTCTGTTTTGCTAAAGTTGAGGGTTTTATTTTTTCAATTTCTCAAATCATAAGCGGCGTTTTTAGTACCGGTAATATGTGTTGCATATCGTCACCTTTCTCAAATAATGGCCTACATTTCTCATAGATGAGTCCATTTGTCTGGCTTTTTGTTCCTGTGTAAGTCAAAGGTGATCCGAATGGAGCATCAAAAATGCTCCCTTTTTTGTTGAATAAAAATGAAATCAATCTCAGGATGTGTTTTAAAGAATTTCTGCTCAGTGTAGAGCAAATTTGATCAGATTTTAAGATTTTAAATTAGAGATGATCAAATGCAGTCTAGACTCAATAAAATTCTTTAGTTAGCCCCGATAGCTAGGCTATGACAACTTGTAGCGTTTAGAAGCCATTTCTACAACATCTGTCACTTTCTCACCATTTTTTTTTTCTCAAGCATATTTCATATTATGAAAAGAAAGTATATCAAAATTATGGAGACTTCTTCAGTCCTTTCCTAAGCTAGTCACCTAGTCCACCAAGAAATTTTTATGGGTCCAATTTTCTTTCACAATAGAACAAGACAACTCAAGAACTACTTGGCTACTCTAAATTGGTAACACTATTGTGGCCCCACAATGATAGCTTGCATTAACTCTGTTGAAGTGAACAGGTTATGAACCAGACTTTACTTTGACAACGGACACAGACTATTCCTTGTCAGACCCCTAAAAAGCCTTGAACTTTGTCGTCTTCTCTATTCATCCCGGTGTTTTTTTCTCAGCTGCGCCCCCTTAGGTTCAGAAAGAGAACTGCTGGTGAGTGGTGCCAAAAATAAACCTGGAAAGTTTCCATCAGTCCAGCACATTTCTACTCTGAGTATGCGGAAAAAGAAACACAATTGTTTCATGGCATATGAGTAAAATGCTGAACAGTGAGCAGTTTTATGTACACTGTTTACCACAAGGTACTCTGCAATCCTCTTGGAGGAACTTTAACCTTACAAAGGTAAAACAATTTTTATGTCAGAATCATTATATTAACAATCTACACTAGAAATCTACACTAATTCTTATTAAGATGAGTAAATTCACATGTCCAATTTAACAGCAGTTATATAGAGACCCTCTTTGAAAGACATTTGTTGTTCGTTTTCTAGTAACTCTATTTTGGACTCACTGTTCAGGAACTGACAGGCTTGTAGATAGATGTGGTGCATGGCAGATTCCTCATATATCACTGATGCTTACTGAAGTTTATGTACGCCGGGTAAAGTGAATATTGAACATGAAAACATCTTTCTTAATTAAAATATAAACTTCATGCTGCAAACTCAGTTTTCCTCCATAGCTGCAGTACCTTCAGCACTGATTCACTGTTGGAAGGTTTTCCTGCCCCACTACCGTTTCTCGAAGAAATTTCCACCGTCATCAAATCTATTTACGCACACATCGAATACCTAGGATGTGGCAGAAAGCCCTTCAGTAGTGCCCATGGGCAAACGGCTGCCACTTCATATGCTCAGCATCACCTTCAGACTGCAGCTTGAGGACGTAGCCTACTTTCTCAATAAAATAACAACTTTCTGTTCTTTCATTAGTGCACACTCGAGCACTTACTGAGTATTCTCCTGCTGAGCCTTCTCCTAATTGCTAATTGGCCCTTACTAATAATAAACAAGCATGCATATGGAAATGTGATCAAAAGTAGTTCAGGGTAACATGCTTCTGTA
Organism: Xiphophorus hellerii; assembly: GCF_003331165.1. Lineage (NCBI taxonomy): Eukaryota > Metazoa > Chordata > Actinopteri > Cyprinodontiformes > Poeciliidae > Xiphophorus > Xiphophorus hellerii. The sequence goes on from NC_045684.1 coordinate 27,579,801, forward strand.
GACAAATCAACACTGCAATCAATCCACTGTATACCAGTGTACAGTACATTGCATGTATCACCTATTGTTGTATCATAAAGGGGTTCTGTAATAATAATAATAATAATAATAATAATAACAACAATCTTTTAGATTACTGCTATGCTGGTGGAGTTCGGTGGGAAATGAGGTCAGTGAGCAACATTGTGATGCAGGGCAACCCCTCTGCCCCCCCCAGGTCCCACCCTGTGTGCAGCTCACACTCTTTCATCTGATGGCTCGACCCAGCCATTACGCTCAATCAGGCGGGTTACACAAGGTCCAGGAAGGCCCTGCCGGCTCTGGCAGCTTAAACCGGGAGACGTGGCCAGGTGCTGGGCTAGAGACCAGCAGGACCGAGGTCCAGATGAATCAAAGACTCTGGAGAGTCGGCTTTTATCGGCACTTTTAATTACTGTGGATCAGCCTCTGCTTATTTATTATTTTTGCATTATTTGTTATTCTTGATAATATACATCAATGACTCTGAGCTTTTTTAAAATTTTTATCGTAAAGCAGCAGCATTGACTCACTCCAGCTGCTAGTAAACTGTTGAATATTTAACAGCTAAGCCATGCCATAATTATTATGACTGATCTGGTGAATCTATTATTATTATTTTACTTATATTTAACATCTTAAAGGTTACACGACAGTAATTATCTGATCTTGGTATAAAATTTAGTAAAGACTAAATACTCGGACGATACTGCAGGTTTCTCTGATATGTCTGTCAGACTGTGGACTATCTCCCTCACAGTAGCGACAGTATGAATATATATGAACCTTTCTTAATCTTGTGCAGTGCACATGCTCATCCTGCAGAGATGAGGGTTCACTCACCCTACTATACCAAATTCTTGGAAGAAAGAATCTTACAAATATATTTTACAAATATCTAATAGTGACCAATGAAAGAGAAGTTCCATTAAAACGTATTTTTATGAAAAATAAATGAAGAATCTTCCTTAAAAGTCAGGAAGGTTTTCAGTTCAATTTAAGTAAACATCATTAAAATTTTGTGCCAATTTGTTTCCATTGCCCAGAGCTGCTACAGCAGGAACAGCCTGAATGCAGACTTTTTTTCTCCTATCTAAATATTGTTTTCTTTCCTGGTGATGAATCTGATGTCAGACCTCTCAGGAGGAATATCGCAGAAAGAAATCTTCAGTTTCTTTTTCTTTTACAATTGATTGACAATAACGATAAAACGGGACGTTGGAACGTTCAGAGCAGTGGAGAAACTTCGAATGAAGTTTTTCATTGAGAAAAGCTCTGCTTTACTTCACCTCTTCATCATCAGCCTGACCCGCTCCCACATTCACTCACACTCACACACGCATATGCACCCCTACACACACCTACACACACATGCGTGCACACGCCGACATGCATGTATTCAAACACTACAGGGGAAAAACACACACATTCCAGCATTCCAATTTGCAATTCATGAGCGGCGTCTCATTAGACTTTAAGTTTTACCATAGGCCTCTGAAGTATATGGCTGGAGCAGTTATTAATATTTCATAGTCTCCCATTGAGGAGCTAAAAATGAAGTCAACCCGCTTCCGCTACAAAGTGACTTGCGCTCGTCTGTTTTCCCTCTCCTCCTCCTCTTCTTTCTCACCCTCTCTCCTCCCTGTTTGTTGCGATGCCGTTCTCTTCCCCTCTCCTCAGTTTGCTCCTCTGCCACTGCTTTTTCTCCTCAGCTTCCCCGCTTCCGATCCCTCTCTGTCACACAGACCCTAACTCAGACTGACTTAATTGGGCTGTCTTTGTTCTGGGAAATGTGGGCATACCTTCCCCATCTTCCTATTGGAGTCAGAAAGAGCGGGAGGGAAAGAGAAGGAGAAGGAAAAGAGGAGCAACAAAGGCGAAGACAAACGGAGAACTCTGGTTCCACTCCTGCTGCTCAAAGAGGATCCTGTGTGCCATGCCGAGGATAGGAGGGACTCAGGAGGTCAGAAGGTGGAGGATGGGTGATGTGTGTGTGCGTGTGTAGACAAAGATGGGTGGGGGGGTCTCAAGGGTTCACAGGGTGTCTGTCAGACTGGCAGACAGGAGTTCTGCCCCCAAAACAAACCCATGCATGAATAAGTCAATAAACCTCTCTCTCTGTGTGAGAGAGGATGTGTGTGCGTGTGAGAGAGAGAGAAGAAAAGAAAGAAAAAGAAGAGAATTACACAAGGGTGATGAGTTCTTGCATCTGTGACAAAGAGACAGATACCACATTCTCTTACACTGACAAAATGACAGAGTGAGAGACACTCACTGTCTGTGAATGAGACACTGAGAGACTCATTCAGAAAGAGAGTGAGAGATAAATAGAGTGATTAAAAAACCAGAGAGACCAAATCAGAGAAGATGTGGGTTCTGCTCTGTCAGTTAACCCCAAGCCTTACACGCATCACTGGGCCAAAGTATTAATACGTATATGTGTTAGTATTTTATTTGATACAATAACCAACTTGTTAAAGGGAATGTTAAAGAGAATGTAAGTTTGGAGACCTGTGGGTTGTCACAGCACTGTGTGTACGTCACCCTGCGGACACAGCTTGCTGAGGTGAAGCCAATGCCATTCATTGGTATGCCATCCATACCAATGAATGGCATTGGTATGGATGGCATACCAATGCCATCCATCTGTCAATCTGTCCATTCTTTCATCGATCCGTCCGTCCGTCCATCCATCCATCCATCGTCTATTTCTCCTTGCAGTGTGAAGGAGGGACCTGTTGTCTATCTCCAGCAGTCATTGGGTGACAGGTGGGATACACCTTGGACAGGTCCCCAGTCCATCACAGAGACTAGGTCTTCTTCAATCGATGTGTGTTGCCCATGAAGACATTATGAAACATTAGAGCAACATTTTAAAATTATAAATGTTTAGAATTTGATGAGCTGAAGTGATTGTTTTGAATCCAATGGCAGGCCTACACCAAAAGCCTTTTTGAATTGTTTCTTGTTCCGTTTTTCTTTGTCAACTGCTAATTAGATAAAAAGAAATAAATAATAAATAAAAAATTGGATCCTCAATAATGGAGAATCTTTCAGGAAAAGGACATGGAGCAGCCTGACAGTACAGGGAAGCAAACACTGACAGCAGGACCATGTAATGATTTATGATCAGTGGATGTCATCTGAGGGTTCAGCTGTAAGCGCCCTGAGTTTGAAGCTTTGTCCAAAAACAATGATATCAGTCAATGTTCATTCACACAACTTAGTGAATGAAGTCCGGTCTGGATAAAGGGCTGTGAATAGTGAGAGTTGGTGTAGCTCTGATCTTGGACAGCTCTGAGTTAATGAAAAGAATAATTTAGTAAGGTTCATAGATTCATCGGCAGAAAAAGGGAAACACAGAAAAAAGAAAAGAGTCATAGAAGGGAGACGAGCTGGGGGCGGGGGCTGTGACACAGACAGAAAAGCAGCATGGAAACAACGCCACGTCCTTGAAAACCAATAAGGCTCATTTAAATTTTAGACTGAGGACTCCTTCTTCCCTCTCTCGCTTTGTTTGACCTCTTCCTCGCCCTTCTTCTTCGCGTCCCAATCAGTTTAATCTCTCTGTGTTCATCCCTCACCGATGCGCTCCCTCCCTCTCTCTCTGTTCATTACTGCTAACTTTCACAACGCAGATTTCTTTGTATGATGGATGGGCTTCCGGGTCACTCCTCCAAAGGTCGTTCGAGTGTGTAGTAAGACCTGGGAAGCAGGCAGTTAACTTTTGGCCATGCGTGGTTGTTTAGAATGGGACATGAGTTAGTCTCTCAGGGTTTGGGTGTCGGTTGGATGAGATACAGTTTGCCCAGCAGCTTTTATTGTTAGCTGTAGGAAACCTGCTGCACATACACAGATTTAAAGGAAAGATGGGGGTCATTTCTCAAGGTCCCACTCTTCTCTGTTTCGCCCCATCAATTCTCCCTCTGCAGTATTGTGAGTGTCTGTGGTTTTCCCGCTAGCTGGCTACCTTGGCGGCATCTTTACAGGTGCCTCTCCCTCAGCATCCTCACCACCGTATCGCCCTGTAGCCTTTCTCTCCTTCTATGCTGCCCCCTCTTCTCCTCCCTGTCTCGCTTTCCCTCCGTCTACGATGGTCAGATCTCATGGGGAAAGACAGTTGGAAGGATGCAGAGTTGCTACCATAGCAACTACAACCCTCCCTCTCCCTCAGGTCTCCTTAGCAACTAGTTGCTTGGCGTTGTAGTAATGAGCCGTCCCAGCATGCCATGCTGGGGAAGCTGGAGATGTGTGATGGCTAAGCATGCTGTCAATGTGTGGTGAAGTCAACTTATAAATCAGACTCCAAACTTTTGCTAACGATTACATTCGAGTGCACAGACATGTTCTCGTCCTGAATGTTTTTCATTGGGTTTCAAGTTAATATGTGACCGTGTTCTGGAATAAAACCATTCAGAACCAGAACATCCCGATCCTTTCTTCACACAGGGATACATCACAAAAGCACATGTGTACTTTAAAACGCATGGTTTCAGGTTAATTACAGACACATGTTTGATGTTTCAGGTCATTTTAAAGCGGAGGAGCCGAATACCTGCATCAGGACATGGTGGTTAGAAGACGAAACACTCCACACACTTTGAAACTGTGGCAGTCGTTGTTTGTCTCATTGATTTGATGACATGCTCTGGCGGTTGTAATAAACCGGTTTGCTTGTGCCGTCCACACTGCTGGGGTTTAAAGCATTTCAGCCATCTTTGTTCAGATCAACTCTTTGTGCACCTCAACTTATTTCACAACTTCTGGTGCTGATTGTCTCTGGACTGTTTCTTCTTTCATGCCAGAATTAGATGATCAGTATTGATAAGTCTAATTAGGTTCGGTCATTAACGCTCAATGGTTACAGAATTTGAGGTTCTAAAAGTTTACTTACTCTGACCCACAAAATTTTTCTTTCATGGTTCAAAATTCTTTAAAAAAGATGCAAGACAAAGTGCTGAAGAGAAGACAGTCGAAGCATTCAGTAGCACAGCAGCCATAGTTAGAAAAACCCAATAGATTTTGTTTCACATCAATAACATTTTTTTGCCTCATTTGATGATGAGGATATTGATGATGATGACGGTCTACTTCTGGGTAAATAATGCTTGAATGCAAAGTGATGCTTATTCCATGTCATACACCTGCAGCTGACAGATGGAAGACTTGACTAATGTCAAGAAATAATATCATTGACCAGAGTGGGCTGGACTGCAGGACAGTACGAAGGCACTCATGATGGCAGCACAGGCCATCATGAGCCACTTGAAACATGATCAATAGAAAACGTAGTCTACCATACTAGAGAGGATCCGAGATGCAAGCTGTGCATAGATGCCCCAGAAACAGCTTGGCACATATCACCCATAAGATGCTGACGGGTGAAGTGGACATGGAAAGCCACCATGGTGGTGGGAAGAGTGTACAGGAAGATCTGTGCCAGGTAGAGGCTAGAGGTGACAGTGTTGGAGATGATGGGGCAAAGATCTTGTGGGACTTCCAGATCCAGACTTGTAAACTGATGAAGGGTAACTGAGCAGGCATAGTTGGGATGGACAAAGCAGAAAATAATGCAGTAGTTATAGGAATACCAAGAGCTGAAATAGGAAATAAAGAAGCGGATTAGAGTCAGTGGCTTAAGGCTCACACATGCTTCATCTGAAGCTGAACAGTCGATTCGCAGTCAGGTGATTGCGGACCGTTCGTTTTCACACACATCTGTCATACAATGTCACAGAACACCTGTTAATGAATCCACGCCAATGAGAGCTGATTTCAACCCTTCACATGAAGTATGTGGGAGGCTGTAGTAGTGCCAGTAGTAACTCCTGAAACTAGGTGAGTGGCTCCAGCAGATTCCAGGAACAACCTTTGAGTTCTCTGTCCAAGAGAGCGCAGTGCTAGGATCAGCTAGCATACTGGCAGAACTCTCGCAGCCCTCTAGTGGATCATCTGAGCTCAGCCAGAATCAAGAGCATCTTTCAATATCCAGATCTTGCTATAGAATCTCAGTCCGAATACATTAACATGATTTGATCTAACCCATTCCAGTTCTGGTGGAACAGTATGTTTAGAGTTATTGTTCTTTTGGAGGGTGAATCTCTTTCTTTAGTCCCAAGTGTGTAATGTAGCAAAATACGCAAAAGTGTAAGATCTTTTTTTCAGTAACTTTAGTAGACAAAGTTCCCATTTTGTGCAGTGATGCAAACTAGTTGGTAACACTAAGGAGGTCTTATTAATCGGGAGGCCAGTGTTTCCCCAAACTGCTCCTGTCATTTAGGGGACTTCCTGTCTTTGGCCTCTCAGAGTATAGATGCTCATTCTGTGAATCCCTTTATGATCACCATGAACAGATGTGATGCTAATTAACACAGCCTGAACGTCTGTTGGTGCCAATATCCCTAAAGACATATAATCCCATGTTTCCAAACTGGGGGACAATAAAGGATAATTCTGTTTTATTCCAGTTTATTCTATTCAAAAAATGAATCATTTGGAAGTGCTGAACTGTAAACGACATATTTGGTGCTCCATAACTGTTCTTTTTCAAAAACAAAATAGGTTAATTTGCATACTTTTCCATAAGGAAAGAAATGCAACAAATATACTTAATCAGACTCTCAGCGTGATGTTTACCATGAGAGAATTAAATCCTGAGGTACGTTCATACTGTCTTCATGAAGCAGCTAAGGAGCAAAGGTGCCCAAGCAATGAATATTCAACAGTACCTTAATTTAATTATGAATATTCAGTGAAAAGTCTGGAATAACTATGGTCACAATGAAATGCCTCTCCAGGACCACTTATTGCTAAAAAAAAAAAGGATTCTGAAACTGAGGTACATGTTATGTTGTCCACCGTTTCCACAGGGAAGAGCTGCAGTGCTCTGTTTGGAGACTCTAGAGTTGTAGCAAAAAAACAAAACAAAACATTGACATATTTTGTGTGAAAATATGTTTTTTACTCTATTCTCCCAGTTTCCTAAACCTCCTTGAATTTAAACCGTCAAACATAAAACAAGTTCTCTTTTTTGAAAGTCTGAAAACCTTTTCAAATAATGTATCAATCCATTTTCTAAAATGCTTTCGTGAATATGTGTTAACGTCAATTCTTACAACACAAAACACATATTCATGCTTTCTTTTAATTTTTTTATATAATTTTTTGTGGTGTATTGAATGTATCCTCTGAATCTGGGAGGATCAAAAGAGCATTGGTTTTCTTGAATTTGTTTTTTTTGTGTGCATACTTTACAAATAAATTTCTTGGACACAAATAACAGAAAAAGGTGTATTTTTGTTTTTTTTTTTACATTATTTCATATATAATAATTAATAAATAAAAAAATTAAAAGTAAAATACTAAAACTTGACATTTAGAATAAATCTAAACAGAAAATTGGGTTAAAAACCCAAAATTATATTGCGAAACTATTGTATTAAAATAAAAGATAACAAATGTGTCATTGGCACATAAAAATATAAAAAGGTCACTAACGTTCAGCAGTCTGCATAAAGTTTGACAAAATTTGAAATAAATAAATAAATAAAATAAAATAAAAACGTATCCAGAGAGCCATTCGGGTGATCTTGTTTCCAGCAGTGACTGGGTTTTCACCGTGGATCCCAGTTGCTGGCGTTGCAGTGCGGACCCCTGTGAGCGTGGGCCTCCGGTTGGCCCCCGGCGGGCCCCCGGTGAGCGCGGCGGATGTGACAGCTGACTACTGAGGTAGGAGGGGCTCTCTTGAGACCTGATAGCAGGTGTGATCAGGCCTGTTTATCGGTTTCTCGTTTGGCTCCCAGAGGTGTCACGATGCCACACCTGGTGTGTGAAAACCCCCGGAGGGCCCGGGGTGGGGGAAAGAAACCACAGCTGAGGAGGCAGCTCCCTTTATCAGTCGAAGGTGGAGGCAACGGACCCATTTACTCCTGTTACTATAATTAAGTGGATTTTTAGCACTCGTGAGGTTTTGTTGGAAGTGTTGCGTCATGGCATGAAATCTGAGTAATAACATGCAAGGTAGAGTACGTCAGGTTCGTTTTGCTTTACAGTCACTGCGTCTGTCCTGCAGCTGAGACACAGAAACCACTGAGGTCCAGCCCAGCTGGACTTGTTCAGGTTCTGCTCTTACATTACTCTGACTGAGCCCATCTTGTTCTCCATGCAACTCAACACGACTCCCACCGTTAGTCTTTCAACACACAGCACAAGTTAACGTCACTGTAAACCGAAGGCTTTAGTATCTGGACTGAAATGTTTTTTTTTTTTAATATTCATACACATCTTAGATCTTGGTGATATTTCTGAAAAACACATCATGATATAAGAGTTTACTATCAGTTGATATCAATAATTATTGGTTAATTTTTAATTTAAATATCTGAAATACCTCCAGCCCTGTGACGAGACCCTTCGATTTCCTTCGGAGCTGTTCTTCTCATTCTCTCCCCTTCTCCCATTCTCTCACCCTGTTCTTTTTATGTTTAAGAGATTATGAGGCATGATGGAGAAACACAAAACTGTTGATGTACAAATTACTCAACAGGTTGTTGCTAGGTTACCAAAGAGCGTTAGTTGATGCCACCAACCATGTTGAACTTAGCAACCATGAGAGGATGAGTGGCTATAGTTTCTCCTCTTCCTACATCCCCCAGAATGCCATGCAGTTCTGGATCAGACTTCAGTGAAATTATTGAACATTCTAACAAATGTATATTCTATTGATATTGAGCATGTGTCTATCACAATACATATTGTTATTAATTTATTTCCCAGCCCTATGAACATGTTTCTACGTCAGAAAAAACCCGATAAAAACGTCCTGAAGCCGTTAGAGCCTGATATCTGCTATGGTTACAAGAAGAGTGTGAGCAAGCTACAGCTAGCAAGAACTGGAGGACTGGGATCTTCTGACATTACTGGTAGAAATCTACATCTACATCGTAATCCACAGTGCAGATTCTTATGAAGTGAAGTAATTATGGATTAAGAAGAGATACATGAATTAATGATCAGGTTCGTGTAAAAACAACAACAAAGAGACACACAGGGGAAACAACCATGTAGACACACTGTCACCCAAAGGCAAGTTGGACAGACCATGCAGAAAGACGCCAGGCTGGGATACGAACCCTGGATCTTCTTGCTGTAGGGCACAGGTGTCAAACTCCAGTCCTGGAGGGCCACTGCCCTGCAACTTTTAGATGTGGCTCTGCTGCACCACACCTAAATAGAATAATTAGGTCATTAGCAAGGCTCTGGAGAACTGATCTACACAAGGAGGAGGTCCATCCATCCATCCTTCCATTTTCTTACACCCTTGTCCCTAATGGGGTCAGGAGGGCTGCTGGTGCCTATCTCCAGCTATTTAATTAAGCCATTTCATTCCAGTGTTTTGTACCTGTGGCACATCTAAAAACTGCAGGACAGTGGCCCTTGAGGACTGGGGTTTGACACCCCTGCTGTAGGGCATCGGTGCTGCTAGCTGTGCCTGCACTGTGCAGCCCGGTCCACAGGTCCATCTGCTCTACATGGTGGTTAACTGGTGTGAGTCTCTCACTCTTTCCAGACAAATATGTCTCTATGTAAGCAAAATGCTTGTGGAACAGATTGTTTTCCACGGGACTGTCTGTGATTGGTCATTGTAAACGCAGGAATAGGCAGATCACCTGACCAATAGGAACACACTGGCGCCATTCAGTGTGTGTGGCAAAAAACACACACAGCTGGGGAGTTTTTCTGTGAAGATGTTTCCAGAATGTTCCAAGCTGCAAAATGTTAGCAGCTCATTATGGTGCTGCTGCCACCTGGTGCAGCGGGGGAACAATTATAATTAAGATTCATTTAGTCAATATTGAAATCACTATTTACATTGACAATTTGTGTGAATTTGAAACAATAATGGTTTTGTTGCACTTGGAGAAAAGTGACCTTCAGTTAAAATAACTGACAAAGAATTTACTGAACCTTCAGATATTTTATATAAAAAAGTAAAAAAGTTGTAATGAAATAAGTCATTGAATGCTTATTTTATTAATCACTAAATTAAAAGAAAAGGTTGAGCTGGTAGGGCTTGTGGTTGGGGGGAACCCAGTGTGCATTTCTTAGTTAATAATACGTCAACACATCTATGTTTCTTAGACGTGTAGCTCTGTAGTGGATCCCTGTTGTGTTGTCTGACATGTTTATTAGAAGGTGAAATGGGGACCAGTTTCAGCTGATATAGACTAGTTCAAGACCAGGTTACTAATATTGTTGTGATGACATTTTGTATATATATATATACGTATATACAGTATATGTATATATATATTATCTGGGTTAATCTGTTCCTCCTCTGGAACAGTTTTGCTCAGAAATCATGAGACTTAGACTTAGACTTAGACTTAGACTTAGACTTGTACTTTATTGATCCTTTGGGAAGACTCCCTCAGGAAATTGAAGTTACCAGCAGCTCCCAGGCAAAAAACAAAGTTAACACACAGTAAGCAAAAGTGCAAAAGAATACAAAATACAAATTAAATACTAAGGTACACACCAAATGTGAGTAACCAAAACCTTAAATTATGCAAGAAAAACCTTAAATTATGCAAGAAACAAGGAATAAGAATATAGAATATAAGAATATAAGTAAATATAAATACAACACAAAAAAAATATAAGAATTTGACGGATAGATTGACCAGTGATATCGTATTGCACTATGTGGTTTGACCTGATAAGTATGGAGAAAAATACAAGGGGTCACTACTCCTTCCACCCTCTGTCCTGTGTCACCTCCCCCCCCAATGAGGAATTGTACAGTCTGAAGGCATGGGGGACAAAAGAGTTCTTAAATCTATTGGTCCGGCACTTGGGAAGCAGCAGTCTGTCACTGAACCGGCTCCTCTGGCTGCTGATGACGACGTGTAGAGGGTGGCTGCTATCGTTCATGATGTCCAGCAGTTTGTTCAGTCCTGGTGTTAAACTGCCGTCTTATTGTGGCATCAAACGGAACTTGGTCTCTGATGAAATCCAGAGCACACGAATAATAAAAAAACATTGATAATACTACCAAGAGAAAAAGGAAGAAATTATATGCTAATAGAATAAAGTGTTCATTTTGTAACACTAAATCGAATGTCTATATGTTTCAGTTTTCTGACATTTTCTTATTTACAGACTTTTTTTGGGAACCTTATGAATTTTTGACATTAGTTCTAAGCTTAGAGAAATGTTTTCCTTTGTCTAAATATATCATAGCTATGAACAGATTATCATTGACTCATATCTAGATGAAGTCTATGTATAACTTTGTTGGTGAAATCAGGTCTGTTTCTCAGTGGGTAGTAATAAATGCCGTGGGGTGGTGATCCTGTTTGCTGGTGCAGCGCGGAGCAGGAAGATGATGAGATTCAAAGAGCAACAGGAGATCGCCATGGAGATCAGGGTGCAGAACCAGCCTCATCAGCTGTGACCTTTACACTCAGGTTAAAACATCCAGACTGAAAAACAAATAAGGATGATACATTTATCAAAACGTATGATGATGTCAGTTAATAAGGTGACATGCTGCACTTATAAAAATGTTCACCTCCTTGAATGTTTTACCCTTTTTATTGATTTAACAAATCAATAACGATCAACAAAATGTGTCAATCTTGACAAAAAAATTTAATCAGTATTCCTTGCTACCATTACAGCTTGAAGGCTACAGAACACTCCAACGAAGTCAGAAAAAAGATTATTTAGAAGTATCAGTCAGGGGATGGAGACAAAATAATCTCATTTAGTCTATATTTCGACCTAGCAAGACTGTCCAGTCTGACACTTCTCTGATCTTAGATCAAAAATCAAAACAAGTCTGTAAGCAATGCAAAAATGTCTGATAGAAGAAAAATGAAACTCTGAGGCAGCTAATAGACAATCTAGCATTATAATGTAATAAAATCATTTTTGTATTTGTGTTGTAGTAATAATATCCATGTGGGGAAATACATAGAAGTTTGTTGCCATAAGAAAAATGTCGACTTTACAGCAGATATAATCATTTTCAAGCATAACTGCCTACAGAGAGGCTGACAGAAAGTCACCAAGACTGATTAAATGAGTTTCATTTGAAGTACACAGTTAGATATGGTTCCTGGACTGTTAGATAGATTGATAAATACATTTAGTATTTGAACTGAAGGCTGAAGAACTTGACACTTTTCTTGTTCTCGGATCAACTAATGTCTATAAGCGCAAGCTAGTTAAGTATGTAATATGTTGTGTGAGTGATAAGTCTGTTCATAGCCATCGCTCTGACTTAGTGTAGGGTTAAACCAAGCAAAACTGGCTGGTCTAAAACTTTTCTAATATTACATGTTTATCACATCAAAATGAAAGGCTGGTACATTTTAAGAGGACAATGGGAGAGAGTGATGAAAAATGAATATATGTAAAAGTTCAGCAGAGCCAAAAATAAATGATTATGACATAATGTAATACCAAGAAACCTCCAAATGCAGATTTCACTGATCAGATGTGTCTATTTTGGAACGTTGTTAGCATCCAGTGACACGTTTATATCACATTTTATATTTTGGCCTCAGTTTACAATAACTAAAACAGATCCAATGTTTTATCCGTATAATATTTGAAGTTGCATTAATCATATTTATATCATACTACAAATTAAGACGATGGCTTTTATTTATAAATATAAACCTTGTTAAACTCTGATCAGAACCTCCAGAGTTCTTTCATTTTGTGGCATCCTTCATGCAAATGACGGAAGTTGTGCGCGTGTCCACCGTGGGTCCATCGGGCCTCCAGAACCGGCTGGAGCCCCTGGACACGCAGTGAGGATTTTCCAATCTCCTGTCCTGCTCTCAGATGCTCGTTAATCTCCCCGCTCTATTTTTATTTGCCCTCTCCTCCTGCCCCCGGGCTCTCTGGCTCTCTGGCTCCGGCTTGGCCCGCACGCGGGCGGGGGAGCCCGCCTCAGCCGGCCCACAGCTCCAATTAGAGACGTCTTCGCTGGGAATTGGACTTGCCATCTATCCCTGGTCCCTCAGGCTCTTTTCTCAGCTACCTTTTCTCAGGTTAACCCCAGACAGAGCTTTTCTTTCTTCCTTTCCTCACTTGTCTTTTCGCTCCCTGAGTAGCTTGTTTCCCAGCCTGCAGCCCCCCAGCCCCGCTCAGTCCACGGCTCCACAGGGAGTTCGGGGGAATGAAAGGCCTTCTGTCGCCTCGGGGCTGGCTGTAGTCCCTCGGTTTTCTTTGAGGAGAAGGTAACTGCTGCCGCTTTTAGGAGGCTGCTGGAGATTCCGGCTCTGATCCGGTTGTCACAGCTCCTGCAGGTGAACCAGAGAAAGTTCTGCTTGTACCATAAACACAGTGCAGAGATCTAAGCTCTACCAGACCGGCAAGTTCAAGGGGAAATGCTTGGTTCTAAAGGACCTAACAACTGTGCTGTCTTTTCTTTTTATCAAGCTTTCCTAAAATATTCACACCCTTCAATGTTTTCACATTTTATTAGTGCCAAGTGCCATCATCAAGATCATTAATACATGTTAAATATGTTGGTCAATGTTTCATTTATTATGGTTCAAAAGCAACTCTAACCAGATGGGTTTTAGCCTTAATATAGAGGAGATCAGTGTTTTGGCCGTTTTTCAGTTTTAAAGAAATTTATTCCAGATTTATGGTGCATAACTGAATCCTGCTTCTCCGTGTTTGGTTCTGGTTCTGATGCAGAGCAGAACCAGATTGTTGTATTTTATCAATGGTTTGATCACTGCTGTTTTTAAAGCCTGGGAGAAAACCTGATGAGAGCGATGAGTTTACTATGTCAATCAGATCAGATGCAATGACAGGCAGTACTTTACCGAAAGTTGTGGACATAACATCCAGACAGCAGGAACTTCAGCTTAAATGATTTATAATTTCTTCTAAGCTTTTATAGTTAAGTAGTTGAAATTTAGTCATTTTGTTGCATTTGTTATGTTTGAGTGTAGCATTGATATTGGATATAGTGTGGATATGCAGATAAACGCTCTAATTTTTAGAATTTTTTTCTGCAAAAAAGTTGGCAAATTCATTGCAGGCGTCGTTAGACTGCAGTTCAGGAGCTACAGTCACTGGACGGTTTGTGATCCTGTCAGCTGTTGCAAATAAAGCTTGAGCATCGTTAATGTTTTTGTTTATGATTTCCACAATGAACGCTTCCCTTGCTTGTTTTAGTGTTGAGTGATAGCTACAGAGTTTTTCTTTGTCGATTTCATAATAAACGTGAAGTTGAGTTTTAGGTCATTTACGTCCAACTACGTCTCTATGACAGAGGCTTCTTGAAGGTCTAACTTTTTGCTCATATCTCTACTCAAGACTTGTTACCTTCACTTGAAACTTAGGATGGAAATTATTTACCAAGTTATCTAGAAGGCTACAGCATAGAGGCGAGGTGGGAGAGTAGATTTGATAAAAGGTTTCTGCTGCGCTGTCTGTGAAAGAACATTTTGTATTAGAGTCTGTTTTATGATCAGACAGGGAGACATCAGTTACAGAGACACTGGAAATATTCACACCATTACTGATAACCAGGTCCAGTGTTTAGCATGTTGAAGTACAGTATATCCCACAGCTTTTTTGCCGCTGTTTTCTGCCTTGTCAACATGGATACTGAAATCTCTGACAATTATTAAACAGTCATAATCAATGCAGGTAGCAGAACATGCAGAAAGACTCTGGTTCGGGATTCTAAAAACTAACTAAAACTAAGCCAATTAGATAAACAAAAAGTCACAGAGAAATAAAACTAAACTACAATGAAAAACCCCAAACTACTACAACCCTGCAACTCGGACGGTCTAAATACACATGCACACCACACTTTTCAGATTTTTATTTGTATAGTATTTGAATATATATATATAATATTTGAATATTGTGATTTGTGAGGTTCGTTATTGCTCTGCCCAGTGAACAGTGAGTAATGTCTGTGTGAGTGGACAGCAGCTGCAGCACGTTTCTTCAGACTGACTTGGTGCGCTGTCCTCATACCAAGCTAAGTTACTGCGTCCCTCTGAAGTTCCGAGCTACACTTGTATTCCTCTGGATGTTTTAGGCTATTATTTCCCTGCAATCCACCATAAGAATGAAATCCTTTTTCCCAGCTTACAGCCCCCACCCAAACTCCCCATGCTCACACCTTCCTCAACCCCATTAATCCCTCAGCCTCCCACTTCTTCCTTTCTCTTCAAAGAGACAAGCACTAGCCGTGACATCAGTCACAGGAAGTGAATCTTTAACGTTGACTAATTTCCATCGATTGCCTCCAGACAGGCTTTGCAGACGAGAGCCATTCCCACACAGAGGCTGGATGCTCTCATTTAAGTCTCCCCGCCTGCAGAAAGCGCTCCACAATGAACGCAGTCAGCGCTTTTATCTTCTTCCCCACTCCTGCTTATTATCAAATAAATGCGCGGCATAGAGAGATATCCATTGACAGGACCGTGCATAATGACTCCTGGCTGTGTGAAATGGATTAATAAATAAAGGTTGAGCAAGAGGAAGAAAAGGGCTTCGCCTCGTCCCGCTACTTCTCGACAAGGCAGAGCAGAGCAATCCTGACAACACGCAGCCGGATTGTGCTGAGCCACATCTAATCAGGAGCTGCATGGAAGTTCAATACAAAAAATATATAAAAATTTGAACGTGTTGTGGGATGAGTTAGAAAGTAGAGAGGGATCCTTAAAATAATAGATGAAAAGGTGATGTGGAACAACCAACATCAGGCAGGTTCTGTGGATGTTTTAAAGATGTTTTAAATTAAAGATAAGTTTAGTTTGTGCAGTTAGTTTTGAATTTTACTTTCTGTTTTACTGTCTTTGTGGTATTTTAGACTTTCAGACTATTGGCAGAAAAATGATGCAATGTTTTCCAGAAGAAAGTTCAGAAGAAATTATGAAAATAAAGTTGATTTAATGAGAAAAAAAGCTTTGACAGTTATGAACATCAGACGTGACTGGCTCAATAAGTCTACAGTTCTTGCTTCCAGACGGACATTTGCTCAAATGATCATTTTAAAGTGCTGCAGCTGATAATAACTTCATGTTGATGTGTTAAAAGATGAACTTTTTTTTCTTTATTTACAAAACCAATACCAGCTATAATTTCACAAGATGCTCAGTTTTCCTCATTTTAACACAGTTGGGTGTGGAGTTCTCATAAAATGGTGACTATTATTAAAAACAAATAAAAAAAACCAACAACTAATAATCCACTGTAATGTCTGTGGTTCGCAGAAAAAGGTCAGGAAACACACAAAGCCTAAATCACTCAATAAACTTCAATAAAAACTTTTAGCGCTAGGATGAGGTGCACCTGGGTTTCTGACCTTATTGAAACTGGTTTATTTTTGCAAAACTGCAATGGAAACACTTTTTCTGCATCACACGAGACACATGATCAACAACCCGGATGCTGCCATTTGTGCAAACCATGAAGAAGACAGGAAGTAGTAGACACGTTTTTCACCTGAACAAAGTCATTCTCGTGTGATTTTCATTGTGTCTCTTATTTAATGGAAACACAGCGACCCCAAAATTGTGTTTTTTTGACATTAGCAGAACATTGTTAATGACTTTTGAGCACATTTCGTAATGGAAACGCAGCTGCTGAAGTGGAAAGCAGGGCTGTAACAGGGTGGCGTACCGCAGCCTGTCTGGCGAAGCGGCCTCCGTCTCCGTAGCGACAGATTAAGCAGCAGCTGGATCAAGGTGCCTTCAGTTCTGCATTTGAAATCAGGATCAATAGCCACTAAGAGGAATTGAACCAGGAGGTTCGGAAGGCACAGCTGATTGAATAAGGGCTAATGACTTCTCAGGAGCTCCTTGTAATTAAAGGCTGAAACTTGAAGCTCTTTACGTTTTGTCTATTTTATTAGAATTTTTATATTCATTTGTAAATCAGTAGGCACGTTCTGCAGTGCCCTCCTGTCTCTGCTCCCTCGGGATCTCAACACAGTCTTGTGTTAGTGTGAATGGGACAACAACGTTCTGGGTGAAAAACATGTTTTGTCACCAGCGCCGTGACAACAGAGAGACCAGGGTGTGTGACGAAAAGCTCGGGGTCAATCCGGATGAAGCTTGAAGATGGTCGAAGCCTGTGCTTGTTTTTCTTGACTACCGATAACTGCCCGACCAATTCCGTCCATCAGCCAACACGCCCACCCTCGGACGCCATGATCCGACCAATCCCCACCCTGTCGCCGTGGTTTCAGGGTGAAACCCAGCTGAGGAGTGCCCAGCATTAACCAGGATTAGCCTTGGATTGTCGGGGATTACTCAGGCTGGAGGAGGATTAAGTATGATTGCCAGTTTGGGGGGTGGGGTGGGAGGGTGGTGTTGATGATGTGTGTGTACGTGTGTGTGAAATACATATGCTGGTATTTGTTTGCATGCGTGATATGAGTGCTTTGACTGACTTCAACTTATACAGCACTTTGTTTTACATGAAGAGCTTCACCTTCACGTTCTGATCACAAAACACCTGACTGAATATGATCAAAATTTTAAAAATAAATAGCTGCAATATACAACAGAATATTTATGATCATTTTTAAAACAAACAGTAATTCACCCACATATTGATTTCTGAACTCTTCCTGAGTTCAAACATTAGTATTATTGTTTCTAAATGAATATGAATTTGTTTCCTTTGCATTATTTGAGGTCTGAATGGGCTGCACCTGTTTGGTTATTTTGACCATTTCTTATTTTCTGCAATTAAACACTAAATATTGGCTTGGAATTTTAGAGACATGTTGTCAGTAGTTCATAAAATAAAAGAACAATGTTCATTTTACTTAAACATATACCTGTAAAAAGTCATGTATCATGCTGGGAAAAATTTGTATCATGTTGTGGAAAATTTAAGCCAGGATTTATTCCATCCCCCCAAAAACATCTGCATTTGCTATATCTGTATTTTAACCACGTTAAAAATTGTGCAGGTTCTGCACATTTTTCTCCAAATTATTAAGAACCATTGTGGAACGTCCAGAGAACCATTTGTGGTTGCAGGCTACAGACTGCGGCTATATGGGATAGCTTGAGAACAGAACCCAGGTTCCTTCTGTGAGCCCACAGGATGGTGACCCACCTGGAGAACACATGGGTGTAACAGGAACCTCTTGTGCTCCTCTTTGGAGTTCCCGCTCTAGGTCGTGTTCTGCAATGTTTGTGCTTCATAAAAATGAGTCAGGCGTCTACTTGGAAAGTTATCTGTGGTAAATACATCATCAGCCTTACCCATCTGTCCTGGAACAGTCGCCCATCCACAAACACATGCAGGAATGTTGAAGAACTCTTCTGTCCACTGATGTCTCTCTCCACTCACACACGATCCTCCACTGAGAGAATTACTTGCAAGAGGCAAAGGGCTGTATTGCTTACATTGTCCTTGTTGCTATGCAACACAAGCGAGATCATTTGCAATAGATATAATTAACATTAGCTGGGTTACCTAGAATAAAAAGGGACAAGGGGCTGAAAATAATAATAATCTAGAAAATTAGCCTGTGAGTGCTTGTCTGAAATGGAGGATGTGGGCATTCAGCTGCCTGCTGAAGGAGTCTGACTGCTGTAGAGGTGGCATCCAGCCACAGTCCCAGACGCATGATGTGGTCAACAGAATGTCAACTCAGAGTCTGAGTCCAGCTCAACCACCTGAACGTACGCTGCTGTATAACGGAACACAAGTGAACAGGTGACAGGTCGTCTGCTGTGCTTTTGTATAGGAAAGCTAAGACACTAATTATACAGTACACTCAGCTTTTTTTGTAGTCTATTATTTCTTTATTTTTATTCCACATGTAAATTTGTAAGAGATAAATTGTTTCTTTAGATAAAAAAATAAATAAATCAGCTGTCATTAGAGGAGTCCAGTAAGTCACTGGCCCTCAGGAGCTGATGCTGTGCATGTTTTAGATGATTCCCTGCTACTGTTCACCGGTCTGAAAGGAATGGGCCATTTCCAGGATCCTGCAGAAACTGGAGGAAACACAATCATCTGAATCAGTGGTGCTGCAGTGGGAAAACATCCAAGACCTGCAGGACAGAGGGCCGTGAGGACCTCCGCTGTAGATGGCCAAGTGGCCAAAAAAAAAAATAAATTATTATAATTCCCACATCAAATATAACAGAGAACAAGTGCACATCATTTCAATTGCTTCCACAGACCAGCAGGTGATCACAGAGAAAGAAATGTAAGTTTAGTTCCCTTGTGGCTGGAAGCCAAGGTAAACGTACACAAAGAATAATTCAACTAATCTCATAAACCAACTGATATGCTTAATACTTCC
The DNA here is from genome assembly GCF_003331165.1 of Xiphophorus hellerii. Taxonomy (NCBI): domain Eukaryota; kingdom Metazoa; phylum Chordata; class Actinopteri; order Cyprinodontiformes; family Poeciliidae; genus Xiphophorus; species Xiphophorus hellerii. Next base: position 27,599,143 of record NC_045684.1, read on the forward strand.
TTGACAACATCTAACTAATTGATTGATTGGAGTGTCATGCACAATAATATAAAGCCAAGCCTACATAAGTTTGCAAGACATTCTACATTAGATGTAGGCAGTGTTTGTACAACTGCTTGATGGGACAGTATGTGTGAAGTGGGAAGCTGTGAGCATCCAGTGGATCTCCATAGAAACAGGTGACAGTCAGTGAGACCCTGATTCACTACCTCATTATTATTATAAAAGTGGCCAACGAACTTCTTTAGCACAACAACGCCTACTGAGCTGATGTGTAATGTGATCCTGAACACGGAGAACCCAAGTGGCTTTGATGGACGAGGGCAGAAAATGTAGCTTTTCTCATTAATATCAGCTAAAGGACTGTTGATGTAGTTTTATTTTAATAAACAGTGGGTTCATAATGATCGATACGAGATCTGTCCAGGCTCCAGGTTGGTTACCAAGATGACCTCCATTTTCTGACTTTAACTAGTACTCATAACAAACCATTCCAGATTCATGTACTTTCACACAATGGCATATCAGAGAGCTTTTTGCTGTAGTCACATATATTAATGAATTGTGGAAACAGAAAACTATGACATGCTGTAATTTCATACGCTATTTCATTTGTATCATTTTGTAAAGTCTTTGTGTCACACTCTGTTTTTATTTATCTTAGTTCTTAAGTTTGGGGAGCTAGCCTCTAATATAACATGACAGATTAGATACGGTATCTAACGTCCTGGTGGCAGATAATGGGTTCACGGCCACCAGTCCCTTTCAGTCTGCTTTAATCAAACTCTGTTTGATTTGCCCAGAAGAGGGGTGTCAAACTCCAGTCCTCAAGGGCCGGTGTCCTGCAGTTTTTAGATGTGCCACGGGTATAAAACTTTAGAATCAAATGGCTTAATTGCCTCCTTATTGGGTCATTAGCAGAGTTCTGCTAATGACCCAATAAGGAGGCCTAAAGGACTGGAGTTTGACACCTGTGTCCTAGAAGGTCTGGCTCGTTTGGAAAGGTGGAAATTCGTAATTGAATTCTAATGTGGACCAAAAAGTGAACTCTGGTGCAGTTTGAAGTCATATAAGTCTAAGTCACGCCAAGTGTCCCGAAGACCACTCCAACAGCAGGAAGTGGACTATGCTGCAGGGCATTCTGGGTAAACAACCCATGAGTCAAATGGTAGCAAGAGAAATGACAAAAGAGAAATCCTCCAACAGCTCAAATCTGACACCACTCCAATTTTGTTTTCTGATTGATTCATTCTGTGTTATGTCATGGTTAAAATTAAAGTTTAGTTATTAAGCACTTTCCAATTAATAATGTCAGCTTAAAACTGGATAAAAGGAGAGGGAAAAAGTGATTTAAAAAATTGGCAAAAACTTTTCATATCTAACAAAAACAAACATGACAAGACAAGCTGTGACACAAATCCAATAATTAACATTTAGAGTATTTAATAAACTGGGATCTGGAAGCTTTGTTACAAACATGAAACTTTATGAGTTACTGAAGAAGCATACATAGCATAAATAAAGCCTCCACCTGTTCTTATCAACTCCCTTCTGAAAGGTTTAACTTAGTTTGAAATGCTCCATATTCACCTTCATCCTTATGATTCGTTTCATTTGACGCGTTAAACCGATTCATCTCGATCAGTTTCCCTACATGAATATCGATGTTTTGTACATTTATACAGTTTACTGAATTATTGGCTCTTTGTTGCTCTCTGGTTCTGACAATCACAAGAGAACCAAAGCTTTGTGATTAATCTGAATGATTCAAAAAAACCTCACTTTAAATATGTCTAAAGAAGAGAATAAGCTGCCATGTGTTCAGTGTGCTGTTCAAGATAGGAGGAGGAGACAGGAGCAGTCTGCTGTAGTGGTTTCTCCTTACACACACACACACACACGCACACACACAGCAGCTAATCACAGCTTGGTACAGGTAGTGAGGCGTTGGGACTGCTGGTGATTGAGCCTCCCTGGTGGATTGGAAGCAGGAATCTGACAGACTCAGATAAAAGGCTGTTTGGAGTTGCCTGCAGCATCAAACAGCATCAGCTGCCTCCTCCTCCCCCTGTTTATTCCCTTCCCAACATCACCTCCCCTCTTCCTCACTCTTCTCCCTGCTTTGGTTTACTCTGTTGCCATGACTACACCCACAGCCAGAGCCGTCGCCTGTCAGGGCTCCGCTCTCAGATCACCTGATGCGGGTCGCCTTCACCGGCGGCCTCTTTCGCACTACGACGCCGTTCAGTTCAGCCGCGATGGAGGCTGAGTGTGTTTTGGAACGGAGCATGTGCAGTTTTGTGCACACAATATTTTAAAGAGTTTGTGTGTGCGTGGGTGTGGGGGGTGGAGGTTCAGGGGGGAAAACATAAATGCGAATCTCAAAATCCAATTTCCACGTCTGTGAAGAGAGTCTAGTCAGAGCTGTGTGATTTGAGTGGAGGATGGGATGAAATTACCTGTTAGAAGTCACGCTACGGGGATGACTGCTTTCCTACATGAATGAAAATTGCAGTAGGCAGGACAGCAGTGATACGAAACCCACTTAGAGCTGGATTCTTTCTGTAAACTCTCACCGACAAACCAATTACCTGCTGTTCTCTATGCTGTGCTTTCTATAAGATTCAACGAAAACAAAGTGAAGTTCTCTCTTTAAGCTGCCTGTCCACATTGCAGTCATGTGGTTTGATGGTTTTCTTGTTGGCAGTGCTTTGAACTGTCCCAGTAGGAAGCCACTTAGCCTTCTTCTTCTAGCTAACTGCTCTAACATTTCACCAGGTTGGCCAAGCTTTCTCTCTTGATCTGTTGGTCAGGTTTTGAATTACTTTCCCGTTGAAGTGTCCTATCGACGAGCAGACTCCACTGGATTTTTATTCAAATCCCCTGGTGTTTCAAAGAGTGTGTCATTTCTAACATTCTGACAAGGTTCTCGGGACCGTTAGAAGGACTTTCTCCCGTTAAACACAGATTTGCATCTCCTGATGTTTGGTTTTCATATTTGCTCTGTGTTTGAGGCTGCAGGGAGGTTTCTGAGAGCGCGGATCTGGCGAGAGAGGGAGAGAATGAGCAATGTTGTGATCAAAAGAGGCTGGGACACCGAGAGGGAGATGAATGGGCCTGAGAGGAGGAAAATTGGACAGGAGGCAGAGAGTGAATGAAGATAGAGAACAGCTCAAGGTATCTGCAGACAGAGATTGTGAGTTATGTGCAGGTAATAAACAAGGCAGAATAGATAGATATCTCCAGAGAGGAAAAAGAAAAAGGTGTGTGATTGCACATTCAGGCTGGGCTTAAAAAGTTTGCTCTTGCCAAAACATCCCAAAGGAGAAAGGAAAAGCAAAAAGAGTTGGGAAAGCAAAGAGAGGAAAGGCAATAGGGATGGGGGGGGGGGGGGGGGGGGGGGGGGGGGGGGAAACTGGAGAGAGTGTGAATAATGACACAAGAGGGAAAAATCTGGATGAACAAGCAGCATTTAAACTAACTTGGCCAACACAGATGATGTGTAAGCCTAGTAAGCTCTCCTTTAGGCGAGCTTAGATCTCATCAACTCGCTCCAGGTTGGCATTGCCTTCAAATGCCTCTGCAGAGGTAGGGATTAGCTTTACAGTCATCATTCAGACTCTTAAACATGGTTCTAAAGAGGCCTATTCTTCAGCCTCCCAACACGCTCCACGCTCACCCACAGCCGCCCCCTCCATCCCTCCTCACAGAGAGACTTCATCATCAAAATGCTGTAGTTGCCTAAGGTCGTGGTAATTGTGCCGTGATTTTAAAAAGGAGGTTAAATGAACATGTCACTTACCCTGTTTGCTTCCTATCTTTCTTCTTCTAACCCTCTGTGTTTCTGTTTCTTCCTTTCATTCTGGTGCTCGTCCGCAACCTCTCGTGCCAAATCACACCCCCTCTCTTCATCCCTCCCTCCTCAGCTCTGGCTGGATCTGAGGTTTTCATATTTGGAAGCCTTGCAATCGATATGGGCTGTCTGTGATTGGGTTGCCTCATGTGATTCATTTCTGTAACCTTGGTGATAGTTTGATGTGGAGGCTGCACCCATGTCCATATTATGACTCAGTGAGCGTGTGTAGAGAGGAGAGGTTGGTCAAGGGAGGTATCGATCGGTCCTTCACACTCGCTGCCCTCTCTGCTCTCCCCACTATCTCCTAGTTTTTCTTTATCCATCTTTTGTCTCACTTGCCATGAAGGCGTGATAGCTTAGCCATAATTGAAATGACTGTGCTCTCAAGAACTGATTATTTAGCTATAAATGTTTCCTTAGGCAATCCTATTTATCTCACCTTCTCTCCCTTATTTCCTTGGTCTCACTATCTTTCCATTTTTTTCTGTCTTTGCAGAATTCAATCAGACACAACCTATCACTGCACAGTCGTTTCATCCGAGTGCAAAATGAAGGGACGGGAAAGAGCTCGTGGTGGATGCTAAACCCAGAAGGAGGGAAGATGGGTAAGGGACCCAGACGACGTTCATCATCCATAGATAACGGGACACGCCACTTGAAGACAAAAGGTCGCACAAGTCGAAAAAGAGCAGGGGCTATAGGCCTGGGACGGGGACAAGTTCAGGGAGCTGGTCTGACAATGCAGAGCTCCCCAGAGCATGGCAGTCCAGCAGGGAAAGGGGGCGTCATGATCAGTGGAGAAGAGTATGACACTTGGACAGACCTGCATTCCCGCACTTCATCTTCTGCCTCCACGCTGAGTGGCTGCCTCTCCCCAATCCTTGCAGAAGAGGAAGCTGATGAACCTGAGGAGGGTGGACTATCTTGCTCAGCTTCCCCTCGGATATACCCTAGTCCAACAAGCACCCGCTCACCGGCGTTGGGCACTGGGAGCCACTGCCCCAACGTGGAACTGCCTCAGCTGACTGACCTGACTGGAGCTATTAGTCTAAATGAGAGGAGCTACTCCCAGCAACAGCAAATCAAGTGCAATGGTTATCCCTTTGTGCCTGGGCCAAAACCTGAAGGATCCTATTGTGGACCCATTTACGGGCAGTCTTCCATGTGTATGTTGCGGCACCACACTCCAATGGAGACCATTCAGGAGAACAAGCCAGTTAACTTCCAGCACCCAATAAGGAGCTATTCAGAGAACAATGCTTTGCAAAGTCTTCTTACGGGAAGTCCTTACTGCAACAAAGATGCTGTGCTGGGTCAGGGACGTGAAACGCATGCACTGTTGACACAGGGGACTAGTGTTCACAGCCAGCACAACCGCAATCAGAATCCCAGTCACAATCAAAACCATAGCAACAGCCAAGAGCATGCTCACAATCCCAGTCTACGTAACGGCCATGGCTCAGTCCATGACCAGAACACAGCTCACCATCAAAACCACAATCAGGGTCATAAACACCAAGCCAGCCTTGACTACAGCCACAGTCACAAGCCCCACATTGCCCATGAATATGGTCAGAGTCATGAGCACGGTCACAGAAGCAAAGTGAATTCCAACCACGACCACAACCCTCATTCTAGTCAAAGTCACCTGCACAACCACACACCCCCAAACCCTCATAACCCTATGCATAGTGGGCCTCACCATCAGGCTCTGTCTCCTCGGGTGAGCACTGACGTCCTGCAGCCCTACAGTCTTAAGAACTCTAACCACTATGGGCCACGCCCCCACCTCCCAACATCTCCTTCTCTGCCCCCAAACCCTGCAGGGATCCTGGATGTTCCTCAGGACCCCTGTCGTCTTGCTTCTGCCCCTCACCCTCGACACCAGTCCTACCCCAGAGCTCACCATCAGGCCATGGCTGAATCCTGGCAAGCCTATTATCACAACAACCACAATCACCAACCTGGGAATTCGGCATATCAGGGACAACTGCACAGCTCGCACAACAGAATGGCTGCCCAATTGGAAATGGAAAATGCCCCCAACAGCCTAGACTGTGATGTGGACCCGATCCTGCTTAGTGATTTTATGGACACAGATAATGTGGACTTCAACTTTGATGGTTCTCTTTCTCAAGGGGTGGGCATGGGGATGGGCATGACTTTAGGGGCTTTTTGTTGTCCTCCACCAGCTCATAGCCACCAGAGTTGGGTGCCTGGGTGAACTCGGATCTGAGGGGTTTGAATAGACCATAAAAGTCACCCGCTGGGCAGGGCTCTGGGTCAGCTGTACCCTTGGACTGATTAGCTGTGATTCTGTTTTGTTTTTTTGTTTTTTTCAGGCATATTGTCATTTTATTTCCTGGGGACTCTCACACTGTGTATTCTTTGTCTCCCTCTTTCTCCGTGTTTATGAAGCTTTCTGTCTCCATGTTGAATTTGCTTCCAATGAGCCCAGTGGTAAAATCTGACCCTTTCCCAGTTTATGCCCTGCAGTTTTTTTCTCTCTCTCCTCCTAATCATCATGTTTGTCCTTGGCTCTCAAGCACTTTACAGCCATCTTTTCATACAGATGCAGTAACCCAAACACCAGACAAAGTCATGTTGTATGTTCATTTTTAATGTATGCAATCCACTTAGTATTATCTCCACCTACAAAGAATTTGTTGTTCCTGACATAAGAACATGATCAAACAGCTGCATACATTTCCTCAGTGCCCAGGTGCTCATAGATTGGAAAGTAAAGGGCAGAGGGTGGAGGTTTGTGGCTGTCAGGTTTAAGAATAAGGCTGATATTTTTTGAAAGACTGAGGCATAAGGGAAGGGAGGTGAAACGGAGAGAAAGGGGGATTTGTCCTCTCCCTGGTGAACAGTGGTGGTTCCTACTCTGTTCCGGAGTGGAGGACAATCATCCATCACACAACCATCAGCGCCACTCCATTGAAATGCAACGTCCTTTCTTTAATCTCCAAAGTAATGCCAGATTGATGCATCATGATTGCTAATCTAATGTGCTTCTCTGTTTTTTCAACCTCCTCCCCTCCCTCTTCAGCTCCGGACACATGGGCTTAATGTCTTTTGGTGAAAGCGATGATAAAAGTCACTCAACACTAAATGGGGATAGGGATTGGAAAAGGGGGGTGGTGTCAGAGGAGGTGGGGGGTTATGGAGAGGAGATGATATGAGAAGAGAAATGCAAATATTCCCTCTGTGCCTCTTTCTCTCCATTTTGCAGATTTATGTAGCTTTCGTACAATGAAATAAGCAATGATCAGAGCCTGCTGTAAATCCCGAGGAGCTACATGATTGGCCAGAACTGGGTTTCCTCAGCTTGGTACATTCACTGGCCCACTCCAGAACAGCTTAGCAAGTGGCCATGAGTCAACTGGATGCTGGTGAAGCTGCCCTCAACGCAGTCAGTAACAGCCAGGTTAAAGCCCTCTATGTGTTTTTACTCCAGAGAATTCCTCGCTGATGAGCAGCATCAGCCGATTACTATTTTGTGCTATCTCCTGTACCCAGACTCCCTCGTATCGCACCACCCCATCCCGAGGTTACTCGGAGGGTAAACAAGAGTAATTAACCGCCAAACAAGATGGATGATTTATGCAAGTGCATGTAGTCGCTCATTTGCTCAAAGTCATAATTCTTCCCCCTGCCAAGCACAAGGAAGGTGATTTTTTAAGAAACGGTGCCGGGCCACGAGGTAAAGTGTCTGTTTGCAGTGTCCTTCACGTCTTTCAGCCATCTTCCGTACGATCATCCCCACCCCATCCAGGCCACGGTTTATGTTGCTGTTGTCTTTTCTCGTGCTCGTTCAACGATTGTGCAGTTTTCTGTCCGATGTAGTGTGGACTGGAGCGCTCTCCAGCATTTCATTTATGTTGCTTGCAGTTTAAGAATGGGCCGAGGGGGTGGGGGGTGGGTTTGGGCTTCCGACCTTCTGAGGACAGAGAGAACAACACCATGGGAGAAGGGAACGGTGGACAGACAGTGAGACGCAGAACAGGGAGGAAAAAGTGAACAGGTTAGACCAGATCTGTTTAGCTTTAAGAGGTTTTCTATCTATAAAACTGCCTGTTACAATCAGGCCAAATGTCAAGTGCTGCTCAACCGGCTCCAGGGAGCTTCGACCAGGCAGCCACTTCTCCCTCCTGATCAAGGACAATGACTGGTATTTTCATACACTTTTCTTTTCTTTTCTTCTACTTCTTCTTTTTGTATGTGTTAAAATGGCCCATTGTTGTAACCCAGCTGTATTTGTTCTCCTGCCCGTGTGCACCTGTGTGTCAAGTCAAGCTTCTCATGGGCAGGGGTGTGTGTGTGAGTGTGTGTAGAAGTGACGTACAAGAACCGATTAAGGGGGAAATTGTTGAGTAGTTCCCTGCCCTGGTGTTTTCCATGCTTGGCTGAGTGCAGCATACATTATATATACAGTTTATATTTATTGTTTGTGAAGCTGGTTCTAAAGAAAGACCCCTCACTGCTTTGTCTTCTTGTTGACAGACACAGAATGCATTTCAGTTTGACTGCATTTCATCCTGTACATAATCTATATTTACAAAATTGTATTCTATTTTTTTTTTTTGTTTGTTTTTGCAAATATGTTTTTTTTTTTCTAAAATTGTGTATCTGCTCATCTGGTGACCGTCAAATAAAACAAAAATGAATACAGATTCCTCTCGTGTCTCAGTTATTCACCCAGACACCGTTCAAGGGTCAGGTTGGATTCCTTAAAGTGAGGCTAGGTAATGTTGTGGTTAGTAAAGGTTTCCTTACCCGGAGATGAAGTCATGTCTCAGTGAGTTAGCAGAAAAGTTTAGAAATAGCTAACAGCCAGCTGAACCAAATCTGTGATTTAGGGAATGAAAACAAGTCAACTTAACCTGAACTTTACCGTATAGACTCAGGATCATGGTATCACTTTCTGTAAATATATAACTGAAGTTGACTGAGTTGCACTAAATAAAATAACTATGAAATGTTTCAGTACTACAGTATCATCAAATTCTGTAACAAGACATATTTTTTACACTCTGCTTTTCCATTTGGGTTGCACTTATGTTTTGATAAGAGTTATTTTTAAAAACGACGGTGTTTTTCTCTGTACATTCGAAACAATATTGAAATCATTACAGGACTTTACATTTTTTATTCTCTGATTTGGAAAACTTTGAATGTGAAAAAGCACAAGTTTTTTAAAATTATAACTGTATTTGGATAGATTCTGGCAATGGTGAGTTAAATTAGAATTCAACCCACCAAACTTTAATAAAGGAAAGAAAGGGCGTCTAGCAGCTTGTTGTTGCTTTATATCTGAACTTTACATTCCATTAAGCTAAACTCGATGTTGTGTTTCTGCTATTTAAATTCTACAAATTTGTGTTTGTAGATTAAATCAACACAATTCACAGCGGAGACTCATTCCTTATAGTGTGGATCTTTGGTTCATCATGAAGAAACCTAACCATCTGCTGTTCAGTGGACGCTGCGGTCTGGCGCTTTGCAAGTCCTTTAGTAACCATGGAAACACCTGAGTGTCTTTACCCACCTGTTATATTTATTTATTTATTTATGCATCTATAATATTATTGCATCTACAACAAGAAAACTTTGGCTAATTTTTTTCTCCATCAGCTCTCTGTGCCCATCGTTAGCTGATCCCTCTACTAGCATGTCAGGAGTTTGGGCACCGTGTGTTCTCACTGCCCCGTCAACCTAGGAGGCCTTAATGTTTCTAAATAACTTTGAGTTGATCATTTTACAGTGAAAAGCAACGTTCACAAATAGGATATTCTGTGGAGTAAAATTCACTTTAAAACCAGTGAAGTGATCAGAAAAAATTACCTCTGCATCTCACAACCAGAAATGTAAAAATTTGACAGTACAAATAGAAAAAATGTGGCTTTCTTTCTTTCTCTCTGAAAACAAGACAGCAGTTGAACAAAGTTTTACCTGAATCCACAAATTCTGAATCAATGTCCATAGTTAACAGTGAAGCATGATGATTACTTGGAGTTGCTGTGTGGTCACAGGATCTGACGACCTTGCAGCCGTTTAGTTGATCACGTAACCTCTGCTTACCAAAGTAAACAGCAGTCAAAAGTGAGGCCATCTGTCAACAACCCAACGATCCCAAACACAGCAACAAATCTACAACAAAAACTTTACAAGAGAAAAAAAAAACTGGAAAATTCCAGTCTGAGCTCAGACTGGTTGAAAAGCTGGAGTGACAAACGTATGGTACAGAATATACACTATATAGGATAAGACAAGATAAAATATCTGCACATCTCAATAAAATGAACATATATAATAATCAAAATGCTGCAAAATTTTTAAATCACAGTGGGGGACTCTGTTGGCTTTGCTATTACTAAGTAAAATATGACAGAGTGAAATCAGTTGTGTATTTCTGTACACCGGTGAACAAATAATAAGATCATTTTAGTATATTCTGATATACTGTATAAAACCCAAGGACTTAATGTCCTTCCAAAAGCTCAACTAAACAAATAACATTTAATCAAAAAATTTGAACATGTTCAATAAAAGATTCAAAATTATGTTGGAAATGTTGTGTGACTGTAGTGGTTGAACCCAAAATGTAGGCGGAGTCGGAGAAAGGAAAGTTTGAATATTCAATAAAAATAGATAAACTTACAAGCAAGGAAACACGGACAGAAATGAACAGAGTGACAGGAATGAAGAGAAGAATCTGGAGGCAACTGGAGCAGCTTACCCACGAAGTTTGGGCCAAACATACCTGTGGACAGGAGCAGAAATGTCATTGACAGCTACAGAAATTATTTTTATTGCAGCATTTGTTTTAAAAGGTTGAGCAACAAAATATTAAGTCAGGTCTAGTGGTACCAGGCCTGTTTGTTCGGTTTCTTTTAAAAATGATTCTGTTGAAGCAGAAATCAAAAGAAATACTGCCTTTTCATATATTTATTCATTATTAGTTTTGTCAGTTTCAAGTTATTTCAGTCACAGTTCTGCTACTTTTGGTCACAACAGATGGATACCAACAATTTCCTCCACATATATCAGTAAAAGTGATAGAAAATACATTTAAAACAAAAGAATTATAATCATGCAAATCACCAAAGTGGCATTAGAAAGGCTTTAAAAAAAAACAGGCAACTGTATCAATGTGAATTGATGTAGCTGGCTATATCAACTCATATCAAAATTTTATTTGGTGTATTCTCACGTCTTTTTGCGTGTTGGGGTGTGTGTGTGTGTGTATGCTGATGTTTGGTGTGTTTCCAGTCCATTGCCTGTGTTATAAGCCTCGTTAGCAACCCGATACTGTGCCACAGCTGTGCCTGTCCCAGTGGAGGCCTCCTCAGTGGGGGAATGACTGCATCTGCATCTGCACCGCCATACTGTACACACACACACACGCACATGCACGCACACCCCGTGCACGCCCACACAGGCGCACACACACATCCATAGTAGGTCTGTCTCTGTCTTCACATGGACTTTGCATTGACTTCTATTCATTTGTCATTCATTGCTATAGCCTAACCCCAACCTTTACCCCAAACCTGACCTGAACTCAGTTCACACTGAGTTCTAAATCTAATCCATGATCCAAAAACATTCGTTCTCCTTCTGTGGCCCCATAAGGAGCAGTCAGTCCCCGCAAGGTAGGATTTGTCAGAAAAATGGTCCTTACACTGCATCAAATACAAGGCAACCCCCCCCCCCCCCCCCCCCCCCCCCCCCCCACACACACACACACCACACACACGATTGTGTCCTTTTGTGCCCCACCGCTGTTCCTGAGAGTGAACCTATAGAGACAGTAAAGAAAAATCCTCCATAGTTAGCCCACTAGAGGATGGCAGCACATGGCACCCCCACCCCCACCCAGATACCCCCCCCACACACACACCCCTACCCTCACACCCAAAGAGGCAGAAACAGCTCTCCATCATCTCCAGCGTATGCCATTCTTTAAAATATGCTAGTTAGTTGATCTGCAAGAGAGAGGTAAGTTAGTGTGAGACAGAATGCATAATAAGGATGGCTGCTGCTGTACTTCATGCAAATGGGAAGCCTGACATGTCAGAGGCTTGATGGATTTGTTCTGACAGACACGGTGACAGGCGGGTGACAGCAACTTAAAAACCTGCACACCCCCTCACCCCCCTCAGCCTCTCTCCCTCCTTGTATATATTTACAACCAGGGTATATTAATGCACTTTTCCTCCCTAATCTCTCATGTTCCTGCGCTAGTTCAGAGACGGACGCATATTTCACAGGATGTGGAGGTTTGTGATGTCGGCTGATATGTGAGCTTTGTGCCGTGTGTGATGTCTGCATATACTGCAGAAATTACTGGGAGAAACTAAAAGAACGGCTCTGCCTCCTACTCAGCAATATGTACACATTCAAGCAAAAAAATAAATAAAAAAATAATATCAACACTCCACCAATCCACCATGGCTTTAATATTGGTTTGTATATTACAAAATAATCAAGAGAATTTTTACAATTAAAGTCAGAGTTCTGTCATGTGACAGCCTGAAACCTTTTCTGGATTTTATTAGAGTTTTTTTAAATTTCAGATTAACACAAAGTAGTGCGCAATTGTGATGAAAAATGATAAGTTTAAGCCCATAATATATTCAAACTCCTTTCACAAAATATAAATAAAACAGAAATAAAAAGAAAAAAAAAGATCCTCATTTTATTTATTTTTTTATTATCTTCATATCTGTCTGTTTGTATGAAACAAACTACTATAATTGAAAAATAATTGTCTGGTAATGGTCTGGTATTAATTTTTAATAATAGCTGTACATGGTTTTCAATTTTATTTGAAAATAAAACTATGTGACTCTGCAGTAGCCTGGCGGTTTGTCCAGAGCGTCTCCCTCCCAATGACTGCTGGAAATAAACACTCCTCTCCTTTCCATGACTTTGCAACAACAAGCAGGTACAGAATGGATGCAAAGAAATGTTCAAATAGTAGTCAGGATTTTAAATTAAGTCTCTTTTCTCTGATACCCCTAAATAAAATTCAGTACAACTAATAGAGTTCAGAAGTTTATGTTGCTTCATGATATTTAAAGACAGCAGATGTGTGGGAAGTAATGTGCCCTGATCAACTAGCTGCGATTCCACTGCACACATTAAAAATTACTAAAATAATTTTCATCAATGGAAACATGCCAATTTAAAAAAAAAAAAAACTTTTTTTTTTTTTGATAAAAAGTTTGTTCCCTGGGTTGAAGTGATTTTTTGGCTGTATTGAAATAGATGTATTTCACAAAACCGTAACAGAAACTCTTTATTCACATCACACAAGTCATGTGATCAACAACCGGGTGTTACTACTGGCGGAAATGACGAGGAAGACTACAGGAACTGGTAGGAAGATGATGATTCTTTTTCCCCATGTGCTGCTGGCTCCACCAGAGACGCAGCTGGAGCCGCTCCCTAGTAGGCGGGGCTTGTTGCTCCAATGCATGAATTAGACGCCGAATGACTGATAAATAAGGAATATATCTCATCTAAATGAGATTTATCTTTTTGCTTCATTTTTTTTACTCTAGTGGCCTTTATTTGACAGGAAAGTAGGGTAATGAGATGGAGGGAAGACATGCAGCAATTGTCACCAGGCCGGGAATGGAACCTGCGACCGCCGCTTCGAGGACTAAGGTCTCCTTATGTGGGCTGTGCTTAACCCCGCGCCACAGCAACCTGTTCTCTAAATTTTTAATGACTTATTACATGAACAATCTTAGTCATGTGTGATTAACTTCTTATTTAATGGAAATTGTTGTGTTTTTTTTCAACATCAGTGGAAGCGCAGCCAGTGTCCGTCTGTGTCCAGGCCGCTCAGCAGCAGCTGACTTCCTGCTGGTGAGTGTGTGTCAGCGCGCTGGCTGCTGCGGTTTATTACAGCAGAACCTCCCCGGGGATTCAACTGGTGACAAACATCAAAGCTTCGCCTGCCATATTAGAACAGCAAGGATGTGGGTGGAGGTCATCTCCGATGAATTCCGCCTCATATGTGGGACAAACGCCTTCAGCACGTCGCTTGGATGCTCATTATCAATTCATGGAGCATTTGAAGACCTGCAGTCTCTCTGTGAATTCTTTCTATTCTTTTTTTTTTCCCAGCGTCTTTAAAGAGAGCTGTTTTTTTTTTTTTTTTTTTTTTTTTTTTTAAGCGTGAATTTTGACAATTCAAAACTTCCGCTCAATGACAAGCTCCGAGTCCCACGCTGGAAAAAGAAAAAAAGGGTCCCATGTGTTTGAAGCATCTAGGCCGCTCCATCTTTTTGATCAGCAGCTCGGCTGTGAATTGTGCAGATCAGAAAGTGGATCAGAGGCTCCCCGGGGACCGCCATTTACGCCCGCCACCAGCAGAGGATAGGAAACGTAATTAAGAGTTTGTTAAGATGCCCAAATTCCTTCTCATTTCCATCCGCCTCCCATCCCTCCGTCTCCTGCTCCCAGTAGCTCTGATCTCGCCTCCGATTAAAACTCTCCTTCCTCGAGAATACGGGAGCCAAAGACGGGGAGCTGCATCTCCAGCCACACAGGCTGATTATCTTAAGGAGTAATTAGCGAGTGTGACAGCGCTCTGTGTTGACATGATGGAGATGGATTATTCTGACTGCGGCTCCTTTCAGAAGCACAAGAAAGCCGAGTGCATGTGCCGCATGTGTGTTAATTATCAGTGTCATTCATTCTTTATGTGTCTTTATGTGTTTGATAGTAATTGCCGTTCATGTATGTGTATGTATCAATGTCGTTGAGTCAGTCAGCAAGCAACTTCAAACCTCCGCAAGGCAGCAATTATCCCCTCAACAATATGCGGCTTGAGCTCAGTACTCTGTGTGAGATTTGATGCTGAATGCTAATTCATCCAGCCGTTGATTTGTTACTTCGGTGGGGAAAGAACGAAATTGGAAAAAAGAAAGAAAAAACAAACAAAAAAAACACACCTGTTTTTCTCAGTACTGGGTTCTTATAAGAGCGTTACTGACGACGGTCAGAGAAAAAAAGACAAAAGAAACAAAAGCGAGGCTCGATGAGCCGCTTTCTCCTCCGTCCTGAGTTCAGCAGGAAAACATGCTGGACTCAGCTGGAGACAGAATGTAAAGCTAAGGAGCAGCGGAGGGATGGACGGTCAGCAGCTATACGTCTATAAAATCAACAGATAGAACCGAAACTGACATAGTAAAAGCAGAAATATATAAACGGTCCCTGAAATAAATCAGTTTGTTTAAAATGTATGAATTAATTACAGAAAGGAGAAATTTTCCTCCATTTTTATAATTTAATTGACTTTTTCAGTTTAGTTCCAACAAATGACATAATATGAATTTTACTCTTACCCATTTGTGTCTTTTTTTATTTATTGTCTATATTCTAGTTTTTTGTGCCACAAGTCTTTATTTCCATACGTTCTTTTTAAGCTTTTTATTTTTTAACCGTATGCGTTTCTGCCTCGCTGTGCAGAAACTGTCGTTCTTTCCTTTGAATCTTCCTCCAGATGTGATTGGAATCTAATCAGTGGATGATCTTTATTTTATTTGCACATCACTATGAGGAGAAAGATGAAGAGAAAGATTTTGCCAAAACGGGAACTAAAATCAACTTTAGTTGTTTGTAGGTGAGTGCAGCTCATGTTTGCTCAGTTCCACACGATTCGAACTGAAACATGTTGTCCTGGGGTCTTTATTGACTCTGCAACAGATTGCAAAAACTATCTGCTAGATTGTGTTTCTTTTGCTGTTTGAACTTTAGCTTAACAATCAAACGTAGAGCTTCCATAATTTTTTCCAGGCCTGCATTAAATTGGATAAAAAGGAGGGAGCTGTAAACATCCACCTCCTCGTGAACTACTATTTCTTTATTATTATTATTATAATTTTTTTGGTCTTCAATGCTGAAAAGATGTTTTGGCATTGAGGACAAAACAGAACAGAGTGCTTGAGGTATTATGTTGTCCTCGTCTTTAAAGGTACACCTCTAAGCATGCAGAGCATGGGGGTCATCATACATTAGTTTTCTAAAAATTCCTCATTTAACCCTCCTGTTATGTTCGTTTCTAGGGTACAGCAAAAATGTTCGTGGGTCAATTTGACCCAGGGAGTGTTTAATCATGCAATAGTGTCAGAAACCAAAAAATTCCTCCAAAACATTTTTGTATCTGATTATTAACTCCAATACTAACCATTTCAATCAATATTTGTGCAATGATGTTTTATTATTTCTCAGAAATTAAGGATCAATGACGACAACCTGCTCATTTACTCATTTGGACATAAAAAATGGAATTTAGATTTTTAATGTCCACTGAAAAAAACCTAGACACAAAGAAACAATAATTTCCTTGAAGTTGACCTTTGGTAAATTATTTTATATTATACTTTTTTTTTTTTTACCAAAGGGTGATCTTTATAATTGAACTTGAGACACACATACTGTTCTGGGTCAAATTGACCCGCTGATTAAAATCAAGATAAATGAGTCATGCAGAGAGTATTTATGTTTTCATCCACTTCTGCTGAGTGTCACTCAGGGTGGGTGGAGTTTGTCCACAGGAACAGAAAAGATTCCCGTCAAAGGTTGTGTGAACACCTGCTTTCTCGCAGTTTCCTAGTGAAGTAAAGAGAATAGTGAGAAAGTGGGCTTGTGTGTGTGTGGTTGCGTGTGTTTGGGTGTGAGTGTGTGTGTGGTGAAATATGGTTCATAACTGCAAGGAAACATATAGAATTGGACATTTTAAAATCTTTTTTTGCACTTTAACCTGACTGCCGGGTCAAATTGACCCGAACAGTATCGATGTAAAAAGTAGACCTAGGGTTTGGTACAAATGTGTAACATGAATAAATTTTCAACTTATGTCTAGAGTGCACCTATTAAGACAAATAGAAAACGTTTCATGCAAAAAACAATGCTTCTATTTTTTTTTTTTAATTTGTAAATTTTAAAACGGGTCAATTTGACCCGGAACATAACAGGAGGGTTAACCGACCTCAGAGCAGAGTTCTGGCTCTGCCGTCTTTTTCTTCAGCCATGCTTTTGTAACGTGTGCAGAAGGAGGTTTTTCCTTTAACTTTACAGAAATACATGGTTGTTGGAAGCAGATGGAAATACACCGAACACAAAATGTATGGAAATGTGTGTGTAATTGATCTGCTTTAACAATGATTTATTCTAATCAGTTTAGGGATGAATCAATTAGCCCTAAACTGAGGACTAATTAAATAATTCATTTGATTCACGAATAATCGATTCATGAATCGATTATTCGTGAATCGACTACACACACATTTCCATACATTTTGTCTTTAGTGTATTTCCATCTGCTTCCAACAACCATGTATTTCTGTAAAGCCCTCATCCAGGTCCAATCCCTCCATTCAGCGACGTCTTTCATTTGTCTCCATCCTGCTGTCTCTTTCACTCTCTGCAGATGGAAAACCAACCAGTTAGAAATCTCTCTTCCTCTTAATCTCTTTCACACTGACTCTTTTCTCAGCACTGATGAGCCAATCTCTCTCTGCCTTCATTCCAGACCAGCATCCATCACCTCACCTAGGGGTCTCTCCTCTTCAGTAAATCCAGAAACATGACCACAAGATTCCAGTTCCCCAAACACTGTGACCAGAACTCTTTGAATCATCCCAACTCCTTACTTTATTTGTAGACACTGTTAGAAACCACTGAGGTATAATGTGAACAGGTGGAAATGATTGGAGGGATCCCAGAGTGCTTCAGAAGTCAGGCATGTCCTGGTGCATCCAGCAGCTGTGCTCTAGCACAACCTGTCTCTGCTCCAGAGTCTGGGCCTTTTCAGAGGCCTCAACCCACAGCACGTCCCCAGGCCATACAGGTCAGCCAGGGCCTGGGTCTGCTGCAAGGCTAAGGGACAAAGGCAAAGAATGAGTCCACTGTTGAGTCTGAGACATAGAGGCGAGGCCATGTTAGGCTGACAGTCCGGCAGACGCCAGGCGAGGTCAGACCCGGGTCATGGAGGCTGGGGGTCTCAGGCCAGACCCCTTCAGCACCAAAGTAACCCGTTATGATGTCAGTGATTAAAGTGGAGCCACAGGCAGGGCTGTAGAGAGAGGCAGCTTGTCGGTCCGCCTCAACCGAACTTAATAGACAGACGACTGGCAAACAGAAGTGAGACTTCATTCTCCTGACTAATCAATAACAGTGAAGAGGCTGGTAGGAACTAAAAAATGTGTTGGGTTTTGCGGTCTAATCAAATATAGTGTAACAGATGGAGTTTGTCACACTGGAAGAAGCAGAGCTGGACCGGCTATCTGGGTGGCGTGCATTTATAGGCCGGCCTGAGGCTGTCACAACTCAGCCAGAACAGTATATTCTAAATAATTTCTGCCCACC
This sequence comes from Xiphophorus hellerii, assembly GCF_003331165.1. NCBI lineage: Eukaryota > Metazoa > Chordata > Actinopteri > Cyprinodontiformes > Poeciliidae > Xiphophorus > Xiphophorus hellerii. The sequence continues at coordinate 27,617,390 of NC_045684.1, forward strand.
ACCATGTAGGACAATCCAAATAAATCTTTCAGCGCTCCTCCGTCCGCACCTTCATTCTCCTTTGAGTTTTTAGATTTTGTCATTTTAGCTGAATGGAGTTGGAGAGAAGTGCGTGGCAACGGGAAAACCACAGTAGAGCAAGTGTGGTGCAGAAAAGCTGCAAGAAAAAAAAACTAACATAAGTCAAGTCTATTAGTATAGCACATTTCAGCAACAAAGTTCAAAGTGCTTTAAATCATTAAAACACAAAAATACAAAGTCATTAAAGACACCATACAGTCAAGAATTGAGAAAACCAGCATTATGTTTTATCAAATGCCGTTGTTTGATATCAAATTATCAATCAATGTTTCAGTTATTATGGTTCAAAAGCAACTTTAAACTGGTGTGTAGAACCAGTAACATTCTGGTTCTAAACACCAGTTAGACAGAATCTCTGATTATTGCTCCCAGTCACTTTCATCCAGATCTCAGCCAGATGCATCCTTCTGCCTGCCAGTGAAATCAAAGGTAAAAAATCGATTGGATTCATCAGTAGGCTTCCACTCACACATTAAGGCTGTTTGCCGTTCTTGTTTCTTTAATTTAAAAAAAATTTCTAAGATTGAACAAATGATCTCCAGAGTTGACCTAGAGAAAATCATTCATTCTTTCGTGTCATCTGGTCTGGACCACTGTAACGCCCTTTTTAACTGCCTGGATAAATCCTCAATTTCACATTTGTAGTCAATACAGAAAGCAGCAGCCAGACTTCTAACCAAATCCAGTAAATTCTGTCATATCTCTCCTGTTCTATACTCACTACATTGGCTCCCAGTTGATTTTAGAATTCATCTTAAAGTTCTTGTGCTGACATTCAGAGCATTACATGCCCAGGCTCCTGTTTATCTTTGTCAGCTTGTAACTAAATATTCTGCTGCTCCTGCTCTTCGTTCTCAAACTCTGAATCTCCTAGTTGTTCCATGAACACGGTTAAAAACTAAAGGGGCCCGGGCCGTTCAGTCAGTGGCCCCAAGGCTGTGGAACAGCTGGCCCTTGCAGCTCCATTTTGCTGACATCTAAAAACATTTTTATTTTCCCAGGCTTTTATCTCTTGATTATATTGTGTTTCTTATATCGGTTTTATGTTTTGTATGTTTTTAAGGTTTTCTATTGTACAGTGCTTTGTGATTTTATGTCTGTGAAAAGCACTTTATAAATAAACTTAACTTAGTTACTTAATTTTTAGTCTTGATTTAAAGGAACTCAGTGTTTCAGCTGTTTTTCAGTTTTATAGAAGTTTGTTCCAGATTTGTGGTGCATAGAAGCTGAAAGTTGCTTGTCCATGTTTGGTTCTGATTCTGATGCAGAGCAGAACCAGAAGCAGAAGACCTCAGACCAGCAGTGTTCTGGATCAACTGCAGCTGGAGGATTGATTTTTTAGTCAGAACTGTAAAAATACTGTTGCAGTAATCAATGCGACTAAAGATAAACGCATGAATGAGTTTCTCTAGTTCTGGCTGAGACATTAGTCCTCTAATCCTGGAAATGTTCTTCAGGTGATAGAAGGCCGACTTTATAACTGTCTTTATGTGTCTCTGAAGGTTCAGGTCAGAGTTCATCACTACACCCAGATTTCAGCCTGATCTCTAGTTTCTATCTGTAAAACTGAAGCTGAGTGTTGACTCTATTGTTCTTCTTTGGGTCCATAGATAATAACTTCAGTTTTGTTTCTGTTCAGCTGGAGAAAGTTTTGGCACATCCACACATTTATCTGATTAAAATGATTAGACAACGTTAGCTTTTGATATTGACTTATCTAAATATCTTGCAAATCAATTGACTCCCATGTCTGTGTTGACTCTGCTGTTGAGTCTTTCTGTGTTTTTTTTTCCATTTCTAATTCTGCAAGGTCACAGATATTTTACATTTGTTCCTGTAGTTCGAACACAGAGGAGCCTCAATGAGGTCATTGCTACTGGAAGTTTTATTTGTTGTGCTGCTTGCACTTTTCACAGACCGTTTTTATTAAACGTGCAACAATATGTAATGATTTCATTCCAGGATTTTTTATTTTTTTAAGCCCTATCCACAGAACAAAGAGGAGCAGACAGACTGTATCTGCAGGGAAAGGGGAAGAGCGAACCATCAGGAAATTAATTAAGGTGAAAAGAGTAGTGTAGCTCCTGCCTCTGGATGTGTGGAGCTGAGCAGTTGTTTGAATCACTGAAGCTGTGTCCAGGTCTCTGACCCCCATCACCCCCAAACTGCAACACTCAACAGCATAGGAAAGTGGAATGAGATGTCTATCACGCAGCCCAACATCATCTCTTCTGTTTCATGCTGGCCAGAGCTTGATGGTAACACTCAGACATGATGGCAGCGGCTGACACCGTATTGCAAAGAATTGCCCTCCTTTACAAAGAATTGAGAGAAGAAAGTCGGAGAGGGGAGGGGTCCTTGGGGGTGGGGGTGGGGGGAGGGGGAGGGGGGGTTGATTCCTTTTTGATAGATGCAATCTACCTGCCATTCAGTCTAACACTAAGCATCACACTGATGCTGCATGGCTCCACACACATCCTCTGAAAGATCCTTTCTAATCTTGGCTGGACAGGGGAAAGCCGTGTTCCTTCTGAAAATGAAAAGATGATTGTTCTCTTCCACACTGGTGAAGGTGTGTAAGGTTCTTGATTTTCACATGAACAGCGGACTGGATCGGAGACATCACTAGCTGGTTTCCATTAACCAAGAAATTGTGCAAATTGAAATTACAGACATGAATTTATTTAATGGAAAGACACCAATTTAAATAACTTGTGGTTTACGATAAAAAGATTTTGCAGTAGGATGAGGCATTTATTCAGTTGTATCAAAATAGATGTATCTCGCAAAAATGCATTGGAAACACTTTTTTTTACATCACGCGATCAACAGCCGGATGTTACTACTGGTAGAAACAAGAAGAAGATGACAGGAAGTAGTAGGAGGATGATAGGAGGGAAGAAGGTATCGAAGAAGGGAGGACATGCAGCTGAAGTCAAACTTCTGTGGTGCATACTCTCCTGCTACACCTCACTACACCACAACTTCTAGAGGAAACTTGTGCCCTCAGAGTTTGCAGTAAGATGATGTCTATCTGCTATAAGTCTGCAGTGGAGAATGAAATGTCTTCTGCCACCGTCTGCTGGGGCAGCAGCATCAGAGTCAGTGTTGAACATGCTGATAGAAAAGCCTGGCCTCCACAGCTTACAGTGCAAAGAAAAATGGCTCCCATCATAAAAACATGACGGACAACCCAAAGGCATCCTTTTCAGTCAGAGGCTTCTTCAGATCAGCTACAACAGATATGATCTGAAGCAACATAGTTGTAGTAAATCATTATTGTTGTAGTAAGTAAAGATTTGAAAAGGGTTTAATGTATAACATACAGTATATACAATGTACCAAAAGTTCAAAAAGGGCACATAGAAGAAGAACTGAAAACACCTTAAAGCAACATAACATGCAGTACACCAGGCTGGATAACAATAACTCACATTCATAAAGGATCACATCCTGTATCATTTTCACTAGTGATGTAGTTCAACAGGAAGCAAACTGGGTGGGTGGCTGGACGGACGGACAGACGGACAGACAGACAGAGTAGGGTTTGCAGTGTTGTCAACAGGCATTTCCATAAACAGACATATACACACAAACCTGACAATAACAACAAAGAAGCTTGATCTCAGTAAGTTATGGTACATTTTGTTGTCTAATAATTTAATGACTTACTGTATGAAATAAAAATTTGCCCTGTTTCTTGAGAATAAAGGAAGGCAGTACCTTCACCCTGAAGGAAGCAGCTCAAATGAAGATCTTGGGGGTGAGTTGTAGTATCTGCTATAATCTAGTATATAGTTCCAAACTCAATGTTTAAGTCAGAGTTAAATATTTAGTTTACAAGTTAATTGTTTATGAAGCTTGTGAATTAAATATCTAGTTTGGAGCAGTGACATATATAAATGTATGAATAAGATGGTGAAAATATGGCTTTGAAAAAAGAACATCTACACCATAACAGGGTAACCTCCAGGTCAGCTTTTCAATGGTGGGATTATTTAACACTTTTTCTCTAAACTGGTGGTGAGAAAGTGAAAATGACTCAGTGTTTTTTTGTTTTTTGATTTTTTTTGCTGTGGAACAGAACAAGTGAATCTCATCATAAACGTTTTACATTTACAGAAGCTGGGACAGGTTCCTGACACCGATCTCAGAAACCTCCGTCATGTTTCTACTCCAGCTAAAAGCCAATCAGTCACACTTAAGGTTTAGTGGCCTTCACAGCAGATCCTCCTCCACTGCCACACAAACATGAAGAAGTTCATCCCACATAGTGAACTTGCCAGGACACTTCTACCGCTGACTGGTTGTGCTACCAATTTAGTTTACTTATGCAGATTGCTATGGTCACTGTAAGACTTTCAGTTCACACACAAAAGTCCAGGTTACCATCCCTGCCGGGTCTCACTTAGATTGAGTGTCAGCACTTTCAGTATGTCAGTTATTCGGCTGTTGCTGCGCGATCACTGGCTGTAGTTATGAGCTAATGCGCTGTGTCTGTGACTGTGTCGGGGTGCTGGTGGTGGGGGCTGTTTGTGTGCTTGTGTGTTTTGAGTTGATCCCACTGAAAGTCACCTCTGATAGCCATTATACACCCACACACAGAAATATCCCTCAATTTCTCCTACCCCCTACCAGCTCACTCCCCCACAACGCAGACTAAACAGACATGTTTGTTGCCATGTTCCTGTGATTTGCAGAGGATTTCGAGCCGTGCCACGGCTACATTAATATGGTGGTGAATGCTTCAAGGACTAGCCAGTGGTTCTAAAGCCCAGCAGTATGTCTGTTGCTAAGAACTACTTTAGATTTGGAGGTTTGGTAAACAAAAGAGTTAGAGACTTCCCTTCAGATTCTTTAAAACACTTTCACTGAAGTCGTCTTCATGAAATGCGACAGAGGCACATCTTCTTGTGTTTTCATACATCTATGCATTTTTGTGTCTCCTGGCTGTTCATGGTTCCATATCCCCATCTGGGGTTCAGGACAATGTTTTTGCAAACAGTTATGAAGGTAGTCTGATATTTTCTTTGTATGTGCACAAATTGTATAAAGCTGTAAATCACCTTGGCGGCTGTTACCGTGACGCAGCCTGCCTCTCAGCCTGTGGTCTGTGATAGATCTTGACAAGCCGCAGTCTGAATTATTGATCGTCTGATCTGAAAGTTTGATGCTTAGCCGCGGGGCTGGATTAACCTGCCAACAGCACCACCGGCTCCCCCTTTGAGGTAACTGCAACGCAGACGCACATATACAAATGCATATTCATGCCCACGTATGCACACATCAGACACCAGTTGACATGGAGGACCTTCCTCTTGGCTGCTAAGAGCCGCACACGCTGCGCAGCCTCCCACCTGCACTTCTAATCCTGGCTTTCATTCACTGCATTTGTCTTCTGACCCCCTATGAGTCCTCCTGGGTGGGTGTGTGACATGGGTGGATATTCAGACCCCTTATTGAAAATCTAGAATTCCTTCTGGGGTTATAAATCTTACAGCAGTGTGGTCAAGATTGCTGTCATTAAACATTATTGTTCTCTGAAACTGGATTAGGGTTGTATTCTAATACTGTAAAAGTGGTTCACAGCCTTAAAGTTACTGTCAGAAGTTATCTTTAGAAACTTGTACAAAAAGCTGAAACCAGAAGTTTTATCTCACTGTTTCAGATGTAATCAAACCAAACTTCTCCTGTTTTCGCTCAGTTATCATCACCAAAATGAAGACAGAAAGAATTATGTCACAGATTTATTTATTGATGTTTTCCATATCAGAAATACATAAACAGAATGATTACTGCTTCTTAAAACAAAAAGACAATGCCCAGAGGATGGCGTCATGGCTTTGGAAACTTTGATGGGTCAAGAAACACATTTGGGTTAATTGGAGGCACACCTAATTGGCCTACTTCAAGGCCTCAGGTGGAACAGTTTATTGCTTGAGACTATTGGAATGTCCAAAGAAAGCTACTAAGCTCAGTGTCTTCCACTTTGATTGCAGGACTTTCAGTCAATCCCCAACAGAAATGTTTATGGTGTTCCATAAATTATTTCCCTAACTGCATCAGACAAGTCATCATGTGATGCACAGGGACATCTTTACACTACCTCCCTTTTTGGTTCCTGATGTTGTAGAAGACTTTCTCCTTGTCCATTCTTGCTTCAGTGTTCTAGATTCATGTGTTCACAGATTTTTCTGTGAAACATAATAATTTGCCTATTTCGGATTTTTTGGTAGAGCATATTGAAATTATTCAAAAAGAATGATGATTGGGAAGCTGAAGTTTCTAGGTGCAGTGCTACTTGGCATGCTTTTGACTGCCATATGCTAAGCAGCCACTCCAAGAGTGACATTTATTGCCTCTGAGTGGCTGTACTCCAAAGGGCGGACATAAGGAAGACTGTAGATGCTAACTTCTTTGGTAATGCTAAGATGCTTTACAGTTATTTATTGATATTTAGGAAATATAAAAATACCATCTTCCATGTTTACATTAATGAACAAACAGCTGAAATGGAAGAACACAAATATCTCAATGTACAATAGATATTCAGGCAATGCATGCAAGAAAGATCACCAATGTTCACCATTCTGTAAATTAAGACAGTTTAACATGGACAGTAGTTTTATCAGAATGTTTGTTTTACTGAATCTGTTCTTTTTCTTTTGCTTGCAGGTATGGGTTATTGATACTGAAACAATCCAAATAAAGGTCAGTCAGTCTTTGCCACTAAATTGCCAATGCCCTCCTAAACAACGACTCCACTCTCCACAAAAGCAAATCCACCAAGAAAGCTCGGGCAATTTTAACTGGACCTAACCGGCCCCTGTTCACAGAGTTTTCTCTTTTACCTTCAGAAAACAGAGTGGCTTGAAAAAGCTGCAAAAACAACATATTTAAGAATTTGTTTTGCATACTTCTTGTTCAGTTTGTTTGTTTATTTGGATCCCCATTAGCCATTGCCGTAACAATGGCTACTCATCGTGTGCCCACATATGTTGTGTGTGTCTGTCAGTAGTTCTGATTTTATGTTTATACTGTGAATGCTTTTTCTGCTGGCTACAATACAAATGCCGCCCTGGGATTATTAAAGATACCTTGACCTTGAGATCCTGACCTCTGCAGACTAGAAAAATCCATCAAGAATGGAGATCCTCTAAACCAGTCACAAGTTGGTCCAATTTGGTCAAATGTATTTAATGTTTCTGCTCACCAAAGATTAATGGAGATGCCACATTTGCGAAATTGTGTTTTTTCAGCATTAGCAGAATATAGACAAAGCTTTGTGCACATTTGTAATAAAAACTCATCCACTGGTCATATTGTTTTGCTTCTGTGGTGAACATTAGTAGAAAGTAGATCGTAGATGCTGGTTTGGTCTTTTTGCTTTGAGCTGTGGAGTTCTGACGCAGGTAAGGCTAAGAACAAACACCGACATGAAGCGCTGCCGGTGTGCAGTGAAGCCTTTAAGGTCTTCCATGTTTGCTGCACTTTAGTCAAAACATCACTTAATCATCTGTGTTTCCCTTTATTTGCTTTCTTGACAGCCTCCTAAAAATTCCTGCTGGTAGTACTCTCCTGCTCCGACATCTCTCCCAGTGCTGTTCCGTAACTACATGACAAATTGACAAATTGTCAATTTTTTTGTCAATGTTCCGACTGAGTGATTGCGATGAACTGAAGGTGCAATTATGAACATGTCCAGTATTTCTTAACACAGAAAACATTCCTTTTTTGTGATGGGATGACAGATGACGGAACATTGTAGGTTTAGCAGTAAAGCAAATACAGCCTTGTTGGGTAAAGCCAGTCCTGCTGGCTGTGCTGTTAGAATGCAAGTGTCTTTATTTATTGGCGTTTCCTCCATCATCCTGAGCCTCTTCTGTCTTCCATTTCCCTCCATCTCCTCCTGTGCGCTGCTCCTCTTATCTGTCACATTGTTGAAGTGAGGACTGTGTCTCCTGATTTATTCATGATGCAACTTTTAATATCATTCACTGTGACACTGGAGTCTGCATCTCAAATTAAAATCCTTCAGGCAAAGTATGTGTTGGTGCAGGATAAATGTTTGTGTGGCTCTTTGAATGGAAAAGACAGAATCAACAATCTCTGTCGCTGGTTTCTATGCCTTCCTTCACCTGATAACTTTATGCAAAACTGTTTAATCAGAGAAATATCAGAGGACCAGCCTGCTTTACAGAGGGTGTGCGACTCGCCTTCATGTCCCTCGCTATGGTGATGTGGCATCTCAACAATTAGCCAAGTGTAATTGAGTAAGGTACATGATTATCAGCAGCAATTCCAGTGATGGAAAGGCACGCCGACATTCAAGAGTGTGTGGGTGTTAACTACGAGCGCGCGTCTCTGCGTTTTTAATGGCCGCCATAAGCTTTGATGGAACATTACCAGTTGTTCGTGAACATGTGTCAACATATGTGGGTGGGAAGGTGTGCTTCTGAAGAGCTTTATCGGTTTAATCTCGTGGGCGGGATTTTGTGCGTGTTTATCAGGATATTTGCAGAATTTGTCACGAGTGTTTGAAAGCGACAAAGAAGGGAAAAAGCCAAGTTAAAGGTAGCCATTTTTTTTTCTTCTTCTGTCAATATTACTGCTGTTGTGTGTGGAAGGACACTTTGCAGCTGATGATAATGATCTGTTTCCTGTTACTGTCCAAAGATGTTGAGTTCAGACACATTTTTCATGTAAGAGCAGATTATTTCATCTTACAAAGCAGCATAAAACAAAGCAGCATAAAAAAGTAACCTCCCCGTTGGTAAAATATCAGATAACTGGGATTATCCACCAGAGGTGTGTTATGCTGCATGTTTTGGTATTAAGCCAATACAAAGTGAATAAAGGGCCAGGATCTTTAATACCAATATTTGTTATCTAAGTACAATACATTATCACACTTCTGACATTTACTTGCTTTTATGATTTTTCCTTTGAATTGTTTTGTTAAAATGTAGAACATAATTTTTAAAAAGTTTATAGGTGTCTGCACTATAAACTAGCAACATATTACATTATATGGCAAATTTGTGCGCATTACTTTCTGAATTAAAAAAAAATGTTCAAACAAAAATAGTAATTTAAGAGCAAATCAAAGCAACATGTTGTGTGGTAGAGTTAAGAACCTAGAATACAAAAATAAAATTCTAAGACAGAATCTAACATTAAAATACTGATTTATTATGTCAGTATCTATCCGATACTGATACCCCTTTATGATCAATATTTTAGATTGATTTACCCGCCTTTATTAACCACATTTTATGGTTCAAGTTAACAAACCTCACTGAGTATCGTAGATCATTTCAGTTGCCAATATTGCTTCCTGTGGTAAAGTCCTGTTTCTTGTCAAAAGCCTGAGGCGCCGTTTGCAAAGTTACACAGTGAAGAATTAACAGCAAACATTTGGCTTATTTAGTTTATCATAGAGAAGAAATGTGGGTGTTCATTTTTCAAAGTCATATTTTCACCATATTATTTAATTCACGAGATAAATGTTTAGTTTCGGAACTAAATATTTAACTAAATATTTATTTATATAGAGGTCAACATAACCCAGCTTTTATTTTGATATTCCACTTCTGCTTATCGGCAAGTCAATTTGTATTTTAGCTAAATATTTAGCCTGGACTTAAAGATTTTGTTTGGAAAATAAATGCTTAGTTTGAAAATTAAATATTTAGTTAGCAAAATAAAAGTCTAATTTGGAGAATTATACATTTAGTTGGAAACTAAATATTTAGCTTCCCAAATGAATATTGAATTTTTGAATTCGAAAATTCTGACAAAACTGATAAATGTAGGAATAATATGGCAAAAATTTGACTTTGATAAATGAACACCCACATATTTTTCTCTATGGCGGGCTAAATAAACCTAATTATTGCTTCTAATTTTTCACTGGGCAACTTTACAAATTGCAACCCACAAGGAAGTCAGATCCCCTGTATTACCTGTAGCTTGGTCAGAATGCTACAGTGAGCGCTAACAGGAAGAAGGAGCGTTGCTCCGGTGCTGGTCTCTTTCCGCTGGCCTGCTGTTAATTACAGGATTGATTTTGAAGATTTTTATCCTTGGTGTTCAGACTTTATCAGATGTTACCAGGATGAAGTCTCCTTTAAAGACATTCATGGCACATCCCACAGTGAGGACGCTCTGTTGCAGACCCAGAGCTTTAAGTCCTTCCTGGCCTGGGAATGCCTGGGGATTCCCCTGAATGAGCCGGAGATTAATGTCTGGGACCTGTTACCACCCTGACCCCGTCTCACATTAGTGGGAGATGATGCACCAATGGACCAATGGAGGGAGAGATTATTTATATGTCATCAAGTTGCAACCAATGTCATTTCAAGCCACTTTGCCATACAAATAAGTCTAAGTCATATCCTGTTGAGTCAAATCAATGCAAATCAAACTCACATTTACAGATTCAATTATATTTCAAAACAAGTCATAATACAGTCAATTCATTCTAATCATTCTAAGGCTCATAGCAGTGGTGTGAAGGAAAAATTTAGTAACAATGTTTAAATAAATTTGAATGTACACTTTATTATGTTTTTATTAAAGGTTTGCACTCAGTTGCAGCTCAGCAGGACATATGCTCTTCTGACCCTCCTCAAATAAGTGAAGAACATGGTGTTCAGCGGTTAGAAATGTGAGACATGGCTAAGGTGATAAGCCTAGTTTGTAGAAGTTCAGTTACTAGTATCTGTTTAGCCATCAGCAGAGAGGTTTTTTGGAGAAACGCCTAAAGTTGAGCTGTGAATGTGTATGCAACCCTGCTCGACTGAAACTTACAGATAAGTAACGTATAGATTTTTACCTGACACTTGAGCCAGGGGGTGTGGCTAAGTAATGTGTCATGTATCCTATGTAAATGAGGGGACGTTCAGCCCCAAGTCAGAACTCATCCGATTCTCACTGAGATGTGAGCTTTGTATGTTTTCTCCATTTGCAAATGTTAATTAAAGCTGTGTTTGTTCTCTTTTAAAGCTGAAGTTTGGTCTCGAATTTTGTGCAACTTAACAGTGGCTTTGCAGCAATCCCGACACATGAAACACATTAACCATAAAATTACACAAATTGAAATTATGAAAATAAATTTGCTTAATGTCAACAAGGGAATTTAGAAAAGATTAAAGTTTTTCAGGTAAAAAGTTTTTCCGTGTGGTTTTTTAAAGTCATACCAAAATAGATGTATTTCGCAAAACTGCAACTGAAAGACTTTTTTCAGCACACGAGTCACGAGATCAACTACCGGATGATACTTCTGATGGAAATGACGAAGAAGACAACAGGAAGTGGTAGTAGGATGATTTTTTTCAGAGTTCTCACAGCAACACAGATCATAAAACAGTTCATGTGTGTCATTCCAACATGTTGAATCCACAACTCTTCTGTAAAATCATCAACTACAATTTACCCAAAACGCTGCTTCCAAGTAGGCGGGGCTTGTTGCTCCAGCACAGGAAAAAGATGCCGACGACTCTGTCATGTTTTGGTTTACTCGATTAACCCACATGCGCAGAACACACTAGAGAGACCAAAGTAAGTTCAATGATTTATTATAAACACGGTGCAAAAATGTGAAAGACATCCAGGATGGGACACTCGGGAGGGCGGAACTGGACCAATGGTCTTCCTGAAGAGGAACACAGAAGTGAGAACAGAGTGACGGGAGGGAAACGGAAGTTCAGCGGTTCGAGGCCTTACTTGCTGGTGGAAAAAGCGGAGCTGAGAGGGATAGGCAGCACGGTGGATCAGGGGTTGGAGCAGAGAGGACGGGCGACTGCGGCGTTGGAGGGCGGACAGGTGAGACAGGCTCTTCGGGAACCAAGGAGGATCAGGTCGTGTGGTCTCGATGATTCTTCCGGCTACTGGGAATCCAGACGGACAGAATGCCGGCAGTTCCGCGGCAACGAAACCTGAGGCAAGGCCACAAGAGCAGAATATTAGAACAGAGCTGGTGGTCTGATGTTAGCAATAAACTGGATCTACCATTTATGAGCTAACACTCTGGCACTAGAGTGTTGACGATGTCCTCCTGAAATACTCCTCCCAACAAGGTAAGTGGCAGCAGGTGTGCCGGTAGGATCCGCCGACCACGCCCACTACGATGTTCCTGAACGCCCCCTGGTGGAGAAGGCCGCAGGAACCTCATCCACTCCTCCGGAGATCCACAACAGACTCCTCTGATTGGCTGATGGATGATGGCCGCTAACACCATGGCTGATTTATGAATAAATCTCATGTAACTGTCGCTGTCATGATTTTTATTGATTTATGATGTGAACTAGCTTATTCATGTGTGATTTTAATTTAATGGAAATATTACAATTGTGAAATTCTGTTTTTCTAACACTAGCAGAATATAGACAAAGATTTGAGCACATTTGCAATGGAAATGGAGCTACTGTTAGCATCTGTGTGCTCTAGGGGCCTTTCCCCTTCTTCTCCACCTTTCTCTCCCTCCCTGTGTGTTTCTCTCTCTGTTCATTTCCTCCCAGCAGGTAAGACTCCAGGTCTGCTTAGCCGCTCTGCACACCTGCAGCCAAGGCTGATCTTCAGTGAAACGTTTGCATACCGTGACCTTCAACTCATCTGAACTTTAGGTTAGCATGTAGACGAGGTGTATTTAAAGATGAAAAAAAAAAAAGCCTCCCATACCGTCTGCTTTAGAGGCTCTCCATAAACATATTGAAAAATGTATTCCCATTGTTTGAAAAGGATTCAAAGAACTTCAGCGTTCGGTTGACTTGCTCTTGGGTCATTACGTGTGTTACCACCTGGCCCTCCTCTTACCCATAATGCTCTGTTGCTCTGCCACAACAAATACCCCGAGGAGGAGAGGAAAGGACGACAAGGCAGGAGGATGAAGAGGAGGGTGGGTGCACGCTGTGCCTCTGAGTGGGGCCACGGCTCAGCAGGCTCTGCAGTGTCCCCTCGATGCTGCCTGCTATTTGATGTTGAGAACTCAGAGTGGGCTTGGGTTTTAATGTTATGCAACTTTGAAGATCGACTGTTTGAAGTTATGCATGAATTGCACTCATTTCCAACTTCTTCCTGATTTGTTTTTGTTTTTTCCTCTTACCATCTCTTTCTTCTTTCGGAGTCATTTTTTTTTCCTACTGAGAAGCAGAAGTTTTGTTTGAAGTGAAGGAATGTTTCAAGGGTATCTACAGAAGTGGCTACTGCGGTTGTAGTCTTTGTGGTGCTCATGCCTTAATTATATCGCTTAAGTTACTGCGTTTCCTCGGCAGAAACTATAGTTTCCTGACAAACTAATGTCTTTCTGGAGGCTGCATGAACACACTCTGTGGAGGCAGTGTGGAGGTCATTTGAAAGGCACAGTCAAAAAAGTGATCTCATAAAGTGGCTTTCAGAGAACTGGCCATTAACCCGGATGAGAAAAAAAAGTGATGTTAATGAGATGTGAAAGAAAATTCATTTCAGGTGATAATCCACTCTGACACTAATAATGTATGACGTTGATCTGCAGCACTGACTTTACAAATGTAGTACTTTTATATACCTTTATGTTTTATATTTCACATATTTTATGAAGGTGATTTTAGGAGAAAATTTAAAGACTTCATTGTTGTATTTTTTTTTTAAGTCAGAAATTTTCCTGTAAAAACAAGCATTCACACCAGAACTCAGTTTACAACCTGCACCTGTTGCTGGACTGTGGGAAACCCAGACAAATACCACAGACTCCAGAGGAAGCGTCAGCTCAGTTGGTGTTGCTATAATGTGTGACTATATGCATGTGTGTCTTTAATGACAGGCAAAACCTTTATAATACTGCAACAGCCATTAATGGCTGACAAGGAGAGCAAAGCGGTACAAACTAAGACCTGGAAACAGGAAATCTAAGAATTCCAGAATTCTCCTACATAAACTTTTGGTCTTAGGGTTTTGTGAATACGGGCCCTGATGAGGACGCCTCCAGGGTGCCTCCATTAGACGTTTACTTTGCATGAGTCAGAGCAAATCCAGAACTCCATACAGTGTGTCACTGGGGAGAAGGATTTCTGGGTTTTCCTCCTACACCCAATATTTCTGTCATCTATCTTGTAGAGGTGAAAGATGTAGTGTGGCTAGATGTTGATTCTGATAAACATGCATTTTGTTACCTTGTTCTGTGATGTGACTGTAACTAAACATACATGATGCTATAATGTGTTGTGTCAAATTTATTTGAGAGCCTTAAATTACAGACATAAAAAACCCATAATCTTTCTGGGTAAATGGTAACACCTTATATTCTTACAGTATGTAAGTCACTGAACGGCTTAGCACTAAAATACATTAAAGATCTGCACTACATTAAAGGTTTTCTGGTTCTGGTTCTGGTTCTGGTTCTGCTCTGCATCAGAACCAGAACCAAACATGGAGAAGCAGCATTCTTCTATGCATCCCAAATCTGGAACAAACTTCTATAAAACTGCAAAACAGTCGAAACACTGAGTTCCTTTAAATGTAGACTGGAAACCCAGCTGTTTAGAGTTACCAAGTGGAGCATTGATTAATAAATTTTATGTATATTTAATGATGAATATTCTTGATGATTTTGATTATGGCATTTGACAAAATGCAATGTTTATTGCTTGTTTCATAACTAATTACAGCATGATGTCTTTATGATGTAAACCACTTTGAACTGCCCTGTTGCTGAAAATATTCTATATAATTAAACTTGACTGTGGAATGCTGAACAACATGACAAGATGGATGCCTGAGCACTGACTCAAACATGCTGCCGTCTTAAAGTTACTATTGAGGGAACCTCTCAATAGATATTTTCAAATGCCTTTTAACTTTCTACTTTATTGAGGAGCCTGTGTAAATATAATAAACTGATGTAACCTAGAGTCTTATTGACACATGCTAACAGTAACCGAATGACCGTAATTCAGATCGAGTCACCCAATAAACAACAACATTTGCGCTTTATCTCGTGTGATGAAAGGAAATCTCATTCAAACTTTTAATGAATGCTACTAAACCAATATTTCAGCTGGATGTTGAATCTATTTTCGATCAGCTAAAGACGTTTCCGTTTACCTGCTCTCATAAACAACACGTTGTTGCTCAGTCAGTCTGCTCCTTCCTCTCTGCCCCTTGTCAGAAAGATAAATGATATGGATCCTTCCCTTTAAGAATGCTGCCATCCCTCATGTTCTGCAGAAGCAATAGGTCTGCTCTACATTTAGGTCCAGTGTTTGACAGCATGAAGGAGGAACCATTATTCCATTGTCGTGTGAAGTTGAAACAAGTGGTTTGGATCTCTGTGATGTATACTTTTAATGAGGCCCATTAAATGAAGTGGCAGCTCCTCACAAGGAAAAGTTGCTTGGTGTTTAATAGTTTTACCGCAAACTTTTATAAGCCCCCCCACCCCCTCCCCCCGCCCCCCTCTTTTAATTCGGTGTGCGGGCGCTCTTTCCAGCCAGCACCGGGAGAAGGCTCCCTTGCTCCGCCGAGAGGCACGGAACAGCAATTAGCCATCCTCTGGAGTCTTAATTAGGGAGCCACGTCGACCTGAAGATGCGCGCATGAGAGGACCACACGTCGGTCAACAGCCAAACAAAAATAGAAGAGGGTGGGGAGGTCTGGGGGGGTTGTGGTTGCGGCATGGGCTCCAATTAATTACAGTCTCTAAATGAGCAACCAAGTCTTAGCAGGTCTGGAGAAGCAGGAGGGATGAAGTCAGCCAGGGCTACTTTGACTCTGCTGGAATGACAGAAGGATGCCATCACTCTGCAGCCCTCCTGTTGCAGACACTGAGAGCTCAATTCAGCAAGAAATGAGGAGAAGCTAAGCAGCCGCTTGAAGCACCTCCAGGCTTGTTCTGAGTGATCTCAGATTGTCTGCTATATGTTCTTTAATTGGCTCATAACTTACTTTGAGAAGCCATTGTAGACAACAGCTTATCTTTCATTTGGCTAATTGACATTCAGCGAATTTTTTGCGTCTGTTTGGTCGCACCTGCTCGTCTCCCATCTCTCATTCTCCGTTTGGAGAAGCGATGGTTACAGTGGCCATGGCGACAGGAAACACCAGCAAAGAGGATGACAAAAGACAATTGCCATGGTGATGGTATAGTATTTTGGATTCACGTGTCGGCAGCAAGGAGGAATTGGTGACAAGCCGATGGGGAAAGCTTCAGTAACGGCCCCTGAATTAGCATCATGGCTGTGACGATTGCAGCAGCAGCCGTCAGTCTGGTGATGAGTGCTCGGATGGCGGCGGCGTTCATAGTGATGGCTCCGAGGCCCGATGCCCACATCCCAGGCCTTGGGATCACATTACCGCTGGTCTGCAGGCTGAACACAGCAGCCTCTCGTTAACTTTAATGAGATAAAGACATGCCCCGCTCTTTGTCTGGGGATTCTCTTTTCATATTCAAGTGTGCGAGTGGGTGTGGGTGTGTGTGTGTGTGTGTGTGCAGCCTCGGTAATACAACACAGTCAGAATAACGTCATGTATAAAGGGAGAATATCAATCCTGACCAGCCAACATTTGTATTCCTCCGATTTGTCTGAGCAGACCTCTCCGTTAAGTGTGTTTGTGCTCGACGTCGTCCTCGTTTGGATGGTCTGAAACTGAGCAATGTTCATGTCTCAAAAGACCTTGATGGCTGATGTCTTACAAATTCCACTTTGCATTCGTATGAACAATGAAACGTGTGCGCACCTGCGAGAAGAGCGCAGTCTGCATGTATCTGTGTGTTGAAATGGTGATACTGTGGGGCTGGGCACCGTGCCAGCCCCTGAACAACAGCAACCCCCTCATTGGCGCGTCTTTGTCTGAGAGACTAATGGCACAGAGAGAATTAATTAGCGCCATAACGTTGGTGATTTGCCAAAGCTGCTGGGCAGCAGAGAGAATGAGCCATTCCTATGCAGTCACCGTTTTCACTTCACCTCCCAGTTTCCTTCTTCTCTTTCTCATCCTCCTTTGTCAGCCAATGGCCGGTTCCGACTAGGGACACGTCCCCCCTCTCTTCCCACCACCAGTTCCTCTGTGGAGCGCCGCAGAGAGATGGCACCCATTTCAGAAAATCCTCTGAAGCCAAAGTCACACCCCATCATTAGAGGATCCCAGACTCCTGATGAGGCAGTGGAGGAACCCCTGTGGCTTGGAGACATACGTTATCTAAACGGCAGCTCTGGTTGAAAAGAAGCCTCCGGAAGAACATTTTGTTGTTGGAATCGGGATGGTCATTTAGTCAGCTCTGATTTATTTGTTGATGTTCTTAATCTGTGGAACTTCCTCTTGACGTTTGATGTCAGTAGTAATGTACGGTCATCCTCTTCCAATCCCAGGATTTTACACGTCTGCCATGAACTCTGTGTCTTTGTGTTTTGGTTCTCACTTGGTTTAAATCTTGATTATTTTTTCTTGTGTGTTAATGTTAGGTATTCAAGTCATGTCTTCATGTTGTGTTTCTTGCTCTTGTGATTTAATCTTTGTGTATTTGGTTTGGATTTCTTGTGTTCCTTTGGTTCCATTGGATCTTGTTAAGTTTCCTGTGTTTTTCCTAAGTTTCTATCTTAAGTTCTTCCATAACTGCTGTAATTTCCACTGATTAGTCAAACCTGGTTTATATTTTCACTCATCAACCCTCCCAGTCAGTTTCCTATTGGTTTCCTCACCTGCTCACCAGACTCCACCTTTCTCTTGTGAAGTCTACTGCCCTGGATTGTCTGTGGTTCAGTTGCTCTGCTGATTTCAGTTTGTTTGCCACACATACCTTCCTGAATGGAGTCACCTACTGTAGTTTTCCCAAACCTACCGGAGAAGGAAAATATTCTCCTTCTTTTCTCTCTGAGCTGTGTAAGAAGCTTTCGGCTTCTGTACATTTTCCAGAAAGCATTTCAGTGCAGTAAAAAGAAAGCACCCTTCCTCTTGAAATCCTGGCCCTGGAAGAGAAACATCCCATGGATTTATCAAACGCAGTGAGATTGTGTGACACTTTTCCAGCTTCAAACAGCCTAAAGGAGAAAGGAGCGGGGGTTAGACGGAGACAGCGAGGTGGACAGAGGCATCTGACAAACTCATCTGCAGCGTCGAAGAAAAGCAAAGTGTTTGCGGTCGGAAAACTAAAAGAGATGTCTGTCATCTACTGTTCCAGTAAAATATCTTTTTTATATACTTTGGTTAAAAAAAATATGAGTAGCCTACCCTGTCTTTTGAAAGCTGTCTCGTCTAGACGTGGTAAACTGGCTACACTTGAAGTGATGCCAAATAAGAGATGAGCTGTTACTCAAAGGCCTGTTCACTCTCTTTATCTCCTTTCAGTCTCACTTTCCTCTGAAGTTTCTGCAATTCGTTGCTGACGGCTACCTTTCACAGGAGCAAACAAACCAAAAGAAATATTTAAAAAATGGCAGCATCGTAGAATAATCCTATGAATAGTGTTCTCCTTTTAGATTAGGATAGATTAGATTTATTGTCATTGCACAGTGCTTTTAGCAGTACAGCTATATGAACAGTGCAACTCTGCTTATTGGTTTTGCAAACAAACAATCAATAAACATGAGACTAAACAGAAGAGGAGGCATGATACTTAGTGTGTAGCTTCATTAGCATTGCTAACAGCTCATGGTAAAAACTGATTTTCAGTTTATTTGTCTTTTTATTCTGCTGTAGGGTGAAGAGAGGGGGAGGACAGGTTGTCCTTAAATGTGGGTATTATGTAACATTGACTCTTTTTTTTAGCTTTACGTCATGCAATAACCATATTCTTTCATCTAAAGCATATGTGGAGTATGACTTTGATTCTTTCATGCATGTTTGAGGACTCCTTGAATCTCCCATGGCAACAACAAAGCTCAGTCTTTTTCCACAAAGCTCCTCCTTGCAGTCGCAGTCCCCTCCCCCACTCCTCCAGATTAGCGGCAGCAGCCATTAGCAGACACCTGGTGGCACTCTGTCTCTGCTGAGCTTGTCATAGCAATCGTTTCTCTGTGCAACGCTCCTAAGAAATGTTGTAAACGGCATCATGGAGGAACACTGTAGTGATGATGTGCTGAAGGCAAAGTGTTAGAAAGAGAAAGAACTTCTTAAAGAGACCCTTTTCAAGGTGTTAAACTGCAATGTCAAATTTCTCTTAAGTAAAGTTCACAGCATTTTTCTAACAACTGAAAGTAACACAGTTGATTGTACTGTGTGACTGCAAAATGCTGAACACTGCTCCTTACTGCAAAGCAATGGAAATAAACCAACGGCAGAATGAAGAAAACAAAATAGGACCCAAAATGCAACCCTTGAGGTTCTCCACAATGAATAGGTACAGTGAGGAAGAGGAGGAGGAAGAAGTTCTGACAGCCAGATAAGATTTTGAAGCACGATAAGACTGAGCCTTAGAGACCAGCAGTGAGCTCCAATCTTGATGGACGGCATCAAAAGCAGCAGTTCTGTCGAAAAGAACTACAACAACTGAGCGGCCTGAGCCAACAGTTCAGAGGAGATCATTAAAAACTCTTGAAAGTCCTGTCTTTGTGCTATGGCGAGATTTAAAACCAGAGTGAAATTCTTCACCAACACCATGAGTATTTAAAAACGGTCTGCTGCTGATTAAACACAGGCCTTTCCAAAAATCTTGGACAGAAATGGTAATTTGGAAATAGGCCTGTAGTTAGAAGGAACATTAAGATCAAGATTCTTCTTTTTGATGATCGGCTGCACCACAGCACGCTTGAATGCAGCTGGTACGCAGCCAGATAACAAGGAAGTGTTTAAAATGTGTAAAATGCTGAAGCCGGGGATGAATCTCTTTGAAAAGATGTGAGGGGAGGATGTCACGCTGAGAACTAGAAGGTCTCAAATAAAAAATGGTTTCCTTTAAAACTGAAAAAGACAAAAGCCCAAGCTGATGGAAAAACCGCAGAGCAATCAGAGAGTACAGGCTGCTCCAACGCAGGCCCAGATAGAGACCAACTCAGAGCTGAGACTTTCTCAGAAAAGCATTTCAACAAGGTGTTGCAGCGTTTATGGGAAGCCCGTGTAAAAACAGTGTCTCTCGGATTAATAGAGTTAAAAATATTAAAAAGAACTCAAAGTTTGTGACTGTTAATGGAGATCATGTAGGACAAGAAAGCAGATTCAGTAGCTTTCACTGTGGATGAGCTTTGCCAATTTTGTCCTTCTTTCAGGCTCTCTGTGCGGCAGCAGTCCCGACTGAGAGAGCAAGTAAGTGGATTAGTTCATCCCAGGCTGATTGGGTGGTTTGTCTTGCCTTGGCATCAGGGAAGTCCAGAATGTCAGAACATGTTGAGTGAAAAAGATCAGCCTGCCCTTCAACTCTTGGATCAGCACAGATGTTAAAATTAAATCCAGAGCCAGAGAACGTGGAAGAAGAGAGGCCAGCTGTCAGTGAGATCATGGTGGGGAAACGTTCTCAGTGTTAAATCCAGCGATACGCAACATCAGACAAGACAGGACAATGGGTTTTTATTCTCTGCAATATGAACATCAGGCCACAAGTCAGAAACAGGTCCAGAGATTTCCCTTCGACACGAGACAGCTCCTGTACACACTGGGTAAAACTGAAATTGAATCGATAACAATGATAAAGTCTTTTGTTAATGGTCCAGACTCACAGACCAAATCCAGATCCAATTTCAGCTCCAAAAGTGGAATCTTGAAGCTGGTGTATCTGACAGATGGAAGCTGTGGACAGACATGACTGGAAGAAGAAGTTTGGAGGAACAAGCTCACCATGACGAAGCCACATTTCAGTAGCTGTTTCCATTACAGATGTGCACAAAGTTTTGTCTATTTTCTGCTTATGTAAAAAAAAAATCGCCCCGCCCCCCAAAAAAACAAACAAACATACAATTTCACAATTATGGTGTTTCTAATAGCTAAGAAATTAAATGAAAATCACACGTGAATAAGCTTGTTCAAGCGGTAAGTCATTAAAATCATAGCAGTGATGGATGTGAACAGTTATATGAGATATATTCATAATTCATCATGGTGCTAGCGCTCATCATTTTTCAGCCAATCAGAGGAGACGTTGCTGTTTTATTCAGGCGTTGGAGCAACAAGCCCGCCTACTTGGGAGCGGCTACATATGCAGTGTCTTGGGGAAAATGTAGTTGGTGATTTTACAGAACTTAGGAAACATGTAGGAATGACACACAACTTTTTATGAACTGTGATGCTGTGAGAGCTCTGGTGGAGCCAGCGGCAGATCGTCTGAAAAAACAAAAATAAACCATCATCCTCCTACTACTTCTGTCCTTGTTGTGTTTCCATTATGCAAATTTATGTTTGATGAGGGAAATTGGTCAGAGTTGACATGAGGATGGTTGGAGCTAAATCCAGGACAAGCCTGGAAGAGAACCAGAGCCTGGAGGAGACCTGAAACTGGGGTGGAGGTTCACCCTGAACACCCTGCCAGAGATACAATGTTCTAATGAAAGTTCTAGAATGGTCCAGTCAAAGTCTAGACCTAAATGGCACTAAGAATCTGTGACAAAACCTGAAAACTAAGGTTCACAGATGATCTCCGTCCAATCCCAACTGAGCTTGAGCCGTTTTACAAAGAATGAGGAATAATTTCTTTATCTGTCCCAAACTGGTAGAAACACACCCTGTAGTTACAACTACAGACCTTTCATTCATTTTTTTTCTTACAACCACTTCACAGTTGTACTCTGCTGGTCTGCCACACGAATGCCTTGTGTCCCTACCAGCTGTTTATGTGAGTCACTGCAGATCTGCTGCACCTTTTGGCCTCATTCAGTAGAGTTAGCAGAACTAGAGAGGAAGAACCCAGGATGGGTTGAGGCCTTCTGCCCACAGGGTGGAGAGTCTGGTGGCTGGAAAGGAATGTGTTTGTCCAGAATTGGAAGTCATGGACTGGCCTCCCGGAGCTGCTTGCGGGAGGGAGGCTGCAATATCAGGAGCCTGGGTATGGGCCGGGCTTGGATGAGGGAGATGACCAGTGGATGAATCACATGAAATAGCAAGTTCCTGTGGGCAGGCACCTAATGTTTTCACGGAAGTGACTGTTACAGAAGTATTTTTACACTGTGGTTAAAGATTCCAATAGTGAGATCGTTGTGTGTTCTGGCTTTGTTATGTCCACACACACACACACGCGCACCCACCCCCACACACACACACACACATACCCGCACCCCCACACCCACGCACACACACACACACACCCACACACTACACAGAAACCAGCCCAGCGTGTTGTTCCACATGCCTGTTTTCATGCAGCATACTGAACTTTAACATCATCGCCCTAAATAAACCAGACTAAACATGGCTGGTGTGAATGCAGAGTTGGATAGTAACTAGTTACATTTACTCAGTTACTGTTACTTGGGTAACCTTTTTGAAGACAAAAATGTACTTTTAGAAGTATTTTCATTATGCTTCACTTTTTACTTTTACTTGAGTAATTTTATTATGAAGTATCTCTACTCTTACTTTAGTAAAGTTTCAGAATTTTCTACCCACTGAATGAAGAACAACTTAACCAAAAATTCTCCAGACACAGACACACACCTGCAGGTTTTGTAGAAGTTTCATAAGTTTCATATTAAAAAAACAGATTTGGTAAAATGTTATTTTGCCTGATTTTATTATTTTTTTGTTACTTGTATTAATTATTATCATTTGGTCCTTAAATAACCAAAATTTCCATGTAACTTTACATTGTGGTCCGTCTGATGTAATTGTTAAATTTTAAAATGATTGATCATTTGATGAGTTACTCAGTACTTGACTTTTTACCAAATACGTTTTTACTCTTACATGAGTAGATTCTTGGATGGATACTTTTTACTTTTACTTGAGTAAAACTATTTTGAGGTAGTGCTAGTCTTACTTGAGTGTAATTTTTGGGTACTCTACCCTCCTCTGTGTGAATGCAACCTAAGAAACTGCACAGTAAGATGGTGAAATCAAACTGTACAGTTGTGAAAATAAAAATCGCATATTCAGATCCCAAGAAATCTGCAACTGAGTAGGGCTATTTACATTTAAATCATGTACAATGTGTGTATATTTGTGCATAGAAAGCAGCAAGAGACAACTTCAAGAATAAAAAAAAAACCTGCGCAAATATTAGCTGGGATGTAAACTCTTACTGTAATCAGTGTTGGGAGCAGTGATGATTATTGAGGAGGAAGGATCTATGGTAACGCTGCAGCCTGTCGCTCTCCAGCCTCATGCATTGTCCAACAGTGATGCTATTTTAATCAGTTATTTTGTGTGTAATCAACTGCCCTGGGTCAAAGGTCATCCCAGCTCAGAGCTGGCCTTCCCGATGAGCTGATCTAACCTCTTCTTCTCAGCTGGAGATCAGCTTCTGCTGCGACGTTCTACAAGATGGCTGACGGCAGCACAGAGTGAACAAAAGATGTCAGGAGAACCAACTTGCAGTTCTACTGTAATAGAAAAGAACATTTTATGATGCGTCTACATAATTCAAAACAGCTTCATAATCAAAACTACACTTAATGAAATAGAAATCTACCCAAGTAAGTTTATTTAATTTTTATCGAACAATAAAGCTCCCACAGTTAGACTGCAAGGTTTGAAGAGGTCTATTTATTCAGCTAATTATGAAATTCATAAAAAATTGTTGAGTGTTTGATAACTCAAAGTCAGGCCTTTTAGCAGGCTGATTTATTTTCTTAGCCATTTCCAATAATAATACTAATAATACTAATAATAATAATGCATTTGTCCATTATGTTTCAGTTTACATAGTAGACCATAAAAAGATGCACACATGTGCATCTATGCGTGCACCCGAGGATATTTGGCACCTTTCCAAACTTTGCCTCCTGCACAAAGCTCTATTGTAGTTAGCTGTGATAATGAGCTCAATGTGCCCTTCTGAGGAATGTGCGAAAACGAGCCGCTTCGCTGGAGGAATGCCCCCTTTCCCACACTCTTAAAGTGCCAGTGGCCCCCTTTGGAACATGACTGGCATACAAATGTCTTTGTGACTCAGAATGGAACCAGCATTCGGCGGGTGAACCAGAGTGCAAAAAGGGGTCATCCTGGCTGCGGCCCAAAATCCAGCAACAGTCATGTGCAGACGATGTGGAAGCTGCATCTCCCAGGAGCTGAAAGGTTAGCTGCAAATTAGCCGGGTTGTGAGCTCTGATTGGCCTTCCAGCCACTAGCCTTGGTGAAGCACACAGAGATGTGAGCCAAGATACTTATAGACAAAAAGGTGGCAAAATGAAAACACTGCAAGTGGGAGTGGGTGGTGGGTGGAAAGTCTGCCGCTAACTAATGCATACTTTATGTACAGATTGGAGCTGTGAAGCTCCTTAGAACAAAGAACCAGTGTGAACCTTTCATTTTAATTAACAAAATAAAAAAGTCAGCCATTATTAGGGATAGACTTAGGTTAAGATGGTCACTGATACTTTACAATTTTGTTGTTTTATTCAATTTGCAATCAAACGCCCTTCTTTATTAGCATGTGCCACTTTGCTTTGGTTTACTGCCTAAAACCCAAACAAAATCCAACATTAATGTGTACTGTGGTGGCAAAGCAGTGAAGCACAACCCACATATAGAGGCCTTGGTCCTGGACGTGGCCATCACAGGTTCAAATCCAGGCCTGATGACCTTTGGCGCATGTCTTCCTTCTCTCCCATTTCCCACTCTCCTGTCTGACCTCTCTCAAATAAAGGCCAGTAGAGCCAATAAAACCTAATAAAATAAAGTAATTCAATTATTAAAGTGGAATGTGAAAAATGTTGACAAGTTCAAGAAGAATAAATATCTTTACATGCCACTGCACACAGCAAGGAAAGAAGCAGTTTTAAAAGAGCTGCAGCAGCTTTGTGGCATTATGTGGAAACAGAACTTTAGGAGAAGCAGAGCCAAGCTGGATTCTGTTGTTCCACTCAGGGAGACGTGATCCTTCGGAGTTTTTGCAGAAAAAGTTGCATTTATTTAAAGGGCCAGTATTCTGTAAAATCAATATTTTTTGAGTTTTCCATCTTGTTATAATTTTATTCCCTCAACAAACACAAACCTGGAGTTTGCCTCGATTCTTTCGTGCATATTTGAGAAATCCTTTAATCTCCATGGCAACCATTCTAGCTGTTCAAACGCCTGGGTGGACCTAGGCCCGCCTTCAAGATGCAGCTCCTCTTCCGAGCTGCAGTTTCTAACAGAGCAGCCCTCCCCTGAAACTCCTCCACTCAGCTCCTTCAGACTATCCAGGAGAAATTAGTAACAGCTGGTGGAACTGTAAATCTGCTGAGCTCATTATAGGAGCTACTTCTCAGAGCAACGCTGGTAAAAACGTTGTTAAGGGGTTAATAGAGGAGCCATGTTGTCATGACTTCCTGAAGGCGGAGTTTCAGAGAGAGCAAGGAGTTTTTAAAGAGACAGAGTGCCAATTTGAAGGCATTAAATTAGGAAGTCGACTTTCTTTTAAGTCTTATTTGACATATACAGCACTTTTATAACAACTGAAGGTAACATAATTAATTTACTGTGCAATAAATTGAAAGTATGTGGCTGGAAAACACAACATACTGCCCCTTGAAAAGGTTGGTAGTTACTGCAAATGAACAAAAAATGTCTAACATACAAACTAAAACAGAAAAATAATCATATCAAGCTGTCTAATTATCAAGGAAGGCAAGGCAAGACAAGCCATTATGAGGTTTAGCTTCTGTACTGTACTTCTTTCAGCAGTATAATATATTCCATAAAAAA
This sequence comes from Xiphophorus hellerii, assembly GCF_003331165.1. Classification (NCBI taxonomy): domain Eukaryota; kingdom Metazoa; phylum Chordata; class Actinopteri; order Cyprinodontiformes; family Poeciliidae; genus Xiphophorus; species Xiphophorus hellerii. Next base: position 27,643,211 of record NC_045684.1, read on the forward strand.
GATGTTTTCAATCCTCCTCTAATTCTTTCCTTTATTTATTTCCCATTTTAAAAAAATATATATATATTTCATGAAACTTACATCAGTGTTGTACTCCCTCACATGTTCAACACAGAGTATACATAATTAACATTTACATCAGCCAGAAAACGTCGCGAGGCTAATTAGGTGGGTTTACCTCTCGTTACATCACTGATCAAATTTCCAAACCTCCCCTAAAAATTTTATGGTCAAATCTGAAAATAAATAAATTAAGCGTTGCGTCGCTGACTTGCACACAAACACGCGTTTTATATTTAACAACCGCCCCGGACATACGCTCCCTCAGATCCACACCAACAAACGGATTTGAATGGCTTCCTCCGTGTCCCTCATTTGGATACTTTTCTGCTTGTCAGCGGGGTAAAGAAGCAAGTGTGGGTGGTTTAATGTGCGTGTTTGAGTTTGGAGACATAATTCTTGGATGCCAGTGGGCCACTGAGCAGCCATGGTTTCGTTGCATGAGTCCAATCAGCATGGTGAGACACAGCGGGGCTCCCAGCAGTGCATCTATCTTCAAGGCCAGACCATGAAACAGAATGGAATGATGAAAAACTCTAAGTCTGACGGAAACAGTGAGCTAATAAAAACAGAAAAATCTGGTCGTTATCAACTCGCACCCATGTCAGAGGAAACTTCTCTTAACTTTCTACAGCCATCAGATCTTTAGCGACTAAAGAGTTGCACTTCTGCACTCCCCCTGTTTTCCCGTGGTTCAGTATCTGGTACCGTATCTGCAACATGAATTCATTCAGCGTCATGACGGTAGATCCAGTGCTAGAGCTGGACTTTTATAGAAGAGGTGGAAGGAGTTTGACTTTCCTTCACTGGCTCCCTGTTAAATCCAGAATAAACTTTAAGATTCTCTTTCTCTCATATAAAACTCTTAAAAATCATTATCATAAATCAGAGGTCTGACCGGTCCATATGTTCCTATCGGAGCGTTTCCAATGAGGAAATCCATGTGCCATAGTGTACAAGTCTCCTTCATTTGTTCTCCAGAGCGACTCCAAAGAGCAGGGATTAATATCAATTATGTACAAGTGGGAAAGTTCCCTGCTATGTGCCACATTCTTAATAGGGACATGTGTAAGTCATTACCTCTAGACTTTGAGCTTCTAACTCTTTAACAATGTGTGAGCAAAAAAATTAAAGATGATTGATGGTGAGGTACTGGGCGAAGGGGCAAGTTGAGGGTTTCAGTAGAACTTAAAAAAAATGTGGGTCTTCTGACTACTGTCCTTAGAAACACAACAACAGACTCTTTGGTGACAAAGACTATCGAAACTGTAAAGAAATCTTCAGCCTTTCTCTCACAGCCTCACACATACAAGGTCAGTCAGCCTGGTGTCTCTCTTTCTTTACTTTTGCCGTTTCCTTCATGGCAACTTCTAATTCCATTTACCTCTCTGGTTTTTACCCACAACCCCCCAAAATTTCTGTAAATGTGCATTAAATAACAAAGTCCAATTCCTTTTGAGTCATATTTGACATATACAGAATTTTTTATAACAACTGATGTTAGCATAGTTACTTGATCAAGCTATAAAATGGCACCATGTGCCTGGAAGACACATAATACTGCCCCTTTAATTTCTCTTTGGGATCAATAAAGTATTTTTGAGTTGAATTTCAAATATCTTGACTTTGTAGTGAATTCATTTGAAGGTCAGGCTGAAAAGGAATTGCAAAGCATCACATGTAGAGAAATAAGGTGTACTGTGAGAGATGCTACAGACAGATGTGATTGTGAGAGATAAATGGGGACACTACAGGAAGCGGGCGGACGGATCTCCTCATCCCGTCTCGCTCCACAAATAGCTCCTTTGCGTCCCTCGGCCTCTGCTTCCCTGGAGACGCGCTCCTCCGGACAGATGACCTCGCCCTCAGCCAGCACTCAGGAATGAGCAGAGCCAGCCAGTGAGGCTCCACGTCTCTCTCAGAGCTCTCCACAGATTATAGAGGAGAGGTGGAGGTGCTGAGGTCCAGACAGCCAGCACAATGCTCTTCCTCTATAAGGGGGACGGATCAGCAGCTATAGAAGCCAGTAAATCCACACCGCAGCGAAGCGCCAACAACACAGAACCATTGTGCTGCTGTTTGCTCTTTGTTACGTCTTTTCCATGCATGTCTGGGTGACATGTCTGTGCACATGGAAGCTTGAATGCATGCTTCTCTGTGTGCTTGCATGTGCATCTACATGTCTTTACCTCAAACAAGTAGCCGTCATCACACAGCTTCTATTGTTACGATCCCCGCTGCACAATGTCTCAGTGGTGAGCGGCTGGAGGAGGAGAGAGCGCCGCACAGCTGAGGTCGGCAGGGGAGGGGAGGGAAGGATTTGATCTGAGATGGAGCAGACTGCTTGGAGCCGAACATGGAGCTGCGATTATAGTGGCCGGGGACCGCAGCGAGACGTCGCCCGGCAACCCCGGCAGCACTGACCGTAAATCACGGACGTGTCTGGTCCTCAGTGGCGCCCCGAGCCTTCCATCCCGTCTGTCAGCATCGCGGCTGGAGGACTGGGAACCAGGGGCCATCCATGCCCGAGGGCCCGAGGGAGTCGGGGCTGAGATCAGGATCAAAGATGACCGAGGACTTAATTCAGTTTCACTTGAGTTTATTTATGTGACTCCAGTTCACAAGAAATGTCGCCTCGGAGAGAGGCGAGGCCCTTTGCAAAAAGGAAACTAGGTACAGAAATATAAAGTCAATTCATTCCAATTGTACAAACGGCTTCAGAGTTAATATCCTCCATTTCAGTTGTCAAACAAAACATCAAGTTTGTGCCTGAGCAAAACCAGCAGACTGCGTCTTTCCTGTGTCTCATGTAGATTTATCTTTTTATTCAGTTTTTACTGAGTGTTGTCGTCCAGCTTTCAACTCAAACTCTTCATTTTTAAAACAGTTAGCACTGTTGGTCAAAGGGACGTTTTGTTTGTATTAGTCTGTAACCGTGGCAACACATTTAAAATATTAAACAGAAGCAAACATCACCTGCAAACAACACAACTCTCAACTATGTGTGTGAGCTGTTCCATATGGAAAATAAAAAGCAGCACTCAATGCAGCAGTGCTTGTTAGAGGTGTGTTTCTGTTACAAATGTACCCAAAATGTTGTCAATATTTTTACTGATTTAAAAAAACACAATTTCACAATTTCAATGTCTCCATTAAATAAGAAATGTAATTAAAATCACACGCGAACAAGTTTGTTCACACAATAGGTCACTTAAAAACATGCTGCACCATCAGCCTCCAACCTGTCGTCTTCCTCCTGGTTTGCACCATCAGCAACATCTGGTTGTTGATCATGTGACTCGTGTGATGTGGAATAAGTGTTTCCACTGCTGTTTTGCAAAACAAAACAATTTTAATATGCCCCCCAAAAAAACCTAGCACCAAAACTTTATTGAAAAATTAGGTTTTTTTTAAAGAGGTAAATTTATTTTCAAAATGTCAAATTACACAATTATAAGGTCCATGGAAACGCAGCTAATGTCACAAAACAGCTGAGAATTGAAATCAGCTGATGAATGTCCAGAAGTGTTTGGATGGAATGAGAAACAGCCACCATGATGCACCAATGACTTAATGTTGCTTGTCAATGGTATCATTCTAAGTTTTACTTTCAGCAATCACCGAAGTGTTACAGAGGTTTTAAACACACTCTTACGTGTCCTGTCCTGACTTTCTCAGGCTAGCTGTGTGTAATGAAACCTTTTATTTCTATATATCTATAATCCCAATTAAATGATTAGTTGTGAGCACATCCAGTGTCTGTCCGCTGCAGCTGCATGTTCTGTTCATTCTGTTCACCAACAGATAAATCTGATCTACATTTGTTCTGGACAGATGGACTGGGGATAGTTAAGCAACATCACTTCACACCTTTATACTGTATATTTTTTTTTACTGTACTAACAAAGTAATTAAACTTTAAAACGTTATTTCTACACTTTCATAGAACTCTGCAACTTTCTGTAATGCAAAAGATATGGAAATAAAATATATGTACCAGTAAATACAGTTTACTACATGAACCATCAATATGTAGTCAGATTTTCTAACTCGCATGTCCTGACCCAAAACAAAAATAAAATATGTAAACCTGGTAGAAAAAAAGCTCTTTCTTTTTTTTTATCAATCAGATATTTTCACATATACAATTTGTCCAAACTCTAAACGATAAAATTTTTACTTGAATCAAATTCTCTGTGGACATTCAGGTCTGATCAAACCTCCATGATTTAGGCATCCGAGACGTGAGATTTCTTGTTTAGAAAGAAAAGGATTGCAAAGAAAAACAAATAAATCCCAGGGAAAAGTGGAATGGAGGATTTCTCACTCCCACAGATCAACAATTGGACCAAAGCCCGACTTTTTAAAAATGTGGTTCGACAGCTCCTTCTTCTCCAGAGTGATCGTCTGAACATTGCAAATTCTTCACACGTATCAGAAGGTGAAGGGTGAATGAAAACAGTGGAGGAAACGGGTTGATGGCAAACACAAAAGGGAGGAAGAAGGAGACGGGTGTGAAGGTTGGGAGAGAGAGAGAGATAAAGAGAGAGAGAGAGAAGAGGGCAGCAGAGGAATGAAAGCCGGTGGTTTGTGCATCCTCTCAGATGGAGAGGGGGAGATAAAGCGAGAGATGGATTGGAGGGGAGAGAGGAAAAGAGGCAGAGAGGCTTTAATGAATTAATGACTGTTCTCACAACTAGATGCCTCCTCTCTTCGGCTCAGACGCGGCCGATGAAATAATAAATAAACACATGAATAAGTGAAGAGGCCTGGATAAGACGGCACTCCAGAGGGGAAGGAGATGGAGGGTGGGGCGGACGGGGGTCTTGAAGGGGGGATTGGCACACGGCAAACCTCTGGTGATTTGCTCCAACATCAAGCAGCTGGAGGTTACTGAAAAATTTAGCGATACACAAGGAGGCTGTGAATGCTAATAGAAGCGGGCCAGCTCGTCCGATACCACGGGCCCTCCTCTGGCGGCTCACGGCGGCCCCACTCGGACCACCTTCAGTCTCAGGTGACCTTGGGTGATGGCGAGATCGAGCCACCGCCGCGCATGCAAACGAGACTCGGGCTCCCAGACGCTGCGGGTGGCCGAGAGGGCAAATGTTGTTGTCCAGATGACATGTTCAGCATGTCCGAGGCCCAGACAGAGGCAGGCAGGCTGCCCATCAGCCAGAACACACAGGTCCATCAGACTGAACCAGGGCAGGACAATCAACACGAAAAAAACAAAACAAAACAAAAAAAAAACATTTAAAAAAAGATTTAACATTTGATTTACAATAAAACCTGAACCAACGATTTGATTTAGTTGCTGTTAATGCCGACACATCTATTAAACATGTTATATATCTAGTACATATACATACAGAAGAGATGCAGCATTCAGTTTTCATGCTCCTCTAATCTGGAACAAACTTCCAGAAAACTGCAAAACAGTTGAAACACCGAGTTTCCACCTACTTTTGAACATAACAAATGGAACATTGACCAACATAGTTGATGTGTATTGAAGATCTTTGGTGATGAGATTTAGCAAAATGTCTTGTCTGTTCTCTGGTTGGTGACTGTATGATGTTTTGTGACATCATGATTGGCAGATTGATCAGTATTTTTGCCAAAGTGTGGCCATGCATGTGGTCAGGTCCCAGTCCAGTTTCAGGGCCCCTGGTGGCTCCTCTAAGGGTTCTGTGTAGGAGCCTCTGAGGTGCTGCCGGAACTGTCTGGGTTATTAATGACGGGGACGGGTTGTACCTCACACATTCCATCACCCTGTGGCTCACACATTACCAGCTCATCTACCACACTGACACCTTAACTCCACCCCCAGAGCCAAACACAAATTCCCACCGACCACCTAATAAACGTCTTGGTCCTGGAGCAATGCCTTCTGAAGCTTTTTTTTTTTTTAGATTAAACTCTTTGATGAGATCACATTTCTGGTGCATGTATCAACCAAATATAATTCTAAAAATATCAATAACATACAGTTCCATGTTTACAGTTCTATTAGGATAGCAATATTATGTGTTTTCCAGGCACATAGAGCCATTATATAGCAAATATGTTACCTTCAGTTGTTATAACAAGGCTGAATATATCAAATATGACTTAAAAGATATGTAACACCTTGCAATATGGCCTCTGTCTCTTTAAAAACTCCTGGTCTTTCAGAAACTTCACCGTCTCTTATGACAAAAGTTGCAAACTCTCTGAATTCTGTATTTCCTGACCTCTGACCTTCACAAAGACACAGAAGACATGCTGCCTTCATCAACATCATTATGATCTCTGAAATTTCCAAAACTGTGCGTATGTATTAAAATGTATTCATCAGTCGATGAAGCTGCTTCAGCAAAAGTTTTAACGTTTTCGTGATCTATCAATCAATCAATCAATAAAGTTTATTTGTATAGCACACTGCAGCAGCAGCAAGGCGGTTCAAGGATCTTTACAGAATAAAAACACAAAATCACAAAGTTACAAAGAAAACACCATAAAGTCAACAATAGAACAAATTTAACATTTGCTGTAAGAACAACCGCCTCTACATGGTCCAGTGTCCCCTGGTCGACTGAAACCATTAAGTCTTGTTCTAGAAGGAGAATCTATGTTGTTTTATGAAGCATTAAGGTCAAATCAGTTTGCAGCAGTTCCTTCAAAGTCTACAATTTGATTGTGGTGACGGTCTATGAGGAGCGACTCTTTCTGTCCAAGAGCATCAACCACTCTGGCTTTACAACAGGCCACTGATGACTCAAACGTAGAAAATGACACACTGATGGTTTTTGTGTCCTGAGGGCCCGTCAATTACCTCTGTTACAAAGACATTCATAAGGGTGAACAAAACACCAACTTAAATGCATGATATCACAGCTTAAAGGAAAGAGAAGGTTTATAATTGTGAATGCATCATTTGGTAACTGCTGGTGGAACCGGAAATCATGGCCTGAGCTCTGGCTGCAGCCAAAGTCTCATCATGGACGTGTTTGTTTTATTTAGAGGGAGTCAACAGACCTCACTGAGTGTGGATGACCTTACAGTGAACGGAATTGCTTTAGTATTCCAAGTAATTAAAATTACTCTGTTTAATAATATGAGTTAAAGAATTTTTGATTGGCCACAATAATCAATGCGCCGGTTTTCTTTTGAAGTAAAGAAAACAAGTGTGTTAGAGGCAAATCACGTTATTATTAGCTATCCTTTTTAACTTGTTTGCTTTCAGGTGCAAACAGATCCAACTTATTTTGACAGCAGACGACAACAGGGTGCGTTGCCTGGTGAGGGAATGGTGTTTGATGCCTTTGAGCTGCGGGGCAGTAACCACTCTGAGGTCTATGGTGAGGGCAAGAACAATGACTCAACTCCAGCCTCCACTGAACCTCTGAGGTTTGCCTTCCCCCAAAGGGCAAGAGCTTCATCTAGTTTCTCCTCTAGTCCTTGGTCCTCAGACTAAGGAGGATATATATAATATATATAACTAATATATATAATATGAGTTAAAGAATTGAACCTTTTTGTGTTTTTGCAGTTGTTGTTTTTCTAATTTAGTTTTAAAACAAAAAACTGAAAAATTTTCTTTTTATTTTTTGTCGTTTCATTTTGAAATGGAAAAACTACAGAACTCACCAAACATGGATTGTGGTAACACTGCTTTTGAATTTAAGAATGGACTTTGACAGGGCCACTTCTTTATGGTCCACATGTTCAGCCAACTTGCTTTCAAAAATAAATAGCATTTGGATTTGAACTTTCTGTGCTGCTTTTGATTCTTGTTCTGTTTTTCCAGTTTTATCATGCACAAGAACTAAACTCGGTACATTTTGGTTAAAATTAATTAGTTCATGCTTTTAATTCAATATTTGAATCCTATAATCTAAGTTCTCTGCTCCAGCATGAAAAAGTCCCCTGACTATACTCAGGGGATTGTCGTCCTACTATCAGAATGTTGAAGGTTTAATTCCAGCTTCCTCCTGCCGCTGGGCAAAGCACACAACCCCAATTTACCAAGCAAGTTCTTTATGTAGGAGAGCAAATGTGGCTTTAGTGAAAGCACTTTGAGTGCTCTGTATGACTATGAAAGCACTATATAAATTAATTTAGTTAACCATTTATGATTTTTTTCTGAAATAAAGTTCAAATATACATATTTGGGTCCCATCATGACATCTATGAATCACCATATCCATTTGTTTGGCCCGTTAATGTTTTTTTTTTGTCATTAGAGTTGAACACCACAACTCTACTGTGGCTGAAAGAAAACTAATATGAGTCAACTCCTTCTAAACATGATTCTGTTTTCTGACAAAATCATCAGTCATATAACGATTCATGCTTGTTTTTAGCAGCTTAACTGTTAGATGGTCCAAGAGAATACTTAGAGGTGTAACAGAAAGCAACCAGAATTCTCTGGTCATCTTTACAAGATCTGAATCTGAATTTTAAAGAGTTAGGTTTTCTGTAAATATTTTACCCAATCGTTAACGTTTGCCCATGATGAATGGCCTGGAAAGTGTCAGTGATAAAAGAGATGTTTGCGTTTCCCTTTGGGTCCTGATGACTCTATGACCTAATCTTGGGTAAGAGGAAAACAATAACTGGATAGAAGTAGAAAGGAATAATTGGACCGGATGAGGAGTTGTTTTTTGAATTAGCCTCAGACCTTCCAGATGTACGTCTTACCAAAACCTGCACACCAGGGCTTCCACACAACTATCCATCCATTTCCTGTTCACACTAGTCCCTAACGGGTTCGGGAGGGTTGCTGGTGCTTATCTCCAGCTACGTTCCAGACTTGAGACGGAGTACATCATGGACAGGTCGCCAGTCTGTCCACACAACTAATGAGCATAAAACATGTAAATTTGCAGCTAACACTTCATATTGTCAAAATGTGTGGTTGAGGTAAACCTAAACATGGGACTGACATCAGGAGAAGCATGGCGGATCAAAAACACAGGAAGACTATGAATGAGACCTGAAGAGACCCAGACGAGGCGGACAAGAGAAGAATTCAGCACTGGATGATAAAACCAGGGACCCTAGTGGTTCTGGAGGCTCTAAACCTATCTCTGGTGTAGGGTTGCTTAGTGGCATGGAAACCAGGGAATGCAGAACAGAACTGAGGGAGAATACTGAGCAGAGACCTGAGTGAAGGTGACTTTTAAAGAGATAAAAACACAGAGGAACCAAACTGCTAAATGATTTACAAACCAAGGGGGGAAAAAAAGACTAAAAATGAGAAAGAAGGCAACTGAGAACCAAACACACAAGTGTGCACCCCAACATGTTTAAAAACCTAAAAACCAGGAATGGAGTGAGATTGGCAGGTGCGGGGAAGGCCACAAATATCACTACAGGAGTATGTGTGACTGTGTTTGGTGAAGGTGAGATACAGTGTGACAACAGAGGTGGGAGGAGAGAAAAAGTGGGAGGCAGAGAAGAGCTGAATGAAAGAGAATCAAACGGGAGGCTGAGGGGAATTCAGATTTTTCATTTGAGCCGGTGGACCCGACCCTTCAGGATCAGACAATCAGACCTGACGGCTTTGGGAGGCTCAGTCAGCTTAAGGCCTGGAAAATGATGGGAAGATGATAGGGAGGGTAAGAAATCTCAGTGAGAGAGGAGGAAAAATGAAAAAACGAGAGAAAAATATCAGAGCAAATAACAGCAACACCGAAAGACAAAGGATTCAGACGGGGAGATTGCATCAGTATTCCGGAAGTGGAAGTGTGATGATTCTACGGCTCTTGGCGGTGTGTGTGTTTGTGTGTGTGTATGCTTTCGGTGCACTTGGTGTTGTTTAGAGTCACAAAGCAGACTCTGCGCTCCAACCTTCCCTGGGCATAAACAGCTGAGTCAAAGGTGAAGTTCACCAAGGACAGATGGACAGATGGACAGATGGAACGACGGAACATCTTCTGTGAAGAAAACCCGTCAGCACTGGATCTGCGTGTCCTTCACCCCTTCCTGTAGGAATCACATTAAAACACGTTCTCCCAGCTCTCCCTCTCTCCCTCCCTCCATTCTTCCCCTTTCTCTCCTTCTCTGCCTCTCCTTCTCTCCACCCCCTCTCTCATTAAAACTGTGCGCCTCAGCTTCTAATTAAATCCCACTTGAAAGTCTTAAAAGTCAGACTCAGATTGATTCAATTTGCATTTCTGAAAAGGGAACATTGCCTTAAAGGATTAATAAATTGGTTGAAAATGCCTTTTTCTGCTATGTGCTGTTGTCGCTTTTAAGACAACACCCTCCACTGCTTCTATTCCTCGTATTCTTTCTCTTTTCAACACATTTACTCTCACTTATTCACACACAGACTGACAACAACACCCCTATAAAGCAGAGAACCTGGGCGCCCATTCATCCATTTGTCCAGACAAAAACACACACACACACACACACCCCCACCCGCACACCCGCACACACACACATCCAGATACTTCTATCCAACTGAGGATGTTGAAATGACTTCAATTGAGTTTAGTAACTGCATTTATGCCTAGCCTAGACATTTTGCTTAACCCTAAACATTACTAGTCTATTCTTAACCTTAAACCAACCACAACTTTATTCACAACAGAACTCTAAATCGTTTAACTAGTAGAGCAGTAGAATTGCAAAACATGAGATCCAGGGAACAGTTCTCACATTCATAAAGTTTTCACCGTTGTGGGTAAAACTGGGGAAAGTCGTCCTCTCCATTCTGTACATACAAATACACATACACGTTTCCTTCTCTATCTCTGTAGGGACTTTCCATTGACTTCTATTCATTTCTACATCATAATCCAAACCCTAACCCAAAAAACAGCATTTCCCCAGCAGGCTTGCATCCCCACAAATAGCAGTTGGTCCCTACAGTGTAATATCTGTTAGGAAAATGATCCTTGCTATGCCTCAAAACCAAGGCCACCCAGACACACTCACACCCCCCCCCCCCCCCCCCCACACACACACACACACGCTACTCTCTTCTCTGTGATTTCAACCTTCAGTCGTCAATTAAATTTACTTTTGCAAAGAAATGGCAGAATGAAACCGGCGCGCCTTCAGAATCACTAAACACACACCAGCGCCACTCATTTGGCACCTGCACATACACACTTTCTCACGCATGACTAAAATGCACTTGCCACATTCACACAGTGCCACAGTAAGACTGTTGGCAGTCCTCCAGGTTTTTCAGCAGAATGCGACGGAATCATGAGGCAGGAGATGGAGATAGATGATTAAAAACGGGAGTGGGAGTAATATTTGTAGAAACTTAAAAGAAAAAGGGAATGATGGGAGAAAACTTAGGCTGTGTTCATAGTTGACTTGTTGAACTGGGCTGCCCCAGCGCCTGGTCATCCACCTCTGAATTTTTGTAGCTCGGCGCGGATCAAACGCGCCACCGTTCACACAAACTCTCCTTGCGCTGACATTTATACAAACCATCTATGACTTTCAAAAGCGTGTCTATAACTCAGTCTCCAGTGATGTTGGAGTGACTCAGCTACTCATCTTCCTCATGGTGGGTTAAGTCAGCTAACTCACCAATCTGAAGGCTTCAGAAGACAAGAGGAGTGATTGGGATGTCATGTTTTTGAACAGAGCTTCCTTCCATCTGGGCTGCATGGTGCTGTGGCTGGTAGCTCTGTTGTCATTTTTGCAACGAAGAATACTTGGAATCTGGAGAGGTCGGCTTTGATTTTACTTATAGAATATATGTTTCAAATCTCAATGTCTTCCATTTAGTTTTTCCCTTTTAATGGGTAAGTTGTCTCACTATTTCAGAGCCTCAGAAAATTAGAATACTACGAAAAAGGTCATCTAGGAAAGCTTCTGGTGATATGCCCCAATCAGCTCATTTACTCCCAACACCTGCAAAGGTTTCCATGAACTTTTGAAAGCTCTCTCACGGTCATCCAGAAGACAGATATGGACTCCCTTCACAAGGAGCGTGAACCTCTAAAGGTCATTGCTGAAGAAGCTCCTTGGTCACAGAGTTGCGTATCCAAGCACATCAACAGAAAACTGAGTGGACGGAAGACCGGTGGTAGAAAAAGCTGCACCAGTAAGAGAGAGGACCAGAGCCTTGAGAAGATTGTCAAGCAAAATAGGTTCCAGACACGCAAACAAATATCAGACATGGACTACAAATGCTGCGTTCCCCGTCAGGTCACTGCTGAACCAGAGACGTCTCGTCTGGGATAAGGAGAAAAGCAACTGAGCTCCATATTCCTGTTTTCAGATGAAAGTAAATTCTACATTTTATGAAAAAATCAAGCTCCCAAGATCTGGAGGAGGAAGAGTGGAGAGGATCAGAATCCACTTTGCTCAGAGTTCAGAGTAACGATTCCACAGTCAGTGATGGCTTGGGTCTCCATGTCATCTGCTGGTTCTGGTCCACTGAGTTTTTTGAAGTCCAGTCTACCAGGAAGTTCTAAAGCTCTTCGGCTGGACGCCGATGCTGTTTTGATTCCCCAGCAGAACTTGGTACCAGCCCAGACTGACAAAAGTTCCAACATCTGGTTCAGTGACGACTCCCCTGACCTGAAGGCAGCTGTCAGAGGAATCTGGGCTTCCAGAACCTCATCAGAATCTCCTCCATGCCACGCTGCATTGATGCAGTAATTGCAGTAAATCATTGAGTGCATAGATTTGTACATACTTTTCAGAAGCCTGACATTTGTGCTTAAAAAATCTGTTTTGGATTTTTTCTAATGTGATATTCTAACATGAGACACTGAATTTGGGGGTTTTCTATTCATGTAAACCATAATCATTAAAATGGCAAAAAGTAAAATAAAATGAAATGAAATATTTCACTCTGTGTGTAATGAATATATCACATGATCATTTCACTTTTGAGATGACTTGTAAGAAATATTGCTGTTGATTGAACAAACTCTGATCACATCTAATCTGTGTTTTATGGATGCATCACGTCTTCGGTGATATCAATGGGAGTCACACTTTGCTAAGCAACATATGGGCTGGCTCTGAAGAGGTCAGCGAAAGGGCTGGTTGTGTTGACCTCACACTGAGGACATCGCGAGAACACGCAACTTCTTAATCAGGACAACAGCGACCCCAAGTGGTCATATCACACCTTCTCCAGCACTCTGACATTCTGTCTGCAACGGCCTGATGATGTTAGTCACACATCTTTATGAGCGCTCATACCTTCTTATGAATCACTCCAGTGCTAATTGAGGCGACATATTGATTAAAATGTTGAAGCTGGAGGCTCTTCGCACACGTTTGGTCTGTTTGTGAGAAACTGTTTGAGTTCATTCAGTAATTCAGTCAGGAAATGGCAGGGAAAGAAATGACCTTCAATAAATTAAGCTGAACTGCTTTTGTGAACAAACAACATTTCTTTTATGATGTTGGTTTGATTTGTCAGAATGTCCTGATTGGTCTGGTCTGAGTCCACCAGGGCAACCTAGACCTATCATTATTATTAATGTAATAATGATAATAATAATTACAACATTTCCACTTGGCTAACAGACACAAACACCTCAAGGTGTCTCGGTTTTCATGACGGCTGGATTTGCTTTTCTCCCTAAATCAAATATTTATCAGAACATTTCTAAGCCAAAATGAAGTTACAATACTAATACAGAAATATATATATATATATTTTAATCTAACAGGTTTTATTTAAAGGGGCAGTGTTATGTAAAATTGATATTTTTTTAGATTAGCATCAAAAAAAAAGATGTAAATCTTTTTTTACATTCCCTTGTTTATGGAATATTGCCTTGAGTTTTTCATGCATGTTTGAGGAATCCTTAAATCTCCCATGGCAACCATTCGGGCAGGCTAAACGCTTGCTCTCACAAAGTGCCTTCCAATTTCAAAAGTCATATTTGATATATACATATATTTTTTAACAACTGGAGGTAACACAGTGAGGTTACGGTGCTACAAAATGACATCATGTGCCTTTAAAATGTGACAATAATTATTATTGCAGCTGCAAAATTGTTATATTATCACAGTTTAAAGTAAGTCGTCGGAGCACATAATTCAGATCAGTTTATTCCTGTAGCACCAACACATGTTGTGTCGTGGTGTTGGACAGTGGAGAGGAAAACTCACAACCATTTTCAGCAAAGACCTGATAATCAGTTATCAACTGAAATCAGCTGGTCTGAAACCAGGAAACACCTGGAACCTGGAAGCCCAGTAGCTGCACCACCATTGGTTACATAATTCTGCAAATTGGACTTACAAAAATAAAATTGCTTAATGGAAACACAGCAATTAAAACAACAACAAAAAAAACATGTTTATGATTTTAAAAAAATGGGGCTAGGATGAGGTGGTTTTTCGGTCATATTAGTGTATTTCACAAGACTGCAATGGAAATAGTTTTTTCCCCTCACACAAGTCACATGATCAACTGTTATTACTACTGCTGGAAAAGATGAAGATGATAGAAAGTAGTTGGGTGATGATGGCTCAGCGTGTTTTTTAGTGATTTATTGCCTGATATTATTTAATGGAAACACCGCAACTCCAAAATCATGTTTATTCTACATTAGTCCAAGAAGGTTTTTGCGCACATTTGGAATAGAAAAGCAGCTACTGTGCCTTAAGGACGAGGTTTGGGAAAGCCCTGGACTAGGCCTGCTGTCTTTGTAAAGAAAAACATTCATGGCAGCAGTAACTCCTCCAGAGGCTACATCTAGGAGAGAAGCACAGAGAAACGGAGAAGCTCTGACACAGTTTTCAAGTCTGGGATGAAAGAAAGTAAAAGTTCAGCCAGACCGGGTTAAATACTGAAAGACTGTCTGCTGTATCTTTTAACCTGTCAACAGAGAACATTAGCTGTTGGCAGTAATAGCTTAACCAATGTTCTCCTTCAGGTATGTCACAGCGAAACAGAACATCGGGCCAGATATAAACTCCAAAGGTTCTCAAAAGGGTTGAGGTCAGAGGTCAGAGGATGGTGACCACAGCATGAGTTTCTCCCCTTTTATGCCCATAGCAGCCAATGACACAGTGGTATTCCTTGCAGCATGAGATGGTGCATTGTCATGCATGAAGATAATTTTGCTACTGAAGGTTCGGCTCTTCTTTTTGAACCATGAAAGAAAGTGATCAGTCAGAAAGTCCATATACTTTGCTGAGGTCATTTTCACACCTTCATGGACTCTGAAGGGGCCGACCAAAGATTCTCTCCTCATGATTTCAGCCCATAAAATGACTCCACCACCTCCTTGCTGACGTCACAGCCGTGTTGGTGGTCATCCACCACCAATCCACTACTGCATCCATCTGGACCATCCAGGGTTGCACAGCAGTCATCAGTGAACAAGTCTGTTTGAAAATTAATCTTCATGTACGGCTGGGCCCACTGCCACCGGTTCTGCTTGTGAGCTCTGGTTAGGGGCCCAATAGCGGGTTCATGCACCGCAAGCCTCTGGAGGATCCTCCACCTTGAGGTTCCAGAGGCTCCAGCAGCTTCAAATAACTGTTTGCTGCTTTGTAAGGGCATTTTAACAGCTGCTCTCTTAATCCCATGAATTTGTCTAACAGAAACCTTCCTCATTCTGCCTTTATCTGTAGAAACACGTCTTTGTTCTGAATCAGCCACAAATCTCTTCACAGTACAATAATGTTTCAGTTTTTGTTAAATATCTCATGTTTTCATACCTTGTCATACGGCACTACACTATCTGATGATTTTCATCAGCAGAGATTCTTTCTCTTTCTCATATTGCTTGAAACCTGTGGCCTGTTTAATAATGTGGAACATCCTTCTTAAGTAGATTTCCTTTAATTGAGCTCACCACACAAACTAATCAACCAGCTCTCTGAAATGAATTATAGTGATTCAAAGAGTCCTGACACACAATACCATCTATAAATTTAATAGCACAACAAAAAATTTAATCTTTATGAGACTTAAATACAATTTGCATAACAATTTGGATCACGGTGTAGATAGAGAAAAAGCAGAACTGCAACTGAAGAGATGACACAGTTAAATAGGGTTTAATAGACACTACTGTTACTGGACAAAAACTTTATCAGGACAAAATTGCATACAATGACTGCTATGTTCTAATAGTTTATTTGAGTGTCAACGCTGTCACAGTTTCAGTGCAACAGCAAATGTCACTAGTGAGCAACGTGTGAGGCCTGGAGGAATGAGGAGCCTTTGGACGAAGCAGTGGTTGGACAGCTTCACTGCTTCAGGACGCTTCATTTGGACATCATTTGGTCCAGGGATCGGTCGATGTCTGAAGATCAGCTGAGCAGTGAGTAGGGAAGTCAATAAAGAGTAAATCCAAAAACATGAGTAGGTCAAACAATAGAAGCAGGAGAGAAATGCTGAAACTCTACAGGCAAATCTAATCTGGTGAGAAGGTAGAGTGGAGCTGAAGAAGGGGAGCGTAAAGTCAGTCATAGTTCTAGCACTCATCATCTATCAGCCAATCAGAGGAGACGTCAGCGTCTCATTCAGGTGTTGGAGCAACAAGCTCCTGATAAATACATCCGCAGGTGGTCTCGTTAACCTATCAGAAGTGTCCAACATGTCATCATCTGGACTTTTCCTCATTGTTTAAAGAGATAGTAATCATTCTTTTTTCACACATTAATAAATAACTGACATATTTTTTCTTTCATTATTATGGCATTTAGCAAATTAAAGTTTGATTTAACTCCAGAAAGGGAGAAAAAAAATTACTTTTGTTGGGTGTATGTAAACTTCTGGTTTTAACGGTAGATGGCGCTGGTTGCTGTGCCACACCACAGTCAGCAGGGGGCAACAGTGTTTCAGCACAGTGTCTAGCCTCTCGATGTAAACTGGGCCCACTCATTGGTTTATTAAGGCTTCGGTCTGAGTCACAGGGAGCGGGTCAGGGGGTGATAAAGAGGCGAAGGGGTTAGATGGGTCGGGTTGGGGAGGGCTGCTTGCTTTACCTTCAGGTGTCCTCTCACATTGCCAGGAGGCTGACAGATTTCTGCTGTCTGACCATGAATGTGCTCTGGACTCAGCTCCAGGGTCAGTTTATCTACAACACACAGGAAGGCTCCAGATGTAGGGCAGGGGTCAAATCCTTCAAATGCATCCAAACCTTAATGCATTAGGCTACGATCAATAGATAAACTCCATGTTAAAGACACATTCATTCATTGTAACAGAAAACAGAACACAATAAGTACTAATAAATTCCACATTCATACAAAACAACCAATGTGAAGTAGTCCTAAAAACGTAATGTAACTTTTTACTTATTTGTTTATTTAGGGAAATATATTCAGTCCAGGAGAATCCTAAACAAGCTGAAGCTTTAGTGGACGAAAGGTCAACTTTTATGTTGGAGAAGATGATACAGGAGTCTGGGCAGAATGTGTGGTTATCAGGCATCACAAACTGCTTTTTCATTAACTATAAAATTGCTCAAAGTAAAATTATGTAAATGAATTTGCTGAACTGCAATTTTGGAAAAAACTTTCAATAAAAAGCTTTCACGCTGTGGTAAGGTGGTTTTTCAGAAAAAACACAACTATTTTCGCAAAATAGATGTATTTTGCAAAACTACAACATACGAGTCACATGATCAACAACTGGATGTTACTACTGGTGGAAACAATGAAAAAGATGACAAGAAGTGGTAGGAGGAAGATGGTTTGTTTTTGTTCCTTTTCAGACAATGTGCATCTGGCTCCAGCAGAGCTCTCACAGAAACACAGATCACAAAAAGCTGTGTGTCATTCCAACATGTTGAATCCATCATTTTTTTGTAAAATCACCAACAATAGTTTACCCAAAACGCTGCACACGTAGCCGCTCCCAAGTATCAGACAGTTGTTATGCCTGAATAAGACGCCGACATCTCCTCTGATTGGCTGATAGATGATGAGTTATGAATGTCTCATGTACCTGTTTACATCCATTGCTGGTATGACTTTTAATGACTTATCACATGAACAAGCTTATTCACGTGTAATTAATTTCTTAATTTCTTTAATTTAATGGAAACACGACAGGTGTGAAACTGTTTTTTTTTTTTGTTTGTTTTTTTGACATGAGCAGAATATAGACCAGGATTTGCTAATGAGCCTGTTTGGATTATATATTAAATAACCTCAGAGGTTGGTGAGCTTAGTGTCACATTGGCAGCTCAGTTCTTTGACCGGCCATGTGACAAACATCTGTGAGGGTTTATTATTGTTTTTGCTCTTTATGTTATCTGATGCTCTGTAGTGTGGCTGGCTGAGCTGAAGCCCAGCCTTCTGCAGCAGCAGCTGTGACTTGGTGTCAGTCAGCCTGCTGGGCTGACGGGGGCGGCTGACTAATTTTTCTTACCATGCAGAAACTTCTCCTCCCTCCCCTCTTGCCCACACACACACATACACACACACACAGTCACGTTGTGTTTTGTTGTTTTCATGCCGGTGTCGTCAGAGAGGAGCCGTCACAAATGTGCGTGTGCTTGCGTGTGTGTGTGGGTGGGTGGGGGTGCGTGCGTGTGTGTGTGTGTGTGTGTGTGTGTGCAGGTGTGGGTGTGTGTGTGTGTCAGTCAACATTTATTAAAGGGGGTTTATTAGCTTCACCAAGCCGTTCAATGGCAGAAAGTGTGAAACATATCCTTGTCCTGGTTCATACAAGACAGTGTTAATGTTAAATGCTGAAAGGTTGATGATAAATAACACTGACTGTAAAAGATCTTCCTCACAGTTGCCACCTGTACAAGGTTAATTAATGGCAGACTTGCTGAAAGAGTCTTTTATAACAGAAGAGACCGTCTGTAAGTTTCTGTGCTGAAAATAAAGAAGATGGCTGCAGTTCATTTTCCCTTGGATTTAATTACTAACTTAGAAACCGAAAGTCCTCAAACTTAAATGTTTTGATTCAGATTTGATGTGACAGACTGACACACAAAGTAGAACGTGATTGTTCAACAGAACTGTACAATACAAAGAAGATATTCTTACTTATGGCTTTCATAATGTTTCATAAATAAACAAATGAAGTGTTGTGTTGTTCAGGACGGTTGTCCTGCTCAGTCCAGTCTCAGGTTCTGCAGCCTCTCACTGGTTCAACATTTAGTTCCTCTTGCTCTCTGCTAAGGAAAAGCACAGCATGACACCACCACCACTGTGCTTTCCACAACGGTTTCTACAAGTTTCATCAATTCAAATGTGAAACTTTGAATTGGTTTCGCATTTGAAATGGTGAAACCAATTCACTCTGTAAATTCACTATTAGGAATTTACAGAGAGAGAGAGAAACTATTGTGGACGTAATAAGGAATTAACAGTACTTAACATCGTCAATATGATATTAACCGCAGATGTCACATTCTTATTCTAGTCGAAAACATTAATTTGCATTCCTTTTAACATTTTTCTCTATTTTTCATCATCTGTGGCTCAATTCTCTTTGGTTTCCATGCTACGCTCCTTTTCTCATGATTCTCATCTGTATTTCCCTCCAAAGTAACAACTTTGTTGACATAAAATTTCAAATGGTGTGAATACTTTCTGCAGGACGTTTCACCCAGGAAAATGACTTAAAAGTAATAAATAAAAGCTGTAGACTGGTAGTGTCAACGTTCCATGCTCCATGTGTGTGTCTGACTCACAGGGGTGCAGTGCAACGGAGTGACCATATGGGTCCCACTGATGTCCCCCACCATGTTGCTCATGATCCACAGGCCGATGTCATCCATTTAAACATCCTAAACTGTTTGTTTTTTGTTCCTTTTCTCTCTGAAGATTTGGCAGTTAATGTTTACTCAGCTTGTTAGGGACGTCCTCTAGCAATCATGACTCAGCTAAGCAGACTTGTCACATATTTACAAGATGAAGGTTTCTATAAAGCTGTGGAGGGACTCTGACCTCCAGCTGATCAGCATCAGTCAGAAACCAACATGGAGGTTTTCAAAGTCTCAAAGTTTCAGTTTTGCTCCTCGTTGCTGAAAGCAAAATGAGGAAAGTAGTTGTTTTTTTAATGGCAAAATAAAGTGTTCATTGCTGACAAAAACCCCTCCTCTAGTTGAGTTGTTCTCTGGTTTCCAAATGACATGTAGATTGTCTAAGTGAGGGAAGCAGGATGGAGCTAAGAGGATAATAAGTGCTTGAGATATGGACGATGTTGGAGCGGTCTCTGCCGGAGCGAGGCCAGGCTTGTTAGCGAGGCTCAGGAGGAAGATGGCTGTGACGGCCGTGTTCCAATCAAATCAAAATGACAGAGTGACCTCGGAGAGGCAACCAGGATGTATTTTTAGCCTGTCATTCTCCCAGGGAAGCTCTTTTTTTCCCCAGCCGTTTCCCTCCCTCCTCCCCCCTTTAATTCTGATTTTCTCTCTGCTCTGCAGCACATCGTCTGTTTACAAAGCAGAGCTCAAGAGACAATCAGGCCATCTTGTCTTAGGGAACAGGAAGTCACTTGTTTTTTTGTTTTGTTTTGTTTTGGTTTTGTCTTTTTGAACGTGTCAATTGAAGAGCCTTTCTTTGCGCACAGAACCTGAATCATTCAGTGAAATCCAGACTCTGAGGTGTTTGAGGAACTTTTGCTCTCCAGGTTGAATGAAGAAGTTTTTCTTCCTCTCCCGCTGATTGCTGTTCTTTTCTACAAAGAAAAAAATGCTAAAAAGCTTTCCAAAGCTTCAAATACACAAAAAGCAAAAATGTTTACAGAACTCTGACAGTTTTTTAGCTCTAATAATTTGGGGCTTTAATGACGCTCCACAGTGGAGTAAATGACCTGGAACAACTTGTTAAGATACAAAAACATCCGTGAATCTTTAAATCCAGAACTGAGAGCGTTCATTTTCATGTTGACATTCAGGCAGCAGAACCTCTTTATTTCCACACTCTGACCTTAAAGCTGCACTATGTAACTTTTATTTTTTTTAACCATATTCTAAAATTGAGTTCCTCTGCCTTGTCCCAGTGTTCCCAGTACCAACTGCAGAAATACAAAACTGAGTCAGAAACAACCAATCAGAGCCAGGAGGAGGGTGTGAGCCCGCCTGGCTCTCTGTTTCACCACAACATTACAAGCTGACAGAACCCAAATGATGAGGTCATGGACATCAAATTGCAAAGTTACTTTGAAGTCAAGCTTCTTATGTTCAGCATTTTTATGACAACTAAACGTAACATAGTCTCTTGTCTGTTCTATAAAATGTGCCTGGGAAACATATAATATCTCCTCGTTCATTTGTCCCTAATGTGTCCATGTCAGTAAAAACACAGGATGGAATCGACACGGTCCTGAACAAAGCAGTCAATAAGGAGCTGAAAGGCTCAATCTGTTGTCCACTGACCTTCAGATGATCTTTAAAATCTCATTACGCTAAAACGACAGAAAGGGACTGATCAGAGTACCTGGATCGGTATTTCGATCCACAGTGTGACGTTGTGTTACCGTTTAGAAAACACAGACTAATCGCTGGAACATCAGTTCCATTTTGCTGGAACTCTCTAGTCTGGTCTATGTACCTTAAAATCTAACAAAATTAAAATAAATAAGAAAACAATTTAAGTACAAGAATTATGTTTGATAAATTTACAAATAAATCTCTGTTGTAAGAAACGATAATGAGCTGCAATATGAGAAATTTTATTAAAATATTCCTCCGGAAACACTGATATTTAGATGTTTTATGGAAGACGGTAACCAGCAGCTGTTAGTAGCTAAGATGTAAAAACAGAGAGCAGAGTGAAGAGGGAGAGCATGTGGGGGAGGGGAGCCTGTAGTTGGAGTCCTCAAGGACACGGCGAGCTGCGGGAGCCTGGCTGAGGTGTTACAGGGAGAGGGCTGGGATAAAGAGGAGAGACGGTTGGGGGGTGAGAGGAAGGAGCGCTGACGCACTTAGGAACCGGTGGAGGGTGGAGGAGAGAGAGGGGAAGCTGCTGACGTCTGGGCAGCAACGAAACGACGAAACCAAGAGGATGGCCTGGTCCAAAGTAAAATGAAGCACACAGGACGGTCAGCATGGAGCTTCTCTTGTCTTCGCTTGTTTAGCAGCATTCACCTCTAGTTGGAAGACAGTGGCCCTCGCTAAACTGAAGTTCAGCTTCCCGACTGGAGAATTGTGGGGTTTTGATTGTGGAGCTAAAAATGTGGCTCTGCAGTTAAAATGCACAACTTACACATTGTTATGAAAGCATGTTGATAACATGTGATCTGGACCAGAATCCAAAGAGAAGCTTTTGCCCTCCGTCATGGTAAATAAAAACAGGTTTAGAGCCTTTTGAAAAAAATGACGCCCTCTTACTTTTTTGCTAAATATCTATAGAAAATCTGCTGGAATTATTAATGAGAAACTATTTTTTCCCTATTTTTAGGTTTTAGCACAAAGAAAAAAAACAGTTTTTCCAAAAAAATAAATAAATACATTTTCCTCTATTTGCACATGTGGACTCATTCAATAAATTAGAATATTATTGAAAAGTCAATTTAATTTAGGAACTTTATCATGAAGTGAAACACATTGTATAGATTAATTGCACAGATGGAATAAAAGCCTTTCTTTCTGTTAATTATGATGATTTTTCATTACACTTATAAAACAGGATATTTAAAAATAGGATATTACATCAGACCAATAAAAACATATTGTTAAAAACAGAAACATGAGCTTAATGAATAGGGTGTTTAATACCTGCTTGAAGGTTACATATAATTCTCTTTTAGAATAGTTATATTTGACCCATTTGCTGTAGCGACTGTATAAGTTGTTTTAAAATGTTTATTAGTTTATTAAAATGGAAACTGTCTGCATTGGGGGTGATCTTTGATCAACAATAGGATCTAACAGCACAGCATGTCTAAAATATTCACCTATTTATAATCAGTTACATTGTCTTCTTGGTCAGAATGGAAGAGTTGATTTGAAGTGAAGTTGAAACATTATTATTATTTTGACAAACTTTTGCAAAACTGAAAATAAAACCAGCCAGCAGCATCATGCTGCTGCTCACCATCATACCAACTGTTAAGAAGAGTTGTCTAAGTTTATCATTAAAAGTCATCAATAACTTGCTGTGATAAGTACATGTAGACCACAAACCACAAATATAAACACTTAAATACGACCAAACTGGATTATATTTCTAATACATTTAAAAGACTTTGAGAGACGAAGGTTCAATCTTTGTCTAATAGCTCGTTAACAATTTGTCATTGCTAGGAACTGTTTTTCTTAAGCATGTTTTGACTGCGAAAATGTTTAAATTGAATGATGACATCACATCACCTCCTACACAAACTGACAGAATGCTCTGCAACAAGTGGGGAACATTATTTAAAGAAAAAACACCAAGATGGGGCTTCAGGTTTCTATATTTATCAGAGTAGGTTATCCTAGTGTAATGAAAAAGAGTTTAGCCTGAACATGATCATCTGTAATAAGAACCACTCCATCTTCACACAGCTCTCATCTCAAAGGTCGGGCTGCAGAAACCACGCCATGTCAAATATTGACTTGTTAAACTCGGAGTGTGTGGAAGTGGCTCCGAAGTTCAAGATTGACTGAACAAACTGAGCGTCTGCTCTGCAGGAGAACGAGGCCAGCAATTACCAGCTGACATTAAACATGGACGCATTGAATCGTCCACTAAAGAATAAACATCTATGTTGTTGGGATAAATAACCCAACAGTAGCATTTGGCTGTATTCTGAACAAGTGTCACCTCAGACACAGAGCACCAAGATGGAAACCAGATGGACTGAAATGGAATTAATTGAAAACATCAGTCTGGTTTCAAATCATGCCACAGGACAGAGAAAGCTCTTACTCGGTTTATTTTTTTAATGATTTGCTCCTAAGTGGACTTTGGAAAATCAATATTCTTTGTGGTTTTAAATCAGACATTTGTCTTCAACAGGCAGTCGTAGATCACAGTGTCCTTGCTCCATGTTTCATGTCCTGCGTTGCTGTTCATCAGTCAGTAGCAGGAGTCGCCTTGGCCTCCTCAGCAGCTGCAGCCTGCGCTGCCTTTGTTTGCAGACTGCTTTGTGTTATGACAGCAGTCCAGTTTATGGTTCTAATGAACACCAAGGCACGGTCAGCTCCTCACAGACATCTGTGCCTTTGAGGTTCAGTGGTTGCAGTGGAAGATGTTTGGTTTGTCCTGTTGTGATCCAAATTTAAATCTGGTTGAGATGCTGATGGTGTGACCTTAAACAGACTTCCTGTTCAAAATCACACATTCCTCCATGCTGAATTTAAATAATTCTGAAAAAAAAATTGGACAGATTAGAATACCTCCACTGCAACTTAACAGACTCATCAGAAGTTATTATAAACATTAACAGGTTGTTAATGTGACTGTTTTTTCTCAATGAATAGAATCATCATGTGATATTAAAATTTATTCATGAGCTGAAATGTTTAAATTTAGCAGCAAGAAAACTTTGGACATCTGTGAGGTTTGAACTACTTTTAAACAGCACTCTCTATGCAAAATTCCATCATTTAGCATAAACCAGAAAACAGTCAATAGAACAAATATATCTTTAATTATATTAAAGATATATTTAAGTTGTTGACTGAGCCTTGGGGTGTTCCTGTATTCATTTTCAAAGTTTTTCACTTGAAACATCCCATTTTTTGCCATTACAAAAACACAATTTACTCTAAATGTTTCAAAGAAAACACACAGCTTCAAGCTTTCTGATTAAAAATTGTGGTTTAACGTGTGGAAGATCTTTTTATATCTGGAAATCCTGCTGAAACGTCTTTCAAGCTCAGGTAAGAACATAACCCGTTAAAATGTCCATTTCCCAGCTTTCTTGTAAACTGTGTCAGATGACGTCCATCCGGATCATTTCTTAAGGTTACTCTTTTTGTCGGTTCGCAGCAGCTGTGAAAGTTCCACTTTCAGCTGTTTTTCTGTTTGCTTCAGGCCCATTTAGAAGAGGGCAGGTTTCACACACATCCAAACCTATAATTATGACTTCATCTGACTCACCTGAACACACACATTTTAAACAATACTAGTCTGCCTCTGCTCAGACGTTGTTCAGTTCCATCAAGAAGTCACGGCAAATAGTTCATTTGATTCATAACTGGGGCGCTTCCCCATGATTTCACATCTGCAGTCAGTACCTGTGTCCACATTCCTCAGATTGCTGCGCATCTTTGGTTTTATTATGCCTTCAAATGTGAAGCGCATTACTGAGGTGAGTCACGCAGTGAAGAAGAGCTGAAAGTGATGAGACTTGCTCCTGCACATGGCGAGACATAGTTGAAGAATTGGAGTAAAAATCAGACATTAGCAGAGTGAACATTAGCATGCGTCACTCTGCTGCAGGGTGAGAGGAGGGAGAACGGCTCCTGCTCCTGGGATACCAGGGTTTGGGAAAGAGAGTGGATCATGATCTGCCCATCTTTAATCACCATCCTTTGGATGATTATCTCTTGTTTTATTATTCTCATTATTTTTATCATTATTTGGACAGCAAGATTGTGTATTCTGATTTATGTGTGACGTAATCACTTTTCTGACAGTCTCTGTTTTAAAGGATCTGTCATGAAAATAAACTGGGTTTGATTGTTAGACATGATAACCTGGTTTAATGTTTCCTTACTGAGGGCCTGTTCACTTAAAGTTTTATCACATGGACGCTCTCAGCCAACAACAGTTGTTACATGAACAGACCACCAGGCACACTGAAGATATTCACTAAGACAGAAGATCAATCATTAGGATTTTAACTTAAGACTGCATTGGTAATTTTTTTTGTTGTTGTTGAAAATACCCTTTTAAATGTATCTTTAAACATAATTAACTTTGTAGTTCCCACATATGTGAATATACTGTCAGTGAGAAGCTTACTTACACTCAGTATGAGCATAAATGTTATATTAATTTACGGTTTTAAAGGTTCCTTTGAATGATCCTTTTTCAGGGCTGTGTGGTGATGGCAGCATCATGCTGAAGTTCTGTTTCACTCTCAGTGGGCAAGACATAAAAATGGCGAAAACCTTTATGATCAGAAAAGACAACTTTGACCTGCTTGGTTGGACTGAGCAAGGTGAGAAATAGACACTGTAACAATAGCTTAGCGTGGAGGTGGCAGTATCATGCTGAGGGAAAGGTTTGACCACAAAGAAGGACTCCGACCAAATTCTTCAGCTTCCTCTCATGTGAACAGCTGGATCTGGGGTCTGCAACCTGTGGCTCCGGAGACACAAGTGGCTCTTTGGACTTTCCACGATGGACCTCATGTCAGGATAAAAGTTAAAACAAACTAATTCATGTTTTTAAATACAGATATAATGATATATTCAGGTTTTTAACAAATTTCTTCTGTAATATTTGCCCTGAATGTCCACAAAGAATGACCTCATTAGTACCAGTGATGTGTCTTTAGACCTGTTCACCGGTCAATGCTTCACGGGTGAGTGGAGATGAGAAAGTCAGGAAATCCTGGAGAACATTTAGTTTCCATCTTCTGGAGAGCTTCGGCTTCAGAGAACTTTTATCATCCAGCAGGACGACTACTGGATGATAAAGCATCCAGGGTTATCATCCAGCTTTATCATCCAGCATTCAGCTGGATGCTTTATCCGAGCTACTGTAGCTCGGTTGATGATAAAGCATCCAGCTTTAGCGAAGCTTCCAGCTAAACATACACAGAGACAGTAAGAAGACAACAAGGGGGAGATTCTGGAGTGGCCCAGTCAAAGCCCAGACCTGTTCACGGCTGATATCCCCTACCCACAAAACCTGACAGCTTCACTTTGACATCACAGATTTGTTTTTCTATTGATTATGATTGATTTGCAAAAGCCTTTAAAAGAGTAAAACATCCAGGGGTGAATATTTTATACAGGAACTGTACATTAATAATGTAAATATTAGTTTTCATAAGTTTTATATTGAAAAAAAAAAGCTCTGGGAAGTGTTACTACTGCCTGAATTTGGTATTTTCTAACTGTTATTCATTTGTATGATTATGTGTTTTCATTTTACTATATAAAAATGAATATATAGAGTAAATGTGCACATAATATTTTTGTTTGTCTGGTGTCATCATTTTAAATGACCCAATTAGGTGATATGATCATTTGGCACTTGAGAAATCTTTTTCCAAAACACTTCTTAACTCTCACTCGTGTTTGGGTCGTCAGCTGATGTGAAACTAAAAGACAGCACTCCTCTGTTTCCAGTGAGGTTTGAACTTTACCCCTGTGTTTACTTATGCCGTTTAGGGCGGGACTTATTTAAAACCAAACAACTCAGACAGAGGTGAAACCTCCGCATGTGTTTCCTCAAACGTGCGTTTTATCTTGATGCGTTTTGTTCTTCCGTCCTCGATCTGTTGGGCCGACAGCGGCAAAGTACATCAGTAAGAAACAACGAAAAAATGGTTTTTAAATAAATATTTTATTTGAAAATAAATACATTTTCTTAAAATAGAATCAATAACATTAAAAAAGGTCAGGGAAGTGGGGAGGGGTGAGAAACGGGGGAGAGAGGGGTGTTGGGTAGGAACAGGAAGTACAATCTCACGTTAATCTACCATCTTTAGACAAGTTCCCACATCGCGGCGGTCTGTACATTCTCAGTAGCTCGGTTGAAAGGTGACAGCATCCCTCACGTAAGACATGCAGTCCATTTGAAAGCTTTAGACCACGACCCCTACACCACCGCTCTACTGTATCTACACACTGTAAGAAAACAAAGGGTATAATCTCTTGTCAGCACATCAAGTATCAGCCACTGATTTAGAGTTTTCTGCCAAAGTACCTTAAATGTGTTCAGATCAGCTTTACCTCTAGCCTACAGTACAAAGATACAATACAGTAATCAGGCCACCGTTGGGTTTAGGCCAGAATCGTTGTGACAGTGAGGTGGTCGTCACTGTTTTTGACCAGCAGGCTTGTTTTCTACAGACAGGGGGCGCCAGTGTGGCCGTGCAGGAGCAGATTACTGCGGAGCGGCGCTGACCTCTGACACTGATCCTGCAAGAGCGGAAGGTTTTCACATGTCGAGAAAGAAAAAGAAAAAAAGCACCACAGAGTGTGTTGGTTTTCCAATGACTGGGTCATCAGAGAGCATCCACAACCAGCTCAATTAAGACAAGCGTGACAAACGTGTAGTTTAACTCCGATCAGCAGGAACCGCAGCCAAGGAAGCGAAGACATGGCTAGAGCTCCAGCACATCGGCTCTACAGGTAGAGGCAGCTTTTAACAATGATTAAGCTAAGTGCTGCGAGCGAGCGCTGCGTCCACACGCTCAGGTCTGCCTGATGGAACAGGGTCTGTGGATGTGGATGTCGTTAGATTGGGGTTTAAATGCACTGATGTACACACACAAACACACAGGGAAAATAACAACTAAGCTCTAAAAACATACAGATGCAGTCTGTGATGAGCCGCTTTTTTCTGTTTTGCAAATTTGTATAGAGATACAATATAAATTTGTGTTTTTGTTGGTTTTTATACATTTATTCTTACATACGTATTGGGCCAAATGCATTCGACTTGTAGCAGTGACATTTCAAGACAATAATTGAAGTAAATCTAATACATGTAGGCTTCATTCCCACCAGTCCTGTTCAGTCCACTTTAATCCAACTCCAGTCCGTTTGTTTAGAAAGTCCAGTTTGTTTGGGGTGGTGTGAATGCTAATCGAACTCTGATTAGAACCAAACAAGCAATCCCTGGTCCATCTACAAACCTAGGTCTGGGTTCACTGGAAGTGAACTCTGATGCAGTTTGAATGTATATGAGATCCCTACAAAAGCAGGAAGTGGATCACGGTACAGGGTATTCTGGATAAATTCAACCAAAATAAACATGCTAGTCTAGTGCTAGCAGGAGAAATGACTCATGGTCTCTGTAGCCAAAAAAAAATCCACACTAAAATCTGACTCTTCTCCATTATTGTTTACACTTCATGAAGAAGGAAGTTGCTGTCATGTCTTCTTCAGAGGTTTTTGTGTTGTTTCCTTCAGTGATTCTTGATGCAGTGCCACCAAATGTGAGGAGGGCAACAGGTTTTTCAAAGTGTTTGGTTCGTTTGACACAGCGCAGCGTGAAAGTTCAGCATGGAACAAATTTTGCCGCTCCCCAATCAAACCGAGTCTACTGAACCATCAGGTGTGAAAACACCTTTAATCTGAAGATGCACCAATCACATTTTTGTAGCCAATTTCCCATCTCAGTTTTATTCTGCTAATATTCATTTGAATCAATTCCCATTTTTCTTCAAGAACAATGATATAAAATATCAAATAAGTATCATCCTAAATAATTCCTTCTAGCCTTTCAAGTGCCACAAACATTATTTATTGGAGTGCCAGAGACGATGTCACACTGTGTGTGTGTATGAGAGAGCGTTCAGTCAGTGTAAAACAGTCTTTTACTATTTTAATTTACAAAATGATTACAAGTTAACATTTGAAATTACCTTTAGCGCTTAAAAAGAATGACTAAATCAGCGCCGCTAGCGTTACTACAACCGCAGTTTCAGAGAAAGCTAAAGGCTACAAACATTTCCAAATCCAGTGTGTTCTATGTTGAAAGTTATAAGAATAAAAGAGAGAAACCTTCAGTTACTAAATTCAGCCTTCCTGTTATCTGTTGGAGGTTTTACAGCCTGAAAGAACCTCAGACATTTTCGACATGTTGTCAGTAACAACTCCAACGTGGAACAGTGTTCAGAGATAAGCCTGGCAGCAAAAACATGTTGCATTAACCGATCAGAATAAAAATGGGATTTTTGGGATTTTCTGACTGGCTGGGGTGAAAGGTCAAGGCCGAAGAATCATTCAACCTCTACATTACTCCAAACAAATTCCAGATGATTACTCAATCAATTCAACATAACCCCGTAATAACCACTTAGAAATTTAGCAAACCTCACCTTACTCACTTTACTTTATATGCTTAGATTTTTTTTTTCTTTTTGAAGAACCAGCCTTCAAAATCTACATAAAAAACATTTCAAACTCCCTTCATTCCTGCATAAATGTTCCCAGGAGACTTTTAGCTTGTGATAAACTGTAAGATGTTTGCTACCAGTCGACGGTGTAATCAGAGCTAAGACACATTTACAAATGCCACAGAATCAGAATCATCAGGTCATCGTTCCCTACTGCGTTTGTGAAATCTAACCCAAAGCTTTGGTACTGTAGGCACATGTGCTAAAGGCCAGATGTTACAGGCAGAATCTTCATCTGGATGCCTCAATTTATCCAAAAGCGACAGATCTTCCTGGCTTCCGCCTAAAGGAAACAGAAACCTGGCGCTTTCCCAGTTTTTTACTCATTACAATTCTCCATTCGTTTAGCAGGCAGGTCAGTAAGAAGGCGCACTCATCGCGTTCATGTACATAAACATAGAAACACCCAAACAGAACAGAGAGATTGTCTGCTTTTGCTGTGCTACTGTGGCCACTCAGTCGCTCTTTGGATGTCCACGTGGAACAAACCACACTCCTCTCCTCAACAGCTCACCGTGCTCGACTGCTGTTTGCACACAAAGTCTGATAGGAAGTCAAATTCGTTCTGTCCCAGGAAGAGCTCAGGCAGCTCCTGAATGCGATCCAAGCCCAACTCCAACACCAGCGAGGTCAGAACTTCCTCATCGATTAGGTCCATGTCCGTTCCGTTCACCCCAAAAGGCGCGCCGATGTGCTGCATGCCAGACAGCTGGGCGGGCCCCATCCGGTACTGCGTCCCGTTGGGCAGGTGGTGACCATTGGCCGACCCCAGCGGGTGTCCGTGATACTGAGTGTTGAGTTTCTGTAGGTGCATGCTCGCCATGAGCTGCTGCGACGTGAGGTTGCCAGGGACATACTGCGGCGGGTGTCCGCCCTGCTGCAGCTGCTGCTGGGGGTGCATGTGGTGGTGGTGCTGCTGGCCCTGGCCGTTATACATCATGTTCCCATGCATCATCTGATGGTGATGATTGGTCATTGGAGCTCCATTCACAGGGCCGCCCATGCCTCCTTGTCCCATAAGGTTCGGTCTCTGTCTCATGACCCCCTCTGTGGTATTCTGAGGGTTCCTGCCGTAGTGCAACACCTGGCCGTTGGGCAGCCCCCGCAGGCCCGGCTGGCCGTTGTGCTGCACTGGTCCGTTCATGCCCATCCGGAAACCGTGAGACATGGGCATCGTCATGTGTTCAGCCATGGTTAAGTTTTCCCTGAAAAAAAAAGACGTGGAAACACATAGACATAATTATTCCTCCAATGATGTCAACAAGATTATGCAAAGTATGGCAAAAACGGACTTAAAATGATCATTTTTGAGTAAGAAAACAACTTGTGTTGGAATTCAGCGTTTCTACAGATTTATTATTGGTGGATAAACAACTTGTAGAACTTATTGATAAAGAATTCATGTCTCCTGGATTTTATGGAAGAAGTTCTGTTTGTAGTTTGCCACAACCCACGAAAGAGAGCAACAGAAGAAGGTAGCCTGGCCACTTGAGGCCAGATACTGGTATTCTTTGGTCAGCATGCAAAATGTTGTGTGGTGAAAGCTACCACTGCACTCTGAACACACCATCCAAACAGTGAAGCATGATGGTGAAGACAGTGAAGCTGGTAAGAGTTGATCAAGTCCAGAGGACCCCAATGAGCTTCAAACTACATTCAGTCATTCACCCCTTCACACACACATTCACACACTGATGGTGGCAAGCTAATGGACAGTAGCCCTGGGCAGTCTGACAGACGCGAGGCTGCCATGCCCCGGTGCCACTGGACACACTGAAGGACACAACAACAGAGACGGACGGAGCGAGGATTGAACCAATTGTGGTATGATTTCCTACCACAGTTACAATCATCATTCATACCTGTTGGTTACAATGGCCCAGTCAAAGTACAGAGCTAAACTTATCAGGGATCTAAGTTAAGAGTCCATAGCTGATATTTGATGTTTTTGTGTTGTTCTCTGGCAGCGTTACAGCAATTGGCCCAGCAGACCTACATTTTATGTGATTTCTTTCCTCAGTCGTTTACAATAAAAATGCTATGCTAGTTTCTGTGTGCGCGGGGCCTTAATGTTATTCATGTCCATCTAAACGAAACCCAAAACATTTGGATGATGCAAACCACGTCAGCTTATTGCGCATCCATATTTCATTTGGCACAAAGGACAGCTGTGTCTTCTCTGTGCTGCTGCACCTCTTCACTTCATTTAGTGTGTTAAAGCAAAATCTGCTCATTGTGGAACATTTACGGCATTAGCGAAAAGCAAAAGGTTATAAAAATACTCCGCTAAATTAGAAAGCTCGAAATGTTCACTGCCCCCTGCAGGCCTGGCATGTAAACTACATTGCTCCCAGTGTTATTTGGATTTTCATTCCGCTGTAGTATTTATGCGCACTTTTTTTTCGTATGCAAAACGGAAAACCAACTTAGAAACACGAAAGACTTGCAGTTGTATCTGCGGCCAAAAGGTGGTGCTGCATAGTACGGACTCAGGAGGGGCAGAATAGGACAGACAGCATTCAGAAGTTTTACTGTACATAAAACAAAAAAGAAAATATGCATAATTTTTGTTCCACTTCAGAAGTATAAACTTCTACATCCTGCTCTGTTACAGTTAATACAGTGAAGTTTGTGGATGAAATATGGCAGATGAACTACACCAGAAACACAGGGAGCAATACAAGACCTCAAAAATTACACCATTCAAGAATTACCACTACCACTGTCAGACATGAGGGGTGGGGGGAAGAAACACTGCAGCTTGAAGGACTGAAATACACACACGCACACACCCCTGCACGCATACACACCAACTTCTTTCTCTCTTGATTTCAAAACACAACACACTGCCTCTGCCTTCACAGGCATCTCTGATGTTCTTGCTTTAAGTTCGATTACCACAGCAACAACAACACACCCCGTTCCCCCCCCCCCCCCCCCCCCCCACACACACACACACACAGCCCCACATATCCTCACATGACCGTTGTGCTGTGAATGATCCCCAGTGTGTGTTTGTTGTCGTTTAGCGACTGTGAATCCTGGAGACCCCCCCCCCACACACACACACACACACACCCCGCTCTGCTCGGCATCCATGAAGCCACTTTAACAGCAGCAGCATCAGATCAGAATCCTGATCAGCGCTGCTGTTTCTAGCAGCCAGCGATCCCTCCGCACTCTGTCACCTATCATGTCACAGCAGATCTACCTGCTAATCATCCGGCTGCTTTCTACAACGCAGAGACGCACTATGTGTGTCAGGACAAAGAGAAAATGCTGCCTGACTCTCTGTCCTTTTTTTTTTGATAAGGACGAACAGAAGCGATCACCTACCCGATGGCGTAAAGTGAAATCCGTTCGGAGAAGTTCGTTAAGTCCCGGCTCGTCCCTTCAGCTGATGCTCCGGATACATGCAGCCCTGCGGCGGATTCAAACTGTGCTGCTTCTCGATCTAAAGAAGAGTTTGTTTTCTGGGTCAACTCAGGGATTATATACATGCAGAAAGCTCAGAGAGAGAGAGAGGGAGGGAGGAGTGGTGGGGGAGGGAGGGTGGTAGAAGGAGGAGCCACCGTCCTCTCCGTCTCCTTTGTTGCCATTGGTCCTCCCCCTTAATCACTGTGCAAAGAAACCTTCACCTCCTCTGATCCAGGAGCAGCTCAGAGCTGCACGTCCGCAGCGTCCAGCCTGCAGCAGGCTGAAGCAGTGTGATTACAGATGATCCTCACTGCTGACTCAAGGCTTTCTGCTTCTGCATGAGGACTAGTTTAACACAATGACAGGACTCTGATGTTAAAAGTTGCAGTTAGCTCTTATTATAGATATGTTTTTACATATTTCTTAAAGGGGCAGTATTATGTAAAAATCGACTGTTTTGAGCTGTGTTGTAATGCTATTCCCTCAGCAAAAACACAGATAGAGTGTTGCCTTGATTCTTTCATGCATGTTTGAGAAATCTCCATGGCAACCATTCAGCCGGGTGGACGTAGCCCTGCCTTTGAGACGCAGCTCCTCCTCACAGCTGCAGTTTTCAAGCTTCCACCTCACAGAGCAGCTCCCCCCCCCCCCCCCCCCCCCCCTCCTCCATTCCTCCACTCAGCTCCTTCAGACTAGCCAGCAACAATTAGCAAACACCTGACTGCTGTTAGGGTTAGGCTAATTGCAATTGATTGCAAGTTGTGATTTTTCACTATATTCACTTGAAGACAGATACATTTTACACATGCAAGTTCCCATTCAACTTCATTAAAATACAAAATCAGTCATCGGAGCTGCTTTCAATCTAATAAAGGTAAATGTTTAGGATTGTGGAGTCATTAGATGAACCTGATGTGATAAATTTGCGCTGTGGGAACTTGATTGTCTCTAAAAACCATGAAAACTGAAAACTGTGGAAGATCTTTCTGTATCAGAGCTATTTCTCAATGCAACACTGGTAAAAACTGTTAAAGGGTTAATGGAGGAGCAAAGTTGTGATGACTTCCTGAATGCTGCGTTTCAGAAAGAGTAGGGTTTTTTAAAGAGACATAGGCCTAATGTCAAAGCTTTAAATTTCAGGACTTAGAAATTCCTTCTAAGTCATGTTTGATATAGCGTTTTTATTACTGAAAGTGACATAGTTACTTGTTTGTGCCATAAAATGATTCTATGTGGCTGGAAAATACATAATACTGCCCCTTTAAAACTGTCACCATGTTGTGACACTGTAAATAAAAGTCACTGTAGAATTTACAGTAACTTACTGGCAGCAGGGTTGCCAGCCAGTTACTGTATTTTTTTTGCAGTAAAGAAATTACAGTAACTTTATGGTAACCTTACTGTAATTTTTTTACAGTAGCTTTACTGTAATTTTATTGCAGTTTTACTGTAATTTTTATTACAATCTTACTGTAATTTCTTTAAAATATAACAGTAATTATATAACATGGTTACTGTGATTTCACCACATTTTTATTATAAATTTACAGTAGTCCTGTAGTAGAATTACAAAACGTTGTCATTTTACAGTAGTTCATGAAACTGCATACTTTGCAGTCAGACTAGATGGTTCGATTGATCTGTGTTGTGTAATATTAACGCCTTCAAATGTTCAGGTTAATCGCGTGCGCTAACGCGTTAACCTTGACAGTCCTATGTGCGAGAGAAAAAAACACAAAAACAAAAAACAGTTGAGGCATCTTACCCTCAAACAACTTCAGCAAAAAGACCAGAATATAGCCCTCTGCATATTCTAGGTGAACTGAACTAAAAAGCATTTGTGTTGCACATAATGTTAGCTGAGAGATAACCGAAGTTAGCTTTAGCAAACAAGCGAGAGTAGCTCAATATAATCATATAAAATATTTTTTCGTACACAAACACAAAACTGCAATACAATGTTTTTTAAAAAGTACTTACCCTGTGAAAGTCATTGTTGGCCCGTCCTCTAGCCGGTGAACGTTCGCCTCCAGCCGGTAAAAATCCCACAATGCAACTGTACATTAAAAATTTACAGTTCAGCTGTAAATTTCCGCACGTGATCTAGCGGTCCAATCATGTCCTATATACTTTCCATACGTATTTCAGATCACAGTAAAGAGCTGTAATTTCAAAACCCAGCCACCTTACTGTACTTTCATACTGTAGTTTTTACAACCATTTGTTACAGTGCACAATAATATGAAACAGATAATCTGTAAAAAAAAAAAAAAAAAGAGAGAGCTCTTTTGCCTCCTCTCTATACACCAGCCTGATTGACAGCGCTACATCACTCCTCCTGGCTCTGATTGGTTGTTTCTGACCAGGACCGGTGCATTTTTGCAGATTGCAGACTGTATTATACCATTATGACTAATGAAGCCTAGGCGCAAATTCAAACTGGAAGACTCTTTTATCCCCACCGGGACCCGTTAATTGAAGCGACCTGCCCACAATCGTCGACCTATCAACGCCGGACCAAGCCTCGTCACGTCCAATCATCGACCAAGTCCCAGCTGATAAGGACCTTCATTCATGGTGTCCTTCGCTCTCCAGCCGAGCTCAACCCACCACCACCCCTTCTCCTCCATTCGCCCGGTCCTGAGGCCCGCACCCTTCTTCAACCTCCACCACCAGTGCCGGGCCCTGGGGGATGACGTTCCTAACAGCATCGGGGATGCTCATCTGAAGCCTATCGCTAACGCTATGATAACCGTTATCCCCAGCCGGGGCCCGAGCGCCAAAGACTTTAAATTCTGTTTGTCAATAAACTCTTCTAATTGTCTTCTTATCTCCGTCTGAGTCTCTCCAGATTGAAATAGTATTATATATTAAACAAGTACGTAAAAAACATTTTTTTTATTTTATAAAAGTTCCATAATTCAGCTTTAAAGAGACGATAAACAAACGCCTGAATTAGCCAATAGAATACAAATAATTAGATTACAATTCGAGATAATGCCCACAGGCTGAAGGCCACGCAGTGAGCTGGACGGAGATATGCTTTTATCATATCACCTCCAGTGTGTTTGGAACGCTCTGTTTCTTCCTGTCCTCCTCTCTGGACGTACAGAGCAGAGTGATAACCACACACTGCTGGTGGAGCACAGAGCTTCTGGAGGCAGAATGACGGTTTATTATTGAGCTGCAAGCAGAAGATTTATCACAGCAGAGATGCTCTGTTGTTAGAATACAGCACTTATCTGCTCATATCGTTTCACATCAGGTTAGATTGTCATGCATGTAGAAGGAAAAGTAGTTTATGGTTTTCTGGACGTCACCAGGCTGGTTTGTAGGCTGAATGTAGGTCTAAAGCATATCAATGATATGTTTATAGCTACTGACTGACTGTATGTTTTTTAAATCTAACTGATTAAAAATGATGTCATAGCTAGCACATATACATGCTCGGCTATGATTGTCATTCTTCTATATATTTGACAAGTTTTGGTTTCCACTATGCAACAAACTGGCGAATTGTCCAGGGTGACCCCGCCTCTCGCCTGGAACGTTAGCTGGAGATAGACACCAGCACCCCTCCTGACCCCTCTAGGGACAAGGGTGTTAGAATATGGATGGATAGATGGATGTGATGGCAATGAAGATGTTAACTAACTGAAATTTCAAAAACGTTATTCTTAACTTTCTTTTTTGAAGCAGAAGAATTTGGAATTAAGAGGAGTTACAACATTTTATTTTCCTTTGGAATCAAACAAATATTTTTGAATTGAATTGAATCTCCATAATTAATTAAAGACACATACCAAGACTAATACTACTACTTTTCGGTCTCCTGGGTCGCCCTGTTACGACGAGCCCATCCTCACAGAGCTGGTGCTCAATTGTAGTGGAAAATGAGCCAAACTAAGCTGAGTCGATCCGAGTGGAGCTGCAGTGAGAAGAGTCATTACAGACCTGGTGTCTATCTCAGAAAATAGTAAGTGACAAAATATTTAACATGCATTCAGCTGCACATTTTCTTATATGCTCATCATACATGGTGGATTATATGTTTTTGTTGTTGTTGTTGTTGTTGTTTTTTGCACCATTTACAAAGCCAAAACTGGAGCAAATACATAAGTTGTGCTTTTCAAGTTTGTGTAGACTGTAGGGTGAAATCCAGGCACCTGCAGATTTTGAGCAGATGTAAAATTATGGCTGGGAAGAAGAAAAAAAAATCCATATGCGTCTCAAAGCATCTTTCTGTGCCACTTCTTTGGCTTAAACCAGCAAATGCATAAAAGTGTGGCCTTATTTCACCACAGGAACCGATTCACCAAAAGGTCGCAGCGCTTCCCTCTGAAAATGAGACAAAGGTTTTCTCATCTGTCTGATTTAAAAAGCTCAGAGATTTACACCTGAAGATTGTTTCAAGTAAAATTCTGTCAAGAGGTTATGACTAATTAATATCTAATTTTTACTAGGTACAGTTGAAACCATTTATTTTCATACACAGTGTATTTGCCAAATTTGGTATTTATTTCAAAAGTCAATGTTTTGTTTATTTTATATCTGGAATTGGTTTTACTAGATCTGTTTTTGAGATCCCGAAGCATAAAAAAGAAATTAAGTGACAGTAACTTAGCTCACTTACCTGGCCGTGTGTTTCCCGACTGACAGGATTGTTTTCATGGTGCTTGTTACATGTAAATAAATCAGGGGGCTATGGACAGTTGTTATCCAGGTTTTTGTTATTGCTGGATCTGAATTTTTTTTTTTAATCCAATCTAAAATCCGCTCCTCACCAGCCTTGCTGACATTGTGTCAGCGCTGCTGCCTCTCTGTGCAGTTCTGCTTGGTAATTATGATTCCTGCTGCACAGCTGACATTTTTCTCGTGGTGACAAACTGTAACATGATCTGTGAAGATGTCAGAGCACATTCTGAACAGCTCCATTGCTAATTTACACATTGGACTAAAATATTACGCTACATCAATCAGTACAGAGTAAATACATCAATATCTCATCACTCTCTCCATTTGTCACCCACAATAAAAGAAACTGCAAACTAGATTGACATTATTGCTAAAACAACACAAATAAAAACAAAGAATTCAATTAAATTTTAATGTTAGTTTGACTTTTTAAGTTTCTTTTGGTCTGAATGTTTTACGTTCTACATTCTTTGGAGGGAACCTTTGGAATTTTTAATTTTAAGTTTAAATTAGAGAGTTCTAGGACCGGGCACTTTTGCTTGGCTTAAGCTTAAATATGAAGGATGGAATCACAATAAACACAGATGTACAGTAATACCCCTTCAGTAAACTGGGAAAATCCAGATACTGACACAATTGCTTTGTGAGCTTCTGAAATCAGATTTTAAATATCTACATTAAATGGAGGCACAGCTGTGGGTGTATTTTGAGGTCATTTCTTAAGCACTCTGCCTCCTAGTGTGACATGATGAGAAAATCAATCAAAGTCCATTAGTGAATATTTCAGGAGCAGAAAGAGCCAAGGTGAAAAAAATCCATTGCACAAAGTTTAATGCTAACTCATATTTTTCACAAAAAAATCAACGTTCCTGTGTGAAAAGCTGGTAGTAAATGTAACTGAAGGACAGTGTTGTAGGCCTAATGCCTGGCACAGACCTGAGGCTCATAATCCCACCATTACAATCTGATTCATCAGGAACAGAAATATCTCAGGGACATGGATTCCCCGGTCACACAATTCTAAGTTTTTTGAATAAAATCTGGAGATGAAATTCATAACCTTGTCTAACCTTGACTGGCTTCCTGATTCTGTTCTTCCTACCAAAACTACCAGCTGGGGTTATAATTATCTTTATCTGCTCTCTTTTTCAGAACCATTTCACACCAACCATTGTTTTGTGTTTTGTGTTTTTTAAAGCCCACCTCCCCTTTCTGAGAAAGCCAACCGCCCCCAGCCCCCTGCAGGAGGCCTGGCATGTATTCCTGTTGACATGCACACACCTGCACTACTGCACAGGAATGTGGCCTATTTCTTCACTCCAACATCTCTTCCAGATTCAGTGTTTCTTACTTCACTCCTGTACTTTATATCCTTACAACACCGTATTTGTAAAACAGCCTGCTTGGTGTTTCCAGATTCCAGTGGAAGTGTCCTCTCATGTTGGCCTTGGTCGTATCTGTACAGATGCAGGTGTAAGGACCGTCTGGTGTGGCTCAGCAGGGGTTCAGTTCATTGCTGCTGCGGATCAGACCAGCACACTCACTTTTGTTTTTCGAGATCACAGGCAGTGGCGCATATAGTGGAACGCTAAAACTAGGCAGAATAAGTATTTTCAGTCAGCATTTTCTGGGCTCTGTTGATAAAGTTGGAAAGTGGTCAGGGGTGTAAATTGTCATCCATCAAAAACGACGGACGGTCTTCCGATTTGGTAACACTTTATTTGACGGGGCGTGTGTAAGACTGACATGACACTGTCATAAACATGACATAACACCTGTCATGAACATGAGGAAGTCTTCATGAATATTTATGACTGTTGTCATACAGTGTCATTTGGTAAATCATGACACTTTTAATACAAAGTTGACATTATTCAAAATGTCTTTGTTATGACAACTTGACATTAACCAAAAAATTGTGATATGTCATAAATTTGCTATAAAAGTATTACTGATTAAACTTTAAAAATTATGTAGCTTTATGTGGTAATATTATTTTGCTCTGCCATTTTGTTTAGTCTTAAATTTCTAATTAAGTAATTAATATTTCCTCCTACCTGAAATAAAGCGGAACAACTAGGACCAACAATAAAGATTTCATTAAGCTTTATTACATGGTCAAATGATTTAATTACAGAGTCATTAATAATTCTTCTTACTTCAAGTGGAACACCAGTTATAAATGTGTCATTAAGTGTTATTACAGTGTCATTAATATTATCTCTTACCTCAAGTAAAGTGAAACAAGTAGCAACAGTTATAAAGATATCATTAAGTGTCATTACAGTGTCAAGTGCTATATTAACAGAGTCATTAATGTTAAGTCTTACCTCAAGTGAAGTGGAAAACACTGGACTACTTCTAACTACCATCATAGCTGTAGAACAAACCCTTTGTACATTGGAATAAAACAAAAGATTACTTGTTCTTCAAACAGAGGGTTTAACTTCTGGTCAGTATATTGTAACTCTGAAATACTGATTAAAAAACTAAAACAGAATTACTTATCTTTAACTTAAGAAAATAGGTTCTTTCAACAGTCCTAACATTTTTTGCTTTGATTGTGTCAGCCATCTCCTTCGTTATAGCCTTCCTGTAACGCTCTGATAACAGGCAGATCTTCTTGTTGTCTTCATTTCCTGGAAGCAGCTCTTTAAAGGTGTCCGGAAATGCTCAGAAATTATAACTGTTCTTGCAATGGTTGTGGTCAATGTTAATCATGGTGAAAGCCTTTTCATGTATTCAAACTTTTTGAATCCCTTCTGGACATTCTCATAGTGGGTGATGACTCAATCCACTGTGGTCACTTAAAAAAAAAAGAACAAAAACAA
This sequence comes from Xiphophorus hellerii, assembly GCF_003331165.1. Taxonomy (NCBI): domain Eukaryota; kingdom Metazoa; phylum Chordata; class Actinopteri; order Cyprinodontiformes; family Poeciliidae; genus Xiphophorus; species Xiphophorus hellerii. The sequence continues at coordinate 27,684,140 of NC_045684.1, forward strand.
TAAACAAAAAATGTAATGTGATCTTAATTCAGCATTTATTTAAATACCATTCCAAAATTATCCCTTGCTGCACACTGTCAGAATAGTAGACTGACAGACAAATGTCTAGTTAACTTGACTGGTTGTTATAAAGTGCAATACAATTATTTCTTAATACAAGTAGCATAATGACTAGAGCACAACAAAATTATTCTGATAAAATATTTGTTTGGCAGAAATTCTTACAGCCTGTTGTTATTCAGAATGCATCGTTTAATGTATAGCTTTAGGCTCATGAGTGGATCTTTTCACTTAATGAGCTTTCAAAATTATTTCCAACCAGATACTCTGGCTTATGGCTTAAGAAGTTTATTAATAAATAAATAGATTAAACACCAGTTTTACATTTGACATCAATTAGTTGTCTAAAACGTAACTTGCTAACTTAACTGGTGGATGTTGATTCCTGCTACCCCTTCCCCACTTACCTGTCCCCTCACATCCCCCTTCACCTGGAGAAAATATCACATCCCCCTTCACCTGGAGAAAATATCACATCCCCCTTCACCTGGAGAAAATAGTAACACAAAAATGACTTACATAATTTTCTTGGGGAATATTTCATCTGCTTCTTTCTCTTTGGTCAAACAGGGACTTTTTTCTCTGGTGGCTGGTCCTCATTATCATTCTCTGGTCCTCATTATCATCTTCCACACCTGTAGCACATCTTCATTAGCCACCTTTGTCCACTCCACTCCCCACCATGTGTCCTTAGGCTAAAATGGGTCTTCATGTGGCTAAAGTTGCCAAAGCAAACAACACAAACACCATGTCACATCAGCCAAGTTGCTAAATAATGCACATAAAGGATAACTTTGACTAACATATTAGCTTTCAATTTGTTAGATTACAATTGGAGGGAAAAAACCTATTTGCCTGCCTTTAAAATGTGTTTAATATTAAGGGCTAATGTTACAGTAATGGTTGTAGGTTTCAAGTTGTAGGTTTTAATTCTTTACCTGAATCAAGCGATGTCATTACCTCTTCAGACTGCACAGTGTTGTAAGTAAATCAGTTTTCAAAGTCTAAAAAGGACAGAACAAGAAGAGATTTTATTTTGATATTTTTAGCCAGTAGCGTCTTCGTAATGACATAGTTAGCTTAGCTAAACAGTGAGAGAATGCCATAGGTAAGTTACGATTACTTATTCTAAAATTTTCCAGTTATGTTCAATGCAGTGTTCAATGGAGAGACATTCATTATCATGAAGCTACAGCCAACATAAACAGATTATGAGACATTAACAGTCCATGATCCACTGACATCACTGGCCCCCAATCAAGCTAATCTCCAAGTCACTTCAATAGTGACTTTTAGTCCTTTTTCTTTTTACTGTGTGAACTTTTCTTGTGAACTGTAGTATAAACTAATATAATATTTCAAACTATTTTAATGCTTTAACTTGAATTAGGGCTTTTTATATGTTCTGTCAAACAATAGAATAAAAGTAAGCATAGACTAACTTTGATGCAGTTGTTGGCGGCTCCTCGGTTTATGAAAAACTGGTCAGGGTTTACACAATTGCACTCTACTAATTTTTAACACAACCGAAAACAAAAGAACACAAAAAAAAAACAATGAAGCAATCACTCTGTATGGAAATGTTTTGTAATGAATCAATACTCATGTAGACTTTCATTCATTCCTTGATTCAGTTCTCCAATCATTACAGGAGCAGCACTGCTCTGCTTACTGTCCAACACACACACACCCTCCAATGTGTCTTATGAATCAATCTTTCCTTTGTGTGTGTTTTCACTCTACTTAATTAAATAGCATAATTATACATTTTCAAACTGACTACTATTAGAGCGACCCCTGACTCGTTCTCTTCTGGGAGAAATCATGAACATGGAGTCCCATCAACCCACTTTGTAGAAAGGTCACGTGAATGAATTGCCTCTCAGACACAATAAAACTTGTGCTTCTGTGTTGCTCTGAGCGCAGAAAACTGCCAGTGGAGCCACTGAACCATAGATGTGTCACAGTTATTACAAATATGTTTGGAAAATTTATGATGACTAAGTTGGTCTGTTTATATGATCGGAGTACAGGAACACACATTTTTACAATCTTGTTGCATAAAATAAATAACCGTGAACATGTAAAGTTGACTCATGACTGTCCTGCAGCCAGGTTTCTGTGAGAACGTATAAAAAAACGTATAAGTTTAAAAAACTCAGACAAAAGTGGAGATTTAAGAAAACTACTTGTGTTTTGTGTGTATATGGGAAAACTGAGATTTAGGGTTTCATCCATTGCAGTCTGTTACAAATAATGTGCCAATATATCCACATAGTTGCTTCGACCCGATTCCCAATCGACTGGTGTTTTATTAACTTTATATTCTAATGTGCTATAGGAGTTAAACCAACGTACACTGCCCCCTATGGGATTGGCATGTGTAAAACAACACTCAGTGGCGTATTGATGTGGGTTCATGTGGATGAAAACCTTTCTGAAACAAAATCCATGTAAAATAATTCTTTTGAAAGATTTGGTGGATATGTTTGCATTTATAAAGGCCCAGCTATGTGTGAACAAGGCTTTAGTAGTGAACCTCATTTCAAACAATGTGAAACACCCTTCAGTCAGTCAGTACTAGACCCCATTAAAGGACATATTTGACTCCTGCATCTGTGCTGTTGTTTCTGCTCTCTGTCCAAAATGACACCTGGAAAAAAATAGCTTTTCTTTTTAGATCATATCATTCGCCTTATATCACATGTGGCCCGGATGCAATAGAGCTAAATATCTTTCTGACCACACCATTCATTTTCCCGTGTGTCTAACAACAGAAGGGGTCTCTGCTTTCCGTGGCTCTGTGAGCGGGGAGGGGCGAACCACCGTACCACCTGCTGCTCCAGGTAGGAGAAACAACAGCATATGTTGTTTTATGAGACTGCGCCTGAATTGGTGCAACCACATCTGTTCGTGCTCGTGTTCTTAAAGTGCTGCATCTCCGCTGGCGTCTGTGTTTGTACTGGGGGGAAGGGGACGATACGCAGAGATTCCTGGGTGTCTGGGTGTGTGCTGTGTTTTGCTTCAGCAGCTCCATTTGGCCGACACTCTGTGGTCTCTAGACCTTCTTTAAGACCTGCCTCAGCTAGGATCAGGCCTGATCTCTGTTCTTTTATTAGATCCTGTCTCTGTAGCAGCAGACAAACACAAAGAACCTATAGGTGATTCACACAACTGACTAACACTGTGTAAACACACAGAGCTGAAACAGGAAGCTGGTGGAACAGCGCTCACTCTTTCAGATGACGTCCGCTGATCAGAGCAGGACACAACAGGAAAAAAATAAAAATCCCAATTTTGAGCTACCTGTTTATCTCAGAATTTAAACTATATTACAGATTTATTACTATCAGTTTTATCTCATAGAATTTCTTTTCTGAAGTTTTCATTTGATCTCTGAGGTTTGCTTTCTGTCTGATGGAAAACAGAACAGCTGCAACTTGCCCGATTTCTCTCTCTTCCTACTAGCATGTTGCTAGTCACATGTTTTTTTGTGAAGTTTATTGAGTAACAATATTAAACAAAAAGAACAGAACACTGTGAAGGTGACAGGAACTTTGGCAGCTTTGTGACGCACAAAACGTCACACACAGCTGTGACGAAACATCTTCAGGACAAAACAATGTCTTCAGGTAAAAGACATTGTTTTGTCTTTTACCTGAAGACTTGTGATGAAACTACAAATGACTCACTGGAATTTTGTTCTCTGGCCTGTGTAGCATGTCGTATTGCAAACAAGCTGCAATGAGTAGCAGCAGAAGATCCTGTTATGTTGACAAATCAGGATGAAGGACAGCAAATAATGTAGTCCATGTATAGTCCAAGTCCATGGATTTCCTCTGATCTGGTCCGTAATAATAAAAGTTATTGTACTATCAAATTAAAATGAAAATGAGATAAGTGAAAAGTTTGCATTGTAAGTTTTTTGTTTTATCTTAATTTGTCTGGATCATGTTTTTTTGTTTTTTTTGTATGACTTGAACTTCATTGATTTTCCAACAGAAAGATATATCACAGTTCCACACTTAGCATAGCCCAATTTAACAATGCCCACATGAACCGGAGCATCCAGGCAAACAAACTGGAGTTGAGTTAAAACGGACTAAAGAGGGACGGTGTGAACGCTTCCTTAAACTTCTTCTGTTTAGTTGTAATGTTTCTCATAAAACTTTTTAAATATCTGACGATTCAAGACGATTCAAACCTGCTGTTTGATCTTCATGGTTCTGTTTTTTCACTAATACTTTCTAACAAACCTCTGAAACCTTCACACATCATTTATACTCAGGTTTAAACACACACACGTGGACTTTGCGTGACGTTTGAAGCCGTTTGGCTGCATTGGGTTCTTTTGGAGGCGTTAGAGTCAGCTGGGCTGAAAAAACCCAATGCAGCCATGAGTCATTTTCCTACAATGAAATATAGTGACGTTTGTGGCTGCAATGTGACTAAATGTGGAAATGCGCAGGGTGTGTGAATCCTTATGAAAGTCGTTAAACATTTCACCCCAAAGTGTAGAAAGAGATCTCTTTTTTTGCTGCGATTGCATTTGTCCTCTAAATTTGAAGTCCTCACATTGAAAGTCTGACGGAATCTACGACTTGACGTTTCTTAAAGCTGACTGGAATAAATATCCTCTTCTGAGTTCATCAAGCTTTCAAACTCCGTGTCTTTATGCTCTACCCGGTCACATTAGCTGCATTTCTATTGACTTTATAATTATACAATTTGACATATTGAAAATAAATTTACTTAACAGAAACATGGCAATGTAGAAGAAACTCTTGTTTTTCAATAAAAAGTTTTGCCGCTAGGATGAGGAGATTTTTTTGGCCAGATCAAAATTGGTTTATTTCGCAAAACATTTTTTCCGCTTCACGAGTCACATGATCAACAACAGAATGTAACTGTGACGCAAACCACGAAGAAGAAGACGACAGGAAGTGGTAGGAGCAGCATGGTGTTTTAATGACTTATCTCATGTACAAAGTTATCCACGTAATTTTAATTGTCTTTCTTATTTAACTGAAACTAGGCAATTGCAAATTTTTGTTCTTTGGACAATAATGAAATATTTCTGTGGATCCTTTTGAATTGTTACCATCAAACATCCAAACCAGCTGCCAAGGTGGAGACAGTTTCTCAGGAGCCAATTTTAAAAATGATACAAAGAGAAATGATTCGAATATAAACCTCAACTCTGAAGCACAACTCCAGTCTACCTGGGTTTAAAGTATTACTGGCTCTGCTACAGGTCACAGCAGTCAGCCGGACTTAACAGCAAAAAGTTGTTTTTTATTGCTTACAAGGAAATAGTGATTAACCTCTAAATCTAACAGAATAAACTAAAACATCAAGGACAAACAGTTTTTTACAGTGTAAGGACATAGGAGCACAGTGTGCCTGTTTGAAATGAGATGCCTGCTCATGCTAATTTATGCTGCCCTATGAGTCACATCTGCATGGTGACTTCTGTTGACAGTTTTTTTATCCCAGCAAGACTCCTGCTAATAATGTGAAATAAGCACAAACACATAAGCACAAGAGCTGATGTTGTCATCACCTGAGAGGCGCTCGGTGCTCTACACCAGATCCAAAACGTCACTTCAGCTGGGTGGTTTCCTTTCAATGTAACTGCTACTTGTTAACTGCCTGCTGTCAGTGTTCGTATTATAGAGTCATTACACACTATTAACATTAATACATCAGTCCAGCTTTGTTTGTACAGCACTTATAGGTGACTGTAACCCACAGTGGTTGACAGAAGGTGGATCAGGCACAGATAAAATAACTAGTACAAATATTAGCATTAATCAAACTAAGTAAGCCTCCATCCACTGGCCTTACCTGATTACCATGGTGTTTATCTCCAGCAGTCATTGGTTGAGGGAAGGTTATACTCTGGACAGGTCAGCAATCTAAGACAGGGCAACACAGAGACACACAGAACAAAAACCATGCACACACACACACACACACACACCCACCCGCCCACACACACATCTGATGACAATTTAGAGACATTAAGGGTGTTTTCACACCTGATAGTCCGGAAGACCCGGTTTGATGCAGGACCAAAACTGCAACATTTATTACATTTCCAGTTGGTGTGCTTCACTTTCAAACGGCGCTGTGTCAAATATGCCAAACTAAATGAAAAACCTAAATATCAGTTAATGTACATTGTCCCTACCAAATATATTAAGAACAAAAAGTTGTGAATAGTAGTGAAATTGAAGGAAGCAATGTTGTAAAAAGTTTTTTTTTAACAAAAATCAGAGAAGAAATACTGTATGTCCCCTTTGCACCAATATCCATAAACAGAACCCAGTGCAAGCATTTCTCTTCAATCCCGCTGTGCTGTCAGAAGAAGTGACTCATCATGAGGTCAAACAGTCAGATTGAGGAGCAGCATTGGCATCGATTGGATATTGTAACTTTTATATGATTCCTGTAAGATTTTCGTGATGAATGTTCATTGTTTTGTTTTAAAGTAAAGCAAGAATTAACTTTTCACAAGCGACTCCATGAAGCAGCTATGTGTTTGTTGAAACCATTCATTCCAAGTGAATCCCAACTCTAACTAAGAGTGATCCATCGGAGCTCAGCAGTTCTCCAAATGAACTTGGTGTTCAGGAACAGTTTGCTATCCTCAGATTCTCTCTCTCTCTCTCTCTCTCTCTCTTTCTCTCTCTCTCTCTCTCTCTACTGCTTCAGACCAGTTGGTGAACTTAGTGACAGGACAATCTCAAGGTTCACTTTGCTATTCTTAGTGCTCCTGGAATGCTTTTCCTCCACCCTGTTATTTTGTTTGCGTTCTCTTCACGCGGCTCATGTTAGGAAACTTGTTTGGCCCGGCTGCTCAGAGCCGGGATAACAAGCGGCCCCTGAGGCCAGTGACGTGCTGCTGAACTGTTGGTGAGACGGAACAGTCACCATAAGATGGATAACAAGCTTCCTGTTGTTGTTTTGTTTTGTTTTTTTCAAGGGAAAAAAAAGTACATTTGTCATCTTGAACCCAAACAAGTCCTTTTAAGGCTCTGAAATGTGACCTTGAAAGTAATCAAAGTTGATGTGATTTTAGATAAGCCAAACACAAGGTTGTTCGGGGTGATTTGGAAAGGTTAAACATTTAATGGAGGGGTAGTTTAGCAGAGGAAGGAATGAATCTATATCTACAACATCTGTCCAACTGGACAAAAGTAAAACTTCATTTCAGTTCATTTATGCAGCACAAATTCACAACACGTCACCTCAGCGCACTTAAAAACAAGCTAATTCATTCCAATCACACATTCATTCCAGCTGAGCCTAGTTGTCAAACTATGCAGTGCAGCCACCGATTTGTAGCATTCACTCTTTCTGAGCATTCAGCGACAGTGGAAAGGAAAAGCTCCACTTTAAAAGGAAGAGACGCAAAACAGAACCAGAACCAGAACCTGGTTCAGTGTTACTGCTCCCAACTCGGGCTGTCAGAGAATAAACAAAAACTGGTCTGGGACTACTTCCTTTGTAGAAGTTCGTGCCAGTGCGTAATATATTCTTTTTTTGACTTCATTGAGGAAAGAGAGCTAAACAAAGAAACTCTGAACTGGTTTTAACATCTGTAGGATGGAAGAGAGCACATACAGTCAGTCACAACCAGTTATGTCTAGGAGAGAGACAGAATCAATCATCTGAAGACTTGTTCACATGGCAATATTATGTTGATTTTTGTCCCGATTTAAGTCTTCCAACAATCTTAAGGACAACCTGATTATCACGTTTGTTCTAAAGATGATCTTAAGTGATGTTCCTGAAGTGTCTGGTGTGTTGAAACCACTCTGATCTACAATTGGGGCTATTCAACATGTTGGATTGCCTTATGTTGTTCTCCGAGAACAAACAAGGCCTGTTTGAATGAGCCAGGTAGCCAATCAGAGAGCGAGGTGACAGAAACATGGAGGTGGAACAGAAGACAAAACACGACTCCCACACCAGACCAGAAAGACCAGTGGATGTTGGAGACGTCTTCGCTATTGCTCGTATAAAGAGAAAAAAAAACCAGAGAGAAGATAATGTTGAAAGTTGAAATAACAGCAAATTAGAGAGAAGGTGTAGAATGTAGCAGAGCGAGGAGAAGTGGTCAGTCTGTCCTCCAGCAGCCTCAGCATGTAGAAGGTCAGCATAACAAAACTGTCCTAACTATAGGCTTTATCAACACACAAAGGTTTAAGCTTGGTCTTTAAAGTAGATGGGACATCTGCCTCATGGACACAGGAGAGAAGCCTGATCAGTCCTACACAATACAATCCTTGGTATATTACAGTCTAACCTAGTCTAAAATCCCATTTGGTATAAGATAACCCATTACCACGACATGCCTAACCCTAAACCTAAAATAAACTCCATTCACACTTAAACTTGATCCCTGACCCAGAAACAACACTTCTTCTGGGACCCGAGCTTCGGGCCCAAAGGGAATAGTCGGTCCCCACAACATAGTATTTGATGGGGAAATGGTCCTTAAAATGTATTTAATGCAAGGCCACGCACACACACACACAAACACGTTCTTGTGGTATAAAAGTACACACACGCCCCCCCCCCCCCCCCCCCCCCCCCCCCCCCCCACACACACACACACACCCACACACACACATGCCGAGTAGAGAGGACAGGAAATTTTCACACAAATTCCAGCAGTGTGGTACTGGCCAGAGGGCAGGTGTGTTTACTTTGAGCTGTGGTTCCCAAAAGTTCAGTTTGTGGCTTAGAAAATAACAGAAGCAGAAAGTTTGACCCAAACTAAAGCTGCTTGAATGAAACGAATGTTTCCAAGAGGCCACAAACAGAGATAGTATTTCAAATTAACTTCAATTTTTGCTTTAATTTTTTTGTCACAATAAAATGTTTCAGATAATTAAACAGAGTAAATAAAAGAAGTTGTTTTTAATTGATTTTATTTATTTAGAGAACATAACCATCCAAACCAATCCAGCTGTTTGTGAAAATATAACTATCCCATTTTTTTAATCATGACATTTTTCTGGTTCATTTTCTTTAGCCACAACTAAAACAACTCCAAATGAAAGTGTTCATATTAGTGAACTACTACTACATTATGTTAGTAGTCCTGTGTTGTTAGCTTTGGATCTGTTTCCTTCAGCAAAAAATTTAAACTTTAGTGTTATTTTACTACGCCAGGTTACCAACCAATCCAAGAGTGAATCAAAGAGGGTATGCTTATGTGCTTTCTATATTTTCAGAAGTTTCTTGAAAGACGAGTGCAGAGACAAATGTTAAGATCTGAAGAAGTAACAAATAAAGTCATAGCTTGGAGCTGGGGATCAAAACAAACTAAATTTAATGTTTTTTTGATGTTTTGAAGAGAAATTTTGTAATGCTGTTACATAATGATATGTCGTATACCTCTATTCGCTTCTTGCTAGATAGACACTGTAAAATATTACCTCACCAGCTTCATTTGCCAATCCATTGATTGTGGCAGAGGAAAAACAGCCTCTATCGTTTACATAGTTGTTTGAAATTGTTAAAGCTAGCTAGCACAAGCTAAAGCTAGCTAGAACAAGCAGAGTATATCTGACTAGGTTGCTAGCTTACACCACTTAAAAGATTTGCATACATTACAGTAAGGGTACCGAGTTAATCACCAGTAAGTTAGCAGATCTTAACTACTAAGAACTTCAAGCACAGACTGGAAAAGCAGTTGGGTTTTTATTTGAAGTCAGGGTTAAACTGTGAGTACAGTGTGACAGATTTTATGATTTAAAAATCTTCAGATGTGAAGAAAAATTTGACTGTGATTACAACTAAGAATAATATGCAAGGCAGCAGTAGTGACTGTAAGGTCAGGAATAGTGAGAAATCTAACTTAGCTACATCTTCAGGTGAACATTTAAGGTGATTTTTTTTCCAACTTAAAATTTGGAAATCTAAATTTCTGATTAAAATTGAAATGCAAAATTCAACTGCATCCGTCGACCAACTATACAGTGAATAAAATGTGTTGTCTCATCAGACAACATACTGTCCACCTGCAATGGTGGTAAAAAATAAAAAAAATTAAAAACAGGATTACTGTGGTTGTACTTGTCATAAAAGGTTTGAGGTGTAATACAAATGGAATTCAAATCGAACTAAACAGATTTCTTTTTGTGATACTCTTGAAAGGCAGCCACACTACACTTTTATTCATAATAGACTAACTTGAGCAAAAGGTGATCGATTCAGCTGAACAACTCTGTTCAAAAGCTATTATGCAAGCAAAAAGTTCATCTGACACACATTCCTGTTCAGAATAATCAGCCTGTCCTCTGGCAGAATCGTCATGTTCTCAAGTTGTACAGAATGTGCTTGTGTCAGAATGTTTTCCTTGTTCCCTCTCTTCCTCCTTCTCTCAAAACACTGCTGACCAGAGTTCTCGGTATCCAGCCGAGCAATCACATGTCTCCCAGGCTTCAGTGGATCACACAACACAGAGACACAGCGAGATGGGCTGGGCAAAGGAAAGCAGGCTGATAGCGGTGGGGGCGGGGTGGCTTTCTGGGGTGGCTCTCGGAGCACGTGTTTGATGTAGACCAGCTTCTATCCTCAGAGACAAGTGAAAGCACGTGGAGTGGATAGGGGTGGGAGGGGCGTAGGGAGGAAAGGTGGACGGTTGGTTGGGGGGCAGGCACCTCTGCAACAGGAGGAAGCAGCACTCCTGGATCCATGTGACAGCTCTGCTTTAGTTAGAAAATGGCTTCACTTTTCGAGAGAATGATAAGGGATGTCATGTGTTACGACACCTGAGCAGAGAGCTGGACTTTGTAATGCCGTGTTTAGTTGCAGAGGCTTCCACTTCAGGGCAACCTCAGCAGCCATCTGCTGATTTCACTGTAAAAACCATGCTGGCTTTTAAAGTGGATTTTGTTTCTCGTCACTGAAATAAATGCTTTATTTGTGGTCAGAATATTCTGTTACTTTTGAGATGAGTGTTGAAGCTGCTGCAGGGCAGTGAGTGAGAGCTTAGAAGTGAACATAAACTATTTTGTCATTAACTGTGATTATTTGTGATTATCAAATGAAATAAAATCTGTTTTCGAGAAGGACTGTGACCTACAGACAGGCCTTCTAAATCAAATTACAAGTGCAGGTCATTTATTTAAGCTAGTAGAATGTATTTCTGTATCACCGTTCACATTAAAATTACAAAGTGCTTCATGAAGACATGAACATAAAAACTTGAATATAAAAAGTGCCATAAAATGCAGCAGTCTAGTTAAAAGCCTGCCAGTGTCACAATGTCTTCAGCTGCTGTTTAAGAGTCGGTGGAGGAATTCAGTTCAAAAGCTGAAACTCATAATATAGATTCATTACACACAGAGACACAGGTCAGAAATGTATTTGTTTATTTAGATTACTCTGGCTTAAGGACAATATACGGTATATATATATATATATTGTATATATATATTTTTGGGGGGGAATATTAGAATTAGGCTAATTGCAAATTAACATTTAAGTGGAAAAACCTTCTATAAAACAACAGTTGCAAAGTTTTATCATAAAATATCGTCTCATATGCCACCCTTCAATAAATAAACCTCACTAAGAAGCTAAAAAGAATGTTTTCTAATCCAGAAATATTCATGTGGATATTTGAAAACATCCACATGTTTTAAATATCAATATTTATTTAAAATATTGTTATTTTTAAATAAATAAAATATGCTTTTATTTATTTAAAAGATAAATAAAAAGATATTTATTTAGGTAGTGTCTACTTTACCCTGAGTGTCTGAGGGTAGACACTCAGGGTAGCAACTGAGTGTCCACCCTCAGTCGCTACGGAAACAGTTGCAGATCACAGTGTATTTGTCCATGCATCCTTAAAAAGTCTCATACTCATGTGTCTAAAATTAAGGCCTTCGAATGTTTTAAATTCATTTAAAACAATGTAAGTTGGCCCTAAATATGTTAATCACAGGTTTAAATTTAGTTCTGGCAGAATATATTTAGTCTTGTACATTCTCTGTAGTTCTTTTTGTTTTTCTTGTGGAACTTTTCTGTTAGGCAACGGTTTGAGCAGTGCAGACATCTTTACTGCATTTTGTGACTTGAGGTGGTTGAGGCTACTGCTAATTTACCCTCGCCAGCAAAGTAGCATCTTTGTGTCTATCATGGTGCAAATTTACCGGCGGGTTGCCTGGACGACGTTCATCTTCGTCACTGGCTCACATCTGTTGCCAGCCCATACGATGGATGGTTCATTCTGTCCCACAAGTCTTAGCTCCACGGGGGTTGAGACTATAGAGAACCAAATGCAGTGTGAGAAGCACAAACCTGCTGCCCAGAGCTCACAGCCAATGCAGACCTGTGACTACCTGGCTTGGTGAGTCAGAGGAGTAATAGAGGTGGGCTAACTTCTATCCCGTTGCCGAATCTTTTTCTTTCACACGACGCACAGTCATTGACAAAAGACACTTCAGTTCTGCCTTGAAGGTTTTGTGCGGCAGGGTTCTGGTTGCATGTTTGATGGCCAACTGCCTCTGGGACCCAACAGCTGAGTGAACTCAATTCAGTGACAAATCTAGACTGTTTTTTGAGAGGGAGTAGTCATTTTGGATGGAGGACATGTTAGACTGCTGCCAAGGCGTGAGTCGTGTAAATCAAGAGTAGTGCTCAGAGAGGTGAAAGATTAATCAACGTTTCTGTCTGCTTGCAGAGAATTGCCTGCGTATGTGTGTGCGTGGGCGTGTGCGCGCTGGGGGGTGGGTGTGTGTGTGTTGCAGAGACTGCAGAGTGTTTTGGCAGCAGTCTATGCTGACACATAACATGCTGCTCGAGCACACCTGCTGAGGTTTGGTCTCATTCTCTCTGTTCCATTCTTCCTTCCCCTCCTCCTTCTCCCCTTGCCTCTTGCCCCTCTCTCTAAACCCAACCCAGTTTCCTGGCAGTGTGGTGAGAGATACGTTGGGCTGCGTCTTTGTTTGCGTTCCGTTGGCTTCCTCCTTTTTTTTTTTCTTGTTATTTAGTGCTTTGGCAGAGCAGAGATAATAGGAGCAGTGCCTCCCCCCCCTGCCCCCAGTAATCCCCCCCCCCCGCCTTGGTGCTACATGCCAAGCGACCTGAGACGCTCTCTGACTCACAGCTCAATCTACTGGCTTTTATTGGCATGGCTGTTTCTCACAAGCACACCAGCATCTACCACGTCAGTTTATGCATTTCCAGCATGATGAGGTGGTGAGTTGTTTTGCTTCGACTAGAAAATCCGGTCATCCCAACAGATGTAAAGAACATTAACGCTACTAGAGACTGTAGCTTTGAGAGCGTCCGTTGAACAGCACAACCTGCCGACAAACATTCAAAAGATCAGAACCGGTCAGGGTGTGAAAGGATTGAATTTTTGCATTTGCCTGTGATTCCAGTCAGCTTTCGCCAACACCGGTGTTCTGGACAAACTTGTTGCTGCATCAGATTAAACTGTTGACACTCTCATCTGGGATTTAGTTTGCGCTGTGAAATACACAAACAGACCTTTCTCTCCCTCTGAAACAGCAGGTTGGATTTCAGGGAGCCAATCCCAGCTCGCCTTCAGTGTCACGTAGGAAAGTACCTTACCTGTTCACACCATGTGACCGGGCCGGCATGTGTTGCTGAGTGGAGCAACCGAAAGTGCTGAAGTGAGACCTACACAATACATAGCAGCAAATGGCCATCTCATTCAGAATGTTAACGTCTTACAGCCAATGAAAGCTGGTTTCTGTTTTATAAACCACAGAACCTGCATGTAGACCAAATACAGTTTCTCTGCAAACTGTAGTTAATAACAAAATGAGGTTTTTTCATGATATCTTATCTTTTGTGAAGGTCACTCCAGTCTTTGACTTGACCTTAAACCACTCTTCAACTAATTTGGTGTTATTCTTTGAGTCACACAAATCTAAGTACTTTATATGTCAAATTGCTCTCACTTTATATTTTTAATGTTTGTATTTCTATTGTTGTCCTTCCATCTACTGTGATGTGTGTTTGGTTAGGTTACTTTATTTAGATTTATTTGCAGTGGTACAAAGCATACATGTCCATGCACACACACGCCCACACACCCCCACATGCCCGCACACACACTATTGGTTCCACAAGTCAAATTTAAATCAAAGCAGGACACAGAAGAGGTGAGAAGAACTTAAAAATTAAACTAATATAAAAATAACACATTGAGTAACAGTAGAAATAAAATCCATTTGGTAAAATCTACTAAGAACCTCTGAGAGCATCGATGTCACTTCAGTTTGTTCATTTCAATGTCGTCAGTAGGAAGGAAGCTGTTGCTTTAGGGACTGAAAGCCTTTCTCCCTGTAAAGGACACGTTTCACTGTGGACCAAATTCAGCAGCATCACCACCAGGTTTTTGGCTTTTGTTCTGAGGTTGATGTGTATATACCTGGCAGGTTTTATGTTTCTAAGAGATCTTCTTGTAATAAGATGAGTATCTTAATGAAGAAATGAAAATCAAAATTAAGGAAACTTACAAACGGCATGGGCAGAGTCACAGGGGAAGCAATGGTAAGAAAGTGAAGATCTTAATGCCATAGAAGCTCAGTTACTGGATAAGGAGCAGGTGGCTGACGGTTGCAGGTGTGAAAGAAGAGCAGGCATGCTGAGGGAAAGAGGCTGATAAATGAGGCAAGCTGAGAAGAACATAAACAACAACCACAACTGAAATCCACAATGAATAAAATCTAAGAACAAACAAAGAAAGCAAACACAAAGGAACAAACTGAAATGGTGAGATTTAAGATCTAACCAATGAAATAATCAAATGACAAAAACAGATGGAAATCAAAAATGCCCAAGAATTGAGACAGTTCCAGACCAGAACCCGTTCAGGACCACAGAACCAGAATCCTTCCTGAGTGATCAGGGTTGGACATTTCCATCACGTCTCTGCTCATGTGTAGTTGAACTGTGGATCCTTCAAGAATCCCCAGATGAACCAGAGAAAGCAACATGATCCAGATATAAATGATAAAATTCAGCACTTGGTACAGCCAACCAGGCATTACATGATATTTATACCTTTGACAGTGAATGCACCAGTCTTTATTGTGTCTAAAACCTAATATTGTCATTTCATCTGGTCAGGATAAAATCTATAAAGTCATGATTTATAGATTATGTGCATTTGAAATAATGACAAGTATAATCACTTGTAACATATCTCTTTAGCAACTAATGTTTCACTTTCATATCACTGCATAATAAACAATCAAGTCTGTCAAGAGGAGATATTTTTGTGAAGTATGAAACATTCCACTATAACTAATGACTAATAAATATTTGTAATAGCAGGACTGAGCTGAAACTATATATTAAAAACATCTATTTAGCACTTCTTAACATATGCACAAGCATTCCCACATAAACTAAAAGCACAGTAAGATTCACGCAAAGGTACTTCCAATTTATGCAGAGGACATACCGTCAAAAACATTCAAACGAAATGGAAATCCTTCAGCTGCATGTGTGGAAATTCAACACACAATTAAACAAATCTTTACAAAAAATGAGTGTCAAAACTTTTCTTTTTTTTTTACTCCAACTTAAAAAGGCAAAATAGCAAAGTAGACCTTCAGACAGACTTCCCTCATTTAATTAAAAGCAAAGGACCAGAGGCACTAAAATGGTTTGTTTTTGTTTTTCCACATCATTGTTGCTTGAGTTGCAGCCTCACATCTCAGCTCAGTCTCACCTCTGAGCTCTTTTGGTGTCATAGTTGACAAAATATCCCAGTGATCTGGTGGGTTGACACAGGAGACATCTTCACATAGAAACATGGATGTTGTTCAGCTGAGCAAAGCAGCACCAAATGTGTTAAGTAAAAAATCTCCTTCTGACTTCACATAAGATTGTAGACTGTTGCTATTTGCTGACATGGTCTTAAATCCCACAAGTTTGAACATTTCCATCTGGAATTGTCTTAAACTGCTAAGGTTAGCTGAAACACGGTGGACTCCAAAAATGGGTTCATTTTTCAGCAAGCTCATTCATGGTGATGCCTTTTTGTGAATGGATTGATTTTAATTGATCAAATATTTATGCAGGTATGGTGCAACCTTGCTGATAGGCTGCCTTTAATGTCCTGAGTGCCATGAATATGTCTAACAACACAAATGCACTGTAAGGCAGGTCTAGAGCATGTAGACAGAGACAGAACCTGCTGTTTGTGTTACTTCAGTGCATTTGGCTGCATTCTGCACTAACTTTCTTTTTCCCCTCTACGTTTTTCAACCCCATCCATCTCTTTCTCCTTTCTTTTTGGTGTTCTGGCTCACCTAAGTCATTCCTCTCCCTCTTTTTGTTTTTCAAGCCGCCCGTATCTCCCCTCACTGTGCAAACTATCAGATGGACCCAGTCTGGGGTTTCACAGCCAGTGAGGCACCAAAATCATGCAACATGCAAAGCTGGCGGCTCCCCTTACATTTATGGGGTAAAAAACAACAACAACAACAGAAAAGACATTCCAACCATTCACCAGCTCAGTTTTCCTAACACACCATTCAGAGAACCTAACAGACCTCCAGATGGCCCACCGGACCCTGGTTGGGAACCTCCATCTTCTCTGGGACAATGGCCACACTTTTTGCTTTTGGAAATTAACTTATTAAATGTTGTTGTCCCTGTTGTGTTCTTCAGTTTTGCAATAAATATATTAACAGCATTTACAGGTTTGTGTAGTTTTAATGAACCTTTGAAAGCTTTGGAATTATTGAACTGAACTGATTTGTGACGTTCTAGTGGAGTAAGTTAGGGAGTGACAGTGAATTAAATACGTCACTAATTTTCCCATCAGAATGTCTGTGGAATGGAGAAGGAGCTGAGGGCCCAAATAAAGAGAGAACAAACTAATTATGACAACTTAGTGCAACGGTGTTTATGTGGTATTCAGTAAGTGTCAGTGCAGTGAAGGCATAGCGCCCCCTTCCTGTGTGGCTGGGTATATGGTGCTGGTTACTGTAATCACTGGCAGTCTGTGTGCAGTACAGAGTGTAGAAAATTATTACTAATACATAAAACATTTCTATCAACTCATGTACAGTGAGTGTAATAAGTACCTGACACCAGTCTTTGTACTGTCAATGTGTTCAATATTGTAAACACTCTGCATATTAAAGTTAAACGCTAACTTGACGTTGTAGCATGCTGTGTGAAGCTCTTTGTGGCGAGCTAATTGCACTGACCTGACACAACTGTGCCATCATTCAGATTCATCATTTATGTTATTGTGTTATTGTATTCTGCTTTAAAATAGAGTAGTCACTGCCAGGCTGTGGAGGCTGGAGGAGAGCATGCTGTGCCAAAGCACATCCTCAGCAATCTGCGCACACTAATACTCATGAATTTCTTTTATTTTGTGCCCACAGTGGCCGACGGAGAAGGAGGAATTGATTTGGTCTCAAGAATGATTAAAAATACATTTTCAAAGCAGACAATTCAGAAGAAGAGAGAAGCTAGCCGGCTAACCCCACCGCTAGCCAGCTTGTCTCAGTTGGTGTCTGAAACAGTGTTTGTCCATCACTTCCAGACCGGCGCCTGTGGGCCGTACCGCTGGCTTACCACCTCTGAGGAGCAAATGACATTGCTGGGAATGTCTGCTGTTTAGTGATGGACTTGGAGTTTGGAGTATCAGGGTTTACCAACCTGAGCTGTCTTACCAAGGCAGCAGGGATGTCGCACCTGTCATTTAAAGTTGTTTTATCTACATTAATAAGTATGTTGTATTTTCATTCCACCCTGGAGTACAATAATTTAAGTAGGTTGCTGCAGAACTAAAATTAAGATGTGCTCATGCCCAAGATGAGGAGATGTAAACCACTGGCCACAACTCTAACATCAGAGGACAGAAAATGATTCAGTCAGGTCCTAAAGTTAGAAATGTCAACATCTTGTCAGGATCTGTGTTTTCTGTGTTCATTTAGAGTTTTTTGTGTCCTTGAGTCTCTTCGTTGTCCTGTCCTCCCCTTGATTGTTCCCAGGTGTGTCTCGTTCTGTGATTACCCTCCCGTGTATTTAACTCCACCTGTGTTCCTTGTTCCTCGTCGGGTCCTCGTCATTGTTACGTCAATGTTAGCTTCTGTTTCGTCTGTGTTTCCTTGTGCCTGCTGCTTGTTACTGGACTTATTTACAATTAAATTCATCATCACATTCATCTTACCTGGGTCTACAGCGTCTCCCTCACCACACCTCATGACACATCTGATATTTTCCCAGCTGTTTTCACCTGATCCTACAAAAACAAGACTGAAGTGTTTCATTCTCATGTACTGCTTAATGCTCCTGTATGAAGATAAAATTTGTCACGTCAATGGTAAGAAACAAAATCAATTATCTGAAAAAATAAAATAAAATCCTCCATGAATCTGAGTGTCATGTTCTGTGTTTTTCTGTGTATTTATTTCGAGTTTCTGTCTCTGAGTCTCCTTGTTGTCCTGTCTTATCCTTTTATTGCTCCCTGGTGTGTCTCGTTTCCTTGATTACTCCCTGTGTATTTAACCCCCCTGTGTTCCTTGTTCCTCGTCTCATTTGGTGTCATTGTGCTGTCTCTGTCTTCACATCCATTCGTTCACCCAGCGCTACCTGTGTTAAGCCCTGGTTTCCACTTATCAGTGCTGCCTGGGTTTTGGACTGTTTGTGTCATTTGGGATTTCATCATTAAACCGCCATTATTCATCTTACCTGGGTCTCCAAGCGTCTGCCTTACCACCACCTCACATCATATCGTTGTCACTGAGAGCAGGCTGCCGACGTAGGTTGAATTTCCTCTACATTACATTTGATTCCTTTCAAGTCACACTATGTCAGAAATTATTTACATGATAAAAAGTTGATTTGCAGGTGCACGTGGTGGAGCGGGGGTGAAGCACAACCCCTGGATGGAGGCCTTAGTCCTCGACGTGGAGGTCACAGGTTCGAGTCGTGCCCTGATGACCTTTGCTCCATGTCTTCCCTCTCTCTCACTACCCACTTTCCTGTCTAACCTCTATCAAATAAAGACCTCTTGAGCCAACAAAACCTTAAAAATAAAGCTGAGCTGCATGTTTCTCAGTATCATACTCTGTATTTAACAAGGAGTCTTCAGATCCACAGGTCCAAATCTCTGCTGATGAAATACACTTTTCTCCTTGTTTGCTTGGCTTTGTCTCACAATTAGTGTGAAAATGAATCATCATGAACAACATGTTTTGGTGCTCCTGTTTTTGCCGTGGTGATTATGATGGGGAGTGGTGGTTATTAATAATCTACGTATTTGCCTTAGATTAAGCAGAAGTGGAAACATAAAGTTTCCCCAGTTGTAAAATATAGTGTGGTTGTTTGATTTTGGTTGGCTACATGTATGACTAATTCTTTCCTGACCACAAAAATAAAAAACAGAGCTTTACATAAGTATTCACACGCCTTGCGTTTTGTTTCACAGTTAGTCACATAACTTTAAAATGTCTTTTATTTTATTGGGAATGATTCTGATTGGCCTACCTCAGTTGTTACTTCAGCTGTACCTCCACCTATCAGTCTTTCCCAGCTGAAACGGTTGCCCACTCTTTTTTTGCTAAGTAACTTCAGCTCAGTCATGAATTTTCAGGTTTTACCACAGAGGAGGAGTCGGTGTTCAGCCTCCTCACCACGGATCAATGACCATGTTTTCCTGAAACCAGCTGAGGTGACAGTGCTGACTCACCCGAACAATGAATCAGTCTGTGTTCCAAAGAGCAACATGTTGCTGTTGAGGGACACGTCGCAGCATCAAGGTGAAAGATGCTCACAGACAACATGATGCTGGAAGAAGACGTGATCCTGCTTAAAGATGGAGACACTTGACTCACCTCAGGAAATCTTAAATAAACACTCAGAATATTTTGATTGAGAGTTTGGGGGTATGAAGGACATTACAGCAAAGCTGGTGGAGAAAACAGAAAGTACAGAAATATGTTTAAAAGCAAAACCTGTACAGCATGGCTTAGAACTAAATATAGGGCAAGACTGAAAGATTGGTGCAGACATTCACCTCATGTTCAAGACCGACAGTGGTTTATATTTGGAGTGGTTTATATACTTCACCACAGCGCTCCATGTTCTCACTAAAAGCAGGAAGACAGAGCACATCACCCAGTTATAAAGTCCTTCCACTGAGAGAATAAACTAAATACTGTTAGTTTATAAATCACTGAACAGCTTAGCACCACAATACATTAAAGATCTGCTGGTGTTGTATCAGTCTTCCAGACCACTCGGGTCTTCTGGTTCTGGTTCTGCTCTGCATCAGAACCAAACATGGAGAAGCAGCATTCAGCTTCTGTGCACCACAAATCTGGAACAAAACTGTTTTATAATCTAACAAGATTGTAAACCATCTGAAACACTGAGTTCCTTTAAATCTAGGCTATAAACCCAGCTGTTTAGTGTGGCTTGTTTTCAACGAAACATTGATCAACATTTATTATGTATTGATGATTATAATAACGACACTCAGTAAAATGTCATGTTTGCTACTGTTTTTCGCAATTCTTGACCGTATTGTGTGTCATATTACTTTGTATTTTTGTATTCATGGTGTAAAGCACTTTGATTGATTGATATTCTTGTAGAGCAAAGGTAGCTGCAGGCATTGCTGCTAAAGGAAGAAGTTCCTGACTTCAAAGAATGTTCTTATTTGCATAGAGTCTCTCCAGATTCCCCCATCAGTCCAGAGTGCCCCTCTTTCATGTACACCGAGCTTTACGTCATGTTTTACTGTTACTCCCACATCAAATTATACCTGGAGTGTTGCCTTAATTTTTTTATGCATATTTGAGAAACTTTTTCAACCATTCAACTGTGGGTGGGTCTAACTCACAGAGCAGCCCTCCCCATCATTCCTCCACTCAGCTCCTTCAGACTAGCCAGCAGCAATTAGCAAACACCTGATGGAACTGTACATCTGTTGAGCTCAACATAGGAGCTACTTCTAGGTACAAGGCGGCTATAAATGTTGTGAAAGAGTTAATAGAGGAGCCATGTTGTCATGACTTCCTGAAGGCAGAGTTTCAGAAAGAGCAGGAGTTTTTAAAGAAACAGAGGCCCAATTTCAAGGTGTTAAATCAGGAAGTCAAATTTCTTTCAAGTCATATTACAACTGAAGGTAACAGTTATTTGATTGTGCTATAAAATTACACCATGTGGGTGAAAAATACATAATACTGCCCCTTTCAACAAGTTGTCTTATCTGCTTATTTTGCTGAGTAGCCTCAGATAACAGCAACATTATAAACAGTTGAAGCTAAACTACAAAAAGTAAAAGTAATGACAGGCCAAGCACAGCAGACTGAGAATCTTGTGTGTAACTTATTATTCACCTCTTAAATGTGGCAAAAAGCGTCTCATTCTGTCAGTTCCTGTTTAATACAAAACATGGCAGCAGCTGAAATGAAGCGGTCTCATGCATAGTCACACAAAAATGGATGCATGCCGGCCGGAGCGAGTGACGCGTCTTGGCCAAGTTCCTCCACGGCCTTAATCCAAGGCAGGCGTCGCCGGTGACACAAATGCTCACGGCAGAGGCAGCAGAAACTGCAGACTGTAGCAAATCCCGGCTCATCTCATTATCACAGAAGCATGAGAGGAGCCACATTACCATTTCTAGCAGATCTGTCACTGTAAGTGTTCATGGGGGTGGGGCAGGAGAAGGAAACAGCCAGGTTTACGCGTAAACATCTGGAACTGTGTGAATATTCGAGGACTGATTAGGCGCACCGGGACGTGTGCCAGCAGGTTTCATTAAGCATACGTTGTCACTCGGTGCTGTTTGTTTCTGTGAATTACAGAACATGTTAATGCTGATATGTGAAATCAGGTTTTCATATGATATATGAATGAAGACAAGAGAGGGTGCTTTTCACCCAGATATAATAAACTGATTCAAACCGGTGGCTCTTCCTCTAAGTAACAGCGGCCTTGTGGTTTCTCTGAATGATTCATGCTGCGTGGTAAATATGTACTTGATGTTCTGTTTCATAATCAGACAAAGACTTAAAAGTGGCTGGAGTGAAATTAGACGTCCGACCACTTGCACACAAACAACACAACTTACACACTCAGAGTGGATTCTGATAACACAAAGGAAACCTATTGAAATCTGGAAGTTAGGAAGATTTTTAAGGATTTGCAGATAAAGAAGTTTCAGTATGCAAAATACAGGGTGGGTCATAAGTTTCCATACGTAGGAGAATGTAAAAAGTAAATTTCAGAAACCCAAGAAGACACGTTTGACAAAAGAGCAAAGAATTGAAATTCTACTGATGGCTGAATCGGGAAGCGCATGGTTGCACGAAACAAGAAATCATGGAACGAGAATCACACACACGACACTGTGGCAAAACTTATTTGCAAGTTTGAGAAAACTGGAAATGTTGCAGCTCAACCACGAAGTGGTCCAAGACGTGCAGCGATTACAGAGTCCCACAAAATTAAAACGGTTGTCCAATCTGAAATGTTTATTTTTTCTATGTATGGAAACTTATGACCCACCCTGTAGAATAATCTATAGATTCTGCACTAAATCTAGATCACCTATAGAGATGCATGTCATCAACATGAATGTCATTGTGGGTTTTTGACTGTCTTTGTTTTAAGGTGTTCTGATTCTATATCATATAACAGCAGTAATTCTTAATTCTGTAAACTGAAGAATAAGCCTTTTTTTATATAAAGAAATTCCAGAATACTTTATGGAAGTAAATGACATCCAATCATGTTCAGAATCGAGTGAAAACTAAGATTTGGATTCTGATTATCAGGATGATCAAGGCTGACAATGTGACGCTTTATGACTGAGTTGGGAATCCAAAGTGGTGAGAATGGAATATTATTTGTAAAGTACAGTTTATAAACAGTGCATTGGAACGGATGAATGGACCCCGTTAAAAGATGACAGTCAAAGCCCAGAGCTACTCTAACGACACAAACAGCAACCTGCTGTCAGACGTTGTTATCTTGGTCTTTTCTTCAACACTTCAGTCCTCCTCCACACAGCCCCACCTATCATCTCAGGCTCACATTGTTCCTTAACCACACACAAACACATGTCACACACACAATTCACACACACTCTTGAGGAGTTCTTCTGTACGCCTAATGAAAGAAGAGAGGGACATTGAGACAAATCATAAGACTTATGCAGAGATATTACACTAACATGCTTTTTTTTGTCATGTTCATGAAACATTTATTCAATACGTAAACAATGACTCATAATCATCATTGGGTATTGCTGGTATTTGGGTTATTTTAATATGTATTTTATGTAATATAGAAACTGTTTTCATATTGCTGTGTGTGGGCCGCCCTGCATGTTCCTCAGTGTTTTCCTGCTTCAGTGCTGCAGATCTTTCACATGCTAGTGCATGTGAAACTGAGGTACTGGGGTATTTCAGACCCCAGTACCCCAAGTCTGAAAAGTATTTCAGACTTTTAGAACAGGTATGTTGGAGCATTTGAATGTTATCACACTCGGTCCCTCTGAGTCAGAGCTGTGAATGCAGCTAAAGCATGTTGATGTGTCATGGCTACCAGGTGTGTGAGGCACTGATCAAGCGACCTGCGTTCACTCCAGACTCTGTCTGTGATCAGAGGCTAAGATACAAAATACAGTCGTACTTAAAAAATTAACAATTATCGCATGACTTGTAAAATAAATGACCTTGTGTGACCAGAATGTTAAAAAAAACCTGAGAAACAGAGAATTCCAGAAATATAATGCAATTCGCTGTATGAATGAGCAGTACTGCAAAATGTGTAAGTTTGCTAAAGTTTGAAGCGCAGCCTGTTTTCTTAGGTCTTACCTTGATCATAGTTAGCTCACCACCGCTGCTGGTTCCTGGGGGTCGTGGCTCTCAGCAGCCAGACTCAGACATGGTGCGCAACCAACACTTCTAATATAACAGCCGAAAAGGTGAATGTGTAACTAGAAGACAGTGCGCAGGACTGCAAAGTTTTTTACGTACTTTGCAACGTAAAAAAAAAAAAAAAAATCACATCACCATAAGAGTGACCTTGAACAGAGTCTGTTATCCTGCTGGATCTCCCTGAATTAGTGGTTTCCTATGCAGCTCATTGGGATGGCACTGGTTGTCCGTGCCTTCTGCGCTCTGCTGTGGCCTGCAGATATGTAAGCTGTTATCCAGTCGGAAACTGTCTGGATCACACAGTGCTCTGCTCTGTGGGCCTGACTGTCTGTAAAGCTGGGAGCAGAACAAAGACACCTGGATATTCGAAAGGGCTTAAAGTAACTAAAAACCCCACAGTAAGCCATGATGTCACCGACACTCTGTGACTGTAAATACGTATACAGTAACGCTGCTGTGGTCTAGTCCAAGTTCATGAGATCCTCTGGCTGCTTCTTATAATAACAAACATCTTGTGGAAGCAGGAATGGTTGGAGTTGGAGAGAGGATAGTCGGTTTTCACATAAAGATGCTTGAAAAATATTTGGTAACACTTTGTTTGACGGGGTGTACATAAGACTGATATGACACTGTCATAAACATGACATAACACCTGCTGTGAACATGAAAGAGTGTTTATGACTGTTGTCATGAAGTGTCATTCAGTAAATAATGCAAAGTTGCTCAAAAAGTTGCATTAAATGTCCATTTAAAGAGCCAACTTTGTATTATTTTGTAAATAATGACACTTTAGTGCATATATATGTATATATATATATATATATATATATATATATATATATATATATATACTGTATATATATATATATATATATATATATATATATACTGTATATATATATTGGCTGGAGTGTAAAAAAAGAATAATTGAATGAAGTTGTTAATAGAACATGACAGCATTCTCAGTCTTCATGCATGAGAGTGGGAATCTGGTCAGTTGATGGGAAGATGGACAGAGTTAAATTCAAGACAATTCTGGAGGGAAACCAGTTAGAGACCACAGAAGACTTGTGACTGGAGTGGAGGCTCACCTTCCAGCAGGACCACCACCCTTAACATAGAACCAGAGCTACAGTACAAGCAACCGACACTCTGTGTCGAACCGAACTTCGACACCGAACTTCTGATCAAAGTTTGGTTCAGACATTCGAAAGGTCGAGCTCCAAACCCAAATCTAAAATCAGAGGCGACAGGCTCTCTATCTGTGATGGAGCTTTAGGAAATTTGTAAAGAATCATTTGGGAAACTAAGTGTAGAGGTTCAAAGCTGGAAAAAACCTGCAGCTTTAAATTAGAGTGACAGAAGGTTCTGCGCTGTGTTAATAATAACGGCTACCAAATCTTAATCTCAATTTTAAATACCTTGTCTTATTTTCGTTCTTCTTTACTATTATGCACCGCTTTGTGTTTCTTCTGTCATGCAAAATCCCTAAAAACCACTTTGATGCTTGTGTCAAAATACTGCAAACAATTTCATGCTGTAGTGATCATTTTGCAGGATCCTGTGTGTTTGCTGGACAGTTGATGCTCTATCAAACAAGTGATGCAGCCTGTGAGTATATTTATGCCTTAATTTCTCGACTCCCGCTTTGTTTCCTGGCTTTATGCTGCTAATTAGTCTGGCGATGTGACAAGATACCACTGACGGTGGAAAACAGGCTATACTCCCACATAGCAGAATTGATTTTCCTAGTGCAGAAGCTTCTGGCTGTGCAGTGATTGTGTTGTGTCAGTATTTATTTAGGCAGGAGGTGTGAAAAGAAAAAGCTGATTCTGTAATCAGAGTCTGATGGTGCCGGATCGATGTGCATTTGCACCAACCGGCCACAGAACGAGCCTCAACTGGCTCTGCTGCAGTCATCATCAACATACTTCATGAACAACTGAGCAAATCACTGGAGGTGGTTTCATTTCTTCATGAAAAAAAAGGGGGTCAGGCTGAATGACCAGGCAATCATTTAAAGCATTCACTGAATTCTCTATGAGATGGGCATGAAATAAGGATGAGTGGCTGCTGGCGAAAGGTATCAGTCAAATGGAGCCGAGAGGCTTTAGAGGAAAAGGACGGAGGGTCTTTACGGCGCCGCCTGCTCTCTGTCAGTTCAGTCAGCTGTGATTTCCATATCAATATTTGAGTGACACTGAATAATTTAGAGGCGTGCGGAGACACAACGGGATGCGAGGCTGAGCGGCGCCCTGCCACCGCTTCCATTGTTTGTGTGGATCTGGGTGTTTTTCAGGTGGAGAGCCGAATATTTATTTGCAAGTGAGTTGGCGGGAGCTGAAAATGCAATCATCCATGTGAGGTTCAGAGTTGGTAAAACGGTCTTTTAGATGGCTTTTCAAACAGCCACTCGCTCCCATGAGTGGAATTTAGGTAAATAGAGAAGCAAGACGGAGATTTCTAAAAGCAAACACGCTGGGCGACTCACTTCCAGTCAAGATGCACCAGTCCAAGGTTAACATCTGTATCTGTAGTGATGTTGAAAATGGTTCTACATCCGGTGTTGGTGACAACATTGAATCACAGGAGCAGATCTATTAAGTCTAGTTCTGTGCTTTGTGCTCATCATGCTTTACTCTTTATTTTTGCATTATATTAAGAATTTCTAATTTTACTTTAATCAATCAGTCAAGTTTATTTGTACAGCACATTTCAGCAGCTCAAAGTGCTTTCCATCATAAAAACCCAAAATTACAAAGTTTCACAGAAATCACAGCACAGTCAGCAAATGAACAAACTTTACATTTTGATGAGTGCTGTCACTAAAATTATACACGTCAAATATGTTGGTCAATGTTTCATTTATTGTGGTCATTCTAAACAGCTGGATTTTTAGTCTAGATGGCCGGGGAGAGGGAAGTCTGGGCCTCCCTTCTGAAGCTGCTACCCTCGCAACCCGACCACAGGTAAGCGGAAGATAGATAGATGGATGGATGGATGGATGGATGGATGGATGGATGGATGGATGGATGGATGGATTTATTGTAAAACCACAAAATTGGATGTTAATAAAAGCGAACTCAAACAACAGAAAATAGCTATAAAGTATTAAAACTACCACATACAGAGATGAAATAAGTTACATTTACTTAACTGCAGTTACTCAAGTAACTTTTTGAAAATATAAAGTACTTCTAGAAGTAGTTTTACTTTTCTCTTCCATGTGAGTAATATTTGTTTTGACTTAATCTCATCAGATTTTAAAAATGTGAATTTTAAACACTAATTGTAGTTTTCTAGGTTAATCTCTAGATCTTCTTTTCCAGGTGTTTGTCTTTTCTCATTCTTACCGTGTTGTCTTGGTCTCCTGTACTGTTCAAGACCTCTGCTGTTCCTTCCATTCTTTTACTGAAACCGAGTGCAAAACCTCTGACTGCTATCACATGCTTTTACTTTGAAAAATGCCAGTACTGCCACCTGTGCCCCTACACACCAGAGATGAGAAGCCACGCAAACACACCAATGTGATTTATCCATTTATCTAAGCAACACACAGAAAGAACAAACATGAGTTAAGTTCAGGCATCTACCTTCACCTTTGACCTCTCTCTGCCTGTAGCCAATGTTATGTCAGTTAACATCCAGCTGGATGGATTTGCCCTTCAGAGTGGTTTGGTTTCTTTTTAACTCACTGGACCTTGATATTCAGACGAGCGTCTCTTTAAACGCTGCTAAATATTAAGACTTTATCTAACGCAGTCCCGCCCTGGTGAAAAATTAATATACTAAGTATGTTAAATTTTAACATACTTAAGCATACGTTAATCATGAATATACTTCAAGTTCACTTAGGATTAGTTAACTCAAAGTGTGACATTTTAGAAAAACTAATTTTGTGCTTAGTGTATTTTAGTAGTATTTAAATTGTATTAAAGTACAATTTAAAGTGTACTAAGCGTACTTCAACATACTTTTTTTGGACAACTTAAGTTAGACTTAGTATACTTTAAGTATATTGATTTTTATGTAATATAAACGTGCTTGATTAGTATATTTTGAGTGTACCATTTTTGTGATTGAATTACATTTAAAATGTACTTAGAATGTATTTTAAGTATACTGGCATTACATATTTTATATACTAGTAGTGTGATTACAGTATGCTACAATTACACTTTTGGTTTATTATAATTACTTATGGTCTTTTATTTTTCTGCTTTGCCACTTTGTACATTACATGCTTCATACACACTGCAGTACTGCAAAGATATCAGGCCACCAGAACACAGAAGGATCAATTATAACACACTTTACAAGAGAAACTAATTACATTGTGCTTTCAATATCTTACCATTTTGGTAACACTTTATTTGATGGGGTGTGCATAAGACTAACATGACACTGTCATCAACATGACATAACACCTGTCATCCAACTTTTAAAACAACTTCTCATTAAAAGTGTCATTAATTACTGAATGACATCTGTAAGTATGTTCCTAACAGGTGTCATGTTTATGACAGTATCATGTCAGTCTTATGCACACCCTGTCAAATAAAGTCTTACCCACATTTTTCAAGAGTACATTGCCAATATACTATAACAGAATTGTACAAATTGTCAATATATTAAAAGTTTACAGACAACATGCTTATGAAAATTAGCACAATAATTACACTTTAGAGGAAACGTGAAAAATGTTTCACCAAGGACAGAGTATTGTTTTAATACAATGTCACAGTATTCCAGTTTTACTCCAGACAAACAGACATTTCTCCTTCCTAAGAACAGTGAGGATCAATGACAGAACATTCCCATTAACTGCACCACTGCACTTTACAGAAACCTACAAAAAAGAACAATAGAGCAATTAAACAGAGAAAGTACTTGTGTTTTAAAGAGTACAGAAAAACGGCAAAGAAAAAAGTATGACTTATAATTTTAAGACGTTGTGGACTCGCTATGCATGTGGCTTCATCAGAACTGATGATGATTGGGACCGGATGCCTGGGGTGAAAAAACATTTCTGGGTGACTTCTTTGCCTGTTTATGTTAGAAGTAGAGAAAATAGTCAGCAATATCATGGAATCAGTTGATGTTGGCATTAACTATGAAGTTATTTTAAGTGTGGACTTAAGAGAGACAAATTACCTTAAAATCTTTCCATCCATGATCTGAACACGTTGATCCTTGCAGGGTGGTGAGGGGGGCTGGTGGTGCCCATCTCTCAGGTGAGAGGCGGGGTTCACCCTGGACAGGTCACCAGTCTGTCGCAGGGCAACACAGAAACAGACAGGACACACAACCATACACACACACTGACACCTAGGGAGAATTTAGAGAGACCAATTAACCTGATAGTCATGTTTTTGGACTGTGGGAGGAAGCCGGAGAACCCGGAGAGAACCCACGCATGCACAGGGAGAACATGCAAACTCCATGCAGAAAGACCCCGGCCGGGAATCGAACCCAAGACCTTCTTGCTACAACTGCGCCACTGTGCAGCCCACAATAAAATTGATAAAATAATTATTTCTGAAACCAACGTAAAATTGTTTATATCTTTACTGCACTGTTTATAATTAAACGAAGATAATTAGCATTTGGAAGAAAACTTACCACCAGCTAGCAACACGTTAGCAGCCTTCGTTCCTTCGAGCTCCTTTTGTGACCCACATTTAGTTTCCATCCGGTTCTTGTCCTGTTGTGTTGTCGTCTAACTCGGACTAGAACGTCACCAGCTTGAATTTACCAGAACTACTAACTATTATCAAAGCCCTCTCTACTTTTAAGGAAATATTGTGCGAGTAAGAATGAAAAGAATTTGAACAGCGTCTGTTATCTTCTCTGGGTTCTTGGCTTTTCTTCTTTTTGTGGCGCTTTTAAAAAAACTGAAAGTGTGCAATACCACCACCATCTGGTCTGGAGTGTGAACTGGAGCTAATGCCGTTCAATAATAGATCTTACGTCATACATCTGAAAATGGATTGGGTAAAAACAGCTTCCGTGTTTTAGTTAAAAAATTGAAAACAACAGATTATATTCGGAGCGATGTAAAACTGAAGATACCTACATTAATGTTAAGGACAAGTATTGTTTTTGTTGTAGAACCGCTGTCACTAAACTGTCAATGTTTGATATTTTGAGGTATGACCACTTTATTTACTTTGTTTAAAAACATTACATCAAGTTCCACTATAAAGACTGTTATCTCTTTATTCTTTGCCATTTTAACAAAAATAGTAAAAGATTATTAAGGCACCTAAAAAGGCGTACTTTATTAGCCGTAAGTATACACTGAGATGTAATCTAAAACATACTGAAATTAATAATTTAAAGTAAGCGTTAAGGGAATTTTAAGTGAATTTTAAAAAATTCTATTTTGAGCATATATTTTAAAATATATATTTAAGATATATATCTTTATCTCTTAAATATCTTTAAAACATATATTTTAAAGCGTAGTGGGACATCCTCTTAGCTTTTAGCTGGATCTTTTTGTTTTGGAAAGTGCCATGAGAAAACATTTGTAGACTTTTTCTCTGTATTGTATTAATACATTATATTACATATAGTTTAATGTGATATTTCGTAAGATTGAAGTCTGAGAGAAACATGGTGTGCTGTCTGACTGCAGCATGAACCAGTACTGTGCTAACACTGTCTCTTAACCCAGAGTCTCTGATCAGTCATTTATCAGATTTCCATCTTCTGAGTTGCCTAGAGACTGTTGCTACTTTATCCACTTCTGGTAGAAGGACAAAGGGAAGGAAGCTCTAATCTGCACTGGGAATTGTACCAGGGACTTGTGCCTGGTTTGTTTATCTGTTTTCTTAATAAAGTTTTTGTGGCAGTAGTGGCATGTATTCATTAGTAGATTGACAAAGTAGCTAAACCTAACAGTCAAAACATTCAGCCAATAAATTCTACACCTCAGATACCAATCATGCAATCTACTGGTCCAAAGACAATGAATAAACAAGAATCAAATCAACTTCTAAACCTACTGCTGGTTTTTGGAAGATATTTCTCCAAGATGGAAGTCTGCAGCTTTCAAAAAGACAATGGCTTTTATGCAATTCTCCATAACACGTGTCCAAGTACTCATCTGCATGGCTAACCTGTACAGGAGTTAATGTTGAAAACCATCTGATAGGCCCCTTCCTCCTGAACCCAATGAGAGCTTGTGGGAAACGGGAGATTTCCAGTGAAGGAAAACTGCCTGCCTCTCTGAAAAAAGGTCTTAATATTCTGGATCAATCCGCCCACCTCTAGTCTGTTGACACAGGGTAAATGGCAACACAAATGAATTTTGCTTGACTGTTGTTTGACCAATGTACTGTCACAGTCAGCAGCCAGGAAGTCTGAACTGCTCTGTAAGGTAGAAAGACAGGAAAACAAGATACGGTATAAACTGCTTTATTCTTGTTCCACTCTAAGTTAAAGCCAATCATTTTGACCAACAGCTGTCTGCTCTTTGCCAGAAAATGACTGAAAATACAATCTATTGAGAGTGTGACTGGATAGTCTTCAGGCTTCACTGGACCAGGAGTACAAAGAAGAAACAAAATGAGTTCTGAATGAAACTCGATGGTGAAGGGGACTTCTCAGCTGTAGCAAACCAGTACTGTGCATCATTCATGTTCGGCAGATGCAGACATGGGACTTTCTGTCAGATTAGATCAGCAGATGTTGACTCCCACTGTCGACTGTAAGCACATGCGCTCCGCAGCGCATGGACCGACTTCGTGGAGTCGGGTTGCACCGAGAGCCTTTCATGTGGAGCCAACCCAGAGTTCAGCCAGTCAGAAGAGGTTAACTCTCTCTACAGACCACCTGCTCCTCTGCGAGCCGACCTGACGTCTGCCACCACCAGATCATGAGGAAGACGCTGCGAAGGCTGCAGGCCTTTAGGAAAGCACAGAAAGCCCCTCCAAAAGAGAAAGGAGGGCTTGTCCCAGACTGCTGATCTCCACAGAGCTTCCATTCACCAGCATCTGCTGCTGCATCACCGTTTTTTTTTTTTCTTCCTTGACATATTTAAGAGTCTGGCAAGAAAACAAGCTCATGTATATTTCATACATTCCTACAATAACTGGCAAAGACAAATCCCAATTTAATACGAAGGAAAACTAGGGGTGGACCGATGAATTGGCCCCACCAATAAATCGGCCCTGATTTTCTTAATTTTGGGAGATTGTGTTCATCCCTTTACTTACATGTGAAGCTGATCTGATCCTAGAGTTTGGCGTGTCATACATGTACAATTAAATACATTTTAGCTAACATTACATGGACCTGCTGATAAAGAAAAGCAATAATGTGAAGAAAAGATAATAGAAATATCAATTTCATAAAAAAGGTTTGTCATACTTCACATGTTCTATTGCATTTTAAGTGATGAAATGTTTCTTGTTAACAAAAGTAACTGAATTGTTTTTTACTAGCATTTTCTCTTTCATTATTTTTTATTATCTTAAGTAGCTACTGTGGACTGGGTCTTTTTTTTGATTACTTGATTAATCATCAGAATAATCGAGAGATTACTTGATGTGAGAATCAAGTAATTTATCGAGTGTCAGAATAAAGGATAAAGAAATTTAAATAAATCTTTTTATATAAAAGAATCCATGAATAATTTTTCTCTTCATAGTTAGGCATTAATTTGTCTCCAGTAAAATGCATTGAGTTTTGTAGAGGCAATGTGACAAACTGCAAGGGGAGTGAACACTTTTCTCCAAGGCGGTCACGCATCAGGTAGACTGGTACATGTTTCAATCACCATGAAGAACATTCGTTACCTTTAGCTGTTCATGATGTGTCACTGTTACCCAGGACCACAGAATGAAACAGACTGAGAGGAAGATCTGGAAGAGACGGAGAAAACCAGCGATCCCAGCCAGAGATCTGCTTATTGAATCTGAAGTCAAGGCCTTTAAGAACAGAGATCCTGTCAGACAAACAGACGATTAGATTGGAAACACAGCCTGAAGCCATCCCTCTCCTCTCGTTTTCTCTCTCCATTGGCTGTCAGCTTCTGTTTCTGTGTGTGTGCCAGATGGAGCCGGGCTCATGTGTCCAGAGGCCGCAAAGAAGGAAATAGTTGATGCAACGAAACAATGAACCTGGCTACACGCTGCCTTGGGAAGCCGAACTGGAGAGGGAAGACAAATGAGAGGAGAAATAAAGGTAGAAATCAGAAGGAAACAGGAGCGCACACATATGTCTCTGTCATGTTAGTGGAACCAAAATGAAATTCCCAAAGCCTGTTTAGTGGCTGATGCTCGGAGATATCACTTCACTGGACATTTTATGTTCAGGCAAAAAATAATGATGACAAATAGCATAGCATAATGGAAAAAAATGTACAGAGCCCTGTGAGGGATGTGGGGGGATTTTTTTCTTTGTTGTTACTTCGCAATAGATTTTACATTACAATCTATGGTTTTTGTAGGGATTTCTTGTTTGTGAGACATATTAAGTTTTATAACCTTTTCTTTTGGATTAAAACACGCTGCAAACTTATGTGCAAAATGCCAGAGGCAAGACAGGCCGAACCTGGGCTTTCCATCCCTACTCCATACAAAAATATGATAAAAACGTTCCATAAGAAGGAAGGAAAGAAAGAAAAATACATCCAAACTGTTTTGACTATTTCTGAGTTTTTTTCGCAGGGTAATAAAGTCGTCTGAATGGCTCGTTTTCATGTGCAGTCTCATCTCCACAGACAAACAGGAATACGCATTAGTTCCATTTCACACCACTTTTGTTTGCACCAAAGAGTTAATGTATGAACACGTTTTCACCAAGACTTTGATTTTAAATATACATTTGTTCTCACTGTGACTTATAATAGTCAGACAGTTGCACTAGAAGTTACATTAAAAATCCATTAAAAGTGTCAACTTTGCATTAGAAGTGTCATTATGACACTTCATGGCAGCAGTCATAAACATGAAAACTCCTTCATGTTTATAATAGGTCTTATGTTATGTTTATGACAGTTTTATTCCCCCGGCCCCTTCAAATAAAGTGTTACCAAAGACATTTTAACAACAAATATAAATATCAGTTTTATCTGGTACTTGTAATTTGTATTATAAATTATATGCGGTTTGTATAGTTGAATGTAAATTATCCACTTTGTAATTGTATACGTTGTACAAGTTTGGAGTCAGTTACTTAAAACTACTAGATGGGAGGAACAGCGGCCATGTTGGACAGGTCGTTTCCTCTTCCACCGAAGTGCCACGTTCAGAGGAAACCCACAGAGAAGCTTCTAGATGGAGTGAAGGATGCTGGGAAAACCAGCTGTAGAGAACCATAAAGACAGCAGCTGACAGAAGATATCAGACATTTATGTCTCATTAAAATTCTACATATTCCTTCCAAATATCCATTATGTAATATGGTAACATGTTTCATTTTGGGTTGCATTTTTATTGATGAAGGTGCTCCTTTAACTGAAAACAGTTTGAGACACATATCTCCTCATTTTCCTTTGTGGAATCCAAGAGCAGAACTTTCTTCTGCTCTTGAAAAAGTAACTAACTTTTACTTACAGTAAAATGTTATAAACCTAAAATAAAATAAAAACTATTTTATTACATAAAAAAAATTTCATTTCAACTTGGGAACTGGGAAATAAGACTTTATCAAAGTGAATGTGCTTTTACTGAAATACATTTTTGTACTTTTTCCACCTGTCATCTGCTGGTTCTGGTCCACTGGGTTTTCTGAAGTCCAGTCTACCAGGAAGTTCTAGAGCTCTTCCTGCTTTCCTCTGTCAACAAGCTGGATGCCGATGCTGTTTTGATACCCCAGCAGAACTTGGTACCGACCCAGACTGACAAAGGTACTAACATCTGGCTCAGTGACCATGGAGTTCCTGTTCCTGAGTGACCAGCAGACTCCCCTGACCTTGTAACCCCATAGAGCATGTATTGGTTGTTGCCAAGAAGAAGATGAGAGACATCAGACCCATCAAGGCAGATGACCTGAAGGCAGCTGTCAGAGGAACCTGAGCTTCCAGAACCTCATCAGAACCACAGGATGATCTCCTTCATGCCAGACAGATCCAGATTTGTATTTTCAGAACTCTGTAAGAACATATTTTCAGTTAAATGTCTTAACAGATGCACTAGGGGCAAAGTCATATTTCTGTTGAAGTACATCGCATTGGGTAGCTGAACAGCAAGAGGAGAGCCACTGACTGTGACCTGATTTCTCAGCTTTATTGCTGTTCCATGTTGAACACAGCAGCTCTGAAAATCCCTCAGCTTTACTTTATGCTGCTATTAGATTAACCGGATTGGATGTGAACATGGACTGCCACCAGTTAAACTGCTTCCCCCAACACTGTGCTTTAGCAGAGGTGAGATGCTGCATTTAGTTGGTACAAACCATCAAACTGAAGGCCAGTTGGGCATATTTTGATCCAAGAGTCTGAAAAAAATTAGGTTTATATATACGTATATATACAGTATATCTGTGTGTGTGGGGTGTGTGTGTGTATAACTTGCTTTTTTGTTTTTTTAAGTGAATTGAAAGTGTAAGAAAAGGATCAGATAATGTTTTCATGATGAGGCCAAACAAGAAAAAATAGATAATCAGTTTCTGTTTTGATTTCAAGTAAACAGTTTTGGGACTAAACTGTCAAGTCATGCTTGGCCATGCATGTCCTCCACAAAACAGTCAGTCTATTCCCCCTGCAAAAAGGTTATTATAATGAAATAAAACCAATTAAATAATGAAAACTGAAATCGAGAAAACAGAACTATATTGCGTGTTTATAAAATTAACTAAAACATACTGAAATTACTGATATAATAGCCTTTGTTTTCGTGTTCATGAATCTATTTATTACCAAACTGATGTGAAATTGATGTCATTTTTTTACACTCCAGCAGTTTAATGCAAGCAAATCATGTTACTCCATTCTCCTCCTGGTGGCGCAGAAGCTGGTCTGCAAAATGGCGATATTACAGTTGGTATGTAACACCAGTAAGTTGTTCAACAATAATAAAATTCATAACCCAATTGATGTATATATAATCACAATACAATACTTTGAGATTTTGAAATTCTGCACCCAAAAATGAACCAACATATGACAAAACTAAAACTACTACTGTTTTAAAGTCTTAAAAGTTCTAAAACCAACTAAATGTATTTAACAAATATTAACTAATACAAACTAGCAAACCACTGAATTACTGAATTAGACAAAACATCACAACGAAATAAAACTAAACTACATTAGTAAAACCTCAAAACTATTATAACCCTGGCACCAACCTCTGTTATATTCCCTCACAAAGGGCCTGAATATCAGAGTGATTACCAAATGTCTCCCAAGGTCACACACAAAAATTCTAATAAGCACATTGTCTGAACACCTAAACATCCAGCATGTCTCATCCAGCATGTAACGTGCAACTGGTCCCTGAATCATTCACCATCTGCCTGTCAGGTGAAGGGGGGGGCAGAGAGAAAAACAGAGCACAGAACAAAGTCTGCTTCTTTAATGGATCTGAAAGATAAAAAACAAAAGATTTCTTTCAGCATGATTGGAAGATTGGGCTAAGAGGGTGGAGTGAGATAAGAATCAGATATTACTGATATTGTTACTAATAGATCTGTTTTCCTGATTTAAGTCGTGTCACAATGTGTTGACTTAAAAACTTTGTCAGGGTAATTATTCAGCTATGAAAGTGTGGAGCTGGGGGAGGGGTGGGTTCAGGACATCCACCCTGAGTTTTCAGCAGCCTGGCGGTTTGGTTTGTGGCCTGAAGCTCCATTGATGTTGTTCTGTTGCTGCTGGTCCTCCATCTTCTTCCTGTAAATGTTTTTTTTTTTCAATAATTTCCCCCTGTAGTTCTTTCTGCTCCCTGTTTCCTGATCTAAAGACTTTCTTTTCCTTGACTACAGCCTTTATTTCAGGGATGATCAAAGAATTTGACCAATGAGCCATTTGAAACATTTAGCTGTATTTTAACATGTTTTTCTTTGATGCAATAATTTTATGTTTGTGCCTTGTTTTCGTTCTGCTTATTGTTTGATGTCCTGTAAAGCATATTGTGTTGTCTTGTGTTCCCTTATGTCACCTAATGGTTCTTCGTCTGAGTATTTCCAGGTACTGACTGCCTGTCAGGAATCTCTTTATATCGTACAGACTTGTACTCTGCTGCCAGGTGTAGCCTGCTATGCTCTGCCCTGCACAGGTTGAGCTGCTGTTTATGAGAGAAAAAAAACAGACATGCTAAACACCCTAGAACCATGACACACATAAGACCGCTCCAAAAGCAGAAAGCGTACTATAGCACAGGGCATTCCTGGTAAATACAACCAAAACAAACCTGTATATCTAGAGGGAGAAACAGCCAAAAACAAGAGAGAAATCATCCAACTGCTAAAATCTGACTCCACTCCATTTTTGTTGACATTCCATGAAGAAGAAAGTTGGTGCTGGTAGCTGCATTCCCATTACAAATGAGCACAAAACTTTGTCTATACTCCACTAATGTTGGAAAAACACAACTTAGCAATGGAGGTGTTTCCATTGTAGAAGAAATGCAATTAAAATCATATGTAAATAAGTATGTTCACCCAAATAGTCATTATTAAACAAGCTGCGCCACCATCCTCCAACTACTTCCTGTTGTCTTCTTCATCATTTTCACCAGTAGTAATATCTGGTTTTTGATCATGTGACTCGTGTGTTGCAAAAAAAGTGTTTCCATTCCAGTTTTGTGAAGTAAACCAATTTCAATACGGCCAAAAAATAATAAAAACCTTCCTCCTAGTGCCTAAACAAAAATAGAGTTGTTGTTTCTTTTTTCAAAATTGCCATGTTTCCATTAAGTGAATTTATTTTCCAAATGTCAAACTGTGCAATTGGTCAAACTGTGCAATCCATGGTCAGTGGAAAACTCCTCTTCTGTCTTCTTCAGAGGTTTTCGTGTAATTTCCTTCGGTGGTTCTTGGTGCAGCGCCCCATGTGGTGGAGGTGAACAAGTCGCCCAAAGGGTTTGGCTCATTTGTTACACTGGAGATGAAAGAGATGAAAGAGAACCACAGCAGCTGAAAATGAAACAAATGTTACAAATTTGATTCCCAATCCAATGGAGTGTACCAGACGATCAGGTGTGAAAACAAACTAATGTTCTGTGACAAACCAGGGACAGAACAGCAGATTCAATTAAACACAGACTGTTTAGTAAAGTGGTTTCACTATTTAGATGTAACAAAGTAAAGGAGGTTCAATGCAGTTCTGTTCACGTTTTACAAATTTTACTGATATTGCCAACAGAACAACAATGTAATAATTTGTCCAACTCTAGAAAGTGAAGATGAGTACTCCCATCCAAACGCACACAGATGTTTCATTGCTTTTTGAAACGGCCAAAATGACTGAATACTGTCTGCAGCCTTCCACAACAGCACAACGCATCGATGGCTTGCGTTGATCTGGCTACTTGTTCTGCAACTGTGTTGGCATTTCATATTATTTTCAGGTTAGAAGCCATCAAATACCATCGGTATTTAATGGTAATCTGGGCATGGCACAGATTTTCATTTGCAAAAATATGTGAAAAACATATATCATTTTCCTTCTACTTCATATTCACTTATCTGAATTTTAACTAAAACATTTAGAAGTTTGTGGTTGTAATGGGTCTAGATAGTAATAAAAACTAAAAATCAAAAAACAACAACACAATCCTGCTGGCGAAAGCAGCATCCACAGTCAGCTACACACCGGCATCAAAAGTCTGGAGAAAAACGTTTCAGTCAGATGGAAGCACAGAACCAAAAACAGCATACATCATGAGTTCAAGGTGGAAGGACGCAGAAGATCATCTAATGATGAGAAGACAATATGGGAACCTCTGAAGGACACAAAGAACGACAAGCGTAGAGATGAATGGAGGTGGAGGTTTGGTTTGCTTGGTCTGTAACCATTGGCTTCTGATCAGTGAGTTGGACAGGTGGTGGTGCAGAAAATATTACTGCAGAGCAGAAGATTAAACAATGCAATATGAAGTGACTTGCACACAAACAGCAGATGGCTGTGTAATAACCTTGACTTTTTATCAACATTTTTTTTTTTTTCTTCCAAGAGCAGCATTCACTGAGCCCAGGGACATGATCCTGACTGCAGTTTCTTTATTTTACAGATTTATCACAACCCACGGTCATTAAATTCTCCTCCCTCTTTACCCCCAACCCCCACACTCACACATTGTGCGTTACACTACCTTCACTTTTAAACTCCCAGCTCCTGTCCTCAGATTGCCTCAGCATTCGGCTCACACTCACACCTTCCGCTTTAGTGCAGTCGAGCACGTCCAGAAGACGGACACACATCCAGAACCGGCCGTCCACCAACACACACACACACACACACTCCGGGCGGTGAGCCGGGGCGGCTCGGCTGCCGAGCAGAGCTGTGTTTCAGACCCAGTGGCAGGAAAGTGGCCGGATGCATTCACAAGGATGGGGCTGGGATTAGACCTATTTAAAGCAGTGAGCATTAACCCCACACACACCCCAGACCTCCTCCTACTCACACACACATGCATACAGTTCTTCTCCCGTTTTCCAAAGAAAGCAATCCATGTAACACAGTGCTACATGCTAGGCTCTTTCTACTTATGTAACATGGTCATTGGCGGTGAAGGAGCACAATCTGGGCCTTGGGCTGCTGCTCTTGTGCAACAGAGAAAACAAAGATATTCCTTCTTGTGATCTACTTTCACACTCATTTATGGTCTGTGCTGTAAGCGTGAATCACTCAGTGATATTTTATTAAAACTAAATCAAAGAGATAAGTAGCTTTTAGGGATGGCAGCTGAAACAGCTTATTTTTTATATGTAAATTTTATATTGTTTATGGTTATAATTGTATTTACCAATATTTAACAGTTTGGATGGAGGAGCTGTCAGCATATAAGCAATTTTCCCTGGGGGATCAATAAAGTATATTCTATTCTATTCTATTCTATTCTATTCTATTCTATTCTATTCTATTCTATTCTATTCTAACAAACATAAGGAAACAAGTGTTGCTGTGTCTTTTAAGTCCAAAACACCGTAAATAACATTTTGGATTGTCTAGGTGCACCAGCAGGAAAAGCTATGTTTGGGAATCCTGGAGCTAACGTTTAGCTTTTAAGAAAACAGGTCATTATAGGACTTGTTTTTAGGACTATTTAATATAGTTTAGTGGCGAGAAAGCGAAGGAAAACGCGCATAAAAGCAGACAGGCTCCCATTAAACAGACTATCAGCGATTAAACCACTGATAGTTAGGATGTTTGAACAGCCTGAATCATTACAAGCTTCAAGTGCAGTCTGCTCACTTAAAACACCTTAAAACACACATAAAAACAATAGTTAAATTGTCAATCCTAAGCTCATTTATCTCTACCTAGACACAACCTCTTACTGGAGTCATCCTTCATCAGAAGAATCCTGATAAACGAGGTATGCTTTGCTGCTTATTAGGGAGTGGGTTTCCCCCTATTAGAGGCTGATGGGGAGAAAGGTTATACCCACCATCTTCTTCTCAGCTCTGTCGTTCTCCAGCCCTGGAAACTAAGCCAGTTGTTAGCAGCAGCTGTGGATGTGTGTGCAGCTAGCACATGTTAGCTTGTAGCATGGGGCATCCTCTTAGCTCTGCTCCACACAGGCATCAGGCAGCCACTGCCCAGTGCTGGTGAAGCTGTGTTGTTTCAGCTCTGGACTGAATTTGTAAAGGTTGTCTGTCTCCTCCTCAGAGGAACGGCAACGAGTGTCGGTTTGTCAACGGCAACCCTGGAGAATCTACAATTTGAAGGTTCCTTCTGCAGAATTCTGAATAAAACCAGGACCAAGGCGATGAGGTGTGTCCTTCCAGTATATCCTATATGCATATATACATGTGTATATATTTGTGTGTTTGTGTGAATTTAAACACTAGCTCGAGGATACACACCCCATGAAACTTGCATTGAGCATGTGCATTAGATGATGCGGCTCCGTATGGAGAACACATAGTGACTCTATATGATGGTGAAATGCAGACTAATGTCACACTCAGAAAACATGTTGAAAAGTCCCAGTATGTTGAGGGTGAAAGAGCTGCTAGTGCATGCATTCAAAATACCGCCCAGAGGCACATGTTTTAGTTTGACTAAATCTGTCTGCTGTTGACATAGTGTTGAATTTCTCCACTGTGGGACAATAAATAATATTCTATTCTATTCCAGGTGATTACCAAGCTTTTCTTTTAGCTGTCAAGGTCTTAATCACAAACTGTAAAGTGGTTCTTCTGCTTCCTTTTCATCTTTTTGTCCTCTCCTTGTGCATGGCAGCTTGTGTCAAATACAAACATCTTTATTTTACATGTACAGTAAGTTCATAAAGCTTGGTGTTTTTTTTTGTGCATATTAAGTTAACTTTCCTTCTCTCAGCAGATCATCAGTGCAGAGCAGCAGTCCACAGAGTTTGTTTCAGCAACACTGTGAGATGTTCCCTCCCTGAGGGTTTCCTTGACGAGACAGGGGAGCTCACACTATGCTTAACAAAGCCAAGCTCAAACATAGCTGTTTGTCAGTAAGACGAGCTCTGTAGGGGAGATTTACCTCCATAAGTTTTCTGAAAATCCTCATAGCTACCCCTATAAAACCATCTGGATCAGAGAGCAGACGCTCCACCTTAGCTAAAAACCCCCAGTTCACTGTTCGACATAGAAAAGGAACCCGGTAATCTCTCACCATAACCAGTTATAACTTTAACACAGTTGGAGCTGACAGTTGTCTAAAGAGAAGACTTAGTTTTTTTTGTTAATAATAATTTCCTATGCACAATTACATCTCTTAATATCATGCTTTACTCTGCACTAATGAAACTGACTCACCTCACTCTGCTGAATCTTTGAGAGAGCAGTCCAGTTTCCTGATTTAACTCTTTCAAATGTAATCTGACCACCTGGGGCAAAGCGATGCTCAGTTGATCATCAAACCCATGAAAACAACACTTAGATGAAAGCAGCACATCCTCTTCAGTCGTACCATGTCAGCCTTTCATCCCAGAACACAAAGCAAAACTGGGGCACATAATCTGCTTCGTTATAGCAAACATAGGGAACAGTGTGACGGCGGCTTTGGGAAACGATGGTTGAGACTTTTTGATCTCTACTAGAACTGTAGAAGTCAGCAACAAGGATTGCCGTATGGGTTTGCATTGAGCGTTTCTCTTTGCAAAGTTGTGCCCTGGGTCTAATTACAACAAGCGCTGCAACAATCCAGCCTCTCTCAGCACAGCAGATTCAAGGGATTTATTTACTGTGGATAAGAACCAATTATGTCTGACCACAGAAACAAGCAGGGATGGAAGGAGACAGAGCGCCCCGAGGGGAGGAAGAAATGGTCTTAAAAGTCTGCCTGTCCTTACGGCCTGACGCTGCATTGTCGTGTCGAGTCACAATAAGGTGACCCTTGACATCCTGTCAATGGCTATCTTGACTGTGTGGTATTAACTGACCTGAGCGTACTGGTAATTCTCTACATGTGTGTTCTGACATCTAGTTCTGTGTCTCTGTGATGGAGCCACAAACATGAGTTTTTGATGAAGGAATAACATCATAACATGACGTACTGCTCAAAAAAGGCAGTTTCACATGATCCTGGTTCTTTAAACATATTTAGTTGTGCATGCTGGTCAAGTTGTGGATAACTTCAGTTGGAATTGTGCTCCTTACCAATTACAAGCGCTGACTCGTTTGTTGTTGTGTTGATGCATTTCTGCAGCGTGACATTTCTCTTTCTTGGTGGTGTCCATCTACTGGGTGACTGCTGTTCTGCAGAAACATAAATAGAGCTGAGCAATTTCTCTGTGACTTGAAAGGGTCAGTGGTTAATGTTTTGCCATTTGAGATAACTGGAGCAGAGAGGAAAAGGTTTGACTACAGAGGAACACCGACAGCAGAGAAAGGAAAGGTTTAGCTGACGTTAATGGCCTCTGCTCCTGGGTGGGGGGAGGCTGTGGGGGGCTGTGGGCTGTGGGGTGTGGGGGGTTGTGGGGGCTGTGGGGGGCTGTGGGGGGTTGTGCAGACCGTCTCAGCAGGAAGAACCAAACAGTAACAGTGGCTTTATGTGAATGTGTGTGTTGGTGCAGCCTGTGTTTACGTTTCTACCTGATCACTTACTAACAGTAGGTGTGAGATTGACAAATACAAACTATTTTTTTTTATATGCTCATAGCAATAAAGACCTTTTTGACTACAGTTACGATTGTAATAACGTTATTGATATTGCTTATGAATAAATTACCGCCTAATGTGAAACTGATTAGGGTAATACTTTATTTTGCTTTAGAGTCAGAAACCTTTATTTTATTGTACAAATTTGTAGAATGGTTTTCCTGACTGTTCCTCAGCTGATGTGTACTGCATGGTTTAAAGGATCGCAGCTCAGACTGTTCCTAAACAATCAGCCAAAACTCAGTCGGTGAGCTGTTCAATGTTCATCAGAGAAATAAAGACGTTGGAGTTCCATAAATTACAATACAAATACTAAAACTTAAATTACAAAAATCACTCCATGAATCTTCCAGTTTGCTCCAGCACACTTCCATTTTGTACCAGTAAGCAAACCAGTTCTCTTCAAAGACCTCCTGCTGCTCAATGTTTATTACAGTCACAGAAGATTTTAGGAAAAAAAATGACTATGAATGATCAATTATGAAACATCCCTGAGGCAACTGTGACTCAGGACCTAGTTCACACAACACCACATGTAAGCGATGGCGCCTGCTAGGAAAAGATCAAACCAAAATGGAGAAGGGAAAAAAATAACTTTCACCAGTTTAACTTATTTTACTGTCAGTTGACCTTAACAACAGCTGTTGGGAGTCTGGTGGGATGTCTGCCAGGTACCCGGGTTCATTACAATCACATGGTCACTACAGAAGTCACTTTTGAGGTGTCACTAGCTGTGTTTCCATTCACCATGAAGTTGCGCAAAATGAAATAACAAAAATAAATTCGCAATTTGTAAATAAACTCTTATTTTTCATTCAAAGTTTTTTTTTGCGTTGGGATGAAATGGTTTTTCGGCCGTGTCGAAGTTAGCGCATTTTGCAAAAGTGCAATGAAAACACTTTTCTAGCATCACGCGGGTCACATGATCACATGCCGGATGTTGCTGCTGGTGGAAAAGACAAAGAAGACAACAGGAAGTGGTAGGAGGATGATGATGATGATGATACAGCATGTTTTGTAAATGACTTATGAATAAATGAACAAACTTATTCACATGATTTTTTTAAATTGCAGTACTTATTCAATGGAAGCACCGCAATTGCAAAATTATGTTTTTTCGACATGAGTGGAATATCAACAAAGTTTTGTGCACATTTGTAATGGAAACACTGATATCATGAGAAATGTACGTGTGTCATCAACAGAACGATCGGAGCTCATTGCAGAACATTTCCCCATTTTTATACATATAAGCTCCTAATGGAAGGTTTTTGTTCATAAATTATTATATTCTGCAGAATAGTTGTCTGTTTATTCTGTGGACGTGCAAGGGTTTCTGTTTGGGAACATCTAGGGACAAACTCACTCCTTCAGTTATTTAATAACACACCTCAGCAGGCAGGTATTCATAAAACTATAACTGACAGAGACTGAGAGCTGTTTAGATATTATTTCCTGATAAATATGTGGCACCACGACTTGTTAAACTTTATTAATAATTACATTTGGCACTTATTAATAGTGGTTCATAGCCAACCCAAACATATCTACGAAAGAACTCAGCCCGGGGTCTTTCTGCATGGAATTAGCATGTTCTCCCTGTGCATGTGTGGGTTCTCTCC
This sequence comes from Xiphophorus hellerii, assembly GCF_003331165.1. Lineage (NCBI taxonomy): Eukaryota > Metazoa > Chordata > Actinopteri > Cyprinodontiformes > Poeciliidae > Xiphophorus > Xiphophorus hellerii. The sequence goes on from NC_045684.1 coordinate 27,728,994, forward strand.
AGGTACTCCGGCTTCCAGTCCAAAAACATGACTGTCTGTTGTGATCTGTTTTTTTTCTGTATGTTTATTTTGAGTTTCTGTGTCTTCTGAGTCTTTGTGTTGTCCTGTCTTCCCCTTGATTGTTCCCAGGTGTGTCTCGTTCCCTGATTACCTCCTGTGTATTTAATGTCACCTGTGTCTCTGCGTCTCTGTCGGGTCCTTGTTGAATGTTTGGTACCAGTCTGTCTTGCTGGTCCTTCGTTTAGCCAATTGCTACCAGTGATGAGCCTTAGCCTCCCTCTCAGCTGTGCTGCCTGGTATTTGGGATTGCTGGATTTTGGACTTGTGTTACTTCACCATTAAATCATCTTCATCTCATTTCAACCTGGGTCTACAAGCATCTGCCTCACTGTTAGGTTAATTGGTCTCTCCAAATTCTCCCTATGTGTCAGTGTGTGTGAATGGTTGTGTGTCCTGTCTGTCTCTGTGTTGCCCTGCGACAGACTGGCGACCTGTCCAGGGTGACCCCACCTCTCGCCCAGAACGTTAGCTGGAGATAGACACCAGCAAAACATATCTATGAAAGTCTGTATATATACAGAGAGAGAGAGAGGGGGTCCCAATGTGTTAGGGTTAGTTATGTCTTTGTGATTTAGACTGTTTACACTTGGTAAGGATCCTATGATGTTTTGGTTGAAATGTTTCCAAATAGCTACATGTGGAATTTTGTTATTATTCAGTTTAAAATAATTACTTGCCAGAAGTAATTTAATGGAGACAATAAGTCCATTATTCCTTCTAGTTTAGCTTTTCATAAACAGGCTCTTCACACACAGGCCACGCCTCCATCAGCTGTGATGAGTCATGCTGTCACACCGTGCCTCCACATCTTATTCCTCTGCTGCGCATCACTTCTTCATATTATTTACAGTGATTGTCTCTCTACCTCTCACACCATAAAACACAAACTAAAACCTACCTAACCTTCACCTCCCTGTTCTAACTAGTCTGTTAGACAGAACCCTCCTAGCCCCCCCACAGTGTTCCTCTGTACCACCCATCCATCTTAAACATATCTCTGCCTCATTCACTTAGTTATATAACAGACAATTACACAACCCATCCAGGGCTCCTGTAAGAGCAGCCTCACATGGGCTCCTCCAGGATCGGTCAGCAGACTGCTGCTGATGGGTTTAAGGAGGAAATGCGTGAGCAATTCTTATAAGGAGACGGATTACTGTTGAAACCCATCATGGATGCATGATGAGGAATGGACTACAGGAGAGGAGAGGAGAAAATGAAGCTTTTCTTCCTGTGGTGGCTAAAGGGAGTTTAGTAATATCAGACCTCCCCCACGAGGCAAACACAAATAACTGCTTCTTACATCACTCTGCACTTGAGCTGAAGATCTACTAGTTGGAGGTAAATGGTGAGATCTCTTAGTTTAGGTAAATGTGCCAAAGTGGTCTTAAAGTTAGTCTTTTTCTTTAGTCTTTCATAGGTTGATTCATTGAAGCATGTGTCAAGGTGCATCCTCGGGCTTCTTCTTCTTTGATGTTGGTTGGCGGTAGGCAAACAATGAAACTGGTGCATTACCGCCACTCTAGTATGGAGTGTGGACCAGGATGTCACTCAAGAATTCCATTCTGTTACATACATGCGTTAATTTAAGATAAAGAAATAGCCGATCAATTTTACCGTTCGAGTTATGTCTAAATAAATCAATTAAATTCAGTTTCGCTTTGATTCTATTTAAGTTTTGAATTAATTGTTTTCTTTCTTCCTCATAATTTTGACAGAATAACGTAATTTGCTGCTGTAATTTGTTCTATTCTCTCATCAACTTCAGAATCGTCACACTCATTAGTAATACTGAGATGTTTCCCTGAAATAAAAACAATGCTATTCAACTCAGAGTACCTTCTGATACGAGAAATAATCCTCTCTTCTCTCCTCGTCCTCCCTTTACTTCTCATTTCTCCTGTTTTCTTTTAGATCTTATAAAACCAAGGCCTCTTGTTTCTTTCTCCCATTTCATTTTCTGATTAATTAAAACTTTTATTTTTGTTTGACTAAAATTAACGACTAAATCCACTGATGAGTTTCTAATATCTGGGTCTCATTACAGGGTGTGGCCAGCAGGTGTGTCCTCCAGTTGGAGGTCGTTGGGGTCAATCGGGAGGAGCTTCAGGAGGAGCAGAAAGAAAAGAGGAGATCATGCTAGATTTTATTATAGTACCAAAAAGAAAGTTGCGAAATTTAGTAAATGTATTTCAATTTAAAAAGAAGATATTATGTCCAGTATGAGATTAGGTAACACAGCACTCTTAAAATAATGAACCAACATGCTACTAGTTGCTGTGTTCATTGAGGGCAAATGGAAACCACAGAACATATTTTCTTGGAATTTAATAAACAGGTACATGAAAGAGAGATATTAATTACAAATTTAAATATGAGTAAAAGTAAGTTAGAGGTAAGGGAATTGCTTCAAAGATCTGGGGTGTTGTTTTTACCTGAATTTTTAGTTTCTTAAGAAGAACGTTTATTTTGCAAAGAAAATAGTAGTATTACGTCACCTGCTCCATACTTCAATCTAGGAGGTGGGAGTAATCCACCTCAAGTTGTTTGCCAACCGCCGTAAAAATACAAGTAAAAGAAGAGGCAGATGCCCGACTGGGTGGTAGTCAGGCTCCAATCGCTTTGTTTGCATTGACCATAAAATTGTGTAAATTGGAATTAGGAAAATAAATTTGCTTAATGGAAACAGAACAATTGAAACTAACGTTCATCAATTAAAAAGATTTTACGCTAAGATAAGTTGGTCTGTCAGTCGTATCGAAATTGGAAAACTGCAACGGAAACACTTACTTTTGCATCACACAATATGTAACCAACAGCAACGAGTTTATTTGTAGGCACTGATATCCTTAGACAACGTGCAGCTGGCTCCACTAGACCACTCATTGCACTGCAAAGTTTGTCAGAACCTAAGTTTGTCATTTGAAAATGTTGAATCCAGAACTTTCTGTAAAAACACCAACTACAATTTCCTTAAAACGTTGAAAACGTAGCGGCTCCCAAGTATAAGAGGCTTTCCATTCCAACACCTCAATGAGACGCGTTTCCTCAGATGGTTCATGAGCACTACTGACATGGCTGAACCAAATCTCATGTTTATATCTGTTGCCTCCATGATTTTTAATGACTTATTGCATGAACAAACTTCTTTAAATGTCATTTTAATTGCATTTCTTATTTGATAGAAATTTTGCAATTACAGGATTGTGTTTTTTCAACATTTGCAGGATATAGACAAAGGTTTTTGCAAATTTGGCATGGCAGAACTCCTCAGGTTCTGACATTCAGCTTCACTCTCTCTCTTCTACAGAATGTTTCTTTCCTTTGTTGATGTTCTGCTGCTGGACTCCATTCACCTGCTTCTTCACTCCCAGCGTCTGTTTGGAGAATTCTCAGGTTTACATCCATGAATCCCCTCAGTCCTGTGGAACCATCTACCTGGATTTCCCAAGGCTCCCTCACCTGCCTATCCACCCTCCCACATTCACCGCTCTGAATGTTGGAGCGCTGAATGTTTCACAGCTCTGCAACTACAAGCAGGAAACAGGACACCAATAAAACTAACCGCCCGCCTCCCCCGCCCCCATCTTCAGCTACTATGATTATACTCACCCCTTCACTGTCTTCTCCTCTGCCAGTAACAAACTTTTTTTCACTTCATTATAAAACCTCAACCTCAATCACCAGATGGCCATCCAGGAACACAACCATTAACCTGGAAGAATCTTCTCACTGTACACATTTACTACTAAACCTTCCAAACTATCTCTGGGTGTCTGTGACTGCAACCTGAGCTAGAGTTTCACTCCTGCTTCTGGGTAAATTTGGTTTGGGTAATTAGATGACTCATGAGGAACAATGACTGGTTAAAGATAGGCACAAGGAGCAAATCAGAGGCTAAGCTGGGAGCAACTGTGTCCCACATCAGCAGCACAGAAAGGATGATGTCAGGAAAACAGAAAATCTGATAGGCAATTTACCACCCAGCCAGTTTTATGATGCTCTAAACAGTTAGGTGCTGTGGTCCTGAATATGTTCTGAAGACGTCTGAATCTCACATCAGGAGAAATGTGAAACTCCACTTGAGAAAGACAGTGTCATGCAAAAGTACTAATACTGTTCCGTATTTCATCATGTTGAGCTCTGATTACAAACCACCTTTTAGAATTATACAAATTAATCTGAAGGGCTTTTACTATAGCAAGAGTGTGTGACTGGTCTCTGTAGTACAGCTTGTGAAGCGTACCAGCCTCAAAGCCAAGGTTCTGAGGACATTTTCAACAGTCCCAGTCAAGGTTTCCTAAACAAGAAAAAGGACACCATCAAACTGCAGGTTTTTGTCAAGGCTGACCTCACAGGAATAACCCGACCAAGGATGGTGTGTGTGATATTCTGACTTCCACATGCAGACAAGGACATTTACATGGGCAAGGTCCTGCAGAGCTCCCTTCATTCTTCATTTCTATTCGTCTCAGTTGGTGACTGCAGGAGGACAGATGATTTATGGCTCCTATGACCTGCGCAACACAAATAAACCTAAATGTTCCACCGACACATCAGAGGCCAGAGGAATAGGTAATGCCATTAATCAGTAAATAAAAGTAGGATAGAGGGATCAGGCTGCATGAGGAGGAAGTGTGGGCCTACAGCTGTGTGCTAGCAGTTCCACACAACATGAGTTAAATTATAATTCCACCAAAAACGCTCCACCTTAACGGAAACACCTCAGTGGCAAAATTGTGTTTTTTGTCATCATTTCCAGAATATCGGCAAAGATTTGCCGATATCCAATTGTAATGTAAACACAGCTAGTGATACCATGCTGCCTAGAAAAATAACAAAACCAGGTTTTGAAACAAGGTGAGCGAAAAAAAATGTTTGACAGAAGACAAGGTTTGTAACCCAGGTTTTCTCAATAAGAGGTAGAAGTAGGTAGACTCTGGTTTGTGATTATCCGGTTAGCTTAGCTACAAACTGTGTTAGCCTCTATTTTCCCAGCATTTATTCATTGAAGGGGAAAGATATTAATATATCTAACTTGTCCCTGTACTTCCTGTCTGAACTGGAGGCTGAATGTTTGGAAACAGCAAGTATCTTACCTAAGTGCCCACTTTCTGCCTGGATCATCCAGGGGGATTGGACTGATGAAAATGACAGAGTTTTTCATTGAATTTTTCGGGTGACCAATAGACATTCTTAAATTGACTGTATTTTAGCAATCTTTTCTTTCATTTTTCACCCTCCCGGAGCAGCTGCCTAGTATATGTGGCTGGTTTAGAGCGAACGCTGATGAAGTGCGTTGCAGCGGAGACTCAAGCAGATAGACAGAACAAACAACAGGCTGCACTACGGATACATAACCAGAGGCTTTTACACTTTTAAAGGCATTAAACCTAAAAAACTGAAAACATTTTTTTTTTTTTTTACCTCAAATTAAGTAATAACTGGTTGCAACATTTTCAACCACAACCTCAAAAGCTGTAACATCTAGAGTAGCCTTCTCCAAACTGTGTTCATTCTAGTTATAAATCAGATTTATTGAATTTATTTATCCACTACTTCAGTTTCACTGATTTCCTTTTTCTCCATTGTACTTGTAAGATGTTTCAGTGGGACTTTTGTTGTCTAGAAAGTGATTTCTAGATAAACTGGCATTGACGTTGACATTATTGCACATTCAAGTTTCAGGTAAAAAACACAATATCAATAGATTTTATAATTAATGGGTACAGAAGCAAAAACATAAGCTAAACTTGGAATGTAAATGTCAGACTCAAATAGAGTGACTGGTAACACCGATGCTTTTGAACCAGGACAGAGAACCTACAGTCAGATCCTCCAAACAATCAGCAGGCCCACAATATTCATAGTTTGAATCAACCTGTTACGGACAAAAAAAAGCACCGCGGTTTCTCTCACTGCAGAAAGGAGAGGATACAGTCTGCAGAGAGAGACATCATCCCCACGGTGTTAGACAAAGTAATCAGCCCCTCCTCCATCCCTCTGCTGTAAGCTCCCACAGCTGCAACACTCATTTCATCCACTAATTGCTTTAGGGCAAGTGACCTTTTGGAGATGCTGCTCTCTGTTATTTAAAACCCAAAACAAAGGAAGGCTAACTGTTTATTTCTGTTCTTGTCAGTCTGTAGACCTTTGACATTTAAGCCCTGGGTGTTCTACACAGGGTGCTGTGTTTTATATCATTATCATGATATAATAAAAATATCAATACCTCTGTACTACCAGTGTAGGCAGTCACAGAGCTGAATTTATGGGTAGGTGTAAAGTGGGCGGGGTTTTGAGGTGGGGAGGCATTTCTCTTGAGAACCGTGGCTCCACCAAACCACCTGCTGATCTTTCTCTTTGCACTTGCCTTTTTAAAATGGTTTCTTTAATGGTTCCATATGTTACTGCAGCCCTATTGTTATACATTTTAGGATATTTCAGCCTTAATTTTGTTGTTGGCTTTTGTATGAAACTACTCAAGATCAGACATTGAGGAATTATTGGTTCTTATCAAAGTCGGTCACTCAATAAAATCTGTTGGAGCTCCTTTAGATAAAATGTTTTTATTGTTATTATTAATATTATTATTATTATTGATTTTAATAATAAACTGAGCTCGACTGCTCAATAAAACCGGAAAAAAATGCAACTTTGACCCCATCTTTTTGAAAAATTGTGTCATAAAGTCAGTAATTTTAGGCCACAACAACAACAAAAAATACAACATGGCAACATCCTGGAGGGAGGGACTGCTGTGTTTAGCTGTGACATTAAGCTGCTCTACTGGTTGACTGTAAAATGCATTGAGGTCTTAAAAATTTTACTAAAAGTACTTTTTGTAGTGACAAATTAGTGTGCAATTAGTGTGGTCACTTGCCCAAATAATCATTGTCTGATTTCAATGAGCTTCCTAAACCCAAAACCCTATAAGATTCATTTTATTATTTTCCAAATTGAATTTTAAGATCTTCTTCTTTACATAATTTATTGGATTACAAAAGCAAAGACAATATTTAACCTATAGCTACCTTTAAAAAGTCCAAACCTTCCAGTCAGTCTCAAATGTTTCTCAAAAATGTACATAAGTTTATAGCCTGAGAGGTTAAAAAATTAGGCTTACTCATTATTTTACAACTTTCCATATATTAATTAGTAAAACATGAAGTGTGTTGTTTTCTTTAAACAAAGTTGAAAAAAAATAATAAAAAAATCTGGCATTTCCAAGCATCTGGTCTCCCTGACTGCGGCTCCTGCTCCATCTCTAATAGGAGGAAATTGCTTTTAGTGCGGTAGAGGATCCAGCCCTTCTGGGGGAGTTTAATTCAATCACAGCTCGGGTCAAAAATGAATTAAAACTCTCATTAAGCCCCCTCCCTCCTGTATCCCAGCCTAACAAGTAGAGGTTTGGGTATTACATGCTCGGCTTCGGAGCTCTGTGAGTCAGCAATCAGTCACCGACAGTTCCATTATTTTGTTATTTTAATTTGCTCGTGCCCACCCACACAGTGGACACAGTGAACCCGGCAGAAGATGAGCCAAACAAACAGCGGGGCGCTCTTTATGCACGACCTGAACTCACCACGGTACGGCCGAGACCAGGCACTGGCCGGACTTCATATTTCACCGAGAACAATGAGGAGAGCGGAAAGCAATCGGCATCACAGGACAGCTGACCTTTCCACACAACACTGTAACTAACCACTTTGAACCGTGGCCATTTATTACAAGGAGCAAAGCAGTGAGAAGTGTGTTTTAACCCCATATCTCTCTGAAGCAGGATCGACTCAGCTTTGCTTTGTCGCCTCTGAACAACGGCTCCCATTATGACTGCAGATACACGGCCCAGCTGAAAGCCACTCTGTATGGTGTGATTGAATTAAGACCACTTCAACTTTCACTCTCATAAATCCTGCTATATTTTTGATTCTCTTCTAGTAAAAGAAATAATTATACTTCAAAGTGTATCAAGCACTGGATTAAGTGCAGGTAAAGAGGCTGGTGGAACCTTTGCAGCTTAAAGCAAACACAGCTTTGCTTTAAGCTGCAAAGCCGTGTTTGCAGTAGACAAAAGGGTTTCATACATGCAAAATATTCTACTCCCCCCTCCCCACACACACACGCACCCATGTCCTCAAAAGGTACTCATCAGTATTGCAAGACAAGCGCTCCCCCTACAGGTTAAAAACAGACGCTGAGTGACGCAGTATAAGGCGTGGGCGGGGCTGGATGGCAGAATTGACAGAGAGAAATACCGACATCTGGTGGTCAACTGCAAGATCTACAAATAAAAATAAACATCTAATGTGGGACACAGCAACCTTTACAACTTTAAGAGCTTCGGTATGAAGACTCTGTTTACTAAATCAAAGTGTGCATACGTATCAAATTATATATACATACCAACAAGTTAAATTCATTTTGGGATTTAAAATAACGTATACCCTATAAACATTTTTAGGGTATATGTATTCAATGTTTGTAAAAGTATTCACACCATTTGAACCTATTTATAAGGATATCTGGTGCTACTTAAAGGCTGAACTCCCTCCAAACAGAAACATGGGAACCACATTATGGTAATATAGACTCATAAACCACATGTCTTGAAGCTAAAAATAAATTCAGGGAAGATGAAGACAGACAGACAGAAGGGGGGGTCAGAAGGGTTAAGCACAGTTGGGACAGGCGGGATTCCTCTCCTGTTTAAAGCCAGCTGAGTGAGGAATGTCATTCTGCACATGCTCAGTAACATTCTTTAAAACCTACGAAGCAATTTCATCAGTAATGTTTTAATATTATCCAGTTTGGTGGGATACATGGCATGACATAACAAACTAAATCACTGTTCTTTTTAAATAAAGAACTTTAATCAATGGGAGTGATTAAGTCAAACATTTCAAGTTAAATGGCTGTTGTGACAACTGCCCATCAAACTTTAATGTAAGCACCAGGTGTGTCTCACTCTCTTGTAAACATCTCCTCAATTTTTATGGTGTATTCAATGTATCTTGGAATTCCCAATTCAAATCTGGGAATGGTTTCCTACTAAACCAGTGGATTTGTCTGATCAAATTACGCACTGTTAGCAACATGATCTATTTCTCTGCATTTTATGTACTCAAATACTAAAGCAACATGTTCCCTATCTACAAGTGGCACAGGTGCTTCTAAATTAATGTGAAAGTAACATGAAGATATCACATTTTATACACATGGCAGCCATGTTGGATTCGGATATCATGGGGTGTTTCAGGTGACTGATTGGACTTGGTGTGCCAAGTTAATAATGTTAACATGGACAAAACTTTTTGATTACAATTAGAAATCCAATAATTTGTTTTGTTGTCAATCACCAAATAAATTAGGTTAGAGCAATCTTTATAAACTGCACTTTTTTTCCATTTTTGCTACTGACCTATTTTTTCACCGGTACTCTGGTATTCACCAAAGGGAGCAGACTATACTGAACACGAACAGCTGGAATCTATGAATACTTGAGTCTCCCACTGCCATAGCTGTTTACTTTAAGAGTTTGAGCACTAAATATAACTTAATAATATGTATTAATGCAGACTTCCAAAGACAATAAATGGCGGCCCTGGACCGGCTGCCAGTCAATTGTGTGCCATGTGGCATTGTGTCAACGTATTTCAGCTTCCCAAGCTGCATTTTCTTTCAAACATTTTAGAAAAATACACAAATATGCAAATTTTCCACAAAAAGTTTAGAGATAAGATCCATGGAAAAATTTCGAAATAGGCATGGGTTACTCTATTATTACCTATAATAGATATTATCACCGTCTACTGTTTAACACAGAACAAATCCAGAACTTGAATAGACTCACTTTTATTTCATACTCTTTAAAGCCAAAGAATGATTGGTGTATTTTGTTTGAGGCTACAAGTTGCGATTTCCATAAAATGTAAATAAGTTAGAAATCAAACTAAGAAAGTCAAAGGTTTTTCACCAACTGAAAATCCAGTGTGGTGATCATGGTGATAGATGCAGTAATAAGGTTTGTAAGGTACATCAGACAGTTTACATCCTATGGTACATAAAGTATTGTACAACATTATGTTTGTAGTGTAACAAATATAGGCTGAATGACTGAGTAGAGCTTTTAAGTAGAATGGTATTACAGTTCTGCTTTTTGTACTTTTATAGATGCAACTTTTAACCATTTAACCAGGTGACTCCTGTAGTTAGAATTCGGTATCTTGGCAACTCAATTGTACATTTCCTTATGTTCATTTTATCATCTGAATATATAAAATGGTTAGTCACAGTCTAAGGGTGATAATAAAAATACCATAGATGTAGCAACTTCTAAATGTAACACAGTTTAATTAGAGTAATGTTATTCCAAGATCCAAGTTGTAAATTCTGAGGTGAATTGATTATAAGATTTATTCTTCAGGCTCTCACTATGATAATTTGGAGACTGTTACAGAATAAGAATGAACACATGCAATGAGAACCTCTGTTAGTTAAGTAATCACAAGTAACTAAGTCTGCCTTAGTTACTGGAGGAAAAAAGTAACAGCTTGAAAAAATGTGCTGCAGAAGCAGTGGATATTTAACTTTGTCTCCCAGAAATTCATTACTGGCCCAAAGCCAATTATAAAGACTCAGATCAGCTGATTATTTCGCAATACATATAAATATAACTTAATTTTGACGTTTTATTTTGTTTTAAATGTGTAACTTTTTAGATTTAGGTAACTGAATCAAAATATGTAAACCAATAGCCACGAATGAACTGTATTATTATTTTTCAAATCCAAATAAAAAATAAAATTCACATCACATGCTAATATTATGTAGTTCCGATGTTTTACACTATCGAATAGAATAATAATAATAATAATAATAATAATAATAATAATAATAATAATAATAATAACAGAACTCTGACAAGCCGCAGCGTTTTTCTCTTCTTTATTACTGTCCGTTAATCAGAGAAACGAGAAGCTAGCAGTCCTGCTAAATCTCGGTTTTTCTGCTCCAAAACTTAACCACGTGTTCCTGGCGCTGCTCCTGATTAAACTCATAATTACGCTCCTCTGTTCTGAACAGCTTCCTGACAGCAGACTGCATGTCCGTCTGCTATTTCTACAGAAAGTAATACCTAGAATCGTTTCCACAGTAACCCTCCCAGAATAAGTGTTCAGAAAACGTCCTCGTGCAGTGTTAGTTTCGAGGTGGCCGTGAAGGCAGCATAGGACTGTCATCAGTGATGTAGCAGCCCGTATCGTGCTTCCAACACGTGTTGAGACAACCTGAGGGGGTCGATGGCTGTATGAGGAGGCACTTTTACGAAAAACGTCAATATTTGGGACGTGAAACTGACTCGCCGGGTAAAAGTCTATTGGGCCTCTTTGTAGCTGTTTATTTCTTAAAGTAGGACGCCATCGTTGAGGATTATTTTCGGTAAGTTGAAATGTGATGCAGTCTAAACAGGTTTGTTGGTTAGCTTGTATCAAGTTGGGTTACAAGCTTTACTTGGGTTAAGCATCCGGTTAAAGTAATACAAATATTTCCAAATACGTAAATTGCGTAGGCAATTGCAGTTGATGTTCAGATGTGCTACACGTCTGTAACGCTGTTACACAGTTTGTAACGCTGGTGGGAATGATCTGTGTTTTAACTTGGCTCTTAATTTGAAAGCAGTGTACACACCAATTCGTTTGCTAGACTACAGACGGAGCTATAGTTTTGTCTTCTATGACTTAAACGGTTTTTACGCAAATGTTTTGTCAGTATTTCTCACTATGTGACGCTATAGACAGAGCTACTGTGAAGCATTGCTAAGCAAAAAGCTAACTGTAGTGGCGGCATTAGGTTGGTCCTGCACATATATTTCTCCACAGGGTTAACTCGGACGAGCGGTTTGCCTCGTTTTCTTTATAGTGCGTGACTCTCCGCCCTTCAGGACTGCGACGCAAACGTAATCGAGCGCCCCAAGGATGCCCAGCTTTATGCCGGGAAATTCCGCATCAATTTAGTTCCTGAGTTATCGACCAGAAATCCGGTTAATAACTAGCTGGTATTTTTTCTTTATCTTTATGCTTAAGCAGCATTATTTTTGTTTTAGAATGTATTCCTTTATTTTGAGCTTTATTTGGTTTTAATTAATTAATTAAACCTTAACCGGCAAGAGACACTGGAAATAAGTAAAAAAAAAGTTATTTATCTCAAAACGATTACATCAGAACGAGCAGCAAGATACAAAGCTAGTGTATTAAGGCTAAAGACGTTCGGGGTCCGTTTTGGCCCCTCAGGTTACATTGAAATCTGTGAAAGTTGTTTACGTAGATTCGCTGTTATCAGCCGTTCAAAACGGGTTATTTTCGTAATATTCAGCATCATGATGCACTGTAACATGCAGCCCAGCACAACAGCAGCAAGTAAAACCCTACAACTCAAAGTTCGACTATTGGATTCTTACCGAGTCCCAGCTATTTTATCAGATAAACACCAGTTTACAGTCGCTATTGTTGAGCATTACTGTACCTTTACCTCAATAAATCAAAGGCATGGTATTTGCTAATTCCTTTGGCCTCAATTTGTGGGGAATAAAGACGCTTGGATACATTTTGCATTACCTACTCCAGGAGCATTTGGATATTTATGTATTTATTGGGGGGCTGACTTTATAATTTCGTCAAAGCAAATAGCAGAAAACTGAAAGATGCTTTCCTGGTATTTTTTAATAGATTGGCATAAAAAATGGTAAAGGGATAAAAGTTCTAAATAATTTAATAAAGTTAAAGTACATTATTTTAAAAGCCAATTATTGTGTTAGAGCTTGAGGCGGCGTCCTCAACAGCATTAGCACGTCCTTGACCTAATGTCTGCCCAGTCTTATGTTCAATAAACTTACATTGTGTCGTTGGTGTTAAGTCAGTGTTATTTACCAGTTTGTCTGCTACTTGTAAAGTACAACGTTGGATTAAGAACCATGTCTGATTCCGTCTCCAGGCAGTAAAGCACCATGATGAAATACATCCTGGTAACTGGCGGCGTCATCTCTGGCATCGGCAAAGGGATCATCGCGAGCAGCGTGGGCACCATCCTCAAGTCCTGCGGCCTGCATGTGACCGCCATCAAGATCGACCCGTACATCAACATCGACGCCGGAACCTTCTCGCCGTACGAGCACGGTACGTCCGCAGGCCCGGCAGTTTACCGCCGTGGCGTACGATTGTCTCACGTTGTCCGTGTCCAGGTGAAGTGTTTGTGCTGGACGACGGTGGCGAGGTGGATCTGGACCTGGGCAACTACGAACGCTTCCTCGACATCCGGCTCACAAAAGACAACAACCTGACGACCGGGAAGATCTACCAGTCAGTTATCAACAAAGAAAGGAGGGGTGACTACCTGGGCAAGACGGTGCAGGGTAAATGAGTCCAGGGTTAAAACTGCTGCTGTCAATCCATTAAAAAATCTAATCAGACTCTAGCGCTCTGATTAATCACTGTCCCTAACACTGAATATAAATATGCACGCATTTATGGTTCTTGCAGGAATGGGCGAGCCCCTACTTCTGCCCACTCCAACTAATTAGAATTCAAGCAGTTATCTGATTATTTTAATTTTTTTGCATCAGAAAGCTGGTAATGTAGTCTCCCAGTACTCTACAGCAACTAAGAAAAACTTATTCCACTACACATACATACAAGTAGGAGAAAACGTGTTCAGCTGCTTTTTCAACTGACAGATGAGATATATTTTATTTTCTAGATAGTTTGGTGCCCCAAAATATCTAGAGGTGGCATCAGAGGGCAGCTGCCCACATGTTTTCCAAAAAAGTACTAAAGAAAATGTTTTATTGTCTCAATCATGTATGAAGATTCTGAGTTTTCTGTGTTTCTATATTCAAGAAGGTTTAAAGGAATTTAGAAATGTCCCTGTCCATTATTTGTGCACTGAGTCGACAGTCTCTTGTCCTCAACCGGCTGAGCGACCTGCAGAATTCCTGCATGTGAAAAACTAAACCAGTCTGTGGTTCTGAAATATTGACGTTGCTCACGATCACCATGTTTTGATCCTGAGCAGGAATTCCGAGTGATCGGATCTGGGCCACACTAACGTTCCTGCTGCACTTTGTTTTCCAGTGGTGCCACACATCACAGATGCCATCCAGGAGTGGGTGGTGAAACAGGCCAAAGTTCCCGTCGACGGTGATGAAACGGAGCCTCAAGTCTGTGTCATAGAGGTAAGCTCTGCAGTTTGCAGCTTTTGGGTTTTATTGCAGGGATTTTGATGGCTGTTTCTGCCTTCGGAGTTAAAAAGCCTGTTGGGAGGGTCAACTCTGATCTCCGTTTGCGTTTGCAGCTTGGAGGAACCGTCGGCGACATTGAGAGCATGCCCTTCATCGAGGCGTTCAGGCAGTTCCAGTTTAAAGTGAAGAGGGAGAACTTCTGTAACATCCACGTCAGTCTGATACCACAGGTAGGACGCAAACTGCTAACCACCTCACGCCATTTCATTGGGAACCCTGCTGCTCACACAACCCACTGCTTCTTCCTCGTGTGTGTGTGGACAGCCCAGTGCGACAGGAGAGCAGAAGACTAAACCAACACAGAACAGCGTGAGAGAGTTGAGGGGCCTGGGCCTCTCTCCTGACCTGGTGAGTTAACAGAAGCATGTCCTCCATTAGAAGAGTCCAGGTTACAGTACAATGGTTTTTGTGGCTAGCCGCATCTTAGCAGCAGTAGTTTGAAGTAGGGCTGGTGTAAACAATTATGTTAGTAATCGAGTAATCTATCAATTATTCTGACAAGTAATCAAATAAAAATGTGATAAAATAAAACAAAAAACGGTTAAAGGCAGATATGTCTGGGGGAAAATGGTTGTTAGGTTGTGACCCTACGTTGTGCTAACAGCACTTAGCATCTATCACATTGGTGGAAGTGAGAGAGTAGTGCGACATAAATAATCAACAACACATGACGCTAAACCTAATTTAACAAAGTTTGGAGGCAGGCAATTTGCCTCGAGGAATCTTAATAATAAAGGTACTCTATTCATTTGATGAATCATTACAGCTCTGATTTGAAGTTGAACTGGGTTTTTCTTCATTGGTTGTCTGTTTTAATAATGACCCCAAACTCTCGAAGGCTTTAAAGTCAGAGAGAGTCCAATGTCTCTCTGCCGGCTTTCTTTCTTTTCTTAAAGGGAACATATCCAAAATCCACTTTTTTCTGCCCTTAAACACATTCTGTTGTGAACTTGGAGTCTCTTGAAGTGCAGAAAAGTTTAATTTAGTCTCTCCTAGTGCTGCATAGCTATCTTTATATTCTGTTTGAGTCATATTTTTTTCAATTTATTCCGTTTTCTCCATTGCCTGTCATGTTTTTCAGACTATTATAGTATATAATAGCTACAAGTGGATAAGTCAGAATGTTGGGTTGATTGGTGGATTGACTCCCAGCTCTCCAGCTTGGTGGATTGAGGGGTCAATTCTGTCTTACCTATGGAAACTGTAAACTACAGAAGCCAGAGTAATTCAAAAATCTATTTTTCACTAAAACTCAAATTCCTATAAACAGCAAATTCAATTAATCTTTAAAATCGATTTATTGCCTTGTGTCCATGTCAAAGAACAACATGCCCATAGAGACACGCTGAAACCTCCAACGCCACATGAACAGTTGAAGCGTTGTAGACCAGCGGTGCTGATTCAGGATGACAGCAGGTCCTTCATTAACAGTCATTTAATCTGAGCAAAACCAGCAGGTCCAACACTGACACAGCTGTAAATGAGACGTTTTAGAAATAAAAGGTCAACCAGTGTGACTGTACCAGCACTGGATGAGCTTCTCTAGCATTCAGTTGTAGTCTTAGCCTTTCTGAGGACGTCCCGCCTCATCTCCGCTGTCCCACCTCTTCCAGATCATGTGCCGTTGCACCACCGCTCTGGAGAATTCCGTGAAAGAGAAGATCTCCATGTTCTGCCATGTGGAGCCTCAGCAGGTAGGTGGAGCGCTGCGACCTGAGTCTCTCTGTTCTTCTGCGGTTATAAACCTCTCCCGTCTCCGTCTCTGCAGGTCATCTGCGTCCATGACGTCTCGTCCATTTACAGAGTCCCCCTTCTGCTGGAGGATCAGGGCGTGGTGGGCTACCTGAGCAGCCGACTCAACATGCCCATCGAGACCAAGTCCAGGACCATGCTCACCAAGTGGAAGGAGATGTCAGACAGGTGGGCAGTGAGGGGTTCTGGAGGAATCTGGGTCGCTGTTCTTCAGAGAGTCAGGTGGTGTACTGATGCTGATGGTGTGGTTGCAGGTCCGACAGACTGCTGGAGCAGTGTTCCATAGCTCTGGTGGGGAAGTACACCAAGTTCTCAGATTCCTATGCTTCAGTTATAAAGGCTCTGGAACATTCTGCTCTGGCCATCAGCCACAGACTGGAGGTTAAGGTGTGTTCACTCCCACTGTGAACTTGTCAGGAGTTTCAGTCATCACAGGAGGCTGATGTGTTCACTTAAAGTTGGATGTTTGCACTGGTTAGCTCAAATGCATGGATATCATGAAGCTTACTGTATTCAAACAAACTATCGCCATATTAGTGGGGATAGTTTAATCTTTAGTCAGAAAAGTTTCTTCTCATTCCTGTGCTGCGTTCCATTTAGTTGGGAAGTTGGAACTCTGAGCTGCGTTTGATGTCAGACCTGAGGTAACGGCAAAGTCTGAATTTCAACATGGCCGACACCTACCAACATAAATTGTTCGCAGTTTATGTTGATAGAAATATAATTTTAAGCTTTCCTTTCCATCAGCAAACATTTTTTTTATCTGTTCAGTTTAGAGCTGCAAGTGCTTCATATCATACTGATTATAGACACACTCTTACTTGTGTGTCTTATAAAATAAACATGTTTCCACCACAGCTAGCTACTGTTGATGCCAGGAGCGGTTGGCCTTACAACTCCTAACTGGTTTCAGTAAGAGTTTCTCCCACATTCCGAGTGGAAAATCAGAGGGTGTTCAGGTTGATCGTCCCAGTTCTGACTACAGCTGGAACGCAGCATCAGGTTGATGTTGAGATAAACACGGAGCCCCATTTTGGCTCCAAGTTTGTAGGAATTGGTCAAGGATAAAAAGTCAAATCAAATAAAGTATATTTGACTGAATTGGATTTTCCTAGAGCCTGCTGTAAAACATCTCACACAGCCCCTCATTGTTGCACCTCATATGGCAATCCCAGCCTGGACTGTTGTCTAAATGGCGCCTCTTGTTTTCAGTACATCGATTCGGCGTCTCTGGAGCCGACCACCCTGCAGGAGGAACCGGTGAAGTACCATGATGCATGGCAGAAACTCTGCAGCGCTGAGTGAGTTCCCTGCATTTATCTGCAGTGCACGCAGCTTCCAAGTTTAAAGGACGCACATTTAATGTCCTCCTGTGTTTAGTGGCGTCCTTGTTCCGGGGGGTTTCGGTGTTAGAGGAACTGAGGGGAAGATTCACGCCATCAACTGGGCAAGGAAGCAGAGGAAACCCTTCCTAGGTGAGAGGTCACTGACTGACTGGACCATCCTGTGTCACCGGTTTATTAGAATAAAACACATTGAGCTCTGACTGACTGGTTGTTCCTCTGCAGGGGTCTGTCTTGGAATGCAGCTGGCTGTATGTGAATATGCTAGGAATGTGCTGGGCTGGCCAGGTATGACTGGTGGTGTCACGTTTTATAAAGTCAAACATTTAACCAACCTAGATGGTAACTAACCCAATAAGCTCTCATTCTGTGTGACTTATAGATGCTAACTCCACTGAGTTCGACCCAGAGTCAAAGCATCCTGTGGTGGGTCTTCCTCCTGTTCAGCAGTAATCTCTGGCTGCATCGCCTCCTGTGGATCAGACTAATTGTTGGCTGTCATGTTCCCAGGTGATCGACATGCCAGAGCACAACCCAGGGCAGATGGGCGGAACCATGAGGCTGGGGAAGAGGCGGACCATTTTCAAAACCAGCAACAGCATTATGCGTAGGGAGCCTCTAATTGCTCGTTGGCGGGTAGTTGATTATTGCTGCTGTTGCTAATGTCTGCTCTGTCTTCTAGGGAAACTTTATGGAGACGCAGAATATGTGGAGGAGAGGCACAGACATCGCTTTGAGGTAAAAACCACAGCAGTTTTACCGTACTAAGTCTTTTCTATGAGGTGAAGTAGCTGTTTGGCCCTTACCAGCTGCTGCACTCTGGTGGTCAGCTGGCTGAAAGAAGGCTAAAGGTGCATTCACACCAGCCCTGTTTGCTTAGATTGTCCGGTTGGTTTGGGGAGGTGTGAATGTATAACCGAACCAAACAAAAAAAGTGAACTCTGGTCCGCCAACAAACCTACATGTGGGTTTGGTTGAAGTGAACTCTGGGGTGGTTCTAATGTCTAAGTGGACCGCTCCAAAAGCAGGAAGAGAACTACAGTGCAGAGCATTCTGGGTAAATACAAGCAAAGCAAACATGCCCCCTCCTTGCGCTATCAAGAGAAATAGCTCATGGTCTTTTACCAAAGACGAAAGAGAAATCCTGCAACTGCTAGAATCTGACGTCACTCTTTTTTTGTTTCTGCTGTACTCGGTATCTTCTTCACTGATCTGAACTTCTAGTGGTTGCACCGTTGGTTCTTGGTGCAGCCCCACCTAGAGCTGGGCGATGTATCAAGTATACTCAATGTATCGCGATATTTTATGCTTACGATAGTTAAAATGGCTATATGGCAACCATCGAGTATAAATTGTCTTTCAAATAATAAACTTTTGCCGTCAAATTCACTGCGAGTATGGTTTATCCGACACCCTATGAATGCATCACTAGTCCCTCCCGCCTCCCAACCTGAAAATGTTCTACAAATCACGGAGAAAACAAACATGGTGACAGGGAGAGTTTGAGGCGAGCCGTGGTAACTGAACGGTAACGGTAACTGAAGAGGAATCAGATGAACTAGTCTAGTTCCGAAGAGAAACACCGCATCAATAATTTGGCACTGATTTGGATTTTATATGCAGGATGTCGAACAAAATGAGGTAATTTGCGAAACATGTTATCAAACTGTTGCCACAAAAGTTTATACCACAAATTTATTTCACCGCCTAATCAGACTATTTTTTTATATGGCGTTCATAGCCGCGCTGCCGCGGTAGAATTAGTCCGTTAAAATAACTCAAAAGAACTCATTCTTTTTTTTTTCTCGCTCTCTGTCGACTTTACGCTACGCATAGACTCGTTGCCATAGCAACGGACAACAATGCAACTTTATGTATCAAGATTCAGAACCAAAAACACTCAAACATTTTCCCCACATAGAACACAACATTCAGTTCATTATAGCTTTATGCTTTTAGACTTGGATATGTATTTTGCTTTTATTAACAAGTGATCGCTATGGTAAATTAGCCGCCGCTGCTATTAGTCAAGCTAACACAGCGGTGATTGATTAGATAATTTAAACACCTGCTTTACTGATGATCTGTCAGTTTGTGTAGGTCGCCTTTTTTATTTTTAAGCTGAACCAAAACACACCTTATTCCACACCACATTTATATGTTAAGTTTGTCAAAGTCAAGCATAACTGACCTACTTCCCTCTCCCTCGCTATTTTATTTCTTAGTTAAAACTTATTTCTCACCTTATCATCTAGTCATAGTGTAGACAGTTCATAGCAAAACACTGCATTCCGTTTTATATGAGCTTACATTTAAGTCTAGCAGGGAAATGGGGGCGGGAACTTGCATGGAGTCTAGTTTAAAATAACATTGGAGCTCATTTAAGAATATCGTGTATCGTGATATAGCAAAAATATATCAGGATATTAGATTTTCCTCATATCCCCCAGCCCTAGCACCACCACAGGCAAGGAGGTAAGTTTTGGTTAACCGCACCTCCTGAAAATGTAACAAATGTTGCAATTATGGTCTCCAGTCAAGTAGAGTTTACATCCACACAGTAGATCTTGATGCTCAATTCTGATTTTATATTTTTTTTTCATGGCTGTTCATGCTGCTTCCTCAATTCAACCGCAGTCAGACTTCTGCTTGAACGGTTCGTGACCTCAAAGCAACCCACGTGTGCAGTAGTATGTAGACGACACACTGCTTATGGAATGTTGGAAGGAACCTTTTATAGATCAGTTTTAATTATTCAGAGGTGACAGTATTCTCACAACATCATAAGACAAAGGGAGCTGATGAAAATAAAATACCTTTTATAGAGCACTGCCTGAAATTAATGCAGAGAAGTCTGGATGTGGAGTTGGAGCCAGGAGTGGAGGGATTGTGATATGCTTCACTGACAGACTGCTTTCATACTTGCATAATTTTCAGCCATCGTTTACATCCAGATTTACCATGTCTGGCTTATTCTGATGCATGTTTCTGATCAGTGACATAAAAGTTGTATAAAATGTGACTTTTGTCATTGAACGTTGAGATTGCAGACACTTTGAGCAATCTGAATGGTCAGGTGGAAACTTGCCCAATCTGGCAACACGGTCTGTAAACAGAATAGTGAAGTGATATTCTGTTAAGCACTTAAATTGCCCATTATTTTCATTTGACAGTACACTGTCTTGTTTTAAGGTCAACCCTGAACTTAAGAGTCACTTTGAAGACAAAGGCTTCCGCTTCGTTGGACAGGATGTGGAAGGAGAGCGGATGGAGATCATAGAACTTGACGGTAAAACCTAAAACCTGTTGGGTCAGCTCCAGCGGTCTGGTTCCAGGTTCTAATGGCTTCAGTCTTCCAGATCATCCCTACTTCGTTGGAGTGCAGTATCACCCAGAGTTCACATCTCGGCCCATCAAGCCGTCTCCTCCGTACCTGGGCCTGCTGCTGGCAGCTGCAGGGAAGCTCCAGGGTTATCTACAGAAAGGCTGCCGGCTGTCTCCACGGTAACCTCACAACTTTTCTGCTCTTTGTATGAAAAGAAAGATATAAGCTTGCAGTCTGAAAGCGTTTCATTTCCAGGGACGTGTACAGTGACCGGAGTGGCAGCAGCACCCCAGACTCTGAAATATCAGAGATTCCCACCTGTTACTGATGCTGCATGAACTTCGATACTGGCTATGAACTGTGCCAGCTGCTTTTAGTGTGAACTCTGTATGAGCCTGTCAATAAACTCATCCAGTACTGGAGTGGTTCACCCATCCTCCTGTGGCCTTACTGTAAATATTGCTACACGTTTCTGTTCATCTTTAAAGCATGTAGAGAACCAAATAAACAGACATGTCCAATATTTTCAGTGGTCTTTATTTCCAACCATACAGCTGACAGTTTTACAGCATCAGTTTTACAACTGTTTGTCATGGATTCATTGCACATATTCCCATAAAGCAGCAGCAGCTTTCTGAACTCCTGGCCTGCAGCTGGTCTCCATGGTGATCTTCTCACCACATCTGAAACAAACATTTTTAATTTTGATAAACAGTATTATCTAAATGCACTAAACATTAAGTCTGATCTCAGTCCCATATCCGCAAGCTTCATCCAGCAGTCTGCTTACTTGAGAGTCATCATAGATCAGACATTACAGCAGTGTTTGGTTCATACCTTTAGAGCTAGGGCAGAGCTAGTGCTCACTTCCCAGTCAACCTGGACGCCAACATTTATCCCTTCTGAAAAAGAGAGCAATGAAGAGTCAGTGGTTCTGACCCGTCTGCTGACCTGTAGGACGGTTGAGTGGCTGCTGGAGGCAGAGGGGCCTCAGCAGTCAAAGACCGCCCCATGTTCTCGCATGCATTTGGAGAACCATGAGCCACAGACAGCTCAGATCCTTAGGATAGCATGCTGCTGTTAGCCAAAGGCTGCAGAGGCGAGGAACCTTACCTGGATCTGTTCAGTCTCCATCCAGCTCATGTTCACGTCAGCCAGGGTCATCACCTAAACGCAAACACTTAGGTCAGCTTTTTAATAAACAACACTTCTATGCGTTTTGTGAGACTTTAGGCTCAGTAAACAAAAACTCAGTCAGATCAATAATCAGTGAGGGCAAGTTTGTCATCACAGCCTGGACCGTTAGCCAGAGCAGCTGGTTCTGGGGCTCACCTGGACCTGCACGTGGTTCCCCCAGCGCTGACCCAGACCTGATCAGAATGGAAACATGACGTCACAATATGACCTCTACAGAGACCAGGTGTCCTTTCCCTAAATGTTGCTGGAGCAGTTACTATTCAACTGAACAGCGACCGTCGGTGAAAGATTTCATCTGGGCTTCCTGTTGACCGGCCGCTGCTACAGCAGAGCGTGACCGGCTTCGATAGGAGCCTGAGTGTTGGACGGGATGAGCGGCTGCCGTGTAGAACGTACCTGCGTCCTGGGTCCAGATCCATAACTGCAGAGACGGCAAAAGACTGCAAGCTGCAGGTAGAGCAAAACAACCGTCAGATCAGGCTGGTTCCACGTGCTAATCCTGACCATTACAGCAGCACTGCAGATAAACTTTAAATTTAACGACTTAAACTGAAGGTGTACTGAGGACTGGTAATGAATGAGGGGTTTTGGTCGGGTACCGGAACTGGTAAACTGATCTGGTTGTTGCATGGCACGGAAAATGAGTGCAGCACTACACCGCCTCGCGTGAGGAATGAGCAGGCCGGAGCACGTGGGTCAATGTTAGCAGTCATGCTATAGCTAACTTTCAATTAGCTACGTTAAACACGTTTAAACTATGTTCAGACCTCGACTGCAATATTAATAAATACAGATGAGAATAAATCTTAAAAATGTAACACACTCTGCAACCAGTGAGGTAACTACTTCTTCTTCTCTACCCATCTTGCTCATTAGCTAGAAGCCTGCGCTCAATTAAATACACTTAGTCAACTAGTTGCTTTTTTTTAAAGTTCAGCATAATATTAGCTAAACTCAACAAGGTTCTTACCAGTTCTACAGAACCTCTTCTTCTTCTGATTTCACTACAGCACTACTTCTTCCGGGAGGTTCTCAAAGAAAGAGAAGGAAACGCGCCACCTCCTCTGCTTTTATACAAGCTGTAGTCTCTGACCGATTGGCCTTCGTAGGTCACATGACCCATAGGCATTATGGGATATGTGTTTTTCTTTTGAATTGATCAAATAGCTGTCTTCCTGAAGGTACCTGCTAATCATACCAGTGAATAGAATAGTTTGGGCGCAGGGATACTTACGCAGCAGTTGAATTAACTTATAATATTAGTTGTTGACAGTATTAGGGGAATAAACAAAGCTAAAGCTGTGTCAGACTGTCAAGTTCCACTAGAATCTGGAAATTCTTCTAAACTCCATCTAATACTAAGAATATCATATTGTGACACCTAAATCATAAAAACAGTTTTAATTTATTTGTCTGGATTCCTGCTCGTGTATAGACAGAAATGCATAAGTAGACAGATAAGTGAAAAGGCCCTGAAGTACGTTATTAACTTAGACATTCCTCTGAGCATGTGAGGGAAAAATTTGTTGTTCTAAACAAAATAATTAGGATGTGGCAGGAACAACTGGGTAATAATGACACCTGTAGCAAATAACATCCAAAAGACTGTGAGGGTTGATAGTTGTACAGATGGAAGCTGGAGTGAAGAAGTAGTAACATAATGTCTGAGAATTGGCCTTACAGAGTTCTGTTTTTCTTAAAGGGAAACATCAAACAGGGGTTTGTAATTATTGTAATCGGTTAGAAACAGCAGAGCATGAACACATAAACAGAGGAACGTCAATGTTTAAAATCAGTTCTAAGTGGAGAGAAAAAAGTACTTTTATTCAATCTATCTATTAGAAGATGTGTCAAACTCTAGTCCTATAAGGAATCGATTAATATATATATATATATATATATATCCATCCATCCATCCATCCATCTTCTTCCGCTTATCCGGGGTCGGGTTGCAGCTTCAGAAGGGAGGCCCAGACTTCCCTCTCCCCGGCCACTTCTTCCAGCTCTTCCGGGGGAATCCCGAGGCGTTCCCAGGCCAGCGTGTCCTGGGTCTTCCCCGGGACCTCCTCCCGGTGGGACGTGCCTGGAACACCTCACCAGGGAGGCGTCCAGGAGGCATCCTGACCAGATGCCCGAGCCACCTCACCTGGCTCCTCTCGATGTGAAGGAGCAGCGGCTCTACTCTGAGTCCCTCCCGGATGACTGAGCTTCTCACCCTATCTCCAAGGGAGAGTCCAGCCACCCTACGGAGAAAACCCATTTCGGCCGCTTGTATCCGCGATCTCGTTCTTTCGGTCATGACCCAAAGCTCATGACCATAGATGAGGGTGGGAACGTAGATCGACCGGTAAATCGAGCGCTTCGCTTTTTGGCTCAGCTCTCTCTTCACCACGATGGACCGGTACAGCGCCCGCTTAACGGCAGACACTGTGACCTCCCGCTCCCTTCTTCCCCCATTCGTGAACAAGATCCCGAGATACTTGAACTCCTCCACTTGGAGCAGGACACCCCCCCTGACCCGGAGAAGGCCCTCTACCCTTTTCCGGCTCAAGACCATGGCCTCGGATTTGGAGGCACTGATCCCCATCCCGGTCGCTTCACACTCTGCTGCGAACCGCTCCAGCGAGAGCTGCAGATCACAACCTGATGAAGCCAGAAGGACCACATCGTCTGCAAAAAGCAGAGATGAGATCCTAAGGCCACCAAATCGGATCCCCTCAACACCTTGGCTGCGCCTAGAAATTCTGTCTATGAAAGTGATGAACAGAATCGGTGACAAAGGGCAGCCCTGGCGGAGTTCAACTCTCACCGGAAACGAGCCCGACTTACTGCCGGCAATGCGGACCAGACTCTGACACCGGTCATACAGGGACCTGACAGCCCGTATCAAAGGGCCCGGTACCCCATACTCCCGGAGAACCCCCCACAGGGCTCCCCGAGGGACACGGTCGAACGACTTCTCAAAGTCCACAAAACACATGTAGACTGGTTGGGCGAACTCCCATGCACCCTCCAGGACCCTGCCGAGGGTGTAGAGCTGGTCCAGTGTTCCACGACCAGGACGAAAACCACACTGCTCTTCCTGAATCCGAGGTTCGACTATCCGACGGACTCTCCTCTCCAGGACTCCTGAATAGACCTTGCCAGGGAGGCTTAAGAGTGTGACCCCTCTATAATTGGAGCACACCCTCCGGTCCCCCTTTTTAAACAGGGGGACCACCACCCCAGTCTGCCAATCCAGGGGAACTGCCCCCGATGTCCATGCGATATTGCAGAGTCGCGTCAGCCAACACAACCCTACAACATCCAGAGCCTTAAGGAACTCCGGGCGGATCTCATCCACCCCCGGGGCCTTGCCACCGAGGAGCTTCTTAACCACCTCGGCGACCTCGTCCCCAGAGATTGGAGAGCCCAACCAAGAGTCCCCAGGCTCAGCTTCCTCAATGGAAGGCATGTTGGTGGGATTGAGGAGGTCTTCGAAGTACTCTGCCCACTGGCCCACAACGTCCCGAGTAGAGGTCAGCAGCACACCATCCCCACTATAAACAGTGTTGGTGCTGCACTGCTTCCCCCCCCCGAGACGCCGGATGGTGGACCAGAATCGCCTCGAAGCCGTACGGAAGTCTTTCTCCATGGCCTCTCCAAACTCCTCCCACGCCCGAGTTTTTGCCTCAGGAACCACCCGAGCTGCATGTCGCTTCGCCCGCCGGTACCCATCAGCTGCTTCCGGAGTCCCACAGGCCAAAAAGGCCCGATAGGACTCCTTCTTCAGCCTGATGGCATCCCTCACCGAAGGTGTCCACCAACGGGTTCGAGGGTTGCCGCCGCGACAGGCACCGAACAACCTTGCGGCCACAGCTCCGATCTGCCGCCTCGACAATGGAGGCACGGAACATGGTCCACTCAGACTCCATGTCCCCCACCTCCCCTGGGACGTGTTCGAAGTTTTGCCGGAGATGGGAGTTAAAGCTCCGTCTCACAGGGGATTCCGCCAGATGTTCCCAGCAGACCCTCACAACACGTTTGGGCCTGCCAGGTCTGACCGGCTTCCTCCCCCACCACCGGAGCCAATTCACCACCAGGTAGTGGTCAGTGGACAGCTCCGCACCTCTCTTCACCCGAGTGTCCAAGACATACAGCCGCAGATCCGATGAAACGATGGCAAAGTCGATCATCGAACTGCGGCCTAGGGTGTCCTGGTGCCAAGTGCACATATGGACACCCTTATGCTTGAACATGGTGTTCGTTATGGACAATCCATGACGAGCACAGAAGTCCAACAACAGAACACCCCTCGAGTTCAGATCGGGTGGACCGTTCCTCCCAACCACGCCCCTCCAGGTCTCACTGTCATTGCCCACGTGAGCGTTGAAGTCCCCCAGCAGAACAAGGGAGTCCCCAGGAGGAGCACTCTCCAGTACCCCCTCTAAGGACTCCAAAAAGGGTGGGTAATCTGAACTGTCGTTCGGCCCGTAAGCACAAACGACAGTCAGGACCCGTCCCCCCGCCCATAGGCGGAGGGAGGCTACCCTCTCGTTCACCGGGGTAAACCCCAACGTACAGGCGCCGAGATGGGGAGCAACAAGTATGCCCACTCCTGCCCAACGCCTCTCACCTTGGGCAACTCCAGAGTGGAAGTATGTCCAGCCCCTCTCAAGGAGACTGGTTCCAGAACCAGAGCCATGCGTCGAGGTGAGACCGACTATTTCTAGCCGGAACCTCTCGACCTCACACACTAGCTCTGGCTCCTTCCCCACCAGAGAGGTGACATTCCACGTCCCAAGAGCCAGCTTCTGCAACCGAGGATCGGACCGCCAGGGTCCCCTCCCTTGGCCGCCACCCATCACACAATGCACCCGACCCCTTTGGCCCCTCCCACGGGTGGTGGGCCCATGGGAAGTATATATATATATATATATATATATATATATATATATATATATATATATATATATATATATATATATATATATAAATGTTGTTTTTTTTTTATTAGCCTTTTTAATTGTGTTAAATGAAATACCAAAGAAATCACATTTACTCTAAGTATACACAGACATGTTGTTGATCTCCTCTGGCAGCTTTAACAGCCTCCAGTCTCAACCTGCAGCTCCAGCTCAGCCCTCCTCTCTTCAGGCAGTTTGCTCCGTTCTACTCCACCAGGTTGGATGGAGATGTCTGTCAGCCATGTTCACCTCTCTCCAGAGATGTCCAATCAGATTCATGTCTGGACTCTGGTTTGGCCCCTCCAGGACGTTCACAGATTGGTTCTGAAGCCTTTCAGAAGTGGAGGTCATGTGCTTTGGAGTCGCTGTCCGTCGCCCCGGGTCTGAGGTGAGGACGCTCCGCAGCGGGTTTTCATCCAGGATGTTTCTGGCGTTCACACCAGACAGTTCAGCCTTTGCCTTATGAGACCAGAGAATCTTGTATGTCCTGTTCTGAGATTCTTCAGGTGCCGCTTGGTGAACTCCAGACTGGCTGCATTGATGCTGTTATTAAGAACTGGCTCTCTGGCCACCCTAGCACACGGAGCGCGTTGTCCTTCTGGAAGCTTCTCCTCTCTCCACAGAGGAACAGCTCTGACAGCGGGACCATCAGGTTCTTGGTCTCCTCCCTGACTGAAGCCCTTCAGCTCTGAGCTGATGGCTCAGTTCAGAAGGCAGCGGCTCCAGGAAGAGTCCTGCTGGCTCCAGACTTCCTCCAACTGACCAATGATGGAGGTCGCTCAGCTCACTGGGACCTCCAAGCAGCAGGAATTGTACTTTCCAAAAAATAAAACACAGCAGTATAAGGTATCACTAACTTTTATTGCCAATAATAGTTCGATCAGCACGTGACCACCACAGCAGTTTTAATCTGGGGGTGACATCAGCCTTCAGGACCGCGGACAGCTCCGGCTCTGAGCTCAGACCTTTGGTTTACCAGCAGAAGCGGAATAAAGATAAAGCAGTGTTAGCATCATGCTACAGGCTTCACATAAAGGCTGCAGCTGGTTAATACTCCACTAATACGGCTTTGTTAACAAGCCGCCTGGCCCGTTCCGTCCCTGCTCCTGTTTCCGGTCTGTGTCTGTGGAGTGGAGCAGAGGTAAAGCTGTCACATGATTGCTGCGGCCGCTCAGCAGCAGCAGCAGCAGCAGCAGCCGGGGCTCCGTGGAAAACACACGGCTTTGTTTCCCACCCAGCATCCCCCCCACCCGACACACACACACACACACACAACACCTCCTCCACCGCCGCATCTCTGCCTCTAGTCATGCCATGGATACTTTGTGGCAATACCAGTTCCGAATCATCCTGCTGGGGGACTCCACCGTGGGGAAGTCGTCGCTGCTGAAGCGCTTCACGGACGGGATTTACAGCGACGTGGCGGATCCCACGGTCGGGGTGGATTTCTACGCCCGCTCGCTGGACATCGAGCCCGGGGTGAAAATCAAGCTGCAGCTCTGGGACACGGCCGGACAGGAGCGGTTCAGGTACGACTGGGATCAGATCTGATGTGAGTGCTGAGCCGCGACGCAGCAGCCATCATGAGCCAGGTTTAGGTCCGATAATGCGGGGCCTGCGTGTGGCAGCTCGCCCTGTGTGCTCATGTTTTCACCCAGACCGGCCCTCTGCCTCGGTGTGGAGAACGAGGCTGTGAGGACAGACGGCCCGGCCGGGGGAACAGCAGCAGACACGCAGCACTTCATTCGCGGATGATGGGGAGTCTACTGTTATTAAGGCCGCGGGTTGAATCCCCATCATCCCGTCCCTCGGTCTCCAGGGCAACGCCAAAGTCAGAGCTAATCTAGATTTGTGTGACTATTGCAGCAGTCAGCCAGCTGTTGCTGCTTGTGATGCCTGCTGGGCTGTCGGACAGAAATGACTGTTTTTAAGAAGCAGCTCCGCTCTTAGATCTGCTTTTTCTTTTGAAGGTGTTTCCCATCAGGCTTCACTCCGCTCAAGGAATCCACTCGGTTTTTTCTTCTTTTTTTTTTTCTTTTCATGTAATGTTGTTTACCCAGAAAAAAACAGAATTCAGGCTGTTTGTTTCCCAGAATTCATCATCTGGCAGTTTTAGCTTCACCTGCGGTTCTGTAAAAAAGCAAACAAACAAAATAAATCTCATATTAAGCACCTTTTGCTGTGCAATTATTAATCAGTTAACATTAACCCCCCCCCCAAACACACACACACACACACAGAAGAGCAGGGTGCAGCCTCTGAAAGAGCCAACGGTACATAGATGTTTTAGTTATAGACAGCAGGAGTTAGCAGAAAAAAATGCTCCAAATATTTGGAGAACATTCCCAGTTTTCCCCAAAACAAGCTGCAGTTCTGAAATGTACCTTTGAGTTTCTACATCTAAGTATCAGAGCAGCATTGACCTGTAAAATGAGAATAACTTCCACCTCTTCCTGCTAATTATTATTATTCTTTATTTAATCAGGTAAACCCCGTTGAGATCTAGATCTCATTTTCAAGAGGGACCTGGGCAAAAGATTTGCAATACATAGCAACCTGGCTACAAGATAAAAACAATTAATACATATGCACAAGTAAATCTGCTAATGTTGGGAAAATATAACAGCCAGAATATGGAAATATAGAATATGGGGGAAAAAAAATTGGTTAGTGGAATCCACTGCAGGATGTCTGTTAGTCTGACTTTGTCCAGACTAGTCTTAGACCCACAAATGCATTAGCATATCTGTGAATAAAATGGCAGCTCTGCTAAGAAAAAGAGGTAAAAATGAACACATCTTTTATTTTAGCAGCAAAATCTCACACTGAAAACTGTAGAACAATACAACCTTTCACTCGAAATGATATTAAATCCAGTGGGGAAAGCACTCCATGTTAGAAAAGAATTGGGGTTATTTGTTTGTTTTTCAAAAAAGTCACTAATGTCAATTCTTAAGGCTGTTTAAAAAAATAACCCCATCTGAAGTATTTTTATTGTCTATATATGCTCCATATGTAACGTTGAGGTAACGATGTTTGTAAAGCCGTAGTAACACATCCAGATCTCTGAGGGCCTGTGAGAACAGCAGCTGTGTTTTGTATTAACTGTTACAATAGTCCAGCCTACTTGTGATAAATACATGGCTTAGTTTTTCAGAGTCACCCATTGATAGAAAATGTGTTAACCTTAACATGAATGACAACAGGAAGATTCATCCACATTTCCAAACTGAATCACTGTTTGTTTTTACAACCAAATTCCATGTTTCATTTCTGCATTTAGCAGACAGTGAACTGAGAAAGACTTAAAGTTTTGTGCTTGACATTTTGCACCAAAGTGATGTGTTTCTATCTTATTTGTATTTAAAAGGGACAGTATCATATAAAACTGACTTATTTGACATCATGCTATAATTTTATTCCGTCATCAAAAACATACCTGGAGCGTTACCTTGATCCTTTCACGCATGTTTGAGAAATCCTTTAATCTCCATGGCAACCATTCAGCTGTGCAAAAGGCCTGAGCGGACCTAGCCCCGCCTTTGCAGCTCACTCCTCCTCTGAGCTGCAGAGTTTCTGTCTCACAGAGCATCTCATCCAGACGGCGTCTCAACATGTTGTTTGTCCTGCACTTCTTCCTGTTAGCAGACTACATACATCAACTCACAGGCCCATTTATTGATGTCATTCTTAAACTATGAACCGTAGTAGTGCTGCATTTAGCGTAGCACACCTGCTGCCATCTTACATTGTGGAAATGCTGACACAGTAATCACTATAAATATCAGGAATACAGACTAGGAAGCTGCAGAGAGCTGGAACATGCCATAATGAAACTCTGGTGAAGTCACACATATACCGCATGTAGCGTTACCATGACAGCCAGTTCAGATGGTACAACAGATGGCATTCACCCAGTTGAACTACATACTGCTATGAACTTCTTACCTCGGTGAATGTGCTTTTGCTGTTTTATTTAAAAAATTTAACCAACTGGAAAAGCTTGCAGCACAATTACCTAGTATTAACAGCTGGCCACAGAGTGACTTTGACCCTGTCTTAAAATCAATGTGTCTCCATAATAACCTGTAGAAACTTTAGATCCTACATCCACCCCCACTTTGGGTGTGTGTCCACCTTGTAGTGGTGCTCGGTGTGTGTCTGACTGGGTCATTCAAGTTTGCTTCTTGCTGAATTATCTAGAGGACTCAGTTGAAATCTGTTTTCTTTCTCCATTTTCTGTTTTCCTACCACAACATTACTTTTGCTTTGCGTCCTGATAACCAGGAAAGGCTAAAGGTCATAAAGTATGCGTGAGGATGTTAATTTTATGTAAACAGAAAAGACTCGTTCAATGTTAATTTTATTCAATTTAGTTTATTTACCTTATAATGTGCTGGTTCAAAAGAAGCATTTCCCAAAGGTACTTTACAAAGTAAAGGCAATTCAATTCAATACAGTCAGAATAAAAGCCAAGTACATACAGTATGTTTCAACTGATCCTAGTTATCAGCGTCATCAAATTCAGTTTATTATTCAAATTTATAAAATTAATTTTGTCGAAGGAAACTCTGCAGATTATGTCGCGTCATCGACACGTAGCGTTCACTCCTCCTGGACAAGCATGCAGCGTTGTGTCATTGACTGCAGCAATCCTTCATACAGAGCATGCATACGTAGTGACAGTGGAGAGGAAAAACTCCCCTTTAACAGGAAGAAAACTCCAGCAGCACCAGAACCAGGCTCAGTGTGAGAGGGCAACTGTCCCGACCGACTGGGAGTAAACATGAATGACCTGGTTTCAGACCAGTGGAATGGAAAAAGACACAAAAAGAAGCCTGAGTCCACAAAATCCTCTCAGAAAAAGCATTGCCAGAACCTTCATGCAGAAAAAAAAACCTCCATTGACTGACAGTGTGGGTAAGATTTTATTTCTTAATTTAGATTATTATCCCCACTGAATAAACATTCTCTAATTAGAGGTTGGATTTTTCATAGTTTCTTAGTGTGAGATCATGCCGTCTTTATCAAAGCTGATTAAGAATTTCCTTTGAAACCCACACAACACAGGCTGGTTACATTTTTTCATTCAGACCTGATAAAATGGCTTCCAAAATCGAACGAGTTGGCCTACAGCTTGTCTCTGATGTTTTAAAATATTGAGACAGGGACTGGTGTGATCTCAACCAGCTCTAGACCTGACTCAACACTTGATCTGACAAGAACTTAATCCTTGAATTGGATTGTCCTTGACTTGTTTGGAGAATCCCAGAAGAGACATCAATCTCAGACCTACACTAAAAGCAGGATTGGTAGTGCAGGAAATGTATGTGTCTCTCAAGAAATGGAGCTGAGGAAACTATTGACGTGGATTCTGCACAACTTTGATTTGTCTATTACTAGACAACGTGACTTTATTTTTATTTCCCTAAACCCCCTACCTCAAATAAGTTTCTTAGACTTTCTTTCACTCATTTTAGGAGTGAAAGAAGGCAGTTTGTTTTCTACAGCACACCAATACATAAGCTCTGCTTTGACGAAGAATAAATTTGTTCTGAGTTATGGATTAATCAATAATTTCTTTTTTCTCTAGGTCTATCACAACATCATACTACCGCAACTCTGTTGGGGGACTTCTAGTCTTTGACCTCACCAACCGCAAGACCTTTGACCATGTGAGAGAATGGCACAAGGAGGTGAGCGAGCACATCCTGCCCCACCACATGGTCTACATTCTCATCGGCCACAAGAGCGACCTCAACAAGGACCGCAAGGTGAGCCGGGATGAGGCTGAGCAGCTTGCCGCCGATCTGGGAATCCGCTACATCGAGACGTCGGCTAAGTGCAACAGCAATGTGGACCGGGCGTTCGAGCTGCTGACCAGAGATATCTTCGAGCTGATGAAGATGGGGGAGATCGTTACCCGTGATGGCTGGGATGGCGTTAAAAGTGGCCTCACTGCAAAGGTCCTCTACCCGGGTGATGACGAAGAGGAACTTGCGACTGCTTCCCCCGAGAAGGGCTGCCACTGCTAACTGTTGATACTTTGTGTTCATAAACTGTCCCATCGCACTGAGATCTCACTTTGTCTTGCGGCCATCCATAGAAACCAGACCACTCCTGGTCAGCACCCTGTGATGTAGCCACTGTTCCTTCCTTACTTTGTGACTTGTGCCCTTGTCTTTGTTTGGGTCACTCTAAGAGCTGAGATTATTGCAAGGAAATGTGCATTCCAGTCTTATTGGCAGGTGGAATCTATATAGTGAGGCATAACACCAGGTGCACAGAGCTTTACCCAATGTGAAAAACAGAACCTAGCCATATGCCCTTCTCTCAGTACAGGAGCAACCGGACTTATGATTGTAAGGTCTACCTGTCAAAGTTTGTGCAATGTTTTGCCTACACTCTGTTGTAACTCTCGTAGATAATAAAAACTATAGAGATGGCGTACAAAGAGATCACAGGAAGCTGTTGGAGTTGATAGTGTAAAGAGACATAGCATCCTGCAATAAGTCTAAATCGGTGTGCTGCTCCTCCTGTTATTGTAAACTGTGTGCACTAACACCAAACCGATTTTAAACCTTTAATCATCTTGTAAATAGATGCATACCATCAATATCTGAGAATATTTGTAGTTAAGATGTTTACATACAAATAGACCATGGTTCTGAAGGTTCGTGGTTCCATTTAAGGCATCTGTAAATAACACTAGTAATATGATGGACACCATTAATGTCTCACTAAGAATTGGTAAAGGAAAAGATTTTTTTTTTGTTTCTTCTATAAGCATTCACTAACTTAGGGTAATATTGACAAAACTGCAACAGTTTTATTTGCACGGATGACTTTGAGAGGAAACTGGAATCATGAGAAAATTGTGAGATGCTGTGAGACTTGTTTGGTGTTTTTGTTCCCACCCACTGTGTTAAGTGGGAAAAACTGAAGGTTACACTTTTTGGAAAGATTTTCCAACCATTTTCATTTTACAAAAAATACAAGAGTAAGTAACTCGAACAAAAACTCCTTCAGCTCTCTTTTAAGCCCTTTCCGAAAGACACCGTTGAAAGCGAATGGCTTTATAGGGTGTAGTAACTTCAACTCGCCAAGTGGAGGCACTGGCAGTGTTACTTGGTGGGTGAATTTCTCATTAGGCTTCTCACCCTCTATGAAACTTGTTTTCTCTCACTTGTTACATGGCTACAAAACCTTTTCTTGCTCTACTTATTTTTAAAGATTTTCGTTCTATCATCATAAAATTAGCACACCTTTTGCAACATTTACGTTGACAAAATGTCAAGTCTTACATCGTAGAGAATCCTGTAGGTATCTTCTGTGGGTGGGTCTACACAGTTATGAGCAAACTCAATTCATGTACTAAAAGGTGTGAATATACGCTAATTATGCTGAATAAAGGACATATTAACATTGATATATTCAGGAACCTGTTAGCTTGCCTGTTAGCAAGCTAACAGGCAAGTTTCTACTCCACTGCTCTTCACACAGGAATAACATCACGCAAAGTACATCAAAAGCTGTTATTGTTTCAGCTTTGCATCCTAATAAAAACCCTGCTTTAGGAGCCGCGAAACAATATTTTTTTGCGGCGACAACTGTAGATCTGAAAAGGTCTTTCAGTGCCAACCTGGTGTTTCCCCTTATGCCACCTTTGAGTTTTCATGTCGATAACCACTAAACATTTTGCTAAAGATTGCGACGTCATTACCCCAGCTCTGACGTAACTTTCAACCTCAAGAACATCAACATGTGACGCTCAGGTTCATTCCTCTGTTTTGGGTTTCTTGTCATGGCGGTGTTGCACTGCCACCTGCAGGTCTGGCATGGTTACTGCAGTGTTTTGGATCATTTTCAGGACTTTCGAAACGATGTAATGTTCATGCGATGTTTTTTTTGGAATCAACGTATATCTTGACAAGGTCTGAGATAATATTTGATGGTTCATTCAGGTCTTTTTTCATTGACTGCTATTCTGAGCTATTCTTTGAACTTGCTTGCGTTTAGAAAGCAATCTGTTGAAAGTGATTGGTGCAAGTCTCCAAACAGAAGTCTATCCACTGTGTTCTTCCTTTTAGTTTGATGGTCTAGCTAACAATGACTGCTATGGGATCAATTCTTTTAACTTTAGCTTTAAGGTAACATATTAACTAGCCAACTAATATGTTACCAAATTAAACGGGCTGTTTTCTACTGCTTTTTGTCATTTGCAGACTTCTGATATATGACAAATAAGTATACTAGCAAAGTGTCAAAGTGTCACTTTCCCTCTTTGAAGTATCCTTTAAGTATACTTCTGGGTCTATTTCTCCATGTGTGTGAGGCTCAAGTAAGATGTTTCTGCTTCAATTCTTCAAGGTAAAACTGACAAGAAGCTTTCTTATAGTGGGATGTGAACTTATTCCTCTTGTTAAATCTTGCAAGAAGAAAAAGTTAAATGTTTCATCAACATTTAAAATTGTTGCTATTAATGTATTCTCAAAACCCAAACTATGTCTTATTAGTCAAGAAGGAAGATGATTTTTGCACCTTAATTGTAGAAAAAATACTTATTTGTTGGGATTTCTAAATTATATTCTAAAGTATATCAACTTACTGTTAAAGTTACTAGGGGTGTACCAATAACTCAGGCTTGATTTCCCTCATTTCCAGCGATCCGTGATTAACTGATACTTACATATGAAGCTGATTTTGTCCACTGATCTTATCTACCTCGGTAAAGGTCTAAAAATCAGCCACTGTTCTCTTTTTCTCTGCCACATGAGAGGTTTGACTGACAGACTGGCCCACCAGATCATATCTGCATGTTTGCAATTAAGAATAGTTACTCTACTGTTGCCAAATCAGTGACTTTCTTGCTATATTTAGCAACATTTCAAACAAAAAAATCGGTATTGGCCAAAATTGGAATGGCCAGGTCAGGTTTCTTAAAGACTGCCAATCTGTGATCAGCCAGAAAACTGCAATTGGTGCACCCCTAAAAGTAACCCAAAACTCATAACTAATTTAAGCAGCACACTTCCTTCTGCAATGCCATACTCAGCGAAGAGTGAAATGTAATTACAACAAAGCTGCAGTTGCAAATGTGACATGCAGCCTTCCCTGGTTTGAGAATTCCTTCTGGACTAAAGAAGTTTTAAACAAACAGCTTGATAACCCAGAACTCTTAACTTGGGAATTCACTCGTCTTCGCTAAACTTTCTCAACCAAACACAAGCTTGCCAGACATTTATTCTGTTCTATAATATAGAATATTTAGTTAATTCAGCATACAAATGTTATAGCACAGTGTAAGATAAGGATGATAGTATGCTACATCTGCAGCATCCCTTTATTTTTTACTCTTACACCCAAATTCACTTTTCTATATATTTTTATTCATGTATATTATATACAGTATAATATGTTCTGAGTGCACAGGAAGACTTTATCTTACAGGTTCTTTGCCTTGATAGATTCCATTTAAATGAGTATTTCTGACTTTCCTTTTCCCTTGTCTCCTCCTTTATACAGGGTCAAACTGCACATGATGAAAAACATGTTGCCATTCTTTACTGAATCCATCATTTCAATCTACTGGTCTCTTTACCCAACTGTTCAATTTATTAACCAAAGCAGATAAAGATGGCCACTTTTTTCACTGAAGAATGATCAAATGTTATTTCTGAAAGACTTCCTTTTTGAATCAAATGCCTCTTTAGCCACCAATGGGAATCAACTAAGAGTAACATTGAAAATAATGTCTCAAGTCTTATTATTACATTAGGTGTGATGTAGGCGATGCAAATCATTGTCACTTTCCACTGCAAACCCAGCTTCTCTTATCAGGTAACGTGTAAGAAGAAGTTATGTTTTTACAGAAATCTGCATGTTTGGCTTTGAAGTGTGATAGGAGAATATTGTTGCCATTCATACATATGTGTGGGGGTTGAATCTAGAGCTAGAGGCAGCCTTACATAGCAGCATTTATGCTCAGTCCAAGGATGAGTACTGGAGAAAACGTTGGAACAGCATCTGCTAAGCCATGCCAGTTAAGTTTTGAACTACACTTCATTTTTAAAGTGATTAGGCTACATATACATATTCATAATTATTTTAAGATCAGCTTAGATTCAGCAATAGTATTAACTGTATAACTACTAGCTGACGAATCAGTTTAGGAAGTGAGAACAAGAAAGTGTCTCAGTCAGATTTTGCTAAGGCTAGTTTAGCACAGCTGGAGTATTTTTTCAGATTCTATAATGTCACTTTATTTTAAAGTTGTTTTTTTCTGGTAACAATCACGCGTTTCTTAATTAGTCACCAAACTTTTTTTTCAGTTAGCACAAGGCTTTGAAGAAGAGAAAATGTTAAGATTCTCATATGTTGTACAAACTGTTTGGTCTAAATCACTTTTCATAAAATGCACCGGTGGAACTAAATCACATAAACTCTTCAGAGGTTAGAATTCATGACTTAGCTTTTTTTTATTTGTCACTTAAAAGAGTTTTTGGGGGTGATGTAATCTCAGTGACTGATAAAAGAATAAATAAATAGATGTTCAATATATCATATTTGGACTGGTTACTTGGAGCTCTCCTACACCCATCATCACCAACACTCACATACATATGAGTTTGCATTTCAGTCTTTATTGGAATTTATTAACTTGAGTGGCCTAATCCAAACCCTAACCTTGCCCAATACTGATATACATCTCAGTCTACAGGT
This sequence comes from Xiphophorus hellerii, assembly GCF_003331165.1. NCBI lineage: Eukaryota > Metazoa > Chordata > Actinopteri > Cyprinodontiformes > Poeciliidae > Xiphophorus > Xiphophorus hellerii. The sequence goes on from NC_045684.1 coordinate 27,766,632, forward strand.
TAAGATATACGGGCGATGTGTTGCAGATACTGCACTGCCTTTCAATTTCCACTTAGCCTGTCCAGTGGACAAATTGCACAAGTCATCCGATGTGAAAACTAGACTTTTGTGTATGTAAGGGTTACCATTCTTATTAAGGTATGTGATTCAACTCAATTATATTCATATATATACATATATATAATTCATATGATATTGTGGCATATAAAAGTATTCATACACACTGAACTTTTTCTGATTTTGTTGCATTATGACCACAACCTATAGTGTATTCTGTTTTTTTGCATTATCCAGCACCATCAATACTAAACAACTTTTTGCTGCAATTACTGCTGCAAGTCTTTTAGGTGATATGTCTCAGCCAGCTTTGAATGCCCACAAATTTTTGAAATTTCTCTTCACAAAATAACCTGAAGTGGACATATCATGCTTTAAACTCCTTCCTTTTCATATGCAAACCATTCACTTATGGTTTATATAAAGTAGATCAACAATGCTTTGGTCTGAATTCCTCATTTCTGTAGCTCCACAGACTCCTCCTGAGGCCACAGCAATTTGTTGTGCTGTGTTTTTTTTATGTGAATGACAGATTTCATGCCCTGCTTACTATTATTATATTGGGTTTTATTGTTTATCAATAAAACTTGCTATTAATTTGATCAGTCACCATAAAGGGGTGAATAAAAATGTCTATAGATGCAATCACTTTTTTTATGTTACAATTAATTTAATATTTTTATTTGACCTTGTTATGTAGAAACCTGTTTTAACGTTGACATTAATAGATGGTTTTCTATTTATTTTTCACAATTGATTTGTGAAAGTGGCAAAAAGGGTAAAACATTCAAGAAGGTGAATAGATTTTTTAACTGATGCTGTAGCCTCAGTTAAAATAAATACGCAGTTTCAACATACTTTTTCAACCCTATCAATCACAACATGCTGTTTATAAATTAGAATGGTATAATGTCTGAGAATTGGTGCTGAATTGGATTGAAAAAAATACAGGACAAACAGGAGGCCATTTGTGCTTATGAGTGATTATGAATCACTTCTTAAATCACAGATCACAAATACGGTATTCCTTCCTACTATTATGAAAACATTTTGTGTTTATTTCTGAGAAGGCTGAATGAGGAATAGTCTCAGTGTAGTGTATGTTAGTGAACATTTTTTTGTATTTAAACCGGGTCAGACCTTGTTGTTTTGTCCAGTCATGATTGAAGTAAACTAATAAACTAAGTTAAATTTGAAGGATTTTAAGACTTTAGTATTTTTGATCATGTTTAGTTATTGTATTTTCTGCCACTAACACGAGTGAAAGTATAACAACTTCCACAATTGTGAAAATTTCCTTTCATGATGATAGTCACTTTTTAACAGTCGTTTTAAAGATTTTTTTTTTATAAATTCACCTAAACACTGCGTCGGCCGAACACAACCAATAGCATAGCAAGAGTGAAAAGGGTCACGCCTTTTCTTTACCCATCATGCGTTTCGGATGGTTTACTTTGCTATAGAAATAGAAAAAAATATATAGTATAAACATTTATTATAACATTAAACCAGAAAACTAATAGTTTTATTAACGTTGTGAGACACCATCAATTTTCATGATTAGCTATTTTGACGACGGTGGAAACGTCGAAACTCTAAGTGAGACAGATAATCCCAGTGATCATAAACACGTGGTCAACACGAGCTCATATTAAAAAGGGCTTCTGTCGTGATTGACACAGGGAGGGTGAGGGAGTCTCATCCTCTTTGCGGAATCGCCATCAAGAGATTTCGGAAGCATAATTTTTAAAATCTGAGGCTGCTGGTAACCATTTGTTTCGGCGCCTCCACTCTCTATGTGAAGAAACATTTCATGCGAGTCATAAACAGTTCGTGCTGAGCTGCGGTTCACTTTATACTATGATGTGACAGTGCTAACACACTTAGGCTTACTTCTGTTGCGTTTGACATCAATGATTTCATCGGAACCTGTAGTGGTGACTGTGACACAATCCCGTAAATAAGGGTATAAAACGTAACAGATCACCGCACCTAACAATCTGCTCATTTGCATGAAAGTGTTATATTGTGGGAGTCGTTCAGTCCCGTCTGATGAAGTGAATTTCTGACATTGTTGCCTCTCGCAAGTGAGCTTAAAACAGGGCGAGCGCTGTTTAGCAGGAAGTACGGCTACAACAGTCAAGTACGCATGCGCCGAAGCTCCCCACAATCTAGGGATGTGTTTGTCTTCATAAAACGGTAAGGACGGGCCTTTTTCCACAATGTGAATTTTAATATGTATCACTGCAGAGTAACATTGTTCCAGCGACACAAACGGTGATTTTAGCCGCAGAGGTTAGCTTAACTCGCGGAAGGGGTTCAGTCAGCCAGCCTCGCGCAGAATGGAGGGGCAACGCCGCCGTCGCCGTGCCGTTGTTTGCTGTACGTGCCGCCGCACAGGGAGACGTCATTTTGAGGGGGAGCGGAGAGTTAAAATGCAGAGTTACGAGGGGACGTACGGTTCATAGACAAGCGGCACGTAGCCGTCACACTTTAAATGCAAAGGTTTACCCGTCTCGGACGGTGGAGTTCTGTAGTATTGTCCAGCTTCCTACATATGAAACGACGCTGCTGCATTAGCTGTAATGGCTACCACCAAACCGAGACTGTGTAGCTCGGTGGTTCTAAACGACTCACATTTGGGTTTACTTTTGAGGCGATGACAGTCCGACAACTTCTGGAGATACAAGTCTTAATATTTAACTAGAACGGATAGCTTTAGGTGTCGTGTGGCCTGAGAGATTGAACGAAAATAGTCAAATTTCCCCTCACTTAGAGCTAAACTGCGGTTTTATAACCCCCACCCCCCGCTGCGCGTGGAGAACCCACTACCCACGCGCGTTCAAACTGACATATTAAAGTTTTAAACTTAAATGCAATATGTCGCTATTTTACATCTTGTCATTTGGTTTAAACAGCCCTAACATGGACAATATGAAACTATACTCAGAAAATAATACGCTTTTAGTATTAGAAACTATGACCTCATTTTGTGCCAGTCTTCACACATTTACTCAAACGTCACAACTAATATCTCCTAAACGACAAAGGCGACACAGACTTTGTGAAAGTATATATGGAGGAGTCAACGTGAAGCTTTCAAACCTCAGAACACTACCAGCTGTCTTGCACGGGAGTGGCAGTATCATGCTGCGAGGCTGTTGGATTGAACAATAACCTAGAAGGACAACCTCCAAATTCCTAAAAGTAGTCTGTAGATTAGGGGGAAACACACAAATGAGTTAGAACATGAAACGTTCTAATAATTGTTGGAATTTTGTCCTTTCAACCTGGAAAAAGAGGGGTTCAAATAAAACATTAAAAAGCCCAGAAAACCCTAAACACTTAAGATGCTAACAAAACTAGTAGCTACATCCTTGCTAATTAGGACGTTGATTGGCTCAACTTGATTTTCAAGAATTAAAAAATAAAATTACCAGAATAAAGTCATAAAATTCCAAGAAAAGATTTACGAGAATAATACTCAAATAAAGTCATAGTATGAAGAGAATAAACACATATTATAACTTTATTCCTGTAATTTAATTGCTTTATTTTTTTATTAGTATTGAATTATTCCTTGGAGCAATACATTTATACGGATTTAAACTACTGCTAATTTCACTGTAATTAATAAATATACACATTCAAAAGCTAACCATTATATTCTTGATAGTTATTGATCAAACTTTAAGATTTTAGAGTACATGCATATGGTAATATTCATATCGCTTGAACGTTTCTAAGTTTTATCATCTTACAACCATAAACGTCACAGTATTTATTGGCATTTTCATGACCAACCCAAAGTAGTGTTTTTTTTTATTTTTTATGAAAAAGCTCTTTGTTGAGGAAGCAGCAGCAGGCCTTTGAGTTAGAATGTTTCAGAAATTCGCACATTTGAGTAAATTGGATTAAATCTTTTTGCAAAAAAACTTCAAGCTTGGTTAAATTGGATAGAGACTATCTGTCAACATCGATTTTCAATCCTTGGCACAGATTCTCAATCTGGACTTTGCATTTTAGTACATGCCTAAAGTGTGTTTCAGATCCCTTTTGCTGAGACCTGTTAGTGCAACCAGCTGCCTTCAGAAACCACCTCAGTAACAAAGAGTTCATGTCTTTGTAATGTAATCTGAGTAGACAACAGTAGAGAACAACCAGCATCTTGAAGATCCAGGTCTGGATTTCAACATGGGTGACTGAGTAAAGTGTATACTGTATGTTGTGCCTCCCATTACAGATGTTGCACAAATGCTTCCACCCACTCTAGTGTTCTGTTGTGAGAGCAATGGCAAACACAAATGAGGTGACGGTGTCTGTGGGGGACATGGTGATGGTGAAGAATGAGGATGAAGGTGATTCAGATGACCCCAATAAGACTCAGGTCATCCTGCAGCTCCAGCCTATCAGCACTGGGTATGTACTACAACCAGGATTCTTACGAAATCTACATTCCAGAACTATAGACTGCCTTAAAGTCGTCAACATGCACAAGTTGGTTATGATACTGTGTTCCAAAGTGAAGATATGTGAATTGTCTTCTTCTGTAGTGATGAGTCAGCTGAAACCGATGCAGCTGTTATGGCTGTAGAAGCTCAATCAGGTGAGAGGTTGTCAAAAATAATTAATGCCCAGGAAAAATGGCACAGATGTTTTTGTCTCTAAAAGTTTGTTTCTTTCCTACAGAGCAGACAGAGGGGGATGATGTTGAAATTGGCTGTCCTATAACCTGTGGGGACTGTAAAGCTGTGTTGCTTGTGAAAAAATTTGTGTGCCCTGGAATCAACGTGAAATGTGTTAAGGTATATTGAAGCCTAATGCTGTAAAATCCTGCAAAGTCACCAAAATGAGATAAAATTTTAAAGTTAGCATGTGGGTTATGCTTGCTTTAGCAAATACTGTTCTGTTGGATCACATAAACGTATTCCATTCAGTATGCATACTTCACTTTTTAAGCTAAAATGAGCTAAAATTCTGTTAGCTCAAATGCTGCTTACTATCCTTTTGACTTACATTAACTTGATCTATCTAGTATGCAAACAACATGTAAACCAAAATTAGTTAAAATGCTAGTGTTGGCTAAAATGCTGACATTAGCATGACTTAAATTAACTTAGTCAATCTAATGTGCCAGCAGCTATATGTAAAATAAAATTAATTCAAATGCTAATACTAGCTAAAATGATAACATAATCATGTGGACAATCACTAGCATGTTGACTATCATTAGCTGATTCTAATCATGACAGCTAAGTTCTACTATTAGCTCAAATGCTCACAGTAGCATGTAAGCCTGCTGACTTAAATTAACAATTTAAGTCAATTTAGAATGCTAACAGCTATACGTAAACTAAAATCAGTTAAAATGCTAGTGTTAGCTAAAATGCTAACTTAAGCATGTGGGCTATCACAAGTCTGTTGACTACTATTAACTGATTACATCTATAACTAAAATTAGCTCATAGTCTATAGCGTGTTAACTGTTGTACTGCTGTTTTCTGCAGTATGAAGACCAGTTGATCAGTCCAAAGCAGTTTGTGCACCTGTCTGGAAAAGCCACTCTGAAAGACTGGAAGAGAGCCATCAGGATGGGGGGAGTCATGCTAAGGTGAGGGCAGGGGGTCAGAAAACAGGTGATACAACACAGCATGGGTACCTTATTGTTTGCCTCTTTCTGTTGTCGCATTTAGAGCAAGCTCACATATGACTTGTGCATTGAAAATGACAAGCTCAGAGGAGAGACTGTTTCCTTGTTCTTTCAGCTTTCCCTGTTTGTACCCTGCAGGAAAATGATGGATTCAGGTCAGCTGGACTTCTATCAGCACAGCACCCTGTGTACCAACACATGCCGCAGTACCAAGTTTGACCTATTAATCAACAACACTCGCTTCCCTCCGGACAGTACCGGCCTTACTACGCCCACATCCTCTCAGGGTGAGAAGGCTCAGATTTAACAGACTGCTGTTGTTTATTCGCATATTTAACAATTATTCAGGAAGTTTGTTTCAGTTTAAAAGTTAATTGTTGCTCTAGAAGTGATGTGGTGTTTACTGTAAAAGTCACTCCCTAATGGTCGCTTCAGCTTCATGTCACTGCTTCCGACCAAAAACACCCAATCAGAGGAGGGTCTAATCACTGTTAATCAACTTCATTTACTCATGCTAATGGCAGAGAAACAACTTAGAGTTACAGGAAAACCATTTATTTGGTGTCATTGCTGGCCATGCTAACTAGCCTTAGCATTCACAACATGCTGTGCTAGTAGAGAGGGAGGAGGGGAGGAGGAGTAGGGGCTATGCAGCGATATGGAGCACTGGGAGATTTTCACAGATTATCTGTCTCATATCATACTGTGACGACATGGTGACAGTTTCAATAAATGGTTAAAATATATATATATATATTTTTTTATAAAAGTTACATTAAAGTTGCAGCTTTAATGTAAACCGTTGTGGCTGCATGGTAGTGTGGTTGTCCTGCTGGAAGAGGAACCTTCACCCCAGGCCGAATGACATACTTACCCTCTAATGTTCCAACAAAACAAGAACTGCTAGGTGTTTTCTTCCATTAATGATTGCTGCCATCCTGCCTGTAATATGCCCAGTGTGTGCTGTCCTGTGTGACCCGCAGTTCAGACGGTCCTGGGTAACGGCGGGACGGTGACTGACGATCGAGCCGAGATAATGGGCAGGAAGTTGGACTGGAGCTCCAGCTCCATGGAATCTGGAGATAAGAAGGGATCCAGTGAGATCTCAGGTCACAATGATCCGCCATGAACTGATCTCTGTTACAACAGAGGAAGTGTCAGCACTGTTTCTATCTGAATCAATGGGCACTTTTTTCACTGAGGCTTTCCTGCTTGTCCACAGAGGACACGCTGAATTTCTGGAAGGGCATTGCTGACGTGGGCCTACTGGGGGAAGTGGTGACCAACATCAACACGGAGCTGATCCAGATGCTGGACGGCGTGCTCCAGCGAAGAGAGCAAAATGCCTTACAGGACACAGGTAGGAAATCAGGCCGTCAATCAGGCCGAGGATGCTGGGCCCTGATTTACTAAAGCCGGACAGCCTGCCGGGGCTGCTCTGCTCTGAAGTGTATGAAATTATCTGAAAGAAAGAACAAACCCTGCTGCTGTTGGAAAACATCTTATGATGCTTTCAAATATGGGTTTTATAGCAGTAATGAGCAAATAATGGGTTTACTGGATACAGCAGCTTAAGTTGTTCCTCCTTTCTGACTGACCAAGTGACCCTTTGATTGGTTGCCACACTGATCCCAGATTCCTGTCTGGTAGAGGTGGCTGTACTCAGTAACCTTGCCCAAGTCTTCGGCCTGCTGGACTCGGTCAAGAAGATTCTGGAGAGGAGAAAACAGCAGACGGACCCCAGCCAGGAGCAGATCCTCAGCACCCTCTCCAGTGAGTACAGACAGAAAACTGCCAAAGACTAATGTTCATTACATCAAGGCATAAAACGTTTATAAAAAATATCTTTTTACATATTTGTTGAAATGTCATGACATTATGGTATGAGACAAATAATCGGAGAAAAAAATCGAGTTCCTCCACCTTCTCCCAGTGCTAACTAGAAACAACCTATCAGAGGAAGGAGCCGGGTTTTAGTGATGTCAATCACCTCTCCGTGTGGCGCTGCCCACCCCCACCTCTCTGTCACCCTCTTACTCTCTGCTGCGCTGCAGCTGGCACAGCCTGTTATGAATGTCAAGGATAGTTAATATGGCCACAAATGAGGTGGATAAATAGTTGTCCTGTAACGGTAAGTTGTTTCTCTGCCATTAGCACGTTGAGGAGCAAGTACATGAGGATGATTCAGTACTACTTGAGAGATTTGTTTTAGATGGCAGTCACCTTCATACAACAGATAAAATGTCTTCGGGAGATTATGACAAACAGTGTTTAGTGTTTTCACATTGACACCAAATGTATGTCATGTATGGATGGTTTTTAAACATATTCCCAAATATGTTATTGAGATTTGTCGAATGTCAGATGTGTCCTGATATAAGAGGGTAAGCTAACAAAGCTGATCTTGTGTTTCTGCAGACCTGGAAGTTCAGTTGGAAGAACAAAAAAAGCAGCAGCAGGTGCGAGCGCTGCTCTCTTCCCCTCAAGCGGCCAAAAGCAAAGCCATCGCTAAGCGTCCAACCAAGCGTCCCCGCCTCCACAGGCCGGCCTCCACCACCACCCTCCTGACGTCCCCCATCAGCCAGCAGGCCACCCTGCAGCCCCAGCAGTTCACTGTACTCTCCCCCATCTCCCTGTCCTCTGTCGGCCAGCCGTTCACCGTGGCAGGGCTGCCTATCGCCTCCTTAGCCCAGTCCTCCAACACTGTCACCCTGCTCCCTGCCGGCTCCCAGCTCTTCACTCGCTACATGGTGACCGGAGATGGAAAGGGAGATGCCATCACTTTGCACCCTTCCTCGGGCCTCACACTGGTAGGCACTACTGCAGTTCAAGACTCCAGCCAGCTTGGTACGGTGATGAGCCCTGTGGAGCTGGTGCACCTGAGCCAGCACGCCGGCGGCGCGGAGATGGTCCCCATTGAAGGTCAAGTGGTGGACGGCACCATGCTGGTGCAGCAGGAGGTGATGCAAGGGGACATGGAAGCCGGCCAGGAGCACACAGTCATCGAGATCAACCCCACCCCCGTAGAGCAAACGGTGGGGATGATGGAGCTGCAGCTGGCCGAGGAGCCGGGCAGGGAAGCCACCGCCATGGTGGTCCAGAGCGGGATTGAGGTAACCATGGCGGCGGATGCAGAGGACACACAGTGCCAGTTGCAGGAGGCACAGACTGAGGCCGTTCAGGGGCTGCAGCTGGATGCTAGCGGACAGCTATCAGGGGTGCAGATCGTGGTGATAGAGGAAAATACTCAGGATGACAACAAGGCCAAATAAGGCCAGGACGGACTCTCTGGTCACCCTCACTGCTGTGTGTTTGAAACACTCTGCAAGGTCACCCTCACTGCTGTGTGTTTGAAACACTCTGCAAAAGATTTTAATTTCACAGCTAAAAGGAGCTCAATGTTTGGGTTTGTTAATCTAAAATATGAGTCTGGTTCATTTCAACTTGGTTCTTATGCTAGAACAGTGATCTAACAGAATCCTATGGAGGTCTGTTGTTTTGATTTGACTTTGTTGGTAGATGTTTGAGCCCTCAACTCTGATCAGTTTTGCTGTTTAGAACAGCAAAGTCTAAAAAAAATCTTTATTGGTTTATTGCAAATAAAAACCTCTATCCCATTTAGATAAACCCACATGTGGGCTTCAACATCTGGCTACTGCAATACCTGTTGGGCCTAGAATCTGGGCAGCTGCACAAGGGTCCAGATTAGAGCCCAAAATGTGACCCTTTTCAAACTCCATGGAGTTGTTGTAGTGGTGTCTGACGCCCACTAGGAGTGCCCTGATCTTCACTCACTGACTGTTGGATGCTTCAGCAACCATCCAATAACTTCTGTTCCACTTCTGATGGAACCAAGCAATTCTTTCTTTCTGATTAAAAATGTCAAACATTGAGATGAGAACCAAGTTGTACTAAATCAGACGTGTGAACAAGCAGAAGATTGGAGGTGACTTTACATCGGTGGTGCCCAAAGTGGGTCCTGGAGGGCCGGCATCTTGATGTTTTAATTCTCTCCCTGGTTTAACACACCTGCATCAACTGAGGCTCATTAGAAGGTCTAAGAAGAAAATTGACGTGGTGAGAAGGTTGTTGCTACCACCAGGGAGAGAACTAAAACATGCAGGATGCTGGCCCTCGAGGGCCGACTTTGGGCACCACTGCTCTACATGTTAGCCCAGCTGGGTGCCTCTCTCTCTGCTCTCCATAGGACTTATTACCAAGAACAGTGTTGGTGTTGGTGAACCGCCTTGTTTCATGTGGGGTTTTCAGCCAGGTTCAGTTGTTTTTTTTGTTTTGTTTTTTGTTTGTTTTATTTTGCACTGTGTGATGTCTTTAAGGACTTTTGGACGATGTAGACATTTCTTCAGAATGTGGCCCCGTTTCTTGGGGCATCCCAAGTGTTTTTGTCTTCACAGGTTGATCTCCTCACCGGGCCCACAGTGGTTTCCTCACCTGCTCCCGATCTTCCGTTCCTCTCAGTGTGATAAACTGTCTGAGCTCAAGAGCCAACAGTAAGGTTAGGAACTGAAAGAACGGACATGCCTGATGTCTGACTTGCCTGTAAATTACTGATATATTTATTAGTTTTCAAGCTGTAGAGGTTTGGGCTGTTTGATGTGGATGAATTAATTTAAGTTCTTTGCTACAGCTTGCACCAACAAAGACCTGTTCAATAATTTAATTTAACAAATGAGAGCATTTGCATACTGAATTTGTAATGTGTTTTAATATCAGATTAAAAGAAAGGAGCAAACTGAAAGTGTTGTTTGTGTGTTTCGCCACCAGGGTGTACCATGTGTTCACCACATGCCACACAGTGTGATGCAAAGAGCAATCTGTAGAGGAAGATGTTCATTGTGATCTTTTGAGATCAAATTTGACAATTTTAGCCTATAATACACTGTATTACAGGCTAAAATGGTACTCTCGTGCAATTGAGATAAGTATGAAGATTTGATTTCGTATTTGTAGAGACAACTTTTTCTTTGGATGGTGAAAATCTAAATCCCCAGTGCAGTACACAAGATTCTACATTGTGTAATTCCTTTAGGAATTTCTGTATTTCTCCCCCTAATCCAAATAATCCCATCATCTGCAAATAGTGAGATACCAACAGACTGAATTGCAGCCAGAATGTTAGCTTCGATTAGTTGACTCCTAGCATTAGCTTCTTACAGATTCATTGCTAGCGTCTTTATTGCATCTGTCTCTTCCAGTTGTTTTCAGTTTAGATCTGTGTTTATGCAGAAAACTCAGCATGGCTGACGTTCCCTCCACCCAGGGCTTGAACTCTAGCTTTATCCACCCAGGGCTTGTACAGGCCCTGGGTGGATAAAGGTAGAGTTCCCAAACATTGTTTTGTTGAGTTGACATTGAGTGTTAAATTCTTCCTCTTCTCCTGCAGAAGAGGAATGTTTTGCTGTGACCCACTGCAAAAAGGCTCTTGAAGTGAGTCATGTGCCATACTGTGCCGCTGATGAGGATTCTTCTTCAAAAATAAAATACAATAAAGTCATCTACACAGTGGCGTATTAGGGCCATTGCAGAGAGGGGGAAAAAAGGAGCCATTTCAGCCAGAATCTCAGAAATTTTCTTGAGAAGACTATAGAAAATGTCTCAGCTCCAAAAGTGAAAAAAAATTATTAGAAAAAACTCAGAAGTTTTGAGATTTATCTCAGAAAATTTATAGAAAAAAGACTTTCTAACAAAAAATAAATTTTTGACTTGAAACTCAGAAGTTTTCTCTTTTTTTCTAGAGAATTTATGAGATTATCTAAAATTTCCTGACTTTTTTTCATGGAAATGTACTTTTTTCTATCTGCAATGGCCGTCATGCATTTATGAAGTTATCATAGATATATGTTTTATTAATTATGAAAACACTTACTATGATTGTGGTAGCAGAAGAATGTAGCTGAATTGTTAACAGAAAAAGTATATCATCTTACCACTATTTGACTACTGTATGGTAAGGTTTATTTTCTTATTTTCTTTTCTTAATTATTTTAATGTAAAAACAAAACAAAACACAGTCACCTTCCTGTATTTCTGGAGAAAATTGTGATTCATCAGGGTAATTTCTGATTGCTCCATTTTGGAATATTTTCCACTGGATTCTGCTTGGCAGGTAGAGATGATGAAGTCTGCATCTGCTTGTCAAAATCAGCAATTAAAACAATCCCTTCTAGTTAGTCAGATGTGTTGATATGAATTTAGAGTTATGTGATTCATATAGACAATTCCTTTGATTAAGATTCTCCACAATGTTACAAGATGAAATTATAAAATGCTGTAGATCAGTAAATGATTTTGAACAACTACTGACTTCTCTTAGATTTGTTTACCATGATTTTGATGACTGAATAAAAAACATGACAACTTGTGATTTTTATACAGTTATCTCAAAATGAATTGTTAATTATTCCAACATTTATGGATCAGTCTAAAAGTAGTTAACATCACCTTTCCCAATATCCCAAAGAATAAAACTACAAAAAATTATTAAATATACATATAGGTACACTCAATGCCTCTTCTGGCCTCAGAATGGAACCTAATAAATCATCATTCCACTCTGCCTGCAAAGAAATATAAAAGGAAATATTTAAGTCATAGAAATCTGCAATGCAATTACCTGGGTGATTGTAGATTTGAATTATGGAAAATAACAAAAGACATTTACTTGCTGTGCACAGGTTGCTGATACGTGAGTCATTATGCAGACCGGACTCTGTAGACGGAGTAAACACTAGCGGTGGGAATCTTTAACAATCTCACGATTTGATTCCAATGTTTGGAGTCACGGTTCAATTCAAAATTGATTTTCAATTCAAAACGATTATTCACAGTGATTTCTGTTTTAATCTATTGTGTGCAAAATCCTCGTGATCTGCTGTAGTCTGCTTCGCAAGGCAGAATCATAGGGTCTTTTTCACATTTATTAAGTTCTAAACTAACTAATGACCAATCAGTGTGTAGCATGACGTACGTTGGCTCAGTTTATTTGCAGAGTTCCCAAAGGCTCAATCTTCATTTTGCAAATGTTGCACTTGATGAAGCTCATGTCTAGCTCGGTCTTCCCGGGCATTCGGTAAAAAAACAAAATGAGTCCAAATGTTTACCTTCAATGAAGACGGAGCCAGTTGAATGTCTCGCTCTCTCATTTTTGTAGCCTCCTTCTTGTTTTGTTGCGTTTTGTGCAGGCCTACATTCCAGCACCGGCTGCTTGGTGCTGTCAGGATGTCCCATATCGGTACAAAATGGAGGCCGACAGCAGGCTTTAAAACATTGCTTAAAATAGATTCTGAATAGTAGTAAATGAGAATGTCATTTTTTATGCGAATTGTTTTATATTTTCGTGGAACACTCTATCTACTATCTCTCTATATTCCTCTCTCAAAAAATCCCCCAAAAAACCACAGCTGGTATTCATCCACACTGAAGCAGTATTTTCTAATTTACACATTTGAGAACCTTTTTCCATCACAGATGCCTTGTAATATTATTGAAGGAAAACGTTTTGTATTTATATAATATTTCCTCACTGCTTCTGCAGGAGGAAGAATCCGAATGTACAATCCATCAGTGGAACCTGCATTGAAGCAGAACACCTTGTGACCAGCAAGGCCTCAGAACCAGTTCTCTGTTACATCTCTGTTACCTCAGTTGTTTCTCTCTGTGGTTCCAGTTGTACTTGGAACTGGGAATTTCCGACTTTCCAGTCTGAAAAATCAACTGGAACACCCTCCGAAGCCAGATTTCCCAGTGGGAAACTCGGAGCGAATCCGACTAGTTAAAGCCAACTTTGTGTTTCAATATGGCCGCTCCTCCTTTAAACAGAAGTAAGCTGTGGAGGTGACATGTTTATTGTACAGGACACACATGTAAAAAAAAAAAAAAAAGCGTCTAAATTCAATGTGTTAGCGCCTGCATAATAAAATTAGAAATGTCAGTTAACCTGTCAAAGGTTTACGAGTCATGACGTCATCATTTGCCCTTTCTCTCATTGTTTAAAGAGACAGTAATCATTCTGTATGCAAACTTATGATCTCGAAGACGTTAATATACATCTCCGCCATATTATTTCTCTCATTATTGTGGCTGTTAGCAAATAGAAATAATTTAGGTCATTCTAAGCGAGCTAAAAACATGAGAAGTTTGGTCAGATTTAACTTCAGACGGTGAGAAAATAAGGATGTTTTTTTTTTGGTTTGTTTGGTTTGTTTGGTTTTTGTTCGGTGTATGTAAACTTGTGGCTTTAGCAATGTGCGCAGTCTCGCCACATGGAGGCGCCGCTGGCTCACATTTCTGCGTCCCAACTCGTCTGACAGTCAAAAAAAAAAAAAGAAAGAAGAACTAGTCGGAGGGGTTGGGGGGGCTTTTTTGAATCCCTGAGCTGCGGATGTAGAGCACCCAGAGCGGGCTGTGGAGGAAGCAGGCGGCCGCCCCCCTGAATGGAGCTCACCCCACAACTTCTCTTCAGCCGCCGTTCCGCCGCTCAAGCTGCGGCAACACATCTCTCTCTAGGATTTGCTTGTTGTGACGAGCCGGACTGGACCTTTACTACTTTCGCGACCCGCCGACATGTATTCAGCGGCGCTGCTACTGATGCTGGCCGTCCGGATCTGCGCAGACAACCTGGAGCGACCAACAGGTAAAGCAGACATGGCGGAGAGAGATTGTGCTGGGAAAGTCTTAAAGTTCGCACTGAGGCTAGAAAGTCACTTTTACCTGCCCGTGTGTCAGGCGTAGCTGCGATCATTCCTCCTCTTAAAGGTTTGGGGGTCTTGAACTTCAGTCTGCTGATTGTAAATGAGCTGTTTGCAGATCACTGGGCTGCATTCGATTTGTCATTGGTGCCATCATAAACATCACCATCCTCGTGAGATATGAGAAAGTTCCTCACTTTTAGGTCTAAGAGAGGAATCTGTGACATAAAAGTGGAATGTGCATCAGTAACCACAAAGTTGCCTGTCAGAAAACATTGGTAGAGTTCTCCCTCAGTCAGTCTCTTAGTGATTTTTTTTATTATTATTTATTATTTTCTGGAAAAGATCTCCTGACATTCCTTCCTCTGAATGATTTGGAGTCTTTGTTTTGGTCTTCCTGAAGCAGGATGGAGGTGAGAACACTGAAGAAGCTCAATCAGTGATTAGTTATTTGTTTATTAGCTGTTTCCAGTTCCAAACCAAAATCAGATGAGCTGAACTAATAACCTTTAGTAAAACACTACTAAAATATTTGAAGGAAACAACAAACTTAAAAACGTATGATGTTATCTAATTGAAAAATGTGCTGAAAATTATTTCTACTGCTGAGATTTTTTCAAGTTTTTTTTTTTACCATCATGAAGAATTGATATTTATGTTAGACAAAGAAAATAAACAACTAATTTAAGTAGTGCTTATTGCTCTGGGTATGGTACCTTTTTGCTGCAGCCAAAGACATGCTCTTCACTTGCAGACTGTAGTCTAAAACCAGCATTACTAAATAAAAGAGATAGGTGGCGCTCTTTCAGTCTTACCAACATATTCCTGCTCACTTTGTTACCACTAAAGATGTCCAAATGTGTCCAGAATGTGTGATTGCTCAAGAGCTTTTGTTACCTCGGTGCCGCATTGTCAGCTGATCCAGACGTGTGGGGGCGTGTGTTTGTGTGTGTGTGTGTGTCAGTCGTACTCTGACAGACGCTCAATGTTCAGAACAAGGGATTTGGGGCTACGACAGTACCTGGCATCCACAGAGCCTGCTTCAGACACGACTTCTAGTCCTCTCCTTGTTCGCCTGTGGCTGCTTTGACATTAAATCGCTGCGACACATTGTGACAATTCCTGAATTCCTCCAAACGTTATCTTCTGTGGTTTTGAAGAGAAGTGCCCCCAGTGACATGGCTGACAAGTGAAAGTGTCAGCTGTTTTTTTTTTTTTTGGTTGTTTTTTTTATTTATTTCTTTCCTTCTTCCTTTGTGACGTGGGTTATAAATATTCTGCCACATGGATGTCAGTTCCATGATGAGCAGAAGCAGCTGCTGAACAGACCAAGCTAAACCACTCCCTGCTCCACAGGATCTACTGGGCTCTACTGGGAAGAGTTAATGTAACAAGCAACCTTTCAAATGAATAGGGTTGCGGGAAAAAGGACTTTGACACAGCTTGGCGTGGATTTAGCTCCCTTTGTGGAGGTCAAGCTCTGTCATCAGACGCAGACACTTGATGAAGATGATTAGCATGAACAGAATAGGTACGGAAAGAGCTTCGTTTCTCTGCCAAACCTCAAGCTAAAATCTGACAAAATCAAACCTGGACACAAAGTTTTCCCCACACCTTGTTAAGTCATGACAAAGTTCAGGCTGTTTTATTGGTAGGTTTTTGGTTTACCAACACAAAATGTAGTAGAATTGCGAAGGCCCACGTTTAGCTGCAGTCACATGCATGCCTCTGTCAGGTTGGTGTTTCTAGATGCTAAGATAAGGAAAGGTCATTTTATTTATATAGCACATTTTCAGCAACAAATCAATTCAAAGTGCTTTACATGAATTAGAAGGCAATTCAAGAAAACAACAAACCAAAGGAAAGAGCAAAAGAAAACAAAAAAAAGCATAAAACTACAAATTAGTTCCCTATGTTTAAGAATGAGTAGTCCGTAGGGGTTTCTCCAGATTCTTGTTCTGATAAGACTAGATGGCACTTTCTAAGTTTGTTCTAGAATTGTAAACTAACAGGAGTTTCTCTAGGTCTTGCTCCAATATTAAAAGTTTAACCCTAACATTTCTATCCATTCTGTTTAGCAAAGTAGCTCAAGATTAGCCAGATTAGATGGAGAGTTTGATGCGAATGAAACAAAATCATAAAGCTGCAAAAATCTGACGCCAATCCACTGTTTTCAGTATTGCATGAAGGAAGCCAGTGTCTTCAGAGGTTTTTGTGTGGTTTCCTATAGTGGTTCTTGGTGCAGCGCCACCACAGGCGAGGAGGGGGAACAGGTTTTTCAAAGGGTTTGGTTGGTTTGACATAGAGCAGAGTGAAAGAGAACAACAGCAGCTGGAAATGGAATAAATGTTGCAACGTTAGTTTCCAATCCAACTGAGACTACCGTACTATCAGGTGTGAAAATGCTCTAATTTTGGAATGAAATCATGTGAGTCAGCTTCAACATGCAGTCCCACACACTGAGTGAAAGTCGGATAAATCTTAGAATACACTCAGAACAGGTGGTGCCACAAACAGGTGGTCTGCTAGAGTGGAGGGGGGCGGGGGGTCTCTGCATTTAGCAGTGTGGATCCACCTCAGCATTATTTTCACACACACACACACACATACAGCTCTCAGGAGGCAAACGTGGGGGTGTGACTGGAGAAAATAGAGTGTCTTGTTGCACAAAAGCTAATGATGAAATTGGACGTTTCTGGAGAAAATAACGCACGTCTTTAGCAGAACAGTTATGGTTTGTAAAATAACCGGATAGTGTATTAGGCTTTCAGCGTAATTATAGAATATGATAATGAAATAGCACAGAAACAAAAAAATGGATTCAGTACCAGGAAGTAAAGCTGATCTGTCCATATTGTTCAGCAGACACATCAGAGCCTGCAGAGCAACTGGGCTACGTTTCATACCCTGCATAGTCAACACTCCTGCTTTTATTCGGTTTGCAGTCGGATTACTGTAGGAATATGGATGCACTCACGCTGAAATGGATAAAATTGACTTAAATCAGACCACAAAGTGAAGTGCCGTGTTTTACTCGTCACCTTTCTCCTAAACGTAGCAGCAGCATTAGGATGGATGACACACACCAACGTGGTTTACCTCTATTAAAATGGATGGCATGGAAAACCCCACCCAAGGCAGGGTGGAGGTAAGTCAGGTCTGTCTTTGTTTATAATCCGACTCTCAGCCTCATCATGTGGAGTGATTGGTGTCTGAGATTTTCATAGGCAGCGTCAAACTCAACGGTGTTTGACCAAATGAAAAAAAGTGATTTAATCAGAAGAATGGAAATGTGTGTCTGCTAGCTTTCAGCTGATGATGCTGATTTGACAACAGTTTAGTCAAGAAATAATTCACCTCAGAAAAGTCTTTGCTGAGGCGTCTGAAGGACTAGTTTGGTAAGGTGTCAGTGTGCGCATCCTGAGGTCAGATTTTCTATACAGTTGAATAGAAGAAGAGAAGTTCTGATGGTTTTTGTATGTATTTTGTGTAGAACGTCACAAGAGGTAATCGCGTCCTGCTAAAGTATTCGTACTCCATGAGTTTTTCCACATTTAGTCTCGTTGCAGCAACAAAGATGGACCAACAAAGTAGTGAACATTTTTGAATTTGAAAGGGGGAAAAAAATCTTCTGTTTAAACAAAAATAAACTTTAAAATGTAGCTCAAACAACCCTCAGATTCTATTAAAGTGCTACCATTTTTTAATTTAAAATTTTGGTGAAAAGACTTTTTCACAGGTTGGAGAAGAAACATTGAAAAATGTGCACCATTTTCATTCCACTTTATGATAAAGGTGTCTAGTATATCAAACTAGACTGATATTTGTGGTTGTAACAGGACATAATTTAACAATGTTCAAAAGATGTCAGTACTTCTGCAAATCCTTGTGTTCCATTTCCAAGAAGTAACCAAGAAAAGATCCAGACCTGTCATTGTTGAACTCTGACCTTGGCAACAGATTCTATCTTTCAGTCGTTCTCCCTGAACTGACAACAGTTTAGTGAAGAAATCTCTTTATCTTCTACGACGACGTGGCTGAGGAGCCGTTTGTGGTTCTGTGTGATCTTGGTTGATCCAATACCTGGCAGAGTGTAAATACTGAAGGTCAGTTTGTCCACACACTAAAACCGAAACAAGAACAACAGTTCCATTGTGTGACTAGCAGAATAAACAAACTTCAAATTGAAATGAATGCAACAAACTCTTCCAGTGTAGGTGTACCTTCTGAGAATTGAACCTCGAATAGCTTATAGCATCCTTATCTTCACCCTTTTGCCTCCCAACCCATCTGTCCTGCTTCTTTCTCTTTTAACAACTCGGTATGCACTTTTTAAACACGTTCCGTCTTCTTTCTCACTTCTTTCTCGCAACGATTCCTGCAACGGTGTTAATTTAGCTGTAGAAACAAACAGGAGCACCTGGGCCGACCCCTGCTCCGTTTGCCTTCTGAAGGCCGTGAAGTGAGCGTGGCGGGTCTCAGCCCGTTTGGTCTTTGCACCGTTTGGTAAATGCATTCACATGAAGGAAGTGACGTGGTCCTAAATGGGACAGAAGTGGCTGGAGCGTGTTTTTTATTCTCATGTGGTAACATGTTGGTTTGGTCAAAGATGACTTCAAGCACACATGTCGAGGATTTTGTGAAGTTGTGGGTTTTCAAAGTTCGGGAAGTTTTCTGCGGCTGACTTCGGACCCTAAAGAAGAGATTCTAAGAAAGGTCCGAATCAGATTTCTGGATAAAGTCAAAAGTTTGAAACAACTAAGGATGAGAAATCATGTTTGTTAGATTTGTTTACAACTAATGTGCAAGAAAATGTTCCCTTTAATACAACTCCCATCTTTTGACAGTTATTCACAGTTTCACCTTTTCGCAGTTTTTTTTCTGTGTTGTAACTCCAAATTATTTATATTTATATTTACATATACATGGATTTTTCTAGTAGACCATATCTAGAGTGCAGCTTCGGAAGCTAAAATACCTCACCACAATCCAGGGTTTCTCCCAGAAAACCTGCTAAGCCTGGTGGTCGGCGCTGAGGTGGTCCACCGTGTTTTTCTATTAGAAGATGTTAAGTAGACAGGAAATGTAAAAATATTACTGGATAATTATATGTTACGGGAAGACAATTAGGACAATTCCAAGGGCCCCTGACCAACAGGGGGTTCTCTACAATTTATTTACTTATTTTTTTTCATAGAAATTAAATAAATTGGGGCCCTGTCAATTAAAAAATTAATCATATTGTGTTTTCTAAAATAGTTTTTATCAGTAAAAATTAAATGTTAACACTCCCAGACCAAAAATCACACATCCATATTTACCCTGAACTCCCCTGGATCTGCATGAAATGATTCGTTCCTGTTTGGTGATGGTGACGATGTTCAGCAGCAGTCAGTGGAAGACAAGAACAACTGTGGCTGTTATTTTGCTACAAAATGTTTTTTTTTGAAAATCAGGGTTTCAAAAAAGATTGAGAAATAAGAGAAAGAAAAAATAAAGAGTGTCAATTTGTAACCCAGTTTTTCTCTGAGAGGTGGGTAGACTGTGTGAGATTATCAACCATTCAGCATAGTTAGCTTAGCTACAGACTACTGTTTGCCTCCATTTCACCAGCATTTAATGAATTAAGGAAAAAAATTACCAACATATCCATATATTGAACTTGTACCTTTTACCACTTAACAACAGATGAGTCAGTCAGCAGCAGCTCTAACCCGCATCCTTCCTGACCAGTCCTCTAATAAGTGAAATTAAAGCTTATATTAAAGTATGTAACTTTTTAAAAAAATATATTTTTTTACATATTTGTTAAAACTGTCATTATATTGTGACAGTACGGCATGAGAAATAATCTGTGAAAAATCTATTTCCTCTGCCTTCTTCCAGTGCTCTCTAGAAACAACCAATCAGTGGCAGGAGAGTTTTAGCGCTGTCAATCACAATCTTATGTGGTGCTGCTCCTCCTCCCTCCCCTTGCTCTGTTCTGTGCTGTATGTAGCGCAGCCTGTTGTAAATGCTCAGTCTGGTTAGCATAGCTACCAATGATGGTAGATAAACATTTTTCTTGTAATGATATGTTGTTTTTCCCCCATTAGCATATTTAGCAGTGAGTGAATGAGGTTGATTGACAGCGCTAAGACCCTCCTACTGGTTCTGATTGGTTGTTTTGGTCGGAACGTTGCATTACTTTAGCTAGCAATAGTAATTCAGGGAGCAGGTGGAGGAGATTGATTGTCTTCACAGATTATCTGTCTCATAACAAACTGGCACGACATGAAGACAGATTTAACAAATATGGAGAAAACATATTTTTTATTAAAGTTATATACTGCAGCTTGAATAAAATGCAACTACATAGCATTGTTTGAGTAGTCTGGATTGCTTTATGTATATTTTGCACGTTGCTTTTGACTGTTGCTCGTGGGGAGAGACATTTCAGTAATAGAAAAATTTTAAGCAACCTACTTGTATACTGTATGTCAATTGTTGTATGCAAAATTCATGAGCAGTAAATATTGTCCTACTATCAGTATTGGACCAAAGAAAGCAATGAAGCCTTTAAAGTTGTGATGCTTTTTGTGGGTCAAATAGACTGATAGATCTAGATAGATAGATCTAGATAAATGGATAGATAGATCTATATAGATAGATAGAGCTGTATAGATTGATAGGTCTATATAGATAGATCTATATAGATACACAGATCTAGATAGATAGATCTGTATAGATAGATAGATCTAGATAGATAGATCTATATATATACACAGATCTAGATAGATAGATCTAGATAGATCTGTATAGATAGATAGATCTAGATAGGTAGATCTGTATAGATAGACAGATCTATGTAGGTAGATCTGTATAGATAGATAGATCTAGATCAGGGGTCTCAAACTCCAGTCCTCGAGGGCCGCAGTCCTGCAACTTTTAGATGTGCCTCTGCTGCACCACCTGAACAGAATAATTAGGTCATTAAGGCTCTGGAGAACTGATCTACACAAGGAGGAGGAAATTAAGTCATTTCATTCCAGTGTTTTGTACCTGTGGCACATCTAAAAACTGTAGGTCTGCGGCCCTCGAGGACTGGAGTTTGAGACCCCTGATCTAGATAGATAGATAGATCTATATAGATCTGTATAAATAGATAGATCTAGATAGGTAGATCTGTATAGATACACAGATCTAGATAGATAGATCTATATAGATAGATAGATCTATCTAGACATACAGTATATGTATATTCATAGAGAGAGAGAGATATCTGTATATCTATCTAGATAGATCTATCTATATATCTAGATAGTTATCTATATATATCTACATATATATCTATATACAGTATGTAGATATATGTAGATATCTATATATATCTACATACGTAGATATATATATGTAGATATACATATACATAGATAACTAACTACAGTTAGTTTTAAAAGGCCTAAAGTTATTTAGGTTTAAATAATAGATAGATAATTTTTTTAGATACTTTTTCCCAATTTGTATAGGGAATATCTGTATACCTATATATACCTATATATCTAGATAGTTATCTATATATCTATATACATCTATATACAGTATGTATGTAGATATACAGTATATAGATACTGTATATAGATAATTTTTCCCAATTTGTATAGGTTTAAACTTCTAAAAGGCTCTTTTTGTTCCACATTGTTTACATTTTCTTTTTCTAAATCTCCCTTTAATTAATAAATGTGGTTTTGCCTTTTTTTTGTTTAGAATTAGAATTAAAAATCTTACAATGGATGAACATGAGTACTGATGTCCTAGCTTTTTAATATTATCTAAAATGTCCAATTAACAACAACAGTAACTCTTTTTCCAATTCCTTTTTCCAATCACTCAACCCACACTTGGCCCCACCCCGTTGACTTCCTGTTTTGTCTTTGCTCTGAGAGTACTTTCCTCAACAGATCGTTCTGGTATTTGAGTTTAGCACTTAGTTTACGATTTATGTCGAACATCTCATCAAGCTGTCTCATTAAGTATTTCTGTAGTTCAATGCTTCCCAATTCAGGTTCCTTCGATTTGGCCTGACACGTACACTTTGCTTGACTTGTGGAAATCACAGTGTCCTTGGAATAACACTGATTTTCCAAGGAAGTTACCTGTTCACCGTGTTTTGCCAGAACTGAAACATCTTGCCCTTTGATATGTTCGGCGAAGAAATTTAGGTCAATGCGAGGTTCTGATTCAGGGAACACTTTCCAAAATGTTTTCCTTCCTCTGCTGGGCAAAGCTGACTGATAACTTGGTTTTTCTGGCAGAGGACCGTTATTGACGTCACTATTTTCTGTCAAAAACGTTAGATCTACGCAAGCCTCTGACTCGGGGAAAGATTTCCATAATAGTGGCGTCTTCTTGATGCGCTTCATCTTTGATGTCTGTTTCTCCCCTTTTTGATCCATCTTCTTCTGTGATTTGGAGATGGATCTTTTTTCGGTGACCAGCTGTGTTGTAGAAATCACAGGTTCTTCTGTACAACACTCATTTTTCAAGGAATCTTCCTGATCACCTTCTTTAGGCAGAGAAGTGTCCTGCTTATTAACATTTTCAGCGCAAGACTTTGCCTTCTCTGGCATCTCCTGCAGTACGGAGATCGATTCCTGTTTGGTAACAATAGAAGCGTTTTGCGGTCCAGCACTTTCAGCTGAAATCCTTAGATCAGCGGGGGCATGTTTCTCCAGCCAGATATGAAACGGTATCTTTTTCTTCTTGTTGCACCTGGTGGTTGGTGGCTGTTCCTCCTCTTGCTGATCCAGTGTCTCCTGTGTTTTGGAGATGAAACCCTGTTCAGTGACCAGCGGTGTTTCCTCAGCGCAAATCTCTTTTTTTAAGGAATCTGTCGGATCACCTTCTTCTTCAGGTAGAGAAGTGTCTTGCTTCTTAACAATTTCATCGCAAGACTTAAAGGACTGTTCCTTCTCTGCTGGATCGATTGTCTCCTGCAGTACGGAGATCGATGCTTTTTTGGTAACTGGTGAAACATCTTCCATTCCAGCACTTTCAGCTGAAATCCTTAGATCAGCGGGGGCATGTTTCTCCAACCAGATATGAAACGGTATCTTTTTCTTCTTGTTGCGCCTGGTGGTTGGTGGCTGTTTCTTCTCTGCTATATCGATTGTCTCCTGCACTCTAGCGATGGACTCTTCTTCACTGGCCAGTGAATCGTTCTGCTTTTCGATGTTTCCTGCAGAAATCTCTTGGTCAACGGGGACGTGTTCCTCCGACCAGGTTTTAAGTGGTATCTGGTTCTCATTGGACTCACTCTCAGGTGTCGGTCTGTCCCCTTTTTGATCCACAGTCTCCTGTGTTTTGGCAATCGATTCATTTTCAGTGACCAGTGAAGCGTCCTGCTGTTCAATATTTTCAGCGGAAATCTTTAGCTCCTCAGGTGCGTACAGCTTCCACCAGACTGCAAATGACACCTTCTTCTTCTTGCGCTTGGGTGGCTGCAATTCCCTTTCGACAATGTTGTCGAATGCGACCTCTTCGACTCTAGGCTGGTTGGACTGCATTGTAACCTTTGCTTGTTTCAGGTTCTAAGATAAATCACTTCTCTAGAAACTTTGTGAAGATTTCACGTTAAGTTTGATGTCAATCTCCAAACGAAATGTTCACCAAACAAAGTTGAAAATCTTACTGTGAACTGCTAAATAAATTCTCAAGAGAAACGTATCAACAACGGCGGCTAAACGGTTGTCATGAAAGTAGATGATGTGAGGAACTTATATAATCGCTGGGGATGTCAGAATTCTGCTTTTGGACTAATATTGTGATGTCACATTGTGATGACACAGTTTTGTTTGATATTCAGAGCGGGCTTGTCTGATGAATTTTTATTAACATGGCGGATGCACGCGCAACCTGACTGCAGAAAGCGTCAGTGAGCTTTAAACTGTCACTGGTTGCCATAGTTACCCAACATTAACTTGTTGTTTTGACGCTGTTTAGCATGTTGTCAACGTAGCTAACCTAGGCTACTATAACTGTTTAAAACTGAGTGATAAGATAAGTTATGCTACCCAGGGGCGCCATATAGGGGGGGAAAGTTAGGACAATTCCAAGGGCCCCTGACCAACAGGGGGCCCTCCACAATTTTTTTTTTCATAGAAATTAAATAAATTGGGGCCCTGTCAATTACAAAATTAATCATATTGTGTTTTCTAAAATTGTTTTTATCAGTAAAAATGAAATGTTGCCACTCCCAGACCAGAAAGCACACATCCATATTTGCCCTGAACTCCCCTGGATCTGCATGAAATGATTCGTTCCTGTTTGGCGCACTTGACGGTGACGATGTTCAGCAGCAGTCAGTAGAAGACAAGAACAACTGTGGCAGTTATTTTGCTACTGAAAATTTTTTGAAAATCAGGGTTTCAAAAAAAATTGAGAGATAAGAGAAAAAAAAAATCAAGAGTGCCAATTTGTAACCCAGTTTTTCTCTGAGAGGTGGATAGACTGTGTGAGATGATCAACTATTCAGCATAGTTAGCTTAGCTACAGACTACTGTTTGCCTCCATTTCACCAGCATTTAATGAATTAAGGAAAAAAATTACCAAGATATTCATATATTGAATTTGTCCCTGTACCTTTCACCACACTTAACAACAGATAAGCAACAGAGCAGCTCTAACCCTCGTCCCTATGTTATTATAACTTATTGCTTTTTAGGCTGGCCAATTAAACTACTCCCCTTCTCCCAGATTAAATCTAACACAGAAGCTGCTAGAGTTGCTAACAGAGTTTTTAGCAGCAAGAGGGGCCCCTAAGTCAAATTCTGCTCAAGGCCTCATACAGCCTTGGACCAGCTCTGCATGAGTTAAATACGCTGCACTGCGCAGAGATGGGCAACAAACCGGAGATTTAATTTAATGCTGCTACTGTGGCTTTAGTAGCTCTTCCTTTTGGTGTCTGTTGAGTTTTTAACAAAGGAACACAGAAACTATTTTGGTTGGTCCAGTTTGTGGGACGACTTTCTCAGATCTCCGTGCTCATTAATTCTGTCTGACTAATTGGACAAAGCATTTGATATAATTTGATGCTTTGTAACTGGAAAATTTTATTATTATATTATTTATAATAATAAAATAATATGAAACCGCCGTGAAGCGTGACTCTGAGGCGAGCGTGAAACCTCCTCACCGAGTTGAACCTGCATTATGAGGTAAGCCTGGTTCTTTAACCAATAACAGCCAACAGGGACCACATACATAAACTTTATCAGCAGAGACAGAGCCGGGCGCTGGGCAGCGTGTTGAGATGGAAAATCTGCACAAAATTCTTTATCCACAAATATAAATCATTCTCACTGCTCGCTCAACGCACCTCTGAAAGCGCCACTACAAGCTATTCCTGCGGCTCACATAGAGCTGCAAAACCAGAGCTAACGCGGCGGGTTTTAAACTCTTACCCTAATCAAAAACTCTGGAAAGAAACATAATTCCTCACAGGGGGTTGATGTAAATATCAATACAGGTCAGCCTGTGTCCAGTTTGAGTGAAAGGAGGCGCGCGATCCTCACTGAGGTAAACTTAAGACATCCAGCTGGTGTGATTGGTCCGGCTTTAAATGCATAAACTATAAATCTATCTTCCATAAACATACCTTTTAGGAATAAATCTGCTCCGCCAGTGGAACGCTCAAAGCAACTGAGACGCTTGCAATCTGGCTTTAAAAAAAAAAAAGATAATTTTTTTTATTATTATTTTCCTAAAAACATAAACAAGAAAGGCTTAGCCTGGCGGTGGGGCCAGGTCTATAATACACTGGGGAAAACCCTGCAATCCTACCTGACATGCTATTGGTTGGGTTTTGCAAAGCAGCCAATTCATTGTCCTTGTTGCTGATTGGCTGATTGAAGACTGTTTATATTTGGTTCTGTGGTAATGCTAAGCTGGTTTCCATGGTGCATATTAAACTGTATTAAGATATATTTGGTGGTTGAAATATTAAAACAGGCAGCTAAAAGTGTCTAGGGGGGGTCTTGAGGTCTTTGAGGACAGTTGTGGTCCTGAAACTCCATTGGATGTTGATGGTCCAAAGCTGATATCAATATTTCACACCCTCCATTTTCTTTTTTTCAGAATTCCATGTATCAAAAAGGAAGTATCTAATCACAATAGTTATCAGTTTGAACAGTTCAATAGAATAATAACCCACATTTTGTGGAAATGTAATGCTTTCATATCCGAAAATTGAAACGGTCTTTTTGGTAAAATAGAACTCTTCACACATGAATTTAAATTTCACAGTATTAAATGATTTATAGTAGTTTAACAAATGTGTTCTACCTCTCTGACCAATTACAACAATCAGGACATTTAGGTTTACTGCTGAAGTCTATCATATTTAGCTTTCAGCCGTCCAACTAGAAGCCCTTGGTCACACGTCCAGTAATAGTTCTGTAGTGTGGAACATTCAAAGCCCTGAAAGTGAGAACGAAGATGTTGAATCTGGAGAGATAAAAAAGATGAGTACGTGGAGAGCAGGATGAGTGGGTGGGAGGTTATTGACAGCACTGGTATTAATTTGGTGGACACAGCTTGGAAATCAGGGGGCAGACAGATTCCTGTCTGAGCCGCGGCTGTTGACGTTGCATCCGTCGTAGCCTGTTGGTCTAATCTAAGCGGCCACCTTTGGGTGACAGTAATTCTCTGGTCTGAACATGTGTTTCCCTTTGCTGTCGTGGCCTACACCCCTAATCTCGCCGTCAATAGAGTGTGAGCAGATGGCATGATGGCCCGGGTCAGCAGACACACACACAATAATAACATGGGACGAGAGGATGATGACGCCGGCCCAGACGGCACCGGAGGGAAGATGACCCGAGAGAGATTAGAACCAGATCTACTTTTTGTTTTTATTATAATTAAGGGAAGCATTTTACATGCTACTTTTGGTTGGTGAAATTATCTAAACGTGTGAAAAGTGATGAAAAAGCAGAAGAAAGCCTGACATTCATTCTTTTTTTTTCCATTTCCATGCTTCCTGAGGAAGGTGTAGACTGGAGTTAATATGTGATGAAACTAAAGAAAATATTTTGCTTCCGGCGGATAACTGGACTCAGGCTGGTATTCACACTGTGTGAGAAATGTTGCTTCTGGTGGTCAGTTTAGTATTCTGTACCAGCCTATACCTGCTTATCCTTGGAGGGTTTCCTGTGTGAGAGGAAACCCAGGATCTTCTGCCAATTCCACCACCATGCCTGTGTTTGGTCACCTTGACGAAATAATGCAATTTCATAATAGGAAGCAAGAACAGAATTTGTCTTCCTTACATTGAGTTTTGATCGCTAAAGTGTTCACACTCCTTCTGGTGTAGTTACTAAAATCCTCATCTAAAACATTTCAACCTCTGAAATCCTGACAATTTGAGAAGCATGTCATGATTTTAGTTCAGGGGGAGTGAAAAATCAATCTGTTTTATAAAGAAAATCAACTGAAAATACAAGAATTGTTTGATTAGGCTCAGATTAGGGATTTTTTTAAGGTAAAAAACAAACAAACTGAAATGTACATTAGGTGATGCTCAAACAAATGATTAAACCTCTTGGTGAACTGACATCCTGAAACACCTGCTGCAGTTTGAGCTCATTTTCTTTAGCATATTAATGTTAGCATCCTTTTATTTTCCACAGTTTGATTGATATTATTAAGTTCCAGATTAGCTGGTATAACTCATGCTGGAGAAAACACATGTAGCTTAAATTTCGATTTAGTTGCACTTTTTCCAGGAATATGTTTTTTGTTTTTAATTTGGAAAAGCAGCAGATAATAACTGCAAAAATATCTCAACATAGTGATTACTGGACAACTATTGGATTTATATATTTCACATTCAATAATCAGACACAATCTAAAATGTAGATTTTTAAAACATATGCTAAATTTACATTAAACATTTTTGTTGTGCAGAATGTTAGCCCTCTTCGCTAAGAGAGGTTTGCTACAGCTTGCAATATCATTTAAATTTAACCCTTTAAATACAATCAAGCCCAAACTTAGTCATACGCTTAGCAAATTTTAAAATTTCATTTTTTTCGACAAAGACATTTGTTTGTGATAGAAAACGAGACAAAGAACTACACTGTTATCCTTTGCTGTATTTTCTACAGTTAAATACCACAAAATGCCCAGTAAAACTACCATAAGACATCTTTACAAGTAGTTACTGTAATTTGCATTGCATTATGGGTATAGTACATAGTATTACAGTAACTTACTGTATGTTTTGAATTTGCAGTAATTTACTGTTTACACATTACAGTAGTGGTACTGTACTTATAATATACAGTAAGAATTATATTTGATTCCCAACGGTCATCATACACTGTTAGCCTTTGCTGTATTTATTACAGTTAAATACCACAAAATGCCCAGTAAAACTACCATAAATAGGGTGACCATATTTTCAGTTGGGAAAACCAGGACACGTTGTAGCGAGGGGGGGGGGGGGGGGGGGGGGGGGGTTCTGAAAGCGGGGAAACTCTTTTGTAAATAGTAGGTAAACATAGATTTGCGCTTTCGTATGTTGTTGGCGTACTGACAGCCACGCTATCTATCTTCTGATTAAGAACAGGGCTGCCCGCACTGACGCGGCTCAGGGATTACGTCACACGCAGGGCCGTGCGCAGTGCCCTAGTGCCTGTAAATATAATGGTCCAATGAAGGTAATTTAAAAAACAGGACATTTCCTCACTTTCTAAAAAAACCCCGGGACGCCCGGGACAGGACGTGAAATACGGACATGTCCCGGGAAATACGGACGTTTGGTCACCCTATAAGACATCTTTACAAGTAGTTACTGTAGTTTGCATTGCATTATGGGTATAGTACATAGTATTACAGTAACTTACTGTATGTTTTGAATTTGCAGTAATTTACTGTTTACACATTACAGTAGTGGTACTGTACTTATAATATACAGTAAGAATTATATTTGATTTCCAACGGTCATCATAGCTGCTTCATCGTGGTTCCCTGTTTCTGTATTTTTACTCCTTTAGTGGTTAACATATTTTTAAGGCAGAAAGAGAGAATGTACTTTTGTTTTTTCACATCCTAGCTAACATTAATATGCAGTTTATCTAGCTACGTCATCAAGCGTGGCTTCGCTTCCAACTGTTTTCTGATGACGTTTGTTTTAAACTCCGAAGCTTTTTCTCTCCAAGTGCAAGTGCAGCTCTGTCTCCGTGCTGTGGGCTCACACTGCTTCAGCTCTTCAAGACAGGTAAAAAAACACTTCTTAGAAAACTGTTTGAAGCCAAAACCTAGTCTGGAAATGTACATTTTAGATGGAGTTAACGTAGCTTATAGCATCATGCTATAATGCTAAACTTAGCATTATAGCATGAGCTGGTTTGTGCTGGTTAGCCTGGTAACATAACGTTACCTTTACGTTACTAACTCTGGTGTTTTATATAACTGGCATATTGCAACCTTATAAGTTACGTGTCTGTAAATGAGGTGAAAGATAGGAAAATATGATGGTTATTTTTTGAGCTGGTTCGGAATTAACGTTAGCTAAGGTGCTAATTTTACCGTTGAAGGTTTTAGCTTGACTTTTACCGCTTAATCTTCCTCGGGCGGCTTTGGGTTGAGATTAGCTCAGTGCTGAGTGTCTGTTAGCATTGTTGCTACATCCTTTGTCGAACAATATAACCTTAACTGATAATTGATCCCCCCCACCCCCTTCTCTTTTTTTTTTTTTACATCTAATGACTGTTCATTTGTTTAAACCATGATCTTGCAAATGTTAAAAGTGCAGATTAGCTACGTAGGTCAGCAAGGATGAATTTCTAACTTTGTTCTTTTTTTTCCTTTTCTTCAGATGACTTTTTTTTTTAACTCCCAAGCTTTTTCCCTCCAAGTGGCTGTGCAGTTCTGTCCTGCTGACTGCTAACATAGCTTCATCTCTTCAAAAGACAAGACAACAGGTAAAAAGACAGCTCTTCAAACATATTTGAAGCCACAAAATAGTCTGGAAATGTAGAGGAGCAGCTAACCTAATCTATAACTTTGAGCTTGCTACAGCTGGTTAGCCTGCTAAAGTACCATTACATCTCCAACATAGTGTATAAGAGTCTGTAAATGAGGACAAAGGTGAAAAACATTAAAGTAGTTTCTGTTATTTTTTGAGTTGGTTCAGCCACAGTGGCAGGTGGACAAAAAAGTTAATTTCCAACCCTGGTTACATATAAGGACTGTTCACATGTTTAAACCATGCTCCTGTAAATTTAAAGTTAAGTCAGTACTAACAGGTGCAACTATGTACAGGTGTAAATTCTGCAGCATTTGTACTTCAGAATTTACAGAATTTTGTAGTCATGTGAAGAAACATCAACACACAGCTAATTATCGGTTTGCATGTGGAATAGAGCAATGTCCTGCTTCCTTCAGAACATTTTCTGCATTCAGGTCCCACATGCACAGGAGTCACCGCCATTGCAGAAGTCAGACTGAACACTTGTGGAATGTAATGCTTTAAAAAATGCATTTAGCCCCACAAACTGTCATTCACATCCGCTGTTTCAGAGTGGTAGCAGGATGTAGGGGTAAAATCTAGTCTAGTCTCCGGGATGAGGTTCTCAAAAACCTGTTGTAATCTGGGTGAACTGGCCCTTTAAATATAAATTACTACCAGTAATTCATATTTAAGAGAGTTTTCCTTTTATGTTTTAAAGGTATCTTCCACCAAGATGTCTGTTGAAATGGAAATGACCTTACCCACTACACCAAGGGTAATCATGCTTGGTAAGAGGAATATTTTCTATCACTATAATTTTTTCGTAGCAATGTATGTAATTGTTATGGTAGTCTGTACTTTTACTCACTAGCGTTAGCCTGACAAGGGTTTGTCTATTTTAGGAAATAGCTTGATGTCTGCAACCCGGTGGATGGTCAGTATGGAGGAGAAGGTATTTTTCCAGCCTGAGCAACTACATGACTTTGCCAGCGTCCTTGCTGTCTTTTTTGGGTCATATTATGTCTTCAATCTGGAGTATCAGGTGTCAGCATCCACCACGGTGGAGATGATACAACGGTAAGTACTCTACATCAAGCCATTTATGAATTAAATTTAATGACAGTTTGACTGATGATGAAGAACCATAGCTGATTGCTGTATTGTACGTCTTCATTAAAAAATACAATTAATATATTTTATTTCTGTTAAAAGATTCTTTGTGAGGATCAATCCAGATGTTGGTACCAAATGCACAGCCAAAGTCGGTACAAGCCGCAAGACGGGAAGTCTTGTCAAGAAGAAAGTAGTCAGTGTCAACTCCCAGATCACCACCTTCTTCCAACAACTTGCTGAATTTGAGTGGAGGACTTCCAACTAGGTAAGTATTTTACCAAATGTAAATGTTTATTATTTTGTTGTCTTTTCCTCCTATCTTGCATGCTCTGACTTTACTTTAGCCTTTTTAATCTGATTTTAATGATTATTTATAAATGCCATGTGATTCCTACACAATAGCCCTTTAGAGTAGCCTACATCTTTTCTGTGTCCGTGGTAAAAAGTGGATGTCGCTGCATCCCTTAATAAATCACAGAAATGTCTAAGTGTGTAGTCGTTTAA
Organism: Xiphophorus hellerii; assembly: GCF_003331165.1. Lineage (NCBI taxonomy): Eukaryota > Metazoa > Chordata > Actinopteri > Cyprinodontiformes > Poeciliidae > Xiphophorus > Xiphophorus hellerii. Next base: position 27,798,658 of record NC_045684.1, read on the forward strand.
GTGTGGTGTATTTTTATACTATGCAGTTTTCAGTTTATTAGGCACACCTTTGCAGTAATCCGTCAGCACCAACAAAATGACTGAAATCTTTTGAATTACTGAAGACTGACTGACTGACTGGTTTTGGCATAAACAATCCAAAAACCTGAAGTGAAGCCAGTCCTGCTCATTCTTTATGCAGCTTCTATTATCACTTCAGTCCAATTGATTTTTTTTTTAAACAAATTATCAACTTAATGCTGCTTTATGACAAAGATTTTATGCATGTGAACATTGTCACTTCAGCTTAATTTGTCAACTTCCTGTCGATTTGAAAATGTAGATAACTTCCTGACCATCTCATGACCTCCCACATTGTCTGTCTTATTCTTTACAGTTCAGCTTCCACAAGATGGATCCCACTGATTTTGTTTGACGAATGGAATAAAAGTTCTTCTGATGTAGGAAATGTGTTCTATGGTTTTGTTGTTTTACAGCACATTATATTGTATTGTGACATTGTTTTTTTATGACATTGCGAATATGTAAATGGATTTTATTTCTACAAATCTGCTGAAAATAAATACCTGTTATTCACAGTACTTGGACTAAAATTTCTTTTATGAAATTTTTCGGTTTATGGTAAAATATTCTTATCTTAAAGAAATGTAAACTTTAATTTGCAGTAAAACTCTGACATTATGTTGTGAAACAAGTTTACAGTAGACCAGCTTTACTATAAAATACAATTACTGTATTATACTAGAAACTACATTTACAGTAATGCAGTTATAACTGTAAAGCACACTCACAGTAAAAATTAACTGTGAAATATCATAACAGTAAAGGTACTGTAGAATGGTAATTACAGTAACTTACTGGCAACACTGTTGCCAGTAAGGGTACTGTTGCCTTACTGGCAACAGTGTTGCCAGTAAGAGTACTGTAGAATGGTAATTACAGTAACTTACTGGCAACACTGTTGCCAGTAAGGGTACTGTAGAATGGTAATTACAGTAACTTACTGGCAACACTGTTGCCAGTAAAGGTACTGTAGAATGGTAAATACAGTAACTTGCTGGCAACAGTGTTGCCAGTAAGTTACTGTAAAATTACAATAAAAGGTCTAACAGTGTACACAAAACACAAAACGGTCTAAATTTTTAGGGAAAATCTTTCTTTTTACTTCCATTTATTTTAAGAAAACATGTTAAAGTTATCACCCTTCTCTCTAATGAGTGGAAAAACATAACATTTGCTTTACAGTAATCAAATCCTGACCAGTGTCTTCCATGTCTTTACTGGTGTTTCAACCATTTCTCGAAAGGCCTCTGTGCCAAAGATCCGGACTCTGGTTGAGCCGTTTAGAAACTTTTCATATTACTTCCAAACCGAGAAAATCTATCGTTCAAATCGAAATATTGCTCGTTCTGGGAGGGGTGTGAATCGTTTTGTGATTAACTGTAGATGCAGGTTGGGGCCACAGTGGCTCTCGATACACTAGGCACCAGTATGCATCCTGAACAATGTGTGACATGTTTGTCATTGTTATTCCGGCATAAATTACTTGTTGAAAACAGTGCCGTCACGCCGGCAACCTTTCTGGCACAAATCCCACATATCTCTAATTACATGCACACAAAAGTGGGCTATGGATTGTTTTCATATCTCCACTTCACCTCCCTCCACCCTCACTCCCCCTAAACCACTTGTCAACTCAGTTACCCAGTTTTTTGGCCGGGACAGAGGACCAGTTGTTAATTAAACCCATCAGTCACGGAGGGTACGGGGGAGGGAAAAGAGGATAAAGAGGTCTCTAGGAGACACTCTGCTGTGTGCTCTGTGGTAATCGAGTCAGTCACATCTTCATTTCAGCGGACAGCAACAGTTTTGTGTGTAAATGTGTGTGTGTAAGGAGAAATGTGTGTAGTAAGGAGGTAGCTGCAGTTAACAGGAGTCACAGATTAAGAATCGTGTCAGATGTCACAGAGTGGCATTGAATAATTCGGAGAAATAGGGATTGGGTTTAAGGAAAGAGGAGTGCAGAGCCTTTCCTGTCTGTGGTTAATGTTTAGTTGGATGGTTTTTAAACCCCCTTAACTGGTGTCCTCATGGACCCGTTCTGTAACATGTAAGAATTCTGGGACTGACAGTTACGGGGTTACCCCCCTTGTCTCCACTGTGTTAAAGTTAAAACCACAAAACATGGATCACAGGACAAGGTCAGGTAAATGTTGCTCACTTGAACAATTAATCAGTGCATTTTTTTTATTGGTGTTGAATGTTAAACAAGAAATTAGCTCTTGACACTTAAATTGGTCAGCTAACAATAAAAACAAAGAAAACCTTGGAGTAGTTGGTGGCTCAGTTGGTAGAACGCACACACACCAGACAGCAGCTCTGACCTTTGCTGGGGATGTGACTGCTGTAATGAATAAACTTACGTCTAGCTTATAAATTATGGAGCACTTATACTTATAATAAGACCATCTAGTTTATGTATTCACTCAACCCAGAACAGGAATTAAACCTATTAGTTAGAACAAAACATCTAGAGGAACTTTTCTTATTCTGCTTAGCAACCCAGAACAGGAACATTTAGTTTACATACGTCACTCCACCCAGAACAGGAACATTTAGTTTACATACGTCACTCAACCCAGAACAGGAATTAGAACAGACTTAGAATCCAGAGAAAGTCTTATTAGTTTATCTGGAGAAACTACTCATTACCTTGGATCAACATTATCAGAACAAGAATCCAGACACACCCCTACTAGTTTATAAATCATGGACTACTTATCCTTAAACATGGGGTTATACTTTTTTGTTTTCTTTTTTCTTCCTTTGCTCTTCCCTTTAGTTTGTTGTATATGAATATATGGCACATTCATGTAAAATGTGTTATATAAACCAAATTACCTTACCTTACATAATCAATGTTTTTACATTAAGAAAACTGAGGTAAACCAAACTAAAAATACTGGGTGCACTAACTGCTTTTTGTTGGTGTTTGAAACCTGCCTGTGGTACTTTTAGTTCTCCTCAATATATTCTACTTTACCTTTTGAGGGTGCAATTCCTTCTTTGTGGATTGCCTTGGTTCCCTCTTCTTTGCCTACCTCTTCGTGGTTTGAGGTTGGTCTATCAACTGCCTACAGACTAACTCTGTGTGCATATATATAGGCAGCTATAAAAGTTTTTAGAGGGAGTGTCAGGTTTTGGTGGATTTCAGCTATAAGTGAATAGTCAGGGTCCACTCTACTTTTTAGATATACAACATTCAGTTAGCATGTGTTATCAGTGAAGGGTAGTGACTGTAGCTGCAGTAAGAGAACATAGCACTTCATTTCAACCCGGATGGGGAATCAGTTGTTTGACCGTTAATTCAGTACTAATTTATGTTAGTATTTTCCTTTTCTTTCTCACTCAGTGCTGTGGTGAATTGATTGTTGACCTGCTATGACCTGATCTGCACTACAGATGTAAAATAGCTTTCTGGCTCCTCCTGGCATATTTACTGCGCTATTTTTCATTCATTGCTTACTCCCTTTTGGGTAAATAAATACATTTAAAAAAAAATAGCTCCCGCATGCTTTTCCAGCACTAAATCCAACACCCAGTTAAAAGTCCTGGTTCTGTGGAGCTGACAGCACCTCTGGTGTCTTGACTCATGGCTGACCTCTAACTTTTGCTGGTGCAACAGGAGATCTGTGTTGTCAAAGCGTTGTTGGCGACAGAAATTGCCAGAGGGCAGCCTGGGTGTTTTGCGGTGCCTCGTGTCTCTGCTGGAGATGGCTAAATGGATTCAGCCAGTGTGTGGGCACAAAGTGAGGGGGTGAGTCTTGACCTCGCCACCGGCTTGAATATCAATGTCCGGTCATTGGCAGAGTCTGTCCCTGAGGTTGTTCCTATGGACACTTGTGGATGCGGGTGGATGTCTGCAGCTCATTGGCAGGAAAAAAAAAACAGTTTTTTTAACTTTTTCTTTTTGTGGTTGTTAAGAGCTGGCATTGAGGTTTTAATGACTAGGCAGGTACACTCACAGGTATATTTAACCCTAACTTAAGATTTATATAACTTTATTACATGACAAATTTCCATTTGCTGGTTTTTTTTTTAGGTAATTTCAACACAAACCTATCAAATAAATGATGTAAATGATATTGAAGTGACATAAATTGCACAATTAGGACATTTAGAAGTAATACAATATTAGTTGTATCAGATTGCTTAAAATCACATGGACCTGAATGCTGGCCACTCGCGGAAGTGGAGGATATCATCTTCTTCTTCATTTTTTACTGTTTTAAGATGGTTGGCAGCCAGTTTAAAGGGACATTACTGCCACCTACTGGTGCCGAACATTGTTTCCGTTTTCCCTCTTTCACTTCTCATAAGTTCAATGAAAACCATTCACGTAAGTTTCAAATGACAGAATCTTGTTTGTTTTACAACTTTAATTGTTCAAACTGTGTTAGTATATATTAAACAATTACATTCAATACATTTTGAATTGATTAAATTATGTAGATAATAATTAATGTGAAGGCATAAAAATATGAGTTTTTAAATCAACTCAAATAGATGTAAATGAATAAAACGTAACTCTGCCATGAATCATTTCTGAGTGATGGGCCTCTGTCACTGTAACTAACTTTGACAGTTGGTTTTAAGAATGTTGGCATTTCAGATATGCTTGTTTGTAGCAATCAGAAGCTCTCTTATTATCATGGAAAACAAAAAAAATGGCTTCTTTGTGAAATGAGCATGATGGAAAAGGAAAAGGAGGACGAAGAGGAGGAGGGAAGCGGGGTCGCAGCAGAAACTGCAAGCGGGGCGTAGGGTTTTTTTTTCTCGTTAATTAAGCAGCTCAAGTCATTCTTTGTGAAGGCAGGGTAGATGATCAAGAGAGGGAGAGAAGCTAAACATCCCAAAGGAAGGCCGTTCAGGTTCATTGCTCTGGAGTTGTTCTGGCCTTGGTTTCAGGGATGGGGGCCTGTTGAAAGGCAAGACTGGAGGCTCCTGGATTTATTCTGCCTCAGTGAGTCAATACAGCGGTGCTGGCAGGCTCTTCTTTAGGATTTAAATCTCTTTTGCAGCTGCTTGGTAGTACGCTACTGAAGAAAAAATAATTACAAAAGCAAAACTATGGCTTTCCAACTAAAGAGGACAAAGGCGTAGAGGTGATCAGAGCGAAACAGCTAGAAAATGGGTAAGAAATTGTCAATTATACTAACTTGGAAGAAAATAAATAAGTGAGGTAAAAGGAAAGATGGGGCTATTTAGTCACGGTGGGGTAGATAGAGAATTTTCTGTCCACCCTTTGAACACAGAAGAGCCACTGTCTACAGCTGCAGGGGCCCCTGTGGCGTCGCTCCGTTTCTGAGATTTTATGCATCCAAACAAGCACACACACACTGGAGAGAGAGAGAGAGAAAATGAAGGAAGCGTCTCATTAATGTACACATCGTCACATGGCCTATTTTAGAGGCCATTACGCTCTGGTAAGTAGTGCTTGTTTGTCCAGATACTAGAATCATGTTCACTTGTCTGCTTTCTCGAGCTGTGCTTGTTCTAAAGGCAGATCGGTTTACATCGTTCAGAACTGGAACCATGCACTCTAATTGGCCTTTTAGAATAAATCAACTCTGGGTTTTTATTTTAACAGAAAAGACAGAAAGTGTTACATTTATTTTTTCCCCTCACTGTTCAAGAAAACTGTAAAGAGAGACTCATTTTATTAAAATAATGAGCAGATTCTATTACTATATATATATAGTAATAGAATATATATAAATATATATATATATATATATAGTAATAGAATCTGCTCGCTCTCTCTCTCTCTCTATCTATCTGTCTGTCTGTCTGTCTGTCTGTCTGTCTGTCTGTCTGTCTGTCTGTCTGTCTGTCTGTCTGTCTGTCTGTCTGTCTGTCTATCTATCTATCTATCTATCTATCTATCTATACAGTATATACTGTATATATACTGTATATATATATATATATAAAGAGAACTAAAACATGCAGGATGCCGGCCCTCAGGGACCCACTTTGGGCATCCCTGTTCTTAATTGTATATTGGATCAATAACGACCAAATATGACAGACTTCATTGCCTGTCAGCTGCCTGCTGCTGACTCTCTTAGAGAATCAGTTGCTCATTGGTTGTTTGCTAGATGACCAGCCATCACCTCAAACCAGTTCAACAGAGAAGTGTCGTGTCTGCGTACGTTTCTAATAAACAACCTGGTGGAGCTCCTGCACACTCCAAACCACAAAGAATCTCTGAACCACAATCCGCACCGTCAGATAAACAGGAACGGCTGAAGGCAGCTCTTCCTTCCTGCCTTCCACAATATCCAGCCCTCCACACAGACTCACATCTCTCTTCCTCCTGTTGCCTTCTAATGCATGCGCGCACACACCCACCTCCACCCCCGCGCACACACACACACGCCGACAGGCAGGTCCTCCTGTTCCTGTGGCTTACAGCTTACTGTTCAGCAGCCCATAAATCTGTGCTGTCCAACCCATCAGTCAGTCTTCCTGCTGCGCTGCTGATGTGACAGAGGAGCCATCAGAGCATCTCATTTAGCCGTCCTGATGCTGAGCCCGGCTGACGGATAGACAGGGCCAAATGTGCCAAACAAACAGTCAGTAATATTGCCCTGTCCTTTCACTTCCAGCTCTCTGTCAAGCCAGAGTGCTGACAGAGTGGGGAAAAAGTGCATGCAGCTTCCTAACATACATGTGCCATTCACATAAATACAGCCTTCAGGGCTTTTTGGATTAGAAATGGATCATTTCAGAAGGCTTTTCCTGCTGAGAGATTCCCAACAGCTTGGATTCATCATCACAGCGATCCGTAGTGTGTGTGTCTGTCCTCATGTTCGTGACTTTGGCATCAGAGCTCCTGCTCCGTGGCTGTGGGTTTTTGTTTGCAGAGCTTCTGTGGGGTTAGTGTCCCCGGGCCTCCATTGTTCCTATGCATGGCTGGCATTAATGCGTCCCGGAAACAAAGCAGGACGGGCAGAGCAGAAAGACGCAGCCGACTCTTTTCCTCAATCAGGGCCTGGATGATCCGGGATTACTGGAGATCATATCCGCCCTCTCCTCCTGGACGGCGGCTCAGAGCGTCTCCAAGACGCCAGGCTGGTTTTACCGTCTTAATCACTGCAGAGGAACAGCAGCTGTGGACGGACTGTAGGGAGAGAATCACATTCAAACCTGCCGGTTAACTCTATAAGCAAGTGGAAAAGGTTATCTGACCATTCTAAAATCAGAAATTACCAAAATTTTAAAAAATTTTCAAGTTATGATTGGATTAAAAGAGCTGTCCAAGCCAATGTGGCTTTATGTCAAAAATATATTCCACCATCAGAGTGGGCACTTATTGAATTGTTTGTCATTTATGGTGATAGATTTCTTACTATGAAAAAAATTCAGATTTATTGTTTTCATGATAAAAGGGACACAACAGACTGGGACAAAGCAAAGGGACATAAGATTCTTCAAGGTTTGCAGCAAGATGTTGCATATCTTCTATCTCCGACATCTTTTCTGTTACCTGTTGGGGCAGCAGCATCAGAACCATGTACCTGAAAACAACCTGATAAAGTAGACTGGTTCTGGTTCTGGTTCTGTTCTGGTTCTGTTACTGTGGAACCTCTGGAGATGACGATGCAAAGAAGGATTCTTCCTAAAATCAAGGAAATTATCCATCCTCTTCATGAGACTGTCGTACAAAAACAGAGTATCTTCAGTCAGAGGCTCCCCCTGATTCACTGTAATACAGACTGCTACAAGAGATCTTTCCTGCCAACAGCCATCACCATCCATAATAAATCTTTGAAGAATTTTAATTAATGAGTTACAACAACATTTAATTTCCCTTTAGGATCAATAAAGTGTTTTTTAATTTGAATATGAATTTAAGACCATCGTCACATTAACAAAAATTGTAAAGGAAGTTGAGTTAGGATGTGTCAGGCCAGTCATTCTGGTAAGGTTAACAGTGAAGCCGTGTGAAAAGTACACGTCATAGTGATTCAACTCAATGCTATTTAGTATATTTTTACTTCCTTACCTACCTGTTAGAAAGTCTATCAGCCTGGAAGAAAACATTCTGTTTCCAGTTTAGGAGTGGTGTAAATCGGCCATGAAGTTTTTGAGGTTAGTGTTGGTTTGAGGTGGCAGAGGTCGGCTTTAGGGTCAGTTCTTCTTCTGCTAGCTTTTAGCTTCAGTCATGGACTAAAGAGGATTTATTAAAGGAAGTACTTGATCTAGCATAGACGGTAACAGCTCTTAATCTCTAAACAGAACCGTTCTCACCCTGAAAATCTTCAACAATCCCAAGCTAACCCTTTGTTCTGGTTTGACTTGAATGGCTTGAAACAAGATTAAACATTGTCTTTATGACAGGAGTGTGTTCACTGAGGAGAAATCAACGGGTCCACATAGGGTCTTCAAAAAATACAACGTTTAAGCCTTTCTAGAACTATTTAGCTCTTAAATTGATTAAAATTCGCAACCACAAAGAAAAACAACATGGTAAGTTATGGACACAAATAGTTTTATTGGCATGAAATGAAAGAAGAAAGGAATACAACAAAGTGTGTGTACAAAATTGACAGTGCAGGTTGACTAATGGGCAAATTTGACCTCTTTGTTTTCCTTCTTCTTGTTTACAAGTCTCACCAATGACAGAGGACGCAACGCAGCAGCTCAGAGCTAATGTCTCAGATGCTTTTCTGCTCGATGTGAGACGGTGGGATCTGATGCCAAAAAGAAGCTCGGTCTAATAAAATGACCTCAATCTTTATTTCACCTGTCACACAGCGCCGGCAGCAGCAGGGTGTTGGTCTTTTAAACTGTCACTGTGAACGGCCGATGTAATGTCTGTATTTAGGAGGCAGAATGGGCACCATGCCCCACCTTCAGACTCAGCCTCTATAGAATATCCATAAATTGAGTGTAGAATCCACTCGGTCCCATTAAACACTCTCACATTAGGTCAAGTACAAGTGCTAGCAGATTTATCAAGGCTATGATTTGTTGCCAGGGTTACAGTGGCCATCTCTATACTTGACTTTACAATAACCAGAGGATGCTAGGCCACCTGTCAGATATGACATAAACTGCTGATTTTAATTTTAAAAAAAAAGCACAACTTCCAGAGAAGAATTAGTAGTTTTAATCCTCAGTGCTTCAGCAGAAGGGAAGTGAAGTTCTGCTAATGGTTCTTGAAAAGGTTTCTCCTCTCATGCAAAATGCTTTTTTGGTTGAGAACATGGGATGTTGAATGGTTTATACTTTCAGTTTCTCTCACCAGTAAACTTCACTCAAAACATTACCTGCTCTGTTTCACCTGATCTAACAGGTTTCCATATATACATATAACTATACTTGTGTGTGTGCGCGTGTGTAGGCGTGGCATGTTGTACTAAGGAACTGATAGAACTGAACATGTGTTTGATAGCGTTAGAACCTCACTCCAGTTGAAGCATAACTTGAAGATTTGCTCTCCTGTTTTTGGCACTCCAGTCTCATTTTTTTCCTTTACAAGTAAACAGTTGTTCCCTTAAAAAATACTGTAATTACTGACTATTTATTTGCCAGTATTTCTATTTTTGCACACTGATGAAGGATTCGCCACAACAAACCTGTCTCTTTGTCAGAAGTGTGCACCTGAGTCACTGAGCGGTATTACTTCTCCCTTTATTGGCACGCAGTGCAGGAATGCGTGGGTGTAGCGGTGTGGGTGTGTGTGTGTGTGGGGGTGGGTGTGTGTGTGTGTGTGTGGTATACCATCTGTCACACTGTGTTTTTCTAAATGCAGGCTCCCCACAAACATCAGAGTGAAGCACATCAAAAAATCCCCGTTGCCTCCCTTCACGGCCCTACATGCTCAAATTGTGTAGCCTCTAAATCTCAACACCTGCTGCTCCATTTTAGAGTAAATTATCTTTAGCACACAAAGATGTGGCAGCGCGTTGCATGACAAACATCTCCGGTTTCATCACTCATCCTTCTTCCTCGCTCTGGCTTTTTTTTTTTCCTCTCCACTTTCTGCTTCTGTTCTGACGAGCTGCAGGTGATGAAACCTTTAGGGTCGGTCTAGACTTTGTTTGATTTGGAGAGGGTCAGGTCTGGTTCTCCTCATTGCTGCTCTGCTCTGTGGGAATCTTTCAGATAATTGTCGAGGGTAAATGGAGTTTATTGGAGACGTTTCAGAGACTCAGTGGGGCGTTGTCTGAGCGATCAGAAGCCATTCCTGCGCTCCCTCGTTCCTCCGTTTCTTCACGCGGATCACGAAAGGCCGCGTCCGCCGTGGATATCCAAAACCTAAACGACAGCAGTCCAAACATCTGAGAGGTAAACGCCTCCATCCTCATGCAGCTGCTGCTGTTTTTCTGCCTTCCACTTCTCAAACGACCTTTTTATTACTTGCGTGATGGAAGAATGCGGTAGAGAAATGAGAGGATTTGTTTCCTCCGCTAGGGGCGGCGTGCACTCCAGGGAAAATACTCAACGAAATCTTTCTTTGAAATACTGATGCTGTGTTTAGAACAAACTGTAAATGGCAACTTCTCTCAGCTGGAGAATTTTTACATAACGTGGGCAAATGCAAAAAGCAGAAAAGACTTGGATAAACTTCAGTTGATGCAGAAGAAAGCTCTCTGACCAGTTAGCACTGAATTGTTGCATATCTTGACTGGCTAGAAGTCCATGACAGGTTATTAGCTTCACTACTATTCTCAACATGGAACATTTTAAAATTCCATAGTTCACGTTTTTTGTTGTTGTTGTTGTTTGTTTATTCAGTTAAAAAAATAAATGGTAACGCTTTATTTGACGGGGCGTAAATAAGACTGACATGACACTGTCATAAACATGAAGGAGTCTTTATGAATGTTTATGACTGTTGTCATGAAGTGTCATTTGGTAAATAACTATACTTTTAATGCAAAGTTTCATTAAAACCTGTATTAAAAGTTCACTACAAGTGTCAACTTTGCATTAAAAGTGTTACCAGAAAATCTATTTAAATTCATGTCGATGCGTCACCAGACATGCAGTTGAAGGATGTTTTCAAATCCTTCACTCTTTACTTTCTTACAGAGCAATAAGAGAAGAAAACTCTACCATTAACACTAATGAAGCGGAACTGTAGCTTTTTAGGACTAACATGTTTATAACTGAATTGGTACATTTTTGAATATTTTATGAATTTTTCAATATTGGTTATGAACTGAAATTAATTTTTATGCTGTGTTAAATCTGCCATCTGTCATATTTGAATGATCCCTAGTGAATGATGTGTGTTTTAATGATGGTGTCAGGGTGTGAAGCCCAGCTAATAACAATGAATAATTAATCAACAATATCTGTAGCAATGCTTAACTTACTTTTAAATTCTATTAAACCCTATTTGATCTCACACACAGAAATGTGAACAGTAATCTGATCCAAACAGAGTTTTATTTTTGCATAAATTCATTGAAGATCTTTATCTAACTGCAACTTATGCAAACCACATTTACAAAGAATAACATGGCACATTTTGCTAATGTCAACATGAACTTCAACAGGTGAAGTCAGCAAACTCAATTTGTGGTTCAGACTTAGCAATATAATATAATACGCAGATTTAATCACCAACTTGTTGGAATATTTGTTAAAACAGTAATCTTATTCATTACATAAAAAACTGCATAAATACAGCTGTTAGGTGATCTAGCCATACAAACTTTTCTCTTGTAAACTCTCAGAAAGGATTTTTTTTTTTTACAATGCATAGTTCAGTGAGTATATATACAGATGAAACGTGAAGAATGAGTATAACATAAGTGTGAATAGGTCCTATACAAAGACCGCTTTTCATGGATCAACTCCAATTATTTTGCTAGAAAGGGTCAGAAGGAGTGATTCTTTTAATCAGGATAGCTTTAAAATTCGTCTTTGCTCTAAACTCTTGATAAAATTTAGTGTCTTCAGTACTTCTAATAAAGCATTTAGAATCTAAAAGGTCTTCTGATTTAACATCTGGCTGAATTCATTTCCTAGCTGAAATGCACCAGGAGTAAGAGGCTCTGTATCGGCTGCTTTCTCACTACCTTCCTGGTCTTAACGCTCATTAGATCTAGAAAATCTTAACAAAAGACATTTTATCCTGAATGGAGATGTAGTTTAAGAACATACAAGCCTGGCTCCTTGAAACGGATTTTATCTTCCATACAACAAATTATAAATAATGAGAAAATGCAGTGAGTTAAAACTCTTCCTGGTTCTCTGTCTATGTGTTTTGGAGAGCTTGAGCTCCAAACTGAAGCTCCATTTTGTAGAGTGGACACACAAACCACTTACTGTTGATCTTATTGTTGCTTCTTAGCAACACCTTTACTTCCAGCTCCATACTTGCTGAAGATCTTTCCTTTCAGTGCATGGATTTTTGGGAAGGTATCGTCTATGCCCAGGATCTTCTAGCAACAGTTTGGAGATGCAACATCATCAAGAACTGTAAGGTGTTGGCAACAGACTTTAAGATACTGTACATGTGACATTGCATTATTTTAAAAATAATATCAAAATATGGCAATTTTGGGTTGCTGTGGAGGAGCAGGGGATAAGCACCACCCATGTATGGAGGCCTTAGTCCTCGACACAGACGTCACAGGTTGGAGTCCCGGCCTTCCTCCCTCTATCAAATAGAGGCCACTAGAGTCAGCAACACCTTAAAAAAAGGCTATTTTTTTCAATAAATTTTCTGTTTGAAGACATAGTCCATAAATAAAGTCAGTTAAGCTGAAACCTTCAGTTCTGCTTGGTTGCTCTGTCCTCTGCACATTTCCTGTCTTTGTGCATTGCAGAGTTCTTACACATCAACAGCTCTCTCTGTGCTTTGTGTGATTTTCTCCTCTGGGTCACACAAACAACTCCAAACCCACCTTGACCTTAAGGTGGAGGATGTGTAATGGCAGGTCAGACTCTGTCCCCTCCCTGGTGACACACTCGGGTAAGGCGGTGGACGGCATTCTGCTCATGATATATTTTCTTGAAGCGCCTGCAGTGGGCCGACTGCTGGCCACATGCCTGATTCCTCACCTTGAGAGGACACAGCATCTTGCAGTGGACACAGAAGCACAGCAGCATCAGGAAAAATAAATAGTTTTTTGGGGTCTTACCACTGTCCAAACCTTTTTACTGAAACTTTGAACTTTGCGTGTTGTCCGTCTTACACCCAAGCCATTCCATGGTCTCCCAAACACAAACAGTACCGGCCACACTTTGACTGTGAACGTGTCCCGATTGAAGAGTACCTCTGGCTTCCACTCACTTTCTCTGTGCTTTGCTCTCCTCTGGGCTCTGGCTATATGGATCTCTTCTCTGTTTCAAATGCCAAGTGGCTCTAACTGACGAACAAATTGATGCGCTTGTGCTGCGACCAGGCCAGGATGCTGCCTCCTGTAAAATAATGTCAGCTGTTTGAGAGTGTGAATATTAAATGACGTTGAGCTGTCAGGTCAGTTTAAGGTTCTGGTCTGAGTGAGGATCGGGAACTTTGGAATATTATCCCAACTGGGGCGTAACGAGGCGGTATTATGTGTTTTCCAGAGACAGTTTACATCACGATTAAGTAACTCTGTTACCTTCAGTTGCTATAAAAATACTATAGATATATATATCAAAACAAGCGTTTTTGCCAGTGTTGCTCTGAGAAGTATACTTCTCAGAGCTATAGCTCCTATAATGAGCTCAGCAGATGTACAGTTCCACCAGGTGTTTGCTAATTGCTGCCAGCTAGTCTGAAGAAGCTGAGTGGAGGAAGGCTGAGGTGGGAGCTTGGAAACTGCAGCTCAGAGGAGGAGCTGTGTCTCGAAAGCGGGGCTAAGTCTATCCAGGTGTTTTGCACAGCTGAATGGTTGCCACGGAGATTAAAAGATTTCTCAAACATGCATGAAAGAATCAAGGGAACACTCCAGATTCTTTTTTGCTGAGGGGATAACATTATAACATGATGTAAAGCTTAAAAACGTTGATTTTAAATAACACTGCCCTTTTAAATTGATATTACTACATTGTGATCCTTCATTCCTTGCTCAGTGCTCAGTAGATGGACACATGGACTTTTACAAGCCAGCGTTGTTGCTCATACACAGAGATATGTGCAAACTCTCACTGAGGCTGTAGTTAACCTTTTCCAGAGTCCCAGTTGCCTTCTAACTCAGCCCAGATGGCCATGTTGGCGGTCAGCACATTCACTGCAATTAATGTCAATTCCCAGCGCTTGTAATTCTTCACCTTTGCTCAGAAGTCTTAAAAGTCTTCCCCAGTGACCCAAAAGGTCCACATATCAGATCTGTACATCGGTGTAATCACGTGTAAGCACCTAATAATCAGCTTATACTGCCTTATGAAGGAGGTTATAATCCATGGAGGGGGCAGGTCCTGCTGGCCTCAGGTTGTAAAAATGACCTGAGTGGTAAAGCAGAGCCTCTGGGAGAAATTCTCCATCATAGATTGTTCCGGCAGCCTGGATAGTGGTTGATTATTCAGAAAAAATAAACCAATATAGCAAACACAACCACATGACAGGCTGTGTTGCTTTTTCTGATAAATATTATGAAGGTCAGAAAAAACTTTAAAGGGGCAGTGTTATTTAAAACCGACTTTTCTTTTAATTATTCTCTCATCAAAAACAAACTTGGAGTGTTGCCTTGTTTCTTTCACGCAGGTTTGAGAAATCTCGTACCCTTTAAGGGTATATTTGCATCTAGTAGTCCGGTAGACTTGGTTTGATTGAAGTTGTAAAACCTATTCCATTTCCAGTTTTGGTGGTTCTCTTTCTCACTGCACTGTGTCAAACAAACGAAACTCGTAAAAAAAACTGTTCCCCTCCTTGCCTGTGGTGGCGCTGCACAAGGAACCACTGAAATAAACAAGAAAACCTCTGAAAAAGACACAAAGCGCAACTTCCTTTGTTGCAAAATGTAAACAACAATTTTGTAAACATTTGTTAGAAAACAAAACAAAAAAAGAAATCTTTCGGAGATCATGAATTTATTTGAAACAAACTTCTAGAAATCTTCTAGTTCGGAGGTGATGAAATTTATAAGCTGCACATCTGGATATTTCCTGAAGTGTAAGTGGTTGATTCGGGTTTTTCTCCATCAGAACATGGGCTACGATGATCCGAGGTGTAGACTTGATGCAACCTCGTTGCAACTTCTGTCTCACTGTCTCTGTTTTCCAGATCCCATGTTAGGCGCTCTTAGCGAGCCGTTAGCCGGTAGATGTTGTTCTGAAACAGGAAAAGAGCTGTGGGGTTCCCCTTTACGCTCTGAGTAACATCCAGATGTGCATCTAATAAACTCACCACTTCAGTTTTAGAGGACTTCTGGCATTTTTTATAACAAATGTCTGACTTCATAATATAAGGACATTTCCAAGTTGTTGTTTTTTTGTTTCTAAGTTTAGATACTGTAAACTTATGCCTTACATTTGTTTTCTTTCAAATTTACAACTTGTCAACATCAGGGAGAGTTTTTTCTTGAAAATATGTGAAATTAATATATAAATTCAGTTTTTTGGGGGGAGAAATTTGCTCCAACATGGACACTTTTTTTAATCTACAATCATATAAATACTTTATGATGCTCTTCTCTTTGATATGACTTTTTTTGTTTGATGTGACTTCTAGTTTTTATCTGTTAATTTTAGCTAACAAAAAGTAAATAGGTCTTTCTTTTTAAACCATTCCATGAATCTGATGATTTATTTATATATATATATATTTGAGCAAACCCTCCATCCTCTCTAATACCATCTTGAATAAACATTTGTTCCATCTCACCGCAACAGCTTTTTATGATTATGCACCGACTGAGTAGTGATTAAAAAGCACAAATATGGAAATTTCATGCTTTACGTGCCCACTAATGATAATATGGTGGTACTAAAATTTGTGTTTTTTTATTTTTATTTTTTACTTTACACTCTTATAACTACACACAATATGTAAATTTGGCCAAATTAAGCAAGTAAAAAAGCTTACTGAAAAACACTGGAAAGCAACTAAGTGTGCATTTTGGACATCTGGATATTTTACAGATGCTTCAGTAGTTACTTTGTAATCATAATAATATTAATAATAATAGACGACACTTTTATGACTAAGCTTCTTAATTCAAGAGCTCATTGAAATGTACAAGCTTGTAGAAGGAGAGCCCCTCATAATGTTGTGTTAATCCTCCTGTTACTGAAGACCGTTTTCTTCTTTACATTTCTTGCGTTCTGAAATGTGCTGCTGAGTGTTATAACCTTCTCCTTCTAATCAGACAGATGCTCAGCGGATCCTCAGCCAAGCACTGAGGGAGGGGGTGGGGGGGGGGTAGGTTCTGGTAAGGAAGCAGGCGAACAAAAAGGAGTCAAAAGCTAGAGCGGAAGATGACAAAACTGCTTAGAGTCGGGCGTAAATGATTCCACCGGAAGGAGAGGATGGAGCGTTCCACAGGGTATCCAAATCAAAGCCGTCTCTTCTCTCCTTGTTGGAGTGAGAGTGGAGCTGTGTGTTCTAATTAAGTCGCAGCAGAAGACTGGGGAACGTCTCTAAAGAGGACTTATCTGTCTCAGAAAGGGCCTCTCATCGCCATGGTCACAGCCCCCCCGCTTATGCCACTTTAGTATTTTGTTTGAGTGCAAAGGAGTGCTTGCCGGTTTTATCTATTTCTTTTTTTCGTTTGTTTCTTCACATTACCGTAGCAACATGTTTTTGTTTTCTTCTTAACTTTTTGACTCTATAGGTGCTCCGTACATTAAACGTGGCAGGATAAAGCCGCTGAGGAAGCCTGTCGCAATTAACCAATTAACTGCATGACAAATTAAAACAAACAAAAAAAAAAGTATAACCCCACGTTTAACAATAAGTAGTCTGTGATTTATAAACTAGTGGAGGTTTCTACGGAAACCCCTACTAACCTTTAAAATGACTCCTAATAGCTAAATAAAGTTTGATCATCTATTTGCTTGTAAAAACTAACTGTTTGGCCAGCATCTGAAGAGCTTTTTAAATGTTGGTCACACCAGCTCTGACTTGATTTCCCACAAAAATATACTTTGATCCCTGACCCTCCCAGTTCACTTGTCAAAGCGTGGAGGTGCCTTTGACCAGCACTGTCATTAGCCTCTTCAAACTGAGAACTAACAAAAAAAGCCTTTCCTCTTTCTCTCTCAGGATGTCTTTTGAAAAGGAGAAAAGCAGCACGGGGCGTTGAAGTCGACCAGCTGCTGTTAAACCTTTATGTCACAGACATAAAATGGCTGATTCACCTCGAGAGGTCCAGGAAGTGACGACAGAGGCTTTTTGCCGCTGGTTGAATAACCAATTTGAGACGTGGTACATCAGACATATTATGTCTGGTCAGTGACATGTTTTGGTCAGTTATGGTGATGTGTGTTGAGACAATGCATTACTGGATTTCAAACAACTTCCTGTAGCAGTGCTGATGTTTGGAAATATCAAATCCGATAAGATCTCTCACCCACTGCTGGAATGTTTTTAGATGGAGAGGCATCAAATATTTCTGTATCCTTTTATTAGAAACCTCACATTGTCAAGATAGAGCAAGTCCTAAATTGGAATTGCCTTTGTTTCACCAAGCATCCAGCTGTGTTTAAAGGCTTGCCCACCCTGAGTTTATTTCCTGTCACAAATATTCACATGGCTGCTCCAATCCTCAACC
The DNA here is from genome assembly GCF_003331165.1 of Xiphophorus hellerii. Lineage (NCBI taxonomy): Eukaryota > Metazoa > Chordata > Actinopteri > Cyprinodontiformes > Poeciliidae > Xiphophorus > Xiphophorus hellerii. Next base: position 27,816,384 of record NC_045684.1, read on the forward strand.
CAAAGCTTTCCTAGGTCAGTCGGTTTGAGGTGTTTCTTTGTTTCTTGAATCAACAGAAGTCGATGTCGTCTGACGTTAATCAGGCAGAGAGGACTTATGCATCACTAACTGAAACCTACCCATAATCCTTAATCTGGAATACAAAAATCATTTGCAAGTAGTTAAATTGTAGCACTTAATAAAGTGGAAATAGGTGAGCCTGGCTTTCCTTCCTGCATTCATAGACTGGAAGGTTTCTTTGACCATCAGGCCTAAAAGTGGCAAATTCATCAAGCAGCTCTAAAAGTCTGCAGCTGGTTCAGTGGCAGCTGCCAGCAGTTGTGAAACTTGTTACTGTTATAAACACTAGTTGCGCCAGGCCATAACTATTAATGCAAAGAGTTGCTTAAATAAGAAGTTTTTCTGCTAATGAACTGTGCAGAGCAAAGTCCACGTATTATTATTCCATGGTAATGCATGGAATAATGGAATCAATGCTAATTGAGATGGTCATTAGTTGCAGCTGTGGCTTAGCCAGCCCCCACTTTGAAAGGTCATCATGCATTGATTGGTAACGAAAGTGGAATGTGAGAGTACAGCGCCATGTTCAGCTGAGACTTCCTCGTCTTTCAACATTCTAAGTTCTAACCCATTTGAACCAAAATCTAAATCCTTATTCCCCAGGCGTCTCCGTTCTGTCCCAAACAAAGGTCTCTGAGCCAAACTAATTGTAGGGAAAAGTCTTTTTTTTTAATAAATGATGATATAATATCCAAGACTTTGCATTTGGCTCCTTTGCTACTTTGTGCTTTTGCAGTTTGTCATTTCATCCCCATCTGCTTTGAGAACTTTTCTAAAGTCATTTTCCAAAACCGGCTGTGGTTTTGTGACGGTGCGCTGCCGTGTGACGCCTTCATTCTTCTTCTCTGGGGTCAGAAACCGTTCACACAGAAGTGTGATTGCGGACACATTTAATTAGTAATATGAATGACCATGCACACACAATAAAAATAATAAAAAAAAGATCAGATTTCAGCAAAAGATAGGAATTAAGCATGAAGACCTGCTGTCTGAACGTAGCCTGAATTACTTAGGAGTTTTTATTTTGCTGTTGGAAACTTATCCCAGGGGAAATGGAGCTTCAAAAGTAAAAAACAAAACAAATGGTTAAAGTCTTGGTCAAAGCAAAATGCAGCAACATGTTCAGAGTTTCCTTCTGTGCTGGTATCTGATGTGGCAGATGCCTTGTTGTGGGGGGGATCTGAACTCTACAGTCTGACTGTGAGCCTCTCTGCAGTGTAACAGCAGAAGAAGCGTTCAGTGGCAGCCCTGCCTCTGCGATGCGGCTGCCTCATGCGGGGGACGCCGCGTCTCTGAGGCGAGCAGAGGGAACTCCAAACCCTCTCTTTGATTCTCTGCATTCCATCGCTCTGTACGCTGAACAAGCTTTCCCTCTCTGGTTTGTTCGTTTTTGCGTACAGTACGTGGAAACAAATCCTAAAAGAAACCATCCGCCAAATAATATTCCTCACATTTTCTGCATCTGTGGTGCCACGTGGCTGTGGGCGGTGGGACCGAGGCGTTTATTGCTACAATTTGATTGTATGGAAATCAACATCAAAGCAGTCGAGTCATTTTTAAAAAAAAACTTTTTATTTTTTTGCAACATCATGCAATCATGCATAAATCTGCGTGTGCCATTAGCATAAGCACAGCAGCAGCATGCAGTGGCTGTATGGAAGCTATTTTTGGAGCGTCTGTCATTAAGTTTGCTCGACTGCTGGTGGAGGCGCTGCCACTGAAATTACCACAGTTTTATAACCCATTCACACAAATGTTGCCTCTAATGGACAGATCTGGGCATATAGATGGCAGTCATTTCGACATTAATGTGTAGCATAGCCAGCACAAAGGAACATGCAGCTTTGAAATGAAGCATTTAGGTCACTCCTGTTATCTGGCGAAGAGAGAGGCCTGACACAATCACTTAAAGAAGCTTTTTACATGAAGGGGAAAATGTTTCCTCCAGCATCTCAAATGAAACTTTCAGACGTAACAGCAGCTGCATGTGAAAATGTGTTTCTGTGTGAATGTGAATGAGGAGGCTGTGGACTGTAATGTACTGTAGGTGCGTTTGAAAGCCTATTGTCTTCTTAATTAGTGCAATTTGAGACTCGTCGGACCGGGCCTCTTTTTTTTCCTTCTAATTCATCAACCTCCATTCATGCGCCTCTCTCCGTGTGACATGTTGAACAACGGCATAAGCAGACTAAGCGGTTCTGATAGGTTTTCAGGGCGAAGCCTCAGATAGCCGGAGATTGAGCTCCGTAATGGACGAGTCTCTGGAGCGTCGGAGGAAACGGAGAGATTAAATGAGGAATGATGGTCGGCTGTAAACCGAAGCGGTCCGAGGCGTCTGCTTTGTGACTCATAAATAAATTCACGTCAGAGAATTTCTTCAAGGCTTCTGCTTGAACATGTAGGGAGGACGGAGATAAACGTCAGTAGTTCTTTCTGAAGTCAAAAATAAGTAGAATGTGTACAAGAATACGAGTATGAGTTTTTAACTGTGCAGTGAGAGGACCCCTAGTGTTAGGGTTAGGGTAGGGTTAGGGTTAGGATAGGGTTAGGGTTAGGAACCACAACCACCCACAAATAGCTGAAATCAATTAATACTTGAGACCCTAAAAACACTTAAAACTAGAGATGCACTAATCCGATATTAATGTTTGTATCGGTCCTGATATTGGAAAAAATTCTACATCGGGTATCGGCAACAGTGTGTCAATCAATAAGGTCAGATCTATTCAGCCTAATTCTAATCACCGTTATGCTTTATTATTTATTTTACATTATATATAGAATTCCTAATTGCACTTTCTGAACCATTTGAAAGAAGTTTTGTTACAGTTTATTTTCACGTTTGACCAGTGAAACTATTGTTTTAGTCAGTTTCATTTTCTTTATTATTATTTTACATTGGCTGTTTTCTCCTAATTTCATCGACTGAACAAATCAACGTTTTGGTTTTTACATGTTTGACCAAGCCTACGAAGCTATTGGTGGATTTAAGTGTGCTGAACTGGTGCAGAGTTATCAAATAAATTAGTAATTCGGTACATTTCTCTCTGTGCTTAAAAAGGAAATATTTTAAGTCAATTTTGCTGTTTTTCTGTATCAGATCGATATCAGATGATACTACATCTCAGGTATGGTAATGGAAGTGAAAGGAGTTTAAAGGAGAAAAATAAAGCAAGAAATAAATGTCTTTTCCCTAAATAAAACAAAATCACTTGTTTTATTTACTCAACAAAAACAAGATCTGTTTTTTGTGGAAGTGTAACATTTTCATCTTCAGCTTAAAAAAAATCTAATTTCAGAGTAATTAGTTAGACTTAGAGTTGTGTTTCCCATTCAAACAGACACCAGTTCTACTCATCAGAGCACAAAGTCGTCCTCTGATCTCTCCAGCAAAACTTGGAGCAACACAACTGAATAGCTGGTGTTTCCCTCCCAAAGGCCAGCAAGTCATCAATTAGCATCTGGCTGATAGGGAGAGACCGCCCAGCGTTACTGTATTGGAAATTAGGGGCCTTGGTAGGCCTGAACCACAGGGCCACTGAAACTATTGGGAACCGGTCATGAAACAATTTCACACAACAGTGTATGCCCTGCAGTGCCAATCTCTCTGTCTGCTCCCAAGGCAGGCGGGAAAAGTGCAGCATGCGGTTAGACGAAATTTGATTATTTATTTATTTTTGCAACCCCATTTGCTTCTCTGAGTCCTCAGTGACTTCTGGGTAACGCTGTGGGTCTGAACCCAGCAGGCTGCAGCCAGACGGCGCGGGCAGGAGGAACTTTTAGAAATATTCATCCTTTGCATTAATAAACCCGTGTGGGGTGCCATAAAGCTGACTTCATCGAAACGAACAATTCAACAAAATTCAAATGTTATGAAGATGTAACAGGCTCCCTGATTTCAGTTGTCTGACAGACTTTTTTTATTATTATTTTTGCTTTTCTCAAATGTAGATTTTTTTTCGGTAATAATTTTGGTAAGTTATGAATATGAGTTCAGTGACTACAGAAAGGTTTGAGCTGTGACATTTTTGAAACACGTTGGTCAATGTGGACTTAAGACAAAAGGTGAAATGTTGTTATGTCTTGTTAATACAAGTTATGTAGTACAGATTAATGGTAACCAGAGTACATTAAAAAGGCTTTATTATGCTTACATTGTATAAATTGACACAGTACAGATAATTGTGGTGCTGGTTATTTTGTTTAAAACAATAATTTATTCACATGAAAGTTTTAGTTCGGGGTATTTGATTGGACGGTTGGATTTTTCTACTTTTTCTCAGTGTGACATTATGCTGCTGCAGTGAAAGAAAAAATAATGTTAGGCCTTTTCATGTGTTCTCATCCATACAGTAATCCTATATTTATTAAGAAGGAAACATGAAGCTTTTTGGCTAAACGTAACATTGTGGACATGGGGTTAATGAGGAGCGTTCTTTGTTTTGCTTTTTGCCTTTGTGAAGCTGATGAAAACTTGCTGGTGATTTGGTGCAAAGGGAGAAAAGCCCTGACATAAAGAGAAATTAAATAAATAATTTATGATTAAGAAAGGCCAGAACTGCTTTAAAGATGAAGATATTGCGCTCGCTGGGGGTTTGTGGGAATTGGAAATGCAGTCTACATAGTTTTATTTGTTCATAATTAGAGTCAACAGCAAACCCTTAATGCACCGAACATTGGGGGGGTTTTTTGCTCATAAATTATTCATAACCTTTAGAAACATTGTGCCTGAGCAGTATGACATTCTTTAAAAAAAATAATCAGAAAGTAAAAGATCTTATCTGGAGACGTCAGTGTGTGCATTGTTTGTGTTGTGTTGGTGGAGAAAAAAAAAAAAAGAGTCCTGCTTTTGTTTACTAAAGTATCAAACTCCATTTGCTGCTCTCCTCAGTCCTAAGCCCTCTGAAAGTGTAGCGGCTGTTTTTAATGGTCCATGAAGAAGTGGTGTTGGAGAAGACTCCCCTGCTGGCTCGGTATTGATGAGCTGCTGGACTGTGTCGCTCTTTTCCCACCTCCGGCCCTCCCTCTGCATACACTCCCCACTCGCCCCCCCTGTTCCCCACCTCTGTAGGTAAACCTGTCAGGTCTGATGCATTGCTTCCTCGTACTTTCATGCAAATCATGCAGCGGCAGAGCTTTATCTCAGGCCAAACAAGAGAAGCGCCAGAACATCCAGGCTCCTCTGTCCCAACAGAGCAGCTTTATCTGAGGGCCGGGAGGAGATTAAAGGAGCGCCGGCGGAGGAGCGCCGCTCGTTACTCAATGCGGGCTGCTTCGCCTGAGGAACTCTGCTTCACTGCGACGGGGAAGGCGGCTTAACAGAGAGGGCTGCTTTATCAGCACGACAAGAGAATCCATTTTGTTCACGTTTGAGTTTTCAAATGCATACCGCTTAAAATCTCTTGAACACGTTCGCGTTTTATTAAGTTCCTTCCATAAATTTCAATGTATTTTGTTTAATTTTTGGATAAGTGAAACACGTTTGTAAAGTGGAAGGAAAATGATAAACTTGCAATCCCACCGACCCTGCAGATCGTTCCACCAAGCCCGGACCGGATGTTAAGCGGGAAAAGCGCCATCTTGATAGGCTAACAGTGTTGCATGGGAGCAGCGTTGTTTGGGAGAACCAGTTCAATGGCACGCCCTATGAAAATAATCAAATCATTCGTGTTTGCTAACAGCTGTACATTGAGGATGATGTTGTGATCGGCTATGATAAGTGACGTGTGGCTACATTTTAAGTCCATAAAGTTGATTCATGTCCCAAAAGGCTCTTTCTATTGTGCACATTTTAAATAAAATGCTAGAAATTACTAAAAAAATTAATAACAAGATGAAATCCTGAGTATCAATGAGAAAATCTACTGCCTCTTTCTCTGCTACCTGCTATGTGACTCATAATAGTGAACTGGAATATAACTTTAAACAAGTACTGTTTTATTTACAATGTGTGATTGTAAATGTGCTTACATAAGCAGTGATAGTATGTGCTGATGTACAGCAGCATTATTTTATTCTTTGTTCAAGTGCCAACAAGAAGAAATTTATATTTGCATATTTACATTTTATAGTTACATTTCATAGTTTGTGCAAATGGATCTGTTGTGAGTTTACAGATTTGCCTACAAAGCAAATTTTTAGGAACATTCGAAAACATCTTTACCTCTAATAAACTGATCACATCCATTCTGTATTAGACGACTTGTGTTTGTCCATTAACACCCGTTGGCACTCAATGGTTAATAGCACAGTTTACCTTGAAAACTTCTCTTTACCGTTTTAGCACTTTTGTTTTTACATCCGGCTGTACACTGTTGCCTTGCAGCAAGAAGGTCCTGGGTTTGATTCCCGGCCCGGGGTCTTTCTGCATGGAGTTTGCATGTTCTCCCTGTGCATGCTGGGTTCTCTCCAGGTACTCCGGCTTCCTCCCACAGTCCAAAAAGTTAAGTGTGAGTGTGTGTGTGCATGGTTGTTTATCCTGTCTGTTTCTGTGTTGCCCTGCGACAGACTGGTGACCTGTCCAGGGTGACCCCGCCTCTCGCCCGGAACGTTAGCTGGAGATAGACACCAGCACCTCCTGACCCCACTAAGGACAAGGGAGTCAGAAAATGGATGGATGGATGTTTTTACATCCTGATTGAATCCAACCATATCCAACCACTTTTACCTGTGATCAATGAAGTGGAAACCTGCTTCTTTACTACTAAGATAGCGGCAGAGTAACTGGATGTAAGAAGTGTGACGTCATGGGGGAACTAGCTGTAATTTGTAGAATCATCTGTCACGGCAGGCACTACTTCAGGTGTTTGAAGTGTCTCTGCCAACTCTCCACCTTTAGGGGCCTTTCCCACTACACCACATTAACTACCAGTACCAGTTCGTTGTGTTTCAACCGAGACAAACTGTGGCCTGAAAAGTCGCTGATGATCCAGAATATTACTTTTTCACGGTGCTTGGAAACATAATTTCTAGATCATACCTTTCCTGCTGTTAGCCTTTGAATATCTGCAGTTGCCATTTGTAAATTATACTCTCAAAGTGTGTTTAGCTAATGTTTTATAGCTGCTGGTGGAGATAAGAGAACTGCTGAAAATATGATGTATGTTTTGTTTATGAGAATGCTCTGGTATTTGTAGGAGTCATTCCCAGCTTAAGTCTAGGAATAGTTGAGACTCTCCTCTAAAAACTCCTATATACCATGCATTTATTCGCATAGTGGAAGCTGTTTTGTCACCACTACAGGCGCTAACATCTACAGTTCGCCTCATCTCTGCTCTTTGGAGGAGAGCTAATGGTGAAAATGAATGGTTCTCCTGGATGAACAATGGGTCACAATGGGTCATGAGAGGAAGCAGGAGCTTTCCCACTTGGTTCTCTCCAAATAAGCAGAGGAAGTTTGTCCTTGAGACCGGCATCCGCCCCGCGCCAGCCAACCTTGTGCCTCTGCGAGACGCCGTGTAATCGCTGTCATCCTCGTAAGAATAATCGTCAGTGAGAGTCCTATTTTATGCGTGGAGGATTTAAGACCTCTGAGAACGATACTACAGCGGTCTGATCAATCACAGCCCATCTACAGTCTGGTCTCCTTTGATCAGCCCTCAGTGTTTTCATACAGTGCAGCTCTAGAGGGAAGAAGAAAAAAAAATCTTGTTCTCTGAGAAATCCCTTTTGTCTTACATGCTCTGCGCTACGTGTGATTTGTCCTCATTATCCACGCCCTCTTTGGCTTGGCTCTCGCCTCTGCTTCTTGTGTTTAAGGGCTCTTCAGCCAGCCCACAGCTCCTGGTCCGCCCCTCTAATTTATTTCTCCCTCTCCAAGATAAATGCCGTATAAGAGGCTTGTGTTCTCTGCCCACTTCATCACTGCGTATTTACGATGTGACTGCCTGTGTGGGTTACTTGCATGTGCGGCGTGGAGGTGATCTGAGTTGGACTCCAATTTGAGAACTTGATGCCAGTTAGTATGCTTATCATCGTTCTCCTTCCAGGGCCTCTCCTGGCAAACTCAGCCTGTACTTGAATACTTTGAAGGATGGATTATTGTGAAGCAGGATATTGAATTCTGATGTCCATAAAATCAGAAGGAGGAACCATTTAAGAATTTAGAACGAAAGTAGATGAGGGCCAGAGATTTCTTCAGAAACACCTCGATGTGGAATTACTTCCCACCCATAAAAACAGATATTATTCCTCGGCTCATTCTTAAAAACATGACCATAGACAGATAAACGTGTATTAATTCATGGTTCAGTGAATCTACCTTTTCTAACTGAATAATTGCCCACCAGCTTTCTTACATTATTGGGGTTGCTAATGTACCAGTCCACTAGATGCCCTTATGTTGACCACTCTGTTATCTGCTGTAGGGCCAAGAGTTTCCATTGTCTATATCTATGCATATTGAGATTTATTTGGTGTTTGAACCACTAAAACTGGCAGTTATATGCATTAGTATTACAGATTTTAGTGCATATCATCCTGACCCTCTGTTAATACCGAGGTTCCACTGTAGATACATTACTTGAAAATTCTTGAACCGATATTGGAATTTGCTTTGATCACTAAGGTTGAATGATAGCTTTGCTAAAACTAGAGATTAGAAATGATCTACAAACTTTCTGCATGGTGAAGTTGAGGACTATCTCCAATACCAAAACTAATTTATACCAATTTAAAACCACTGAATGCAAAAGTGCTGTTTCAAAACTTTGAGCTTAAGCCTGTGAGACGTGGACAGGTTCATACCAGCTTCAGTCAGCTTTAAGTAAACATCACAACAGCACACACACAAATTTAAACATCCCACTCCATTACTACATACGTGTACGCACGCACGCACCCCCCCTACACACACACACACACACCAATTCAAATTCAGCCGGATCTACGCAGCTTTTCTAATTACATGGGTTTGCGCCTTTCGCTGCCAGGGAAGCTCATTTGTGTGCCGAGAGGAACTGTTGTGCTAAGAGCAAAGAAGGCTTGGAAGGATGAACCTTAATGAGGGGAATCAGTGGAACGTGTCTGATGGAGACATTTCTTCATGGAGCTGCTGGAGGGCTGGTGATGAAAAGCAGGCCTTCACCGCGGGCCGCGCTCTGCCACCCGACCCTTTCCTCCTCAGACATGCTGCTACACATCCCGACAAGCAACTGTCACGCGGGGGGGCAATTAGAACTCTGATCTGCTTACAGCCAGAAACACTTGCTTTGGCTGCAGGCAAACGGGAGAGGGGTCGGTGTCAAAAGTGGTTGTTAGAAGTCCGAGTGTTGTATTGCGGCGCTCTGACTGCACGGATTATTAGTGGAGGAAACAGAAGAAGTCTAACGTAGACAAAACCAAAGAGCAGCACAGGGGGAACCAGACCACATGTTAGAATATTAAACAGAAACTGGCATGGAATCTGCTTGCTGTCAAGTTCTAATAGAACATGCTGCTGAAGAGGGTCCTGGGACTGCAGGACTGACCACTAGGGGCGCGCTGTAAAGCAGGGTCAGACTGAGCAACGGTCTGCTGAGCACCTCAGTGACAGGCTGACCTGATGTTTTATAAATTAGCAATTCCCCTAAATCTAAATCCCCCATTTATCAGTCCTGCTCACAGAACTGGCCAATCACACTTTCTACCTGGAGTCAGACTTAAAAGTATTCAGCAAGGAATGTTGTTGTCGGTTTCTAATTTCAGAAGGCTTTCAAAGCTAATGGATTTTGAATTACAGGTTTGATATTCTCCTCCTGAATATAGAAGCGGTAGTATAACGTGAAGCTGCTCATTAAACATTTTGAATTCACTCACATCTAGTGGTGATAACTGCTAAATCTCACCACTGGACTTTACTGTTGTCTGGTTAGAGATTCTGAAGATATGATGAGCTTGAGTAAAAATACCAGAGGTGGATTAATGTAAAAAAAAAAAAAGAATAAATAAATAAATCTAAAAATGTAAAAGCAACAACATTTACGATTGTTGCTAAATAACGTTGCATATTGCTGTGTCATTTATCACTGGGATAGCTTTAATAAAACTCCATCAGCTATTGTTTGTAATCTTGAGACTGTCTCGAACTACCATGGAAACCAGAGATCCAGTGTATTAATAACTTAGACAATGCAACTCAGTACAGAATCCAGAGTGTTTTTAAAAAGTTCTAAATTCATGTTTCTAAAATTAAGTCCTTAAAATATCTTAAAATCATAAAAAAATAATTTGGTCCTATAAATATGTTAATGTCAGGTCTGAAATTTTGACATGGGATGGGATTAATCTCTTATTGTATTTTGTTGTTTTTTTTATCTCATGGAAATTTGCCGACATCTTCATTGTGTTCAGTGACTCGAGGCGGTTTCAGTTACTGGTAACTAGCGACTGATATTGTCAGGATTGGTGGTGGAATTTGATCCAAATGCTGAGAGAAGTAACCGATATGAATATGAGAGAGGTGAATAAATACTGGGAGTTGGAATGCTGGAACGATAGACCAGGCTGATTGACTAAAACGCTGCATGTGTGAGGGAAGAGAGAGAGAGAGAGAAATGGCACAATGGCTGAGGGAGAGCAGGGGAGCTAGGAAAATGAATCTTCAACTAGACACAAGGAATAAATAAACATAAAAAACTAGAATCATTGAGGAAGGACTGAACTAAAGCATAATAGAAACAAGACTGATGTAATCAATATAGAGAACTAAGGAACACAATAATAATTGACCTAGAATGAAATAATCAAAACACTGAAACAACCCAAAGCAAGCAAGTCCTAAGGATGTAGCCTAACAAGCTAGCTAGCTTTTTGCTTTGGTCATGGGTAAGTGCAAATTTCTATCCAGCCGGCTGGGCAATGTCTGTCTTTTCTACTGACTCACTGGTGTTGCCAGCACATGCGATGGATGCTAAGTTCTGTTGGCGCCGCCACTGCTAGCATTGACCTGCTAGCAGCGTCTGTCCACTTAGAATTTCTTGAGTAGTTATGTAGCTGAACTTTTTACTGATAGTATCTGAAATATGTGAAATTGCTCCAATTTGGGTTGCCATTAAATATAATCAAAAGTCAAACTTTAAAAAAAAAAAAATAGCATAGAAATTGAGTGATTCATTTGCAGCCTTTTCAGCAAATTTCTAGTTCTTGTGTATTATGTGCATCAGTTGAGCAAAAATCCTGAAACTATTATTGAATCGTTTCTTAAGATTTGAACAATAAAAGAATCGAGTCAGCTAAAAACCACAGAAGAAGAAGAAAACCTTTTCCAAACTAAGCTCAAAGGAGCATGCAGTGGAACAAAATGAAGCCACACCAGTCTTACCTGCAAACCGTCACAGACTGGCTCTCAGGATATTTTCTCAAGAGTGCAGCTGTACTTTTACTAATTAAAGCAGAAAATAGAGTTTTACTCCTCCACCTGGTGGCGGGTGGCTTTAATACCTTGTCGTTTGTGCAATAATGGGTTGAGAGCCGGCCCGCTGTTGTCCTCCATCAGCTGGAAACCCTCTTTCGCTGCAGCCCATTATTTCTGGTTATTAGAGTCATGTCCCATGGCTGCCGTGTCATTTTTCCCACCACAGGGCGTGCTGTACCAAATGGCAGTAGATTTTAAAGAAAGAGATGAGTAGAGGCAGTGTGTCCTGACCACCTGGCGCTAACTTTTAACTGTAACGTAGCTTAGGGTGGGAAGGTTCTCTGGGAACTGATGTGATAATGTGTAATTGTGGTGATGTAAAAATTCTTCAGTTTTCTCTTGACAGTGTCAAGCAAATAAGACCTTCCTTCTTCTTTTAAAAGTTATGTTAGACCTTAATGGTCTTTACTGAACAGTACATTGAAGGAAAATAGGGAGGAGAGAAGAGGAAGACATGAAGCAAATGGCCCGAGACCTGAACCCAGGACTATAGCCTCAGTGCATGAAGCCACCCAGTGCCACAGAGAAATGATTATTACAGCACTTTTTTGGCTTTTTCATCTTGAACTGAAATAAATATGTTTTGTTTGCTTCCCTCTGCAGCTGGCTGCACCTTCGACGAGGACTCGGACTCTGGGTTATGTGAATACCGCCAGGGTCAAGAGGACGACTTCGACTGGCAGTTGATCAAGACCTTCAACTGGCCAAACCCGACAGCAGACCTCCTGCCAGGTAGATTTTAACACGGCTCACAGGTCAAGGGTTAACTCACATTTCAATAGAGTCCTCTGTGGACATCATGGTCAAACTTCACCTCCTTTGTTTGGGGCCCTATCCCTACGTCTTATGTGTTTCATGTGTCTGTTGTCAATACAATTTAGGCGTGGCCGTACTTGCAAAAATACTTGCAAAAATGCAAGTACGGCATTGCAAAACACTGAAACAGACAGGAATAAGCAAGTTATTCCTTTTAGCATTTTTGCATTTAGCAAGTCACAACCACAAACTTGTGTGAACAATGTTATGTCTTGGACAGCTAAATTATGTGCCACACTTAAGCGTTAAGTCAAGTTTGATGAGTTTCAGTGTATGATTTTCACATTAAGATTATTTTCACATCTGATAGTCTGGTAGACTGGGGACCAAAGTTATGACATTTGTTGCTGTGGTTCTTTTTCACACTGCACTGAGTGAAACCAACCAAACACTTTGAAAAACCCGTTCCCCCTCCTCGCCTGTGGTGGAGCTGCACCACAGGTGAGTGACCACTGAAGGAAACATAAAAAACACAACTTCCTTTTTCACAAAATGTAAACAAAAATTGAATGGCGTCAGATTTTAGCAATTGTAGGATTTGTCATTTGTTTTGACAAAAGACCATGAGTCAATTCTCCCCCTAGCACTAGATTGTTGCATCTCTTTGATTATATTTACCCAGAATGCCCTGCACTATAGTTTGCTTCCTGCTGACTGCAAAGCTGACATTCTGATGCCTTCAAATCTTACTTTGTAGTACCAATTTGAGATAAATTGTGATTTGTTCTATACTGTCATATACAGCAATATCAACTGATATGAACTTTTTTTTATTGTGAGTCTGTTATACTATGAACCCATTTCTACTGCCCTAGTTCTTGTCCTCTGATACTGGTTGTACAGGTAGAAAATAAAAGCCAACAACAATTTCAACATGTGCAAAGATGATTATTTTTATTGGGACACCTTCTACCTGCTTAATATAAGAAAGCTAATTATTTAAGCTAACTAATTTATTTTTAAAAGGTGATGAAAAAAATCTGAAGGCCATCCATCACTTTGACAGATCATAACTAAACCAATATTTTTTTTTGACCACGTCTGTCAAAATGTCGGAAAATAAAACAAGTCTAGTGTAACCTCTGGTTGGGATCCAGCTTGTTATGGTTTTTCTTAAAAATGTCCAACTTGTTTTGGATCTTAAGTCAGGGTCAGGCTGATGTCTGAGGCACCTGTAGCCACATAAAGCTCTGGACTTGTAGACATTAAATTGATCCTTTCAACTTTAACAATAAAATAATTTCTTCCTAAAAGGCCAGCAGACAAGGCTCAATCAAAATGTTTTCTGGAGTTCAGGTAGTTTTGGATCTTTAAAAACCCCAGGTAAAATTAAATGTTTTGAGATTCAAATGGTTCTTTGACTTTTCAGCTATTAGTTTGTCTCTTATTAAACCTTAATAGCGTTGAGCTTAAACAGGCAACTAGCGAAGGTTATTTTAAGTGTTGAGGAATTTAAACATTGACTGTATTAATCAGTAAAATCTGAATTTACAACGAATGAGACCAGAGTGATGCTGCGCTCTATATTGATTCTTCTGATTATTTATGGGACGTAAAAACAGAATCTTTTGTAAATAATGTCCTAACTTTCTGTTGCTCCTTCTTAAAGCATCATAATGCATCTTATTTTTATCCTGGTTGGACTCTGCTTCCCAGCTCACCTTGGTAAATTTACAAATGTGAGCTGAAAAGAGAAAAAAAATGAAAAAAAATACTGTGCTGGATCGAGCAGCAAGGAAATAGTTGTGGCTGCTGGAGGTGACTCAAGGGAGACTTTGATCTTTCTCACCTTTTATGAGTTGTTAAGGGAAATAAACTGTACCTTATGGGATTAGCTGGTTCTATGCACAACACAATGTTAGCTTTGTTGTCACTTTTACAGACACTTTTACAGAATCCATTTAGCTGTAGATTACCTTCAGACGTGGCATTTGAAATTAAGACGGCGGTTTCTCCTACACTGACTTGCCTTCTATTGTGGAAGTCAAAGGGTTTCGTGGTGAGATGTAAATATGCTCAGATGTGTGTGTGAGCTGACCGCAAGCCTTACATTGCGAATGAAACGCCACTCATTCATTTTCTACACTTGCTTAATCCAGTTGAGGGTTGCGGGTGGCTGGAGTTCGTCCCAGCAGTCAACAGGCGAGGGCTGGAGTACACCCTGGGCAGGTAGCCAGGCTGCACACACACTCACATTTAAACTGGAGCGGCCATTAGTTCCAGCATGCAGGGGCTTTGGACCTAAAGCATGAAACCAGAACACCCAAACAAAATTCCATAGAATAGCATGTCGGTATTTCCAACTGGCAGCCATCAACCTGTGATTTAAAGTTAACACAGAAAGGCCAGCAAGCAAACAAACAGCAACTGAAAACTGCTGCAGCCTGGAAGAGTCTTATGAAGGAGCTGTGACTTCAAGACTTTCACTTATTTCATTTGTTCAATTGTCTTTTTATATATTTATTCTGAATATGCAAACAATGCCTAGCTTCCCACTTTTTGCATAACAAAATACATCTCACAATAGCAAATAAAAATTAAAGGAGCCACAACAAACCGATATATATATAAATATACCTCTACAAATATGTGGTTTCCTCATCATCGCCACCTCAATTTGTGATGAATAGGCTGATGATCCATTATGTGCTCCTAACAACACATATTTATACATTTTCTTAAACTGTCTGATATTTGGACTTTGTTTTAGATCCTCATTTGAGTTATTCCACAGCCTGACACCAGGAGTACATGGAGACTTTTCAAGGTTGTTCGTGTAGTTAAGATTTAAAATTTATATTCCTTTTCAGTCCCTTCAATTAAAATAATAATATTGCATTAATTAATTCTCTATGTTTATGCAGTTCTCATGTTCAGTCCATTTGAATGTTTCATTTAAAACGAATTCTGGTAATTTAGACAACTGCAGCTCTCTATATAAGTCGTGAGCGTGTATACATTTTATGACACTGTAAAACTGTGTTCGCCTTAGCAGGAATGCACCAGCGTCAGGTTTCTGTCCCACACCATGTTGGTATTTATAAAAGTGCTCCCATATACAGGACCAGCATGGTGAGAGCTTTGTCTCTCTTTAGCAGGAAGCAGCTAGTTAGCATAGAAGCTCTAACCATAAACTGAACACAAGACACAAAAAGGAAGAAGACGCTGAACTGAAGGTAGCTGAAGGTTAGCGGCAGCGTGACGTTAACCAGCTGGTTAGCAGAGGAGGAGACATGTTAGTGGTGTGGAGGGATTTCCAGACTGACCTCAAATTATGTTCAGCAAAGAGTTTTCTCTGATAGTACGGTATGCTCAATTAATCATACAAAGAATTTAAAAAAGTTTCAATTGGAATGTATGTGTGATTGAATTAAAATGATTATTTTTTGTAAAGTGCCTTGAGACGACATTTGTTGTGAGTTGGCTCTATACAAATAAACTGAATTGAATTGAATTAATAGCAGAATATTTAAACCTGAGTGTGTGATTAGTGGAACTATTAATAATAAAATCAATTCATTTCCAGATTTAAAAAAAAAAGTCCTTTACAATTTGTTGTTGATTGTAAAGGGTTTACTGACATTCAGTAATATTAGTATTGGTACTCATTACTGAATGGTATTACTTTACCATTCAGTAATATTAGTATTGGTACTCAGTATCAGCAAGTACTTAAGTAGAAGTACTTCCTAGTCACTTTATCTAGTACCATCCTGTGGGTAGTGGCTGATCTTTACCAAGTTCTTTCTAACATGCTGATTGGAAAAAAAACACCTGAAAGAAATCAGGCTGGTTAATATTTTTGAAATCCCATAATCCCTCTTTCATGTGTCCTGGGAGTAATGGGCTTTACTTTAGTCCTGGCTGAAATTTGAAGGAAATGTTGCCGTGGCGTTACCGCCATGATCTGCTTACTTTACCAGATTTCCCCTGAGGTCACCACAGTCCCCTTGCCAATAGTCCTCGTCCTGATAGCTTGTTTCCTCGCTGCAGGCCCCTGGCTGCTTCACTGTGTAACTTTGTCATATATACAAACACAGGTTGCCCCCATCCAATCTGCTCTGACATTTTCTATGTTAATTTAGGCGTGGACCAATGCTTTACACCCCCCCCGCCCACACACACATACTGATGTCCAGGTGTGAGCGCTGATGGTAGCCGGCTACTGCCTGTGCTAAATCACTGCTGGCCGACGTCTCCATCACTCATTCAGTAATATCCACTGCTTGTTCCACTCCTCCAAGCACAGATCCCTTGAGGATTTCTGGGTATGTTAACAAACACCCTGGGACCGGTCGGGCTTTACATGGGTCATTGCTGATTACACTTCCTGGTGATCTTCAGGGGCCCACAGTCCCCAGAAAGGTTTCTTTATTTATTTATTTTTTTCAAATGGGATTGAACACATGCTTGGATGGCTGGTTTGTTTCTCTCAGATGCTGCCAGATAAAAAATGAAAGCTCAGTGCAGCTGTGAGAAATCCTTTTATCACAATAAACTCTTGGGATACCCATCATGCTTTGAGCACAAGCACCGAAAGTGATCAAAACAGAATAGTGAGTGCAGAAACACTGAAGCTAAAAGAAGTACGCAGCTGGAAACACGAAGGTTTGACTTTTACATTTACAACAGATTTAATGCATTAAGGCACTTCAGTGTAGGTATGGGCAATGCAGACAATAATACTTTTTCTCACTTGTATTGCTGTAATTGAAAGCTTTATAACTTTTTCAGCTGCTCTTTTTTAGATTGATGGTTTTAGTTTTGCTGGATTTGTCCAGGATCACCAGAGAGCGACACAAACTCTTAAACAGCTGACCTCGTTTTTATTTGACTTAAGAACAAAGTCTGGGAGAGTTCTCTTTTTTGTGCTGGTTAAAACTGCAGTATATAACTTAAAGAAAAAATATATATACATAAATATATATTTTTTACATATTTCTTAAAACCATCACTATGTTGTGACAGTATAATATGAGACATATTTTTTGACATTTAGAACAAATATCAAAAACATATTATCTATAAAAGTTACATACTGCAGCTTTAAGCTATCTCCTTGCAACACTGAGAATAATTTCAACAAAAATGTGCTTATCCAAAATATCAATAATATTGATACTAAGTCGGCATCAAACCGATACCAAGATCGATACTTTAGTTTCAGTTTCCCTTTTGAAATTGTATTTTATTTTTGTATTGTGTATGTTTCTCAAATCTGCCTAAAAACGATTTTGTTTTAATTTGCTCTCAAATAATTTTTTGGACTTTTTTAAAAGCAAAAATACAAGCAAATTTGTTTAAAATAAAATATTTGTAATTTTTTTGATCATGTTAAAATGTTAGAGTATTTTATAGGCACCAAAAACTTTAATGAAATTTTGTCCAAGGTTTGAACAAAAATAATTTAAAAAACCCCCCCCACAAAAACACTTGGTCAGAAGTTTGATGAAATATCAAACCTAAATAATAAAGTATCAATATCGGTGATATTGTGATTGATACCAATATTTCTAATAATTCTAATGGAAATCAGATTTACATAAACAAGCTCTCCTGACGAATGTAATTCCCCTTTTATCCTCATTCTGATACTTTCACTCGAACTACAACACCATCTCTGGATACTGAATGACGTGCATTTCATTGGTCAATTGCTGTTTGTGTTGACATGCAGTTGAGCGGATGTGGTGCCTACATATTTGGTGAGTGTATGTAAAAAATACTTTAAAAAAGGAAGTAAAGCTGAAACAAGATAGCTTATGTGTGAGCGCCTCCTGTATCAGAAGAAATGTGGGCATCATGGCCGTCTCTACCATCCGCTCTGAGACGATGATCTCACTGGGAGAATCCTGTCACACTCTCCACTAGGAAGCTCATTTAGGTTGCTTGATCTAATTCTTTTGGTTTCCTCCAGCAACCGAAAGATTGGGGGTAAATGTACTAAAATTTGATTGAGACGGTCAACGATCAATCAAGTTTAATGTCAATTACACAAAAGTCATAAGTAAGTGAGTGATGGTGATGCAGTAATACTTCTGCCCGGCTACGAGCGCTCATTAATTCAGCCCTCGTCCTTTTTAAAATATATATGTCGTTCTCTTGTTACAAAGTAGCCTTTTCCGCCACTGAAAGGTTATTTATCTCGTTTGCTTGGTTTTATACATTTTCTGTGTAATGTTTCCCATTTGTTTTCATAATGCACTGTTTTACCACCATTTAATCTAGCAAATCAAAGCCCTGTCGATTTTTAATGTCAGGTACGTTTATCACTGTTGTGCAGATCTGCTCATTAGTTCAGATGTGGGTGCATGAAGAGACATTTGTGTGTGCACACCCATACACACATTAGTGTGCCACTCTGCAGCACTTCTCAGCAGGTGAAAGAAATCTGGCCCAATCAGCAGCACCCTCAACTCAGGTATATAAGGAATCCACTAACCACTTTACTGGTTTTGCAACAGAGCTGAGGAAGGCAAACACAGCCTCCAAAGCAGCATTTCATGGAAAAGGACTTATAAGGACTACCGGTAAGCCACTAACTGGGCTTAATTAAATGTAATTTGACTGTAGTTTTGCATTTGAGAAATGAAATGAAGAATTTATTGAAGTAACAGTTTGCATTGCTAGTTTTATAGTTTGGTTCCACTAAATGTATGTTAAACTCACAGCAACTAATATTTAATGGAAAAACCTCATGTCCTAAGGAAAAGAAAAAAAAATGTAATTCTAAAATGTGTGGATTTGTTTGATTCAAATTCAACCAGACATGAAATTTAATAATTTAATACTGTGAATTTATGGTTAAAATTGTAAGAGAAATGTATGTTTAAGGTTAAAAATGGAATTAGTCATTAAGATAAATTATTAACTTTGACCCAAATGTCTAAAAATGTATGTTAAAATATTTTGTATGTGTTTTGTAGGTTTTTCACCTGTTCTGTTCATTGGTTCTCACTCATTGGTGAAAATAAAAAAGATTGAGTGAATTCCTGAAGTCTCCAAGTCCTCCTTTTCAAGTGTAGGAAGCCATGAAATTATAGGACACTTGACAGTGAAAAACCGCTCCAATCAGAGGAGGTTCCATTCTGCAACCAGAGACTGAAATCTGCTGTCTTCCAAAGGAGGAAAATGGCTGAATTAAAGTCCCTTGATGACCTCAAAGCAGAGAGGACAACAGTTAAAAGACTTTTCTCCCGTTTTGCAAATAACATTATGAGGACCTACATGGAGATGTCTAAGGAGGATCTGGAGGAGAACTACAAGAAGCTTACACTGGAGAGCTCCAAAGTTATGGAGGCAAATGAGGATGTGGAGGCTGCTTACATGGCTGAGTGCAAAGCAACTGCAGCTGAGGAGCTGAGCAATCTTCTGAAAGCTGACATAGAGAAGACGGAGAAAGAATGTGAACAAAAGCTTAAAGAAGCTAAACTCCTTATTCGAGAGACAATGTGGGCCACATATGGAGAAAGGGAACTGTCCCTGGCTCTACAAGTTGCAGAGGATGAGTCATTGCCAGAAAAGTTGTCGATGAGTGTGTATTGTGCAAAAAGGTGAGAGCGAAAACCTGTCAGCAAATAATGGGGGATCTGCCTGAAGAAAGGTCTAGTCCGAGTGCACCATTTCAGTTCATATCTGTTGATTTGTTTGGCCCTTACCAAGTGAAAGATGACGTCAAGAGAAGAGTAAGCATGAAAGTTTGGGGTGTGTTGTTCTGCTGTATGTCAAGTAGAGCCATTCATGTTGAACTAGCAAACACACTATCTACAGAAAGCTTCATACTTGCCTACCAGAGGTTTACGTCCATCAGAGGTCATCCCCAGAAGGTGTGGTCTGACCCAGGTACGAACTTTATTGGGGCAAAACCCATTTTGCAAGAAATGTATGCTTACCTGAGACAGCAAGACAAATTCTCACTTGAAGAGTATGCTGCAAAAAATGGGACTCACTGGACATGGAAAATTCTTCCAGCCGATTCACCACACCGCAACGGCGCAGCTGAAGCTGCTGTCAAGATCATTAAAAGAGCGTTCCAAAGTCTTGGCAGAGTGGAAGGCCTTACCTTCAGTGAGTTTCTTACGACGGTTAAGCTAGCTGCCAATCTAGCCAACGAAAGACCTATTGATGCTAGAGTACAGAGCCATGAAGATCGAATCCAGTACATCACTCCAAACACCCTGTTGCTCGGTCGAGCTACACAAAGTGGAGATTTCAAGACATTTGACTATACCACTTATCCCTTCAAAAGGCTCAGAGAAATACAAACTCAAGTTGACTACTTTTGGAGGTCCTGGAGTCAACTTGCAGGTCCCAACTTGTTTGTCCGTGGCAAGTGGCATACTGCTGAAAGAAATGTTGCTATTGGTGATGTGGTCTGGCTCTGCGACCAAAACGCGCTAAGGGGGCAATTCAAGATGGGTAGAGTTGTTGCTGTAAATCCTGATTGCAAGGGCATAGTCCGGGATGTTTATGTGAAAGTGTCTCCAAGTGGGTATAGTTCGGGAAATACACCAAAACCTCCTGTGAAATGTTCTGGATTGGTGAAGGAGGTTCAGGGCACCATTCTCCATCGGGACGTCCGGCGCCTTGTAGTGCTCATCCCAGCAGAAGACCAAGTAGAGGGAACCAGCTCGCTTAAAAAATGCGATCTTCCCAGGTAAAACCTTGCAAGATCGAGTGGGAGGTGTTGTGCAGATCTGCTCATTAGTTCAGATGTGGGTGCATGAAGAGACATTTGTGTGTGCACACCCATACACACATTAGTGTGCCACTCTGCAGCACTTCTCAGCAGGTGAAAGAAATCTGGCCCAATCAGCAGCACCCTCAACTCAGGTATATAAGGAATCCACTAACCACTTTACTGGTTTTGCAACAGAGCTGAGGAAGGCAAACACAGCCTCCAAAGCAGCATTTCATGGAAAAGGACTTATAAGGACTACCGGTAAGCCACTAACTGGGCTTAATTAAATGTAATTTGACTGTAGTTTTGCATTTGAGAAATGAAATGAAGAATTTATTGAAGTAACAGTTTGCATTGCTAGTTTTATAGTTTGGTTCCACTAAATGTATGTTAAACTCACAGCAACTAATATTTAATGGAAAAACCTCATGTCCTAAGGAAAAGAAAAAAAAATGTAATTCTAAAATGTGTGGATTTGTTTGATTCAAATTCAACCAGACATGAAATTTAATAATTTAATACTGTGAATTTATGGTTAAAATTGTAAGAGAAATGTATGTTTAAGGTTAAAAATGGAATTAGTCATTAAGATAAATTATTAACTTTGACCCAAATGTCTAAAAATGTATGTTAAAATATTTTGTATGTGTTTTGTAGGTTTTTCACCTGTTCTGTTCATTGGTTCTCACTCATTGGTGAAAATAAAAAAGATTGAGTGAATTCCTGAAGTCTCCAAGTCCTCCTTTTCAAGTGTAGGAAGCCATGAAATTATAGGACACTTGACAATCACGGCTTTCTGTTCGGGAAAGCATCTTTCTAACTGACACAGTCTAACCATAATCATAAATCAATGTTCAAAATTGCCTGTTGCTGTTTATGAACTTCTTAAAAAGGAGCAGTCTGGATGATTAAGCAGATAATCTAAACTTCAAGAAACCAAACACGATGAACATCACAACTGGGAAATGGTAGCTTGTGTGCCAAAGGTGATGTGTTCTGGAAATGATTGGTGGCTCAAGGCAGTGATCAAGGTTTTTCTTTTCTTTTTTTTATTATTTCATCAAAAAAGCAAAATTCTCCATGTGGAACATTTCCATCAGCAGTGCTGACTTATCCTCTCTACCGAATGATAACAGCTCAAGAAAAGCAGTGAAATAGCAAAACGTGGCACCAAAAAATCAGAAGATAAAAAAGCCATCAACCAACCACGTCACCTCCCATGCCTGGCTGTGAGTACCTCACATTGTGTACTGCAGGAGGGAGAATTGTGCATTTTGAACAGTCAGCAGCAAGAGTGCAGCTGACTCATAGTAAAGGTGAAAAGAGTGTACACTGCCTTTGTATTAAAGAGGCAGTATTATGTCATTTCCAGGAACATTTTACAGCACAGTCCAGTAACTGTTAACTTCAGTTGTTAGAAAAACGCTATATACATATCAAATATGATATGTAAAATTTTACTGTGTAATTTAACCCCTCGAATTTGGAGGTGTTAAAAACACTTTAAAAACTTCTGCTCTTTCTGAAACTCAACCTTCAGGAAGTCATCCCAACATGGCTCCTCTATGAACCCTTTAACAAGGTTTTTACCAGCGTTGCTCTGAGGAGTAGCTCCTATAATGAGCTCAGGTGTTCAGTTAGGTGTTTGCTACTTGCTGCAGGCTTGTCTATGGATTTGATTAAGTGCTATACAAGCACAAACCATTTACCATTTTTACCTTCTGCTGTTTGGTTTGTGGTCACAGATTCTTTTGTGGAACGTAACTCCAAATATTTCATTCAAAGCTGCTTGACCCAGTATTGGCTGGTGTTTGGAAAGGAGCAAATCAAGGAATGTAGACTGTAAATGTTAGCTTGTGTGGTAATGCTAACACAGCTTCCACTGTGTGCAATTTTAGGGCATATAATTGGTATATTTGGTGTTTTGTTTTTTTTACTGTTAAATAGGCAGTTATATAAGTGTTTTTATTTGGGGCGGTTGTGGTCCCTAACTTCTACGAATATGTGGATTCACTGTATGCTCATTCTAGAAACAAACCTGCCGTTATTTTATTTATTTTTTCAGAAAAGAACATTCCCTTGAACTAAAGATGATTAAGATGTCGCCAAAAGCGGTTCGAAAATGTGATCCAGATTAGTTTGGAAAACTCAGATTTTTCTTGAAAACTTAGTGTATCGTTCTCAGCTTATGAGTCTTAACATGAGAGTCCCTTTGAGCCCCTGTAAGCTCTCTGCTGAAAGTGGATTTGCATTATTTATTAGTTTTGCCTATGCCCCTTAGTGCTTTCTTGACCTCTTTTAATACCTGGCATTAACAAAGTGTTGCACTGTCAGCAACTTTCAGGTCCAAACACTCCAAGTCAGCCGCCGCTCTCTAATGCCCCCTCTGATTATTAAAGGCTGGTTCTGCTCCCCGTTGCATTGCTCTGGTGACTCGTCTCAAACAGCAATTCGCACTTGGTTGCACATGTTCCCATCACATGTACATGTTCCCATTAGATGCATGCTGCCTCAGATGTCAGCGGTCTTGATACTTTTTCAGCAAGTCGGTAGAAAAGACATTCAGGAGAACTCTGATAATATTCTGTTAACAGGTGATAAAAAAAAAAATAATAAAGTTGTATAATCTTTGCTTGTTGGTCTAAATTGGTAACTTGAACAGCTCTGCTGGTGTCAGATAAATTTATGGGCGAATGTATTCCTGCTGCATTATTTCATAGCTTTGGTGTGGATAGGATTAAGTTTACTGCCCAGAGCTGTGGCCTGCAGCTTGTATTGTGATTAAAGCTGCTTTCTTGCACACCCTTTTTATACCCTATTCACCAGTGGTTGTATAAATCTAAACTTTGAAAGGTATTCAAACGTGAGCTGAAATACAGCGCTTTGGCAACAATAAAACATCAGCCAAATTTTTGTTGATCATGATTGGTTTATAAAAGCAATAAAAGGGTAAACTATCCAAGGTGGACAAGTATCTTTTTTTATTGGCAATATACACACTCGAGTGCAATCAATTATCCAGCGAGGTGTCTGTAGCTGGAGGGGTCTTAGACGGAGCAGAATGCAGGTGAGAGGCAGCAGAGCAATAAGCAGGCTGAATAGACTGATTGCTGACTGGAGGTTGGACAGGCAGGGAAATGAAAATACACAGACTGACGTCACATTTCACTAAAACATCCAAATAAAGACTATGTGATTATAGAGTTGACATTTTGAGTTCTCTTTAGCATCTTAAATTAGCTGGGAGTACTGTTAGCATGGCTAACTGCAAGCAGCACTCTGTCCAATGAAGGGATGCACCCAAATTAAAATCTGAGCTGGTCTCAATAGCCAATAATAACATTACTGTAATGACTAATAACTGATATTGATATTTATGTATTAGATATGTATTTCATTACCATTTCAACATTAAAAAGACGACCACACTGACTTCCTTAAATATTGGTTCTTAATATCGGCTCGATACCAAAATGTTCAGAAAATGACAAAAATCGACCATCTCCAAATCTATCAGTTGGACAAAGTTGGACCCATTAAAGCTTGAATGTTTTTGCTATTAACATTTGTGTGACATTTATTGACTGCAGTCATGACAAAAACGTTGAGCAGAGAGTGAAGCAGGGAAGGCAATGCGTTAAAAATATCAGCTATCGACCCTCAGGACTATTGGCCTCCATTTTTAGTGCGCCTGCTCTGCAGCAACGCCATGCACCACCCTGAAGGTTTCATTTCTATCAATTCATTGTTCCTAAACACGTAGTTGTTTTGTTTTTAAAGTTATCTAATTTGCCTGTTAACTTTTCTTTTTTTGTTTCTTCTGTTGATGGTTTTTAACAGCTCTTTTCTTACGCCCTTATTCTCTTTCCATTTTCTTTCTTCATCTCATTTTACTTCCTCCACCCTCTCTCCTCATAATTCAGGTTTTGGTAGGCCATCCCGAGGACACATTTCCACATCCACTTAATGCAAATGTGTTGCTGTCACAGTAATCTTTTGAACTGTGTTGATGTATTACCTCTCTTAAGCAGAACCCACCGGGACCACAATGTCCCTTATCTGAGCCACCGAAGGCCTTAAAACATTCTGAAACCAGCCAACTGTCAGCTAATTTCAATATGAAATGGACCTGGGAAGAATTCCGGCACTAATGGAAATTACCTAAC
The DNA here is from genome assembly GCF_003331165.1 of Xiphophorus hellerii. Classification (NCBI taxonomy): domain Eukaryota; kingdom Metazoa; phylum Chordata; class Actinopteri; order Cyprinodontiformes; family Poeciliidae; genus Xiphophorus; species Xiphophorus hellerii. Next base: position 27,841,498 of record NC_045684.1, read on the forward strand.
TATTTCATGAATCTACACTTGAAGAAAGCCGTCTCATTAATAAAAAAATTTAAAAAAGAAGTGCAAAAGAAACGCAGATGCCTGTTCATATTAAAAGCTAACTAATGTGTCGTTCCAAAAGAAGCCAGGCCAAGTTAGAACCAGATGAAGAGAGAAGATTCACTCAGGTAATGAATCAGACTAATTCCTGGTGAGTGTCGTACTTTGCCGGGACACAATTTCTCAGCTCTGAGGCAAAGTGTCTGGGGTTTTGGTGGCTCCATGATTAATCTCTGGTTTTAAGTGGTGATGTGGTCTCATTTGCCTCATCAACCAGGAACCTCCAGGAGACATCAGAGTAGTGTTTGCTCATGTGACATGAGGATTAGCATCTATAAATCTGGGACCATCGTCCTCTGGCGGAAAAGAATTCCCGCCCACCTTTGGTTTGCTCTTTTCCATCAAATGCTCACCCATTAGCATATGGCTCATAAGCTTAGCCAAATGATAGTGTTTGAAATCTTATCTGCAGAGTTTGCTATTGTCTTGTCTCTAAAAACCCGGGGGTTTTTTTGGACTCACCAGTCTATTCTCAAAGCAAACCAGAACAAAGAGAACGGAGTGCTGCACTCTGACAATTAGCAACAATGATTTTGCCCTTTCTGAATGATGTCTGAACTGATACACTGAAGAAGCTGATGCTGCTCCTCTTTCTCAGAAGTCTGTGAGTTAGTGTGATGTTGGTGCTGACACTCTGTCTGGTAATTAGACAGACAGGCCGGCTCAGCTAAAGAGTTTCTCTCCTTAACCGTTACTCAGTTGACTCAGCTGCTCTCTGAATCAGCTGCCTCAGAGCCTTTCTGCAATTACACATCAGCTAAGCACCAAATTTCTTCCAACACTAACTTGGGGTATTTCCTCCAGTGTTTGATGCCTTATAATCTCACTAAGGGCCCCACTTTGTTGTCCCACTGTGTTACCCCAAGCTCCTCTAAACTAACATCTACAGAAAGCACGAGCTGACCTGGTGATGCATGTGTGTGGGCCAAGCTAATGTCTCTAGTAAGTGTTCTAAGCATTGATGTCCAGGGGGAATATGGAGACTGACAAGACTTTTTTTTTAAAGCTTTGTGGGAAAAAAAGGTAAGAAGGGAGGGAGCACTTCAAATGTTAGCTTTCCGGAAGAAAAACTAAACAGTGTGCATTCTAGAGTTGCTGAACTGCCACTTTTATTGTCACCATTACATTTTGCAGAATATCAAAGAATGTGTTTTATTAAGGGACCAGGGGTGTAGACTTTTAGGCGTAGTTGCGATCTCAAAGGTTTCTGCGCATTGCTACATTGCTCCACTCCCAAAGCTTTTACTTACTATGACACAAAACTGTGAAAATGAATAATTTCATGTAAACACCTGACTTGTCATTGTTTGGGGACCCAATATTGTTTTCTTGAATTGTTGGATTGTTTTCTATTCTGCTGTTGCCCTTTAATAGGTAAATACAAAACTAACTAGCTTGTCCAATAATACACCAGGATCTGATGTTGTGTGCCGTGTTGTTTCAGTCGCTGATAATGTTAGATATGCTAATGGGTGACATTGGCTGATATTTTTAAATGTCACACTACTGGCAGCGTTTCCATTGTGTATTCCATTACACAGATTGAGTGCATAAACAAAATGAAAAAGAGCAAATATAATATTCGTTGGCTAAAAAACAACTAAACCAAAGTAGTGCTTAAAGAATGTCAAACTGACAAAGATTTATAATATTGATTTTGGTGGTTGCCTAAAGAGGTTTTTTATAATTGAAACATGTAAAGGTTTTTTTTTGTTTGTTTTTATCTTGGCACATGTCAGACCAGCCATTCCCTGAATATTCCAGACTTATTTCTGAGTACTCAATTGCTAAAGAAGTACTCAGAAAACAGGTCAAGCAAAAAATATTTTTCGCCAGGTGGCATTAGATTTTGTAATCTGTAAAAGTCCCAATATTTCTCTTAAAGAGGAATCTGTCCAGTTGCTGTGGACGTATCACTTCCTCTGGGGACTTAACGTAAGCTGGCTTACTGTTAGCCTAGCTAACTATTTCAGCTGCTAGGAACACTGTAGCATGTTCTTCATAGCTTCCTCTCTGTACTAAGTTAAGTAGCGATTTCACAATTCAGGCTAAGAAGTTGTTTTTAAGTTAATCTCTCTTTTTTATAGAATTAACAATAAAATATATACCTCTACTTGGGCTAAGTGACCACACTGCTGTACAAGAGTAATACAATTCTAAAAGCATAATACCTTCCATCACTTTTAATTTGGTTACTTGTACATGATAGAAAATAGAAAAACAAATGATAGAGAGGCAAGATTTGAATAATATTTAAGAATTATCAGAACAATTGTTTCCTAAATTAAAGGATAACATTTGGTGGGCTCTAGTTTAAAACTGAAATACTTTGATAAAAATCTTAACTGGAAAGTTTGGCGCTGAACAGACATTCTTTAAAACACAAGTTGAGCTTTATGCTCTTTGAAAACATATACAGGAAATGATTGAAAGCTGCGTTTGCATTTGAACCAATTGATCATTTTCAGTCTTTACTGTGAATCCTACAAGAAATGTGACTGAACAGCTAACTAACTGGTGACAGAATATTTGAAGTCGACAGAAATGGAATGATCTAACAGAAATACAATTCTTGTCTGAGTTATCAGGATTCCTCCTTCGCATGTGGGTAAGGTATTCATGACAGTCTACAGTGGCGCTTTATTAAAGAAACACAGCTCCTTTTGCTGTGTACTTGGAGCTTTGTAACTTTGCAGGCTTGAAAGGAAAACTGTGAAGGGGAGGTAAAAAAAAAAAAAAAATCCTAATCCTACCTCTTTAATGCCTGTAACATTTTCCTTTTCCGTGCTCCTCCCTGCTGGTAGCACGCCGAGTGCAATGAATCCCTCCGTGTGTGAAAGTATCTCCCAGTCCAACGTTTCTTTTCAGCTCATGTGCTGCATATCATTTGCCCCTGTGGTGGCCTGACTCCTTTAATTCCCATTTCCATCTGGGGCCTGCGGCTCTGTCTGGCTGCAGGTTGTTGTTGTTGCTCATGCAAGGGGCTGCCTTCTCCTGCAGAGCCCTGGGCGGCTGATAAAATTCTGGTTGACACAAAGGGATGACACGCTGTAGTTATCGAACAGAAAACAGCCGACCACTTTTCACCACAGTCGACCTCCCATGTGGGTAATTGGCTTCCGCTTCTGCTCCTTCTCTTCGTTCTCCACTGATGAGTGCATTATAATTTTCTTCCACGAGTCACTCTTTGCCCTGTGGAAATGTAAAGTTTACGAGTCTGAAATTTGAAAAAGGCAGGACTGAACGTAACCCACAGCTACGGAGGTTGTTGGAGAAATTTCAGTTAAAGCCTGCCAAAGATTATGATGGCCGAAGGAAATGGCTTCGCTTCTTGACATGAAGTCAACTATATTAAGTCGAGTCAATCATTTATCGTCAACGTGTTGAACATCAGCTGGAATTTAATTTAGTGCGTCTTGAAACAGAATCCATGATACAACCAGCAAACAAAAGCAGGAAGTGAACTACAGGCTAGAGCATTCTGAGTAAATACAACCGAAAGAAACACGAGTCTAGCGCTAGCAGGACAAATGTCTCGTTTTCTTTTGTCTTTGGCAAAAGAAAACGAGACATTTTCTCATTGAAAATGGCTACAACTGTTAAAATCTGGCAGCACTCCATTTTTGTTTACATTTCATAAAGAAGGAAGTTTTACTCATGTATTCTTCAGAGGTTTTTGGTGTAGCGCCTCCACAGGCGAGGGGGGGAACAGGTTGCTCAAACGGTTTGGTTCGTTTGACTCAGTGCAGTGAGAAATAAAACTACAGCAGGTGAAAATGGAACAAATGTTGCAACTTTGATCCCCAATCAAACTCGGTCTACTGGACTATCAGCTGTGAAAACATCCTTAATGTCAAACTTACCATTTTGATTCGTAGCCAAAACTTCCACTCTGGTTTCTTCAGACCAGAGCACTTCCTCCCATAAACTTTTAGAGATTTCACCAGTCTTCACCAGAAAAGGCTTCTGACTTGCAATCCTGTTTATTAGTCCAGACATAAAGAAACCAGCCACATTTAAAATACAACCAGTTCTAACTAGAAATATACTCCTGTCCCTCACTGACCTGTTTCCGTTCTTCCATTTTGGCCTCTTTTTCCAAAGGTTTTGTTGGCTTTAGTGGCCTTTATTTGAAAGTAGTTTGACAGGAAAGAGGGTAATGAGTGAGGGGGAAGACATGCGGCAAATGTCACCAGGCCGGGAATCGAACCTGTGACTACCACCACCAGACTTAGGCCTCCGTATGTGGGTCGTGCTTTGCCCCTGCGTCACCACAGCGCCCCTTCCCAAGTTTTTTTTATTATGTTTATTTTGAACTTTTAGGTTTTTATCCAACTATTGTCGAATGTATTTAATGTGCCATTGTAAATACGTAGACTGTTTCTTCTCCGCACTTATTTTCCTCGCTGTGGTAAGCCGCAGCAGCTGAAAGCGTTGTGCCGGAAGGTGTGCTGATGGGGAACTCTGACTCGCTGCAGATGATTGGATGGGCGGGGGGATCACAGGAGGAATTCTGCTCGCAAATCCTTATGTAGAGATGAACTAACGCGTTCTCCTGCGGCGTTTATCAGAAAGAGGTGAAAGAAAAGAGAGATGATACGCAAATCCTCACTTGGCAGACTCCATCCGCATTGCAGGATTTGTTGTTCCAGGCTGCTATCGAGATCTCCGGCCTTTAACTCCCACAGAGCCGGATGCAGGACTGCGATTGGGCAGCCCACACTCCTGCAGATTTGTTTTTGGGCAGAGCTTCAGGCTTTTATTGTATCATAGTTGTTGACTGTTTTTAACTTCGTGCCAGAGTGAAAAGCAAATAAGAGGTTATAACCTTCAAGACTGCTTTCAGCTTAAATATGGAGGGGTTTATTTTTTGCCCCCTTTGCTTTGCCAAAGAAATGTTGAGGCAAAAAGAGAAGAAAGCCTTAATTTTCCACAGACTTACAGCACTTCACTGAAAAGATAAACCAAGAAATCCTCTCGAGAATTTTTTACAAAACTAATTAACTCTCTATGTTTTTATTTCTAACGAAGACTTAGATTAATCTTAGAAGGCCAATTTATTTTGGACAGTTTTAATTGGGTGTGTAGCGATCGTTCCTTATAGAGGCCACGTCTTAGCTGCTGATTTTCATTCGGATTCCCTGATATTCTCTGGTGAAGAGGTGAAGAGTTGCGCAGTGATGGTGTTGGGAGATAAGGAGAGTTTATTTCCCCCCAGCAATCCAGTAATTAATTGGATGAGAGCGGGTTGAGTAATCTTGTTTTCCATGGTTCTTAACCACCCTTGTTCTGGAAAATGGGCACTTCCAAGTCCCTCCTTAAAGACCTGACAGTGACAGAGAGACATCCACATCTCAGCAGTCCCTCCACTTCACCCTTCTCTCCCCCACCGCCTGCCTTTTGCTCGTTTTCTCCTCTTTTTTCTTTATTAGTGATAAAGAAAATGTGTGTAATTAGGTGATTCGGTCTCAGAAAAATTTCAGCTTCGCACAGCATAATGTTTCTTTTTTATTATTATTGTTGTTTATTTAAAGACATTTTTGCCACATTAGTTTGAATTCTGTACACATTTGTTGGGTTAAAGCAGTGGTTCTTCACCGGGGTTCGATCGAACCCTAGGGGTTCAGTGAGTCGGTCTCAGGGGTTCGGCGGAGCCTCCACCACGGAGGTCAAGACACACCCAACTCATTATGTAAATTTGTGATGACACGCCCCGCTTGGCCGTCACTTGCTGCAGATGATCACGTTACATTAATTGGCCAATCAGTGCTGCGGGGAATTTAGCGTGCTCAGCAGTCATCGTGTGACTGTCGTAGTCCTACGTTGTGTGGTTTCTTTCTTAATATTTGAATCCAGTCACTGATTTGCAGGTATGTAATTTGTTGTGAGTTGTGTTGGTTTTGTTCTTTGATGAAGGTGATGTTTAACTGTTAAAGTAAAGCCATTGGAACTTAGAGCTTTTTTTTTCACTCTCCCTGTAAACAGGTTTTCATTCAGCAAAGATGCTGATGTACTTCCTGTAGGAGGATTTCTGGAGCTTTAGGAAGTTTTCCACATAATTAACTGAATGAACATAATAATCACAGCTGTTATGAAGGCATTTATATCACCATATGATATCCCTGAGTGAGCATACTATACTATACTTTTTAAAAAAAAATTTACCATGGTGACGAGGTTTGGGATTTAATTTGATTACGTTTTGCAGACTACAATGTGCTTAAAATATGAATGTATCCTGACATATAGAGGTGCGCAATACTAGATATTTTGGTATCAATATGATACCAAGTAAATACGCTTTACAGATACAGATACGTTTTATTATTAAGGTTTGACGTATCATCAAACACCTTCAGGTGTTTTTGTGGGCTAAATCTTTATTGAGTCTTGTAATATCAAACGGTATGGTGCCTATAAGCATCAAGAAAAAACAACAATAAACAATATAATTGATACGTGGTTCAGAAATCCGGATCATGCAGCAGTCAGAATACTATGGCACTGTTTGGCATAAGACCCGAGTTCCTCCTGACAGATTCTCAGGGGCAACAAGGAGCTGAAAGTCTCTATCAGTCTCCCCCACACCTTGGCTTGGTTCAGTACAGGGATGTAAAAAAAAGGAATTAAAAAGCTGGAAAGTTTTAAGAGGCTTTACTTTGACAGTGTTTAGTTCAAAGCACCATTATGTCTGCAAGAAGACAACTCAGACCTGCTGCTGTTTTGATGGTTAAAGCTGTAACCGTGTCATAATGTGAATAACGAGAACACAAAGAGCGTTTTAAAAACCGCAAGGAATGTCATTATTTCCAGCCTGTTCTACCAATAGGCTGGAAGAAGTAAATCCTGCACCATAATGGTGTTTGAAAAAAGTTAGGAATCTAAAGTCAGTTTAGGAAAATATCTATTTAGTTTTAGGGAAATCTTGTTAAGTCACTGTAGCACCTTTTTAAATGTTATTTTTAATGTTATTTTAAATTATCGTGTCTCACCTGTGGGTTTTATTGTGTCCTGGTTGCCGACTTTAGTTATTTTTTGTTGTACTTGTTGATATCCTCAGTCTGCTTTGTATTTAGTCGCCCTATTTGATAATGTGCAGATGGTTGCTGCGGCTGCACAATATTGCAGAATCTGGTGATAATAATAATATTTGTAAAAAAAACCAAACTGTGCTGACAATATCATTGGCGGTATTCACCTTTCATCCCTTTCATACTCTCTGTGACCTTTAGCATTTTAGGGAACGCCATCTGTGTCTGGTATGAGCATCTGCTGCTGTGGGACACAGTCCAACTGGCTTAATATTACATTAACATGTTAAAGGAAAGTTCATAGCGCTTTGAATATGTTAGCCTTAATTATTGCACTCCAAACAGTTCTCTTTTAGTCTGGTCACTGCCTTCCTACCCACTGAGCTGGATTCGTCCAGAAGAATTTCAACTGGGTCAATCAACGAACAGGAGGAGTTGTGAACGATGACAGTGTTTTAAAATTATAGTCTGCCTGTAGTTTTAGCGATGGCAGCAGAGGAAGCGAACAAAGCCGTTCAGTCAGTGTTGGCCACTCTTCTAAATATTGAATTAACTTTTAACAGTCGCCTCTTTCAGCTCGGCTCATCTCTCTTCGCCATGAAGGACGATTGTTTACAGGTGGTTCCCGATAATCTGTTGGGATTGTGAACTCACCCTGTGAACAGCTTCACACAAGAAGAAGCTGAACAACTTTAGAGTTCTGTTCACTTACTGAGTTTACCTGAACCTGTGCTGTCACAGAGTCAGCCTCGGAGCTTTGGTAATTTCGAATTGTTCCCAATACCAGACAAGCATTACCTTTGTAGAATATGTTATTAGTACAAAAAGATCTAACTGAATATATCGAACACTGTTCTTCAGATAGCAAGTGTTTTTCTCACTGCAGACTCTGCTCCAGTTTTGGGCACAAACTCTGCAAAAACTACAATTTTCTTAAACACATCTCACATTTGCTGTCTTTTTGTCCTTTAACTCCCCCCACAACTCGTTCTGCTGTCGAACTGCAGTTCTCCTTCAGAGTCAACAGACTTGAGAAGGATGCTACCATGACATGATCTTGTTATTTTCCTCAAGCTGTTGTGATTCCACAGTGATGAAAAGAACAGCAAAGTTTAAAAAAATAAAAATAAAATAAAACGTTTTCATATAGTGGAGTACAGAGAGAGCTAGTGTTGGATGTAAAGCCGTGTCATTTGCATCCATCAACCTGAAAAGGGTCACAAAGTTGGTTTTGGGACATCAGTGAGCCACAGTGAGAGTTATGATTTATAACTGGAGAAAACATGAAAGCCAAACTTTTCCCTTCAACATCACATTAATGACTCATGTAGAAGATCAATATCTGACGCCCTACAGATGTGTCAGAATCATCACTGATTCTGATACTTGATGTTTTCTTGAGTCAGATTTAACTTTTATTTGTTGAGTCCGTCAAATAAACAGACAGATTTCATTATAAAGACATGCAGCAGAATGATTGTCCTTGTAAATTTCTCCCAGCTCAACAGAAACGGGCACAACAAAGACCAACGTTATGCTTGCTAGCTCAAACCACCTGCTAACTGCAGATTACTGCCAACTGATGCATAGTGGTACACGTGTTCATTTGTCCCCGTTAGTGTAATATTACCTTACAGACAAAATAAGGTAACATTACCTTATATTGTTGTATTATGAATGTATATTTTTGTGTTTTTGTTCTCTGTGGGTGTAAAATAAATTGTCTCTCTACAATAAAGTTTATCTTGAAGCTGATCTTGATCGCTTGACTCTTTACCAACTTGATACTTTGGAGGTCTTTTTTGAATACATAGAGTGCTTTCCAAGAAACATCAGAAACTAATAATCAACATCAATCATAGAATGGCAATGTTTTCATTGCCTTTGGTTCAACGGTGGCTCAGGAGGTAGGAGGACATCCTGCAACTTGGTGGGTCGTTGGTTTCAACCACTGGTTTGTCATGTCTGTTGTGTCCTTGAGCAAGGCACGTTAGAAAAAAATGCTATGGATTACTGTCTTGTAAGATCAGTGGTGTCCAAAGTCAGTCCTGGAGGGCCGGCATCCTACATGTTGTAGTTCTCTCCCTGGTTTAACACACCTGAATGAAATGATGGCCCATTTGAAGAACATGTCAAGAAGAACGTTGACATGTTGAGGAGGTTGTTACTACCACCAGGGAGAGAACTAAAACATGCAGGATGCCAGCCCTCAAGGACCAACTTTGGGCACCACTGTGTAAGATGGTCTGTAGAGGCACTTGGACGATATGAGCTATAAACAACTTTTAATGTTTCTTTGGGGTAAGTAAAGTAAGTGTGAATTGAACTGAGAGTCGGCAAGCTGGTGATCTATGAAACAAGAGCGTCGAGGGACGACAACAGAAGACTGTCAGAGATCCACTGGAGTGTTTCTGGAAAGGAGAAGGCGAGTTGAGTGTGTGCCATCTTTCCGGTCCAGTCACTGGAGTTCACGGGGCAATTTTGATCTGTGGTTCTCTGTGAAAAATGAAAACTGCATATTGTATTCACGCAAGTTCACTTTGATATAATAATACAGTATGATCCAAATTATTTATGTGTGACAAAAACGATAAAACAACAAATATCTGTCAGGGACCAAATAGCTGTTAACACTCAGTTAAAAGGAGAGTATAGCCAAGGAGAAAAAGAACGGAGCTAAGTGAGATCAGGTCATCTGACAGTGTGCTACAGATGGTACCAACTTACCATCTTACCAACAGTAAGTACCAACTTACATGAGGAAAGTTGGTGGGACCAAAACATCTTGAATGTTTCCTACTTAATCACTGTCATGTTCTGTGTGTGAGCATCTCTTATTCATCACCTCTCTGTGAAACACAGAGGGGATCGTGGGGCGTCCAGCCCACCCACAGGTGTCACTGAACCTTGATTAAGGTAAAAAGATGCCAGAAATGAGTGTCGGCTCAGGCTTCACCTCAGACGTTGTTTTTTCTGTCCTGCTCTCTGGGATACGTTGTCCTTCCAGAGATTAATCTGTCGTCTCCAATATTCCACACATTTCATTTATCTCATTTTACAGCCAGGTTGGCATCTTCTCTTCACTTACTAATTCATTCATTCCTATCAACCTGGTTCTGTATTTCTTCAGTCTTTTCAACTTCTTCATTGAGAAAGGTTTTCAATTTTTCTTTTTGGTTTTTGGATTTCTTTGTGAGCATTTAGTTGAGGCGGTAGTGTCATCTGAATGATTGCTGTGTTTAGTGCATTTCAGTGTAAGTAATGTTGTGTTGCTCCAGTTTTGCATTTTCAGTTTTTGTGCTGACAGCTCCTGCTGTTCAGATCGCAGATGAGCTTGATCGGATGCAGAGGTGTTCATTGTAAGGCTGTTCGATAGCAATATGAGGTTAGCTTATCATGAAAGATACATTTTCATTGTATTTGTGACTGACCACGACAAAACTAGGAACAACCCAAGGTAGTTAATGTAATTATCAGTGAGTGGTTTAATAAAGATGTAACTGAAATATAAGAAGCTGTTCAAGGACAAACTGTGTCTTTTGTAACATATTAAAGGGGCGGTATTATACACTTTCCAAGCACTTAGTGCCATTTTATAGTATAATAAAGTAACTACACTACATTCAATTGTTATAAAAATGCTGCATATATTAAATATGATATTTGACTTCACAATTTGATGCGTTGAATTTGTACCTCTGTCTCTTTAAGAAGCTCCTGCTCTCCTTCCATACGTCATCATAAGATCGCTCCTCCATTAAGCCATTTACAGCATTTTTAGGAGCTTTGGACTGAAGTATTTTCCATGATAATCTCAGCAGACGCACAGTTCCATCAGGTGTATGCACACTGCTGCTGCCGCTAGTCTGGAGGAGCTGAGTGGCAGGGGGAGTGCAGCTCTGTGAGACTGATACATTAAACATCACCTTAGTAGTTATTATGGTGCTTTTGGTAAAAAAGAGAAAAAAAAACACGTTCAATTATCTATTCTGTTAGTCTTTAGGTGTGAACAGGCTTCACATTTCCTTTAGTTACCTTTAGTTCTGATGTTTTTTACTCACAAGTATTGAAGACTGTGTCAGGAAGCCTTGGTATGTACGAGACAGAGTACTACACATGTAAAAGGAGCATTATAGATTGATTTGTTAGTTGGAGAACTCAGTCTGGAGTATGCATATATTGGCTTAATGCATTCAGGCAAAAGCTTTTAAGTCATCCACTGTGTTTTTGCATTGTGAGCAAGTCTCTGAAGACGAAACTTAAAGCATATGCTTGCTATAAAAATCTGCTTTACTGCCTGTTATATATCCATAGTTTATGTGGGCCTTGTAATACCCAACATTTCAAGTTCGTTTCTTTCAATGTTCCATTAAAACAAACACTGGCAAGATATGTGGCATGGTGCTGCACTCAAAGCCGCTCTGTTTAAACGAAGAAATAAAGACAAAAGAGGTTTGATGTGTGGCGTAACTTTCCTTCAGCATGTCTGAAGTCATCATGTACCATCAATGAGAAAGTGGATCCAAACGAATAAGAATCAGCTTGAGATGGTTCTGGAAGTTGAAGCTTTTAGGATCAGAACTTCAACAGACACTTTTTAACATGTGACTCTCGTTGAACAATAATTACGAAATTACAATAAAATTCTACAGTTTTAGAACAAAGAGCCCAATGCAAGGCCAACGCGCAGTGGAGATTGGTACTGTCCAGTTCAATGAAGCAACCATAAACCTAGAGCTGTGGCAGAAGCCTGGCGGCCCATCAGGATTATAATACACCGGGGGGAAACCTTGGACTGAGATAAGTCAAAAGAGTTTGAGTAACCTTTTAATGTTTACAGTATGTCTTTAAAGGAAACATTTCAGAAGTAGGGATGCACGATATATCGGCACTAACATCAATATTGAATTTACATCGGTATCGGATATTGATAAAGACCCACATTTTCATATCAGTGCTGGTTCTAAAACAGAAACATTTCTGCATGCTGGCAGCCTCCATCAGCTGCTGTTGGGTAATAGGAGCAAATTCCAGTGTGACAGCTGTCAAAATAACGCCAGTCAAGGGTTGCTGATGTCATCGCGTTTCAAACTGGGGAAGTCATGGGTTTTAGAGCCAATCCATACTGAGTCCCAGATGACGGCAGGTCATTTAGACTCCAACAGCTGATGGACAACACCTGCTGTGGCAGCACTGATTGCAGAGTGACCAGTCATCCGACATGCCGAAACATTTTCCAGCAACATTGCCCTTTTCAAACTGGTGACAGTTTACTTTCGCAAGACTCAACTGTCTTTACCCAATAATCCTCTAAGTGTTGGAGTCTCTTTGAGTCTCTTCCCTCCTTTCTCTTGTCCTTCCCGATGACTCTGGATGCAGCAGCTGACGACTGAGAATTTGTCTTGAATTACAATGCAGCTTTCCCTTGGAGTGCCACAAACTCCAATCATGCAGCTGCTGATACATTCTATAGGTGTTACATTATTTATGTCCCCAGCTGACGCCCATCGCCCACAGTGATGGCTCTGCAGCTCTGTTGACGTATCTGCTGTCAGCGCGCTGCTCGAGCTCTTTCACCCCACATTATCACGTGAGGATCCCAGGGGCCCAAAGGGGCAAACAGACACTTTCACTACTTTCAGTCATTGCCTTCAAACTTCCCTGCCACCAGCCTCTCCGCCTCCCGCCTAAAAGGAGGAGGGGCCGGCGCAAGTCTCTGAATGGATTAGAAACGACAGTTAGAAAGTGTGACCGGGGTGGGAATAATGACTCCCCTGAACCGTTAGTTTCCACTTATCCATTTATCCGTAGAGAAGAATGAAAAGGAAGAGCTGCTCAACAGCCAGAACTCAAGGCATATACCGAGGCATACAAAAGGACAAACTAGTGTGTTTTATTAGGATTTTATGTGGTAGACCAACACATCCAAGAGAGTTACTCTCCTGCATCTTTCATGAATCCCTTCTCCAACACACCTGAGTTCCATCACCAGCAGGTCCTTCAGCTCATGTAATTCAGGTGTGTTGGAGAAAAGATGCATCTAAAAGTTGCAGGATAGTTGCCTTCTGGACTGGGACTGGGCACAACTGATGTATAATTGTGAAGGGGAAATAAAATGCTAAATGATTTTCTACATTTTACAAATTAAACCCCCTTTTTAGAACCGTCTGTTGTTCCGTTACATTAAGTCCTGGATACTTGTTAGGGTTAAGACTAATCGAGATTTGTTGGTCTTTGACTGTGCTGGTCTAACATATGAATTTGCTTTGACTGGAACCATTTTATTGTGGCCTTTTCTGTATGTTTAGGGTAATGTTCACCTATGTCCCGTGTCTGGACATAGGTGAACATTAGGATTAGTCCCCAATCTCAAGTCTGGGGCCAGAAAAGCATTATGCTACCACCATCATGCTTCATGCTTGAAGATTGTTGAATTTAAACTGAGAATGTTTTATACACAGAACTATTTACAAATTAGGCAACTTCTGAAGACTCTTGGTAGCATTGAATTTTAATTCGGGATATTGTGGCAGTATTGACTCTTTGCAACTCTGTTACTTATTCACAAGAGTCGCCATGATGAACTTCGGAAGTGAAGGATGGAAGTATTGAATGGAACAGCTACAATTGTTTTCACCAAGTTGTTTTTTCTAGTACAGCCATGACTTCTCCTTATTCAAATTGAGCTAATTACCCTGTGGAATTAGCACCTAGCTGGGGCTCATAAGACAGCACTGTTTACATAAGTTGGAAATAGCTAGCTTAGCAACCGACCCACATCTTTTCCCTCCTGAAATGCTTATTGAATTGTTCAAATTGTCAACTTTGCTTGAATTCACGACAAATGATTTATTCCACCATGTCAGGGGTCTCAAACTCCAGGCCTCTAGGGCCGCTGTCCTGCAACTTTTAGATGTGCCTCTGCTGCACCACCTGAATAGAATAATTAGGTCATTAAGGCTCTGGAAAACTGATCTACACAAGGAGGAGGAAATTAAGCCATTTGATTCCAGTGTTTTGTAACTGGGTCACATCTAAAAACTGCAGGGCAGTGGCCCTCGAGGACTGGAGTTTGACACCTGTGCACTGTCATAAACAGCGTTTCCCCTGACAACAGGGAGACTTTAAAACGTAAAAAAATTTAGGTGCTAACCAATTTTTGTCGTACATGCTAGGATACATGATGTTGTGCTCATTTCTCCATGTTTGCTGATGATTAGAAACATACCTTCTCAGTATTGAAATATTTGATTGCATCTTACTAATCTTACTTGTTTATAATGTAAATGAATGTTGATCTTGTAAAAAGTGTTTCCTACAAATCAGTGATTCCACTGAGGACTGTTCTTATGAATAATATCCACCGCTGTCTTCTTTCCTCAATAAAACTTAGACAACAAAATTACAAGTTTGGTTTGTTTCCTTGTCTGTTTGTGCAGCTGACCACACAGAAACCTGTGATATTAGGCCACCAACTGTCCATTTTTTGACAAACTTTACAGAAGTTGACGAGCGCATCGGTTCTATGAAAACTTTTGAGTAGACTCTAGCATACATGAGTTCCCATTTTACCATTCAGTTTGGCCTGGCATAACAAACCCAACCTGGCATTCATGTAAAATGAATCCATTTGCCCCTCACAACTCTGACACCCCCACAGACACGGGTCAAAGGTCAGTAACGGATCTTTCTCCGTCTGAGTGTTTCTTGTCTGAGATTAATTAGATTTTTGACCCAGTTCCAGTTTGTTCCCCTCCTTGTCTTTGTTCTCCCCTTGAGCAATGACAAATGGAGTGTGTGTTTATAATGGTGCGGGTGCGTGTGTGTTTGGGGGCGTAATCGGGTGTGTGTGTGTAGGATTTAATGTGTTACCTCATTTCTAGTCTGTTGGGAACCTTTTGTCCTCCTGCCACCCCCATCGTGTCCATCTCTCTGTGACAGGACAGCAGACACTGAACTATGCTGAACTCCCAGTCTCTCCCAACTTACACACACACACACACCCACCCCCACACACACACACACACACACCCACACACACACACACACACCCCCACACACGCCCACACTTGTCCTTTGTTGCCTTCATTCTCCAATCACTTGCTGCTTGTCACAACTGCTGCAGCTGGGACTGCTATTGTTGTCTTGGCAGTTTGG
This sequence comes from Xiphophorus hellerii, assembly GCF_003331165.1. Classification (NCBI taxonomy): domain Eukaryota; kingdom Metazoa; phylum Chordata; class Actinopteri; order Cyprinodontiformes; family Poeciliidae; genus Xiphophorus; species Xiphophorus hellerii. The sequence goes on from NC_045684.1 coordinate 27,856,785, forward strand.
ACCCAGTGGGGGGCGTTGGGTTAGGTTCATGTGTTGTGGGCCAGTGGAGGAGAGGAGAGGAGCATTAACCTAACTGCATGTATCCCAACGTTTATTTATTGCTTCTTCAGCTCACTGTAATAACACTAATGACACTGTTAAGTCAGAACTCCTCTATAGTTTTTGTTTTTTTTGCTCTCTTAGATGTTGTTGAAAAAAGATTGTTTTTTAAAATCTGCTGTAGATATCGTAAACTTCTAATCAAGATGTTCCATCCTGGTTTTACTTGCACAGAAGAACAATGATCTTCATCTACCTTCATCAAAAGGTAGATGAAGATCTACCTTTTGCATGGATTTAACTTCGTCAACATCCACGCCTGCGCTGGTGTGTAACTATTGGCAACGGGCCACTGCAGGTGGAGACCCCACTTTTTCAGCTGTAGTTTTCAGTCAGTCAGACTGCGCCTCTGTTGCAGATCTGAGGATTTAAAGTTATCCCTCATAAATGTCAAACAGTGTGCATTTTTTTCTCCCCTCAGACGTCGGCTGAGATTCTTATTATGCTGATTTATTACCGTTGATTTCAATTTCCTAGGGTTTATTTGCTGCAAGCGGCACCATTAAAACTGCAGCCATGCAGGATGTGAATTAAGATCCTGGGATTACTAACGCCTTTCATTTGTGTCTGGCAGCGCGGCGGATTTAAGAGGGAGCGCCTCTGTGAAAGCCGATGAGCGCTGAGCGCTTTCCCTTTGGCCCGTTTGAATCCAGCAGAGAGGCCCATTGGCCGATTCTGAGTTTGCCTGCAACCAATTGGCTCAAAGCCTGGCTGATGTTGAATAACTCCCAGTCGCACCATAATGTGTGGAGCGTTAAGCTGTCGGTCCTTTGGTTGGACCCCCAACGGGTGTCAAAGGGCCTCCTTTCAGCTAACGGTCGACATTTCATTGGCACCTTCTAAATTTAAAGCTACCATTGTGTTTTCAGTCCAACAGCCTGCTGTGCTTTGGCTTAAGATTAAAGACAAATATTTAGTCATAGTTCATCATTAACACATCCTCACTACCCTGCAAAACTCAAACCTGAAAAAGGCTACAATTAAAACCACATTTTTACAGGAAAATGTTCTATTCTTAATATCTGACTTTAAAGCACTTTCTTTAAATTATTTTCTCACTTAATTAGGACTGCTAAAATGATTTCTATTCACTTAATGCCAAAATAATGAGTGAAAAAATGTATAGAGATTTTTCTTTCAAATCTTCTTCAAACTCTGACGTTTACATTCATGCTCCTACTTTTTGGTAGAAAGGCCATCAGGGGTTTGACCATGTGGACGACTGAGTTGTGGTCCAGAGTTGATGTCCTGCCTCATGTCTTGAGATGCAGCTTCAGTATTTCCACATGATGATCTTCCATCTATGTGGTAAAGTGCACCAGTTTCCCACATTGTGTTTTCTTAGACTTACAAGCTTCTCCTTTATTCATTCAAAAGTTGAACAAGGGGGCCAACTGGATGAATGAAAATTTCAAACAATTGAATTCAATTGTACCAGAACAAAAATGTCCCAAAGTGAAGATCTTGGTCTTAGCGTGTATTTATAACAAACATTTCTATAAACATGTCTCCTTCCTGAACAATAACTAGACATATTGATGCTCTCTGTACTTGTATGAAATCGTTTGAACATATGAGCTTGGCACCTTTAGCACCTGTGGTGCTCCATAACTCTCTTGAATGAGAATATAACAATGATAATATAATGATTGATTATGCTTTATAAAGTAATGGAAAATATTATCCTTATTTAACTTGTCCCTACATGGTGAACAGCCTTATCTTGGTAGCCTTACCTTTGTTGAACCAAAGTCTTTTTATTCAAGATGAAGAATCAAGCTGTTAAAACTTTGGGAAATTGTTTTATAACCTACTCACTGTAGCGCAGGGCATTCTGGGTAAATACAATCAAAACAAACTTGCTAGTCTAGTGCCAGTAAGAGAAATGTCTTTTACCAACGACAATGGAGAAATCTTCCTACCGCTAAAATTATATATATATACATATACAGTATATGTATTTTTACATTTTGTGAAGAGGGAAGTGGCGCTCAGTGTCTTCTTCAGAGGTTTTCATCTTGTTTACTTCTGTAGTTCTTGGTGCAGTGCCACCACAGGCGAGGAAGGGAACAGGACTTTCAAAGAATTCGGTTTGTTTGAATTTTTGTCCCCAATGGAACAGAGTCTCAGTGTGGAAACTTAATCACACAGGTGAACTCTGCTACCTAATTAGGCGACTTCTGTAAAAATGTATTTATTCTTTCATTCCAGTTCACTTATTTACAGCAGTTTGTGTTGATCTATGACAAAAAAGAAAACATTTTTGTGGTTGTTGCATGACAAATCATAGAAAGCTTCGCTGGGTGTGAATACTTTTGTAGCTCCACTATTAGACAAGCGAGTTTTTTCTTCTCAACTTTAACAGAGTCCTTCATTTTTGCTGAGTTCAGACTAACTCTGAGGCCGGGTTAGGGAAAGGACAGGCGTTGGTTTCTGCAGCTTGAGGTGATCTGGACCAGATGGCGTCCTCTGTCCTCCAGATGCACTTCACCTTTCCCTCCATGCTGCTGGCACACTGCAGGACCAGGGCTGATAGGGCCTTATCACCAGCGCTCTGTGGTTAGAGCACCTGCAGTGGGCTTTGATCCAGCCTGGCAGATCAGCATCCTCCTACTGCTTCCTCCTCTTCCACGCAGATGTTGTATCACTGCACCGCACCAGCCAATGAAAATCAGACTTGGCCTTATCCTTGGTGGGGATCGCTTCAGGAACTGGAGAGCTTGATTTGTTTTTGCCAGGCAACACAGAAACTGATGACTCAGACCCTGACCTGTTTTTATATAAACGGGTCTCTTCAGGTTACTCAGCCTGGATCCATGCTCTTATGTGGCATCATGTAACGTACGTACTGCTGCTGGGCTTCAGGTTCAGTGTCCTGCTGCCTAATCCAAGTAACCTCAAGAATAAGGTCATGAGCCAGTAGCCGGACATTCTCCCGCAAGATTTTCACCACTATTATTTATTCATACAGTCCAACCTTCTTGGACTGGAGAAGTTTGTATTCTGCAGTGCTTTGCTAGCTGAACAACAGATGTAAAAGAAATGGAAGGATTCACTTTTGTCCCTTTATTTCACAGAATGTTTTGGGCATTGTTCAGATGTTTTTTTGGAAATATGAGATGGACCATTTAATTTTTTTGTTCTCAGCTGTGGTCTTAACCTTGACCTTAGACCTCCTCAGGGCTGCTGTTTATACCCACTGTCTTGTTGCTGAGTCATGAACGTTGGCTGAGGTGAGTTGGTCCAGCTGTGGTTTAAATGTTGTTCTGGGTTATTTTGTGACCAAATTGATGATGGAGGGTGTAACTCCATCTGCCTCTCTTCTTACCCTGAAGCTGTTTTATTCTAGAAGAGGGTAAGTCTGGACTCACCAGACCACCTGACCTTCTTTATTGCAGAGTCTAACATTCATGCGCCCTTCAAAATGGAGGCGTTTTGTCCAGATAGCCTCACTGATGAATGGTTTACTTATGGCTACACAGCTGTTGTGCTCTTCCCTTCACTATTAACCATAGCCTTACGTTCTACTGTTGTTTTATTTTTCTTGCCTTTGATTTCACTAAACCTTGACAAAAATCACTGACCTCTATAATAAAAATTTTTTCCAACCACATCTCAGACAGTTTTCCACTATCCATCCAGCTTTTAGCATTCAGTCCCTCCATGATGTTGCAGTGGTATTTTGTGATTGTTGTGGTCTAAAATGACTAATGTTGCAGCATCATTTTCCAAAAGTTGCTGTCAAAGCTGCACATTGTTTAAGCTTTATTTTTGCCATAACATTGTCTTTCAAAAAAAGTAGAAATTGCTGCATAGAACTTTCCCAAAGAAAACTGGATGCTAACATAGTTAAAATTTTAAGTACGAATAAAATTTTCAAGCACCTTCTTGAAATAGCACCTTGATACACATAAAATCATGTCCAGAGGAGAGGTCAAAGTGCAAATCATACAGAACATCTTAAAATGTTTTTGTAAAAAAAAAGAAAAAAAAGCTAACGTTACCATTTGGCATAGCAGTTTTGGTTTCCAAGAGACGTAAAACAGGACGTTCAATCCAAAGCGGCTTAAGGGGATTGGTCAAAGTTCAGCTGAGTTGTAGTGATTGGTCAGAAAAGAAGGAAGTTCAGAAAATGATCAGATTTGTGGAAAAGTGGTGATGACTGGTGAAAACTGCAAGCCTGCGCAAAGTCAACCTGACTATCAGTTCCTTCTTTAAATCAATAATCTGCCACTACCAACTATAACCTCCTTTTCAATCTTTACCTACTTGTTATATGTGTGTGTATATATTTACATTTTATTATTTATTTATTTATTTGTGTCTTGTAAAGTATCTTTGAGTGTCCTAAAAATAATATCAGGCATTGTTATTTTATGTAACACGTAGCACATTAGATACATTTGAATGTAAACAAATTCAGTACTGATTATTTTTAAAATCATTAAATTTCAAATGTTTATGCGTTGTATGAGCATCATCTCTGTTAGCGGTTTGTCCCCATCTCAGAGCATCCACTGGCTTTATCTGGGGGCCCATGGCGTCCCCGCTGTGAGCTCTGATTTACTGCAGGAGCTGAGAATAAAACAAAGGAGTGGGGCTCGGGAAAATGGCACGCAGTTTATGACATGACCAGAGAATCTTAGTGGAAATAGGGCAGAGAGAGGAATTCTTCCACGGAGCAAAACAAGCAGCAGATGACAGGAGTTAGCCGGAGCGGCCGGGTGGGGGCCGGGGGACGGGGGACGGGGGCCGGGCAGGATGCACCGCCACGCCCCACAGCAGCAGCACCACACAAAGCAAGCATACCCAGCCCACACATTGTCCTTGGGTGGCAGCTAATTCACTATTGATTTCTGACACTGAGAAGATTAGCCTTCATACTGAGTCTGCTTTCATCCTCTTATGTTGGTTGGCTGAAGCTCAAGCTGAGCTGGAAGGCTGGAGAGTCAAATTCAGAGTGTTTCTGGGGGCTCAGACCCCCAACCACGGTGAGGCTAAAGAACGTAGTGGGAACGGTGTATCTCAAGTGAAGTTATGATATATATAGTTAGCTAAAACTAACAAAATAACACAGACTGAAAAGGAGAAAACATTTTCGTTAACTGAAATAAAATAAAACGTAATCTATAACTAACTGCAACTATATTGCGTGTTTATGAAACTAAATTATACTGAAATCATGGATATAATATCCTTCGTTTTTGTGTTTATGAAGCTATTTATTAGCCTTTCAAACTGATGTGAATTTTTTCTCCCCACACAAGCAGTTTATGTAAGTGGTGACTGAAAAAGTTGGGATAAAACTCCAGAGTCATTTGATTGTTCAACAATAACAGAATACATATTTTGAAAATGGTATCTTCTGTTGAGTATCCATTATCCAATGTATGTATACATAATCACAATACAATACTTGAACCTTTTTGAACTAAGCCAAACAATATTTAACTAATAACATCTAATAAAAATGAGCTAACACTAATTTTGCTATAAACTAGCAAAGACTTACTAAAACTAACAGAATTAGACTAATTAAAAGTCACAACAAAATAAAACTAACTATAACGTAAAACCCAAAACTCTCATGACCTTGATCTCAAGTTGCAGTGTTTTTTCCTAACCCGGTGTATGAAAAAAAATCCTCTTTCCTGCATCAGTAAGCTGTTTCCTTTCTTTCATTCGTGAACACTGTTTGAGCTTTGAGAACACAAAATGACCCCAATTTCCTTTTAGCTTCCTCTCCTTCAGTACAGATTTTTTTTTCTTTTCAGGCTGCAGTAGGTTGCACATCTCCCAGAGAAAGATCATTTGTTCTGGCTTAATGGACGAAATGACTGATAGTTGGGAGTACTTGGCAACATTTACCTTGTCAAATCTCATTGAGCCTCTCCTTTTGTTGATTCCTGAGTGCCACAATCATTCCATACTACTATAATTCTTGTTTCAGAGCAGCGGGAACAAAGGCAGCCCAACGTAGGAGCGGGACCAGTATCGAGGATTCAGTCATGAAAGAGTCCAGTTGGAATGAAAGTTGAATGCTGATTGAGGACTTTACAAATTCTCTCTTCTTGGCTATTCAGAGGCTCAGTGGGTTATTTGTGGACAGTAGAAAATGAATGGTTAAGAAAAAAGGAATTTCTTTAGTTGTTTCTTTTTTGTGCAAATCCTTGAGAATTCATTGGATATTCAAATGTACATGTAGCTGGTTTCAACAGGATTGGTATATGTGCATACATATTTCTATATTCAGATGAACCAGTAGAGACACTAAAGGTCCAGTAGACCTTTAGTCTACTAAAGGTAGACTAACTGAACCCAACCCAGATTCTAAGTTTTGTCTGGACCTGGAATCAGGACAGGGCAGCAAAATACCAGTTACTTAAAATATCAGAGTAGGATTATACTGTTTAGATCAGGTACACTAATCAAGGCAGAATACACCCACCATTTGCGTGAGCAGAGTTTTTTTTTTTTTTTCAAGTTCACAGTTTATTTTTTGTGTTCACAGCTTTCCACTCTGTCATATGCCTTGTGAATAATTTGGCTGATCCAGGTTTTCTTTAATGATATGATATGTTGTTGTTTTTTGACCTTTTACCATGTCCACCTACAAACCTCGGTCTGGGTTCAGTTGAAGTGAACTCTGGTGCGGTTTGAATGCGAATGTGAATGCTAAGCTTACCAGAGACAGCTCCAAAAGCAGGAAGCCGACTATAGCGCAGGGCATTCTGGGTAAATACAACCAAGAAAAACACATGAATCTAATACTAGAGGGACAAATGGCTCATGGTCTTTTACCAAAAACAAAAAGAAATCCTCCAACCGCTAAATTCTTGTTTACATTTTGAGAAGGAGGAAGTTGTCTCAGTGTTTTCTTCAGAGGGTCTTGGTGCAGCGCCCCCACAGGCGAGGGCAGGAACAGGTTCATTTGCCTCAGTGCAGTGTGAAAGAGAACCACAGCAGCTGGAAATGGAACAAATGTTGGAACTTTGGTCCCTGGAAAATATCAAGTCTACCGGACTAACAGGTGTGAAAACACTGGTAGAGCGCTACAGGATGAATCTCACCACTGAGGTAACAGTGGCTGTTCTTCTTCTCACTAAGAAAATCTACCTGTCTAAAACAGGTGTCCTACTTTTAACAAGGTGGTGTTTTTCTCACTTAAAACAGTTTTTCTCTACTCTGCTTACAAAACAACCACCTTTTAATGTGGATGCAAACATCTATCACCTGAAGAACATTTCCAGGATTAAAGGACTAATGTCTCAGCAAGATCTGGAGAAACTCATCCATGCCTTCATCTTCAGTTGTATTGATTATTGCAACAGCGTCTTCACAGGTCTGTCCAACAAATCAATCAAACAGCTGCAGCTGATCTAGAATGCTGCTGCTGGCGTTCTCACTAAAACCAGGAAGATAGAACACATAACACCAGTTTTAAAGTCCCTCCACTGGCTCCCTGTAGCTCAAAGAATAGACTTTAAAATACTGTTGTTAGTTTACAAATCACTGAATGGCTTAGCACCACAATACATTAAAGATCTGCTTTTATTGTATCAACCTTCCAGACCTCTCAGGTCTTCCGGTTCTGGTTCTGCTCTGCATCCCCAGAACCAGAACCAAACGAGGAGAAGCAGCTTTCAGCATCTATGCACCACAAATTTGGAACAAACTTCCAGAAAACTGTAAAACAGCTGAAACACTGACTTCTTTTAAATCTCAACTGAAAACCCACCTGTTTAGAATTGTATTTGAAATGTAATCAATTACAAATTTATTGATGGAACTTGACTTAATGATTGATTCTATGTTGCATTGTGTTTCTGTGTTTGCAATGATGTAAAGCACTTTGAAATGCCTTGCTGCTGAAATGTGCTATACAAATAAAATTTGATTGATTGATTGATTGATCTATTAAATAGTTTACTGCATAAAATTACAAATGTAAAAGTAGTGTTTATTGAAAAGGATCCTGCATATTAAAGGCAGACTGTTTCTTGAATTTAAACGTCCTCTTCGTCATGTTGTGTAAACCATCATCTCACCTTTTCATTCCTTGCTGATCTGCTGTCTGACTCATATTGCGACTTTGCTCTGATCATATCGTTGTTTCCAGGCCCAGCAGGGAGCTGTTCTCACTGGAAAACCTTTGAAATCTCACCACTCGCTACCTGTTGAGCTCCTAATAGCTGGCAGACAGACAACCTGTGATTAGCTGGTAAACACCTGGCAACCCGATATTCCGCTCAGACATAAACGGGGAAAACAGAAGTTAGGTTGTGTGGAGGGCCCGGTCTGCAGGTTGGAACTCGGTTTGACTGGTCAGGCAGTTAATACAAAAAGGTAAATGTGTGGAGAACAGTTGTTATTTTTCTCAAAAAGTAAAACAAATTGACAAATTATGCAAAGATGTACTAGTAAACCCATGAAAACATCATCTAAATATTACTGTAGTCAAAAAGACAAATAACAGAACAAACAATAATTAAAGGGGTTCACATTTTTAAAGATATTTCCTAAAGTTATTGGTAATATTTCCACTAATAAAAAGCTATCATATAATTTTCACCTTGATTGAAGTTAGAAAGCTAATCAGATGCATTTCAATAAATATGTAAAAAAACAACAACATTGTGTATTAAAGTCACATAGTGCAGCTTTAGAGTAAATGCGTTGTCATCTCTTTGAGGTCCAGGTCTCTAAGCCCCAGTTAAAGGTCTTAATAAAGGTTTCTAAAAAAGTGCAGAATGTATTTTTCTTAACCAGCTAATGAGACATGGCAGAACCCCTGAGACAGCATCAGATGACACTATGATGGGGCGACTTGTGTGAGCTGGATAGTGCTGAGCCAGTCAGATGACGAGAGAATGATGGACACAGAAACACACACGACCACCAAGTGAGTCTGATCCCCCTGGGTTCTGATCGTTCAGTTTTCAATAGAAATGTTCATGTTTAGGTGTTAGTTTTGTTCTTCTAAGAATCGATTCAATTCAAAAATACTTTATGTTTAGTAAGAAAAATGAAACCATCAGTTTATAGCTCTGCTAATCCACCCTAGTGGTTTTTGCCACTCTTTAAATCTCTGGCCTTTTGGTTAGAAAACCACTGGAGTCTGCAACATGATCCTGGTCCATTATGATCGATGGAAGAGATGGAGCAAACTTCCTTCTTCATCCCACTGGATGTAGGGAGAAACAACGACATCAGCTTTCTGCTCCATAGTACACTAAACATCCGCCAGCTGTGCGCTACTGATCGCTAACAGCTACTGACCTTAGGCAGGATTTTGTTCACCCAACCAAAGACAACATAGTCACGACATGATATCTAAATATAGATATGGATGGTGCAGGTTGCTGCAATCGATAATAGCCACACAGGCACAACCGCTTGAAGGAAATAAACGCACCCAGTACAACACTTTCATTCTATTGGCTGAGAGGTTGCCAGGCGACTGCCCCAAAAGGCAGTTCTGTTTGGTAAGCAAGCAGAGAGTCCGAGCAGAGACTAAGTCTGAGCGTGAGGAGAAGTTTTGAGTACAAGGGTTACAAGTTTTGAGAAGAAATACATGAAGTCCTGCTTTCAAAATGAAAATGTAAGCAAAAGTATTAAAAGTTTTGAGAATAAAAAGACATAAAATCCAGTTTTCGCACTAAAAATGTGTGCTCTTGGATTATGGCAGAAAAATTCCTCCATACCTGTTGAGTAAGTTGCACAGCAGCAGTTTCAGGTTTCTCCACTGTGACTCATAACTGCTTAAAAAAAGAAAACTGTGGATAAAACAGGAAAGGTCATGTCACCAGTTTGGCAGTATTTCAGATAGTTAAAAAAAAAGATCTATAATTATTGATCTCGACAATTATCGATAGACTGATATGAAACACTTATATCGTGATAATTTTTTAAGCCATTTCATCCAGGCCAGTATAAGCCCAATTAAGGGTAAGAATAGATTTTTTTAAAGATTTATGACAGAAATGATTTTTAATAGACAAATGTAATTAATTGCTACAGTTAATTATCTACTTTCTGAAGGATAATAACTTCAAAATAGTTAAATAGTTTCTGAAGGCAGAAAACTCTCTGCTGAAGAGAACATAAGACAGGAAATAACGTTTACTGGTGAGTAGTTTAAGGGTTTAAGTGATCAGAACAGAAGCATGGAATATTTGTGCGGCCCATATGGCTAGCATATTTCACCCAGTATGTTGCCGCATCTAGGAGGCGATGGTGTAGAAACACAGCAAATGATTGCGTTGTTCCCGTTAGTCTCCAGATTCCAGAACGTCATCGGGGGAGTTCATTAGCTCCGACTGTCGTGTTCTCCCCGGGATGTTTAGTGTCCATCAGCGTCTCATTGACGACCAGCTGCTACGGCTGCTTTCCAGACTTCCCGTTTGGATGTTGTGGGAAATCTGTCGCTTTGTTAATGGCAAAGATCGGAGTGACATCTCCGACGAGCTAAACGAGGCCGAGCTCCAGGCGAACCAATCACACCTCGCAGCCAGATAACAAAAGGAACAAACAGGAGGATTACACTAAAGCCCTCTACTCCCCTATCACCTCCACCGCTTTGTATCTGTGCGATATCAGGTGAGGTGGTTCCTGCTCAGAGTTACAGTATCAGATGGAGAAAAAAAAAGAAGAAATTACTGTTGGCGACTCTGTGGGATTCAGAGTCCAAATTGAAAATGTGGAACAAATTCTGGAGTTGCCCCAGAGCGGAGGGGAGCGGAGGGGAGGGGAGCGGAGGTCACTCTCATCAGATGCATGGCGTCCCCGTCAGAGCCAACCGACAGCAGACTTTTCACGGCGACGAAGGCAGCGGGGCGTGGAAAATATCAGATAAAAAAAATGTGATTAAAATGCAGCAATTTTTTTTTTTTTTTTTGCCTGGCCTTTTCAAAGAAGTGATGTTGTTGTCACTGTGTGGAATATGGAGCCAGAGTCCTACAAAGCGTTACCGATGGCAGTGGACGGGTTCTAAGGAAAACTGACAGCCTCTACTACAAACATAAAAGCCACCCGCTATCTCTCCCATTTTGTTTCTTCCTCTCTCTGCTTGCCCACACTTCTTTTCGCTCTTTGAGCTGCTCTTCATTACCCCTCCCCCCCACCACCACCTCCAGTGTAAGTGTGATAAAAGCAGCCAGACCTGTAACTCAGGCTTCCACCCTACGCTCTGATATGAATTCAGGGTGCCCAGGCCATCCCCTAATCTCTTAATGCATGTTCCCTCAACCTTGGCGGGGTCGTGGGAGAAGTAGATGGAGCCTTATCAGCTTTTATAGATTTATGGAGAATGTCTCTGCACCGGGCATGTACGTTTTCTTTTTTTCTTTTTGGTTTTCACACCAGTGTGTATCTACTAATACAATATTCACTTTTGTTCATGTGTTTATCCTCAAGGGTGTTGAGTAAGGTTATCAGAGATAGCAATATCTTTATGGGTTCATATCATTCTCTAATTACTATATCAATCATTTTGACCTCAAGCTGGGAACAGATTATTTTATTTTATTTTTGTTTTCGGTAACCTTGAGGAATTCTCTTTTCCGTCCTTCTCCGCTTCAGCTGCTGTAAATCTCAATGTGAGACTTTGTTTTTTCATTCGTGTTGCATAATGTTTCATAAACACCGGAAAGGCACATGAAGCTATCTTTTCCATCAAGGAGACACAATTAGAGTTAAGCCCCAATTCTGTAGGCTTTAGGAGGAGTTTAGCCTGGTAACAACCAGCCCCTTGTTCTACGCTTCACTTCATACAGACGGTCTATTGACAAACCGTTTCCTTCTCTGAAAAAGACATTGAGTGCAACGTCCTTCTTCACAAAATATAAACAAGAAAATGGAATGGCATCGATTTAGCCGCTGTAGGACTTCTGTTTTGTCTTTGGTAAAAGACCACAAGCCATTTCTCCAGTTAGTGCTAGAAAACCCCCCGGCTGTTTAATTCATAGATGTTAATTAATAGTTGTTGTCACAAAATAAATTAAGTCTGAAATTATGACTGAAAAAGGGGTTTTAGTGCTACATCTGTAATTCTGGTCAGGTTTAACGAGACGTTAACAACATGTCAGCCAGATTGGAGCAGATTAGGTTTTTTTCTCTTTAGCCTTTTAAGCTATCTCAACGTCAAGAACCAATACCAAATATTGAAAGTTCAATTTGTCTTGGAAAAACGGGCAGACATACGAACACACCCAGCCTGCACTGAGGGCAGATGTTGTGACTTTTTTTACACAGAATATTCAAACTTTGCTCCTTTGGTGTATTGTGAATTGACGTTAGGACGACCTAGAAGTATTAGCCTTGGGTCTACATGTAGCAGACAGAAATGTCCTTGTAAAATAGATGTGCTTTACATATTTTAATTTTCTGTTTTTTTATATGCCAGCATCAGTCATAATCATACATTTTAATATGAATGCAGTTTTGCTTTTCTAGCCCTTTTTCATATAGAAGTCCTATCGCTTACATCCAAGATATCTTTTTTAAGGGGGCGGTATGTGAAATCCATTTTTTTGAGCTTTGCATCACAGTATAACATTATTCGCTCATCAAAAACATACCTGGAGCTTTTCCTTATTTCCTGAGTCCTTAAATCTCTATGGCAACCATTCAGTTATGCCAAACGCCTGGTTGGGCATAGCCCCACCTTTGAAATGCAGCTTCTTCTTAGACCTTCTTGCAGCTTCTGCCTCACAGATCAGGCCTCCCTCATGATTCTGTCACTCGGCTCCTTCAGACTAGCCAGCAGCAATTAGCAAACACCTGGTAGAACTGATAGCTGAGCTCATTGTAGGAGCTGCTTCTCAGTGCAACACTGTTAATAATGTTGCTAAAGGGTTAATAGAGGAGCCATGTTATGATGACTTCCTGAAGTTTCAGAAAGAGACAGAGGCGCAATTTCAAGATGTAAATCATGAAGTCAAATTTCTTGTCGTATTTGATATACATAAATAGCATTTTTATAAAAATGGTAACAATGAAGGTAACATAGTCTCTTGATTGTGCTATAAAATGACACTATGTGACAGGAAACCATGTAATACTGCCCCTTTAAGATGACAGGACAGGAAACGGCCTGTCTTCTGGCTCCAAATCTCAATATGATTGGATGAATAATTTGTTTAGCTACAATGTCAATGCGGTTTGCAGAAACGGCCCCTGCCACTGGTGAGGAAGTCAGGAAATGTTTATCTGGCCCATCTGATTGTGGCGATTAAGTCGGGAAGGTGGGAGATGTTGTTCACTCGCTCCACCACTGGGTGGCCCCACACACAGATCGTCGCTTTCACCAGCACTGGATTTACCAGACAGTTCATTAAAGATGTTTGCATATGTTAAGAATAGCGGTGCATTGTGAATGTGTTGTGAATGCCTCCTCCCCACTCCCACTCATCTCCATGCAGTGTTTTTCACAGGGACAGTTGGAGACTTGCCCTCCAAGACTAAGTCGCTTCTGCTCTCGCAGCTGAAGAAAAAGTAATTTAAGCACACCGCCCCCCAGGAGCCCTGGCACATCAAAGCAGCTGCAGAGGCCTATAAGCCAATAGACTGCTCCGCTTTTACTCCTGCAAAGCTTGTGAGGCAAAGAAAAAATGTCAGTGTTGTCCAAGAGTACAGAAAGATCTCTAAGGACAGTAGCTGCTTGTTATCACAGGATATTTCAGGCAGGTTGACATCACATCCACGCTTTGGGGAGCAGGGATGGCTCAGCTGAGGGAGGCAGCACACTGTGGTCAGAGAGGCTGGGTGAAATGCATTTTATTTCTCTTCATATCCAGAATGTCCATGAACTTCACTTTATCACTTTACCTTTTGACCAACTTGATTTTTTTTCCCTATTTCCCTAAAGGCATGGGCTGATAGAAGAAAACCCTCAAGTCCTAATATCCACTATCACTTTGTTGTATTACAGACCCTTCCATAAGGATTCACATGATGTGATTTTTAATGTGTTAGCAACAATGTACTGCAAAACTGTGAAGTCAAGTTTTCAAGTCCTGCCACAAATACTCAGATTTCAAACATAGCTGTGCTTCTAAACCATGCCACCGTACTACAGGTTAGAGATTTACTGTTGTTTCCTTCTGGAAGGTGAACCTCAGCTTTTCTCTTAATTTTTCTGGTGTTTACACACCTCATAGTCTGTTAGACTTGGTTCAACTGGAGACCAAAATTGCAACATTTCCATTTTCAGCTGCTGTGGTTCTCTTTTACACAAACCAAAACAAACTATTTGAAAAACCTCCCTCCCCCCTCCGGGCCAAGAAAACCTTCAGAGGTTTTCTCAGTATCTTCACAAGAAGACACTGAGGGCAACTTCCTTCTTTGCAGATATGAACAAAGATGGAGTAGTGTCAGATTTTAGCGGTTGGAGGATTTCTGCTTTGTCTTTGGCAAAAGATCACGAGCCATTTCTCACACGAGTGCGAGTACATTTGCTTTGGTTGTATTTTGCGCTGGCAAGGCATTCTGGGGAATGCGGAGACTGCTTTTGGCTTTTGGCATCCTAAAATTAATTTGAACCGCACCAGAGTTCACTTCCCTCAAACCCAGACAGAGTTCTCTAGGTGGACCAGAGTTCACTTTTTTTGGTCCACATCAGAGTTCCTTTCAAATCTCCTCGAACACTCAGTCTTTCCAGACAAATGAACTGGAGTTGGATTAAAGTGGACTGAAGTTTTAGTCTATTTTGCACCATCCATCCTTCCATCAACTAACCAGCATGTCTGCCCTTTCTGATAAAAACCCATTGACATAAGTACACTTGCAAGCATGACTGAGTTTCTGTCCAACTTAGTCCTTAACAGCCACTCTCAAACCTTAAAGTGAGAAAAGATTACGGTTTGCTTTTAACACCCCATCTTCTGATCAACAACGTAAAATCACTTCTAGTCCAGGAAATGTCACGACAGGTTTAGTGGATCCACAGCACCGACAGCCACTACTGCTTTGTGTAATAAAAATGGTCATGAAGACAAAACATTTACAGAATTTGAACGAGACGTTGACAAAAACCAACAAAGGAGTGGAGATTGACAAAGTACGTGGAAACAGTCATAGAACAGTAGAATCTGCCGCTTTCTGGAGAAGAACCAGAAACTTACAAAGTAGGAGAATCAGGTGAGTGGCGTGAATGTGATGACTGGGTGATCTCAGTTACTGGTGAGGGTAAATAACAGGGAAGCAGATTAATTAACAGAGAAGGAACTGAACTGGGACTGAATAAATAAACCAAAAGAGAAAATGCCAGACAGTGATCCAAGAAATAAAATTCAAATAAACAAAAAGAAGAACACAAGAGTAAATCTAAGGCACTAAACTCAAAGGAATAAACTGATCTGGCAACACCTAAAAAACAATAAACACAGATAAAATGAACAGAATATTGCCAGACTTTATTTGACCCTTAATAACCCACAAGAGAAAATGAAATTCATACAAACAGAAATCCAAACACTCAGGAGTGTTGAGTCATTTCCTTGAGAGAAATGATTCGACACATCACCTGCTAATAGATTGGTTTTTTTTGGGAGATATTTTATAACTATTGCTTTGACTAGAGAACAGCAAACACATTTTGTGTTGAAACAAGCCAACTTGTCAGAAAGAAGTGATGAAAGTCAAAAAAACAGAGGAAGGTGAGAAAGGATAAGGGGAAGGAGGCGAGCTGTAGGAGGACTGTACCTCTTACAGTGGTGCAGGTAAGGCTGCTGGAGTGGGACCTCAGTGTTTGTGTGTTTATGAGGCAGGGGGTGGGGGGGGGGGGGGGTGTTCTGATATTCATTCTGCATGTCAGAATGTAAGCATTATCGCCATCTCTCTGGTTTAAGTATTCCCTCGGCTGCCATTAGGCCCTAATAACTGTGTCAGGATGATTAATGGTCGGAGACCAGACTGTGATTGCACTCTCCCTCAACTGGGGTCCTCAGGCAACTACACTACCCACCATACCTGCTGTCTGGCCCGGCTGTGTCTCTCAGCAGGCCAACACCGGCTGGGGTAAGGTTTTATTTGTGGTTAGCGTGAACATTGGATGATCTGAACACAACCTAAGAGTGCCTTGAAGAGGTTAGATTAGCTGAAGGTTCTGGGAGCAGGTGGGTCGCTCCTCCGTTGGAGCCGCTTTAATGTGTTAATGAGAGAATCTTGATCAGTGTGGATGGAGTGTCAGCATGGAGTAGCATGAGATGAAGTGGTGCTCTTACTGGGTCACTAGCTGCATTTCCATTGACCATAAAATTACTCAAATTGAAATTATGAAAATAAATTCTCATTGCAAAAACCATGAAGAAGACAGGAAGTGGTGGATGATTGTTGATTTGTTTTTTTGTTGTTTTTTTCCACCAGAGTTCTCACAGCATCACCGTACATGAAAAGTTGTGTGTCAGTCCAACATGTTGAATCCATCACTCTTCTGTAAAATCACCAACTACATTTTCCCCAAAACACTGCATATGTAGCCGCTCCGAAGTAGGCGGGGTTTGTTGCTCCAACGCCTGAATAATACGCCAACGTCTCCTCTGATTGGCTGACAGGTGATGAGCGCTAGCACCATGATGAATTATGAATATATCTCATATAACTGTTTACATCTGTCACTGCCATGACTTCAATGACTTACCACATTTACAAACTTATTCATGTGTGATTTTAATTTCATTTCTTATTTAATGGAAACACCAGAATTGCTCAATTGGGTTTTTCAACATTAGTGAATATAGACGAAGATTTGTGCACATTTGTAATCTAAGCACATGGTGCAACATTTGAGCAGCTCTTAAAGTAAACTCAATAGCAGAGCCACAGTCAGTCGTACCTCATGGAATATTCAGGTGTTTTTTTTTTTAAAGAAACGCCACATATTAACTGTGTTTATATGCGTCAACATATCTGAATAATCCCTGGAAAGGAAACTGATTTAATTGGAGGTGAACACCAAATTTATTCTAGATTTACTTCATAAACAAAATATATCAAGAAAAATATTTTACATGAGAAAGTAGCACACCCTACTCCGTATGATGTCACATACACTGAATTTAGTATAAACAGAGAGGGAATAATTATTGCTAAGTGTTTGACAGACTTGTGTAGTTATTATTATTAACAAGACCAAAATTTGAGTTGTGTTAGACCAACACGTCGTCTTTAGACACTTCTCCTGCTAGTTGTTGAATACAGACAGATTTTATAAAATCTTTTTTTTTTCATTCAGTATTGGAGATCATTTAAACTTCCACATATGGCACTTTCTCATGTAAAAAAAAGCAACTTTTTGGAGGTTTGAGGTTTTACATAAGCAACACTTTGGCAGATAAAAACTTCCCAACTCAGCTCCAGTTTAGTATTAGTTTGAAAGCACCAACTTATTTCTCCTCTATCTAACGCCAGGTGCCCTCCTTGTCCAGGGCGAGTCTGCTGTGCTGCAGAAATAGGAAAGCCGCTGATACATCTGCAAACCTCATTCTGAGATGAAAGTCCAATCTAGACACCCTGGTGCAGTTCTGAGGACAGAAAGTGATAGAGGCAAAGGCGGAGAGCAGGTAGCAGTGCAGACACACCAAATTCAAACAAATAGCCTGACAGGAACTAACAGATATTCTGAGAAGCATCCTTGAACCTGTCAGCTCTAGCACTTGGGCTCTGTTCCGGGGGTTTAAAAATAGGAAGATGGCAGGCAATCTTCGGCGGCTGAAAACTAACATGACATTTCTATCCTAGGAGTGTTCCAGTTGAAGCCCGACCAGTTAGATCCTGTTACTTTCTATATTTTGGCTTGTTTAGCTCTGTCTTGCAAATGCTCTGATATCTGCTATATGTGAAATATGCCTAGCTAAAGCTGCTTGGCAAGGTCATCTCTTTTTTTTGTGTTTTTTTAGTGTTGTAAACTTTCAAATCTCCTTTTAAAGGCTCATGCTGCAGTAAGTTGAAGATGTCAGTGGTAATCTCTTCCTGTTTTTCCCTTCAGGGTCCTTCATGATGGTCAATTCCTCTCAGCATTTGGGGGGCCAGCGAGCGCAGCTGTACCTGCTCCCCCTGAGTGAGAACGACACCCACTGCATACAGTTCAGCTACTTCCTGTACAGCCGTGACGGCCACAGCCCGGGGGCCCTGCAGGTCTACATCCGGGTCAACGGCGGCCCCAAGGGCAGCGCCGTGTGGAATATCTCTGGCTCCCAGGGGCGACAGTGGCACCAGGTGGAGCTGGCCGTCAGCACCTTCTGGCCCAGCGATTACCAGGTTAGACAAATACATGGACAACCCAACCCAAACGTAAACCGGATTGGGCTTTGTTAATGTCTGACGATTGAGTCAGGGTTCTTTTTATACTGTGTTGAAAGGTTGCCTGGAAGTCAAAGTAATCTAGCGTCTAAAATGTCTTTAGATGCTACAGTATATTACGTCGTTTTCCACAATTATTTTATTTTGGGATGCCAAAATTCGGCATACTGCAGGACATTCAAATGCCACAGTGTTTCTCGTCAATGTCGTTGAAGTCTGTTCAGTCTGTCATCCACACAAATAAAAGAGCATGGCACAACTTTAAACCTACCAACAGACGGCTGTCCTCCTAGACCAGGCATGTCCAAAGTCCGGCCCGAGGGCCAATCACGGCCCGCGGTCAGATTTCATACGGCCCGCAGCTTCGGTCTTATAATGTATTATTTATAGCCCGCCTGCATTGTCAAACAGAATAAATAAATCATAAAACTTAAAACTGTAATTCCTCCTTTCACCAAATGGTGGCAGCACCACTTTAATACTATCAGTCTGCCTTCCTGCAGCGAACCCCTCTCCCCTCATTTCTGCCATGGCCACTGCAAAGAAAACAAGTTGACAGTGAGGGCCGCCGCTTTCAAGAGAGATGGGAATTACAATACTTCTTCACTGAAAATCAAGGCAATTGTGCTTGTCTAATTTGTAATGAGACAGTTGCCTTGTTTAAGGATTTCAACGTAAAGAGACACTACCAGAGTAAACATGCTAACATACAACAAGCTAACAGGGAGTGACCGTGCTGAAAAAGTGAAGCAGCTCCAAGCTGCACTGGCATCACAACAGCGATTCTTCACGCAGGCCTGAGTCAAAAGAAAATACCACCAAAGCAAGCTACGAAGTGGCCATGTTAATAGCTAAACATGGCAAACCTTTTACTGAAGGTACATTTATCAAAGACTGTGTTATGAAAATGGTGGAGAACATTTGCCCTGAGAAGAAGCAAGAATTTGCGAATGTTTGCCTGGCACGTAACAGTGTGGCACGGAGAGTTGAGGACATGAAACTGAGTATTTTGAACGGTAACGTCTGTCACTATCAGCAGTGAAAAGCCAATCGAACATTTATGCACCTGGATTTATGGCACTTATTTTTATTAAACTCTTGAGTAAGATTTGGTTATTACTGTTGATGTTATGAACCTGTAGATGTGACACAAACTATTACTTTCTGAAAGATATTGTAAATGACGAGCAAAATTCACTTGTTTTAAGATTTAATAACAGACAACTTTGCATTACTTATAACTCCTGTTTAAAATGTTCTTGAGGCAAAGATATTTTTAAACTCATGTAAATTTAAGGTATTTCATACAGTTTGTTTAATGTTATCTGACTCTCCAGATATGAATGAAAGGCAGAATTTGGGTTTTTAGAGTTGTTCTCATCTGCCTGAGTGGCTTATATTTGGTTATTTTGTCATTTGAAAAATAAAGATAATTGTGACAATGAAAATTGTTTTATAACAGTGTGTATTTGCATGAAACTTTTGTAGTTAAAAAATGTCCGAACAAACTATTGGCCCCGGGCATCTTCACTTTATCAAATTTGGCCCTATTTGCAAAAAGTTTGGACACCCCTGTCCTAGACTAACATGCCAGGCTAAGAGAGCATTCATCACAGAAACAGCCAAAAGGCTCATTGTTCATTTGAAGTAGCGACAGAGATCCAAAGCTCAGGTGGGTGAATCTGTTGATAAGCACAACTATTAGACATGCTCCACACAAACTCTGACTTAAATCAAGCGTCGCAAGAAGAAAGTCATTCCGTAAATAGAGCAAGAAGACGTTCTGCTCCCAGTTACAAACCAACAAGCAAAAACACTGTGTTGGGAAAGCTAACCTTGCAAATCACCTTCCATAAAACCCGATGGTAGCAGCATCATGTTGGGAAGATGCTTGTTTCCAGAAGGAACAGGGAAGGGAGGAAGAGCTAAAGGGAAGATGGATGGAGCTAAATATGGGTCAATTTTAGAAGAAAACCCATTGGAGGCTTAAAAAGACTTAAGACTTAACCTTCTAACAGTGTTGAAGGTTAAGGTTCTAACATACAAATGCGTTGCAAATTATTGTTTACATCCTGAAGTTTTGTGCAGAAGAGATGCTGGAGGGCATAAAGACTCTTCTTTTACTTGCCATCCATAGCTGCGCTGCTGCAGTAGAAGTAGGAGTATTCCATTAACAAAATGAAACCTGAAGATGTAAGTATCATTAAATTAGTGCGGTGCACCACAGCAAAGGGAAAAATAACATAGAAAAACTGTTGAAGAATAACTCAAAACCACTCATATTCTTTTTTTCTTGCTCTGTGTTGGCTACACACAGATCCATTGCCCAGTAACGGACTGACAACAGCCCCACTGACATATCAGGAGCTGATATGTTTTAGGAAAAAGTTTGTTTTCTAGTTGTCATAATGTTGACAGTTTAGTAGCAAAACACTGCATCCATTTTTCTTTAATTTTTCACGTATACATTTAAGATTTAGCGCGTTATGTTGACAACTTGACAGCTAAATTCAATGAGTGACCAGCTGACTGTAGACGCATTGTAATGTGTCTGTAGTCAAAGGTTCAGTTTAAAGTGATGTGTGGATTATGACTGTGAACCCTCAGTTGGAAATGAACTCACTCTGTAGGGTGTCTGGGTTCTGCCTGTAGCAGATGAACTCGGTCAAAAGGTTGAGGTGGTTTGAGCATCAGATCAAAATGTTTTCTGGATGATTCTGTTTGGAGGTTTTTCAGGTTTACCTGGCAGAGAACCAGTGGCAGAGCCAGACCATGTACCTGGACTGGATAAACCTTACCCCCCTACCCCCCGACAAGTTGTACAATGTTGCTTTGGAAATAATGTCTGCTTATCCCTCCTGGATCTCCCACACCTCCAGCCAGTCTTTGGAAAAATTGAAAAGGCTGATGGATGGAATACCAGCTCTGCTCAGTCACTCTCTAAGCTCAACCACTTTCAAACCATAAACACCCGTCTGCCTTGAAATTTCAGTAAAACACACCTGTCGTTTTGGCATGCTTTCATCCTTACTAATCCATATGTAGTGTGTGGATTCAGGTCTTCAAATTGTGAGGCCATCATGCCATTTTCTTTCACACAGCACCCAGTATTTGCCTCTTTTCTGCCAATGCATTTATGTAACTCTGCCAGCAAAACCTGCTGGTAATTATAGATTTTTCTCTCAAATCCAAGCAAACAGCCCGCTTGCCAGCAGATATGGACCATATTTTGTCCACAGATTAAAAAAAAAAAAGGCTTCAGTGTGATGCTCAAAAAAGAAGCGAAAGCCTCTAATTATATTATTACATTTAGAAAAACCATGAAAAAAGTATTTGCCTCCCTTGTCACATTTAAATATTTCAGATCATGAAACTAATTTTAACATTCAACAAAGATAATATGAGTACAAACAAATCAGCTGTTTTCAAATGAGGGGAACGCTATCCAAATCAACCATGTGAGAATATAATTACCTCTTGTTTTTTTATGCTTGAGCCTCTCAGAGGTCGACTTGCTCCTGTCCATTGAATAATTCTTCATCATAAGTTTATGGATGAACATTTTTTTAAAAGTTACACTCATCTCTCAACAGCTCACAAAATGCTTTCCTTACACTCTTATCAACGTGCTTTCTGAACAAATATGCCTGTTTGTGTCATTTTTGATCAGCAGTAACATTTTCTTCCTTTTCTAAAGCCTGCAGTGCTTTTGATGTTGTTGGCTCTTTCCTGATTTCCTGTCTACAAGAAAGTCAATCAGAGTGATTTTGATCTGTAAGGTGGTCCTCTACACATGGCCGAGAAGTCAAAATATTTATTTCATAATTACAAAAAATGTAAGGAAAAAAATCTTTCGCTCTGTCTTTTCTTTCCTTCTCTTTCTTTCTTTCTTTTTTCCTTCTTTATTTATTTATTTCAGTTCCTTTAATTCTTTCAGTTCTCTTCTTTCTTCCTCTAAGATAAAAATCAAATAAACCAACACAATTGAGCAGACAATGATTGCTTTGCAATTATTAGGAATCATTATGAAACACTGAAAACGTAAGAAACGTAAGAAAACATCTGAAATTATTCCCAAATACAAAGACAGTCGTTTACTTTGCGTTTTAAGTAACCAGCTAGCCTACCTTGACCAATCAAAATGCTTGTAAGAGTGCGTAACGGCAGCCAGCCAAATCAGTGACAACCTTTTATATTTCACTGAAAAAAATACTTGTGCAAATCGTCAACTGGCAATCCACATTTTATGGTTTTCAATACATCTCCATCTCTAGAGGAGAAGCGTTAGTCTGATGATTTCCATGTGTTTTCAGTAGCCCTGCCACATGTTTACCAAGCTACTTTAGACTCAGTCTAATTCTTCATGGTGGTTTACGGTGTAGTTCAGTTTCTATTCTCCCACTCAACATGCATGTTTAAATAGGGCAGATTTGCTGCTGAGTTGTACAACAAGCCGTTTCAATCACAGTGTAATTTCTGGGTTGCATGTTTAGCTTGTGTCGTTATTTACTGGTCCATTTACCTGAGTGCTGCACTGTGATCAATAGCTCAGTTTGATGCCTCCATCGGTGCTGATGCATAATTAGTGGTATTGTGGAGCTTGTAAGATTTTCACGGCTGCATGCAGCCTTTCCTCACCTCATTACAGCTGATAGTTTATTTTTTAATGCGGTCCGTCTTCTTAGTAATCCCCCCCCCTCTAGTTCCACCCTCCTGGCCTCTCCCTGAAACTGTTGGTAATGAGGAGGCAGTGGATGTAGGAGCGTGAGTTTCGCACAAGAGTCAATTGACCTCAATTCCATTTGACCCAGTGTGTTCAAGGTGGGGATTGAGTGGTGGTGGGTGTTTGCTTCCATAACCTTGGTGCACTTTGAGGCCCACCTCAATAAATCAAGAGCTAGTTAATGGATTAGAGGCCTGAAGAGATCAATGAGGACAGCCTGCACCGCACCATCCTCAACTCTCCTGTCCTCATCGCCGGCACCAACAGCCAAGCTGATAATTAAAGTAATGATTTATCTTCCCTTTTGTGTGGATGTTGGAAAGTTTGGAGAAGCCGGAGGACTAGGGACAGGCGATCTCAGTGGAGTGAGCTGATTCGTACAGTCTACTGTGTTGTGTTGATGGAAGTTCTCCCAGCAGGCAAAGAGACAGACCTCCTTAACTTTCCTGTGAAGCTGAATCGTCTGCAGCAGATATTGAAGCATGAGCATCCGCACAGATGAGGAGCAAAGTTTGACTGCTTCATCAAAAGAGACAGGAATGAGTTTCTTATTACAGGCACAGCTTTTCTGGATGCTTGATGAAGTTTTGATGTGATTGAGACTGGGACCATTCCACTCAGCATGTTTCCCTGATTTCATCCAGATCTAGTTTGGGATCTTTCTCCTGTTGGAACAGCCAATTCCATCCATGTTTCAGCCAGAAGTTGTTTATTAACGGTGACATTGAAGACATCGGAGGATTTCCTCATCATTGCACCAACTTTGAGCAACGTGTAAATACCAGTAAAGTGACACGGACCCTGAAGATGTAGCTACTACCACCATATCGGACACTTAGTGAAATACTCTCAAGTTTGAAATCAGAACCCTGGCCTTTCCAAACACCCTTCTTGACGTTGTAGCAAAAGATTTCAATCTTTGCCTAATCTGAACCTAAAACTTTATTTTTCCCCAAATAGGATTTGTTGGCTTGTTTGAGAAGCTGCAAATTTTGGCTGAGCTTGAAGGTGTTTCATTTAAGTAATCACTTTTTTCCTGGTCATCTTCCTCTATATCCACTTTGTTTTAATTCAGTTCAGTTTGGCTTGTTTATACCGCACCGATTCATGACATGTCATCTAAAGGCACCGTACAACAAAAAGGTCAATTCAGGAATACCTTCATAACAGTGAATATAACACAGACTGAAACTAGATTAAATGCTTTTTTAAATGAAGGAATAATCAACAAACTTACAACAAATAAAATTGCATAATCATATCAGTAAAATGAAATTTTATTTTCAAGACATTTCAGTCTTCCAAAACATTCTAAACATTACAAACATGTACACCCGACATGAGGGCATCACCATGTGGATCTGCTGAGGTGTTGCTTCAAAAACCTTCAGCCAGACTGGCTTGGTGTTTCTCCTCTTCCTGTTGATGATAACCTAAAGATTTCCAAGAAGGCTTAGAGGAGGTAACTACCTCAACACAAACTTTCAAAAGTGAGACTATAACTCAACCTTTAGGTTGTTTCTGGTTTAGGAGTCGATTAACAAAAGGACTCCAACCAGCAGCCTGTGAATCTTTACCAAACTTTTTACTTCTGGTTCTGGTTCTGGTTCTGGTTCGATCTGCCTCCACAGAACCAGAACCAAACATGAAGAAGCAGCATTCAGCTTCTATCCACCACAAATCTGGAACAAACTTCCAGGAAACTGCCAAACAACTTTAAATCTAGACTAAAAACCCACCTGGTTAGAGCTGCTGTTGATCCATTACAAATGACCAAAACTATACTGACCAACGTATTTGATGTGTATTGATGATGACACTTGATAAAATGTATGTTTATTACTGGTTTCTCAATTGGTGACTGTATGATGTTTCTATGATTTTTTAATTTTATTTTTGTGTTTTATGATATAAATCACTTTGAACTGCCTCGTTGCTGAAATGAGCTATGCAAATAAACTTGATTGATTGATTGATTGATTTACTTCACTTCACCATCCTCCCAGGTCTGCAGTTGTCAGTGTTGCTGCTGTACCTTTCCTGACCCAACCTTTGCTCTCAATGTTCCTTTGAAATGCTGCATGCAGCCCATTGTGACCAGATTCTAATAAAGTGACACCAACCCAATAAACACAGCCCGTTTAATATCATCTTCCTTTCTGTGGCTCGGTGGTAGAGTAGTTGCCTTGCGACCGGATGGTTGTAGGTTTGATTCCAGCTTCTTCCTGTCACGTCGATGTGCCCTGGGCAAGGCGCCTAATCCCAACTTGCCTTCCAATCAGAGTATTGGTGTAAAATTGTGTCTGTAGTGTGAAGCACTTTGAGTGGTCAGTATGACTGGGAAAAAGAATTGGTGTATAAATTCAGCCGTAGCATTCTCCTCACTTGTCCCTGCCGACACTGAGCTCAGAGCGCCACTCCTCTCTCTGCGCCGCGCGGCCGATAAAGATCTGTGTCAGGTGCTGCCAGCCGACACATTGGCCCAAGCGCTGCAGCCCCTCCCAGGCAAAGGACGCTTCAAAGGGTCTGGAGGAGAAAATGTGTGTGTGTGTGTGTGTGTGAGAGAGAGAGAGGGAGAATGTGCTTAAAGTGGATGAGATAAAAAAGAAAAAAAAAATCTGCCAGTAATCATGGAGCGCCTCAGGAGGGGCACAGGCTGCACAGATATGATGGACTGTGATCAGAGGTGTTCTTGGCCTTGAGCATTACTTCTGAGATTTTCAAACTTCTAGTCAATACTTCTAGCTTCCACATCACTGTTGTTAAAACTATGGGTGCCTTTTTGGCTATTAATTAGAATATTTCCAAGTCCATCCAAGCGTTTAACCGTAGAGGGGATGAAAGTCCTCTTACATATATTGATCCGTTGAGCGGCAGTAAAAGCAAAGTGCCACTGCAGCAAAGCAAAGCAAATGTCCCATCAGTCATTTAGGTGGCATTCCTCTGACTTCTGGGATTGGATATTGCCCTCACTTAATGCCTAATCGAGTTGGAAGAGAGGCAGTGGAAAAAAATTACTAAATGACACATAAAAACCGAGACTTATTCATTTATATCCAGAGTAATTGGTTTGTAGCCTTGTTTCTGCTAAGTAGCAGATTCTGTTTTTTGTTTTCAGTTTTACTTCTTATGTTTTTTTGTTTTTTCCATTTTTTTCTCTCCGAAGAGTTTTTGCGGCGCTAGTGGCTCGTATTTTTTCCACAGTAGGCAGACAGGAAGGAGGGTGAGGAGAGGGCGGAAGACATGCGGCAAAGGTCGTCGGGACCGGGAGTCGAACCCTCGACGTCCGCGTCGAGGACTAAGGCCTCCAAACGTGGGGCGTGCTAACCCCCTGCGCCACCACAGCACGGCCCTTACTTCTTATGTTTAACTATCATCTGCTCAACTTTCTCTTTCAATCTCATAAGTATCCTTGTATCATGTAGACTTTTACTAGGCCATTCTCAGTCTGTGTGATACTCAAAAGAGAAAAAGTGCAAATGATTCATTGGGATGTAACAATAAAACGTTTTAAACCTGTAAATAATGCTTACTGTCAGCTTCACAGGCTTATTCTTTTTCAAAAGGTATATAGCGTTTTAACATTTTTGTGCATAATTTGCAACAATATTGTTTATTTTAGCTTCTCAGAGAACATGAAAAGTTCATAACATTTTGCATTCACAGCAAACCAAAGAGTCACTCAGGCTGTGTCTGTGTCCTAAACTGTGAACCACAGACACTTACAGTGGATTATTAAGGCTAGACTAACAGGTTTTTGTTTGTTTTTGATAATAAAGTTATAATTTTATGAGAACTCCACACCAAACTGTGTTAAAATGAGGAAACCTGAGCATCTTGTGAAATTATACTTAGTATTGGTTTTACAAATAAAGAAAAAATTTTCATCTTTTAACACGTCAACATGAAGTTATTATCAGCTGCAGGACTTTAAAACGATCATTTAAGCGAATGTCTACCAGAGGAAGAACCACAGACTTATTGAGCCATTCATATTAGATCTTGGTTACCATAAAAGCTTTTTGTCATTATGACTTTTTACAAAAAATGTTTACAACTTTATTCCAGCAACAGCATCTTCATTCTGCCAATAGCTACTATTTTATGACTTTTTAATTTTTTTTTAATCTCTTCGTCTGGCCATAATACTCAGTCGTACTTGCTTTACTAATCTCTGCCGCCAATTTTTTTTCACTGTCACAAACGTCTCCATTTGTCCTCTATGGAGGTACATACTGGCATGTTTCAAAACCATCCTTTCCTCCTCCAGTACCTGTACACCAGTGTACCTGTGCTGGTTCTCCTGGCTTTAACAGCCTGTCAGTTAATTTGAACACTGCTGCCACCTAGTGAGTGGAGGCCTGTTTATCAGTCAAGCATGAATATAAACAATAATAAAGTTTGTCTGCTTGTCGCCCTCTTAAGGTGACAAGTAGTGTTCGTTTCCCACCACAAACAAGTTTTCGGATGTAGATCAGAGAGTTCCAGTTTGGTCTCCGTTAACAACCATCTTCGTCATGTTTGTGTGTCTCCTGATTGGCACAAGACAAAGTTTAAACGTTTCCTATTTACAATAGCAGGAGTGTGATTGCCTCTTTTCCATCAAGCCCAGATTTGTGAAGAGCAAGACTGACATTTTTATTGTCAACATGTTCTCCATTTTAGCTGCAAGTTTCTCCATATTTGTCATGGATATTTTTCTTGCACGTACTTTTCTCCATACGTTCTTTGGACATAGACACACTCCATCATCTGCTGCTATAATGTGAGGACATGTGAAGGAGTTGAGGAGGTGTGAATACTTTTGACTTTCCGGTGTGTTGGTTAGGTTGGGTAAATGTTTTCCCCCTGCAGGCCGGTTGCTTCTGCAGCGCTGCATCTCATGAGCCAAGCAGGAAGCAGCAGGAGGTGGACATTACAATCCTTGCATGTTTTTTTTTTCCCTTTCTCTTTTTTATGTGCGGCTCTATCTATCTTCTTAACCATCTACGCTCAGAGCAGAGCTGCTTCTCTGAGGTGAATTTGTTTCTCGTGTCATTTCCTTTGGTTACCGCTGATGACACAGAGCCCTCTTCTTGTGAGCAGCGCCCCCCTGCTGCTCCCCTCGAATGAAAACTCACTTCTCCCTTCACAGATTGTTCCTTTGCCGTGTCACATGCTCCATTTTTTTTTCTTTTCCTGGTGCCCATTTTTGTTAACAAAAGAAGAAGCTGAGAGAGATGACTGTGGAACAAAATCACCTTCAGCTGGATATGTTCGTTTGGACAAATCTGTCTTTTCTGTTGTTTGTTTTTTTAAGGACACTGTTGTGCGGAAAAGGTTGAAACTTTGCTGTAAAATATTTAAGATGCCATCACCCATGTGGTGGCAAATATTAATAGTGTGACTTTTTCCTCCCATATCTCTTCCCCTGCTATATTTTTTCTCCTTCTGGATCTTTTCATCCTGGTTATTGCCTTATGATGCAATTCTCATCTCTCCTTCTGGGATTTCTCCCAGTAAGATGGATTCCACCGGTAGAATTTCACCTGGGCCAATCAGCGAATAGAAGGACAATTCAATTGAATTCAGTTTATTTAGCACCAATTTATAGCAAATGTCGCCTCAAGGCGCTTTACAAGTTGTGCAGAGTGACACAGATTTTTTGCGCTGTTTTAGAATTGTAGTCTGTCTGAAGTTTTATCAATGGCAGCAGAGGAAGCCGTTCAGTCAGTGTTGGCCACGCTTCTAAAAATTGAGTTAACATCAACAGCCACTTCATTCAGATCAGTTCTTCTCTCTTCGAAGTGGAAGGCGGTTGCTTACAGCGCAGGAAATTTCCAGTAAGCTTCTTACAAACGTCACAGCCAAACGTTAGCGACTGGGTAGAATTTAAAGCCTCAGCGGAGGCCACTCCTCCAGGAAGAAATCGTTTCTCAGTAGCTGAGGGTCCAGGCTCTCTGGATGAAGTAAAGTGTAGAACAAAGGACTGTTTTTTTTTTTTTTTATCAGACTAGCATCTTTTATATGTTTGAAAAAAACACACACATCTTTTGAATATGAGCACATAGGACCGAAAAGTTTGACTTACCCAGGCAGCTTCAGCATCCTGGAAATCTGACAGCAAAATGTCAGTGAGAAGTAAAAATAACAAAACTTGTTAACCTGAAATCTGTGACCTTGCTTAGCAGGTTCAAAAAATATAGTTGAATAAATTGAAAAATGACCCAAATAGAATATAACAATATCACCAAGACACTCTAAATTAAACTTCTCTGCAATCCTAGAAACTCAAAGTACAAAACAAAATGTATATAAGGGCTTAAAAAGTGGATTCTGCATATGTCCCCTTTAATATTTTGAGAAATTTTGTGCCATAACATTGCCTTGTTTATTTGTAGTACTGTATTTTTTTGTGAGTTTTATTGGGCAGAGTTTTATGGGCGGCCATTATCTCTCTTCGTCAAGCAAACTGTCTAATCTGCAGTTGTGCATGCCGTGCTGGGATTGAGTTTTAGCAATTTGCATAATAGCTTAGTGTTTGCATATGCACAGGTATTGGACACTGATGCTTGTTTTTTGGCTGTGCATGTTACAAACACACCCACGCACACCGCCACACACTCTCTCTGAGTGAGTGCAGATGCAGAGGAGCTTAGTGTCTCAGCGCAAAGCTGAGCAAATCGATGCTGGTGGGTGCGTTGACGCGTGATGAATTGAGGAGTTAATCGGTCAGACGTCCCTAATGACCCGACATATGAATGAAAAATAAAAATAAATTAGTGGAAAGAAAAGCTTAGCCTGTATCCATCCACCAAGGCCTTCGGGGTTATTGATCGGCCCCCGGCACTCAGAGCCTGAAGCATGGCCAACACTGCAAATCTCTCGGCCATCTGAGCGCACGCTCACAGGCGCTGGGCTGCGGACAGATGACCGGCAGCGGTAATGTGCACACCTCATGTCAGAGGCATATACCGCTGTCATATTAGCACCTGCTAGCTCAGACAGAGCGGCTCAGTAAAACGTGGAGGTTCTCACAGGGGATGGTTTGCAATTAATCTTGGGGATCGTAGAATGACCGTGGTGCATGCTGGGAAGTCACTTTGAGTCTCTGTGTGCGCCCTGCTCACTTAGATGAGTGAGTTCATATTTAGGCTGTGTTAAAGGATTCCTGCTGTGATCCTCTGGGTCTAATGAAAGTACCAGTTGGAGAAGATGGTCTAATGAAACCTGTAGTATTTATTTCTAAATCTGAATCTAAGAAATAGTTCCCAAATTTTACTCAGGTGATGTATTCATTTACAGTACATGATGCAACCATCAGCCAGACTATCCTCTGGAGCTTTTACACAACAAATAAGAATGATAGTTAACAGATCCAGCAAATTCAGATACATTTTGGTAAATTAATCAAAATGTTGAAGCACCATCTTAGTCTTTTCCTAGTGTCAAAAGAAAAAATGATTAAAAATTACATTTGATAACCAGTTTTTGATGAATACATTAATTCAAATTGAATATAAAAAATGCTAATATATAAAACCCTCCAATCTAAAATGAACATTGTTATGTTGAACATATTTGGCTACCTAATAGGGCTGTTGCGATACACTAATGTCACGATACAATATAATACACAATATTCTGCTCACAGTATGATATATACCACGATATTCAGCAAACTACAATTCAATTTGATTCAATACATTTTTAAGATTTTCTGAAAAATTTTAGAGGGACAGAGTGATGTTGGTGACATTCTGTGACAGTTCCATAGACTTGGATTGAATTAATTGAACTGATAGTGTAATACTGGTGTAATAAATGTTGTTTTTGTTGTATATTTCCTTTGTTTAAATGTTATTTGGTAATTGTAACTGGTTGTTTCATTTCCTGTCATTTTTAATGAACATGGGCAACTGGGTAAAAAATGTCATGTGTGATAGTGTCATTTAATTCATGTGGATTTGACATAAAACTCAAAGTAGGATTTAATGTATTGATGCTCGTGGATGAAAAATCAATACTTTCTGAGGAAAAAAATATCGATAAATATCGTAGAATCGATCAAATTACACAGCCCTGTTACCTAATAGTTTTTACACAGCAAAACTTATCAAACAGTAAATAATGTGTTTGTGTTTTGATGCAAAAATCAAGACAGATTTTAAGTGTCACTGATATCTCGTCTCTGGTTTCCCAGAAAATACAGAACCGTGTCAGTGCAGTCGTGCGGTCATGTTCTTATGTGATCAGAGGATTATTAATGAAACAGTTACCCATCATTTAACTGCCTCTAGACTGGATTCTTGTATTATGGATAGTTTAAATTCAGCCAGGCTTGTATTAAGCATCTACAACTGGTTGCAGTAGTTAGCAGCAGTACAGTAGTTACCCCTTCTCTCTTAATTTCCAACTCCCAATGAATGTTGCTTGTCAAAGTGCAAAGCTCTGTAGTCATTTCATTTTTCCATCGTCTCCACAGGTCATCTTTGAAGCGACTGTTTCCGAAGAGCGGCAGGGTTACATCGCCTTGGATGACACCGTGCTGCTCAACTATCCCTGTTGTAAGTAGCAGATTCCGCCGTGTTCACAGCCTACCTGCTGACCCTCACTGACCCCTCTGAAGGCGTCCAGCTGACCTGTCCAGAAAACTCCACATCGTCCCAGAAGTGACTACAGACCACAATGCATTCTGCTAATGGAGGAGAATACATAAGCACATGCAGCCTGTAGCTGTCAGGCTGCTGGAGGTGCAGCTTCGCAGCGGGGTTCTGTCTCTTTTGTCCTGCTGAATGCCTGACCTTTTCATCCAGCCTTCAAGCTCCCAGATGGGAACTTGTAAAACTACTGCGATGCCACAGGCGAAGGACAGCTAGGAGCTGCTCTGGCAGAGAACCTTACGTAGCTGGAATTTGGTGGAACATTATATTCAGTCTTTTGCTATGTCGCCTTCATTGTTAGGGAAATGATCTTTTCACTGTCCTTATCATCATCAGTTGTGTGCTGTTGATCCAGACATGCAGAATGAATCTCTGGGAAGGTTGGTAGGAATTTCATGCTTAGGTTCCAAAGTGGTCCAAATCTCACAAAGCTCCTTTCTTGGTCCACTTTTCTCCATCATCCACTGACTCCAGTTTGTACAGTAATAAACCACAGTGCTTATATGGATGATACTCAGCTCTGCATTTCTATGTTACCGCGTGGCTACAGTTCCCATGTTGCTGCAGCTGGCATCGGAAAGAGTCACATAAACAAGACACAGTTAGTCAGCGCGGTGCACAGCATTGCTCACCTGTCACCATTATATCACTCATTACAGGGTGACCCAGATCTGCATGCTATGCATCATCATAGTGTTGTAAATGCAGTAAAGGTTGTGAAACTCGTCCCACGAAAATAAATATCTGGTGCGCACCAGCTACTTTCTCGTGCGTACCAGATCTCTTAAAAAAGTTTATTTTTTATTTTTTCATTCAGTGTCTCTTTAGGGGCTCCTGAATATAAATCTACATATACATTTCTATCATATGCTGCCAACCTTGCCTCTCTCTTCCCACCCTATAGATATTTTTTCTAGATTCACCACTGCCCACATTGAATCTTTTTTTGTCAATTG
This sequence comes from Xiphophorus hellerii, assembly GCF_003331165.1. Taxonomy (NCBI): domain Eukaryota; kingdom Metazoa; phylum Chordata; class Actinopteri; order Cyprinodontiformes; family Poeciliidae; genus Xiphophorus; species Xiphophorus hellerii. The sequence continues at coordinate 27,889,505 of NC_045684.1, forward strand.
CAGGATGTCTGGACGTCAGTTTGTGACCTTAAGCTTTAAACAGATTTGGGTTATGAGGAGGGACAATGATTGAAGCTCACCAGCAAGTCAGACAATAAAAGAAATGGAACTTTTTGAGAGGCTCAGTCAGGCAAGACTTAAATCCAATTCAGCAATTTGGCATGACCTTTGAAGGACTGATAATGCTCAAAAACCCTCGTAGATAGATGTATAGATAGACCTTTAATCTTAATTAAATACAATATAATAATGGTTACAGTTTTTTTTCCCCTTTATGTTGTTGCATTTTTAGAAATGTGGCCTAACCAAAGCTCTGCTGCTACAACACATCATCTAAAAATACCAGCGTTTTAACTGTCGCTTGTAGTGACGGCTGCCAAGATCCACTCTGACTTTTAGTGAGAACTGCCGTATTTTTATTTTTTGCAGCAGAAATGTAGAAAAATGTTAATGAATGATAATGTGGCGTATTTATGACCTCATGAAATTCAGATATCCATTTTCCGGTGCTCATGAAAAGCAAGACTGACTGTGAAGTATAAATCACTGAATCCTTGCTAGATAAAAAAAGAAAAGAAACGGAGGGACCTGAAACTTTCAAAATCGGCACACTTACCGATTTATTTTTAGTTTGGAATCTAAACTCAGCCTCTGCTGCACTCGTTCCCTCTTTGGAGCGAGATGCATTTGCACAGTGACTCAGTTTCCTGGGCTGAGGGACAGTGCTACAAAAATCACTACGAGGTTGGTGCCTCGTTGTGATTTTCTTTTTTTTTTTTTTTTTGCCAGAGAGAAAAAAATAATCAAAAACAATTCCAGTATTTACCTGTAAATAAAAATGGATACAGAAGAACTTGTTCGTCGTTGTAGCAGAGGTTCTGAATAAGCTTTCCTCCATCTTTGTTTTCTGCTTAGACAGCATCACTGAACTCCAGAAGTGCTGCGTTGATCCGTGTCTTTCCTCTCTGTCTGCACTCCAACAGACAAGGTGCCTCATTTCTCTCGGCTGGGAGACGTGGAGGTGAACGCCGGGCAGAACGCCTCGTTTCAGTGTGTCGCCACGGGCAAAGTCTCTGAGACGGAGCCATTCGTGCTCGAGGTAAGAAGACATGGGGGACTGAGGGATTTCTTATTGTTATCTTTGGTTAAATTATTGATCTTGAACAACTCTAAGAGAAAATAAATGGTGCAGATAAAAATATCTAGTTTTCCGTTTAGTTTAAAAACACAACATTCAAAAATGTCCCTTCAAATGTTGAATCCCAACTATTCTGCTCTAGCCTGGCCTCCTCCTGTCTTCCTGTGTAATTCCCCCAGACAGTCAGTCTGGGTTTTCTCCTGTTCACTTGGATTCCTCCTGTAGAATTTCAGAACAGAAGAAGTTGTGAACGATGATGCCATTTTTCTGAATTGTAGTCCACCTGTAGTTTTAGCAATGGTGAACGAAGCCGTTCAGTCCGTGTTGGCTACCTGCTGACCCTCACTGACCCCTCTGAAGGCGTCCAGCTGACCTGTCCAGAAAACTCCACATCGTCCCAGAAGTGACTACAGACCACAATGCAATACATTCTGCTAATGGAGGAGAATACAGTACATAAGCACATACAGCCTGTAGCTGTGAGGCTGCTGGAGGTGCAGCTTCGCAGCGGGGTGCCGTCTCTTTCGTCCTGCTGAATGCCTGACCTTTTTATCCACATCGGCATTCCAAATATTGAATTATCATTAACAGCTGTGACATTCAGATCGGCTATTTTCTCTTCACAGTTTAGGATGGTTGTTTACAGCGCAGATAGTTTCCAGTAAGCATTGCAACGTGAAACCCACGCGTTACATACGTTAGCGTTAGAGATCGGGTGAAATTTAAATCTTCAACAGAGGCCACGCCTCCAGGAAGCAATCATTTCTAAATAGAAGACAAATTGTTTCTGTTTTGAACCAAAAATCAGGATTTGAATCCAGAACAAATGCAAGTTTAGCAGGTTTGTTGGTGATGGTCTTCATGGGATGACTGTGACCAAATGGTTACTTTGCAACCATGATGTTGTTTTGCTGGAGACGCTGAAGGGAATCTCTATGGAGGTAGAACTGCGTGTCATCAATGAGAAGCAAAGTCATACTTTCTGGTGATGTCTCAGAGTGGCAGCATATACAGTAGAATAATAATGACGGCAGGTTTTATGGATATGGTAAATGTCAGGTTTTGTAGCTGAGAGGCAACCTGGTGAACAGCTGCAACACTAAACCCAACAGACTGTTCCAGGCAGAAACGGGCCTAGTTCCAGCAACTAGGCGAAGCTAGTGGAAAGAAACCTAAAATGATTGAGCCAAAACAAACAACACCAAATACTGAGTGGTTGTATGTAATCTTCTGATTCTGTAATAAATAAATCTCTGATACATTCGTTCTCTAATCATTTAGCAAATGGAAATAATTTAAGTGATTCAATCTGAACTAAAAGTTAGATCAGATTTAACTTGTGTGTGCGTGTCGTTTTTTTATTCACTGTATGTAAACTTCTGGTTTCAACTATATATGTATATATATCACTTATTATTCCTGAGACGCCATGGTTACGTAACCTTTTCAGAGAGTTATAAGGAATCCTAACCTCCCTGAAGAGATTACAATACCATGCAGAAGAGTGAAAATGGAAGCATTTTTAGCGTAATAACTTTTGGGATTTTGGACAGAAAAAGCAATTTAGAGTTTTCCTATGTACCCTACTATCAAGTTTGGCCTTTTTTAGGAAGGCCTGGATAGCTGCATGCAGGAAATATGATGGAATAGTACCAGTTATGAGGCTGGAATTGCTTTTTTGTTTGATGAGAGGACAAAGTACCTCAGAAGCATCTTTGATCATTCTGAGCAGCACATAACCAAAGTTATTTATAGTTATTTCACTTTTCTGACTTTCTCCAAATTCAGAAGACATGAGTGTGGAGCATGCTACAGCTGGAACTTTCAAATCTTTAAGGGTTCATTCACAGCAGCCCTGTTTAGTCCGCTTTAATGCAAATCTAGTTTGTTTGCCTAGAAAGTCTGGAGACTTCTCCAACAGCAGGAAGTGGACTACACTGCATGGCATTCTGGGTAAATATATTGGTTTGCATTTTGTGAAGCAGGAAGTTGTGCTCATGTCTTCTTCAGAGGTTTTCATGTCGCTTTCTTCAGTGGTTCATGGTGCAGCGCCCCTACAGGCAAAGGCAGTAGACAGTTTTTTTTATTTATTTTGCAAACAGGTTTTTTCAAGGGGTTTGGTTTGTTTGACACCTTGCAGTGAGAAAGCAAGCCACACCAGCTGAAAACGTAACAAATGTCACAATCTTGGTCCCAAATCAAACCCAGTCTATTGGGCTATCTGGTGTGAAAACAGCCTGAAGCGCCATCTGTATCTTTGAGGTCAGACACTAACGTGGGACGAGAAGGCTGGGCTCACATTCGCCGCTCTAATTTATCCCAAACGTGTTCCATCAGGTTTAGGTCAGGGCTGTGCAGGTCGGTCATGTTCTTCCACACCAAACTCATTCATCCATGTTGGAACAGAAAGGGGAAATCTCCAGACACAAACGGAAGATGAAGTAAGACAGTAATGCAACAATAAGTTTGTAAAGCACAGGCATAATCTCTGGATATTGAAGAACATAAATCCTTTTGAGCTGAATTATTTCTAGGTTTATTAATCAGTGGAGCTGCTTAAAACTCTGGATCCATTTTCCTGTAATTGAGTATAGCGTCACTAATATTCCTGCAGTATGGCTCAGATAAATGCTGAGTTTGAGAGCCTGATATTGTGTTTTGATCATTTCAGTGCTGCTGGGAAAAGATCCAGTTGCAGATATGAGAGGTTATTAAATTAGCGCCTCTTGCTTTAGTTCTCCGACTGGGACGGGTTTTGGTTTACTAAAGCCGAAAGCCATTTCTCTTGTTCACCAACTGAAAATAGTTTCAATTTCCCTCGTCTGAATATGAGCTAATATTAGTCTTCAAAAACCCGTCTCTGAATGCCTCAATCCTCCTCTGGCCTTTGAAGCCTCAACATCTGAGTGCTTTTGAAATGACGGCTGCAGGGAGAAGGGGCCTCGCAAATTTCATCTCACTATCCTCCCAGTCCCAGCCTTTGTGTTTCTTCTTCGTGATTTTTTTCTTCAAACCCCTTTCTCACTGTGTTCGAATGTCATTGACACATGAAAAAAAAACATCTAAAAATATTAGTTTATAAATTCTTGTTTGTAGCTAGAGCTACGCACAACATGTGGGAGACGCAAACAACTGAGAGCTTTTCACCTTGATGGCAAATTGTATGTGGGCGTGTCGGGGTGTGTGTGCGTTAAGTGAAAAAAATGAAAGTCAAACAGCAGTCCGTGTGCTATGCCAATAAAAACTATTGTCTCCCTTGGATGTTTTAGATTTTTGTTGCTTTAACAACTCAATCATGATCCGCTAAATTTTGCTTCTTTGACCAAAAACTTTATGATCTGAAAGTGAAAACTGATTTTTGCAAAAATAAATCTCAATGAAATAAAAATATGTATCATAAAATAGGTGATTGCGTTTCCAATTGAGCACAAAACTTTGTTGGTATTCTGCTAATGTTGAAAAAACACAGTGTTTCCATTAAACAAGCAACGCAGTCAAAATCACAAGCAAATAAGTTTCTTTAACCAGATAAGATGTTTAAAAAACAAACCGAGTCGTCATCCTCCAACCACTTCCTGTTGTCTTCTTCGTCTTTTCTGCCAGTAGTAACATCCTGTTGTTGATCATGTGACTTGTATCATGTGACAAAAGTGTTTCCATTGCAGTTTTGCTAAACACGCTTATTTTTGATGCAGCAAAAAATCACCAGATCCTAGCGAGTTTTTTTGATTGCCGCGTTTCAAATAAACAAATAAATGTTCATAATATCAAATAAGGAAATCATATGGTCAGTGGAAACACAGCTTCTGTAGGTCGCTCTCAGTCATGTTGTTCAGTTTTCCTCCATTCTTTCTTCAGAACTGTTCCAGATATCTCTCTCTACTCTCCTTCGTCAGCGTAGTCATGGTAACCTGGTGTCCTCTTTCCAGTCTCTTTCTTCACAGTCTGTCAGGTTGTGAGAGCGACCTGATCCAGGCAGACCGACACATGGATCATATTCCTTCATGTCTTGATGATGATTTAACTGAGCTCAAAGGAGATATTCAGGTCCTTAAGAATTTTTTCTTTTTGCTTCCATCTCCTGGCTGATACTTTTGCTGTTATGCAATCACTTATTTTATGTTAAATATTTTTAATTGCCAATATCTTGTAGAAATCAGTTGACATTAAAGGTTGTTTAGTAATTTGTTTTTGACACAAAAAAATCCAAATTTTGCTGATCATGACTGATTTGTAAGCTACTGGCACCAGTTGACTGGACCTCTGTTGAATTAGGTCAGTCACTTTAAAAGGGGTGAATATTTGTGAGAAACTGTAACTAGTAGGAAAAATGTTACATCATGCACACAACATAAACATTCTCCAAACTGCATCCGATTTTCTCCTGAGTCAGTCCCAGCTCAAACCTCTGGTTGTCAAATCGATTTCCTAGTGAAAATCAAGAGCGGACATTTTACGTTCTAATCTGCTTATTGTTTGAGCGAGCCGCATATATTGCATGTCCTGGAAGGAGGCTTTCTGAGCGGCAGCCGGCTCTGATTTGGTCCTGACGGGTTGAGCCGGTCCGCCTGCGGCGCTGACACATCAGCATGGAGGCAGCTGAGGAGATGTCAGCTGGAAACAACGACGAGCCGGGAGGCTGGAGGAGAAGCCAGCGTGGTTACCGCTGACATTTATCACATATTCATTATCTCGCCTCGCCACATAGCAGGCTCTAACCACCTTTTGTTTTTGTGTGTGTGTGTGTGTCTCCTCAGTCTGCTGTATTCCCAGTTTTAATCACATTGATGGGCCTTAAGTAAACATGTCCATTTCCCTCTGTGTGCTCTTTGTCTGGCTGTCAGCGGAGAAACAGCGCCGTGCTCGACACTTCCTGGCTGTCGCGGCTGAGCCACAAGAGGCTGATGGCGACGTTTCAGGTGGAGGCGCAGCGCGGCGAGCAGGACCTCTACCGCTGCATCACCCTGTCCCCCAGGGGGGCCGCCGTCTCCAACTTTGGAGAGCTCATCGTCAGAGGTGAGCAAATCCTGCAATGGTACAGAATATCTGCGGGACAAAGTGGAGGATTTCAACATGGGAGATGCAGGGCAGGAAGAAGAAGAACAAAAAAAGAGAGATGTGGAGAGAAATAAAGAACCTGAGAAAGATAAGACTTTTGCATCTTTAACAAATACATAAATGAAGTCCAAGCCACCTCAGATTTCTCTGGCTTCCCTTTCTGTATGTATGTTATTCTATACGGAGGGAAAGCTGATATCATTTGTATAATCCAATATATAACACTTGGACTATCTGGTCTTATCCAAAGACAGCAACAGACCTTTTGGCATACAAGAGACACATATGGCTATATTGAATTTATTTAGATTTTATTTCTTTTAATTTTTAAATTGATTAACCTTTTTTTCCCCCTGGGTTTTAACTCCATGTCTTGGTTGAAGAAGATGACTATGTATGCCATTCTTAGATCTTAACTTGATTCTCTGAGGAGGGAGGCAAGATTTGAAAGTTCAATTTCAATGTTCCTGGTTTTCACAATTGCTGTCTGTATGACATGTTTATGAGCTTTGTTAATGTTTTCATGATATATAGCGCTTTGAACTGCTGTGTTGCTGAAATGTGCTACACAAATGAACTTGATTGACTGATGAGATAGTTTTGCAAAGCATTGTAGTGTCAAACTTTAACTTAAAATAAATAAACGTCTTGGATCTTTTAGTAAATCCAGCCTTCATAGCGACATAGTCGGTTCTTGTCTGATTGAGTTAGAGATGCATCAGCGGCTGACTCTAATTAAAACACAGCTATTATGACTGGCAGGGGACAAAATGTCTTTGTTTTTAATTAACTCTATTGGTTTTATACATAGAAAACTGAAAACACACAGCTTGTCAAGTTGACTAGATGTACATGTCATAGAACAATCACGGCCTCTTGACGCAGTCTGCTGTCGTTACATTGTGTTTTCTATGATAACACAAAGATTGGAGCCGTCATAGGAAATCACTGTGAGTCACTGATTTTAATGAAAATGTTTATACTTTTTTTTCATTTAAACTATTAAGTTATTGTATTTACAGGATAATCAGTTTAAATGACTTAATTTTCTTGGCAATAAACAGTTTTTTTTTGTTGTTGTTTTTTTTAAACATTGCATATTTCCCATTAATGAGGTTGGGACACAGCAAAAGAAAGTGGTAATATTTAATTATTTAATCACTTAATATATTAAGTGAGCCACAGAGCCACTTGTGACAGCTGCAAGTCTCAGACTTCTGGTCTAGAAGATGAAGGCTGTGATTCTGCCTCAATGTGGCTGAAGTTCAACGTGCAAAACCTTCATTTTTATTTGATTTTTAAAGTAAAACTGTGAAGGTAAAAGAATGAAATTGATCCAAGGGACCAATTAGTTATACTTCCTGTGCCAGCGCATATCATCATAAGAAACTGAGTTAATATTATCTCTTCAGTACTGGGGTCATAAATGGGCCAGAACCAATTCTACAGGGGCACTGGCCCCTGTTGGCCCCTGTCTAGAGCCGCCCATGGAAGGAAGGACGAAAGAAAGTTAGGCAGCAAGAAACAAGAAAAAAATAATTCAGGAAGAACAACAAAAGAGAAATAAGGACAATCAAACATAAAAAAAGAAACTGAGAAAGCCACAAACAAAAAGAAATGGCAAAATAAACAAAACTGCCAGACAACAATGGACAGGGAAACCATTAAGCATGTAGAAAAAAAAGGGCAGACAAAAACAGAACCCAAAAAAGTAAGAATGACTAAAAGAACAAAAAAAAAAGAAAATACGAAAGAGCTTCAACGTTATTGCTGAAAAAGACGGGAGCTAGCAGCACTTAAGATAAAGCTAAAAGCAGCTCTAATAGAGTATTGTAAAGTTAATACACAAATATACTCTGCTAAGCATTAAACCAGTGTATATATTTAGCTGAAACATTTAATGGAGCATTTAAAACAAGCATTTAAAATGATGAATTGCTCCAGAAGCTAAGTTAGCTTTGTTACTAGCATTAGCAGCTCAATTTTCAAAGTGTGGTTTCTTTACTCTTTAGCTAACATCTATCACAGCCCTGATGAATACAGAATTATTCCACACATTCACTCCATGTTTCTTTGCGTTGTTTTGTTTCTCTTCATATGAAGTAATTTCTTCTTTTCATTGCTGCTTCTGTTGGAGGCATTTCAGAACAAAGCGCCCTCTTCAATAATGCTGAAAGGGATTTCGCAAAAATATTTTCTTTTTTTTTCTCGGGGTTTAGCTCCCTCGTGGTTAGTTTCTGCTTTTCTTGTGTTTCTTTACTACTTGGTTTACAGGCACGCATAAAGAATGACTCACTCCTCTGCTGACCCTGCCTTCATCCCTACACTTTTAACAAGAGCCTTTGAAATAATCAGCATTGTGATCTGATCTGAATTGTTCCTGGTTAAGGGTCGCACAAGGGTCGCCTGGGATAGATATATTTGGATTTAAGCAGCACAATTCCTCTTTAAAAGGCCACAGTGATGATTACCTGAAGAGCCATTAAAGCTCACTGGGCGTTGGAGTAAGTACATCTTAGAGCAGAGAAATTAAACCCTTCATGCTAAACGATTGTGTTTGCTGTAAACATCGCTATGGAAACATTAACCTGCCAGAGCTTGGAAATAAATTCAAGAACAGCATCTCGTTTAAACAAGAGAACTTTATCTGTACATCATGTCGAGATTTATGGCATTAATGTCATTCATTTGCTGGAGATTAATAAATCTTCTTAGAAGCCCTAGATTTATATATGAATCTCTTTTTAAGATGACTGCCAAGAAATATTGTATGTTTACACAATATTCAAATTTTTGGTCATGTTTTAGTAATATCAGTCAATCAATAAATTGTATTTGTATAGCACATTTCAGGAACAAAACAGTTCAAAGTGCTTTACATAATAAAAACACAAACTAACTTACAAAGTCTACAATAATGGAGGGCCACTCTCCCTCCAGACCGTGCACCAGCCCAGGTAACAGGTAGTAGATTTAATGAGCTCACAACAGATGACCTTCTCTGTTCCAGTCCCGCCCACGCCCATCGCCCCGCCCCAGCTCCTGCGAGCTGGTCCCACCTACCTGATCATCCAGCTCAACACCAACTCCATTGTTGGAGACGGACCTGTCATCCGGCGGGAGATCCAGTACCGGGCCAGCCAGTCCACCTGGAAGGAGACCCATGTGGTGGGCTCGCTCACCTACAAGGTCTGGCACCTGGAGCCAGACACCGAGTACTACATCAGCGTTCTGCTGACACGACCCGGGGAAGGAGGCACCGGAGCGCCGGGACCACCGCTGGTCAGCCGGACCAAGTGTGCAGGTATGTGCAATCATAGTGGATGTTTTTTTCACAAATAAAAATATAGTCTTCAAACCCCTTTACTCTGATGCACCTACTTAAAAATCTAGAGCTCACCTTCAAGGTATTGGCTAACAAACGAGTTCTGTTCTCTGAAGGACTGCAATGGGAGAATCTGTTGGTACCCATGTCTTACAGTAATGAGGCACAGTGGTGGCTGCATCATGCTGTATCGATACTTTTTTCAGCAGGAAACAGTGAAGTTGGTGACAAAATGTGAAAAAGTTTCAAAGGTATTAAAACTATAAAGGAGCAGAATTATATATTTTCCTTACCTTTAGTTGTTATAAAAATGCTATATATCAAATATGACTTAAAAGAAATCCATTCAACCATTCATCATCTTACACACTTATCCGTAGTGTGGTCGTGAAGGGTGCTGGTGCCCTGCAGTGGTCAACAGGTGAGAGGCGGGGTCACTCTGGACAGGTTGCCAGTTGATCACAGGGCCTTAAAAAATTTTGATTTCATAATTTAACTTCTTGACATTGGGCCTCTGTCTCTTTAAAAACCTCTGCTCTTTCTGAAGCTCCGCCTTCAGGAAGTTGTCACAGCATGGCTTCTCTATTAACTCTTTAACGTTTTTAGTAGCGTTGCACTGAGAAGTAGCTCCTGTAAAGAGCTCGGCAGATGTGCACTTCCACCAGATGTCTGTTAATATGGCATGATGATATTTGTGACACCAAGTTGAGTCACACACACACACACACCCCCACACACACACACACTCCACCCTGACAAGCTGCTCGGCTCCGTCTCCTTCTCCTCGCTCGGTCAGTTCCGTCTCTGCTCGCGCTCGGCTCTGTGTCTGTTTTCCAAACTGAAGTTGTATGTAAATGAACCACACCACCAGCCAATCACAGACAAGCTTTTCTCATCCAATCAAAGGCTGCCTTGCAAATGTTGTATTAAGTTTGACGAAAAACAGCCAATCACAATTAGCAAATTGGGACACCTTTTGCAACCAATAGACACATTGCAGTGTGACGTCACCACAGCGGTAACTAATCGACCACAACGATCAATTATTAATAATTGCAAAATGAATAGGAAGCCTGAAAACACAAAACTGTAGCGAACTGAATGTTCTGTTCTTTGTGTGAGAAATGTTTGCCTGATTTTTAGTGTTGAATCCTAACCCTAACCCGTCAGTTGCCATGGGAATGAGTCTGTGTGTAGCATAGCCGACAGAGAGCGAGAAAAAAGAAAACAAGCGGTTTAGTTATCCTACAACAGTTTTTGTGCGATGTTTTTTCTTTTCTGTTGCACACTGCACTAAATTAATAACACCTAGATCATCAGGTTTTATTTAGCTGACTGCTGTTGCTACTGCAGCAGTGTGGCAAAGTCCATCCAGGTGTTTTGGACAGCTGAGTGGTGGCCATGTAGATTTCTCAGACATGCATGAAATAATCAAAGCAACGCTCCTGGTATGGTTTTTTTATTCTATGCGGGAACAACATTATAACATGATTTAAACAGACAGTTGGGTTGTGTTTGCTGCCGTTGTTGTCCTAACAATCATTTAGACAAAGGACATGGAACAATCAAAGTCTTCCATCTTTCTCCTGGTCTTTGAAAAAGCAGACCACCAAGGTCAGAATGTTTTCTACCTTTTTGCTTCATGTCACGCTAGCAGAGCCGCCTAACTACAACTCATCTGTCTTTCAACCACATTGTTGCTCATTTTTGGTAAAAAAGGCCGGCCAGACGCTCTTTCAATCAGACCTGTCACCTGCCGCCGTGTTTGATCCGCTTACGCCGGCGCCTCCACTCAGCCACATCCTGTCAGCTGCCATTCCTCACGTCTGACGCTTTCTGCCCCGAGTTAAAGCAGAAGACAGCGGAGGCTCTGTGACACCATCTCGGCATGGTTTCGTTTTCTTCTCGCACTCTCGTTGAGCTTGACGTTTCAGATGTTCCTCAGTCCCATCCAGGCTTTGTCAATAACTGATGGCCGTTCTCAGAGCTAAAAGTTAAATGCTGTATGTATTCTTTAGTGTGACTAAAAATGTTCAATCTGACCATTATGAAACATTCAGCCTGTACTTCAGAATTCGTCGTCAAAGCTGTAATAACCTTGACAAACACTACTGTAATTATCCAAAGTCCAGTTTCCAATGTTAAAATCTATGTAAAAATAATTTGTGTATTTCCTCATATACAGAAGTCATTTGTAGGTTTACTTAGTGGGAAACATGAGTCGGGCAAAAACAGAAATATAGCCTGGCCATCCTGTGCCATGCTGCCCAATTAAAATCTCGCTTCACAGCTCAGTCTGGGTTTTCTCCCATTTACTTGG